>NC_141689.1:138127204-139503904 GCF_964263255.1 Lissotriton vulgaris
CTACCAGAGTAGGGATGGCATCCTCAAATGGATTACTGTACTGGAAAGGGCCTGCAAAGTTCAGAGGGTCCCCCAGGAGCAGTGGGCAGCAATCTTGTAGCTCTCCTTTACAGACAAAGGCAGAGACAAGGTCCTTACTGTTAGAGAAGAGGATGCTGACAATTACAAAGTCTTGAAGAGTGCTCTGATTGATGGGCTTTGCCTAACCACTTAACAGTATCAGTTGAAGTTCAGAGACACCCAAAAAGCTCAGACTCAAGACTGGGTGTACTTTGTCGATTGTGCTATTAAGGCTCCGGAAGGATGGTTACTGGGCAGCAAAGTGCAAGACTTTACATGATTGTATGGTTTGATTATGATGGAGCAGATCGTTAATAATTGTCAGAACCAGCTTTTACACCAGTACCTGGTGGACTCTGATCTGACCTCTCCCCAAGAATTGGGAAAGAAGGCAGACAAATGGGTCAGAATCAGGGTTAGGCCTAAAAATCAGAGTGGTGACCAGAAGAAATATTTTACCAAGCCACAAGAGAAAGGTGGGGATAAATCTAAAGATAAATCCATAATAGGGCCCTGAAAATCCTCTGAAGGGGGTGGGTCCCAAACTCCTTCCTCTCCTACCAAGAAACCTTATTGCCATGTGTGTAAGAAACCTGGCCACTGGAAAACTTACAGCAGTTGCCCAAAAACCAGCAATAAGGAAAAATATGCCTCCAAGTAATACTCCAACACCTCCTGTTACTACTAGTAATATTCTCCCACTAGGTGGGAGTGCCCCCAAACATATGGTTGGGTTTTCCTGGGAAACTCAGGTCGACTCTGGCTTTACCAGGTCCCCTACTACAGCAACTCTAGTCTAAGATGGCGGCATGGGGTTTGACATTTGCATTGCTTGTCCCAATACCTTGGGTAAGTACAGAAAGGAGCCCCACATCAATGGTCAGACAGTGTGGCCTATAGGGAGACAGGGGCTAGTATCACCATGGTGACAGAGAAACTAGTACCCAAAGAATAGCTTTTACCTGGGTTTACATACCAGGTGACCAATATTGATGGAGTCAGGTCAGATCATGCTAAGGCAATAATACAATTCAGCGGGGGAGGGGTCACTGGCCCAAAGAGAGTGGCAGTGTCCCCAAACTTGCCTGTAGATTGTTTACTATGCAATGATCTAGAGATATCAGCCTGGGCTGAGGTAGAACAAAAGGCCCATTCCAAAATGGTAGGCCTTCCTGAAAAGGTTAGTAGGGCTGTGAGGGCGACAGCCCAAACTCAGACAGATTTTAGTGTTTTGAAGTCTGAAACTATGGATCACTCCACTCAGACAGAGAGCATTGGGGAGGAAGGAGAGTCTCCCTCCCACCGGACTTTAGGTAAGGGTCAGCCTCATCAGGGAACTAACCCTACCCCTTGTGAAGGAGCTGTCCCAGAGGTAGTCAGGCCTGGAATGGCAGAGCCCCTTTTGGCAGTGGACCCTTCCAAGGTGGTACCCAGTCTGGAGCAGGTAACCTGCCCCTCTCTAACCTGCCTCAGTCAGCCCAGGGCTGCAGAGGTCAGGGAGGTCAGTGGTCCCCAAAGGGCCCATTGTCCAGGAGAACCCTCATCCACAGATTAGGGGCACCCAGTCTAGTAGCCCTAGCCAAGTGAAAATTCCTCAACCCTCTGAGGGATCCTCCTTACCCTTGGGTAGGAACCTCCCCCAGATGGACTCTGTTGGGCCAATGCAAACCTGGGACCCAGTGGTTCTAAACCTGCCCTGTCCCTCCAGTGTTCCAGCTAAAGGGATCCAACCCCCAACTGTAGGTAGCCAGAGGTTGACCCTGAGAGCACAGTGCAACTCAGTGTTGGGAAGAAAGGCATTTATGATGGACAGTGATTTGAGGAAGCTGAGCTCAACCTTAGTGAGGCCTCACTTCAATACTCAATCCCAGCCCGAGCCTTTTACTTTGCCAAAACACCCCACAAGCAGTGATTCCCTATGGTGAAGACCCCCTGATACCCTTAGGGTGAGGGATTGCTTAGTGGACCATATGACGGGGGTAACCATGCTAGTGCAGATACTTCCTTACATGGCCACTTAGTCAATACAGGCTCACCTGGACAAGGTTAGCCTTATCTCCTGTTTTTGGGGGGAGGTTGTAAAGGAAAGTAGAATCTGACTATATTGTTCCCCACTTTTTGCCTGGTGTTTTGCTGGTTTTCGACTTAGTTGGACTGGGATCACGCTGTTCTGGGCCCAAGTCTATCTGCTTTCTCTATAAAATGGATTCCATGTACTTTATGTACATATCAGATTGGTTACTGGGTCACCCTTGTGAGTCCCTGTATATGGTACCTTAGGTACCCAGGGCATAGGTTCTCCAGAGGCCTACCAGGGGCTGAAGCATGTATTGTGCCACCCCTGGGAAGCCTTCCAAAATGACACCACAGGTCTACACTTGCAGCCTGGGTAAGGTGGTGTAAGCACCTCTTACTTAGATATAGTATACCTATATCTACCTATAAATATAGACACATATTAACCTATAATAAGTCACTCCTATGGCAGGTCTTGACAATCCTGAAGGCATAGCGCTTGGTTTTATGTGGCTGAAGAGTCAAGATTCACCTCTTTCGCCTGAAATCACCAACATCGGCTCGCATCTTCCTGTCACCATCCTGGTCACTGGCAAGTGACCCAGACTCTGTCCCCTCTGCTTTCAGGTTCTTCACATCTCTGATCCAGTCTTGTATTCACCTGGACACTTTTCCTACGTTCGCCTGCGGCATTTCTTCGCAGCTCTCCATTGATGACGAAACCCAACACCAAAAGACACCAATGCACCCGGCTTCCCTGGGTGAGTTAGCACGAGTACTCCAGTGCTCCTGTGGGTCTTGACTCTCAAAGTGTCCTGCTCTAAAAGGGTTCCATCGTAGTTCACCTCTAAGTATCCTTAATCTTTAAAATTGTAACTTGTTCGTTCTCCATAGAAAGTCAATGGTGATTCGTGGCTGTGTTTAGACACTGCATGCGTCCCCCGTGGGTCTCCTGCGTCCCTACCTTGGGTGGTGGCTGGTTGCCCCGGCGGTTCTACAGGTCCTAGGCCCGCTTTATAATGCTCACGTGCTTCTAATACCACTATTTTAGTATGTGGTTTGTTAGGTCTCTAGGGCATAATGTTGTACACTGTGCAACTTTTCGTATGCTAATTAGGTTTCTTGTATTGTACTTTTACCTCTGACCTCATAAAGAGGCCAGAGGGGTTATGTTTAGAATAAATACATATATATAGTTTGTGCCATTTGTTGATCTGCTACTGATGTTTCTCTCCCACGTGAAAATGATGGTGTTTGCACTCGCTACTTTATTGAAAGGCGTTCACTCACATGACTGAATTTTAGATCATAAGTAGAAATCTTACCCAGACTCTGTGGTTATTTCACTGAAATTAATGAATTAGTTAAAATAGCTGTTAATATCAACATCAACTAACTCAACTAATGGTCCATCGAAAAGAGGAAAGAGCGTTGATCTGTCAAAGATTAGGTAGATATCAAGCATTGTTCTAAAATTCAAGAATGTTAAAATAACCTTATCTGTATTTGAGTGAAATATAAAATTGACCCTCAGCGGTACCAAGGGAAACCTGATGAGATTTGGGTAAGTGTGCATGGGCCCTATTGAATATTTGAGTGTGGACTATTTATCCCTGGCCTACCGCTGGGTCAACCTCACAAGCAGTGCAGCACTGATGATGGAGATAGATGTAAGGTTAGCATAATATTACTTCAGAGACTAACCATTTATTGTGCACCTGTATTGAGTCATGTCGGTGCCCAAATATTCTTGTACAATTGCATGTGATGTTTTTTTTTTTTTAATGTTCATATTTTTGTGTAAAAAATAATACTGAGTATTAATAATTTTTTTGTTGGATCTGATACCCAAATGATGATGTTTGAGCATACTTAATTGAGTTTAACATAAGGATTAGAACCTTATTTATTAACATGATTTAGTTTTGCCACATTTTGGTAATGTAAAAACACCATGTTAGGTATAGTAGATGCTGATTCTGGCTCTGTTCTCCAGGCCTAGATTCAGCCCCTCCCATCTCGTTCCCCTTCTCTTTTTTTTTTCCTCACAGCCTACGCAGAAGCGAAAACACTTGATGTAATGTTTTCTAACCATAATGAATACAAAGGTTTTTTAAAGAACTTTTTAGGGACTAAAAAAGCTGCAACATTCAAGGACACTCTGCATGTATTTCCGTTGTACAGTTTACTTTGCGCATTCATGAATTGCCTTTGTTTAATAGTGCATATTCTGTTAAACAAATATATGTATGGCAATGTTGTAGAAAAGCAAGATGCTTTCTTAGAAATGGGAGAGTGCTAACATATAATGCTGCTGACGTCAATTACTCTGAATCACCAAAGCTTTCATCCATGGGATCATACCATGCTGAATCTGTGCTTTACCTGATTTTCTATGCCAGAATTGTGCAAAAGAAGTTAGAAACCCTTGATTCTCGGGATGAGAAATATTACACAGATTTTCCTTTTTGTCTATTGGGGATGTTGTAGGCCTTTTCTTGATTGTGCTGCTCATTTGAGACTTAGAACGATTTCTGATTTTGACTACTCTGTATTGCATTTGCATTTTTGAGCCTTCATGACATTTATTCTGTACTGCCTCAATTTTGTTAGTTCTGTAACAAACCCCTTTCGCTTTTCTCTGATCGAGGACTCAATTATTGAGTGGCCCCAGGTACTTATTTTTGATACTATGCTAAACTGATGGAGGGTGCAGTGTTGTTTCATGCAAGTTCGACCCGGAGTGGAACCCCTGAGGTAAATGGTGCTCTCCTAAAACTTTGGGGTGTCTTGATATTTGGTGTACAACCCTAAATATTGGGGTACATGTTTCCACTTTGTCAGTGGCAATTGCACCATTCCCTGCTTCCCTGCAGTGTCATTCAGTAAGTGAACTGCTCGCCAGGTAGGCTCCCATAGCCCCATAGTCTGACTTAGAACGCATCTCTAAGTCATGTGAAGGGAGATCCACCAAGCTCCCTTCTCGCTCCATTGTTAGTGGTTCTTGCTCTTTTAACTTTTACTTGGTGGTCGTTCGATTGCTTTCCCAGAAGCAGGTAGCACAGGTATGGAGGATGCAGGAGGTCTTTGACCTGTAAACTGTGAGGTCTGCTTCTGTTGCTGTTTTTAATGGTAACAGGGGTCAGTGCCATTCCTCTGCCTGCATCCTACCTTGTACACAGGTCCAGATGGAAACTGCTGCCAGGACTAGCAGTAAATCACCAGTGGTATGGAGTCGATAAGGAATTCAGTAATGGGGAAAAGTCAACAGTTTCCTTTCTATTTACCATGTATCAGGGCAGCAAACACAGTGTCAAACGTGCTGTGAGCATAGACAAGTACACTTGCATGCGGATACACTACAAGATCACAATTCTAAGTGCTCAGCAAGGAAATGGAGGGGTGGGGGTATGTTTGAGAAGTTGGCCTGGCATATGCTGTCCACTAGTTAGAGTGGGCACCTTGCACCAGTCCAAACGACACCTTATTGATGGTAGGTTAAGTCAACCTTTTCAGAAAGCTATCCTAGTGGTAGCTGTGGAGAGCAGCCTTCGTGCTGATTAACCCTGGGCGAAGAACTACGCTCCATTCGCGGAGTTTGCGGAGTTTCGGCAACTCCGTGCTCCGCGGAGAACGCGAAGTTGTTGAATACTCCGCAAACTGCTGCGTAGCGTAGTTCTCGCGCGCTCAATAGCATTTTCGCGTGCGCGAGGATGCTTGTCGGTAAGATCGAGTTGGCGAACACGCAGAAACTGCAATCTGGTACAGAATAACTCGCGAACACGTTAGTAGTGACTGGGAATAAGGGGACGCGAGCGGGCGGGACACACCTCATGGGTAACTTCGCGCGCTACACATCCCGAGCATGCAGGCAATCAATCAATTAATCAGGATATTTGTATAGCGCGCTACTCACCCAAAGGGTCTCAAGGCGCTTGGGGGTGGGGGGTCCGCTACTGCTCGAACAGCCATGTCTTGAGTTGCTTCCTGAAGCAGAGGTGGTCTTGGGTCAGGCAGAGGTGGATGGGGAGGGAGTTCCAAGTCTTGGCTGCCAGGTAGGAGAAGGATCTTCCTCCCATGGTGGATCTTCGGATGCGTGGCACGGCGGCGAGGGCGTGGCTGGTCGATCGTAGCTGGCGGGTGGGAGTGTAGAAGGTCATGCGGTTGTTGAGGTACCTGGGGCCCAGGTCGTGGAGGGCCTTGTGTGCGTGGGTGAGGAGTTGGAACGTGATTCTCTTGCTGACGGGGAGCCAGTGAAGGTCTCTCAGGTGTCCGGAGATGTGGCTGTGTCGGGGGATGTTTGAGATGAGTCGTGCGGATGTGTTAGAGTCTTTTCTGGAGTTTGGCTGTGGTTCGGGTATAGAGGGTGTTTCCGTATTTCAGTCGGCTGGTGACGAGTGCCTGTGTGACCGTCTTCCTGGTTTCGGTGGCGAGCCATCGGAAGATCTTTTGGAGCATGCGTAGGATGTTGAAGCATGATGATGAGACCGCGTTGACCTGTCTGGTCATCGAGAGGGAGGGGTCCAGGATGAAGCCCAGGTTGCGTGCGTGGTCCGTTGGTTTGGGTGCGCTGCCCAGGGCAGGGGGCCACCAGGAGTCGTCCCGGGCGGAGGGTGATGATCCAAGGATGAGGACTTCCGTCTTGTCTGAGTTCAGTTTCAGGCGGCTGTTCCTCATCCACTCGACTACGTCTTTCATCTCTTCATGTAGGTTTGTTCTGGCGGTTCCTGAGTCGTTGGTGAGGGAGAGGATCAGCTGGGTGTCGTCGGCGTAGGAGATGATGTTGAGGTTGTGTTGGCGTACGATGGCTGCGAGGGGGCTCATGTAAACGTTGAAGAGGGTGGGGCTGAGTGATGATCCTTGTGGTACGCCGCATATGACTTCGGTGGCCTTGGATCTGTACGGGGGGAGGCGGACTCTCTGGGTTCTTCCGGTGAGCAATGAGATGATCCACTCCAGTGCCTTCTCTTGGATTCCGATGTTGCTGAGGCGTTGCACTAGGGTGCGGTGGCAGACCGTATGGAATGCTGCGGAGAGGTCCTGGAGGATGAGGGCCACTGTTTCCCAGTTGTCGAGCAGGGCTCGGATGTCGTCAGTGGCTGCGATGAGGGCGGTCTCGGTGCTGTGGTTGGCGTGGAAGCCGGACTGCGAGTGGTCGAGGCTGGTTGGGCGAGCGCAATTGGTGATCCACTGTGTGAGGTTGTTGGCTGCTTGGTTGGGGTCCGTTGAGCTGGCGGGAGGGTTCTGGCTCAGTGAAGTGGTGAGCTGGTCGGTGGTGATCTTGTTCCAGTTCCTGCGGGGAACCTGTTGCGGGTGGTGGTGAGTCGTGGTCTTTCTGAAGCTAAAGTGGACGCAGCTGTGGTCAGTCCAGTGGAGTCCGGTAGAGTGGCTGAAGGAGATGTACTTGCTGGAGGGGAAGACTGGGTCAAACGTGTGTCCGGCGTAGTGGGTGGGGGTGTTCGCCAGTTGCATGAGTCCGAGGTTGGCGAGGTTGTCCAGCAGGGTGGTGATGGTGTTGTCGTTGTTGTTCTCCAGGTGGAAGTTGAGGTCCCCTAGGAGGAAGTAGTCAGCGGAGGTGAGTGCGTGCGGGCTGATGAAGTCTGCGATGTCTTCGCTGAATTGTGTGCAAGGTCCTGGGGGTCTGTAGATGAGGGTGCCTCTGAGTGTGGTCTTGGGGTTGCTGTGTATCTGGAATTGAAGATGTTAAGCGGCTGTGAGGGTGTCGTCTGGGTTGGTCGTGATGCGGACGGTGTTCTTGTGGACAATGGCGATGCCTCCTCCTGTCTCGTTGACGCGGTCTCTCTGGGTGATCTTGTATCCGTCCGGGATGGCGACGGCGATGTCGGGCGCTGAGGAGGTGTTCATCCATGTTTCCGTGAGGAAGGCGACGTCTGGAGATGTGGTGTCGAGCAGGTTCCAGAATTCCACGGCGCTCCCGAAGACGAAAAATGGCTCGCGAACGGGTCAAGCAAGCTACTACGCATGCTCGCGAAGCTATGCGTAGTTTCGCGGAGTGCAAGTGCATCTTCGCGTAGCTCCGCGGAGTGCGGCTACGCGAACTACGCCCAGGCTTAGTGCTGATTCTTGGAGGAATGTAAACCAGCTTGTTTTACTAGTCTATAATCTCGTGACTGGACTATATATAAATATATATCTATTTATTCTAAACACATCCCTCTAGTCTCTTTATGAGGCTAGAGGTAAAATTACATAAATAAAACTTAATAGCAAACTATAAATTAGCACAATTTACGTTGAGCCCTAGGGGCGTAGCAAACCATATATCAATAAAGTGGTATAAGAAGCATGACTCGCATAGATACAAGACCTAGAGCCTGTAGAACCACTGGGGCCAGCAGGAACCACCCAAGGTAGTGACATAGGGGACTCACGGGGGACCCTTTCAGTGTCTAAACACAGCCGTGAATCACCATTAACTTCTATGGGGAAAGTCATGGTTGGAAATTTAAAGATAAAGGACACTTAGAGGAGGACTTGGAGTAAAACCCTTTAGAACTAGGAGGTTCTAGAGTCAACACCCACTGGAGCACCGGAGTACTGGAGTTACCTCACCCAAGGAAGCTGTGTGCATATGTGTTTTTTTGTGTCGGGTTTCGTCATCGATTTCAATGGCAATCTGCTGCAAAGTGCTGCTGCCGTCGAAGATGAAAGTGTCTGGAGGGATCCAAGCCTGGATAAGAGATGTGAAGAACCTGAAAGCAGAGGAGACAGAGTCTGGGTCACTTGCCAGTGACCAGAATTGCGATAGGCGGATGCCCACCGATGTCGGGTGATTTCCGGTGAAGAAAATGAAGCTTGACTCTTCAGCTACGAGGTCCCAGAGATGTTGACGACAACCAGGAGCTGGATTTGAGCTGTACCACAAAGTATGTCAAGTGCTGCGGTGCCTGTTCCCGGTTTGGACCCAACAAGCGTTGGCAACAGCAACCCATGCATAAAGCAGAGATAGGCTTTGGAGCAGACCAGCAAGGTCTGGGAGACTCACCATTTGTAGGAAGTCAGGGCACATCTGGAGCAACCAGGGAAATCAAAGGAAAATAATTCATTCATAAAGTCTTTATTTCGATTTTTGAATCATAAAAGACATGCAATATTTATATTAAAATGACAAGTTAAAAAAACAGTAACATGACATAACATTTAGCTAATTTCATTACACAAAAAGCCATCAGGGGGATATGGCAAATAAGTCAGTCCATCCATCGCTAAAAAAATAATTTAAGTACATTGAATTGTGTGTAACATTCATTTTGACATTAATTATATACACATTTAATCTCATTATAAAAGTTTAAAAGAAGAAAAAAAGAAAAAAGAAGGCCTATGTACAGTTAGTGTCCCAAGTAATGTTTTTGGCAGCATAATCATGGACTGTTATAAAAACCACAAGTGATCCTTGTAGACTTAGCTTGAATGCTCGAATTATCCACATCCAGTGTAGGAACTTTGCAACAGCTATGAGCACAGGCTGAGAGCTGTTTGTTTTGAGAATTCTTAAAGACTCACAGCCAGTTTTGAGACCCATCTGCAGGCAGATAGGCTTCAACCAAGTCTGCCTTGGGGCTTTGTATTCTGGGCAGATAAATAAAATGTGGTTGATACTTTCCCGTTGTGAGGGACAGAAGGGACAGCTGGGTTTGTCATTACTGTTCTATTTGGTGGTAAAGGAATTAATAGGAAGTGTACTAATCCTAAATAGATGGTATCTCTTCCTATCCTCAGGAACAGTAATATGACCCCAATAACCCTCTAGAGCAGTTGAGTGCTTTAGTTCCAAGAAGTCCGCTGTTAGTGACAGACTGATGCAGTTACCAAATCTATTCAGTGAAACCATGCTCCAGTACATTTCTCTAAAAATGTTCCTAGGCGGGAATATGTTAGCTGTTGGATTTTCTCACAAACTGCCTAAACCCATGGCAATATATGTTGCCCTTGCATCCCTCATCCATGGGATTTTATGTGACCTGTCAGTATCTGTGACTTCAAGAAATGCCTGTGCATACTGGGTGAGATCAGGAGTAACCCATAATCTCACTCCAGTATGCCACTGGTCTATACCGAGCCAAGTCCTCCAGTCGTTGGTATCCCAAGTCACAAAAAAAGGGGAACCAAGGGGGTGGATACTGGAAGGCCCGTAATGCCCCTTAAGAATTTATTTTGGGCACTAGTCAATAGGGCAAGGTTACTGTACCCCAAGAGTTCAGCCCCATAAAGGACTGCCGCACCAATCTTTTCATCTTAAATCTTAAGTGTAGGGGCAATTGGCCGCGTATGGTAGAGAAATAACTCTTTTGTTAGGGCACCTGCTAAATGGTCATGCTTCGTAACCAACTGAGTTGTGTGATGTTTCCAGTCTAGTTTAGAAGCAAGGGTTATACCCCGATACGAAAAAACCTGAGTCTGTTCAAGTTGAACCCCATTCATAACTACTCTCCCTCTCACATACTTAGACTTATGGAGAACCATAAACTTGGTCTTACTCACGTTAATGGAAAGTCCATGGTCCTTGCAGAATACCTCAAAAAGATCTATCGCCTTTTGCAGGCCTTGTTGTGTTTTAGAGATTAATAGCGTATCATCTGCAAACATCAACAGGGCGATCAATTTACCATCCAACTTGGGGGCATCAGTGGGGTGGTGCTCATAATAATTGATCACCCTGTTGATGTACAATGAAAAGAGGGTCGGGCCAGTACGCATCCTTGGCGTACTCCCCTAGCGATCGGAAACTTATCTGTTACACTTCCTAGCTGGTTCCATCGAACTTGGGCAAAATTGTCCTCATGTAATTTCATTAAAAAGGACAAAATAGCTATTGGCATGCATTGATCTGCAAAAACATTCCACATTATAGCCCGTGGCAGCAAATCGAAAGCTGATTCAAGGTCAACAAATGCTGCAAAGAGCGTGCCCCCACCCCCAACAGTACCACACACCAGTAAATTAAAACAAATCTAAAAACTTGTCTATTGTGCTTGTGTGACTGCGGAACCCTGCCTGGAGAGGTGACAATATTTCTTCCTCCTCAATCCACCCTTGGATTCTCTGCAGAAAAAGCCTTGCGACCACCTTCTGTATACATTCTATTAAACTTATTGGCCTGTTATTTCCTGGATCCAAGCGCTCCCCCTTTTTAAAGATCGGAATGATCTCAGCACCCTTCCAGGTATCAGGTATCGGTGAGCCTTTGGCAAAACCATTTGCTAGAGATTGAATATATGGTGCCCAAACCTCCTTATCGTGCATAAATAGATCGGCTGGAACTTGATCTAGACCTGGGGCTCTACCCTTCGGGATAACTTTCAATATTTTTTCAACCTCGGTTCTCTCAAAATGTAACGGAATGATGTCCTTTTTGAAGAGTACAAGATCTTCGCTTGTCTCACTGAAAGTTTCTATGGATGCAAACTGTGACGCATAGTGAGAGACCCAGAGGTTGGGCGAGACATGGTTGGTTGGGTCTCCCCTTTGGATCCCCCGGCCCCATTTGACCATATCCCAGAAGGTGCACATTGATCGTTCTCTACTAGCACAATACAGCTCCCTCCAATAGTCCTCGTGTCAGGCTCGTTTGGCATTGTATTGGGCTTTTTTGTAGAGGGCACGGGCGTTCTTAATTCTATCTCTATCTTTTGCTTTTACTGCCTCTGCCAGGGCTTTATAGGCAGCCCTGCAAGAGTTCCCATACCATTGTTCTTCCTTTTTAACAGGCCTCTTATGCCTATTAAAAACATTTTTTGTATAAAATCCCCTTAACTGATTAAAAAAATTGGTATGGATCGGAATGACATTTGCGGTCACATCCTCCTGTGTAGTGCAATTTTGAAGATCAATTGTTACCTGTATTGTCAATTCCCTCATTGCCACTATGTTATCCTCCTTCACTAAAAAATTTGCCCATTTAATTCGCCCTGCGTTGTTGAGAGGACAATATCGACACCATCGGGGGGTGCCAATTAGTAATTAGATTTAAATAGCTTAAAGGATAGAAGTAATGGATTGTGATCACTTTCAACCCTTTCAACTACCATCATATCCTTATTATTGGGCCGATTCTCTTTGTTAGTGAGAATGTAGTCAATACGGCTCTTACATAGACCATTATTAAATGTAAAAGCCCTTAGTTTATCAGAAGCTGATCTGCCGTTTATTGCCCGTAGCCCTTGTCCAACACATAAAACTTTGAGCCGGAGTGCGGCCTCTGTCAACTTTTCAATAGGCAATAGCTACAGCTGTGGAATATTCCATGAACTATCTTCTTCCAGGGTAAGATATATGTCATTTCTGTTGAGGGGTTCAAAACAAATGTTAAAAAATAGGGAGGTCTCCATATGAATCCAATAGGGGACAAGGAGTAATGGAATAGAAATATGCAAGAGTCCCTGATTTACCAAGAAATTGGGAGAAACACATCCACAAGTTAATGCAGAGGGAAGAACTCACAGACCCTTAGATACCATAACCACACGTATAATAATTCACAATATTAGAGGAAATAAAATCAAAAACAATTAAAATGGTATATAGAAAATTGTACAATTTATTTAAAAGATTATACATTCATAGAAAATTCTTTCTTGTGCCATATAAAACAATTAAAAATGTGTGAATACACATGGAGAATAAAAAAAGATTATAACCAAAGTTTGTCGACGCAGCGTTTCGGTGTTATGATACGACCTTCATCAGGACAAGGTTCTTATATGGGGAGTGAATAAGTAGGTCACCTTCTTATAGAATGGTGCAGTGTCTCTGGATAGTAGAACACATCTTGAAGTATCTTTGTCTTATAGTTGGTCCAGAAGTCACCACCAATTTAGTTGAAAGTGAACCACACACCTTCTTACTTGGTAATACGCTATTTATTTCCTGAATGGTGCACGATCCATATCCATTAGGAATATTCTTTACGAGTGAAGGGAGCCACCGATTTTTTGTAGATAGTCAGGATGTATCCCACTAATTTGGGAAAAGGGTCAAGGGACAGCACATGGCTGGATGCTTTGATGCTTGTGCTTTTCGAGAAACGCTGTAGTTAATTAGCGCGACCTTCTTCCAATTCCTCAAGAACTGATTTTATCATTTGTCAAGCTCTTTTGTTAATACGATGGCCTCCCTGCTCCTCTTGTGTCTCTTTGTTTTGGGATATCAAAAACAAAGAGACACAAGAGGAGCAGGGAGGCCGGTACGGTGTAAGCACTGGTGGGGCGTACTTCTATAGACTTAGTCCCTTTGGTGAGAGGTTGCTCTTTAAGTAAATGACTTTCTCAAATATTTAGTCTATGGACAATTAGATCGAGTTTCTCCATGACTAGGTGAATAAATGCCCAAAGCCTTTCCTTCAATGGCCCAATAAACTCTGGCATGGTGCCCTCGGGACTAGGACTTGGCAAGGGTTCCGTGGGCTTACTCCCTCCCTGCGTCCTAGGGTTAATTTCCTGTCCCACAACTTTTTCTATTTGGGTCCCCAACCCAAGTGCAGGATTTTTATTCCTAGCCTGTTTTGCATTCAGGCGGCTTCCTTTTGGAGCGCTATGTGCTTTCCTTTTCTCAGGTGGGTCTTTACCTCTAGCAACTGGTAGAGCCCGTAACTGTCTTGTGTGTGTGGAGGGAGGTGAAGGAGGGGAACTGGGTAAGGATGAGCATAGAGTATTAGACATTTGTGTAACCAACATAGGGTCCTCTTGAGCAGGGGATATTAACACATGCGGGGTCAGCGGACAAGCTTGATTAACTCCAGTTGACTCTGTTACTAATACCGGGTTCAAAATCAGATTGAGAGGATCAAGAGAGAGCCTCCTCTCTGTAAGCTCTATCTCCTTAATCAGCACTGATTCGGCCATTAAGGAAAAGCATCTAGGGTCCTCACGCTACCTGCCCCTGTCCCCTCTTGCGGGGGGGTTTTGCTCATAATGTAAAATAAGTTACAATTAAAAAAAGGTAAAACACTACACCACTGCTTAATCTATTTTTGGGATTAAATAAATGTCTTGCAGCTCACTTAGCTGTGCTTCTGTCCCAGTCAATATTGGAGGTGTTAGGGGGCTGGCCCGGCTCTGCCTCTTCCGGCCCCTAATGGCCACAGACAGCGCGCCCTTTGCCAAGGCTTAGCCCGGCGCTGCCCGCGCACGTACCCGTGACACAGGTGTTCTGCTCAAATTTAAGCGCCTCCTGGCACGGAATGTGCGGTGGCGGCTTCCTGCTGCAAAGGCTCTTGGGAGTTGTTGTCCTTTCCTCGCTGTGGGTGCGCTACGATGGCGAGGAGCTGCGGCAGCAGAGGGAGACCAACAGCGGGACC
This sequence comes from Lissotriton vulgaris, assembly GCF_964263255.1. NCBI lineage: Eukaryota > Metazoa > Chordata > Amphibia > Caudata > Salamandridae > Lissotriton > Lissotriton vulgaris. Next base: position 138,141,600 of record NC_141689.1, read on the forward strand.
AAGGAACAGCAGGCCAGTAAAATTAAATGCCCCTAAAAGAGTCAATAGAGCGCCCACTCCACCGGAGCTCTGCTCAAATTTAGGCGCCCCAAAAGAGTCTATAGAGCACCGAAGAAAAATCAAAATGGCCTTTATGGTAACCCACCAGTCAACAAACTAGGGTTTGCAAAGGAGCCTAAAGCGGAAATGCAAGAAGCGGGCTCACGGAACACTCGTGGAGTGTAGGCCCACAATCTTCAGTGCAGATGATTGTCAGTCAGTCTCTCAGTCATTCAGTCTCTCTCTCAGTCAATCAGTCTCTCCCTGAAAGTCAGTCTCCCTGTCAGTCAGTCTCTCTTTCAGTCAGTCAGTCTCTCTCTCTGTCAGTCTCTTTCTGTAAGTCAGTCTCTCTTTCTGCCAGTCAGTCTCTCTCTCTGTCAGTCTCTCTCTGTCAGTCAGTCTCGCTCTCAGTCAGTCTTTCTTTCTCTTAGTCAATCTCTCTCTTAGGCAGTCATTCTCTCTCTGTCCATCAGTCCCTCTCTCAGGCAGTCAGTCAGTCTCTCTGTGCCAGTCTCTCTTTCTTTGTCAGTCCAAGTCAGTCAGCCTCTCTCTCTCTCTCTCTCTCTCTCTCTCTCAGTCAGTCTCTCTCTCTCTTTCTCTCTGTCATTCTCTGTCAATCGGTATCTCTCTGATTCAGTCAGTCTCTCTGTCAGTCAGTCTCTCTCTCTCTCTTTCACTGTCTCTCTCTGTCAGTCCTAGTCAGTCTCTCTTAGTCAGTCACTCTCTCAGTCGGTCCCCCTCTCTGTCAGTCAGTCTCTCTCTCTCTCTGTCAGTCTTAGTAAGTCGGTCTCCTATGTCAGTCAGACTATCCCTGTCAGTCTCTCTCTGTCAGTCAGTCTCTCTCTCCGTCAGTCTCTCTCTCTCTGTCAGTCTCCCTCTCAGTCAGTAGTCAGTCTCTCAAAGTCAGTTAGTCTCTCTCTCACTCAGTCTCTCTCAGTCAGTCAGTCTCTCTCTTTGTCAGTCTCCCTGTCAGTCAGTCTATCTTTATGTCAGTCAATCTCTCTCTCTGTCAGTCCCTCTTTCTCACTGTCAGCCTCTTTTTCAGTCAGTCTCTATCTCAGTCAGTCTTTCTCTCTGTAGGTCAGTCTCTCTCTATGTAAGTCAGTCTCTCTCTGTCAGTCAGTCTCTCACTCAGTCAGTCTCTATCTGACAGTCAGATTTTCTGTCAGTCAGTCTCTCTTTCTGTCAGTCAGTCTCTCTCTCTCTCTGTCAGTCTCAGTCAGTCAGTCTCTCTCTCTGTCAGTCAGTCACTCTCTCAGTCAGCCAGTCTCTCTCAGTCAGTCAGTCTCTCTCTCTCTCTCTCTCTCTCTCTCTCTCTCTCTCTCTGTCAGTCAGTCTCTCTCTTAGTCAGTCAGTTTCTCTCTGTCAGTCAGTCTCTCTCATTCATACAGTTTCTCTCTCTGTCAGTCAGACTCTCTCTCTCTGTCAGTCCCAGTCAGCCAGTTGCTATTTCAGTCATTCAGTCTCTCTGTCAGTCAGTATCTCTCTTTGTCAGTCTCCCTGTCAGTCAGTCTATCTTTATGTCAGTCAATCTCTCTCTCTGTCAGTCTCTCTTTCTCACTGTCAGCTTCTCTGTCAGTCAGTCTCTATCTCAGTCAGTCTTTCTCTCTCTGTACGTCAGTCTCTCTCTATGTAAGTCAGTCTCTCTCTGTCAGTCAGTCGCTCACTCAGTCAGTCTTTATCAGACAGTCAGATTTTCTGTCAGTCAGCCTCTCTTTCTGTCAGTCAGTCTCTCTCAGTCAGTCAGTCAGTCTCTCTCTCTCTCTCTCTCTCTCTCCGTCAGTCAGTCTCTCTCTTAGTCAGTCAGTTTCTCTCTGTCAGTCAGTCTCTCTCTCTCTCTCTCTGGCGGTAAGAGTGGGTGGCAGCTACTCCCCGCTGGGCGTCGAGCACGAAGTATAACTAAATGCTAATTGCTGTTAGAGGCTGAAAACCTTTTTTAAAAAACGCACATTGCGCTGATACTTAGAGCGGAAGCTCGTTTTAATAATTGTTTGTACTGTTGTTGTGTACACTGTGATTTTAGAAGCACTCTGTTTAAAAGAGCACACACTTGCACTCACCAGTCTGCAGCATTTCCTAGCCGGGGACTGTTTTCCGCCTAGTTTCTCAGGCAACCGGCATCCCAGCCAATCACGGGTTGTCGTGGGCGGGACAGGGACAGTCACCTGACGGAGTGTCGAGCGGTTAGCGCTCTAGACCTCCGCTTCCTGGCGACTATTTAGGCTGCGAGGAGGCAGACGTTCCACGCGGTAAGAGTGGGTGGCAGCTACTCCCCGCTGGGCGTCGAGCACGAAGTATAACTAAATGCTAATTGCTGTTAGAGGCTGAAAACCTTTTTTAAAAAACGCACATTGCGCTGATACTTAGAGCGGAAGCTCGTTTTAATAATTGTTTGTACTGTTGTTGTGTACACTGTGATTTTAGAAGCACTCTGTTTAAAAGAGCACACACTTGCACTCACCAGTCTGCAGCATTTCCTAGCCGGGGACTGTTTTCCGCCTAGTTTCTCAGGCAACCGGCATCCCAGCCAATCACGGGTTGTCGTGGGCGGGACAGGGACAGTCACCTGACGGAGTGTCGAGCGGTTAGCGCTCTAGACCTCCGCTTCCTGGCGACTATTTAGGCTGCGAGGAGGCAGACGTTCCACGCGGTAAGAGTGGGTGGCAGCTACTCCCCGCTGGGCGTCGAGCACGAAGTATAACTAAATGCTAATTGCTGTTAGAGGCTGAAAACCTTTTTTAAAAAACGCACATTGCGCTGATACTTAGAGCGGAAGCTCGTTTTAATAATTGTTTGTACTGTTGTTGTGTACACTGTGATTTTAGAAGCACTCTGTTTAAAAGAGCACACACTTGCACTCACCAGTCTGCAGCATTTCCTAGCCGGGGACTGTTTTCCGCCTAGTTTCTCAGGCAACCGGCATCCCAGCCAATCACGGGTTGTCGTGGGCGGGACAGGGACAGTCACCTGACGGAGTGTCGAGCGGTTAGCACTCTAGACCTCCGCTTCCTGGCGACTATTTAGCCACTCGGCGGCCTCAGCGCGCAGCGATGGCGCGCAGGGGAGGCGCCTTTGACTGCGCCGAAGACGAGCCTAAGACCTGCCCGTCTGTGCCCGTCCGGGCCTGGCCGGGACCCGGGGCACGAAACGCTGATATAGGTATTATCACATCGGATCAGATACGGGCGTTGCGCCCAAAAATCAACTGTAACTGTGTCATTCTTAATCCCTCTTTAAAAGGTATACATATTTGCCCTCATTGTGCTTTTGCACTAACTAATATTCAACCTTACTCAGAGGTCCCACATAAGCCTAGTCCACCCACTCAAACCTCTGTTTCAAGCTCTCGTACTTTCTCCTTCTATACAGTTAACTGTAGATCACTGCCCAAACATAAGGCAGATATCCATCACCTTTTATTAGAAGAAAAACCTTGTGCGGTATTTCTAACAGAGACCTGGCTGTGTGAGGGCTCAGGTCCTGATATTGCCGCCGCCCTGCCCGCCAACTATGCTATCGCTCGGGTTGATAGAGATAGCCAGGTTGGAGGGGGCATTGCTGTGATCTTCGATCGTGATTTTAACTGTGATTTTGTTATGGTTGATATCCCTGGATGCGAAGCAGCTTTTTTTAAAATATCTTTGAATCCAAATTTTATGTTTTCAGGCTTCTTAATTTATCGCCCCCCGGGTAGTGCCAGTGCATGGGCTACACATTTAGTTAATTTTATCTTACCTTATTTTTTGAATGCCCAAAATTTGACCATATTAGGGGACCTAAATCTCCATTTCGAGGACAAATCTAATAATACTGTGTCTAACCTTTTGGATGATTTTAATGCCTTAAATTTGTCCCTGAGAAATGAGGGCCCAACGCATAAGGCTGGACACCTGTTGGACCCTATTGTCTCTAACATACAGGAGCTTAAATGGTTAAAAACCCACCCTGTCTGTTGGTCGGACCACTTCTTAACGCTCTTTTGCATCACCCTCCCACAATCCAAGTTGTCAGGGTCTGTCCGGCCTCCAGTTTTTATGAGAAACTGGAAAAAGATTGATTTGATTGAGTTGCAGAATGCACTACAGTTATCTCCCCCAGTTTTGGGTGATGATATGGAGGCAAATGCTTTGGAAGCCCACACTTGGTTAGAAAGAGCAGTGGACATCTGCCTGCCCGTTACCAGGTGTACAGGGAATGTTCATCGGCCTCCGGCCCCCTGGTACACGGAAGAACTAAAACTTGAAAAAACTAAGTGCAAGGGTCTCGAGAGAAAATGGCGCAAGCATTATGACTCTCAGTCAAAGGAACTTTACCGTAAGGCCAGAAACCTCTATCATGGGGCCTGCTCTAGAGCTAAGGCTCTCTTTGTAACTAAGACCATCGACATGGCTGCTAACAAAGCTCGGACCCTCTTCAACACAGTGAAGAACTTAGCCGGAGCAAATTCCTCGGCGGTTGCACCCCCCCTCACCTCGAAAAAATGTCAAGACCTTGCCACATATTTTGTGGAAAAGATCGACACCATTATAGCAAATATAATTCCCTCGGTGGGGGTGGATAGGGAAGTTCTTCCCTTAGACAGCCCTCCAGGAAATCGGCTGGATGCCTGGCCATGTATTTCCGGGGACACCTTAAAATCTCTGGCCACCTCTATTAAATCAGGTTCTCCGTGTGATCCCCTTCCTATTAATATCATGTGCCAATTGGATGATGGTGCTCTAGGAACTATTGCCGAGACACTAAATGCCTCCATCCGTTTGGCAACTGTTCCGGCGCCCTGGAAGCACGCAATGGTCAGCCCTCTGCTGAAAAAGCCATCTGCTGATCCAGAGGTTCTTGCAAATTATCGGCCGATATCTTTGCTACCTGCCTTCTCGAAAATTTTGGAGAAGCATATCCATGGGGCGCTATCATCGCACGCAGAGAGTAACAACCTGCTCCATTTCTCCCAATCGGGCTTTAGGACGGGCCATTCAACGGAATCCGCCCTCCTGGGAGTTACGGAGAAAATTAGGGCACTATTAGACGACGGGCAAACGGTGGCTCTCGTCCTGCTTGATCTGAGTGCGGCCTTCGACACCATCTCGCACAACAGACTGCTTGCCAGGCTGAGCGTGGATGGTGTCGGAGGGACCGCATTGGGCTGGATCAGATCTTATCTGAGCGACCGGACTTTCCAGATTTCGTCCTCACACGCACAGTCGGACATTTTTCGGTCACCGCATGGCGTGCCCCAGGGCTCAATTTTAAGCCCACTATTCTTTAACCTTTATCTCCGCCCCCTCGCTGATCTAGCAGAGCGAGTAGGTCTGGAACTCATGACCTATGCGGATGACTCACAGATCATCTTTTCCCTTACTAATTCAGAGTCTTCATCCCCTTCAGTCCTAAAACTTGGTCTCCAGGAGGTCTTCAGCTGGATGTCAGCTAACCAGCTGATGCTTAATGGGGAGAAGACAGAGATTCTTCTCCTGGGGAAAAACCGTGAGTTATGGCAAGATAGACATTGGCCGCCATCTATGGGTGTTTTCCCTAGTCCGGCTACCCAGGTTAGAAATCTTGGGGTGTGTATCGATGATTCTCTGTCCATGAAGCAGCAGGCCAACAAAGTGGCTGGCACTTGTTTTACCATCATTAAATGGCTGCGGAAGATCATCTGGATGCTTCCTGTGGATACCCAGAAGACCGTAGTCAACGCGCTAATAACATCTAGGCTTGACTACGGTAACATTCTCTATCTGGGCTCCAATTTAGCCGTAGTCAGACGACTACAATTGGTCCAGAACTCCGCAGCCAGGCTGTTATGTAAGATCCCTAGGACAGCAAGGATTTCGAAGCACCTTAGAGACCTACACTGGTTGAAAGTAGAAAATCGGGTCCGGTTTAAGGCCTTGACCATTATGTTCAAGATCAGGGCAGGAACCGCACCACGGTACCTGCATAATCTGGTCAGGCCCCATGTTCCTGTACGGAATCTTCGTTCCTTAAATGGAGCAACTTTCGTGGTTCCCAGATTCAAACTGGCCCGAATGGGAGGTAAATCTTTCTCCCACCTGGGACCAGCTCTTTGGAACTCTCTCCCTTTAGCTTTGCGCAAAGAGGGAAATTTTGCCAGTTTCAAGAAAAAAGTTAAAACTTGGCTGTTTAATAAATGATTGTGTTTACTAGTGGTTTGTTGATCTGTGACAGTACTTTGCTTTTCAGTATCTTTTTCTCGTAGCCATGGCGCCGGGAAACCCTTTGTGGGTATCTGCGCGCACTATAAGTGTAAAAAATAAATAAATAAATAAATAAAATTCATACGGTCAGTCTCTCTCTCTCTCTGTCAGTCAGACTTTCTCTCTCTGTCAGTCCCAGTCAGCCAGTCTCTATTTCAGTCATTCAGTCTCTCTGTCAGTCAGTATCTCTCTGTTGATCAGTCTCTCAGTCAGTCAGTCTCTCTCTCTCTTTCTCTCTCTCTGTAAGTCAGTCTCTCTCAATCTCTGTCAATCTCAGCCAGTCAATCTCTCTCTCTGGCATTCAGTCTCTCTCTCTGTCAGTCATTCTATCTCAGTCAGTCAGTCTCTCTTTCTTTCTCTCATAGTCAGTCTCTCTCTCTCTCTCTCTCTCTCTCTCTCTCTCTCTCTCTCCCTCAGTCAGTCTCTCTCTCTCCCTCAGTCAGTCTCTCTCTGTCAGTCAGTCTCTCACTGTCAGTCAGTATCCCTCTCATTCAGTTAGTCACTCTGTCAGTCAGTCCTTCTCTCTGTCAGGCTCAGTCAGTCATTCTCTCAGTCAGTCAGTCTCTCTCAGTCAATCACTCTCCCTTTTTTTAATTATTTTTTTATTGAAAATCCACAGTATCAAGCAATATATACATATTCAATGAATAATAATTTCAAATCCAATAATAAATACATACAGATAAGTTTATTCCATAAAATAGGACCCATATTTGCATTCCCAGTGCACGCTTTTGTGAGTCTTTAAGTGAGTACAAACAGAATTCTAAATTAAAAATATTATAAAACGTAGCAAGCAACGTTTCAAAAGAAGGTGCCTCTGGGTGAAGCCAAATAGATGCTATAACTAACCTTGCTACCCCATAGCTACAAAAATAAGATAACTATATTTAAACATCAATGAGCCTTGACTCACATCCTCCCCAGGACATAATTGCATGATCAAAGCAGAAATGTTTATGACCACACCCGTAACTTGAGACAGAAACCTCTCAATATGCTGTATATATAAGGCTAATTTAGTGCAAGAAAAAATATGCAAAATAACAGCATCGTTGACGCCACAACTAAAGCATTTCCCATCATACTGGCTCTCCCATTTCTTCATCTTTATGGGGGTATAATAAAGATTAAATATTGTTTTATAATGATGTGTTTTTAGATTCACCGCCATAAAAATGTTACCTGCTAAGTCGATCGAGTCCTCTAAAAACACATCTTGTAGCCCAAAGACGCTCCCCCACTTAAGATTATGTTTCTCAAGATCAACAGTTTTGGCAGCTTGTAATATGTTATAAAGAACCCCGATGCGTCGCTGAGTCCTAATAACTTCAACTATCTTATATGGTTTTAAAATAGTGACATTTTTGTTTAAAAAATCACGTAAGTGAAGGTATTTAAAAAAATACATTTAGTGAGCTTATATTTAAACGACAAGTCAGAAAAGGAATTAAGCTGCCCTTCTGCATCCATGAAATTTCCCAATTGTGTGATTCCAGAGAGTCTCAATTTTACAGCCACGCTATCTTGAAATATTGATTGGAGAATCCCTGCAGCTGACCGTGGTGTATAAAAAGAGACTCTGTTAATCTGCAGATTTTTACAGACTATCTTACAGACTTCATACACAGCCCCCAAAATGTTAAAGAGAGTACTCTTGTAGTAACTTCCATCAACTCTTAAAAAGAGACAATTTTTTGCATGAGACCCATGCACCATCGGATAAATTGATGGAGCTTCGGAAGGATTATCTACTACCTCCCCATTAACAAAAGTCGAATATTGGCTAAGATACAGGCATAGTAATATAGTGAAAAATCGGGACCAGACCACCCCACTCTGTCTCGGGGTAAATTCATAAATTGTGCTGCCCTACATGGATTCCCTGGGGCCTACAAGAATCTAGAACAGAGAGATTGCAGTTGTTGTAATTGCAATTGAGAGATTTCAAAGGGGACTGATCTAAAAAAAAAGTATAACACTTTCGGCTATACATTCATTTTAAGCACATTGGCACTCCCCACCAGAGATAGATGAAGGCGTTGCCACCTGTCAAGAGCTTGTTTAATGCTTTCCATCAAGGTCCCCCATTTGGTTTCAACCAGCTCTCTTAAACACACCCGTATCTTGATAACAAGATATGTAACCTCCTTAACAACTCTTGGATCGTTGTTGATATTTTGGTTAGTATAGAGAACGTGGTTTTTAGAAGTATTAAGCTCATAACTAGCCATACGGCCAAATTGATACACAAGATGTTCAATGTCGAGTAGTTTGAGCGGCCTGACACACTGCCAAAAAGTACATTTTAAGGTCCTGAAAAAATATCTGATACAGTTCTGATGGAAGTTTATCTGGCCCTGGAGCTTTGCCCCAAGTCATAGAGTTAATGGTTTGCTCTAATTCATCCATTGTAATAAGACTGTCTAGTGCTCCAACCTCCTCCTGAGCTAACTACTGATATTGGATGTGAGAAGTTAGCCAGGCATATGATGTCCACTAGTTCTAGTGGCCACCTTGCACCAGTCTAATCGACCCTTATTGATGGTGGTTGTAAAGTCAACCTTATAGAAAGCTATCCATGGGGTAGCAATGGTGAGCAGTCTTCAGGCTAAGACTTCAGAGTGCGAACTAAGCTAGTTGTTTTACCAATTATAATCCCTTGGGTACCAAATGAAAGCACACCACACAAGGGTGAAAAGTTAGCCTGACATATGATGTCCACTAGTTCTAGTGGGCACCATGCACCAGTCTAATTGACCCTTATTGATGGTGGTTGTAAAAGCAACCTAATAGAAAGCTATCCTAGTGGTTGCATCATGAACTAGCAGTCTTCAGGCTAAGACTTCAGTAGGCGAGTTAAGCAAGTTGTTCTACCATATATAATCCCTTGAGGAAAAAATGACAGAACACCACACAAGGTGCATATCAAATATATATGTATTTAATCTAAACCCCTCTGCACTCTTATGAGGTGAGAGGTCAAAATACAATACAAGTCACACAATTAATATACGATAAGTTACACAGTATAGGTTATGCCCTAGGGGCCTCACAAACCATATACTAAGAAAGTGATATAAGTACCATGTGAGAGTTAGAAAGTAGGCCTGGGGCCTTTTGAATCGCTGGGGCTATACTAAACAACCAAGGGTTAGGAAGTAGGAGGCCCACGGCAGACGCGTGCAGTGTCCAAACACAGACGCTGGTTACCTTTGACTTTCAATGGGAAACGAAGAAGTTACAAATATACAATTTAAGCATACTTCCGGATGGACTAGGATGGAACCTTTTTGAACTAGGACACTTCGAGGGTCAAGACCCACTGGAGCACCGGAGTACTCGTGTTACCTCACCCAGGGAAGCCGAGTGCATAGATGTCTTTTCGTGTTCGGTTTCGTCATAGTTTTCAATGGAGAGCTGCAAAGAAGTGCTGCGGGCGACCAGAGGAAAAGTGTCTGGGTGGATCCAAGGGTGGATCGAATATCTTAAGAACCTGAAAGCAGAGAAGACAGAGTCTGGGCCACTTGCCAGTGACCAGGGTGGCGATAGAAAGATGCCAACAGATTTCGTTTGATTTCAGGTGAAAAGGTAAAGTTTGTCTCTTCAGCCATCAGGACAAGGAGGTGTCAACGACAACCAGGAGCTGGCTTCAAGGTGTCCCACAAAGGATCTAGTTGACTGTGGTGTCGGTAGTCCGATTGGACCCATCAAGCCTTGTCAAACGCAACCCACGCCATGCCATGCCATGCCAAGATGGGCTTCTGTGCAGACCAGCAAAGTCTGGGAAGTTGGTGCAAGCCTCTAGCAGCCAGGAAAGCAAGTTGAAATAAAGGACTGTCTTCTTGGGGGCTCACTAGTCAACGGACTAGGAACCACAAAGACTCGTTGAGCGGAAATGCACAAAGCGGGCCCACAGCCACTCGTGGGGTGTGGAGGTCTGAGCTTCGGTAAAAAAGTTGCTCGGGTCTGGGGCTTCAGGCACCCCAATGCACAGCTTTGGGATACCTTGGGAAGTTGGTGCAGGTAGCAAAATTCCGGTTGTCCAGGAGTTCCGGTACCACGTCTCGAGTGTCCACCACGGGTCTCAGATTGGCTGTGAGCGAAGGTCGGCGTCAGAGATGTATGTAAGTCTGTGTCCTGTGTCGCAGATTCTTCGGGATCCGGTGGGAGCCTCTAACTTGCAGACCGGCAAAGATGCTGTTGGTGCCTGTTTGAACAGGGTGGTCACTCTTTGACCACAAGGGAGATGTCTTCCATCTTCCAGTCGAAATGGAATGTCGAAGGTCCAGGATATATGTTTCAGAGTTTTGTCCAGGGTAATCTAAAGTGCTAGGGACTGGGGCTCTATACTTGTAGTAAGTTTAGTGGTTGGACTAACTCTAAGGTGGGTGGACCTGGGGTGGGGGTGGTTTACACCCCTTCCCCTTTGTCCAGTTTTGCACCAGAGCTGGGGCCTGGTGCCCCAGCAACTGGTTTGAACTCGGAAATGCGTGGAGAACCTAGTGTGCCCCAGGCAGTGTCTGAAAAGCATTCAATGAATGCAAACCTCCCTGCCCCAATATACTAAATCCTGTCTGGGGAGGTGACAGCACCTCCCTGGACAGGAAACCTATTGTCCAGGCCACCCCTGCTGGAGTTTCATCCAACAGCAGGAGGCCAGACTCGTGTCTGTGGCAGCAGCATCCATTTTGTGATGCTGGGGCTCTGTTTAACTTTAACCTGGTAAACCAGTAACTACATGTCTTCTCTCTCTAGAAGAGTGGAATGCTACCCGCCAGAACTGGCAGGGGGTAGTATTCCAAAGTGTTTGACACCTTAAACGTGAGGATTAAATGCACTTAAGAGTATATGGTATGGGGCGTAGCTTGGCGCCCGATGGGAATGGCTGTGCCTGGGTGAAGCCCCTCGGGGACTTTGGGCAGCTGCTAACTTCTCGTGCTGCTCCAGCGCTGAATCCGAGATGTGAGGACGTCGGATCATCTACTACTCCTTTTCAGACGCTTGCGGTCTTTTTTGGCAGCGAAATAACAACTTTATAGATGATGTGAGTTATTTTGTCATTGTCGCTGCTTCGCGACCGCCATTCTTTTTCTCCACCAGCCCTGAGCGCCGACTTCCGATGCTTTTTTGAAAGCCTCTGGTATTTTTGCTTCTACCGCTATTATTCCTCCTGGTTGACTCTCTCTCCTTGGATATCGTTTTATTTTTTCTACATGTCTCCAGGTTTTTCTCAGTGCCTCTTCTGACTGACTTAATTGTGGCGGCCATTTTGTTGGCTTCATCCTCCTCACAGTTCCCCTTGTTTTTCCGGCCCGCTTTTGTCGTTCTTCTCTATGGGCAGAACTAAATACACTCTTCCTACGAAGGCACCTACTAAGCACATCTTTATCAAGAATTCAAAGCTTTTTACCAAATTCTCCCACCTGCAAGACTCTTTAACACCTCCTCCAGCGGATGATATGGCGGCTCCCGACCCTGCTTCGGCGTCCTCAGGGAAATCTCTCACTAAACGCCTTAAGCAAAATCCACCTTCTCAGCCTAAATCATCGTCACCTGTCTCAATGGAGATTTTATTTGAAAAGATTAGGGCATTGCGTCCTTTTATGGAAGAAACAAATGCAAAACTTCAAGTCCTCACTGACACTCGACAACAGAGTCACTGCAGTTGAGCAATCTATCTCTTCCATTACAACTACTTGCGACAAACTTTCTCCTCTACAATCTCAAGTGTCTACCCTCCAATTCCAAGTCGAGGAGCTTGAAAATCGCAAAAGGTTCAATAATCTCCGTATTTATGGACTTGCAGAGGGGCAGGAGGAGTCCGACCCCCTAAAGTTCTTTAAATCTTTTATCCCCAAAGTCCTTCACATGCCCGACGGCACCACGCTTAACATCCAGAGAGCGCACAGATTGTATTGTATTGTATTGTATTGTTATTTGTATAGCGCGATTGCTGCCCACTGGGCGTCCAAGCGCTGAATTGGGCCGCCCTTCCTCATCTGCTTCTCCCTTACAGAAGCCAAGAGGGATGATCCTATATTTCTTAGAATACACAGACTTATTAAAAGTTCTTTCCGCTGCCAAGTCTTCTCAACGTGTTACCTGGTCTGGATCTACCTTATTTTTTACCCAGGATTACTCCAAAACTACAGAGAATAGAAGGAAGGCTTTCCTCAACATGAGACCCGCTCTTCGCGCAATGGGTGCTCGATATGGACTCTTTCACCCTTGCCTCTTTAGAGTCACCAATAACAACAGGACAACGCCTTATGAGGGTCGGTCTGCCTACAAAGTTTCATTAACTCTCACAAGACGGATGACATGGATTCTTCCTCCTCAAATGCTGGCTAATTATACTTTTTTTTCTACTTTGATGTTGTTTTGCCCCCTTTGTCGCACTATTAATTGACTTTTTATTCCCTCTTGTTTTGTCCGTACATTCATGTCTTATATATTGTTATTGTCTTTATTCCCATAGTTCTTTCCTCCTCTTGACGTGATGCCTCCCGACCCCCCGTTCTGCTTGGTCCCGGTTGTACCGTCCACCCCGTCTGGCTCCTTCCCTACCCTCGTCTCCTTGAATTCTCCTCCTGTAGGTATGTACTCAGTTCATATTTTCCTTTGGTTGTTCATATGTACTCTTATCTTACTGTTGTCTTCGATACCTCCTGAATTTACTCTTTCCTTCCTCCTCCTTTTCCTCTCTTTAGTTTTTTTCATCTCTTCTTCTCCTCCTCGCTTTATTTGTTACTCTCTTTCCTTTTCCTTTACTCTCTCCTCCCTTTCCTTGTTCTTCTCTTATCCTTTCAAGTATTCTTTTCATTACTCCTCTATTTCTGGTTCTATTATCTCTTATTCATCATGTAGTTCAGTTTTAAATTTGCCTATTGCATTGTATGCTTTTTGTATCAAAATGATTACTTCTTCTTGGCTACAGTCACCTCATGGAATGTTAAAGGATTAAATAATCTCATTAAAAGACAATTAGTACTTTCCCTTTTGTTTAGACTCAAAACTTATATTGCCATGCTACAAGAGACCCAGCTTTCAGACTTGGAAGCCTCTAAGCTAAAAAGGCTTTTGGTTGGTAATCTTTTTCCCTCCCCAGCTTTAGGGAAAAAGAATGGTGTTGTTATCCTAGTTCACAAAAAGTTTACTGTTTCTACTACTCATCAGGAATTTGACTCTGATGGCCTCTGGGTGATTTTCAAAATATTAATTGACAATGTACCTCTAGTGATTTTTAATGTTTATGGTCCAGTTTGTGTTGACAACAATTTTTGGACACTCATTTCTGACAAATTAATTTCTCTTGACCATAAGTATATTATTTTTGATGGTGATTGCAATCAAGTCCATGACCCCATTCTGGATAGACACTCCCCTGTTGAATTTGTCCAGTCCAAAATGCACACTCAATTTACCTCTGCTATTCGGCGTAAATCCCTGATTGATATCTGGAGGCTTTGTCGCTCTGACCTCCAGGAATGTAGTTACTTCTCCCCTCCTCACAAAACACATTCCCATATTGATTACCTTTTCCTCAGTAAGTCCCTTGTTCAATGTACCCTTGCTTCAGAAATTGGTTCTATCCTAATATCTGATCACGCCCCAGTCACTATTGATTTTGATCTGATCCCTTTTTCTCTTCCCTCTGGCAGATGGTGTTTTAATAATTCCCTTCCTGCAGATACTAAATTCTCTGGCCAATTCAATTCTTTTGTTGAAGACTTTTTCCGCTACAAACACCACTTCTGACTCCTCTCCGACCATGATATGGGATTCCTTCAAAACAACCGCTCGTGGCTTTATAATTAATTATGTCTCTCAGAGGAAAAGGGGTTTCGAACAGCAATCTTCCCATCTCCTTGCTAAAATTAAACGATTGGAATATTCTAACTATCAATCACCCACAGACTCATCTCTGAAAGATCCCATCACCGCCAAGGTCGCTTTCAACAAATTATCCTCTGATGCTGCGGCTTCCTATCTTTTAAAAAGCAGCGCTCGTTACTATGGGGGTCAAAACAAAATGGGAAAGCTCTTGGCTAATTATTTGAAAGCTCGTCAAGACAGAACTCGGATTGCTTCCATAACAGATTCTACTGGCAAATCCCACTTTTTATAAACATCTTTATACTCCTGAAACCCAACCCCTTCCTTCTGATTTATCCTCTTATTTTCAATCACTCGATTCTCCTCCTTCCTCCTCATACATTGATTTTTTTTCACAACCAATTTTATTGAGCAAAAGAGTATCGAGAATGTGGCATCTTCACACACCAAGATCCCCACATCAGTATCAATGTAATGGTGACATACATAGTATTCACGAAGCAAGTGTCAATGAAGCTCAGCTTTAAAAATGCCCTAACAACCCATCCCAACCCCAACTACACCCCCACCCGTACCCAACATCCCCCACCCCCGCCACACATGTTCAGAAGCAACACAAAGACGATTCACATAGAGGAAGCAGGTATAGTGCAACCAGGGTTTTGCCATTTGGGCCAGAAGAGTCACTGCGATCAAATGTCCTCCTCCTGCTCCGCCGGGGGTTCCAAGGACTGGCCACGGTAGTCGGCCCACCGCTTCCAGATCTTGAAGTGTTTGCGTGGGCAGCCCCGCGCCTCAAAGACCGGTTTCTCAAGACCCATAAAGTAGTCCAGCCCAGCCTTCCACGCAGACAGGGGGGGGCCCTCACAGATTTCCAGGCCCGAGCCAAGTCACGCTTAGCAACCACCAGGCCCAGGAGCAACAGGTGACGCTTATATATGTTGCCCCCAACCCCTTCCATGATGTGCAGCAGGCCTAGCCGGTGGGTTCGAGGAAGATCCCAGCCCAGGACCTCAGCCAGGCAACTCCATACGCCCCTCCAGAATCCAGCCAGGCGACCACACGACCACACCGTATGCAACAGGGAGCCAGGCACTTCCCCACAGCGCAGGCACTCCGATGACACAATCAAACCAGCCTTCCACAGTCGTTCACGTGTATAATAGGCACGATGCAGGTATTTGAATTGTATCAGGCGGAGCCGAACCGCAATAGTGGTGCCGCGCGGGGACTCCAACGCCTCCCTCCAATCGTCCTCATCCAAGGCGCCCACGTATACCTCCCACGCTTCCCGAAGGGAGCTGAGAGTGGATGAGCAGTGAGTAATAAGGGACTGATAAATCCTAGAGACCTTCTTGTCTCCCAGGTCTCCCATAAACACTTTCGCCTCAATCGGGCTGAACTCCGGCAGGGAGTCGAGGCCGGCAATTATCGGGGCGAGGGCATGCCTCAGCTGTAGGTAACGGAAGAACTGGGACTGAGGCATCTGGAACTCCACTCGGAGTTCCTCAAAGGACTTGAGGGTGGCGCCTGACATGACCTGGCCCAATTGTGTAATTCCAATAGCCTCCCAACCCTCGAACCCGGCCAGGGCCGCCAGTTCTGGGAGCAAACCGTTGTGCCACAGCGGCGTTTCAGCCATGCGGCGCAGAGACTGCATCATACATTGATTTTGCTTCACTCAAATCAGATATAACCTTATCAGAAATCTCTCATGCAGTTTCAGTCCTCAGACGTGGTAAGGCTCCTGGCCCAGATGGCTATACTATTGAATTTTATGATCATTTTTCGAAACTTCTCCTCCCACATTTGCTCCTTTTATTTAATTCTCAGCTCGGTATGAATCTTTCTAACAGAAGACAAATATAACAGTTTAACTCAGAAAAGAAGACACTAAAAAAAAAAAAAAAAAAGGAATCACGTTAATATCACGTAATGTTCTATTAAAAAAAAATATATATATATATTTTGCAATAGCAAATCACATAGAGCACTTTAAGCTATCTATTCAAATTGGAGTGTCCCTACCAAGAGGCTCGACTAAACTTAGGTATATTTAGTCCTCCAATATTCTAAACTGTAACGCCCCGTCTGAGCCTGGAAAGAGTATCAGGGGTATCACAAACCGGATCTGTACCGGTTGGATAATCAAGGGTTCCTCAGGGGGGGTGGGGGGTGTTCATCAGGGTTAGGGAAATAAAAAAAAAATGTTTCCCATCTCTAAAATGGCGGTCGATAATTCTATAAATGAACAATGGACGAATCTTGCTCACTTTAGTAGTACCAAGGGGCATGTGTCAGCAGGACTCCCAATCATTATCATTAGATATGCCAATTATGTGTACCATTAAGATTCTCTCCTGGAATGTTAATGGCCTGCACACCAAACCTAGAGCCAACACAATTGTACAATATATCCGAGACTTTGATGCGCAGGTCATTATTCTCCAGGAGACACACCTGGTTGAAGCTGAAGTACTGGATTTGGTAAAAAAGAACAGATGGATAGATCTATCAGTGTCTACATCTCAGACAGTTAATACAAGAGGGGTTGTCATTTTATTTAAAAAAACCATCACAACAAGACTTCTGAAGCAAAAGGTCGATCCTCATGGTAGGTGGGCAATCGCGGCTGTAATGATAGGGGGATCATGCATAACGTTGGTTGGTTATTATGGGTCTAACCGTGATGATCCATCTGTCCTGGCCACATTGTTCTCCAAGTTGTTACATTTTCCAGAACCCATGATAATAGCGGGAGATTTTAACATTGTGCTCGATCCGCAGCTGGATAAGTCTCCTTCTAGTCGACAATTGGTACACTCTAAATCTAGAGACCTTCTAATTAAAAATATGTATCAATACGGATTTATTGATATTTGGAGGGTAAGTTCGGGTCAGAAATCCGGCTTTTCCTTTAGAAATTATAAGTACCATTACAGATCAAGGATCAATTTTAGACTGGTAAATAAATGCTTGGACAAATTAGTTAGGAATATAACTTATCTACCATCTCATCTGTCCGATCATTCGGCTATACTCCTAGACTTTGATTTACAGTCCCAAATCTCGACTAGGTTGTGGTCAATCGATAGATCTTTTCTTACATCCCCCGAGGATCTGGAACATGTTAAGTCGGAGACTCAAGAATTCTTTAAAATCAACATTGGTTCGGCGTGCTCTACTTCAGTATGGGATGCTTTTAAATGCTCTTTGAGAGGGATCATTAAGAACAAAACTTTGTTTCGTAAGAAACAGTATACCCAAGCTGTAACACTGATACAGGCCAATATATCAAAAGCCCAATCAGAATTAGAAAATCTAAACCATTGCTCAGATCATGTCATACATGCTAAGCATAACATGTACTCTTGAGTGCATTATAATCCTCTCGGTTAATGCTAACTTTGGTTTGGCTTTATCAAAACATGTGTGTAAGGTGTCAAACACTTTGGAATTCATCCCCCCTGCCAGTCCTGGTGGCGGGGGTAGCATTCCACCCTTTTAGACAGAGAAGACATGTAGTTACTCTTTTACCCGGTTAAAGTTAAACAGAGCCTCAGCATCACAAAATGGATGCTGCTGCCACAGACACGAGTCTGACCTCCTGCTGCTGGACAAAACTCTGGCAGTGGAGGCCTGGACAATAGGTTTCCTGTCCAGGGAGGTGCCAGCACCTCCCCAGACAGGCTTGTAGTGTATTTTCAGACTCTGCCTGGGGCACACAAGGTGCTCCATGCAGAGCCCAGTTCAAAGTGGTTGCTGGGGCACTCAGCCCCAGCTCTGGCACGAAACTGGACAAAGGGAAAGGGGTGTAACCACCCCCTTCCCAGGTCCACCCATAGCCAGGTCGTCCAGCCCACAAGTTCAGTATAAGTATAGGAGCTGTGTCCCTAGGATTTAAGATTACCCAGGACGAATCTTTATAAGACATATCCTGGACCTTCGACGTTCCATTCTGACCGGAAGATGGAAGATATCTCCCTTGTGGTCAAGGAGTGACCACCCTGTGCAAACAGGCACCGACAGCAACGTTGCCAGTCTGCATTTTCAAGGCTCCCGTCAGGTCCCGAAGAATATGCAACACAAGACACAGACTTCCAGACATCTCTGACCCTGAGCCTCATTCACAGCAAAGCTGAGACACATGACGGATACGAGAGACATGGGACTGGAACTCATGGACATCCTGCATTTTGCTACCTGCACTCCTTTCCTGAAGCATCAGTAAGTTGTGCATTGGGGCACAAGAAGCCCTGGACCGAGCACCATTTGCACCGAAGCTCAGGCCTCCACACTCCACGAGTGTCCTGGTTCCTAGTCTGTTGGCTAGTGAACCCCCTGAAGACTCCATTTAGAAACTAACTCACTTTTCTGGTTGCTCCAGGCTTGCTCCAGTTTCCCTACAAAGGAGAAGCACCACAGACCTTGCTGGTCTGCACCAAAACCATTCTTGACATTCTGTGTGGGTTACGTTTGCCAAGGCTTGTTGGGTCCAGTCGGGATACCGACACTGCAGTCAACTAGATCCTTCATGGGACAGCTAGAGTCCAGCTCCTGGTCATTGTTGACACCTCCTGGTCCTCATGGCTGAAGAGACAAACTTTACTTCTTCACCTGAAATCACCCAACATCGCCTGGTTCCTTCCTGGTTCCTTCCTGGTCACTGGCAAGTGACCCAGACTCTGTCCCTTCTGCTTTCAGGTTCTTCAGATCTTTGATCCACCCTTGGATCCACTCGAACACTTTTCCTCTGGTCACCTGCAGCACTTCTTGGCAGCTTTCCATTGAAACCGACGACAAAACCCGACACGAATAGACACCTATGCACCCGGCTTCCCTGGGAGAGGTAACACGAATATTCCGGTGCTCCCAATGGTCTTGACTCTCAAAGTGTCCTAGTTTAAAAGGGTTCCATCCTAGTCCATCCGGAAGTGTCCTTAAATTGAATATTTGTAACTTTTACGAACTCCATAGAAAGTCAAAGGTAACCCGCGGCAGTGTTTAGACACTGCACGCATCTCCCGTGGGCCTTCTACTTCCCCTGCCTGCTTTCTAATTCTCTCATGGTTCTTATACCACTATTTTAGTATATGGTTTGTGAGGCCCCTCGGGCATAACGTATACTGTGCAACGTATCGTATATTAATTGTGTGATTTGTATTGTATTTTTACCTCTGACCTCAGTGCAGAGGAGTTGTGTTTAGATTAAATACATGTATATTTGATATATACCTTGTGTGGTGTCCTTTCATTTGGTACTCAAGAAATTATAATTGGTAAAACAACTTGCTTAACTCGCCTACTGAAGTCTTAGCCTGATGACTGCTGGTTCATGCTACCACTAGGATAGCTTTCTATAAGGTTGACTTTACAACCACCATCAATAAGGGTCGATTAGACTGGTTCAAGGTGCCCACTAGAACTAGTGGACATCATATGCCAGGCTAACTTCTCACAAAATCCATAGATAATTTGTACAATATGTTATGCTGACTCCAACAATCCAACCTGCTATAAGAATTCCACAGCCATCCCTATTCAAGGGGAACTCAAATAAAATTACACCACAGAATATACAATAAGTCATCGGTAAATTACCCACAAAAAGGGAACTAATTCCATTCTGGTTAGCTCAAAAAACTACTCAGATCAAGGCAGTGTTTCCCGATAGTACACCTCATGAAAAACACAGGATTCTTTCAATCTGTTTACCAATGGGGAATGCACCACACCTGGAAGACTGTGACACTTGGTGTACAGTCTTTGCTGCAATCTACACAAAAACACATGGTGTTCCGTCCATGGCGGAAATAACAGGTGTCCTGAAACAAATCTAAAATGAATATGGGGCAGAGCATGCTTTAAATCTGGGTATGAAATTACTAAAAGATTTCAAACAAGTCTCAGCTATAATATTTCATAATTATTAAAGGTGAAGCAGCATCAGTGGCAATCCGCCAAAAACTAAAAGAACTTGATGTAACTGAGCAACCATATGAACTGGCCAGAATAATAGAAAAATCCTATGAAGAACTAGGAAGAGATAGTTTGGGAGGGAAACCGGTAAAGTCCTAACTAATAGACAATCCTGAAAAAGTTTTTATTAAAACCACACTCACTACTCCTAAAAAGAATGGGAAAGTACTAGATAGATACTTCCTAAAGAGAAGCAATCTCAATCCAGAGGTAGGTCCCCTCAAAAGGAGCCCTCTGAAAAAAAGTATAACCTCAGTAACAGGGATAATTTGAGAAAACCTTATAGATATCAAGATACTGATACACATTCCTCTTGTACCTTTCACACTTCCTCACAGAAATCCGAAAGAAGAGGACGATCAGAACAAAAGGAAGAACGCGTGAAGTCCAAAGACAATCAATACGTTTCTGAAAAATAAAAAAACTCAATTCACCAAAAAGAAGGTAGCAGGTCTAAAAATCAGACATGCCGAGGATCTTGAGGACACAACTCAAGAACGAGGAGTGGTCCCAGACAATGCTGGACAGCGCAGCAGAGGTTACCATAGCTCGCAAGATCCTGAAGGATCATCTGGAGACAGTGGACCTGAGTGAATGCATTCAGGTTGAAACTGCAGATACCAGGGTTAGTGTACCACATAAGTTATATGAAGTCACATTCCGAATAGAGGGGGACATAACTAGGATAATAAAAGAACTCTTTTGGGAAAAACTATCTAAGGGTTAAGACATTCTTCTGGCAGAAAAAGATTGGCCACCGGAATTTGTCGGGGAGTGCCCACATGGCGTAGATATCATTATGCCAGCCTTCTCAAATCACATTCCTTTTCATAAGAAAATCCACTTATGCCAGAAAATGGGCTGTGGCCCAGACTCCAGCATTATATAAAAATTATGTGGGATGGGATGAGGATTCTCCTCTCCATAAGATCCAGTTAAAAAATCAACCAACTGCTCAGAAGCATTTTCCAGTTAAACAAGAATCTAAAAAGCTGGTCAGGGAGATCTTAGATCAACTTAAATGTCAAGGGGTGATTGAAACATGCACCTCATCCATGAACAATCTTTTGTTTCCTGTCTCCAAACCAGACAATACATATCATCTAGTTTTGGACTACAGACATTTAGATTCCTGTTGCAAAACCTTTGCAGTACAAAATGCACACAGTGCAGCACTGATGAATAATATCATGCGCAAAAAATATAAAACGACATTAGATATTTCAAAGAGTTTCTTCTGTCAAAACATTGCACCTGAAAGCAGGTATTTGACCGCTTTCTCAATAATGGGGACACAACAACACCTTTGCTGTCTCCCCAGGGATCCAAGAACAGTCCTGGATCATTTTCAGCCAGAGTAACAGATTTACTACAAACGTACGATGATGAGGCATTATCTTATGTTGATTACATCTATCTTACAGGCGATGATTTGGACAGGCACTTGACCAGGGTGAACACCATTATACTTGGATTCGCTTCTGAAAGGTATAAATTCAACTTTAAAAAATCAAGAATTGCCCTCCTCAACATCCTATTCTTAGGATACAAACTTTGAAGGGAAGGCAAAAGCCTGGCAGTAAACTTTTAGAAAATGTGCGCTGCTCCAACCGCCAAAAACGCTGAAAATCTTACAATCAGTTCTAGGATTCCTGAATTTTGGAAGAACTTACATTCTAAATTATGCAGAAAGGGTTAAACCTCTCTACCAACTAATCAAACCTGATTTCAAACAAACTAATTGGACTCAAAAACACACAGAAATTTTGCGTTCATTGCAAACAAATATGTTAGCAACAGCACATTTACAGACATGCGTAAACGAACGCAACCTGGTAACCTGAATCATCCCAGGGAGATGCGGATTCACATACCTAATGTTTAAAAAGGTGAAAAGGTACAAATAGCTTACAAATCGCACTTGTACACATAAGCTGAAATGAAATTCACTTCAACAGAAAAAATTCTGACAGCAGTTCAAACTGCGGTAGCAAAAGGGAGAGACCTCGCACAGGATAAACGCTTAAAAGTCGTTACTCCTGTACCTGCCTTAGAGGCAGTGACAAAGGCAAGCTATCCAAATGCAAAAGCTCTACATCAAAGATGGATACAATGGGTTGATTCTCCTGCTGCGACAGACGTTGACTACGTTTTTGACCCTTACTTGAAGACACAAGAATTTCTCCCATATGAACAAGAATGTCCTCTGCCTACTGAAATTCTGCCTCTAAAACATTACAGCTGTATAATATATACAGACGGATCAGCACAGCCAGCGATTGGGGGAAAACAATCTTACAGTGCTGCTTGCGCGATCGTTAAGGGTCGCTGGCGTGATGGTAAATTCATACCTATGGTCACAAATACTCAATCTATCTGGGACTGTACAGCTCAGCGAGCTGAACTACAGGCTTTCAAGATGGCGCTTAAAAATACTGATCGCGAATTCCCCACACTCATAGTGTGCTATTCGTATTACTGCGTCCAGTCTTACAATGAGTATCTGCAGAACTGGGTTCAAAATGGTTTTAAAGACGTAAAGGTGGCACAATCAAGCATAAAATTATTTGGGAACAAGTAGTTCTTTTACAGAAAGAACTACAAAAGACTCACGTGATCCAAACACTGAGTCATCAGCGTGATGGCATTCACGTTGAAGGGAATTCATTGGCTGATGAAGCTGCAAAGGCAGCTGTGCAAACGGCTTCCGTTGCTGCAATCACTCGTTCAAAAATGAAATTAGACATCAAATAATACAAGCTGTCATTGCTTCAAGCAAAGACAGTGGTAAAACATTATCAAAAGGCTTTCCACTCAAATACTCATGCATAACTGATGCAAATAATGTTCTGTTTGCTCGAATACCTGGAGTGGGGGATAGAGCAATTCCAAACATGGACCATAGATTAGGTCTAATCCTAGCAGCACATGAAGGGCTCGCCCATGCATATGCAGGTGTTTCCATTATAAAACATAGATACTGGTGGCCAGGCATGAGGAAACAAACCAGAAATTATGTTTTGGAATGTGAAATATGCCAAAAGATGAAAGTCTCTAATGTGAAATGACCTGTGCAGTCGCCCCTGTTGATTTCAGATAAACCTTTAGCTTGCGTTCACCTGGACCACTGCGGTCCGTTACAGAGGGATGGTAAGTATAAATAAATCATGGTCACAGTGGATTCGTGTTCAAGATTAATTTGGATGTGGCCTCAGCACTCGTCTGACGCTCGAACTGTTATAAAAGATTTGCGAGTCTTTATCAGCACATACGCAGTATGTACGCTACATTCTGACCAGGGTCCTGCATTTAGCTCTTGAGCTTACAAGGACGCCATGGCCAAATTGGGCGTTGCATTGCGCTACTGTAGTCCATTAGATCCTGAATGAAATTCGGTAGTGGAGAGAAAAAACCGGGACATAAAGGAATCTATAACAGCTAGGGTATTAGGCTCGGGTGTCGGTGGGTCAAACATCTAATACGTGTCCAACATAGTCTTAGCAATCTGTCAAGAAGTTCTCTAGAGGGTATCACTCCATATAAAGTCCTTTTTGGGACCAGAATTTTATTTTCAGATGTCGATTGTCAGACTTCAACGGTAGACCAAAAACCCTTTGATATCAAAGACTGTATGGCTGTTTTACGGGACTTAAATGAACTAAGAACAATACAAAGAAATGTGTCCCTGGAGCCATAACCGCTGAAGAGAAACCAACCATCCCAGCAAGGGCTGTCTAGATTCCAAATATTGGGGATCTAGTAAGTGAAAAGATCACAGACAAGAAGGAATTTATGGCTTCTCACAGACAACCAGTACCTGTCCTAGCCATCCACGGATCAAGAACAGTATTACTACCGCGCCTTGCTAGAAAAAAGGAGAACAGTTTGTGTCCATCGACCTGGTCAAACCACATCATGTGGCCGATCATAAGCAGTAGGCCACGTAGACTCTGACAATGTAGCAGACGCCTTAATCTGGCTACTATCGATGAGGTTCAAATTGAGAGACTCATCCGCTTTGAAGAATCTGCAGTGCGAAAAGAAGGAATATGCAATAAAGCTATGGAACTTGTACCTCTTGAAACCCAAATAACAGTTTGTCAAGAAACACCTGCCTACAACAAAGTAACAAGTGATTAAGTGGTTCCAGAGATTTCAACGAATCCTGATGCAATCCCTACAATTGGCAGAACTGCCTCTGGCTATTTCATTAATTTTTATACGGTTTCCGAGGATCCCAGCGAACCTGAAACAACGCCAGTGAAAAGAACTTTTTATAAGAGCAAGCAACAGAACTTTTTCAACACCAGGAAAAGACTTATCTGGTTTCACCATGGATTGAACTTTTGATTGTGTTGGGTGTGCTTTTTTTTCTGATTTGGTTGACTTTCGTGATAACTTGGGAATGCTGATAAATTGAAGATATGTTAAAAAGGACACAGCAAGTAAGAACATCAAATTACTACTCAAGCCACACAAATCATCTCATTGTGAACAAAGAGACTTGTCATCAGTGAACCAGGTGGTATAGCTTGGGACTGAACTGAATATGACATTTTTGGTCCGGCAGAGCTGTTGAAGTTTCCACACCAGTTAAAGATTTCCTTGAATGACTTTGTTTCATCTAGTACCTTTTCTGATGATTGGGACTTCGAGACTGTTAATAATATGATGTCAGAGTTACAAATGTCTGCAGAGTTTACAAAACATGGATATTTAGAAGGTAATCAGATTATGAACAAATGTACTGTTATAATCACTATGGTCATCCTTTCTTGCACAAATCTTCAAATCCTAGAAATGTATTGATGTATAACCAATGGGAGCATTGTCCTACTCCACCAAAGGGTAGCTCAAAAACATTTTATGGCAAATTTCCATACTTTTCAGGTTTTAATGTTTCAAATCTAGAATCATTCTACTTTAAATATGTTAATAAGACAGGAATGAAAAGTATGTTGACAAATATCAACACACTTGCTTGAATAGTGATTTCTCCAAGAACTCAGTAACTTTACAATGAACAACTATTCCTCAGGGGTTCATTCATGACGTTCATATGTCTGACTTTACGTCAAACTATGGCATTCCTAAACACCTTCAAGGTATAAATATACCTTCACTTGCTACAGCAAGATACGGTGGTACGGAGCAGTTTGAAGACCTACTTGCCCGACGCAGCTCGCTACAGCAAGTGCTGAAGGAAGCCAACACTCCAGCTCCGGTGTTTCTGACTCCCAAACAAGTATCATAGTGCTTTATAATAGCACAGTTACGTTACACAAGGACACATTAATTTTTTGTTAGCCACAGGGAGATCAAGTGATTTGCCCAGAATCACAGGATGTTGAGCGTCATTGCCGTTACACGAACCAAGTTCCCCAGATTTTAGATTAACCGCCCCAGCCGTTAGGCTACATCCTTGCACCAAATTCCTCCTTATGATACAAAACTGGGAAAATTAGTGAGTCCCTCAGAGTCCGTGGATTATGGCTGGCATAGGAGAGCAGAGTGTTCCTTTCATTGGGTTTACAAAATAGTTTGGTATATAGATAACCCTCAATCGGTTTGATACGTAGATCCAGGAACACAATTTCAGATTTGTTATGAGTGACGGTAAATTTTAATCAATTGCAATTATTATTCAGCCAATCATGGAATTTGAAGAGACTTGCTTCAGTGCCCAGCCATATAATAAATATTTCTTCCACATTGTTTTACTATTTAAAAGAGGTTGACATGTGACAGATTTTTATTGACTTCAAGCTCATCCATGTACAGAAAGGCAAAGTTCAGAGCAAAAACAGCTCCCATGGAATTGCCCTTTACTTGCTGAAAAAATTGGCCATCAAATGAAAAAAAGTTATCAGTCAGACAAATATTTTACTAGTGTAGAATAAATGATGTAGGGACTGAGTGTGGATGCTGTCTAGAATTCAGGAATTTTTCAAAAACATTAATGCCGTCTTCCTGTGGGATATTTGAGTAAAGCGTTTCAACATCCTAAGTGCAGAGTATACAGTTATCAGTGTTGAAAGGTAAAAGCTCTACTAGGTTAACCATATCCATTGTGTCCTTAATATAATAATATGTCCTGGGTATGAATTCTTTGATAAAGGAATATACATACCAGGAGGGGTGTCTGTGCTTTTGTGTTTCCTGGGGAGAGTGTAAATTACTGGTGTCCCAAGGGACCAGGTATTGAGTATTTTGAACTCATTAGTACTGAGAAATCCTTCTGTTTTACCATTCTCAGTAATTGTATGAATACGACCTTGAATGTCATGGATAGGGTCCGACCTTAATCTCATATAGTGTTCTGTGTTGGACAGCTGTTTAAGAATTGATTTTTTAAATGAATCAGTATCTTTGATCACGATACCACCACCATTGTCTGCACGTTTAATAATCAAGTTATTGCTTTATTTGACATCCATAAGGGCATTCTTCTCACACAAAGGAAGATTATATGGTATAAATGTGGGTTTTGATTCCAAACTAGAAATCTCCTATAGAATACATTTCTCAAAGGTGTACCTCAGCTGGGATGCTGCTGTATGAGGGTGAGAATGTATAGGGCAGTTGAAAGGGTGTTTTGGCAGAGTTAGTCTCCCCAGTGAAAGGCATACGGTTATCTTGGACGAACCATTTTAGGTGAATCCTCCTGAAAAAGCATAAGAGTGCCCCCATTCAGTCAGCACCACCTCTAAGGCATGAATAGGTGATGTGGACACTAGTTTTGCAATTCCACCATCTTGAGATGCTAGGAATACGACCTATCAAGGCTAGGGTAGTGCCCTTTCTAACAGTAAGTAGTCAATAAGAAGGTGTAGAAACACTAAAGTTTGGTATCCCATTGGCTACTACCTGACACCCCCTTTAGCACCCCTAAATGCAGTATTTAGGTGGTATTCCTGGACCTTGAACACTATATGTGACCAACCAAGATGAGCAATGGAGAAAGAAGAGCTTCCAACCCAAGAATCGATGACTAGCTGCAGGAAATTTGAGCTAAACCCTGCTGGCTGCCTCCAGGTCTGAACAATCAGGATGTGCTGCTGTGTCCTACAACTGTGAGACTGCCAACAACCCCAAAGTAGCCGTTTAGAAATTGCCAAGTACCTTCTTTTAAAATATAGGTGTTATTCCCCTGAAGCCTCAGGCCCAGACCCCAAAGTCCAGTTTATCGAACTGCTGCTCCCTGACTACTCCAGCGCCACACCAAAGCAAGGAGAGGTAAATCGACTCTGAAGCATCATATCTGTCCATCCATCAAGTGACAAGACATCAGGACCTACCTTACTAATAATACCGGGGGTACCGGATCACCTACACCAAATACAGAGAAGAAAGAGTCCAATCTTTACTCCAACTACCCAGGATGCAGACACCCATTGAGGGACTTTGAGACCTCTGAGACCAGCTCAGTGAGTGACCCAGGTATCCCAGAATTGTCCTTGCAATGCAAGGACCATCAAGATGCACAATGGGTGGCTGTCTTATCTGCTCAGCACCGAGCCCACCAGGGTAGTGATGAATTAGCTGTGCTCCTGTGGGCCTGAGGCCCGCGTTACCTGCTCCCTCGAGTGGAACCCCCAGGACTTACCTTAACATCCCCCTGTGCAGTGTGTTTCCAGGTGGCTTCCTTCTTCATAGCGCGCCTGCTACCAATGACCTAAGCACCATGCTCTTAGTCCAATCAGTGGTGCTCTCGATCCTCTGCTGCAGGAACATTGGGTTTGGCCATGCTGTCCAGAAGTTGATCCTCAAGAACCCACTGTTTCATTTATTATGCATATTCCTATTTTTCTTCATTGACTTCTATTGTGCGTAATTGCGCACAACAGTATCTTATTTTATGAGTTGAAAATCGCAACTAAAAAAGTACTTACCGTAGAAAGGTGTTCTTGGTCTCAAAAATTATAAAAAAATTGTTGATATTTTAGCAAGCTGGTTTATTATTGAGTATTTAGCTCATATATTGCCTCTCTGAATACAACAAATACGTAGCTCTACCCTCTGATACCTTAAGTGCTCACTCACTCTACCACAAAAAAGTGGTTAGTATTATCTACTTTAACCTCCGTCTATCAAAAATTGGTTCCGCTGCACTCTTTGCACAGTGTACTTCATTTTAGTACACCATACAGAGAACCTGCGGCCTCATTTATGAGGCCTTGCGTCAGGTTTGCGCTGCGGATGCGTCACTTTTTGTGACGCATCTGCGGCGTAAAACATGCGCCATATTTAAAAAGTGACGCATCTAGGTAGATGCGTCACTTTTTAAACCCCTGCGCCACATTATACCTGCGTCAGGTATAATGTATGCAGAGGGGGCGTTCCCCCGCAAAAAGCCTCGTAATAGTGACGCAGTGAAATCTATGAGATTTCACTGCGTCACTTTTAGGATGCTGTTGCATCAAAATCTTACGCCTGCCTCACAGCAGGCGTAAGACCGACGCAAGCCCTTTCACATGGGGCTTTCCCCATGTGAAAGGACGCATTGCTGGAGATGCATCACTTTTGTGACACACTCCAGCAATGCGTCACTTTTGCGCTTACAGATGCGTCAGAAATACTGACGTATCTGTAAGTCCTTGCGACATGATGCGTCATACATTAAATATGACGCATCATTGGTGTCGCGAGGAGTGCGCAGTGAAAAGTGACGCATCGCTGTTTTCACGCAGCGATGCGTCACTTTTCATAAATGAGGCCCAATGTTCCTACTTTGGTGGATCAGTGGTGGCAGAGATGTGGAATTCCTATAGCCCGACACCCAGGACATATTGTTTATGGTCAAGGGCAACACGCTTTCATGTGTATTTTTTCCTTGAGACAAGTAGGCTCAAACACCTACAGCACAACCCCTTTGGCTGCAAGTTTACAGTAACACATTATGGATTGGTGATAGGCAATGTCTGCAGTTAAAGTGATGTTTGTCTCCATGTGTTAATGCTCTCGCTGTAAGTAAAATGTTGGAAGCTCGGACTGCACTACTGACAGTGGTTTCAGTATAAAAACGTATACACACGTCAGCAATAAGAGGATATGTATAATGCATCGTAGAAGCTTGAAAGCAAGATTGATAATTCTTTGCGTCCAAAATAAAATGTTCATAAAAATGCAAGTAGGAAAAAAAGGTTTGCTAAACTACTGTAAAACTTTAGGTACTATTTCTTTCCAACATTATTTAGTAAATGTGCTAATGCATGCTAGTATTTCCCAAAAATATTAATAAAAGAAAATCAGTGTAAACAGTTTCAATAAGATTATGGGAACCATAAAAAAATAAAGAAGCATTCCTAAAGCCAGTAGATCTGAAATTGGTGGTCAGCATTTTGGTTTTGTCAATGTGTGACTTGTTTTTGCATTGTTTTTGTAAAACTTTATTGAGGTGGGAGCTGCTGGGCCCTCACCATTTTAACAAACATTGGCAAAAGCAAAAAAAAAACCTTTTGGTCTCAAAAAGCACACATTCCCACAGTAGTTCCTGGCACTGAACAAAACTACTCTGTGTTC
This sequence comes from Lissotriton vulgaris, assembly GCF_964263255.1. Taxonomy (NCBI): domain Eukaryota; kingdom Metazoa; phylum Chordata; class Amphibia; order Caudata; family Salamandridae; genus Lissotriton; species Lissotriton vulgaris. The sequence goes on from NC_141689.1 coordinate 138,171,197, forward strand.
TGATATGCTCCTTGTGAAACAGCAGAATGCTGTCACTCACAGTAAAGCCAGCCTAGAGATAGAGAGAAAGAAAGAGAGAGAGAGCGAGAGAGACAGAATTTTAATAAACACAAGAGATCTTGGTTAACGCCGGACTTAATTAGGGGCCCAATTAATAAAGAAATTCTCAAATATGCACCCATGGTATATGTCTTTGCATTATGTGTACTATGCAGCTTTCTTGAATTCACAAGAATTTACAGAAGTAGGCCAAGTAGACCAATAAATACTACTCCTAGAAAATATTTGTGAACTGCATTTTATCATGAGCAAATATGTAGAAGTTTTACTTCTGCCATTTTCAGGAGAAAACATCAAACTTTTCTCAGCGTTGAAAAAGATTGAAGAAGAGTTTGTGATAAGTCACTTCAGATGAAGTGCGGACGACGCTTAACTCTATGAAGAGTGGTTCCCCCAGAGATCCAGCTCCTCTTCGGATTCTTAAAGAAGTAGCCCCTTCTATCATCCCTGCCCTCACTCAGTTGATTAATACGTCACTTCAACAGGGAGTTGTGCCCCAGAGTTGGAAGAAGGCGGTGGTAAAGGCCTTATTGAATAAACCCACTCTGGACCCTGAAAACCTGGCGAATTATCGGCCCATTTCCTTACTCCCAGGAGTAAGTAAAATTGCGGAAAAACTCATCAACAAGAAACTTTCGCAGTATCTAGAGGCTAACAACAAACTGAAAAACTCCCAGACGGGTTTCCGACCAGGACAGGGCACGGACATCGCCCTCCTGGCAGCGGTAGAGGAAGCCAGAACGCTGCTAGATGGTGGAGGATCAGTGGCAGTGATCCTCCTCGACCTGAGTGCAGCGTTCGACACTGTTGACCACCAGCTCCTCATCGAAAGGCTGGCAAGAGTTGGTCTAGAAGGCACAGCCATATCCTGGCTCTCATCCTTCTTGACACAACGATCTTATCAGATCTGGGAGAAAAACGCCCGTTCCTCCGAAATGCCCCTCCAATGTGGTGTGCCTCAGGGCTCCTCCCTGAGCCCTACATTATTTAACATCTATATGTCCACATTGGAGGAGGTCATCACCCCTTTCGGAGTGAGTGTCATCAGCTATGCTGATGACACACAATTAGTGGTGTCTTTGTCCCATCCTAAACAACAGAAAGCCGATCTTCTTAACTGCCTCACGCAGGTCCATCATTGGATGAACCTATCAGCTCTAAAATTAAACGGGGCAAAAACCGAGGTCCTTGTACTCGGCCCAAAAGGAACCTCACTTCCTCTGGACATGTGGCCAACATGTCTAGGTCCTCCCCCAGACCCAAAGACAGAGGTGAAAAGTCTGGGTGTTTGGATCGACTCGGAACTCTCATTCGCCCCACAAGCAAAAAAGGTCGTAGGGACCTGTTTCGGTCTGCTAAAATCCCTGAGGAAAGTTCTGCCCCTCCTTCCTCCGAAATCGCAAAAACTGTTAGTCCAGGGTCTTATTATATCAAGACTGGACTATAGTAATGCGATCTATTTGGGTGCACCAGACTACATTGAATAAACTGCAGAGGATCCAGAATACTGCTGCCCGGATCATTACCAACACTCCGGCCAGATCATCGGCCAAGCCTGCCCTCAAACTCCTGCACTGGCTTCCCATAAGGGAGAGAATTAAATTTAAAGCCTTATGTCTGGTGCACAAAACCCTGAACAACCAAGGCACTCCAATTCTCCGAAATTTCATTACCCCTTACATAGCCACAAGATCCCTTCGCTCCAATGCAGAAAATCTTATCAATGCCCCAAGGTTTAGGAAAGCACGGTCAGGAGGAAGACGGTTCTCGGTCCATGCGGCCCGTCTTTGGAACTCCCTCCCGCGGGATCTTCGTTTGGAACCCCAATACCTCCGTTTTAGGAAACGATTAAAGACACATCTTTTCCCCTAGCCCCTAAATCCTTCTCGTTAACTCAGCCTCATTCCTCTGTTTCATGTCTTCAAGGTTCCTCAGCGCTGGGATACTTCCGGGTGACTACGCGCTTTATAAAAATAAATAATAATAATAATAATAATAATAATAATTCATAAAACATACAAGTTAGTAATTTTGCACAGAGTCAAAAAGGCATTCAAACCCTGGAAATATTGTTTACCACTACCTTCCGTCCCAACATGTAGATTGGCAGAAACGTGGCAACCTGATGGAATGCTAGTATTCAAACCCTACTATGATTTGAGCCTGGGCATAATGAGAGAGGCTATATCAGAGCTCTTATATAGGGAGATTGCTGCCATAATTTGTCACCTCATTACATGGCACAAAAGCCACAAATGGATGGTTAAAGGACAAATAGATTTATGAAGCAACCTGCCCCATGGACAAGTAGATATTTGTGGGATGCAAGACTTTGCATTTGCTGATACCATTCAATTCAATAAGTGAGCACATGAGTAAATCAAAAAATGCTGTTTAGTTTGATTGTATTTTTTTCAATGGTCTAATTTTCATAATTTCTAAAATTAACTAATAGGACCTTGGCTAATTCTCTGAAACTAAGTGTTTAAAATGTAAAAGTCTGTTACTGTAGTTAGGCAATTCATTTGACTTTAGTTTTCTCAATCCACAAAGGTGCCAACTTCAGTACAAATAATGGGTGATACCAACAACCAGGCTCAGGTAATCAACCTAGTCCCTTACATTGACCTGGTTTGTGCCTCTGTAAAGGTTATGGTATCAAAACTGGCAAACATGCTAACAATGAAAAACGTAGAAGACTGTTATCACAGTTTGAGAGAGATAACCCAGAGTTAGCAGCTGAACTGAATTTGAAGATCAACACAATAATGGAGATAATTCTGATGGGGTGGTAGAGTCCACCCACTCAGAATTAGAGGAAGGGCCCTCAGAGGAGGACTTCCTTCTACAAAAGTTGGCGAGGAGATTGAACTTAGAAGTTCAACACCTGGACATAGAAATTAAAAGAAAATATCTCTGTTGGCAATAATGTTATAACTAGGGAGAGAGAAGATTCGTATGACTGTAAATTCCCCAAAGGGTTTGTCACTAAATATGCAGATGATGATGTCATCGCCAAATTTATCACTGCTTTTGAGAGAGCCTGCATAGCTAGGAAAGTAGCCAACAATAATTGAAACTTTTTCTTTTGGGAACTATGCTCAGGAAAATGTGCAGAGATTCCTGACATTGAATGAAAAAGATACAGAGTCTCAAAACCGCATGAAGGGTACCCTGATTGAGGGCTTTCAGCTCACCACTAAAGAATACAGTGTTACATTTGGGGAAACTTGAAAAACCTAAAGTCAGTCCTTGGTTGAATTTACAGATTATTCAGTGAAAGCTTGAGTTTGTAGGTTAATAGGTAACATTGTTCATGGCTATGAAGGACTATGCAATTTATTTATAAACAGGCTATCTTTTAAGTAATTGGTATGGTGAGAATTCATATTAGCATCTAGACCTAGGTCCAATTTCTCCTCAAGACTTGGGCATACCACCGGTGTGCTTTTTAAAATACCCCTCACACACTAAAAAGCCCTTTAGTGTCATGCTTCATCATGGGGGTCTTCCCGTCCCTCTAATGGGGCGGGGCGTGCTGCGACCTACGAACTACACAGGAGCACTGGTTATAGTGACAGAAGGCTATGTGTTGGTGCAGGTGATGTCAGTGAAGTGTAGGGACCTAATTTGTGAGTGCAAGTAAAAAAGGTTAGAAAATTCCCTGACTAGTAGAAAAAATACATTTTATTTGCTTCTCTGGCTGGGAACGTTAAGAAGGGGGTTTTGAGGTAGAGCAAATAGCTTGCCACCAGGTCGACATGTTTCATAAGCAGTCCCCTGCTGCTTACTCATCAGGACCTTCTAGTGGTCCCTACTACACGATGCTCAGTTCTAAAATGGTAAGCCTAAAGTCCTACAAACAGGTAACAAAAATAAGCTGCCTGTTTGAGCTTCAGGGCATGAGCTGGCCCTAGTGAAGCGTGGTAAATTGCCAAAGTGTTGTCAAAAATATTGACCTATTGCGGTCTCTGTGAAGGAAATGGGAAAAAAAGAGAGAGGAAAACAAAACATAATTATGTATGTCTCAAGTTGATTGGCATATAGCACAAACTTTCAGTAATACCGAGGGCCACATTGATCATGAGTGACATCTCGTTGATGAAGCATGCGTGATGCGCTTCGTGGACAGACAGACGAGTTAGATATAACTCTTTTGAATGGTTCGTGGGCAAAACGCGTCTCATACAGCCCCATTAGTGCGAGGGCAGAATTATCTCATCAAACACACACACGTGACTCGATACATTCAAAAGGACAACCTGGATGGGGAGAACTGCTGGAAACCCAATATTTACAATAAAAACAAAGAAGGACATAAAAGACAATTCAGTGTCGGTAAACCGAAGTAAAGATGTTATACATACTAGTTCGACAAATGTTCTATGCCCCATGAGCTGGCAGACGAAGGGTATTCAACGCGGTAAACTGTAAAAGAAAACCGCACCCTTTCGTCAATTGCGGGTTTTATTCGTAATTTGTTATTGCCTCGTGGACCAAGTTTTTCTGGTGGTCAGAGTCTATTACTTATGTTAACCGCATAAGTGCAATGCCTTATTGCTACCATCGTGCCACTCCGAGGACTACTGGCGTCCTATGTCTGACATCTATTGTTTTGGAGTGTCTGGCCCAGTAACCTGGAAAAAGACAGAAAACAGCTACACATAAATGGGGTTCAAGTTGAAGCTCTGCGAGATACTGCTGCCAGTGCCACTATTGTGACTGAGCAACTGGTGTATTCAGAAAATAATTTGCTTGGAGAGACTTATACAGTCCTTAATGCTGACAATCAGGCTACGGTCCTCCATTGGTATTTGTGTCCTTAGAATGTGGAGCAGTTACTGGTCACATTATGGGAGGTGGCATCTTGTGCAAATCCTGTTAAGTTTCTGCTTGGCAATGATTTGGAGACCTCAGTATAAAGAAAAGGGCAGAATGGAAAACCCATGCAGCAATGCTGGGATACCTGAATAAGTGTGTGTAAAAACAAGAGCACAGAGCAGAACCCAGGGTGAAACAGAAGTATTGGAGCTTGAAGTTATGGTACAACCTTCCAAGAAAAAAGGGAAGAAGACTTGGAAACCATATTCTGATCATACCCCAGATCAATTCCCCTCTCCTCAGGGAGATGACTTGTCAGCCCGAGAGGGAACTGAGACCCAGGAGCTTGGGCCTCACACTGAAGAGCTTTTGGGGCTGAGAGGACCCTTTCGTGAAGATGGGCACTAGGGGAAGCAAACTGCTCTACTCTTGAGAGCCCGAGGCAAAAGTAGTGATCAGAAAAGGAAAGTGTCAGTGATTTCCACAGGACCTATTGGGAGGCGGGACTCCTATACACTAAGACCAGAAACCACCCAACTAGTGTCACTAGGAGAGTGACAGTGACTCAGATGTTTAGGGAGTTGCTCCTAACATCGGCCCATGACATTATCCCAGTTGGGCACCCTGGTCAGACCAAAACTTAAAGCAGGTTAGTTAAACACTTCTACTTGCCAGTAATGTGCAGGAGTTTTGCAACTTCTTTGCTTCCTGTTAAGGTGGCAAGACAGGTAGCCAGCTAAAGACCTCATTAATTATTCTTAAATTGTTTGGTATACCTCTTGAGAGGGTTGGTATAGATACTGTTGGCTCGCTTGACCCTCAAACATAATCAGGGAACCAATTCATTTTGGTGGTAGAGGACCATGCCACAGGTACGCTGAGGCAATTCCTCTAAGAAGAACAACTGCCCTTGCAGTGGCTAAGGCCCTCCTTGGTGTATTTATCAAGGTTGGCTTTCCTAAGGAGGTAGTATCAGGCAGGTAAAAACTTTATGTCTATATACTTGAAGCATATGTAGAATGAGTGTGGGGTGACCTCTAGGTTTACTGCACTATGGCCTATAGGTTCAATACAGAGGCCGCTCCCTCCCAAGACCGCTGCAACAGACTCAGCTTCTTTTTTCACCTCAAGATTAAGACACTCAATGAAGACCTCGACCTGTGGTGCGTCAATTTAGGTACCCTATATAGAATATCCGATTCATGTCCTTATATAGTTACAATTCACATGCTCATTCTAACCAAATACAGGCATCGTCAGCTACATCCGATCCTCATCATCACAACAAGTTCTTGGAAAACCCCACTATTAAGCCTTTAGGACTTCCCCTTGTCTGAGTATTGATTTCTCCAAGAACTCATTTATTATGCATGAACATCTATTCCTTAGGGGTTAATTCATGACGTTTATATGCCTGACTTGTAAGTCAATACTGGCATTCCTAAACACCTTCAAGGTATAAATATACCTTCACTTTCTATGGCAAGGCACGGTGCGGTTCGACTACTTACTTGCACGACGCGGCTCGCCACAGCAAGTACCGAAGGAAGTCAAGTCCCCTACTGATGCACTGACCAGACGCTGCCATCCTCCTCGCCGAGCATCCAACTCCAGTGTTCCTGGCTCCCCTTGAGGGGTGTTAAAGATCGAGTCCCGGGAAAGAGATACCAACCTCTCTCATTCTAAGGTATGGAGTTAATTAGAACTTGGAGAAACTTTTGGCAACTCTTGGCAAAACTAAAACTTAGACTAAACTAGACTGCAGCTAAAAAGAGCACCTAATTCTTCCCTCATACTACACTTACGTTAGGTACACTGGGGTAGGATTATTTTAGAAGCACCAGTTGAGCATTTTAGCCTGTGTTATTTTATATATGTATTTTAATGAATATGTAATAGCCACAAAATCATGCTATTACAATATTAGTTTATATTACTGCTAACGCTGTACATATTCTACTTTGCATTCTGTCTTACAATTGTAGCAGTTCATATCTCTGGCATGATAAATAAGACTGTTCAATAAGCCCTTTTATTGAAACAGCCATCTCACTATTTCTGTGCAACTTGTAAAATTGAAGCATGCACGATTGACTGAGTGAAACTGTAATTTATTGTTTCCACGACTCTAAAGATATTGTTCCATTTCTAGAGGAAACAAAGTTGTCATGTTTATGCGGTTGACAGAGAGTAATTTCTTCTTGTTTATTCAAGAATTTTCTAGTGACCTCTGAGTTAGCTGCCACACACACACACATACACAATTAAGTTTAATATACTCGACAGAGACATACTGACCTCCGCCCTATGTCAAATCTATTGTGTATGTTATTCCAATGCACAGAGCCTATCAGTGATAGAGGAACTACACTACATGGCGCCCAACAATTTGGTAAGGGGGAGCAAAGAGAGGCTTGGGTCCTGTCACTGTCCGGCCTGGACCACTATTATGAAATAAACAACAAAAGAGCCGGGCAGTCCGATTCCTTCTCGTAAATGCACCACCTAGTGAAATAAGCTACCAGGTTGAACAACCATTTGTATTGAGTTAATTCATTTTTTTATATAAAGTTATTTTGCAAAAGGTTTTTTGGCATCAAAAAGCAACACAATATTTACACCAATACAAAAAATACATTCAATCAAAAGCAACATATACAACTCAGTGAATAGACAAAACAATTATCACAATAATGTTCATACAGACAACTGTAGTATGCCTCAAATGACTCAATTGTTGAGGCACCAGTCCTGATTGAAAATACACAAGTGGGCTAGAAACTTCTTACATTGGCCTACTTGTAAACACCTACACAAGATACACATACAGATTTATCCTAGAGTGCTATGACAGGGAATAACACCTAAACTACTACGTAGTTTCCAAGTGTATTAGTTGATTCCTATCAGGCCTCTAATATTTCGTATCTTGGAGGTAAAAAACGCTGACGCGTTTCGAACCCAATGCAATTCTGCGGGTTCTCCTCAGGACATGGACTGGAGGGTCGTTGTCACTTGTCAGGGAAGGGTTCAAGATACTCCCTTATCCAAGTGCTTGTAATGCAAAAAGTGAGTGTCAGAACGCGTGAAAGACTCGATGTTGAATGCCTCGAAGGCTCCCTTTAAACGGGAAGAATGCTCGTTTGTGCTGCGCGCGTGTGGCAGCAGCCGCCGCCGCATGGATTAATCAGGGAGCGGGGGTAGAAAATGCTTCAGTCCGACACCTCGCTGCTTCCAAAAGGACAGACGCGTGAGACAACAATTTGGTATGGCACTAATTTAATGCAAGATACTGAAGTACCTCAGTCTTGCTTTTGTCAGAGACCCCTTTTCATAATAATCCATAAGACATCTGGAATGGGTAAGGGATAATATCCGCCATAGCTGAGTAGGATGGAAAATCCTATGAATTCGTTTTTGGTTTGTTCAACGTTGAAGGATACAGTGTTCCAAAATATTGTGCACCTTATCTTTGTTCCTTGAAACTTGCTCTGCAACTTTCATTAAACAATGGCCGAAGAGGATAACACCGAGAACGGTGGAGCGACAGGCGAAAACACCGTACCAGCTTTTAACTTAACAGGTTATGTTGAAACCAATAAGAATGCTATAATCATTCCTCCAAAATTAAGGAGAGCCATCACTCTAAAACTTATAAAACATGGCCTAACATGAAGAGGTGGTAAGGCAGTTTTTGTGATAGAGGCACATGAACATTACCAGACGCGGTATTCTATTCATGGATAGTATTCCTAGGCTCAAATCAAGTAACACATATGTTTCTTTTATAAATATTTTTATTAAGAACTTTTTTTTGGGAGCGTATACACAGCACAACAAGGGAGAATTAACAACCAGTGTATCACAAATTAGTTCAGGAATTCGCACAATAAAATAACGAAAAAGAAAAAAGAAAGAAAGAACAAATATAAGAAAAAACAACGAAAAGAGCTTAATCATAAAGGAAATAAGTAAATAAAAGGACAATGAATATATGTTGCATTTCACATTACGGTTCAATAGATTGCATTAGCCAAAATAATAACACCATTGTACAACATATTGTCCAACAACCTAGGAAAGGAAACCAATGAAAAGTAAAAGGGAGCAACAAGTATGCCATGACATTTTTCAGCTTTCCCGCATACTGTTTTTCCAACGCCGGATCGGCTCCCACATTTTTTTCCCCAACCTCCTCGCTCTCCTACCCTTTCTCTCATATATACCCTTCTCTAAATTATAAACTGCCAGCATGGTGGCCAGCCATTCTTGCATAGCCGGAGGATTTTTATCCAACCATACCCTGGCTATTATCAATCTAAGAACTGCCATGGCAATAAACACAAATTCTTTATACTCAGTGTCAGAGTCCCCGCTGACCCCCAACAAAATCAGATGCAGATTAAGAATAATCTTAACCCCTAGGGCCCCTGTCATGAAACCTTCAATCCCTTTAAGCAAAGGCTGAAGTTGAGGGCAAGTAGCAAAGATATGAATACTATCTGTTGCCAACTCATTGCATCGGGGGCAATTGTTCCCAGAGGTCCCTCCCCACTGGGCAATTCGTGCTGTGGTAAAGTAAAGTGAATAGAGCGTTTTATAATGTTCCGATTGGAGAGGGGCGGAGCATAGCACTTAATACCCTAACTTCAAGGAGGCTTGAAAATAACTTACATCGATTTCCAGCTTCTCAGCCCATTTGGCAGCTTGCTTACCCAGATCATCTGGTTTAGCCGCTACCAAAGCAGCATGTAAGCTGCGGATAGAGCACTCCCCCCTTCTCTCTATTGCTTCCAAAATGTCATTTTTGTCAAACCCAGCTGCCCAGCCTATTTTATTACTGAGAAAGCTCCTCATCTAAAAGGTACTTGAAAAAACTCCTCCTATTCCTATTAATATTGAACCTTTTCTCTAAAGATGAAAACTGCATAAACCCCCCATCCGGTCCCAACAAATCTCCAAACTTGACTATCCCATTTCTAGCCCAATCTGCCATAGTTGTGTCCGCAAAAATCAATGGAGGCAAGGAGCGGTTCCTATACAATCTAGTGTATCTATTAAACCTCCTCAGACTAACTTCCTTTACAAACGCTGTCCAGATGTTATAGGCTGCCTTAATAGTTTTAAATCTCATCCTCTTAAAATAGGAGGAATCAGTGCAACATATGTTTCACTTCTACAAAGAAGATGATCCTCCAGAGGAATATATTCCTTTTGAGGATATTGAAATTCCACTCACATACCAGGAGCATGTGCTCTGGTTTAAAGGCACCCTAAAACATTTAAATCACATTACCAGGCTCGGTTCACTAGGTAGACCCGGAGCAAAATGAACAATTTTAGCAGGTTACACACCTCATCCTGAACTCGAAGACCTGACAGATGTAGAATTACTTGCTCAACTCAAAGATTTACTCAGAATCTACAGACAATTGGTCCAATATGTCATGCGGACTCTCACAGCCCAACCTCCAATAGTTATTCCACAACAAACCTCTCACCAGAAGAATACACTAAAAATCACACCACAGCCTTTACACACAGTCATGGGTAACTTACCTGAAAAACGTGAACAAATTCCATTCTGGATAGCTCAAAAAATGACTCAAATAGAAGCGGCATTTCTGAATACCAATTCCTATAACAAACATAGTATTCTAACTATGTGTTTACCGATGGAGATAATACCACATCTAAAAAAGACTGCACCACTTGGGGCACAGTCTTTGCTGTTATCTTTACTAAAACACATGGTGTTCCGTCTATGGCAGTAATACCTGATGTCCTGAAACAAATTCAAAACGAATACGGGGCAGATATCAGGAACCTAATTATATGGTTTGCAGATTCTGTTCCTCGGGAGCAGTACCCAAAAAGCCCACCTTCCAGCAGCTTCGTCTCTGCACTATAAGTTCCGCAGAGTATCAAAGTGGCTAGGCAAGGGGATGTAAGGAAGGGTACTGCGGGGAAGGAGATCTGGAATGTGAAGAAACAAACAACTGGAACACGTGAGTGCTGCTATGCCGCTGAAAACACCTTTAAGCTCACGATATAGGATTCCTAATACCTAAATGAAAAATTAGTTAGTTAAGAATTAACATTCAAAGTTCTATCCACTTTGAATGGCTATGCTTACATCGGTTTTACATAGAATCAGCCAATATCTAACAGAAAGGGTCTGAAAGTTCTAGATACTACTCAGAACTTTTAACCAAAACTGTGCGCAACTTCGAAGCAATTTGGGTTGGAATAACTTAGTTGACAGGATGCGTGTAAAAGATTGGCTTGTTCTCTTACTATGGATATTCTGCCTTTAAATGTATTCAACAGTGATTCATATTTGGTTCAAATAACACAATGATGGCATGCACAAAATATATTTCCACTAGTGAAAACTGTTCCTAGGAAACATCCATGTGTAAACGGCAACTCAGAGCTTGATAAAGTCATTCAAATGTGAGTCGCATAAGGGACTTCTTTATATTTCTAAAAGTGGCTCAGGAGATGAAATAGTTAAGTATCAGAGCCTTTAAACTGAAAGACTTCTGTTCGGGTGAGGCGCGTATGAGAGAAGGTCAAGTGCACCAAAACACGCAAAGTGAAGGTGAGGGTTCACGAGCGGCACAAAGACACGTAATGGAACAAACTCCTTCCAGGGTGCGATAAAGAAGAAACAGGGTGGATCCTACCTTGTGCTTCTTCTTACGAATCTCGGTGGTAGGATGCCACAAATGACCTGGACCTGGAAACAAGACTTCTGCAGGCCAAGGGGGATAACAGGAAACGTCCCGGTATGTCGATACTTCAAAGGCAAGCTCTAAGAATAATCCGCACTGTTCCAAGGGCGTGGCTCCTTTTATAGTCCCAGCATTGGATCTACTGTGAATGCGCAGGGACAAAAAGAGCTCAAGCAGCATCACAAAGTATCAAGAAGAAACAATAAGCATTGGTACAGGAAATCTGTATTCATACATGCAATCAGTAAGAGTTAAACAGAAAGCAAAGGCATACTGCAAGAGACAAAGGCAAAATCTAAGATCAAGGACAGGTTCTGTAAAAGGCAAAGGCATGTGTAAAAGCAAGGACACATAGTAAAACCAAGTAGACTTAGTAAATCCTGACAGTGCCCCCCAACAAAAATGGAGACACCCTCCTCAAGAGGACTCAAGTCACAGCGTCTGGGTGACGTGTATGAAATTGCCGCACCAAACAGGGGGCATGTACGTTCTCCTGAGATACCAAGAGTCCTCCTCAGGAAGGAAATACAACAGAACGAAGGAGATACTTCTCTCAGAAGGAAGTCCACATTTAATCCTCCAACTAATGCTGTTCCAATAGAAATACAGACTTTTGAACAAGCAATATTTAAAGGTATTGACAATCTGGACAAAAAGAAACATACTTTCCAAAACTTGTCAAAAAAAGAACGCCAAGCATTGGAAGAATTACAGCACATGGATAACATAATAATCAAACCCGCAGATAATGGTGGAGGAGTAGTAATACTGAGTAAAGAAGGCTATAACCAGCAGTGCCTAGCCCTTTTGTCGGACCAGAAATTTTACAAGAGAATTGAGACTGACCCAACAGAAAGACTTCAAAATACCATTGCAATGATGCTCCATGAAGCTGAGACTCATATGTGGATCTTCAAGAAGGAAGCAGACTTTTTGACTACGAGAGAACCAAGAACCCCGTACTTCTATTCGTCCCCAAAAACTCATAAAAATAAGTCCCCACCACCGGGACGCCCGATCGTATCGGGAAGAGGCTCGATTTTGGAGCCACTATCTAAGTTTGCGGACGAATATTTAAAACATTTAGTACAAAAGACACCCACATATCTAAAAGATACTCGGGATCTATTGATCCAAATTGCTGACAGACCATTTGATTCCAACACTATGTTACTTGTAGGGCTTGATTTTGAATCATTATATACGAGTTTACCTCAGGAAGACACACTCCAGATGTTAGAAGATCTACTATACATGGAGGAATGGAAACATAACACGCCCAGACATTTTGTGCTAGAGTGCTGCCGCCTGGCTTTACAAGAGAACTTTTTTGAGTACAATGGAGAACTGTATCTGCAATGCCATGGCACTTCCATGGGCAGTGCATTTGCCCCTTCAGTAGCGGGTCCGTATGTCAGCCATTTTGAGAACCGCTTTGTACTTAGTGAGAACAATCCATTCGTTTCCAGTATTTTATACTGGAAACGATACATCAATGACATTATATTAATCTGGAGTATAGAGAAAGATCTACAATTATTTATGGATTGGCTCAATGGCCGCGACAAGTGGCTCAAATTCACCTTTACCTCTGATAAGAAGCAACTAAACTTTCTGGATCTGACAATCTTCATAGAAGATGAGAAAATAGAGACCAAAACATACACAAAACTGACTGCAAAAAATAACCTGCTTTCTTATAAAAGCTACCACCCGAAGCCTCTAAGAGATAATCTCCCTTACAGTCAGTTCTTAAGGCTGAAAAGAAACTGCAGCAAAAAGAGCGATTAGAACCATCAAGCGCAAGTACTAAGTAAGAAGCTACAAGCGAGAGACTACACGCAATCTACAATTGCAAAATGCAGAAAGCGTGCCAAATACCAACCAAGAGAATGCCTTCTACAACAATACGCAAAAGAACCCATTCCAGATCTGGTTACCTGTGTCACAACCTACTGCCCTGCTACTTATGAAGTTCAAAAGCTGATAAGGAAGAACTGGCAGATAATTACTACAGGCAAGTTCAACTGGCCAAAACCAAGGTTCGCCAGCAGACGAACAAAAAATCTTAAAGACGTCTTGATCCACACACGTCCACGCATGTGTAAACAATCCACACTAGTGAGAGACACAAACTTGATGCCAGTAACTGGCCATTACCCATGTGGCACCTGCCTAGTGTGCAAATTGACTACTACCACCAAGACTCTACAACTCACTGACACCTTAACGTGGACCCAGAAACATCATACAAACTGCAACTCCACTCACGTTATATATATGGTCTGGTGTCCATGTGCAAAGCAATATATAGAAATGACATGCCGTAAGGTAAAAACACAAATTGGAGAACACAAGAGTAACATTAGATTAAAAAAGAACACCACCAAGTTGTGTTCTCATTTTATTGAAGCTAATCATGGCTGTGAAGAATTACGCTGGACAGTCCTGGAAATGCTGGCTGACAAAACAAACTATCCAGAAAAAAGACTGTTCGAAAAAGAACAGAGATGGGTGAACCGTCTTAATACACACCTCACAGGATTGAATGATAACATACCGTGGCACCAATTCACCTGAACCAACCCTTCTGATTCTAATTACAGGTTTAGCCAAGATGACTGTATATAGACACTACAAGAAATACCCAAGTTTGGCTACTATTTCGCGCCATATACAAACATGTGATCACCAAGAGTTCCTGTTTCTAGACGCAATCCCTACCACTTGCTCAATCCATCTCTACATATGACACGAAAAGTACGTGTTTCATTATTGTAGAATGAGTTAAATCCCAAAATCCTTGTTTGCGATTTGAAAGTATGTCAAAACTTGACATTATAAAAAAGCACTGCAACAACTTTTATGTCAACTGACCTGAGAGTCATTTAGATATGCGACTAATATACACTGCCTATCTAGTTCCCGGACACTATAGGAACAGCCCGTGTTTTATTAATGTTATTAATTTTATTATTTTGACTCTAATCATATACTTTGCAAATTACATTAACCATCTGCAAGTAAAACGATGCCGGTCCGGATAAAAGTTTAATGATTTACCATATTACACCATTGTTAATAACGTTTGTGCCCTCCACTAATAAAGTTCAGTGAGAGTTTAGAAACCCTACGACAGTCCTCTCTCTACCTTTACACTGCCGATGGATAAAAGGATTAGGAACACACCCATCATGGTATCCGGGGGCAGAGCCAGCACAATCAGCTTATAACTCTACACGTGCGGGTAGGTTTGGCGTTTCCCGTCTGACCGGTCTCTTTTTTCAAAATAGAAGGAGAATAGTACGGAGCCATTAAGCTCTCTACTTTTAATTACTTTCAGCTTAGAACCATAACGGTGTCATTGACCCCCGTTGAGGCAATACGTATCCTCAAAAAAGGTATGTTGTGCGTAAACAGTTGTAATTTTAGAGGGTCGATTTGACCTCGCAATACATGTAAGATAATTCCTATTTTTCAGCTTTAACAGATAGCTTTTCAGAAGACTGTTTTAAAAAAAACCTTCTAGTTATTATCGATCTTGGTGTCAGTTCAATCAATCAATCAATCAATCAAAGCATTTATATATAGTGCACTACTCACCCAGAGGGTCTCAAGGCGCTAGGGGAGGGGGGTCCGCTACTGCTCAAAAAGCCAGGTCTTGAGTTGCTTCCTGAAGGCGAGGTGGTCCTGGGTCAGGCGGAGGTGGGTCGGGAGGGAGTTCCATGTCTTGGCGGCGAGGTAGGAGAAGGACCCTCCCCCTGTGGTGGCTCTTCGGATGCGGGGGACGGTGGCGAGGGCGTGGCCGGTCGATCGAAGCTGGTGTTTGGGAGCGTAGAAGTTGAGGCGGCTGTTGAGGTATCCTGGTCCTTGGTTGTGTAGGGCTTTGTGTGCGTGGGTGAGGAGTCGGAAGGTGATTCTCTTGGTGACCGGGAGCCATTGCAGATCTCTCAGGTGTCGGGAGATGTGGCTGCGACTGGGGATGTCCAGGATTAGTCGTGCTGAGGCGTTCTGGATCCGCTGAAGTCTTTTCTGGAGTTTGGCGGTAGTTCCGGCGTAGAGGGAGTTGCCGTAGTCCAGACGGCTGGTGATGAGGGCCTGGGTGACCGTCTTCCTGGTCTCGGTGGGGATCCACCGGAAGATCTTTCGTAGCATGCGCAGGATGTTGAAGCATGACAAGGAGACGGCGTTGACTTGTCTGGTCATGGAGAGGGTGGAGTCCAGGATGAAGCCCAGGTTGCGTGCGTGGTCTGTTGGTTTGGGTGCGCTGCCTAGGGCGGGGGCCACCAGGAGTCGTCCCAGGCGGAGCGTGAGGATCCCAGGATGAGGACTTCCGTCTTGTCGAAGTTCAGTTTCAGGCGGCTGTTCTTCATCCATTCGGCTACTTCTTTCATCCCTTCGTGGAGGTTGGCTCTGGCGGTGGCGGTGTCGTTGGTGAGGGAGAGAATCAGCTGGGTGTCGTCGGCATAGGAGATGATGTTGAGGTTGTGCTGGCGTGCGATGTCTGTGAGGGGGCTCATGTACACGTTGAAGAGGGTTGGACTGAGCGAGGAGCCTTGAGGAACGCCGCAGATGACTGAGGTGGCCAAAAATAGAAAAGGAGAGAACCCTGCCTCAAGATATATAGGCCCTAGCTATAGGGTCCTCACTGATATGTATGGAGGGGTGATTAACCAAGGGGTTGACAGGACATAGCAAAATCACATGGTCGAATCAAGGGGACTAAACAGTTCAATTTTATGAAAATATATTTTTTTTATTTTTTATTTTATTTTCTGATACAAAGAGTTAAAAAACTTTTTTTGGGGAGCAATATATATTTTGTTAGGATATATCACAGGTGCATATACAAATAAAACAGATAGATTTGAAGACAATAATGTCACAACAATTCATCCTACCCAGTAACAGCCTCAATTCACACGCACATACTTATTCACTTCATCCCTACTTGCACTCTCTCTCCTAATTTCATACACCAATCGCTCTCTCATTCATTCTACTTTCCCTTGCAATTATAGCACATAGGTGGTCAAGTCGGGATGTTCATCCGGGTAGTTGATTTTAGCTACGGGTCCTGGTGTTATGAGGGCAATAGCTGTGTTCCAGGGGACATACGCCGACGCGCGTTTCGGTGACCGGCCAATGAGGCCGCACCTTCGTCAGGGCAGGGGGCAGTATACTGGGGCGGGCACAAAGGTAAAAAACTCTGATTCCTTATTCGGTTCTGCTGTTCAAAGGAAGCAGACTTCAGATGACCTCATAGGGAACATGCGCGTTTACGCTGTAGTTATTTCATGGGACTGGATATTTACAGTTTGGTTCCTATTTTGGTATTATGGTGTTCAAACTGGTTTCTGGAAGGCAGTTCAAGACAGCAGTTGGCAGAAACAGGGCCTCTTTGTAGGCGGGATGACCACATCTGGGTAGCGGTTTCAATATTATTCTGTTTCCCTGCTATATAATAGAACAGTTCACGTAGTTCCGGGCCGCTTCCAAATAGAGCTGACTGCTACATCGCCTTATTCCCGGATGCCTGTATCCTCAAATTGGGGTTCCGCCGACTCAGTCCGTCGGCCAGTTGAAAGATGCTTTCAACTGGCTGTAAGGCGATGTAGCAGTCAGCTCTATTTGGAAGCGGCCCGGAACTACGTGAACTGTTCTATTATATAGCAGGGAAACAGAATAATATTGAAACCGCTACCCAGATGTGGTCATCCCGCCTACAAAGAGGCCCTGTTTCTGCCAACTGCTGTCTTGAACTGCCTTCCAGAAACCAGTTTGAACACCATAATACCAAAATAGGAACCAAACTGTAAATATCCAGTCCCATGAAATAACTACAGCGTAAACGCGCATGTTCCCTATGAGGTCATCTGAAGTCTGCTTCCTTTGAACAGCAGAACCGAATAAGGAATCAGAGTTTTTTACCTTTGTGCCCGCCCCAGTATACTGCCCCCTGCCCTGACGAAGGTGCGGCCTCATTGGCCGGTCACCGAAATGCGCGTCGGCGTATGTCCCCTGGAACACAGCTATTGCCCTCATAACACCAGGACCCGTAGCTAAAACCAACTACCCGGATGAACATCCCGACTTGACCACCTATGTGCTATAATTGCAAGGGAAAGTAGAATGAATGAGAGAGCGATTGGTGTATGAAATTAGGAGAGAGAGTGCAAGTAGGGATGAAGTGAATAAGTATGTGCGTGTGAATTGAGGCTGTTACTGGGTAGGATGAATTGTTGTGACATTATTGTCTTCAAATCTATCTGTTTTATTTGTATATGCACCTGTGATATATCCTAACAAAATATATATTGCTCCCCAAAAAAAGTTTTTTAACTCTTTGTATCAGAAAATAAAATAAAAAATAAAAAAAATATATTTTCATAAAATTGAACTGTTTAGTCCCCTTGATTCGACCATGTGATTTTGCTATGTCCTATCAACCCCTTGGTTAATCACCCCTCCATACATATCAGTCAGGACCCTATAGCTAGGGCCTATATATCTTGAGGCAGGGTTCTCTCCTTTTCTATTTTTGGTTTCTTCCCCCTTATTACCTGCCTACATCATTAAGATACCCACGGGGAACCCCCTTCTTTGTTCATGATGACTGAGGTGGCTTCAGATCTGAACGGGGGGAGGCGGACTCTCTGTGTCCTTCCGGCGAGGAAGGAGATGATCCACTCCAGTGCCTTCTCCTGGATTCCGACATTGCTGAGTCGCTGCACTAGTGTACGGTGGCAGACAGTGTCGAAGGCCGCGGAGAGGTCTAGGAGGATGAGGGCCGCTGTTTCTCCGTTGTCAAGCAGAGCTCGGATGTCATCGGTGGCTGCGATCAGGGCGGTCTCGGTGCTGTGGTTGGCCCGGAAGCCAGACTGCGAGAGGTCGAGGGATCTGTTCGTCTCGAGGAAGGCGGCCAGCTGCTTGTTGACGGTCTTCTCGATGACTTTTACAGGAAACGGGAGCATCGAGATGGGACAGTAGTTCTTGAGGTCGGTGGGGTCGGCTGATGGCTTCTTTAGTAGAGCGCTGAGTTCGGCGTGCTTCCAGCTCTCCGGGAAGGTAGCAGTGTCGAAGGAGGTGTTGATGATGTCCCGCAGGTGGGGTGCGATGAGAGCGTCGGCCTTGTTGAAGACGTGGTGAGGGCAGGGGTCGGTAGGAGATCCGGAGTGGATGGAGTTCATTGTGCGGACGGTGTCTTCGGTGCTGATCGGGGTCCAGGCGCGGAGGGTAGTGGTGGGGGGCAGTGGTTCGGTCGTGGCATGCATCGGTTGAGTGCTGAAGCTGTTGTGTATGTCCACGATCTTGTTGTGGAAGTAGGAGGTGAGGGAGTTGCAGAGGTCTTGCGAAGGGGTGATGTCGTTGTTTCCGGCGTTGGGGTTGGAGAGCTCTTTGACGATGTTGAAGAGTTCCTTGCTGTTCTGTGCGTTGTTGTCCAGTTGTTCCTTGAATGTGGTTTTCTTGGTGGCGTGGATGAGTTGGTGGTGTTTTCGGGTGGCGAGCTTGAGGGCAGTCATGTTGTCCGGTGTTGGGTCTCCGCGCCAGGTTCTCTCGAGGGCTCGGCAGTTCTTCTTGGAGCTCTTGAGTTTGTCGGTGAACCATGGGGCTTTCTTGCTACTGGGTCTGCTAGGCGGGGTCTTCAGAGGGGTGAAGTCGTCTGCGCAGTCGCTGATCCACTTTGTGAGGTTGGTGGCCTCTTGGCTGGGGTTCGTTGCGCTGGTGGGTGGGTTCTTGCTCACGGCGGTCGCGAGCTGGTCGGTTGTGATCTTGTTCCAGCTTCTGCGTGCAACCTGTTGCTGGTGGTGGTGGATCGTGGTCCTTCTGAAGCTGAAGTGGACGACGCTGTGGTCCGTCCAGTGGAGTCCGGTGGCGTGGCTGAAGGCGATGTCCTTGCTGGATGAGAAGACAGGGTCGAGTGTGTGTCCGGCGTAGTGGGTGGGGGTGGTCAATCAATCAATCAATCAAGGCATTTATAGAGCGCACTACTTACCCGGAGGGTCTCAAGGCGCTTGGGGGGGGGTGTGCCGCTACTGCTCGAACATCCAGGTCTTGAGTTTCTTCCTGAAGGAGAGGTGGTCTTGGGTCAGGCGAATGTCGGTCGGTCGGGTGTTCCAGGTCTTGGCGGCCAGGTAGGAGAAGGACCTTCCTCCTGTTGTCTCTCTTCGGATGCGGGGGACGGCGGCGAGGGCGTGGTTGGTCGATCGGAGGTGGCGTTTGGGAGCGTAGAAGTTGAGGCGGTTGTTGAGGTAGCTCGGGCCTTGGTCGTGTAGGGCTTTGTGTGCGTGGGTGAGGAGACGGAAGGTGATTCTCTTGTTGACAGGGAGCCAGTGCAGGTCTCTCAGATGTCCGGAGATGTGGCTGCTCGGGGGGATGTCGAGGATGAGTCTGGCTGAGGCGTTCTGGATCCGCTGGAGTCTCTTCTGGAGCTTGGCGGTGGTTCCAGCGTAGAGGGCATTGCCGTAGTCCAGTCGGCTGGTGAGGAGGGCCTGGTTGACAGTCTTCCTGGTCTTGGTGGGGATCCACCGGAAGATCTTCCGTAGCATGCGCAGGATGTTAAAACAGGACGCGGAGACGGCGTTGACTTGTCTGGTCATGGAGAGGGAGGAGTCCAGGGTGAAGCCCAGGTTGCGTGCGTGGTCTGTCGGTTTGGGTGCGGTGCCCAGGGCGGGGGGCCACCAGGAGTCATCCCAGGCGGAGGGTGAGGAGCCCAGGATGAGGACTTCCGTCTTGTCTGAGTTCAGTTTCAGGCGGCTGGTCGTCATCCACTCGGCTACGTCTTTCATCCCTTTGTGGAGGTTGGTTCTGGCGGCGGCGGGGTCGTTGGTCAGGGAGAGTGACCAGTTCTAAATAACCCGACCCTTGAATTTACGTCTCTGCTGCAGGAAAGGTGACTACAACCTTATGCCTGTCATTACAACAAAAACAGTGTAACAAGAGCGACCAATTTTTATAAATAAACGCAAGAATTGGTCAATGTTGTTTTGTACAAATAAGCCTCGTGGCACTGGACAGTGAGTACTGCCCTTAACTCTAATGTTAGTAAATAGACGACCTTTTGCCAAATGTTTTGCCAATTTTTAAAGTATTTGTGCACCAATAACTACAATCATAATATTTGTAGGAGAGTAGGGTCTGCAATCCTATGATCACCCGGACTTTTTGCTTTTGTTTCACTGGTTTACGACTTTCTCGGGCTGTGTGCCTGCTAATCAGACCCACAGCCTAGCTGTTCTTTCACTAAATTGATGCGTGTAACTTAGGTGCATTACCCAATTGGAACTGGGCCACCTTGTCAGACCCTGTAACTCAGGGCATCGGTGTACCCAGGGCTTACCAGGGGCTGAGGCATGTATTATGCCACCCCTGGATGGCCATCTAAATCTGACACAACTGGCTGCACGACAGCTGGGGCAACGTAGCGTACCCGCTCGTTGCTTTAGGTATAGTGTCCCTATATCTAACCTCACAATGGACACCCGGGTTTCTATCAGTCACTCCTATGGCAGGCCTTGACAATCCTGAAGGCAGATTGCATGGAGCCGTGTGAATTGGGCTCTGGCACGAGCCGAGCCCGGTTGCAGCTTGCGGAACCAAGACCCAATGGCTGTTCCATGATAACGCGTATCATATCGGTAACTTCGATATACCGTTATCAAGACATGTCGAGTAAGGTGTCATACGAATCGGGATGCTGCCCCCTCACCAATTCTATTTACAAAAAGGGGTGGTGAGGGACAGAGTCTCTGAATTAAGCAGAAAGCTCTCACCCAGTCAAGAGTTCAGGGCTAGATCCAACACCGTTTTTTAGCTCACTGCACCATCCCAGTTTCAGAACCTGGCTGTATGCAAATGAGGCTGTTCCTGTCCCAGTGCATGATGGGAACAGGGCAAACCAAACTACAAAAGCCAATTCTTACACTGGGAAGGAAACAAGCTCCCGGGGACCGGTTTCTGGCATTACAGCCGTCTTCTGCCCGGTTTGCTTGAATCCTGATGGTGCAATGAGCAAGGGTCTCACATCTGAGAATACCCTTCCACGCTTAGGGTGGACAAAAATATTTACAAAAAGGGGTGGTGAGGGACAGAGTCTCTGAATTAAGCAGAAAGCTCTCACCCAGTCAAGAGATCAGGGCTAGATCCAACACCGTTTTTAGCTCACTGCACCATCCCAGTTTCAGAACCTGGCTGTATGCAAATTAGTCTGTTCCTGTCCCAGTGCATGATGGGAACAGGGCAAACCAAACTACAAAAGCCAATTCTTACACTGGGAAGGAAACAAGCTCCCGGGGACCGGTTTCTGGCATTACAGCCGTCTTCGGCCCGGTTTGCTTGAATCCTGATGGTGCAATGAGCAAGGGTCTCACATCTGAGAATACCCTTCCACGCTTAGGGTGGACAAAAATATTTACAAAAAGGGGTGGTGAGGGACAGAGTCTCTGAATTAAGCAGAAAGCTCTCACCCAGTCAAGAGATCAGGGCTAGATCCAACACCGTTTTTTAGCTCACTGCACCATCCCAGTTTCAGACCCTGGCTGTATGCAAATTAGTCTGTTCCTGTCCCAGTGCATGATGGGAACAGGGCAAACCAAACTACAAAAGCCAATTCTTACACTGGGAAGGAAACAAGCTCCCGGGGACAGGTTTCTGGCATTACAGCCGTCTTCGGCCCGGTTTGCTTGAATCCTGATGGTGCAATGAGCAAGGGTCTCACATCTGAGAATACCCTTCCACGCTTAGGGTGGACAAAAATATTTACAAAAAGGGGTGGTGAGGGACAGAGTCTCTGAATTAAGCAGAAAGCTCTCACCCAGTCAAGAGATCAGGGCTAGATCCAACACCGTTTTTAGCTCACTGCACCATCCCAGTTTCAGAACCTGGCTGTATGCAAATTAGTCTGTTCCTGTCCCAGTGCATGATGGGAACAGGGCAAACCAAACTACAAAAGCCAATTCTTACACTGGGAAGGAAACAAGCTCCCGGGGACCGGTTTCTGGCATTACAGCCGTCTTCGGCCCGGTTTGCTTGAATCCTGATGGTGCAATGAGCAAGGGTCTCACATCTGAGAATACCCTTCCACGCTTAGGGTGGACAAAAATATTTACAAAAAGGGGTGGTGAGGGACAGAGTCTCTGAATTAAGCAGAAAGCTCTCACCCAGTCAAGAGATCAGGGCTAGATCCAACACCGTTTTTTAGCTCACTGCACCATCCCAGTTTCAGAACCTGGCTGTATGCAAATTAGTCTGTTCCTGTCCCAGTGCATGATGGGAACAGGGCAAACCAAACTACAAAAGCCAATTCTTACACTGGGAAGGAAACAAGCTCCCGGGGACAGGTTTCTGGCATTACAGCCGTCTTCGGCCCGGTTTGCTTGATTCCTGATGGTGCAATGAGCAAGGGTCTCACATCTGAGAATACCCTTCCACGCTTAGGGTGGACAAAAATATTTACAAAAAGGGGTGGTGAGGGACAGAGTCTCTGAATTAAGCAGAAAGCTCTCACCCAGTCAAGAGATCAGGGCTAGATCCAACACCGTTTTTTAGCTCACTGCACCATCCCAGTTTCAGAACCTGGCTGTATGCAAATTAGTCTGTTCCTGTCCCAGTGCATGATGGGAACAGGGCAAACCAAACTACAAAAGCCAATTCTTACACTGGGAAGGAAACAAGCTCCCGGGGACCTCGTCGCCACCAATTCTGGCGACGAGGTTAGCATTCCGCCCTTCTAGAGGGACACGACATGTACGTAACTGTGAACCCCGGTCAAAGTTAACTAGAGCCTCGGCTCCACAAAATGGATGCTGCCACCACAGACACGAGTCTGACCTCCTGCTACTGGTAGTCCTTCCAGCGAGAAGAGCTTGGACAAAGGGTTTCCTGTCCAGGGCGGTGTTCGCACCGTCCCAGACAGAGTTTGTGTATTCTGGGTAGGTAGGGCTTTGCGAGAAGGTGACTGCGGAGTGGCACCCCGGTGCTCACTACGCATCTGCCGGTTAGAACCAGTTCCATGGGTGCGCAGTCCCTGACCTGGGGAAAGTCCGGCAGGGGAGAGGGGTGTAACTACCCCCCTTCCTGGTCCCACCCCTAGGGCAGGACCTAGTCATGTACCCACCCCTTTCTTTAGGATAAAGGCCGGAGCGGGGACCCTTCCAAATTAGATCATCTTTGAATCAAGAATACTTTCTACGAAAGGACTTCGAGACTCTTCTCAAGATTTCTCCCTTGGGGCCTCAGGAATCCGACTGCCCAGCTTGACGAGAACCGGCTTCCCTGGCACCTCTGACCTCTACCCACATTGTCAGCTCAGCTGCGATCTGTGGGTGCGACAAGACCTCGAGGGATCGGCCATCATCAAAACCTGCACGCTTTCTTAACCAGCACGACCACCGAAGGAATCCTCTGGTGAGTGCTCTGGGGTCCGAGAAGCCCCGACCCTGAGCAGCTCCAGCATCAAAGTGCAGCCTCCCAGCATCTCCACGATCTGTGTGGGGCCCTTCTGCTCGCTGCTCAGCACGTTGTCTGGTCACTAGCCGCTGACTTGTGCCCTCCTTGACGATACCCGACAACCAACGCTGCTGGTCTGGTTGCTCCAAACTGGCCTTTGCTCCCTTCTTCGAGAGGAGCACCCCGGACCCTCCTGGTCCACTCAAGACGCCATTTTAGGCCCACCACGTGGCCCTGAAATCTGCCAAGGCTTGTTGCCCCAATCCTGGGCCCAGCGACGCCGACAGCATCAACCTTCGTGGGACAGCTCGCACCTCCATCCTGGTCGCCGACAACGCCTCCTGGTCCGTGAGACTGCAGAGCCTAGCGTCGCCCACTCACCTAGCTGAGGTGACGGCCATCCGGTGCCTTCCTGGTACCTTCTGACTACTGGCTAGTAGTACGAACTTGGTCCCCTCTGCTTTCATGTATCAACGATCACTGATCCAGGCTTGGATCACTACGAACTATTCATCACTGGTCGCCGGCCAGCAACTACTTTTCTTCCGGCTCCTGGCTCGTCAGCGAAGACCCCCGATGCCTGTAAGACTTGTGCAGCCGCAGCCCTCTTGGCTAGGTAACTTCGGCATTTCGGTGCCTGCATAGCCTCCTTACTTAAGGGTCCTGAGTCCCTCGCTTCCGACTTGCCGAATCGGGTCCGCCCGTAACCACTAGAACTTTCCGTGCCCTCGGGCATTTGTTTTAATTGTGCACTTGAAGTATTTTCCTAAGAGTTTTGTTCTGTGCTTAGTACCCTGTCCTCATAAAGAGTACAGGGCTGTTGTGATTCTAATAAATACACTGTTTATTTTCATAACACTTGTGTGGTGTCCTTTCACTTGGTGTTCAAGGGGTATGTGATGGTATAACAGCTGGCTTAACACGCCCTCTAGAGTTTAGCCCGAAGACTGCTCGTATCCACGCTACTAGGATAGCTGGTCTGAGGTTGACTTACAACCAATCACCATAAGGGTCGTTTGGACCGATGCATAGTGGTCGCTAGAATAGCGAACGCTGCATATCGGGCCAACTTCTCACATTGGTGAGCAGCGGTTGGGATTTGAGCTTGCTGTTGTAAACCACGCATATCCTAAGAATATCTTGTGAAAGATCGCATAAGTACTCCAGGTACATATAACTTAGCTTAGAATACTCTGAGTTCTACTGAACCAGCTGTTGTAGCTCCTCAAGGCTTAGCACACCTTGGCTACAACTCTTAGCAAGGGATCAGTAGGTAAACCAATAGTGTAGGTAGGTGCATCACTTACACCACACTAGAAGCAGCATTTCAGACAAAGGAGGAAACTCTGAGTCTCCCCTTGTGTCAGTCGACCTTCCACAGGTCACCTCCAGATATGCTGCGCTTAGCTTCCATGAGATGCGACAGATCTGTACATCTCGAAAGCTAAAACAGGGTGCAAACCCTACCATTCCGTTTCTGATTGGTCTCGTGGAGACTTATGATGCCAGGAGGGCGGGTAACACCGACCCTTCTCATCCAGAAGTGGATATGCCCCCCCTCGAGGGAACCCGAGGTGACCCTGACCTTATCCATCTCTCTGCCGAGGGCGAAGAGGAGGACGAGGAGCCAGAGACATCTGGGGACGAGGCAGACAAAGGTCCAGTAGTAGTTAGCCAGCTAACCCAGGACAACTTAAGCCGGCACAAGATTGGTACTAGGAGACCCCTGGGCCCTCTCTCGGGCCAGCTTAACATTGGGAACGGGCGAGTTAGATCTCTGTCGAGAGGCTCTAACAGATCCGTTCGAACCAATGGCTCTTGAGGCTCTGCTCGAAGAGGGATGACATCCCCCCAGAGGAGAGTGTACGAAGCGAAGGAGCGGGAAGTCAATCTGCGGATCGAAAGGGAAGAACTTGCCCTAGCCAAAGAAAGACTCGCCTTCGCTAGAGAGCAAGAATTGAGTGGGACCATTCCCACTGGTGGCAGCATTCCCCCACGGGAACCCAGGAGTTTAGACACTAAGCACCTGAATAAGATAGTGCCCCCCTTTAAGCAAGGGGACGACATCCACAAATGGATTACTGCTTTGGAGCGGGCCTGCACTGTACAGTGCGTCCCCCAGAGTCAGTGGGCAGCTATCTTGTGGCTCTCCTTTGAAGGTAAAGGTAGAGATAAGCTCCTCACTACTAGAGTCGAGGATGCTAACAATTACCAGGTCCTGAAGAACACACTGGTTGATGGGTTCGGCCTAACCACTGAGCAGTACAGGTTGCTGTTCAGGGATACCCAGAAAACTCAGTCTCAGGACTGGTCTGATTTCGTTGATTGTGCCACTAAGGCTTTGGAGGGCTGGTTGCTGGGCAGTAAGGTTACTGATTACACAGGATTGTATAATTTGATCATGCGAGAACAGATTTTAAACAATTGTCAGAACCAGTTGTTGCATCAGCACCTTGTCGACTCGGATCTGACCTCTCCCCAAGAATTGGGAAAGAAGGCAGACAGATGGGTCAGAACAAGGGTTAAGCAAAACCAGGGCCAGAACCAGGGTGGTCAGAAGAAAGCAGACCAGAAGGGTAAAGATTCGAAAGGGGAACAAACTGACCAGAAGTCTTCGACAGGTCCCCAACAACCCAAAGAGGGGGGGAGGGGGGGGTCAGGCTTCCCAGAAAAAGAAGAATCAAGAAGGCCAATCGAAAAGGTGGTGCCAATACTGTAAAAGTAAAACTCACTGGTTTAGTGAGTGCACCAAGAAAGGAGGGCAGACTCCTGCTACTGCAGCCCCTAAGGCACCTGTGCCCCCTAGTACAGCCAACAGTAGTAGTGCGCCTCCCAAGGGACTAGTTGGGTTAACCTTGGGTTCTGAGGGGTGTGACAACTTAGTTGGGACGCTCACTCAGGCTGTCGTTGTCTGTACGGGGGATGTGGATATGTCCCCTGATGTCAGTCCCAATACTTTGGGCAAATACCGACAGACGCCTTTAATAAATGGAAGAATGGCTCAGGCCTATAGGGACATGGGTGCCAGCGTCACCATGGTGACGCCTAACTTTGTGGACCCTGGACAGATCATGCCAGGTACAGATTTCCTGGTGACCAATGCCAGCAACGTCACTACCAGTCATAGTTTGGCGATTGTTGCTTTCTCCTGGGGAGGGGTAAATGGCGAGAAAAAGGTTGTTGTTAGTTCAGACCTCCCAGTGGATTGTTTGTTGGGCAATGATTTGGAGTCATCACAATGGTCGGAAGTGGAGCAACGGACTCACATGGAGATGTTAGGCTTGCCAGCGCATGTGTTTGCTGTGACCAGGTCACAGGTCAGACGATGCCACACTGAGCAGGTGCTGGATCCTGGACCAGACACCTTCCAAGAAGAAGTGCAGTCGGGTTAAGGCCTCGCCTTCCCCCTTGCCCCAGGTCGAGGATCAAGTCTCAGAGGAGGCTGACCTCCAGGAATTGCGGGAAACTGAACCTAAAGAACTCGAACTTGATCAAGTTGAGTTTCTGGGCTCAGGGGGACCCACACGAGAGGACCTGGGGAAGGACCAGTTAGACTGCCCTTCCCTTGAACCCCTCAGACAGCAGGCTGCTGCTGAGGCTGCTGGGAACGGGACAGGTACCCACAAGGTATACTGGGAAGATGGACTCCTGTACACTGAGGCAAGAGACCCCAAGCCTGGCATGACCAGGAGGCTGGTTATCCCCTTGTCTCAACGTGGTTTCCTGCTTACCTTGGCCCACGAGATTCCCTTAGCAGGACACTTAGGCCAGACGAAGACGTGGGACAGGCTTGTCTCGCACTTTCACTGGCCTCACATGAACGAAGATACCAAGGCGTTTTGTCGCTCCTGTGTCACTTGCCAAGCCAGTGGTAAGTCAGGTGGCACGACAAAGGCCCCCCTTATACCAATGCCTGTGGTGGGGGTGCTCTTTGAACTGAAGGACTGGGTTCTTTAAGACCCAGCGGTGCCAGGGCACAACACCTGAAACCTTCGTGGGTAACCTGCTCCGGCGTACGAGTGACAGAGACACGGGACTCTTCCTTCGGCGTCAAAGATTCAAGGTTTATTTACTGCAGGGAACACAGAAGTCACGACAAGTACAACACGTGCAACTTGGGGAGACTGCTTCAAATTGGTTCTGTGGATCGCTCCTTTTATACAGATTTTACCCATAGGACAACATGGTACACAAAAGTTTACAACCTGGTTCCCATAATTATCCCCCAGAGGGGTCGCTTTGGTCACTTTGATACACATAAGGTCCGGAACATAAGTGCGGAAACATTTGGCGGTTCCCAACTGCAAAAACCCATCTTCCCAACATTAGTGCATTCCAATCGGCAGTAAAACAGATCGAAATAGGAACAAAGACAGGTGCAGAGGAAGACGGAGACAGTGGGGAGATCGGAAAGGGTGTAAAAGGGGAGGTATCGGGAAACACGAGATACAGGCATCAAAGGGACGTGCCTAATGAGATGCACGGCTGAGACAATAAACCGGCACGGCGAGATGAGCCTCGAGCGGGGCCATCTGCCTTACAGTATCATCCCCCTCGTCATAAAGACACTTACAAAGAACATGTGTCTTCCGCAAATATCTTGAGAGTCCCAGGGTCGCGAAGCGGACAGCGTCCGTTCGCTGGCTACTTGAGGGCAAGAGACAAAATGGATGCCGTATCTAAGATGGAACCCGTGGGTACAGACGAAAAACCCACATAACAAACGAACGGTTTAAGTTAGCACAGCGAAACTGCGCACACTTACTAAACTCGTCATTTGCGGTTCATAGATACCAGACTCGACCATATTCGTGCGAGTCGAAAACACCACTTACAATTGTCACGGAACCTCAGACGCTCCTTTTGCCCTCATGTAGGCAAGCACTAGTCGGAATCATATTCGATATTCATCAGACCATCTAGATGTTGTTGTAGCATAGCTCTGTCCAACCGAGTCCCCTTGGTAACAGGTGGCTGTCTCATACACGTTGTAGCACAGAGGCCACATAAGGCAGGACCGCACTGCACACAAAGGCAACACGTGAACAGGAACGCCACAACGACTCCGATGATCATCAGAATCTTCCAACCCCAAGTCGACATAAGGCCCCAGAACCACCCAAGTAGCGTCCAATCCCCTACATCCACGTGTATGGATTCGGAGATCTTATGCAACTTCGAGATGGCTTGATAGACAGTCGGAGCATTATCAGGAATGAAAATACAGCAGCTCGAATGGATCACCTTACATACCCCACCTCGATCTGCTAAGATCACGTCTAAAACCATACGGTTTTGTAACGTCATAAGCCTATCCGCCTGAAGTTCAGTGGTGATATTACCAAGGGCACTGGCAGTAATATTAGCTGTCGATTCTACCACTCGAGTCAACTGTCTCAGGTTCCTACTATTAACCATAGGTCCCCAAAACGGGAGGAAACCCTTGAAAAAGTCTCCTGCCTCTTGACCGGCAGTATCCTCTTCGCTAATTACGCCTCTCACAACTCTAGTCTTGTGATAATCTGCATCTACAGTGAACGTCGGAGGCAACAAGTTTGCGATGAAGCATGAGCCCATGAAGTCAGAGGGCAACCATGCATATGCACGATCATGACAGATAAAGTATGTACCCTTGGCGGCCAGGAACACAGGGGACGATACTATCGGCAGAATGTAATTTTCAGTACAAGCACTCTCTCCAAGTCGGGCTTTCGATCTTCGACCGCGACCTATGAGACAGAAATTACCAATGTGGGGTACGACCCATATCGGGGGCGAGCTTTTAAGCTGCTTTTCACTAGTGAACACACTATATTCGCCTCTACTTAGGACCCTATAGGCTTGTACCTCTTCTTCAGGAATAAGCGAGGGATCATAGATATCGCTATCTAAATCCTCTATTGCTATAGACAAAGGTTTTTGATACGAGGTAGGACCAGAGTAGGGGGAACGTGGTTCTCGAATGGGGTGGAAACCCAGTGCGCTACGAAACATTGTCTGAAATGCTCGAGCAGACCCTTGGGAACTATACGGTAACACCAGATATGGAATTCCCTTATCCGTAGTATGTGGCATCAACCCACACACCCAACAATTAGTAGTGTTAACCACTAACTGATGCTGATGGAGGAGCTGAATAAAGGAATTGTTGCGGAATTCTGCACATCTAGCCTGCTCGTGTTCAGGTAAGATGTGAAAAGAATGAGGAGAAGCAGTGGAGGTAAGTTTAGGGTCAGGGGTAGGAGTAGGTATAGCAGAAGGTAAGAAGTAAGACATCGTGTAATACACCCCACCCGCCAATAATGCAGAAACAGTCAAAAACAATACGAATATTTGGAATATGAAACATTTAGTACGACTGAGTTGCTGCAGCTTGAATCTATGAGCCTGAGCTCCTTCCAAATCCGTCAGCTTCGAAAATGCCATTCCCTATGACCGTCCGCAACGTTTCTTGACGCACTTCGTTCTGTGTAGCAATAGTCAATCCCTAGGAGTTCCCAGGAACCGACGGTCTTTAACCTAGCGTCAAGACCTACTAACCAGAAGGAAGTACGCGCGCGGCCCTACGGCCTTTATTTCACAAGTGTATATATGCGAAAACAATGTTTCTCAGCTGTGGAAGCAAAAAGTATAAGGAACGAAGCTCAATGAATATGTACAAAATAATTACAATGATACGAGTGTTCAAACTGATGGTGGAAAACGGGATAATGCAATTATCAAAGGACAGAACAGGATCTTTTATTAGTCTTTAGTGCTGGATCGCAAAAAATATCGGGTTTTCCCAGGACGTGTCTGTTCGTCAAACAAAGGATCCGTTGAAGGGACAACGTCCTGTTGATCAGCTGAATGTTCTGGTCTTGAGTCTTTTGCTGACAAATGTTCGACAGTGTCTCTCTGCTGCACTGAGGATTCTCCGACAGGTTGTGCGTCGCTGAAAGGTACAAACGCCGGCAATCCTTTGGTTTCAGTTGATGCAATGCCTTTCCTCACCCACGAGTCTGCTGGCAACGGGATAGGGAATTTCTTGGTATGGGTGGCGTGCACCCAATTCTTCCGCCCCTCAAGACGAACTGCAGTTCTCGTGGCAAGGAGGACCTGGTAGGGTCCAGTGAACCTGGGATCCAAATTGTTCTTGCGCGAGAAGTTGCGCGTCACCACCCAATCTCCGGGCTGGAGTTGGTGGCCTGGACCCTCCGTCTGCGTCGGCAATGCTTTGTGAACCTGTTGGTGAATTAACCTCAGTTTAGCAGTCAAGTCATGAAGATAATCGATCAACATTGGATACTCAAGATCACAGAAAATACCTGGCCTAGGAACCCCCCAAACATTCGCAGGACGACCGAACACTATTTCATAGGGACTAAGCCCTACTCGAGAGTGTAGAGTTGCCCTTGTTGACAGTAATGCTAAGGGTAAAGCGTCAGGCCACGAGAGACCAGTCGTAGCCTGAATCTTCGCTAACTTTAGTTTAAGGGTACCGTTATACCCTTCAACCAAACCAGCTGACTGGGGATGGTTGTGAGGTTCCGTGACAATTGTAAGTGGTGTTTTCGACTCGCACGAATATGGTCGAGTCTAGTATCTATGAACCGCAAATGACGAGTTTAGTAAGTGTGCGCAGTTTCGCTGTGCTAGCTTAAACCGTTCGTTTGTTACGTGGGTTTTTCATCTGTACCCACGGGTTCCATCTTAGATACGGCATCCATTTTGTCTCTTGCCCTCAAGTAGTCAGCGAACGGACGCTGTCCGCTTCGCGACCCTGGGACTCCCAAGATATTTGCGGAAGACACATGTCCTTTGAAAGTGTCTTTATGATGAGGGGGTTGCTACTGTAAGGCAGATGGCGCCGCTCGAGGCTCATCTTGCCGCACGGACTTATTGTCTCAGCCGTGCATCTCATTAGGCACGTCCCTTTGATGCCTGTATCTCGTGCTTCTCGGTACCTCCCCTTTTACACCCTTTCCGATCTCCCCACTGTCTCTGTCTTCCTCTGCACCTGTCTTCGTTCCTATTTCGATCTACTTTACTGCTGATTGGAATTTGCTAATGGTGGGAAGATGGGTTTTTACAGTTGGGAACCGCCAAATGTTTCCGCACTTATGTTCCGGACCTTATGTGTTTCAAAGTGACCAAAGCGACCCCTCTGAGAGCTAAATGTGGGAACCGGGTTGTAAACTATTGTGTCTCATGTTATCTTATGGGTAAAAACTGTATAAAAGGAGCGATCCACAAAACCAATTTGAAGCAGTCTCCCCGAACTACACTCGATGTACTTCCTGTGACTTCTGTGTTCCCTGCAGTAAATAAATCTTGACTCTTTGACGCCGAAGGAAGTGTCCCGTGTCTCTGTGACTTGTACGCCGGAGCAGGTTACCCACGAAGGTTTCAGGTGTTGTGCCCTGGCACCGCTGGGTCCAAAAGAGCCCAGTCCTTCAGTTGGCGCCCAACGTGGGGCTGCATCAGTGGTACCGGTCCAAGCCCGACGATCGTGAGGAACTTCGTGTGAAATCTCCGAGGGAAGGTGCACCCCGCTTCATCGATCCTGTTGTCGAAATAAGTGGCCCGAAGACTTTTCCCGCGAAGATTCCTGCCTCCTAACGGCTGCGACGGACTGCTGCCCTGACTGTAGACCTGTTTTGGCGCCTGGCGTAGACCTTGGTATAGCGAGACGATTGACGGGCCTTCCTGAGGACGCCATTGATCTTTGAGTTAAGTATTTGTGGGTCGCTCCCAGAATCCTTGGTTGTAAACACTTTAGCGAGTGTTTTGTTGTAGACACTTTAGCGAGTGTCTTTGTTGTAAACACTAGTGTTTTTGTTGTACACGCTGTGTGAGTGTTTTTGTCGGTGACACTTTGCTAGCGTACTTTGTTGTTGTATTTGTTTGACGACTGCAGCCGCCAAAGACCGAGGGTTTTGTTCTTGCTGGGACTTGGTAAATCCCGTAACCCTTGAAGTTTGTGAAACTCGGCTAGTGTGCAAGATGCCTGGTCGCAGTACTTTGTTCAGTTGCTTTAGACCTTGTGGTGCGGATTCCCTGCTGGAGGACTCGTGTCCGATACCTCCGGTTGGGAACTCCTACTTATGACTTATATAGCAAACATGGGCTAGGCCCGATTGCTTTTAACGATTATTGGATAAAATATACAAAGAAAGACGGCGATCTTCGTTGGCCACCTCACGGTAGCTTCGAAGCGTCGATCTTAGATAATTTGGAAATAAAGTTGTTCGAACGCAAATCTAGGCCGGCCATGTTTGATGCCTTTCGGTTGTGGCGCAAAGAAGCCCGACAGAAAGAAATCAGACAGAATAAACGTAGTGAGCGAGATACTGTTGCTACCATAGTGAAGAAAGCTGAGCAGTTTCAGCGTGATAAGGAGGATAAGGATAAGGAAGTGTTTGAGAGGCTACAGCGTATGTCCATAGATAAATGTTATCCTGCTCTGCCTACGGAGTCGGATAAGAAGGAAGAGGCAGTTGAGGATTCCTTAATGTCCTATCTTATGAAGTCGCCACCTCCGTACGTACAGGGTATCGCAGCTCCTGTGGTCCCTGCCGTACCTGTTCTTCCACCTGTTATTCCTCCACCAGTTCCTCAACCTGCTCCTGCTCTTCCGACTGTTCCTGCTCTTTTGCCTGTTTCTATTCCTACTGCTCCTCCGCTTCCACATACTCCTGCTCACACTACTGCTCCTGTGTTGTTAACCCCTGTTGTTGCTAATGTCTCTACTCCTTCTCTTGTTAGTCCTGTGTCTTACTCCTGTCCCTCTACTCGTAACCGTAATTCTCCCAGTGTGACAAACTTCTTTCAGTCGCTTGGACCTGTTTTTGGGTCTGCTGGTTCTGATGGTCCTCAGAGACGTAGCCAGCTTCCTGCTAATAGAGAACGTGTTGCGCTATGCAATATGGCGATGGGTTGGATAGTAAACCCTGTTAGAAATCCACCTCGTGTTGTCCTCGAAACGTTTGATCAATTCAACATACCTACTCAGAGATATGTGTTTGATGAAATGTGCAAGTTCTTACATGATCAGATAGTGGCCTTTGCGCCTGACGAGGTGCTGAGCGCCCTGTCTGAACTTCGGCTTCAGTTCGCAACTGGACTGATAGTCGACACTAATGTCCGACGTGCTATTGAACGGTTACTATCTCTTCGTCCCGCTCCTATTCCTCATGCATTGTTCGTTGAGGACATTGAGAAAGGAGATGAGTCTGGCCAATACCCTATGCGTGAAGTTCCGCCAGTTTGGATGCCAGGTAATCCTGGGGCGAATCCCCCGGTTCCGCCATTCTTCCAGAGAGTGTGGATACACCTCCCATGGAAACGATCGGAAGTGCTTCAGGTGAAACAAACTTTGCCCGATCCTCGCAAAAATCCTGCGGGGTATTACAAAGAATTATCGCAGCTCGTGGATGCTATGGTAATGAATCTTGCCGATATCGACATGTTGTTTGGCAATGTCGTACCGCAACCGGTATGGGCGAAGATTCGTCAGGAGAATCACGCAAACGAACTAGGTGGTACTTGGGCGGCCATTGTAGCGGCAGATGGGTTGCAAGTTGGTGGCGCTAAGCCTGAGCAGATGATTGAACTTCTTCCCCAGCGAATCATTACATTAATGAAAACGCTTATGCCAGCTATGAGGGTAAATTGGGACAAGTTGTCAGCCTGCAAGCAGAAGAAAGATGAGAGTGTTTCAGACTTCTTTACGAGGTTTGAGGAAACATTCGTTGATCATAGTGGACAGGATATGGGTACTGAGGGTGGACAACGGCTGTTTGTGGATAAATTCGTATCGAACTTATTGCCCGACTTGAGCAATAAATTGAAGAATTCAGAAAGTGCGTGGGCCGTTTCTACCTCAGCTCAGATATTGGCTACGGCACAATATTACGAAAATAGAGAAAAAGAGGAAACTGACCGTGCTGATAAAAAGACGAAAGAGCTAAAAACTAAAGTGTTGTTGCAACAAGCATATCCGCCGCGTTCTAATCAGAATGCGTCTCAACAGAATAGACCACAGTCGCAATCGAATAGAGCGCAGCCGCGTAATGATTCCTCTTTCCAAAGATCTTCGTTAGGGTACAATCAATGTGCTTATTGTAGACAGGAGGGACACATTAAATTTGATTGTCCTGCTTTAAATGACCGTAATAGTGGTAATTCATCCAGAGGAGGCCGTGGTGGTTCACAGAATACATCACGTGGTAGAGGTCGTGGTGCTCAGAACGACCGTTCTGACAACTCATCAAATTCTAATAATTGTTTCGATCAACGTGGATCATCGCAAGGACGATCTGCGCAGTACAATGTAGACGATTATTACGTCGATCAGGGAACTGACGATAGTAATTACTAGGACAGCCAAAGACAAGGAGAGGGAGTGGTATCAGTTCCGGTTGATCAGAGAGGGCCTTACGTCGCAGTTGCTACATCGGGCGTCGTTGAGCCTTTTCTGTTGGACACTGGTGCAGCGAAAAGTTCTATCATGCATTCGAAACTCCCTGGCGCACCTTTGTCTGGCTTAACAAATGTTTCCGTTGGATTCTCTGGCGCCCCCGTTAGCAATCCAGTTTCATGCCCTTTGCCCCTTAAAATTGGGCCTCGTGAGCTTGAAGCTCCGTTGATTTTAACCACTGGTTGTGGTGAAAATCTTTTGGGTCTGGATTTGCTTAAACGTTTGTATGCAACTTTGTATTGTTCTCCTGCGGGTGTAAAGCTTACGTTCGGAGAGAGGGTAGTCTCTCCCATGTATTTGTCTCTCGATAAACTTCCACCGGAATTGGATTCTCTTCCTGCGTCTTTGTGGGCGACGGGTCCAAATGATGTGGGCCTACTTGATATCTCCCCTTATGTTGTTCAGTTGAAATCGAATGTGCGATTGCCACGTATTCCCCAATACCGTATCTCCCTTGATGGTGAACGAGCTTTGTTAGTGATCATATATGATTTGATCGAGAAAGATGTTATTGAGGAGACTCGGGGAAACGTGTGCAACAGCCCTGTACTGCCCATTCTTAAACGTACTGATCCTACCACACCGCCTGTTTATCGTTTTGTTATCGATTTACGGGAGGTAAATAAAATTGTGGTTCCTCAATTCCCTGTTGTGCCTGACATCACGGCGCTACTGACTCTGATTCCAGCTACTGCTTCGTGGTTCTCGGTGATTGATTTGAAAAATGCGTTTTTCAGCATCCCGATTGCCGAAGAGAGCAGGGACCTTTTCGGTTTCTCTCTTGGTGGACGTAGCTTCCGGTTCAAACGCGCTCCTCAGGGCTACTGTGAAAGTCCATCGATTTACAGTCAAGCTTTGAAGGGTCAACTGGATGCGTTTCGGTTGCCGGTTGGTGCGGCTTTAATCCAATACGTCGACGACTTATTGGTGGCTGCTGATACTCAGGACATTTGCAAAACTGCTACGGTATCGTTGCTGCAACATCTCTGTGAGTTAAATCACAAGGTGTCACCTTCTAAACTCCAATATTGTTGTCAAGAAGTAACCTATCTAGGTCACTTATTGTCAAAGGAGGGAAGGAAATTGACCCCAGAGAGAATTGCAGCGATTACGCGAATGGCTGTGCCACAAACCCAGAGAGATGTGCGTGCCTTTCTAGGTATCACGTCGTACTGCAGGCAGTGGATTCCTAATTTTTCATTGCTAGCGAAACCATTGGTGGCTCTTACGTGCAAGGATGTTTCAACTCCTTTACCATGGACGGAAGAATGTCAGAAAAGTTTTTCTGAATTGCGTGATTCATTGTGTTCGGCTCCTGTGTTAGGTACCCCTGATTACAGTAAGCCGTTCACGTTATATGTTCACGAGAGGGAAGGTTGTGCGTTGAGTGTCTTAACGCAACCTTTTGGTGGTAAGCAACGTCCATGTGCATATTTTTCCTCGACCTTAGACCCAGTAGCTAGAGCATTGCCGAGTTGTTTGAGAGCAACTGCGGCAGCTGCGGTCTCTATCCGACAATCAGCAGGATTGGTCATGGATAATATGCTTACGGTGATGGTTCCGCATGCAGTCGATACTCTTTTGAATCGAACGAAAACTCAGCACTTGACGAGTGCGAGGTTATCTGGGTACGAATTGACGCTCTTGGCAAGCCATATTCAGATAAAACGTTGTAATGTCCTAAATCCGGCAACTTTGTTACCAATTAGTGCAGAGTCAGCTGAAGTAACAGAACATGACTGTTACTTGCGGACAGAGGAGGAAACGAAAGGTCGAGTGGACCTTAAAAACACCCCATTGGAAGACCCTGATGGCACTCTGTATGTGGATGGGTCATGTTTTAAATTGCCGAATGGTGATGTGACTACTGCTTATGCTGTTGTGACGTTGAATACTGTTGTTGAAACTGCGAGATTGAATCAGAATTCTGCCCAAGCTGCAGAGCTGATTGCTCTTACTAGAGCATGTGTGTTAGCAAAAGGTAAACGTGTGAATGTGTACACCGATAGTCAGTACGCTTTCGGTGTAGCGCATAGCTTTGGACGATTGTGGCGAGAGCGTGGTTTCTTCACGTCACATGGCACGAAAATACAGCATGGCCAGCTCGTGAACGATCTTTTGGATGCATTGACTTTACCTGCTCAAGTTGCAATTGTTAAGTGTAGTGCGCATCGTAAAGTGACGGATGATGTTGGTCGTGGTAATGCGTTTGCAGATGAGATTGCTAAGGAGACTGCCCGGAACCTTAGCACTCGAATGTATGTGACGAGTTCGGTTAGGTGGCCTACAGAATCGAGTATGTGTGAAGATACTATAGAGAGTATGAAAGCAATACAGAATGAGGCCACCGACACTGAAAAGATGAAGTGGAAAGAAAGTACGGGAAGGTTGGATGTGAATGGTTGCTGGATTGATTTGTCAGATCGGAAAAGATGGATGTTGCCTGATGCGTATGTGCTGGCCTTTGTGACAATGGCACATGGGTTAGCACATATTAGCGCGAAAGGTATTTGCAAGTTGTTGGCTGCTGTGTGGAAGAATGATGGCATTACGAAATGTGCTGAACGCTTGGTGAAGAATTGTATGGTGTGTATAATGTACAATCCTGGCAAAGGAACCCCAACTCCCCCTGGCAGTTTTGCTCCTCCTTCGTATCCCTTTGAGGTGATCCAATTGGACTTCATCCATATGGAGCGATGCAATAACCTGAAATACGTTTTGGTTGTGGTTTGCGCATTCTCCCGATGGATCGAGGCCTATCCCCTCAAAGATAATACTGCTTTGTCTACTGCGAAAATCCTACTGAAGGAATACTTTCCTCGGTATGGAATGCCTAGAGTCGTGTGGTCAGATAACGGAAGTGAGTTTGTTGGGAGTGTGATGAAGAGTGTGTGTAAGGGCCTTGGAATTAATCAAAAATTCCACAGCGCCAATCATCCCCAGTCAGCTGGATTGGTTGAAGGGTACAATGGCACCCTTAAACTAAAACTAGCGAAGATTCAGGCTACGACTGGACTTTCGTGGCCTGACGCTTTGCCTCTAGCATTACTGTCAACTAGGGCGACTGTACACTCCCGAATAGGGCTTAGTCCCTATGAAATAGTGTTCGGCCGTCCTGCGAATGTGTGGGGGGTTCCTAGGCCAGGAATATTCGTTGATCTTGAGTATCCGATGTTGATTGACTACTTACATGACTTGACTGCTAAACTGAGGTTAATTCATCAACAGGTTTACGACGCCTTGCCGACGCAGACGGAGGGTCCAGGCCACCAGCTCCAGCCCGGTGATTGGGTAGTTACCCGTAACTTCTCACGCAAGAAGAATCTGGACCCCCGCTTTGTTGGACCTTACCAGGTACTCCTGGCCACGAGGACTGCCGTTCGTCTTGAGGGGCGGAAGAATTGGGTACATGCTACCCATTGTAAGCGAGTCCCTATTCCTTTGCCGGCAGACCCGTGGGTGAGGAAAGGCATTGCGTCAACAGAAGCAGAGACATTGCCGGCGTTTGTACCTTTTAGCGACGCACAGCTTGTTGAAGAACCCTCAGCGCAGCAGAAAGCCACTGTTGGAACATTGTCAGCAAAAGACTCAAGACCAAATCAACAAACTGATCAGCAGGACGTTGTCTCTTCAACGGATCCTTTGTTCGACGAGCAGACACGTCCCGGGAAACATCGATATTCTTTGCGTTCTCATACTAAGGACAAATAACATTTTCTTGCTTTGCTGAAACTGATAACTGCAATATCCTCGTTTCCCCTGATCAACTTTGAACATTTCGTATCATTGAAACTTGTTTTGTACATATATTAAGCTTTTTCCTTGTATCTTTTTCCTTCCACAGCTGAGAATTATTGTGCTAAATAAATACATATTGTGTATTGAGGGCCGTAGGGCCGCGCGCGTACTTCCTTCTGAACAGTAGGTCTTGACGCTAGGTTAAAGGCCGTCGGTTCCTAGGAACTCCTGGGGATTGACTATTGCTGCACAGAACGAAGTGCGTCAAGAAACGTTGCGGACGGTCGTAGGGAAATGGCATTTTCGAAGCTGAACGATTTGGAAGGAGCTCAGGCGTATAGAGTCAAACTGCAGAAACTCAGTCGTACTAAATGTGTTGTATTCCAATTGTTTGTATTGTTTTTAACTGCCTCTGCATTCTTGGCGGGTGGGGTGTATTACACTATGTCTTACTTTTTACTTCCTACCCCTACTCCTACTCCTTACCCTAACCTTACTTCTACTGCTTCTCCTCATTCCTTTCACATTTTACCGGAACACGAACAGGCTAGACGTGTAGAATTCCGCAACAATTCCTTTATCCAGCTCCTCCATCAGCATCAGTTAGTGGTTAACACTACTAATTGTTGGGTGTGTGGGTTGATGCCACATACTACGGGTAAGGGAATTCCATATCTGGTGTTACCGTATAGTTCCCAAGGGTCAGCTCGAGCATTTCAAACAATGCTTCGAAGCGCACTGGGTTTCCACCCCACTCCAGAACAACGTTCCCCCAACCCTGGTCCTACCTCGTATCAGTGGGTGCTATCGATGGCAATAGCGGATATGGAAGATGAGATCCATGATGCTTTTCTCATCCCTAAAGAAGAGGTACAAGCCTATAGGGTCCTAAGTAGAGGGGAATATAGTATGTTCACTAATGAAAAGCAGCTTAAAAGCTCGTCTCCAATATGGGTCGTACCCCACACTGGTAATCTTTGTCTTGTGGGTCGTGGTTCGCAAGCCTCACTTGGAGCAAGTGCTTGCACTGAAAGTTACCTTCTGCCAATGTCCCCGACCCCTGTGTTTCTGGCTGCCAAGGGTACATACTTTATCTGTCATGATCGTGCATACACATGGTTGCCCACAGACTTCATGGGCTCATGTTTTGTTGCAAATCTGTTGCCTCCGACGTTTACTGTAGATGCCGATTATCATAAGACTAGAGTTGTACGAGGCGTAATTAGCGAAGAGGATACTGCCGGTCAAGAGGCAGGAGACTTTTTCAAGGGTTTCCTCCCGTTTTGGGGACCTATGGTTAATAGTAGGAACCTGAGACATTTGACTCGAGTGGTAGAATCGACAGCTAATATTACTGCCAGTACCCTTGGTAATATCACCTCAGAACTTCAGGCGGAGAGACTTATGACGTTACAAAACCGTATGGTTTTAGATGTCGTCTTGGCAGATCGCGGTGGGGTATGTAAAGTGATCCATTCGAGCTGTTGCATTTTCATTCCAGATAATGCTCCTACTGTCTATCAAGCCATCTCGAAGTTGCATAAGATCTCCGAATCCATACACATGGATGTAGGGGATTGGACGCTACTTGGATGGTTTTGGGGCCTGGTATCGACTTGGGGTTGGAAGATTCTGATGCTCATCGGGGTTGTGGTAGTGTTCCTGTTCACGTGTTGCCTTTGTGTGCAGTGTGGTCCTGCCTTATGTGGCCTCTGTGCTACAACGTGTATGAGACAACCACCTGTTACCAAGGGGACTCGGTTGGACAGAGCTATGCTACAACGACATCTTGATGGTCTGATGAATATCGAATATGATTCCGACTAGTGCTTGCCTACATGAGGGCAAAAGGAGCGTCTGAGGTTCCGTGACAATTGTAAGTGGTGTTTTCGACTCGCACGAATATGGTCGAGTCTAGTATCTATGAACCGCAAATGACGAGTTTAGTAAGTGTGCGCAGTTTCGCTGTGCTAGCTTAAACCGTTCGTTTGTTACGTGGGTTTTTCATCTGTACCCACGGGTTCCATCTTAGATACGGCATCCATTTTGTCTCTTGCCCTCAAGTAGTCAGCGAACGGACGCTGTCCGCTTCGCGACCCTGGGACTCCCAAGATATTTGCGGAAGACACATGTCCTTTGAAAGTGTCTTTATGATGAGGGGGTTGCTACTGTAAGGCAGATGGCGCCGCTCGAGGCTCATCTTGCCGCACGGACTTATTGTCTCAGCCGTGCATCTCATTAGGCACGTCCCTTTGATGCCTGTATCTCGTGCTTCTCGGTACCTCCCCTTTTACACCCTTTCCGATCTCCCCACTGTCTCCGTCTTCCTCTGCACCTGTCTTCGTTCCTATTTCGATCTACTTTACTGCTGATTGGAATTTGCTAATGGTGGGAAGATGGGTTTTTACAGTTGGGAACCGCCAAATGTTTCCGCACTTATGTTCCGGACCTTATGTGTTTCAAAGTGACCAAAGCGACCCCTCTGAGAGCTAAATGTGGGAACCGGGTTGTAAACTATTGTGTCTCATGTTATCTTATGGGTAAAAACTGTATAAAAGGAGCGATCCACAAAACCAATTTGAAGCAGTCTCCCCGAACTACACTCGATGTACTTCCTGTGACTTCTGTGTTCCCTGCAGTAAATAAATCTTGACTCTTTGACGCCGAAGGAAGTGTCCCGTGTCTCTGTGACTTGTACGCCGGAGCAGGTTACCCACGAAGGTTTCAGGTGTTGTGCCCTGGCACCGCTGGGTCCAAAAGAGCCCAGTCCTTCAGTTGGCACTATGGAATTTCTGATTAATTCCAAGGCCCTTGCATACACTCTTCATCACACTCCCCACAAACTCACTTCCGTTATCTGACCATACGATTCTAGGCATTCCGTACCGAGGAAAATATTCCTTCAGTAGGATTTTCGCAGTAGACAAAGCAGTATTGTCTTTGAGAGGATAGGCCTCGATCCATCGGGAGAATGCGCAAACCACGACTAAAACGTATTTCAGGTTATTGCATCGCTCCATATGGATGAAGTCCAATTGAATCACCTCAAAGGGACATGAAGGGGGAGCAAAACTGCCAGGAGGAGTTGGGGTTCCCTTGCCAGGATTGTACATCATACACACCATACAGTTCTTAACCAAGCGTTCAGCACATTTCGTAATACCATCATTCTTCCACACAGGGGACAGCAACTTACAAATACCTTTCGCGCTAATATGTGCTAACCCATGCGCCATTGTCACAACGGCCAGCACATACGCATCCGGTAACATCCATCTTTTCTGTTCCGACAAATCAATCCAACAACCATTCGCATCCAACTTTCCCGTGCTTTCCTTCCACTTCGCCTTTTCAGTCTCGGTGGCCTCATTCTGAATTTCTTTCACACTTTCAATAGTATCTTCACACATGCTCGACTCTGTAGGCCACCTAACCGAACTCGTCACATACATTCGAGTGCTAAGGTTCCGGGCAGTCTCCTTAGCAGTCTCATCCGCAAACGCATTACCTCGACCAACATTATCCGTCACTTTACGATGCGCACTACATTTGACAATCGCCACTTGCTTAGGCAACGTAAGTGCATCCAAAAGATCATTCACAAGCTGGCCATGCTGAATCTTCGTACCATGCGATGTTAGAAAACCTCTCTCTCTCCACAAACGTCCAAAACTATGGGCGACGCCAAATGCATATTGGCTGTCGGTAAACACATTCACACGTTTCCCTTTCGCTAACACACACGCTCTAGTGAGAGCGATCAGCTCTGCAGCTTGGGCAGAATTCTGATTTAATCTTGCAGTCTCAACAACAGTATTCAACGTTACAACAGCATAAGCAGTAGTCACATCACCATTCGGCAACTTGAAACATGAACCATCCACATACAGTGTACCATCTGGTTCTTCCAATGGGGTGTTTTTAAGGTCCACTCGATCTTTCGTTTCCTCCTCTGTCCTCAAATAACAATCGTGTTCTGTTATTTCATCTGACTCTGAGCTAATTGGTAACAAAGTTGCCGGGTTCAGGACATTACAACGTTTTATTTGAATGTGGCTTGCCAACAGCGTCAACTCGTACCCAGACAACCTCGCACTCGTCAAGTGCTGAGTTTTCGTACGATTCAAAAGAGTATCGACTGCATGCGGAACCATTACCGTAAGCATATTATCCATGATCAATCCTGCTGATTGTCGGATGGAGACCGCGGCTGCCGCTGTTGCTCTCAAGCAACTCGGCAATGCTCTAGCTACCGGGTCCAAGGTCGAGGAAAAATATGCACATGGACGTTGCTTACCACCAAAAGGTTGCGTTAAAACACTCAACGCACAACCTTCTCTCTCGTGAACATACAATGTAAACGGCTTGCTATAGTCAGGAGTACCTAACACAGGAGCCGAACACAATGAATCACGTAATTCAGAAAAACTTTTCTGACATTCCTCCGTCCATGGTAAAGGAGTCGAAACATCCTTGCACGTAAGAGCCACTAATGGTTTCGCTAGCAATGAAAAATTAGGAATCCATTGCCTGCAGTACGACGTGATACCTAAAAAGGCACGCACATCTCTCTGGGTTGTTGGCACAGCCATTCGCGCAATTGCTGCAATTCTCTCTGGGGTCAACCGCCTTCCCTCCTTTGACAATAAGTGACCTAGATAGGTTACTTCTTGACAACAATATTGGAGTTTAGAAGGTGACACCTTGTGATTTAACTCGCAGAGATGTTGCAGCAACGACACCGTAGCAATTTTGCAAATGTCCTGAGTATCTGCAGCTACCAATAGGTCATCGACGTATTGGATTAAGGCCGCACCAGCCGGCAACCTAAACGCATCCAGTTGACCCTTCAAGGCTTGACTGTAAATTGATGGACTTTCACAGTAGCCCTGAGGAGCGCGTTTAAACCGGAAGCTGCGTCCACCAAGAGAGAAACCGAAAAGGTCTCTGCTCTCTTCTGCA
Organism: Lissotriton vulgaris; assembly: GCF_964263255.1. NCBI lineage: Eukaryota > Metazoa > Chordata > Amphibia > Caudata > Salamandridae > Lissotriton > Lissotriton vulgaris. The sequence goes on from NC_141689.1 coordinate 138,215,423, forward strand.
ATCGGGATGCTGAAGAACGCATTCTTCAAATCAATCACCGAAAACCACGATGCAGAAGCTGGAATCAGAGTCAGTAGCGCCGTGATGTCAGGCACAACGGGGAACTGAGGAATCACAATTTTATTCACCTCCCGTAAATCGATAACAAAACGATAAACAGGTGGTTTCGAAGGATCAGTACGTTATAGAATGGGTAGTACAGGGCTGTTGCACACGTTTCCCCGTGTTTCCTCAATAACGTCTTTCTCAATCAAATCATAGATGATTGCTAACAATGCTCGTTCACCATCAAGAGAGATACGATATTGGGGAATACGTGGCAATCGCACATTGGATTTCAACTGAACAACATAAGGTGAGATATCAAGTAGGCCCACATCATTGGGACCTGTTGCCCACAAAGACGCAGGAAGAGAACTCAATTCCGGTGGAAGCTTATCGAGAGACAAGTACATGGGAGAGACAACCCTCTCTCCCAACGTAAGCTTTACACCCGCAGGAGAACAATACAAAGTTGCATACAAACGTTTAAGCAAATCCAGGCCCAAAAGATTTTCACCACAACCCGTGGTTAAAATCAACGGAGCTTCTAGCTCACGAGGCCCAATTGTAAGGGGCAAAGGGCGCGAAACTGGATTGCTAACAGGGGCGCCAGAGAATCCAACGGAAACATTTGTTAAGCCAGACAAAGGTGCGCCAGGGAGTTTCGAATGCTTAATGGAACTTTTCGCTGCACCAGTGTCCAACAGAAAAGGCTCAACGACGCCCGATGTAGCAACTGCGACGTAAGGCCCTCTCTGATCAACCGGAACTGATACCACTCCCTCTCCTTGTCTATGGCTGTCCTAGTAATTACTGTCGTCAGTTCCCTGATCGACGTAATAATCGTCTACATTGTACTGCGCAGATCGTCCCTGCGACGATCCACGTTGATCAAAACAATTATCAGAATTTGAGGAGTTATCTGAGCGATCGTTCTGAGCACCACGACCTCTACCACGTGGTGCCTGCTGCGAACCACCACGACCTCCTCTAGATGAGTTACCACTATTACGTTCGTTTAGAACAGGACAATTGAATTTGATATGACCCTCCTGTCTACAATAGGCACATTGATTGTACCCCAACGAGGATCTTTGGGAAGAGGAGTCATTACGAGATTGTGATCTATTCGATTGCGACTGCGATCTATTTTGTTGCGAATTATTCTGATTCGAACGTGGAGGATACGCTTGCTGAAGCAACACTTTAGTTTTAGGCTCTTTCGTCTTTTTATCAGCACGGTCGTTCTCTTCTTTCTCCCTATTCTCATAATATTGTGCCGTAGCCAATATCTGAGCTGAAGTAGAAACGGCCCATGCACTTTCTGAATTCTTTAATTTATTGCTCAAATCGGGCAATAAGTTTGAAACAAATTTATCCACAAACAATCGTTGACCACCCTCAGTGCTCATATCCTGACCACTAGGGTCGATGAATGCCTCCTCGAACCTCGTAAAGAAGTCGGAAACACTCTCGTCCTTTTTCTGCTTACAAGCTGACAATTTGTCCCAATTTACCCTCATAGCTGGCATAAGAGTTTTCATTAACGTTATTATTCTTTGAGGGAGAGCAGTAATCAACTGGTCAGGCTTAGCACCACCAACTTGCAACCCATCCGCCGCTATAATGGCCGCCCAATCACCACCTAATTCATTTGCATGATTTTCCTGACGAATCTTAGCCCATACCGGTTGCGGTACAACATTACCAAACAGCATATCGATATCAGCAAGATTCATTATCGTAGCGTCTACGAGCTGCGATAATTCATTGTAATACCCTGTAGGATTTTTGCGAGGGTCAGGCAAAGATTGCTTCACCTGTAACACTTCTGAGCGTTTCCACGGAAGATGTATCCATACTCTCTGAAAATACGGCAGGATAGGTGGAACGTGAGCAGCATCACCTGGCATCAACACGGGTGGAACTTCACGCATAGGAAACTGACCAGACTCATCTGGCAGTCTTTCGACATCCTCAACAAACAAGGCTTGAGGTATAGGAGTGGGACGAAAAGATAGCAACCGTTCAACAGCACGTCGAACATTAGTATCCACTATCAGTCCAGCCGAGAACTGAAGCTGTAGATCAGACAAGGCGGTCAGCACCTCGTCAGGTGCATCGGCCGATATCTGATCACGAAGGACCTTACACATTTCCTCGAACACAAATCTTTGGGTCGGTATATTGAACTGACAAAACGTGTCGAGTACAATACGTGGTGGATTTCTAAGGGGGTGCGTCATCCAACCCATCGCCATATTATATAGCGAAGCGTGTTCCCTGTTACCAGGAAGATGGCTACGTCTCTGAGGACCATCTGAACCAGCGGACCCAAGAACAGGCCCGAGCGAATGAAAGAAACTAGCCGCAAGAGGAGAATTACGACTACGAGTAGAGGGAGAAGTATAGGACGCAGGACTAACAAGTGAAGGAGTAGAGACAGAAACAACAGCAGGGGTTAACAGAGCAGGAGCAGTAGCGTGAGCAGGAGTATGTGGAAGCGGAGGAGCAGTAGGGATAGCAACAGCCAAAGGAGCAGGAACAGTCGGAAGGACGGGTGCAGGTTGAGGAACAGGCAAAGGAAGAATAGGTGCAGGAACAGGTACAGGGGGAATCACAGGAGCTATGGTACCCTGTACGTACGGAGGTGGCGATTTCATTAGATAGGACATTAAAGGATCCTCAACTGACTCATCCTTCTTTTCCGACTCCGTAGGCAAAGCAGGATAGCACTTATCTATAGTCATACGCTGCAATCTGTCAAACACTTCCTTATCCTTAACCTCCTTATCGCGCTGAAATTGCTCTGCTTTCTTCACTATGGTAGCAACATTATCTCGCTGATTTCGTTTAGTCTGTCTGATTTCTTTCTGTCGGGCTTCTTTACGCCACAACCGAAAGGCATCAAACATGGCCGGCCTTGACTTTCTTTCGAACAATTTAACCTCTAGATTATCTAAGATCGGGGCCTCGAAGCTACCATGTGGTGGCCAGCGAAGGTCACCATCTTTCTTCGTGTATTTGATCCAGTAGTCATTAAAAGTAATCGGGCCTAGCCCATGTTTACTGTACAGTTCATAAGTCGGAGTTCCAACCGGAGGTATCGGACACGAGTCCTCCAGTCGGGAATCCACACCACAAGGTCTGAAACAACTGAACAAAGTACTACGACCAGGCATCTTGCACACTAGCCGAGTTTCACAAACTTCAAGGGTTACGGGATTTACCAAGTCCCAGCAAAGAACAAAAACCCTCGGTTTTTGGCGGCTGCAGTCGTCAAATAACACAACAAAGTACGCTAGCAAAGTGTCACCGACAAAAACACTCACACAGCGTCAACAACAAAAACACTCGCTAAAGTGTCAACAACCAAGAACTCTGGGAGCGACCCACAAATACTTAACTCAAAGATCGATGGCGTCTCCAGGAAGGCCCGTCAATCGTCTCGCTATACCAAGGTCTACGCCAGGCGCCAAAACAGGTCTACAGTCAGGGCAGCAGTCCGTCGCAGCCGTCAGGAGGCGGGAATCTTCGCGGGAAAAGTCTTCGGGCCACTTGTTTCGACAACAGGATCGATGAAGCGGAGTGCACCTTCCCTCGGAGATTTCACACGAAGTTCCTCACGATCGTCGGGCTTGGACCGGTACCACTGATGCAGCCCCACTTTGGGCGCCAACTGAAGGACTGGGTTCTTTAAGACCCAGCGGTGCCAGGGCACAACACCTGAAACCTTCGTGGGTAACCTGCTCCGGCGTACGAGTGACAGAGACACGGGACACTTCCTTCGGCGTCAAAGATTCAAGGTTTATTTACTGCAGGGAACACAGAAGTCACGACAAGTACAACACGTGCAACTTGGGGAGACTGCTTCAAATTGGTTCTGTGGATCGCTCCTTTTATACAGATTTTACCCATAGGACAACATGGTACACAAAAGTTTACAACCCGGTTCCCATAATTATCCCCCAGAGGGGTCGCTTTGGTCACTTTGATACACATAAGGTCCGGAACATAAGTGCGGAAACATTTGGCGGTTCCCAACTGCAAAAACCCATCTTCCCAACATTAGTGCATTCCAATCGGCAGTAAAACAGATCGAAATAGGAACAAAGACAGGTGCAGAGGAAGACGGAGACAGTGGGGAGATCGGAAAGGGTGTAAAAGGGGAGGTATCGGGAAACACGAGATACAGGCATCAAAGGGACGTGCCTAATGAGATGCACGGCTGAGACAATAAACCGGCACGGCGAGATGAGCCTCGAGCGGGGCCATCTGCCTTACAGTATCATCCCCCTCGTCATAAAGACACTTACAAAGAACATGTGTCTTCCGCAAATATCTTGAGAGTCCCAGGGTCGCGAAGCGGACAGCGTCCGTTCGCTGGCTACTTGAGGGCAAGAGACAAAATGGATGCCGTATCTAAGATGGAACCCGTGGGTACAGACGAAAAACCCACATAACAAACGAACGGTTTAAGTTAGCACAGCGAAACTGCGCACACTTACTAAACTCGTCATTTGCGGTTCATAGATACCAGACTCGACCATATTCAAGCGAGTCGAAAACACCACTTACAATTGTCACGGAACCTCAGAACGGGTGGGGATCGACATCATCGGTCCCATGGAACCACCAACAGCATCAGGGCACAAGTTTATACTGGTGGTAGTGGATCATGCCACCAGGTATCCTGAAGCTATTCCCCTTAGGACCACTACAGCCCCTGTGGTGGCAAGAGCCCTAGTTGGAGTATTCTCCAGAGTGGGCTTCCCTAAGGAGGTCGTCTCCGACAGAGGTGCAAACTTCATGTCGAGCTACTTAACTGCTATGTGGAAGGAATGTGGTGTCAACTACAAGTTCATTACACCCTATCATCCACAATGCAATGGGCTTGTTGAGAGATTCAACAGGACACTAAAAGGGATGATTCATACAGCGCCTTGAGACCCTACGGGTAGGTAGCGCGCTTTATAAGTGTCACTGATTGATTGATGGACTACCTGAAAAGCTTCGGCGTAGATGGGACGTCCTGATTCCCTGCCTTTTATTTGCTTACAGAGAAGTCCCACAGAAGGGGGTTGGCTACAGCCCTTTTGAACTTTTGTACGGGCATCCTGTAAGAGGACCCCTGTGTTTGGTGAAGGAAGGATGGGAGAGACCTCTCAAAAAGCCTGCAACCAGCATAGTGGACTATGTGCTCGGTCTCCGCTCACGGATGGCTGAGTACATGGAAAAGGCATCCGAAAACCTTAAGGCCAGCCAAGAACTCCAGAAAGCTTGGCATGACCAAAAGGCTGTCTTGACTGTTTATCAGCCTGGACAGAAGGTGTGGGTGTTGGAGCCAGTGGCCCCGTCAGCACTCAAGGACAAATGGCCCGGGCCCTACACCATCCTGGAGAAAAAGGGAGAGGTCACCTACCTGGTCGACCTTGTAACTCCCCGGAGCCCCCACAGGGTGCTCCATGTCAACAGGCTCAAAGCATATGTCGACAGGAAGGACATGAGTTTGCTCATGGCCATAGATGAGGGACAGGAGGAGGAGAGTGACCCTCTCCCCGACCTGCTCACTCAGAATCCTGACGATGGATCGGTAGACGGTGTTGTCTTTTGTGGCAGCCTCTCCGAACATCAACAGGAGGATTGTAAACAGGTTCTTCAATTCTTCCGGCATATGTTCTCTCTAACACCCAGTCAGACCAATTGGTGTACCCATGAGGTCGACACTGGTGACAGCTTGCCCGTCAAGAGTAAAATCTACAGGCAGCCCGATCACGTTAGAGACTGCATCAGAAGTGAAGTGCAGAAAATGTTGGAGCTGGGAGTCATTGAACCCTCGGACAGCCCCTGGGCTAGTCCCGTAGTTCTAGTGCCAAAACCTCACACCCCGGGTGGTAAGAAAGAGATGAGGTTCTGCGTAGACTACAGGGGTCTCAATGCAGTCACTAAGACTGATGCCCACCCAATACCAAGGGCAGACGAGCTTATCGATAGATTGGCTTCGGCCAACTACTTAAGTACGTTTGACCTGACAGCTGGGTATTGGCAAATCAGGTTAGCTGAGGACGCCAAGCCTAAGACCGCATTTTCTACCCCTGGTGGGCATTATCAGTTCGTGGTGATGCCCTTTGGTTTGAAAAATGCACCTGCCACCTTCCAACGGTTGGTGAATCAGGTTCTCACTAGGCTGGATGACTTCTGTGCGGCGTATCTTGACGATATTGCTGTCTTTAGCTCCACCTGGGAGGATCACCTGGTCCACCTGCGTATAGTGTTATAGGCTCTGCAAGCAGCAGGTCTCACTATCAAGGCTACCAAGTGCCAGATAGGGCAGACACAGGTTGTATACTTGGGCCACCTTGTCGGTGGAGGCCAAGTTCAACCACTGGAGAACAAAATACAGTCAATCAGGGACTGGGCTCCTCCAACCACCCAGACTCAGGTTTGAGCTTTCTTGGGCCTGACTGGTTACTACCGGAAGTTCGTCAGAAATTACGGATCGATTGTGACTCCGCTTAATGAGCTGACGAGTAAGAAAATGCCAAAAAAGGTTCAGTGGACAGCGAGCTGTCAAAAAGCATTCGATGACCTAAAACAGGCCATGTGCACGGCACCTATTCTCAAGATTCCAGACTACTCCAAACCATTCATTGTCCAAACAGATGCGTCTGAGTTGGGTGTGGGAGCTGTTCTATCTCAACTGAATTTCGATGGTAATGACCAGCCCATTGCTTTTATAAGCAGACGGCTGACCCCCAGAGAGAAAAATTGGTCAGCTATAGAGAGGGAGGCCTTCGCTGTGGTGTGGGCCCTGAAGAAACTGAGGCCATACTTGTTTGGCACTCATTTCAAGATTCAGACCGACCATAAGCCCCTCCTATGACTAAATCAGATGAAGGGTGAAAACCCAAAACTGCTCAGGTGGTCCATTTCCCTACAGGGGATGGGCTTCACAGTGGAGCATTGACCTGGCACTGATCATGGCAATGCAGATGGGCTCTCCAGGTATTTCCACTTAGAACAAGAAGACTCACCTGGTCAAGGTTAGCTTATTGTCCCAATGTTTGGGGGGGTCATGTAGGAGAGTAGGGTCTGCAATCCTATGATCACCCGGACTTTTTGTTTTTGTTTCACTGGTTTACGACTTTCTCTGGCTGTGGGCCTGCTAATCAGACCCACAGCCTAGCTGTTCTCTCACTAAATTGATGCGTGTACCTTAGGTGCATTACCCAATTGGAACTGGGCCACCTTGTCAGACCCTGTAACTCAGGGCATCGGTGTACCCAGGGCTTACCAGGGGCTGAAGCATGTATTATGCCACCCCTGGATGGCCATCTAAATCTGACACAACTGGCTGCACGACAGCTGGGGCAACGTAGCGTACCCGCTCGTTGCTTTAGGTATAGTATCCCTATATCTAACCTCACAATGGACACCCGGGTTCCTATCAGTCACTCCTATGGCAGGCCTTGACAATCCTGAAGGCAGAGTGCATGGAGCCGTGTGAATTGGGCTCTGGCACGAGCCGAGCCCGGTTGCAGCTTGCGGAACCAAGACCCAATGGCTGTTCCATGATAACGCGTATCATATCGGTAACTTCGATATAGCGTTATCAAGACATGTCGAGTAAGGTGTCATACGAATCGGGATGCTGCCCCCTCACCAATTCTGGCGACGAGGTTAGCATTCCGCCCTTCTAGAGGGACCCAACATGTACGTAACTGTGAACCCCGGTTAAAGTTAACTAGAGCCTCAGCTCCACAAAATGGATGCTGCCACCACAGACACGAGTCTGACCTCCTGCTGCTGGGAGTCCTTCCAGCGAGGAGAGCTTGGACAAAGGGTTTCCTGTCCAGGGCGGTGTTTGCACCGTCCCAGACAGGGTTTTTGTATTCTGGGTAGGTAGGGCTTTGCGAGAAGGTGACTGCGGAGTGGCACCCCGGTGCTCACTATGCATCTGCCGGTTAGAACCAGTTCCAGGGGCGCGCAGCCCCTGACTAAGCATGGGCGAATTTTGCGGATCTCGCGTTCGCGAATTTTGCGGATTTGCGAATTCGCAATCCGCAAAATCCGCGAATTCCCGCGAATTTGCGGATTTTTTTTTTTTCGCCCGTGTTTCTGCCAGTTCGCGAGGGTTTTTACAATTTCGCAATTTGCGAACTTACCTGTCGGGTCGCAAGTTTCGCGAACTTGTTGTTTCTACGTGTCCAGCCTGTTTGGGACACTCTTCTTCATCACTGCCACTCTCTGTCACCACTGCCACTCTCTGACTACTCATGCCACCCTCTGGCCCACCCATGCCACCCTCTGTTTCATCACCACACCCTCTGGTTGTCCAGTGTACATTATTTTCGGCAAAGCAAAGCACACCTTCCCTGCCTCAAGTGACCTGAATTAATTTGGGGCTGATTAATGTGTCACAGAATATTTTTTTAGCTGGCACCTGCTTCCTTAGTGCGCCCTGATTAGTGATCTTTTGCACTTGCTAAGTGCTTTCATTGTTGCAAAATTAGTTACAACACCTGCCCTGCCCCAACTGACAATAATGAATTAGGGGCTGATTAATGGATTTTAACTTCCAGCCTGGCTCCTGCTTGTCTCCCTTAGCTGTAATTCAGGACCTTTGTGGCATATGTGTAACTATTCTGAGGTTGCAACTGGCAACTGAACTCTGGAGGGGCCCCTCAGGAAGCACTACAGGAAATGGCTACTAATGATGAGCCTGAACTTTTGAACCTGGCAAGTAGTTTCAGTTTTGCTAAGATCGTATTTCTGCAATTTAGCACTTATTCGCGGGGCGCGAAGTTGTACTGGGAAGCCGCGAACTCACGCGAACAGTGCGAGCAAAATCCGCTGCTCGCGGATTTGCGGATTTTGCGGGAGATTCGCGAATCTCGCGGATTGCGGATTTCCCGAAAATCCGCAAAATCCGCGAGCGAAACGGATTTTCCGCCCATACCTACCCCTGACCTGGGGAAAGTCCGGCAGGGGAGAGGGGTGTAACTACCCCCCTTCCTGGTCCCACCCCTAGGGCAGGACCTAGTCATGTACCCACCCCTTTCTTTAGGATAAAGGCCGGAGCGGGGACCCTTCCAAATTAGATCATCTTTGAATCAAGAATACTTTCTACGAAAGGACTTCGAGACTCTTCTCAAGATTTCTCCCTTGTGGCTAAGGAGTAGTCACCCTGCATCCGCAGGCACCATCTAAGAACTCAGCGGTTTGCTGCAAGTCCTTCCTCAGGAATCCGACTGCCCAGCTCGACGAGAACCGGCTTCCCTGGCACCTCTGACCTCTACCCACATTGTCAGCTCAGCTGCGATCTGTGGGTGCGACGAGACCTCGAGGGATCGGCCATCATCAAAACCTGCACGCTTTCTTAACCAGCACGACCACCGAAGGAATCCTCTGGTGAGTGCTCTGGGTTCCGAGAAGCCCCGACCCTGAGCAGCTCCAGCATCAAAGTGCAGCCTCCCAGCATCTCCACGATCTGCGTGGGGCCCTTCTGCTCGCTGCTCAGCACGTTGTCTGGTCACTAGCCGCTGGCTTGTGTCCTCCTTGACGACACCCGACAACCAACGCTGCTGGTCTGGTTGCTCCAGACTGGCCTTTGCTCCCTTCTTCGAGAGGAGCACCCCGGACCCTCCTGGTCCACTCAAGACGCCATTTTAGGCCCACCACGTGGCCCTGAAATCTGCCAAGGCTTGTTGCCCCAATCCTGGGCCCAGCGACGCCGACAGCATCAACCTTCGTGGGACAGATCGCACCTCCATCCTGGTCGCCGACAACGCCTCCTGGTCCGTGAGACTGCAGAGCCTAGCGTCGCCCACTCACCTAGCTGAGGTGACGGCCATCCGGTGCCTTCCTGGTACCTTCTGACTACTGGTTAGTACGAACTTGGTCCCCTCTGCTTTCAGGTATCAACGATCACTGATCCAGGCTTGGATCACTACGAACTATTCATCACTGGTCGCCGGCCAGCAACTCCTTTTCTTCCGGCTCCTGGCTCGTCAGCGAAGACCCCTGACGCCTGTAAGACTTGTGCAGCCGCAGCCCTCGTGGCTAGGTAACTTCGGCATTTCGGTGCCTGCACAGCCTCCTTACTTAAGGGTCCTGAGTACCTCGCTTCTGACTTGCCGTATCGGGTCCGCCCGAGACCACTAGAACTTTCCGTGCCCTCGGGCATTTGTTTTAATTGTGCACTTGAAGTATTTTCCTAAGAGTTTTGTTCTGTGCTTAGTACCCTGTCCTCATAAAGAGTACAGGGCTGTTGTGATTCTAATAAATACACTGTTTATTTTCATAACACTTGTGTGGTGTCCTTTCACTTGGTGTTCAAGGGGTATGTGATGGTATAAAAGCTGGCTTAACACGCCCTCTAGAGTTTAACCCGAAGACTGCTCGTATCCACGCTACTAGGATAGCTGGTCTGAGGTTGACTTACAACCAATCACCATAAGGGTCGTTTGGACCGATGCATAGTGGTCGCTAGAATAGCCAACGCTGCATATCGGTCCAACTTCTCACAATACTATTACATGACAATGACTTTAATTAATTTCTTCTGATTCTGTCGAGATTTCTCAGTAGACTTGGGCATAACAGGATGTTCTTTGTGAAACCATTTTTCTGAATCACGAGCTTAAGATAAGCTTCAAATCCACAAAAAGAATTTTTTTGTAATATATGAATTTGTGCTGATATGTACTTGAAAAAGTTTCTTCTGCGTATATTTGCTTGTTTTCTCCTCTTTTCTCTTTACCTACAGATTTGAGAGCAATTAACTCAGTGTTTAAAATACAACACTGCCAATTACTACACAAGTGGTGTAAGTAATCTATGTTTGTTTTTCCTGACGAAGGCTCCATAGACCCCGCTGGGCACTCGGGAGCTGAAACTTGTCGATGCTATTTATAAAGTGGTATAGTGAGATCCAGTATCTTGTTCCCAAACCTATACCCACCACTTTTTTATGGACAGACTTAACCTTTCTCCAATAAAGTCCTTTTTAGGTTAAGTTTTGTTTTTTAACAACATTATTTTCCCTTATATTTTTTTTTTTCTTCTCTGGACACTGCTGCCAGAATCTGAGGTTGCCTTTGGGTGACGCTGGCATACAGCACGAGATTGGACATCCAATGACAATGCCACAACGCTAATGTGGGGCGGAGTACAGTAATATACCGCATTCGAGCAACATAGCGTTTATGAGGGTGATCCATGCTAACTAAAGGTTGAGCAGTTACAAGTGTCCATTCCACCACTTGATTACCTAAATGTCAAAAATTGGGAAATGAATGTACAATAAATAATTCCTCCTCCCCCCTCAGTTGATTACTCAGATCTCTACCATATACAGCAAAGAACGGTGACATTCCTATATAGAAATTTTGTAGATTGTTGAACGTGAATTCAGCTCCCCATAAAAACCTTGTCCAGGAACCTTGTTTCTTGAATGAATAGCACCTAAATATTGCTTTAGAACCTGATTGATTCATTCCGTTTGTCCATCCGTTTCTGGATGGAAACTTGTAGACGTGTTACTTTTGATGTTTAAGGAAGCACACCAATGTTTCCACACTCGTGAAATAAATTGTGATCCTCGGTCTAAGGTGATAGATCGTGGTAAACCATGTAAACACACTACATGTTGCAAAAGAAGTTGTACCAGTTGTGAAGCAGTTGGGAGTTTATTGCAAGCTACAAAGTGAGCCATTTTTGACAAACGATCTACTACTACAAATATAGTTGTCTTTCCCTGATCTTCCGGTAGATCGGTCATAAAATCCATTGCAATATCTTCTCAAATTTGAGTTGGAGTTGGAAGAGGAAGTAACAGGCCTTTTTTACTCCCATGTTCGCTCTTAGCCTGAGCACAAACGTCACACAACCAAATAAAAGACGTCACGTCTTTGTTCCAAGTTGACTACCAAAATTTTCTTCGTAATAACTCTTTAGTTTTTGCAATTCCCGGATGGCCAGCTAACTATCTTGTATGACACCACTGCAGAACCTGTGTTTGTAAATTTTTTGTTGGTACATACAATAATTTAGAGTAGGAAGGCTGGTTTTGATGGATGGTTAAGTTAGGACCCTGTTTACCCAAGACAGAAGTTTTGGTAGAGGCATGACTTGCCTGATTTGTTGAAAAAAGATGTTGGACATTGTGTCGCCAATTATTTAGTTGCTACATAGAATGTTTGTAGGCCTGGAAAGGTATACACCCTTTACAACGCATCTTTTACTCCGCACTACCATTACAACGCGACTTTTACTCCGCATACCATTACAACGCATTGCGCTGGGGGGCGCTCTAGGATAGGGAATAAGTATAATTTACTATCCAACACCTTCCCTAGGGTCCACGGGGACTGGAGTTAGAATAGTAAATTATACTTACCACTATCCAGCACCCCAAAGCGCTATGCGTTGTAATGGTATGCGTTGTAAATACCGCGTTGTAACGGTATGCGGAGTAAAAGTATGCGGAGTAACATGGTACATCCGCCTGGAAATGAGAAGTGACTCCTCTTGTTTCATATCATATTGTGATAAAGAATCAGCTTTATTGTTTTTGATTTCAGGTCTGAAAGTTATAATAAAATCAAATTCTGCAAAAAATAATGTCCAGCGAAGTTGCCTGGGAGTTAAAGCTTTTGCACATCGTAAGAATTGTAGGTTTCGATGATCCGTATAGACGGTTATGGTAGGCTTTGATCCCAGCAAGCAATGTCGCCATTCTTTTAACGCCTATCGAATCGCAAAAAGTTCTTTTTCTGCTATTGTATAATTGACTTCAGCAGGTAAAAATTTGCTTGAAAGAAAGGCAATTGGATGTAATTCATTGCTTTCCGTATCCTTCTGTGACAAAATAGCTCCAATAGCATAGTCTGAAGCATCCGCTTCAACCAAGAAATGTCTTTCTGTGTCAGGATGTCGCAAGACTGGTGCTTGAGTGAAAGTTTTTTTGAGAGCCTGAAAAGATAGTTCAGCTTCAGAGGTCCAAATGAATTTCACATTCTTTCTTAGCAGATGGGTAAGAGGAGTGGCTAAGGTCGAAAAATTCTTTATAAACCTACGGTAAAAATGAGCAAATCCTAAAAAACGTTGGATATCCTTTACGGAAGATGGTGTAGGCCATTCCAAAACAGCTTGGATTTTTCTAGGAGCCATAGTTGCATAAGTCAAATGGATTGACACAATATTCGAACAAGCCAAAATGAGTTCAAAAAGCCGTCTTCCACTCGTCGCCAGGTCTTATGCGTACTAGGTGGTAGGCTCCTCGCAAATCAAGCTTAGTATAGATGGTGGCTAAACGCACTTGATCTAGGAGAACTGGAATTAACGGTAATGGGTACTGATTCTTGACAGTGATGTTATTAAGCGCTCGATAGTCAATACAAGTTTGTAGTTCTCCATTGCTCTTAGGGACAAAAAAAGAGGCGAGGCAGCTGGGGACTTGGAGGGTCAATGAAGCCATTTTGTAAAAATTTGTCAAGATATTCTTGGAGATGTTGATTTTCCTGATCGGTTAAAGCATAAATCCTGCTGCAGGGTATCACAGCTCCTGGTACTAGATCAATAGCACAATCATAATCCCTATTAGGGGGTAGGCTTTCCGCTTTTTGTTCACAAAAAACATCAGAGAAAGAACTGTAGATGGAAGGTAACTCAATATCCTGTTCAGCTGCTGTGGATAAATAAAGAGCAGAAGAGCTATGCAAAAGGGAACTCGGAGAGTTTTTAGACATATCATGTGAAACAAAGCTTTCCTGTTGGCACCAAAAAGAAGTAAAGTCTACTGTACGGTTTACCCAATCAATAGCAGGATTATGTAAAGTCAACCAGGGAATACCTAGAATCATTCCAAACTGTGGTGCATCGATAACATTGAATGATATACTTTTTTGATGTCTTTTGCCATTGGTATCACAAACCATAAGTAGGGTACTGGTGCTATGGGTAATCATTCCTGATGTTAATTGTGTCCCATCTACAGCATAAACCAGTTCAGGTTTAGATTTTACTACAGTTGGTATGTCTTTTCCCTTAGCAAAAGTGGTATCAATGAAATTCCCAGTAGCCCCTGAATCTGCCATGGCTGCTACCATGAAACTTTCTGTTCAGACAACATGATCTGCATGTTCAAAATCAAATGAGACACCGCCAACTGCAAAGTATTAGCTACTGACTGTTCAGGAGGAACTTGCAAACTCGAAATAGTCTCCTGATCCAATCTCGTGTTTCCTAGTTTTCTGACTTGCTTTCAGCTTTATCACGGGGCCAAGAACCTTTAGGTTTAAGGAGACAATCTCTAACAAAATTGTATTGTATTGTATTGTATATTGGATTTATATTGCGCTTATCACCCAGGGGTCTCTAAGCGCTTGCCTTGGGAATCCGTCCTGGCTTTTCCCTGTGAGATAGCCCCTACAGGGCATCCCCAAAGTGAAAGCCAGGCATCCCACCGCGGGGGGCGTTGTGGAGATTAAGCAAGCTTAATGCCCAGAGTTGCAGAGTGTGAACCCATGAATAGGTCAGGCACCAAAGCGAGAATTATCGAGTCCGTGGACTTTTGAGCTCAAGACCCTGCCGCGTCGGGAATTGAACCCTGGTCCCGGGTCTGACCTCTGCTTCAGGGTCTGCCTGCTCTAACCAGTGAGCCACACTTCTCCACGGCCTTTCTTCCCACAATAGAGGCAAAGTCCATTTTTTCGTTGGGTTTCTTTTTCCTCAGAAGTTAGAGGTTTTCTCAAACTTCCAACTTCCATGGGTTCTCCACCTTCTTGGGAGGATTGATGCGATTTTTCTCTGGCCCTAGTAAACCCCTAGTATCAGTTTTTCGTTTATCCCCTTTACGATCTGCAACCCGGTGATCCAATCGAAGACTAAGAGCTATTAAGTCAGCACAAGACCGGGGTTGAGGGTCGATTGGTGCAATCAAGTCTTTAAGTTCGTCTCTAAGGCATTGATAATATAAAGCTGCCCTTTTCTCTTCAGGCCACTCTGTCTCAGATACTAGATGATTGAATTGCGTGAGGTAATGGACTAAATCCTTGTTCCCCTACTTTAGCTCTAAAAGTTCTCTATCTGCTGAGCCAGTGATGGTCCGTCTGTCAAAAATTCTTTCAAATTCACGTTTGAAATGTCCCCAATTGTAAAGCAAATGATTATCAGATTGTGCCAATGGGACTGCCCACATTGCTGCATCCCCACTTAAGTAGGAGATCAAAAAAGCTATACGAGATTCAGCGTCAGGAAACAAAGTTGGTTTTACCATAAAATGTAATTGCACCTGAGTCAAAAAGGTTTGAAATTTGTTTGGTTCCCCAGCAAACCTCTCTGGTGGTGCCAAAGGAACAGGTGTGGGTACGGACACTAAAATTGAAGAGGAACCTGAAACGTTAGTTTGATGAAGACCTGTTGATGGGCCTGAATCCAATCGTGTTTGTAGTTGAATAACCTTACCGGCTAAGGCTGCCGTTTCTTGCCGACTAGCAGCAAGCTCTTTCCTGCAAATTATTAAGCATAGCACAGAGATCATTCATGGTGGCCATCTTTTGTGTACTGTTCGGGAGGAACTAAATTCTTGGGTGGATTAATCTGTCAGGAACCTAATTATATGGTTCGCAGATTCTGTTCCTAGGGAGCAGTACCCAAAAGCCCACCTTCCAGCAGCTTCGTCTCTGCACTATAAGTTCTGCAGAGTAACAAAATGGCTAGACGGAGGGAGGTTAGAAGGGTACCGTGGGGAGGGAGATCTGGAACGAGAAGAAACAAACAACTGGAACACGTGAGTGCTGCTATGCCGCTAAAAACACCTTTAAACTCACGATTCAGGATTCCTAATACATAAATGAGAAATTAGTTTGTTAAGAATTAACATTCAAAGTTCTATCTACTTTGAATAGCTATGCTTACATCGGTTTTACATAGAATCAGCGAATATCTAACAGAAAGGGTCTGAAAGTTCTAGATACTGCTCAGAACTTTTAACCAAAACTGTGCGCAACTTCGAAGCAAATTGGTTTGGAATATACTTAGTGGACAGGAAGCGTGTAAAAGATTGGCTTGTTCTCTTACTATGGTTATTCTGCCTTTAAATGTATTCAACAGTGATTCATATTTGGTTCAAATAACACAATGATGGCATGCACAAAATATATTTCCACTAGTAAAAACTGTTCCTAGGAAGCATCCATGTGTGAATGGCAACTCAGAGCTTGATAAAGTCATTCAAATGTGAGTCGCATAAGGGACTTCTTTATATTTCTAAAAGTGGCTCAGGAGACGAAATAGTTAAGTATCAGACCCTTTAAACTGAAAGACTTCTGTTCGGGTGAGGCGCGTATGAGAGAAGGTCAAGTGCACCAAAACTGAATGTGTGAAGTCCAAAGACGATCTACACGTTCAGAAAAACAAAAGAAAACTCAATTCACCAAAAAGAAGGTAGCTGGTCTATAAACCAGACATGCTGAGAATATTGAGGGCACAGCTCAAGAACGGAGAATGGGCTCAGAGAATGTTGGACAGTGCAGCAGAAGTAACAATAGCTCACCAAAACCTGAATTTACTTCTGGAGACAGTGGACTTGAATGAAGACATAGATGTTGAAATTGCAGACACAAGGATTAGCTCTCCACATTGGTTATATGAAATTACACTCCAGATGGAGGGAGACATACCAAGAAAAGTGAAAGCACTCTTTTGGGAGCCGCTTTCAAGGGGTTATGACATAGTTCTAGCAGAAAAATACTGGCCACTAGACTTTGTCAGGGAATGCCCACATGGCAAAGACATCATTATGCCAGCCTTCTCTAATCATATACATTTAAAATACACGTATGCCAGAAAATGGGCAGTTGCCCAAGCTCCATCATAATATAAAAATCATGTAGAATGGGATGAGGATTGACCACAAAATCCAGTTAAAAAATCAACCAAAGTGCACAAAGGCAGTATCCGTTTAAGCAAGAAGCTAAAAAATAGGTCAGGGTGATTTTAGATCAATTTGAATATCAAGGAGTGATTGAAACATGGACCTCATCAATTAACAATCCTTTGTTGCCTCTCTCCATACCAGACAATACATATTGTCTAGTTATGGATTACAGACATCTAAACCAGTGTTGCAAAACATTTGCAGTGCAAAATGCACGATGAATGAATAACAGTGTGCGTAAAACTACATTAGACATTTCAAATGGTTTCTTCTGTCAAAACATTGCACCTGAAAGCAGTTATTTGATAGGCCTGGGTGGTAATTTCCATTCCACTCGTGGAATTTGCGTAATTTGGGTAATTTCACGTTCTGTGGAGAACGCGAAATTGCCTAAAATTCTGCGTTCCGCGACTTCGCAATTTTTTTTGTTCTCAAATGCGTGTTCGCAAGATAATTCCCCCCGAGCATGCAAACAGAGATTGTGAACAGTAAAAAAGCATCGCAAACAAGCAATTCCGGTGTTCGCAGAATTTCTGCGTGTTCGCAAAGATTTTTTACCATTTCACCGAAATTTGCGTAACGCAATTACGCAAGTTACGCCCACCCCTAGTATTTGACCACTTTCTCAAAAATGGGGACCCAGTGTCAGTTCTGTTGTCTACCTCAGGGATTCAAGAATAGTCCGGGCTTATTCTCAGCAAGATTAACAGAGTTACTACAAACTTATGATGATGAGGCATTGTCATATGTCGATGATATCTATCTGACAGACGTTGACCTGGATAGGCACTTGAACAGGGTGAACCGTAACATCATAATACAGGGCTTTGCTTTGCCTCTGGAGGGTACAAATTTAATTTTAAGAAATCAAGAATTGCCCATCTTAACGTCCTTTTCTAGGATACGAGTTCTCAAGTAAAGGCAAAAGACTGACAACCAACTTTTTAGAAAAGTGTGCATTGCTCCAACCGCCAAAATCGCTGAAATATCTACAGTCAATTCTAGGTTTCCTAAATTTCAAAAGAATTTACATTCTAAACTACGCAGAAAGGGTTAAACCTCTGTACGAATTAATCAAATCTGATTTCAAAAACACTAATTGGACACAAGAACACACAGAAATTTTGTGTTCACTTCAAACAGAAATGTTAGCAACAAAACATTTGCAAACATACGTAAACTTATGCAACTTAATGATCGGTTTGAACACCTACCCCAAGAAAGGCTTTGTATCTGGGCTCAGGGAGTGAAGGCTTCCACCCTAGGGGTCCGGAAACATGTCTCATGGTGGCAGGCTGGTGTGTTCCAGTATGGGACCCCACCAGAGGCTGGTCGTTTTTCAGGGGGTATCTTTTAGATGCCCTCCGTGTGCATTTTTCATTAAACCTCACACTGGCATCAGTGTGGGTTTAATGTGCTGAGAAGTTTGATAGTAAACTTCTCAGTTTTCAGTTTGCCATTATGGTGCTGTGGAGTTCTTAATGACAAGCTACCAGCCCAATATACTCTTAATGGAAGCACTGCACTAACAATGTCTAAGAATGGACTTGGACACTGCAGGGGTATAGGGCTCATGGATCTGTACCCTCACCACTGGTAGAGGGGGGTGTAACCTAGGCCAGGGCAGTGGGTTGTAAGCATGGCACACAGCGATGTGTACCATGTCAACTTTTCACTTTGTTCTGCACCAACACACGCAGCCGGCAAAGGCAAAGGCTGTGTGTGTGTGTAAAGGTACAGGTTCTCTAAGGGTGGTACAATAAGTGCGGCATCGCTCAGAGTTGTTCCCTGGTCACAGTGCCCTTGGCACCCGTGGTACCATTTACCAGTGGCTGACCTGTGGCTAGAGATGCCAATTGGGAACCTGATTGGCAGGGACCCAGGGCAAATCAAGTCAAAGTGCATCAGTAGTCTGGCAAAAAGTGGGGGGGTTACTGCAAAAGAAACCCACTTTCCTACAACTCTGCACAAAACCTCTGTATCATGCTGGACACATCACTCACTATGAACTTCCATATCCTCAGCATGCTTCAACACCCACTGCATACTCTGGAAAATGTTCAATTAGATTCCCTCCGAATCCAGAAAAATGGTCACACACGCCCTCATCACCAGCAGATTTGACTACGGTAATGCCCTGTTGTGTTTTTGCTTAATTGTTGTGGCACTTTAATCTCACGAGCTGCTGTCAAGAGTTCTAAGGGACTACCTAAAGTTATTATTATAGATAATGGTGCTCAATTCAAGTGTCATAAAGTGGAAGAGTTTTTGAAACAAGAAGGCATTCTCACAGGGTTACGTCTATTTATCATCCAAGTGGAAATGGCGAAGTAGAAAGATTTAATCGTTTTATCAAAGACTCCATTCAATTAGCCAATTTGAGAGGTCAGGATTGGATTATTGGAATCAAGAAAATGGTATGGATGTATCGCATCACCCCTACTGTCACAGGGTTTCGTCCTTTTACCATCATGAAAGGGCGAATATCATTAACTAAAGACAACCAATGCTGGATGTAACACCCAAAATTATTGGAATGGTCACCAGTACCAGTTAAGAAAAACATTATGTTACATCAAGATAAGTATAAGAAACATTATGACTCCAAACAAAATACTAGAGTAGTTGTTTTGGAAGTTGGTGATGTAGGGCCATATGTATCAAAAAGTAATTTTACAATTCAAAAATAGCGATTTTTTGCGAATCGCTATTTGAGAATCTCAAAATGCTATGTATGTAGGATTTGCAATAAATGTTGCGAATCATACATATTCCTTAATTGCGAATCTCATATTGGGATTCGCAATTAAGAAATACCTCCCCATTCATTCCTATGGGCCTAGAGGCTTCACATAGCACTTTGAATTTTTTTTTAATGGAATCGCAAATTACCACCAACTTGAAGTTGGTGGTAATTTGCGATTCCTTAAGGCCAAATTGCACTTTTTTGGAGCTTCTTACATTGCATTTAAGGAATAACAAAATTTGCGATTCCTTAAATGCAATCGCAAAATAGGGAAACGTAAATTTTGTGATTCCTTATTTTGCACGCAGATTTGCCTCATACATACCATTTGGCAAAATTGCGATCGCAAATGTCGAAATTCTGCGAATTTCAGCATTTGAGAATGCAATTCTGCTTGATACATGTGGCCCTTAGTGCGAGTTAAATTACCATTCACAGTGAGAAAAGGTCAGAATAAACTCTCTACACATTTAAAAGTGATTGAAATTTTCAAAAAATCTGTTAAGTTGTCACATGGTAAAGTTTGGCATCTTTGGCATCTAGGAAGAATTGTAAAAGTAGTAAGGAAAGTTCTGAAAACAGGGCGGAAACTCAAAACGATCATCAAATTGCAAGGAGCTTTCATTGGCTTGATTTATGACGTGAGCAAGTTGAGGATTTAGCACATGTGGAGAATGAAAATTGTTTTTGCAAGAATAATAAGGTATACAACGGTTAGCACGCATTTTTTACAACGCGGTGCTGTTACCACGCTACTTTTACCACGCAAGTCGTTACAACGACTTGCGCTGGGGGGCGCTCCAGGTTAGTAAATAGTTTTATTTACTATCCAACTCCTTCCCTAGAGTCCACGGGGACTGGAGTTGGAATAGTAAATTAAAAAATGTACTATCCAGCGCCCCTCCACGCAAGTCGTTGTAACGACTTGCGTGGTAAAAGTAGCGTTGTAACGGTACGCGTAGTAAAAGTACGCGTGGTACCGTCATACATCCGAATAATAATTCAGATTCTGTACAAAGTGAGTTATCAGAGAAAAATGAAATTTGTTCTGATTCTGTGCATGTTGACAACACTTCTGATTTGGCTGATTCTGTTTCGTCTGTAGGAGATATTCCAGTGAATAGTTTTGGCAGAATTATTAAGCCACCTGTTTATTTGAAGTATTATGGAACAAAGAGTTAATTCTCTCAAATATATTTTTTTGTTATTTTTTATGGGTTTTTTTTGGGAGTGGTGTGTTCTAGTTAAGAAAGGAAACTTTTTATAGTCTAAGTTAAGAATGAATTAATGAATATATTTTAATGTTAAGGAAAAATATACATGTGCAAAATGTATAAATTGTTAAAGGAAGGAGATGTGTTGTGTTTATGCTTAATTGCTGGGGCACTTTAATGTCATGAGCTGCTGTCAAGAGTTCTTACATCTCTTCACTGATGACACTTGGAATCCCCAGGTGTCATTGGTGATAAGTTGAAGCAGCTTGTGACTCGATGCTGTGCTGCGCGGAGCTGCTGCTGCGGTGTTGGCCTATTATCCTTGAAACATAATAAACATCAATTCAACTCTACTTGGATCTTGGAATCAACACAAAACTCATTTGCAAGCTGCAGACCATCCAGACCTCCACAGCCAGACTAATCCTGGACAACCACCACCACAACCACATCACCCAACACATCACCGACCACCACTGGCACCCCACTGAAAGAAGATTAACCTTTAAGCTCCTCATGCACAATATTATAATTAGAAAAACTGAGGTGTTGAGACCCTACTGTTAACAAAGGGCTCAGAACTATGCAACTCTAAATAATGATGCCTTCCTTAAAGGAGATTGTTTCCTCATGACTCAAAGATTTTCCAGGGAGATCCTGTGGTGGGGTAAAGCAGACAGATTTGCTTTAAAATCAGCTATACTTAACAATACATTAACATTTGTTACATTTTTATCAGAAAATGATAATACACGTTTAGCATAGCCACTGTCTACAAAAACATTCACAGTTTGCAAATAATTGTGCCTGGGTAACACATAAGAAACACGACTACAGCCAATCCATGTATCAAGATAATATACGTAATTCATCTATGCCATATAAAACCCCTCAAAATGAAAAAGGTTTATACAATATGAACCCTTTTTACAACCTTAGGATAATGAAAGATGGAGGAACAAAATCATAACTAGGCCTTACAGTTTACATACTGCACTTTGTGACAGCTAATAGCACTCTGTTCTATATTAGGATTTTTAACTATAAACTACAAGTAAAACAAGAATTTGCAATGAAATATGTATCGCATTAACAAGAGTTTAAGCTACTGGCGATGCAATGGCTTCATCCCTCACAAATGCTCTATTGCATTGCAAATATATGTTTTTTTTCTAGCACCTATGCAGTGCTTTCACATTCATGAAGGCCACACCCTTTTCTTTAGACAAGCTTTGTCTAAAGAAAGGGGCGTGCCCGATATTAAAGTGAAACCGCAACGTGGGGGCTTTGACAAAAAAGGTATGTGTTTGTCAAGTTGACTACCTACAGCAGATTGCCAGAGCAGCACTTGCGTGCTGGCTCAGGCTCGACCTGAAAAAGAATCTTTCTGGCAAAAGGAGGAAGCCTCTGAACTATCTACAATATATGTAAATTGGGCTTTCCATGGAAAACGTTCTTTTCAACAGGCCTATTAACTCCAACTGTGCGATTTTATGTGTGTGAAAACTACTGCGAGACAAAACTCTGATGTCTCTGTAATAATTCCATTACCACCATAGTTATCTTGCCATTTTATTCTTTTTTCAAAGAAAAAAAGCATGGTCCCTTATTTCTGAAGTAAATGCATTTAGATGCACTATGGGTTGCACTGCAATGCAGGGCCCGCTTTTGTCATGGTTGCACCCTTTGCGACAATGTTTGCTGATGCCTTAAGCGCACCATGGTAGAAGTGGTGCCCACCTCAACCCCCCTGATTCCCTTACCACCACCTTTTTAGGTCTTGCCTGGCGAGAGCAGCGCATGCGCTGCTCTCGGCATGAAGAGCACCTTTTAGAATCAATTTGGCGGAGGTCTTGTATGCACGTGTCTGCATGGACAAACATGGCTGCTCTTGCCATGTGTCCATAGCAAACAACAGCATGCGCTTATCAGTAGTCCGTAGGGACTGTGGACAGCCCGACCCCATTTCGCATTTTGGTGTCCTAGCAATGTTAATGCATGCCCCCTGTGCCCTCCTCCTGGTGTGCACGTCCCTGGGCCCTCCTCCTGCACTCCTAGTAACGTTAATGCATGCCCCCTGTGCCCTCCTCCTGGTGTGCTTGCCCACAGGTCCTCCTCCTGCACACTTAGACCCTCCCCTGACCCTCCGTTCCGCCTCTGCCCCCATCCCTGCCTCTTTCCTTTAAGCTCACTTCGTGCAGCCTGGGGCTATTTATGGTTAATATTCTGCTATCTCGGGCGCATAGGGCACATTATGTAGATAGCACCCACAACGCCTCCTGGCGCATTCTCAGCCTGGCCTCCACTTCCCCAACCGGGCTGCACATAGTTAATGTTAAAAAGGGTGAGGAGTGCCAATACCTTGTTTTGTTTTGGAGCGTCTTTTTGGGCGAGTGTGGATGGGGCACATTTCATCGTCCAGGGATTGATTGCACGCCAATAGGCTCAGAAGTTAACTAACTGCAAACAGTCCTGTGATGGTCCCAAGGCAATCCAGCAGCTATGTATTGCTCTAGCCCCGCCTCCACCCTTTACTACCCCCTGGTAGGTAGCGAGCAGAGCCAATTCACTTTCATTTTCTAAATATAGGCTCCCGCAGCCCAATCTTCCTCCTCTGGCCCACATTCACTGCCAACATGTGGGCAGGAAAGTGACCTGAACTGCCCCCACAATGTGAAACCATCTGCATTGTTCTGTTGTGAAGTCTATAGGCACCTAAAAAAAGTCACAGTATTTTCCACATTTTGGGTGTTTCAA
Organism: Lissotriton vulgaris; assembly: GCF_964263255.1. NCBI lineage: Eukaryota > Metazoa > Chordata > Amphibia > Caudata > Salamandridae > Lissotriton > Lissotriton vulgaris. Next base: position 138,239,124 of record NC_141689.1, read on the forward strand.
ACCTGTATCTTTCATCACATACACACAGGGGGCACGGGGGGCACTCGGCGTGAGATCTTACAAGCAGCTCACTGGACTGCATGCGCTTCTACCACAAAATGGTGCATCACACTGGGCCAGAAGTACCACCTTTTGAAACAAAAACAAACCCATTGTGTAGCGAGTCCCACCGTGGTAACTAAATGAATCACATTTCAGAGCACCGCCCTATTTAGAAGGGACGGCAGCGCCTCATTATGCGGGGATGTTTTTAACTATTGCAATTTTTTTTTTTCAGGCTGGAACTAACAAGCCCTCTCTCCCTATCTTGTTATCTAACCAACAATTCCAAGCCCCTTCAGACCTAACACTGCCTCCACCCCATCAAAGAAAAACAGAACTGGCATAAATTACTCTGCCAGTGCCACCCTTAGCATGGTGGACACTGGGGTGGGGGCTCGGTGCCCAGGATGTTCTCGTGCCCACATTCCTAATAATGCATCCATTTGAATCAGAAGCCACAGTCCTGCAAACTGCATATCTGTCGGTTTTTTAAATGTCTCCTTTCAGTGTCAATTAGCCGAGCAGTTGCCCAAATTTCTCCCCCCTACTCCCAATTTTTCTCTCTTCACGTTTTGCCCCTAATAGCAAATTACCTGCTCTATTAATTGCAAAGCAGCTGCCAGCTTGAGCGGAGGGAGCCGGCAGCTTGCCGAACACAATCATGTTTCCTCATGTAAATTCAGGCTCCTTTTTATGCATGTATTACCCCCCACTTTTTACAGCCTTTACTGCTAGGGACGGCGAACCTCTTTGCATATTCAGACCTGCTCAACTAATAAAACATGCACATTCCCATCTCCGCTGCCCTGTGCGGCCCAAATAACCAACACGCAGGCACACACACGTGTGTGCACACAAACAGGCAGGCAAGCTCGCAGACACAGACATCTCGCCAGTCAGCCTGTCACGCCCACTTTCTAATATGCCACAAGGCTCACTCCCACGGAAGCATGTGCTGTTCCATTGACATCCCAACCCCTCTCTCATGTGTTCCAAGTGTTCACCCCCACCCCGCAAAACATCACCAGGACCACTATTTGCAGAGTAACCAATACATAACTCCCAAGCCAAGGCTCCCTCAGCAGCCCCCTCCTTCCTTGCTGCTCCCACTCGTGCATCCTTGTTTAATCTAGGTTTTGCTCATTTTGGGTTACTGTTTTCCGACTAAAATTAACTCAAATGTGCACTGTTTTTGAATAGCATCCATATTGTTAGAACTGGCTATTTCTGGTTGGCTAAGGCTGACGACAAACCTAGGCAGAAACCACCATTCCAGTTAGGTCAAGGGAGTCACACGCCAAGATAACCCCTGCTCACCCCCTTGGTAGCTTGGAACGGGCAGACAGGCTTATCCCAGAGGCAATGTGTAAAGCATTTGTGCACGCACACAACAGCAACAACATCCTAGGCACACTACAAAAGGAACTCCACACAAGGTTATATAAAAATAACTTTTGTATTGTCAAAACACACCAGGTAGTCATCACACAATATACATTGTGCCAACTGGCACGGGCAATATTCACAGGGGATTATTTACATACAGGGCCACATGGGCTACTGTCAGAATCAACACTTTTAGAACTAGAAATACTGTTAGAAATAACACATATAACAATCAGAAGATTCACACATGATGCATAGAACATTCAGAGGTGTAGGAAAGACACATGATGTATAAACATACATTCAGAGGTGTAAGAAAAAAGGCACATGACGCGTTAAAACACATTCAGAGGTACCGGAGATACACATGATCCCTAAAACATTCAGAGATGTAAGGGAAGGAAAACACATGATGCATAAAACATACATTCAGCGGTGTAAGAAGAAGGCACATGATGCATCAAAACACATTCAGAGGTGCAGCACAGGAAAGACACTTGATGCATAAACCAACACATTCAGAGGTGTAAGAACAAAGAAGACACATGATGCATAGGAACATTCAGAGGTGTAAGAACCAGGAAGACACATGATGCATAAAACACATTCAGAGGTGTCACAGGCATAATGGCATAGCACATTAAGCATAACTCACATATGGGCCTAACTAGCAAAAACTACAGTAGGCAATCTCTCACTAATCTAAACACATTAGACTCTTCCCCTAAATATAACTCACATTTAGGGGAGTAACTCACATAGTGAAATAAACTCTCACTAGCATAAACCTACATAGGTAAAATAACCTCATAATCACATAGCGCAAACATCACCTTAGGCAATTACTATCATAAACTTAGCAAAATCACATTGAGCAAAAATCACCTTAGGGCCTTGTGCCCTACCCACATACCAGTCCCCTTGGCCAACTGGCCATCTCAAGGAGACTCAACAGCCCTGTGTCCAGAATGTCAGGGCGCGCTGCCAATGCAGCGCCAGTTAGGGGTGCGCCACCGGCGCAAACCTAAACGTTGCAGCTGCCCACTAATTGCTGGGCAGCTGGGAACACCAACAGGGCCTAAACGTTGCAACTGGCACTAAGTGCTGTGCAGCTGTGGAAGGCCTGGCACCACTCTGCCATCTCTGTCACACACAGGGACTCTCTCTCCCTTGGCGCCTAAACAGTGCAGCTGCCCACTAATTGCTGGGCAGCTGGAGACAAAACTGCGACAGGGCTCTCACTAGCCCTCAAGACAGAACTGCGCCAACTGTTGGAGCCACACAGGCTCTGAAACCACTCGTGTCCCCCAAGAGCCTCACTGGGCTCTAAACATCATGTGGGCGGTGAGCCCCTCTGGACTCTAAAACAATAATGTGCCCCCAAGAGCCTCTGTGGCGCTAAACACAAAATGGCCCGCCGTTGGAGCCTTGCAGGGCCCAAAACAAACAATGCCCCTAAGCGTCTCTGGCTCTGCAAACAACTGTGGGGCCCGGGAGCCTATGAATGGGCTTGAACTACTAATGTGGGGAGCCTCGTAGTCAAGTCAAGTCAAGTCAGAGAATTTATATAGCGCACTACATACCCAGGGGGTCTCAAGGCGCTTAGGAAGGGGGGGAGGATTACTTGTCAAATATCCACGTTTTAAGTTGCTTTCTGAATGCTAGGTGGTTCTGGGTAAGGCGAAGGTAAGCGGGGAGTGAGTTCCATGTTTTAGCAGCCAGGTATGAGAAGGATCTGCCTCCCATGGTGGTCTTGTTGATGCGAGGTACAGTGGCGAGGGCTTGGTTGGAAGAACGTAGTTGGCGGGAGGGGGTGTAGAAGGACAGTCGTGAGTTGAGGCATTGTGGTCCGATGTCGTAGAGTGATTTGTGTGCGTGGGTTAGCAGTCGGAAAGTGATCCTCTTATTGACGGGTAGCCAGTGGAGGTCTTTAAGGTGACCAGAGATGTGTTCGTTGCGCGGGATGTCTAATATGATCCTGGCTGAGGCGTTTTGGATTCGTTGGAGTTTCTTCTGGAGTTTGGCGGTAGTGCCTGCGTAGAGGGTGTTTCCGTAGTCCAGTCGGCTCGTGACCAGAGCATGGGTGACTGTTTTCCTTGTTTCGGTGGGGATCCAGCGAAATGTTTTTCTGAGCATGCGAAGAATGTTGTAGCAGGAAGAGGATACGGCGCTGACTTGTCTGTTCATTGAGAGTGAGGAGTCCAGGATGACGCCTAGGTTCCGTGCGTGGTCTGTCGGGATGGGTGCTTTTCCGAGGGCTTCCGGCCACCAGGAGTCGTCCCATGCAGAGGGGGATGTACCTAAGATGAGGACTTCAGTTTTGTCTGAGTTCAGTTTCAGACGGCTTTGTTTCATCCATTCGGCAACTTCTTTCATTCCTTCGTGTAGGTTAGTTTTGGCGGTGCTGGGGTCATTGGTGAGAGAAAGGATCAGTTGAGTGTCATCCGCGTAAGAGATGATGTTGAGGTTGTGTTGGCGGGCGATGGCTGCGAGGGGGCTCATGTATACGTTGAAGAGGGTGGGGCTGAGTGAGGATCCTTGTGGTACGCCACAGATGACTTCAGTGGCCTCGGATTTGAATGGTGGAAGGCAGACTCTCTGTGTTCTTCCGGTAAGGAACGAGGTGATCCATTCAAGTGCTTTTCCTTGGATTCCGATGTTATTAAGGCGTTGTAAAAGAGTGCTGTGGCAGACTGTGTCTAATGCTGCAGAGAGGTCGAGGAGGATGAGGGCGACTGTGTCTCCATTGTCCAGTAGAGTTCGAATGTCGTCTGTTGCTGCGATGAGGGTGTTCTCAGTGCTGTGTTTTGCTCGGAAGCCAGATTGTGAGGAGTCGAGGGATTTGTTGGCTTCGAGGAAGGCGGCGAGCTGGTTGTTGACAGCTTTCTCGATGACCTTTGCCGGGAAAGGAAGGAGCGAGATGGGGCGGTAGTTTTTAAGTTCGGTGGGGTCCGCTGTGGGTTTTTTCAGAAGGGCGGTGAGTTCAGCGTGTTTCCAGTCTTCCGGGAAGGTGGCGGAGTTGAAGGAGCAGTTGATGACGTCTCGGAGGTGCGGTGCTATGACATAGTCTGCTTTGTTGAAGATGTGGTGAGGGCATGGGTCTGTGGGGGATCCTGAGTGGATGGAATTCATCAGGCGGATGGTGTCCTCAGTGGAGATTGGGTTCCAGTCGTAAAGGGTGTTCACGGGGGGAGAATGTTCAGCAGAAGGTAGGGTGGGTTGGTTTCCGGGTTGGTTGTCGAAGCTGTTGTGGATGTCTGCAATCTTGTTGTGGAAGAATGAGGCTAGGGAGTCGCAGAGGGCTTGAGAGGGGGTGATGTCGTTGAAGTTGGCCGAGGGATTGGAAAATTCCTTGACGATGTTGAAAAGTTCCTTGCTGTTGTGGGCGTTGTTGTCAAGTCGATCCTTGAATGCTGTTTTCTTGGCCTTTCGGATTAGTTGGTGGTGAGTGCGGGTGGCGTTTTTGAAGGCGTCCTTGGTGCTAGTGGTATGGTCTTTTTTCCAGGCCTTTTCAAGGGAGCGGCATAGTTTCTTGGACTTCTTGAGATCATCGTTGAACCAAGAGGCCTTTTTGCTGCCAGGTTTGCTTTGACGTTTCTTCAGTGGTGCTAAGGTATCGGCGGTGTTGGATAACCATAAGGTGAGGTTGGTGGTGGCTTCGTTTGCGTAAGAAGAGTGGGCTGGGGTGTTTAGAAGGAGCGATGCGGAGATTTGGTCAGTGGTGATTTTGTTCCAGTTTCTTTGCAGAGTTGGTTGGATGTGGTTGGTGGGTTTTGGTTTGTTGAAGGTGAAGTGAACGCAGCTGTGGTCAGTCCAGAGGAGATCCGTAGTGTGGCTGAAGGAGACATGATTGCTGGAGGTGAAGATGGGGTCGAGTGTGTGACCTGCGATGTGGGTGGGGGAAGTGACCAGTTGTTTAAGTCCGAGGTTGGCGAGGTTGTCCAAGAGGGTGGTGGTGTTGCGGTCGTTGATCTTTTCAAGGTGAAAGTTGAGGTCTCCCAGAAGGATGTAGTCTTTGGAGGGGAGAGCTTGTGGAGTGATGAAGTCCGTGATGTCTTCACTGAACTTTGCGCGGGGTCCTGGTGGTCTGTAGAGGAGGGTGCCTCTGAGTGTGGTCTTGGGGTCGATGTGGATCTGGAAGTGAAGGTGTTCGGAGTTGGCGAGATTGGCGTCAGAGCTGGTTGAGATGCGGATTGATTTCTTATGGACGATAGCGATTCCTCCTCCTGTGTGGCCGGTACGGTCCTTGTGTGTGATCTTATAATCTTCTGGGATGGCGATGGTGATGTCAGGGGCGGAGGAGGCGTTCATCCATGTTTCCGTTAGGAAGGCGACGTCTGGAGAGATGGTGTCTAGTAGATTCCATAGGTCAATGGCGTGTCTGTGGACCGAACGAGTGTTGAGAAGGATGCACAGTAGGTGGTTGGGGTCGGGAATCTGTGGTGTGGTCATAGCGGAGATGATGACGGTGCCGATGAATTTGCAGGAGTAGCAAGAGAAAGGTCCATGGGTGTGTCCAGGAGCGGCTTGGATGCAGTTGGGGGCGCGACCGGGGTTAAGGGCTAGGAGGGTGGCGGCATCGTAGGTAATGCGGGAGGGCTGGGCATTGTGAGGGCCAGGGGGTCTGGCGCTGGGCACGGTCCAGGCGCGGACGGGCGTAGACGGGCTTACCTTTGGCGCACCTTCGGCGTGTACGTAGCGCGTGGACGCTGCACGTGGGGGCATTGGCCATAAATGGATGGTGGGGGGGGAGGGGCGAGGGCGTCTCAGCTGGGAGGCGGGGCGGGCTCAGGGAGTAGGACAACAACAACACCGGAGACAAAATGGAGGGGGGAGCAGAGCAGGGCGCCGGGGGAAATCGCGCAAATAATGCTAATACAGGCACAAATGAAACAAATACGTTTTCAAGTAAAAGTGCAATACAACAGTCACAAGCTATGCAGCGCTGATCACCAATACCGCGTTACAGCAGACAGGCAGACTAGGGAGCGACCACTCGGGCAGGAGCGACGAGGAGTCACAGCGCTACGAGGTCAGGGGGCGCTGAAATAGGTAGTGGGAGGGCGTCTCAGCTGGGAGGCGGGGCGGGCTCAGGGAGTAGGACAACAACAACACCGGAGACAAAATGGAGGGGGGAGCAGAGCAGGGCGCCGGGGGAAATCGCGCAAATAATGCTAATACAGGCACAAATGAAACAAATACGTTTTCAAGTAAAAGTGCAATACAACAGTCACAAGCTATGCAGCGCTGATCACCAATACCGCGTTACAGCAGACAGGCAGACCAGGGAGCGACCACTCGGGCAGGAGCGACGAGGAGTCACAGCGCTACGAGGTCAGGGGGCGCTGAAATAGGTAGTGGGAGGGCGTCTCAGCTGGGAGGCGGGGCGGGCTCAGGGAGTAGGACAACAACAACACCGGAGACAAAATGGAGGGGGGAGCAGAGCAGGGCGCCGGGGGAAATCGCGCAAATAATGCTAATACAGGCACAAATGAAACAAATACGTTTTCAAGTAAAAGTGCAATACAACAGTCACAAGCTATGCAGCGCTGATCACCAATACCGCGTTACAGCAGACAGGCAGACCAGGGAGCGACCACTCGGGCAGGAGCGACGAGGAGGGCTCAACAAATATGCCCCAGGAGCTCAACAAATATGCCCCAGGAGCTTCGGGGCTCAAAACAGAATGCAGCTTTGTCGGAGCCTCTCAGGCTCCATACACCGTTGGAGTGGCCCGCTGCCATCCAGGGCAGCTCGACCCTTCCCTCTGAGCCTCCAGCCCTCTTGCACTCACCAGCTTCTTCTTGACTCCTCCGGTGGCAGTCCTGGGCGGCGGGGCTCAGAGAGGCAGCGCCTTCCCTCAACACTGGGCTTCCCTGGACTCCGGGAGCCCCATTTTAGATTCACCCGGGCCCCCCTCCTGGGACCCGGGGCTTTAGGCCATCACCGCGGGGCTCTCCCCTCGACATGGGAGCCCCCGCAAAAGCTCACGCCACTTCCTGCTTCCGGCTCCTCCCCCGATGACGCTGCGGGAGGTTCGGCTGGCTGGGCCAATCCCAGCGCGGCCTCCGGGTGATGCTGGCGGCTTCCTCGAGCCCCTGCGGCGCTTCGGTAAAATGCTGGGTGGGCACCGGCTTGTTAAAAATTAAACAATAAATCGAGGTGGGCACTCGATCGGCTCAGTAATCCGGGGAAAAGTAAAGCACTCTCAGCGCTATAAGTAAAAAATAAAGTGCTCTCAAGCGCTGGGGGAGAAATAAAGCACTCCAAAGCACTAAATGCCAAGATAAAGCAACAAAGTCCTTCAGGAGTCTAGGACCTCAGAAGTCCAGGACATAAGGTGGAGCACAGCAGCTCCCTGAAAAGAAAAAGTCCATCAGGTGTCCAGGGGCCCAGGGAGGCAAGCCTTCCCCTGGGCCCAAGCAGCAGCATGCCCCTGGCAGAATTCAAGTCAGTACCAAGATCATTTTGTAAGTGGACACAGCCCCTTTTTATACAGAGAAATCCTTTGTCTAGCAGGGTGCAGGCAGTGTGAGAACCAGCTACAACTGGTTATAGGGAACTCCTTTCACAGGCCAGGCTAGAGACATCAGACGCACCACAGGGGGTGGTGCAAGCTGTGTGCGGGGAAAGCCAAGTCCTATTCAGGCCCAGGTGCACCCCTCCCCTCACATCAGCATGCTAATCACTCCATTCACCACCGGGGCTGACCCTCCCAGACTCTTGGTGCCAGGCTCACCAGCCAATCACACGCCAGACACAAATTACACAAATATGCCAACTTCTAGAAGTAGGTAAGTAATACTTTATTTGATTTGGTTTAAATCATACAAAGAGCGGATTAACCGCTAAAAACACATAAACACTTGCGATTTAAAATTCATGTATAAACACTAGTTAGTTGATAAAATTCCAATTAAAACATTTGATTATTAAAACATGGATAAGTAAAGGAAGATAGTACGGTTAATGCCTATTAGTCTTATGGAGTTGATCTGGCTTGAGGAGTCTGATTCTTTTGCTTATGTTTGCTTTGGAGTGAATGTCTGAGCATTTTCTGAATCAAGTTCTATATCTTTCCTTTCTAGCGCTTTTGCAGCGAGTCTTAAAAACTTTAGTGATTTACATGCCAGTTGCACTGTTGACCCTCCTAAACATTTTATTACTGCGGATCTGCATATCCTTATCTGCTCTTTTTTCAGCAACGGCCGCAGCAGTTCGGGTAATAGTGCCGGGCAAATACAGAGTAGGTGGAGCACTAATTCATCACCATGTCCGCAAAGGCGACAATCCATTGAGGGCCGGGTGCGTTTCCATTTAGGAGTAAAATCTTTGGTAGGATACACTCCCAGTCTCAGTAGAATTAATTGCTGTTTCATTCGGTTTGCGAAGTGTTCCAGAAGGTATGGTTGGGGCATTAGCTTTTTATATGTCGGGAGCACCGTCCATGCATGGCTTTATCCTGGTCTTGGGACATTTGGTTAACTATTTTGTTGACCAATTGTTTAAACTCTGAGTAGGACGGTGTTGTTTGCCGTACTTCCTCTAACTTTAAAGCCTCAATTGATTTTTTTAGGAACAAATGAATCGAGGTGGTCAGTTTTGATTGCTTTTCGACTTCCAGCCAACAGCAATGTACCACGGAGTCGTCCTCTGCTGCTCGCATTCTCCAATAATATTTGACCAGTGCTCCCTGTCTTGCCATGGTCTGATTCTTTAGCCCGAATTCAAGTCTTATCCGGTCTTGTGAGATATGGCGCGGGATGTTAAACAGTTTTTTGAAGAGACTTGTTTGGGCGATATTCAAGGATGTTGCATCCTTTGCATTTAATAGTTCAGAGCCGTATGTAATTGCAGGTAAACATTTTGATGCCACAACCTTTAAAAAGTGAGTAACAAATATGCCAACTTCTAGAAGTAAGAAGCAAACAATACAATGGCCAATACTGGACTTGATTTTAAATATTCAGACCTTAACCTTTATGAATAAAACATAACAGTCCGATTGGATGCCTCACAGGGAAAGCCAGGACGGGTTCCACAGCGGTATTCGTACAAGCGCCTTGAGACCCTTGCAGGTGAGTAGTGCGCTATACAAGTATCAATTTACAATTTACAATTTACAATTACATTTTTAATTTTTGATCATTTTATGATATATTAATGCATGTACAAACATTTACAAAACTATATATGTCAAACAAACAAATTTACATATATTTACAAAAAATTCTACACATTCTACTAATAACATTCATACTTCACTCATACAACTATACATAGAAAAAAAAAATTTTGTGACCCTTTGTCAAAAAACAAAAACAAATCGTATACACAAACAAATGGTATTGTCTCTGTACATTAGCAGTTTAGTTTTGTCAAAAAATGTACTATGAGGGTAAATCCTTATTATGAAACTAAAACAGATCCATTGTAATTTCTAATTGACAAAGAGTCCGGTCAGGTCGACGCGTTTCAAACCCCTAATTGTGGGGTTCTCATCAGGACCAACACTTTCTACAACAAAAAACAACAAAAGAAGACTGTTAAAAAAAGTCTGCTAGAATCAAATCAAATTTCAAGTGAACACGCCACCAGTCGGCAAAACCCCCATACCTTATAAATGTGGACTGACACCACTGGCCAACACAGTAGTAGTAGGAAAACACCAATTTCCGATGTCAAACTAGACAAAAAGACATAACAGAAGACTGTGTCTCACAAACATGTGTAAAAATATTTGTTTGACTATTCGATAAATACATTGGCACTGACCTGGTTTAAGAGTGTGCGGATGAATGAACCTAATTGTGGTGAAAAAACAGCGTTCCAGTCACTTACTGTGAGCAGCAATGGAAGACAAGTGGAATGAAGCTTCCAGTTTCGACTTACCTGGCTATGAGAAAGCATGGATTTTGCGCCCGTTTTTTTTTTTTTTTAATTTTGACTAAGTCAGAAGTCGCCCTGCAACAAAATGCAGAAACTGGAGTATAAGGAACTGTAAATGCTTGGAAAATATAAACCGGTGTGCCCTTACAAATGTATATTTTTACCTTGCTATGAAGCGCCGGTCGTGTCAAACAATGTCCTGGGGGTGCACCGCAAAAACGTAGTCCTTCGTCTATATCTAGCCGGGACAAGGTTCCGATCACATGACTGGTGGATGACGCGGCGGGTCTTTTTTCTTTGTATCTATTGTTTGCTAAACGGTCCGCGAGCAAACAGAATGACTCGAGCAGTTCAGCTGAAATATGTATAACATAAGTGAAAAAAATATATAGTATTATTAAAAACGAACCTATGGAAAAATAAATAAAACTGCTGAGCCGTATTTTATTTGCAAACAACTGGAGTGCAATACTGAAGTCGAACAATGAAAAAAGTTGAAAAGCTGATGATGATTTTTTAAGAAAATCAGGGGTTCATTCTAAATTTCTCTGAAATTTCATTCAGGCCATTTACTGCAGTGTTGTATTTCATTATAAGTAATGCCTCACGCTGACTCAATCTTCCTTGAATGTCTCCACCTCGTTGATCTTTATCAATTTTTGAAATGATAGTCCATCTTAGGTCCTTTTCCTGATGATTCTACGTCTGCCAATGTAAAACCAGTGGCGCCTTTGGCATTGCATTTCTTATACGCGATTTATGCTGCGTAATGCGCTGTCGTGCCTCCTGATTTGTCTTCCCTATATACAGCTTTGGGGAGGGACACACAATTCCATAGACTTCGTTTTTTTGTCTGGCAGTTAGTAAATGTTTCATGCTTCCAGTGGATCCCATTGAATGTAAATAAGGGCCCTTCATCCGTTTGGGCGCAGCATGAACAGTTGCCACACTTGTGGTGCCCTATGACTGGGGGTAAACCCAGCATGCCTCTTAAAGTAGGTTTGGGAATACTAGGCAGTTCTGCCCTGATATTATGATTGGCCACACTTTTTTCTTTTTTGTAAGCAAAAAGAGGTAAATCATTAAAGTCACTATGAAGATCCTTGACCAGATGCCAGTTTTGCCTAACCAACTTGCGCAGCTGGTGAGTTTGAGGTCCAAACGTTGTAACACAGACAATATTACTTTGTTCTGCTCATTTTTTCTTTTGGAGTAGCGTTTCTCTGCGCACCCTCCAGACTCTCCTTACTGAATTTTTTAACAATTTCTTTGGGTACCCTCTTAGAATTAATCATTCCATTAATTCATTAGCATGATGGAAATACTCATCCTTGTTAGAGCAATTTCTCCTTATTCTAAGGAGCTGTCCAAAAAGTAAATTTTGTTTCAGGCTTCTGGGGTGATGGCTGGTGAAATGAAGTGCTTTGTTTCGGTCTGTAGGTTTCCGAAAGAGTGTGGTACCCAGAGTCCCATCCACTGCATATACTTGTACATCCAGAAAAGTGATGTTATTATTTGAAGAATTAAAGCTAAACGTTATATCTTCCATTCTTTGGTTTAGCCAAATCATAAATTCAGTTAACTTTTCTTTAGTACCAGACCAGATCATAAATACATCATTGATGTATCGCATGTATTTTGTGATGTATTCTGCATATGGATTCATGTTGTAAATGAATTTGTTTTCATAAAGGCCCATAAACAAAACAGCCAATTCTCGCGCAAAAGGGCGGCCCATCGCCACCCCTTTGACCTGATCGAAAAAATCACCGTCAAACTGGAAGTAATTTCTTTCCAAAGCAAATTTAGCTAATTGAACTATAAAGTTCGTAGGAACTCTTGCTGGCTGTTCTCTTTGGTCTAAGAAAAATGTTATGGTTTCCAGTGCTAGATCCTGAGGGATCTGCGTATATAATGAAACTACGTCCATAGTCACTAATAGTTGTTTGGTGGCATCGAATTGAACTGATTTAAGTTGGTTAAGAAATGCTGTAGTGTCTTTCAGGTGCGCTGGAATTTTTTCAATAAACGGTTTAAGAAAGTGGTCAATATATTTTGAAACTGGTTCAATCAATGAGGAACAACCCGAGACTATTGGGCGGCCCGGAGGGTTTGTTTCGTCCTTGTGCATCTTAGGGAGGACATACAGTAATGGTATCCTTGGATGTTTGTTCTGAAGAAATGTAAATTCCTTTGGTCCTAGAATCCCTGATTCATGTCCATTCAGAAGGATACCTAATAGTTCCTTTTGTAAATCATCAGTGGGGTCTTTGTTGATCCTCTTGTAGCAATTTGGGTCATCCAATTGGTGGTGGACTTCCTTTTTGTATTTATTAATGTACCAAATTACTACTGCCCCTCCTTTGTCCGCCTGTTTTATCACTAATGAGTGATCATTTGTTAAGGAAAAAATAGCCTCTTTCTCTGCCATGGATATGTTATAGTGAACAAATTGTCTTTTAATTTCAAGGGCTGTTATTCCTGACAGATAGCTCTTTCGAAGGTGATTATCTCCTTAGGGATCTTAGAAGCAGGTGGGCAAAATGTGGATTTGTTATGGAGGCCCATGACCTCGTTGGCAGGTTGTACCAGTGTATCTTTGAAAAACATTTTTAAACAAATTTTTCGACAAAATTCAAGGATTTCAAATTTCATTTTAACAAAATCAGTTGGTCTTACCGGAACATATGACAATCCTTTCCTAAGAATTGATATTTCTGAAGTTGATAGTACTTTGTCTGACAGGTTAAATAAAGGTAGTGGTTCTAACTCCTGTAATACTGCCGCCTGGTTCTCATTTCCCATGGCTGGAACGTTGAGCGAGAGCGACCTCGTGTTCTTCGTTGGCCCCTTCCTAAAAAAGGCTGGGGGCTTGATTGTTGATTGTGTTGATTTCCTCTGTACGGTTGATTTGATCTTATGTCACTTGAATCCGTATCTCCTCCAGACGAGGAGGACGTGTCCGAAAATGTAAGAAACTTATTACGAGAGTGACCTTGATTGTCCTGAAAGAATCATCGTTGGGCTGGCTTTGAGTAGAAGTCAGGTTGTAGAAATGGATACACTGTTTCCAATGAAATTTTTTTTTGATCCAGATCAAATTTATTGCCCTTTTGCGTTACAGTATAATCTTTGAATTCAAGAATTTCTTTTTCTATTTTTTCCAGCAATCCCTTTGCATCTGTGATTAGTTGGTTATTTTGAATTTCAAGTTCCAAGGCCGAGATTTCCACTAGCTCTTTTAAAGAAAGTCTAGGGGCTGTTTCTACAGTGAGGACCATCAGGTCCCTACTGCACTTGGTTTCAATTCCGCTAAACCCTTTCTTATATTCCGGGTCGTCAATAAAAACTATAGGTGTGTTGCGAATTTGTAGGCCTGTTGGTATTGTACCTGCGCGCAAATGTTGGAGTAAAAAGTGTCTGTGTAAATCGGTCCTAATTTGTTTTTTCTTTAGCCTGATCAATCTATCAGACTCATTTTGTGTCTTGGCTGTGACACTTAAAGTGGCGAAGAGAAAACTGGTGGTGCACTGATTAATTTTTGAATGTGATCCTCGCTATACGAGAATGTATAGTTCTCAAACATAACAAATAACATTTAACTTCGGACAAGACTCACAAACATGCACAACAATAAAAGATACACTGAGTCAAATGTTGCCTCAATGGAATGAGGTACAATCCTACCTCAACCAACCTCGCGCCCACACTAAACTAGAAAAAACACCACAGGGTTCTGGCTTTTAACCCAGTAAGGCTAAGCCAAATATAACACGCGAACAATACAATGGCCAATACTGGACTTGATTTTAAATATTCAGACCTTAACTTTTATGAATAATACATAACGGTCCGTTTTTAACTTACGTAACTAGTTGAATTTTTTATTTTTCTCACTAGTAGAGCATTTTTAATTTTTTATAATTTTATGATATATTTAAGCATGTACAAACATTTACAAAACTATACATGTCAAACAAACACATTTACATATATTTACAAAAAATTCTACACATCCTACTAACAACATTCATACTTCACTCGTACAACTATACGTAGAAAAAAATATAATGTGACCCTTTGTCAAAAAACAAAACAAATCGTATACACAAATGGTATTGTCTCTGTACATTAGCAGTTTCGTTTTGCCAAAAAATGTACTATGAAGGTAAATCCTTATTTTGAAACTAAAACCGATCCATTTTAGTTTCTAATTGACAAAGAGTCCGGTCAGGTTGACACGTTTCAAACCCCTAATTGTGGGGTTCTCATCAGGACCAACACTTTCTACAACAAAAAACAACAAAACAAGACTGTTAAAAAAGTCTGCTAGAATCAAATCAAATTTCAAGCGAACACGCCGCCAGTCAGCAAAATCGCCATACCTTATAAATGTGGACTGACACCACTGGCCAACACAGTAGTAGTAGGAAAACACCAATTTCCGATGTCAAACTAGACAAAAAGACATAACAGAAGACTGTGTCTCACAAACATGTGTAAAAATATTTGTTTGACTATTCGATAAATACATTGGCACTGACCTGGTTTAAGAGTGGGCAGATGAATGAACCTAATGGGGGTGAAAAAACAGCGTTACAGTCACTTACTATGAGCAACAATGGAAGACAAGTGGGAATGAAGCTTCAAGTTTCGACTTACCGGGCTATGATAAAGCATGGATTTTGCGCCCGTTTTTTTTTTTTTTTTAATTTTGACTAAGTCAGAAGTCGCCCTGCAACAAAAGGCAGAAACTGGAGTATAAGGAACTGTAAAGCTTGGAAAATATAAACCGGTTTGCCCTTACAAATGTATATTTTTATCTTGCTATGAAGCGCCGGTCGCGTCAAACAATGTCCTGGGGGTGCACCGCAAAAACGTAGTCCTTCCTCTATATCTAGCCGGGACAAGGTTCCGATTAAATGACTGGTGGATGACGCGGCGGGTCTTTTTTCTTTGTATTTATTGTTTGCTAAACGGTCCACGAGCAAAAAGAATGCCTCGAGCAGTTCAGCTGAAATATGTATACCATAAGTGAAAAAAATGTATAGTATTATTAAAAACGAACCTATGGAAAAATAAATAAAACTGCTGAGTCGTACTTTATTTACAAACAACTGGAGCGCAATACTGAAGTCGAACAATGAAAAAAGTTGAAAAGCTGATGATGATTTTTTAAGGAAATCAGGGGTTCATTCTAAATATCTCTGAAATTTCATTCAGGCCATTTATTCCAGTGTTGTATTTCATTATAAGTAATGCCTCACGCTGACTCAATCTTCCTTCAATGTCTCCGCCTCGTGGATCTTTATCAATTTTTGAAATGATAGTCCATCTTAGGTCCTTTTCCTGATGATTCTGCGTCTGCCAATGTAAAACCAGTGGCGCCTTTGGCGTTGCATTTCTTATACGCGATTTATGCTGCGTAATGCGCTGTCGTGCCTCCTGAGTTGTCTTCCCTATATACAGCTTTGGGCAGGGACACACAATTCCATAGACTACGTTTTTTGTCTGGCAGTTAGTAAATGTTTCATGCTTCCAGTGGATCCCATTGAATGTAAATAAGGGCCCTTCATCCGTTTGTGCGCAGCATGAACAGTTGCCACACTTGTGGTGCCTTATGACTTGGGGTAAACCCAGCATGCCTCTTAAAGTAGGTTTGGGAATGCTAGGCTGTCCTGAACTGACAATATGATTGGCCACACTTTTTTCTTTTTTTGTAAGCAATAAGAGGTAAATCATTAAAGTCACTATGAAGATCCTTGACCAGATGCCAGTTTTGCCCAACCAACTTGCGCAGCTGGTGAGTTTGACGGGGCACTTCTACACTAGACACAATCATGCTGCGTATATCATTGCGCAGCATTCAATCTCACGAGTTCGCACATTTCAAACTCGACCCGGCACTCCCCACACATCAGGAACTACCCTGGGCATACATATTCCCCATTCATTCCTATAGGAGGGCAGGTCACTCACCACACATACACAGAGAGCTCACGCACTTTACACTGTACCACAGTGAAAAAGTGTGCAGAGGCCTAAAATCACCAACACCAGGTCACAGAAACAGGCTAGGAAAAAGCAAAAAGTCTTGGGGTGAACCTGCCAAAAGGGCCAAGTCCAACACATATAAACAATTGCATTGCTTTTATAAAGGTCTTTTTTTCGTTTGCATTAACAAGGTAAGTGCACCCCGATATTTTTTTGTTATAATCAGCACTGTATTATTTTCAGTTATATGACACAAGTCCATTAGAGCACAGAGAACCACACTGCACAAACATGGTATACTTAGCTGAAATACGAAAAAGAGTGATCAACCTGCGCACTCCCTAGTGTGTACTCAGTTACTTAGTTGCTATACATGTTTAGTACATTGTTTGTGTGCTTTTTGGTTGAAAGGCAGCCAGCCCTAATAAATGTTCAACCTCTGATGGATACTCCACTAGTGTACCAAACGCACAACTCGTGTAGGTTGTAACAATTACACAATTAATACATTTTTGACTTGTCCCAGTAATCCCTCATGAAAGTTTTTTTCAAAAAATATTATTCTTGTATTTCTTCAAACGATACATTGAAAATGCTAATCCAGCAAATTGAAGAATTTATATGTAATAGTACAAAATTAGAATGCATCAACGTTGTTAAATAATAATGGTAAAGGCAATTTAACTCAATCAATCACTTGCTTAGACTCAAAACTGCCATATCAAACGTATAACATAGGAACACAATTTAGAAAAAAAGCCCAATGCATTTCGGGGGGTTCCCTTCTTCAGGGGCACTGTAAGAAATAAAACATTTTATCAATTCGTTATTACAAAATATTTCAAAAATGTGTGCTGAAAAACTTACAAAACTCGCTTGTGATCAATCTAAACATGCAGTTCTATAAACACAATCTGATAAGCAAAAACCAGTGTAACAAGTTAACCATATATGAGCTTATTATGCAGGTCAAAAATGACTTGGAAATGAAGGGCAAATTAAGTAGTAAACCACGCCACCAAAAGAACACCAAAAGTGTGAGAATTACACAAGCCAGTGCCACCACTTTAAATCAAGCATCCTCACTAAAATAAACAGTCACGTGATTCATTGGAGATCTAAGAACTACCATTAAGTGGAGAAACTGCAGACCAAGTCCCTGTTTATGAAAAAACTCACTTGAAATAAGAGACTGAAGTAACGACGAATGTGGTGTTAACAGGAAACTAGTCTTGATAGCCCTGCTGGACACAACAAGCAAACCAATCTACTGTTAAAATCAGGCCTACTCCTAAACAATTAAGCATAAGTAAAAATGAAACGCCACTAGAACACTTACTGTAATGAAATTCAATTGTACGTTGATGAGTGATCACACTGTTAAATACATTCTGCTAAGAACTGTTCATGTGCAGACACGGGTATATGAGTCTTCTGGAATCACATGCATCAAAGACGCTGATATGTAAACACACTCTGTGAAGAATGAATAGAACAAATATAGGGATATAGCTCACTTGGAAATAGTCCAGACCTGCCCCTTCAATACTCGTGTAGCCACCTTTGAATGAAAAAACCTTCAACCTAGGTTGGTAGCGCTGATAACTTTCTAATCTGTGACATAATAATGGCCAGTACTCATAAACCTGAACAGTATGAGACTGTGAAAATCAATTACTAAATATAAGCATAGTATGAGCAAAGAAACGGTTTTGCCTCAACATCCGTTTTTTAAGCACTCAAAGTTAGACTACATTAGCATCTCACCTTCCGTTAAAAGCACTGTTGCACACGGGGTCGTGTCTAGAATTACAATAACTCTGCTGCGACTACGGAGATGCCTGTTATCAACAATGCTTCCCGGCTGAGCCTGGACAATGAAAAAATAACTGTTGTGAGCGACAAGAGCCTTCATTTTAATACTTAACAAATTCTACCAAAACCAAATGTTTTTCAAACTCACCACTGAATGTCCGACCTGCACCAACTCGTGATCTTGGATCTGGTTCCGAACAAGCTACTCGCTTCTAATCAGAAAACACTATTTCTAGTATCGGTGCGCACAGAAAGAACTACGAAACGCCACCGCTGTAGTGCCGCCATAACGAAGAGATACTATATATATGTTAGAGATTGAGAGTTCATGAATCCTCAAGAGATGCCACGTAGTTTTTAAATGAGGTTGACAGCAACAACCAATAATTCAGTATTGTAGCTGATCCTTATGACTAATACTCAACCCTCAACATAAAAAAGCCGCCAAATGCGGAGCTCTCGATAAAGCCGCCATTTGGAAACAGTGCTGAGCGGATTGCCCCTCACAGGGAATCAACGTTAAAGATGGCTGACGAGCCAATGCCGATCTTTATGCCAGATGACAAAACAATGAAGAATGTGAATAGAAGCTGGAGGCTACAAACTATTTCTGTACCAATGTGTTGATAATGAGTTAAATAAAAAGTGAATACTACGAAACTCTGAAAAAATGAAATGATGAAACAAGGTAATTGATACCACTGATGTCTATTGCTGACATATATTATCTGATAACACAATGAATATTTGTGTATACTGAGTAATCTCAAAACTAACTACTGTGTGAACTATATTCAAAGATACTTATTGTCAGAAACACAGTACATGTGATACATGACCAGTTGTTGGAAGAGACCAATATGAGGATGTGTGAACAAATAGTACGCAAAATAGTGATAGAATGTAGAAAAAAATGAAGAATAAAGAGAAGACTAAACATGACTCACTTCGGTATAAGCTCATTTACAAACGATGTTGACTTTGATAGTTACTAGTGTAAAAGCAAAATGGAAGATGTTAACACATAATTGATAACAATGCTATCACAAAAAACATTGCAGTTCGATTCTGTCATTACTCAGTATACACAAATATTCATTGTGTTATCAGATAATATATGTCAGCAATAGACATCAGTGGTATCAATTACCTTGTTTCATCATTTCACTATAGAGCGGGGCCTTATACTCCCGAGCGGTCGCCAGGTGAGGTGAAGTCTTCACCCACACAAAGCTGGGTGAGTATCACTAGGAGGAATTCCTCCATGTGATTTAGCTAATATGCTTTTCAATATGCAGAATGCAAATTATTCATGCAGGTGTGTTGCCTATACGAGTCCTTGTGTATTCATTATTATTATTATTTATTATTATTTAGAGTTTTCTATAGCGCGAACTTGAACCGATTAGGTTATCAGAGCGCTTTACATATTCATGCGGTTGTATGTGTGTATTCAAGTGTTGTTGTGAATAATAAGACTCTTTGTCTTTACATTAGGAAGAAGATTTGCTTCTCTCCCTCCAGTGGACATAACTAAGCGTTCAAGGTTCCTGGTAGATATGTAACTTTTTAAGTACATCCATTATGTATTTATTTTTTCACACATTATTTATTTTTTCACCCATATATTACGTGTATTTGCAGTAGCTATTCTAAGTTTAAAGGTCCTGAAGAAAGCCGAGCAATGCCCCTATGGCTGAAACATGTCGACCGTTCTGCATAGCGCTACAGGGTAGTCTTACTAGTCAGCGTGTTTTTAACTTTGACACATAGATTTCTGCCTCAATGTTTCTAGAATCTAGGTAGTCAATTTTAGTTCTCACTATTATTTGAGCACTGCACATTATTTACACTAGCTTAGGATGAACACCTGAGCTAGATCACTGACGTCCATTTCCACACCGGCACTATAAGGTCGGATGAGGTTTGGTATGATCAGCAATTCCCACATGACGTAACTTCCACCATGAGGGTGGGCTGATAGGAATTATTCTAGCTAGTGTTCTTAACAACATTGTGTTTTGAATCACATTTAGTTTTTAACAGCACTTTTCACACATTCATCCAAATGTATCACAGTCCGGTATAGTCACACACCATCTTCAGACCTGGTCTGCTCTGTTGTGTGATGTATCTTGTGAATAGGGGATTGAGCAGACAGGTCGTGAAACATTCCCCTTTGACCCCCCCACACTTTTTTGTTTGAACACTAGTGGAGTATCCACCAGAGGTTGAACATACTTAGCTGTAACACATGAACATACCATTCATGCAAGCGGCCCTGGTCCCTGGTGTAGGAGAGTAGGGCCTGCCAATCAGACCCACAGCCTGGCTGTTCTCTCTCTAAATTACAACGTGTACCCTAGGTGCATTTACCAATTGGTACTGGGCCACCTTATCAGACCCTGTAACTCAGGGCATAGGTGTACCCAGGGCCTACCAGGGGCTGAAGCATGTATTATGCCACCCCTGGCTGGCCTCCTAAATTTGACACAACTGGCTGCATGACAGCTGGGCAAAGTCGTGTAATCACCCTTTGCTGTAGATATAGTATACCTATATCTAACCCTAAAAATGGACACACAGATTCCTATCAGTCACTCCTATGGCAGGCCTTGACAATCCTGAAGGCAGAGTGCTTGGAATCTGTGAGATGGTGCTCTGGCATGAGCTGAGCCTGTCTGCAGCTTGCGGAACCAAGTCCTAATAGCTGTTCCATGATAACGCATACCATATACTCTTAAGTGCATTATAATCCTCGCAGTTAAATGCTATCTTTGGTATTGCTTTATCAAAACATGTCGAGTAAGGTGTCATACGAATTGGAATACTAACCCCTCGCCAATTCTGGCGACGGGGTTAGCATTCCACCCTTCTAGAGGGACACGACATGTAGGTAACTGTGAACCCCGGTTAAAGTTAAACGAAGCCTCAGCTCCACAAAATGGATGCTGCCACCACAGACACGAGTCTGACCCCCTGCAGCTGGGAGTCCTTCCAGTGAGGGGAGCCTGGACAAAGGGTTTCCTGTCCGGGGCGGTGCTAGCACCATCCCAGACAGGGTTTTGTGTATCCTGGGTAGGCAGGGCTTTACAGGAAGGTGACTGCTGATTGGCACCCCGGTGCTCACTACGCATAGGCCGGTCAGAACCAGTTCCAGGGGCACACCAGCCCCTGGCCTGGGGGAAGTCCGGAATGGGAGAGGGGTGTAACCACCCCCCTCCTAGTCCCACCCATAGGCCGGACCTAGTCACCGGGTCAGCCCCTTTTCTTAGTATAAAGATAGGAGCGGGCCCCCTGTTCAAATTAGATCATCTTTGGAATCAAGACACGACTTTCTGCGAAAGGACATCAAGATTTCTTCTTCAAGATTCTCCCTTGTGGCTAAGGAGTAGTCACCCTGCATCCGCAGGCACCTTCAAGAACACTGCGGTCTGCTGCATGTCCTTCCTCAGGAATCCGACGACACAGCTCGACGAGACCCGGCTTCCCTGGCACCTCTGACCTCTACTCACCTCTACAGCCAAGCTGAGAACCGTGAGTGCGACGAGACCTCGAGGGACCGACGATCCCCAAGACTGCACGACTTCTTCACAACAAGCCCGCCGAGTGTCCCTCTGGTGAGTGCTTTGGGGTCCGAGAAGCCCCAACCCTGAGCAGCTCCAGCACCGAAGATCAGCCCTCCAGCATCTCCACGATCTGCGTGGGGCCCTTCTGCTTTTGCCTGCTCACCGCGTTGTTTGGCTACTAGCCGGCTGGCTTGTGGCCTTCTGAACGACGCCCGACGACATCACTGCTGCTGGTCTGGTTGCTCCAGACTGGCCCTTGCTTCCTTCTTCAAGAGAAGCACCCCGGACCCTCCTGGTCCACTCCAGACGCCATTTTAGGTCCACCGCGTGGGCTTGAATTTGCCAAGGCTTTGTTGCCCAACCCTGGGTCCAGCGACGCCGACAGCTTCATCCATCGTGGGACAGCTCGCTCCTCCATCCTGGTCGCCGACAACGCCTCCTGGTCCGTGAGATCTGCAGAGCACAGCGTCGCCCACTCACCTAGTCGAGGTGACTACCATCCGGTGCCCTCCTGGTGCCACATGACTACTGGCTAGTAGTCTTGAACTTGGTCCCCTCTGCTTTCAGGTATCGTCCATCTTCAAGATCCAGCCTTGGATCACTTCGAACTCTCTTCACTGGTCGCCTGCCAGCATCTTCCTGCCAGGCTCCTGGTCCGTCTACAAGGATTCCCGACGTCTTTTGAGACATATGCAGCTGCAGCCCCTGGGCTAGGTAACTTCGGCATTTCGGTGCCCCAGCATAGCCTCACTATCCAAGGGTCAGAATCACTTTCGTTTTCCTCCTACCAGGTCGGGTACGCCCGAGAACACTAACTTTCTGAAAACTAGCTACCATAGACTTTGTCCCGCATCACGCTTGAGAGTGCACACTCTGCACCCGAGTCCCCTGGGTCTCCTACAAGTAATCTGAAGATTCTATAGTCAAGATCTAGCGATTCCACAGCCTATTAGTACTGTACTTACCTGCTAGTAATTTTGCATTCCACTTTCAGAGTATATGGTTTTCCGTGCCCCTCGGGCATTTGTATATACTGTGCTAACTTAAGTATTTTCGTAAGAGTTTTGTTTTGTGCTTAGTACCCTGTCCTCATAAAAAGTACAGGGCTGTTGTGATTCTTAATAAATATACTGTTTATTTTCATAACACTTGTGTGGTGTCCTTTCACTTGGTGTTCAAGGGGTATATGTGTGGTATAACAGCTGGCCTAACACGCCCTCTCGAGTCTTTAGCCTTAGACTGCTCGTATCCACGCTACTAGGATAGCTGGTCTATAAGGTTGACTTACAACCAATCATCAATAAGGGTTGCTGGACTGATACATAGTGTTCACTAGAATAGTGAGCACTGCATATCAGGCCACCTTCTCACATTGGTGAGCAGCGGTTGGGATTTGAGCTTGCTGTTGTTTTACCACACGTATCCTAAGAATATCTTGTTGAAAGATCACATACGTACTTCAGGTACATATAACTTAGCTTAGAATACTCTGAGTTCTACTGAACCAGCTGTTGTAGCTCCTCAAGGCTTAGCACACCTTGGCTGCAACTCTTAGCAAGGGATCAGTAGGCAAACACATAATGTAGGTAGGTGCATCACTTACACCACACTAGAATCAGCATGTCAGACAAAGGAGGAAACTCTGAGTCTCCCCTTGTGTCAGTGGACCCTCCACAGGTCCCCACTTCCAGATATGCTGCTCTTAGCTTCCAGGAGATGAGACAATTGTGTACCTCCAGGAAGCTAAAACAGGGGTCTAACCCCACAATTCCCTTTCTGATGGATCTCTTAGGGACCTATGATGCCAGGAGGGCTGGTAACCCAGACCCTTCTAATCCAGATGGGAACATGCCTCCCCTTGAGGGAACCAGAGGAGACCCTGACCTAATCCACCTCTCAGCTGAGACTGAAGAGGGGGAGGAGGGGGAGGATCTATCTGGGGATGAGGCAGGTAAGGGAAAGGTAGAAGTCAGCAGACTAACCAGGTCCAACTTAAGCAGGCATGAGAATGGTACTAGGGGACCCCTGGGGCCACTCTCAGGCCAGCTTAACATTGGGAATGGACAAGTTAGGTCTCTATCCAGAGGCTCTAACAGATCCCTTCAAACCAATGGCTCTCACAACTCTTCTCACAGAGGGATGACTTCCCCTCAAAGGAGAGTGTATGAAGCTAAAGAAAGGGCAGTCAATCTGAGGATTGAAAGGGAAGAACTTGCCCTGGCCAGAGAGAGGCTTGCCTTTGCTAGAGAGCAACAGTTAAGTGGGGTAGTCCCCACTGGTGGCAGCATTGTACCTAGCAATAGGGAAAGGAGTTTTGATACAAAGCACCTGAATAAGATAGTACCCCCCTTTAAGCAAGGGGATGACATCCACAAGTGGATAACTGCTTTGGAGAGGGCCTGCACTGTGCAGGGTGTTCCCCAAAGTCAGTGGGCAGCTATCTTGTGGCTCTCCTTTGAAGGTAAAGGTAGAGATAAGCTCCTCACTACTAGAGTGGAGGATGCTAACAATTACCAAGTCCTGAAGAGTACACTGATTGATGGGTTTGGCCTAACCACTGAGCAGTACAGGTTGCTGTACAGGGATACCCAGAAAACTCAGTCTCAGGATTGGTCTGATTTTGTAGATTGTGCCACTAAGGCTTTGGAGAGCGGGTTGCTGGGCAGTAAGGTTACTGATTACACAGGATTGTATAATTTGATCATGAGAGAACAAATTTTAAACAATTGTCAGAACCAGTTGTTGCATCAGGATCTTGTTGACTCAGATCTGACCTCTCCCCAAGAATTGGGAAAGAAGGCAGACAGATGGGTCAGAACAAGAGTTAAACAGAACCAGGGCCAGAATCAAGGTGGTCAGAAGAAAGCAGACCAGAAGGGTAAAGATTCTAAGGGGGAACAAAATGACCAGAAGTCTTCCACAGGTCCCCAACAACCCAAAGAGGGTGGGGGTCAGGCTCCCCAGAAAAAGAAGAATCAAGAAGGCCAATCTAAAAGGTGGTGCCAATACTGTAAAAGTAAAACTCACTGGTTTAGTGAGTGCACCAAGAAAGGAGGAGGGCAGACTCCTGCCACTGCAGCCCTTAAAGCACCTGTGCCCCCTAGTACAGTCAGCAGTGGTATTGCACCTCCCAAGGGTTTAGTTGGGTTAACCTTGGGTTCTGAGGGGTATGACAACTTAGTTGGCACACTCACTCAGGCTGTTCTTGTCTGTACAGGGGATGTGGATATATCCCCTGACATAAGTCCCAATACTTTGGGCAAATACAGACAGACACCTTTAATAAATGAAAAATGGCATGACCAGGAGGCTGGTTGTACCCTTGTCTCAGAGAGGTTTCCTCCTTACCTTGGCCCATGAGATTCCCTTAGCAGGTCACTTAGGCCAGACAAAGACTTGGGACAGGCTTGTCTCACACTTTCACTGGCCTCACATGAATGAGGATACCAAGGAGTTTTGTCGCTCCTGTGTCACTTGCCAAGCCAGTGGTAAGTCAGGTGGCACAACAAAGGCCCCCCTTATACCAATGCCTGTGGTGGGGGTGCCCTTTGAAAGAGTGGGGATTGACATTGTTGGTCCAATGGAACCCCAGACAGCATCAGGGCACAAGTTTATACTGGTGGTAGTGGATCATGCCACCAGGTATCCTGAAGCTATTCCACTTAGGACCACTACAGCACCTGTAGTGGCAAGAGCCCTAGTTGGAGTGTTCTCCAGAGTGGGCTTCCCTAAGGAGGTTGTCTCTGACAGAGGTGCAAACTTCATGTCAAGCTACTTAACTGCTATGTGGAAGGAATGTGGTGTCAACTACAAGTTCACTACACCCTATCATCCACAATGCAATGGGCTTGTTGAAAGGTTCAACAGGACCCTAAAAGGGATGATTCATGGACTACCTGAAAAGCTCAGGCGTAGATGGGATGTCCTGATTCCCTGCCTTCTGTTTGCTTACAGAGAGGTCCCACAGAAGGGGGTTGGCTACAGCCCTTTTGAACTTTTGTATGGGCATCCTGTGAGAGGCTCCCTGTGTTTGGTGAAGGAAGGATGGGAGAGACCTCTCAAAAAGCCTGCAACCAACATAGTGGACTATGTACTTGGTCTCCTCTCCAGGATGGCTGAGTATATGGAGAAGGCATCTGAAAACCTTAAGGCCAGTCAAGAACTTCAAAAAGCTTGGCATGACCAAAAGGCTGTCCTGACTGTTTATCAGCCTGGACAGAAGGTGTGGGTGTTGGAGCCAGTGGCCCCAGCAGCACTCAAAGACAAATGGTCTGGGCCCCACTGAGCAAAAGGGAGAGGTCACCTACCTGGTGGACCTTGGAACTCCCAGGAGCCCCCTCAGGGTGCTCCATGTCAACAGGCTCAAAGCATATGTCGACAGGAAGGACATGAGCTTGCTCATGGCCATAGATGAGGGACAGGAGGAAGAGCGTGACCCTCTCCCAGACCTGCTCACTCAGAATCCTGACGATGGATCGGTAGACGGTGTTGTCTTTTGTGGCAGCCTCTCTGAGCATCAACAGAAAGACTGTAAACAGGTTCTTCAGTCTTTCAGACATATGTTCTCTCTGACACCCAGTCAGACCAATTGGTGTACCCATGAAGTTGACACTGGTGACAGCCTGCCAGTAAAGAGTAAAATCTACAGGCAGCCTGATCATGTTAGAGACTGCATAAAAACTGAAGTGCAGAAAATGTTGGAGTTGGGAGTCATTGAACCCTCAGATAGCCCTTGGGCTAGTCCAGTAGTTCTAGTGCCAAAACCTCACACCCAGGGTGGTAAGAAAGAGATGAGGTTCTGCGTAGACTACAGGGGTCTCAATGCAGTCACTAAGACTGATGCCCACCCAATACCAAGGGCAGATGAGCTTATAGATAGATTGGCTTCTGCCAACTACTTAAGCACATTTGACCTGACAGCTGGGTATTGGCAAATCAGGTTAGCTGAGGATGCCAAGCCCAAGACAGCATTTTCAACCCCTGGTGGGCATTATCAATTTGTGGTAATGCCCTTTGGTCTGAAAAATGCACCTGCCACCTTCCAAAGGTTGGTGAATCATGTCCTCACTGGGCTGGATGACTTCTGTGCAGCATATCTTGATGATATTGCTGTCTTTAGCTCCACCTGGGAGGATCACCTGGTCCACTTGAGGAAAGTGTTAGAGGCTCTGCAAGCAGCAGGCCTCACTATCAAGCCACCAAGTGCCAGATAGGGCAGACACAGGTTGTATACCTGGGCCACCTTGTAGGTGGAGGCCAGGTTCAGCCACTGGACAGCAAAATACAGTCAATCAGGGACTGAGCTCCTCCAACCACCCAGACTCAGGTTCGAGCTTTCTTGGGCCTGACTGGTTACTACAGAAAGTTTGTCAGGAACTATGGATCCATTGTGACTCCATTAAATGAACTGACAAGTAAGAAAATGCCAAAAAAGGTTCAGTGGACAGCAGGCTGTCAAAAAGCATTCGATGACCTAAAGCAGGCCATGTGCACAGCACCTATCCTCAAGAGTCCAGACTACTACAAACCATTTATTGTCCAAACAGATGCTTCTGAGTTGGGTGTGGGAGCTGTTCTATCTCAACTGAATTTTGATGGTCAAGACCAGCCCATTACTTTTATAAGCAGAAGGCTGACCCCCAGAGAGAAGAATTGGTCAGCTATTGAGAGGGAGGCCTTAGCTGTGGTTTGGGCCCTGAAGAAGCTGAGGCCATACTTGTTTGGCACTCACTTCAAGATTCAGACCGACCATAAGCCCCTCTTGTGGCTAAATCAGATGAAGGGTGAAAACCCCAAACTGCTTAGGTGGTCCATTTCCCTACAGGGGATGGACTTTACAGTGGAACATAGACCTGGTACTGATCATGGCAATGCCGATGGGCTCTCCAGATATTTCCACTTAGAACAAGAAGACTCACCTGGTCAAGGTTAGCTTATTGTCCCAAAGTTTGGGGGGGGTCATGTAGGAGAGTAGGGTCTGCAATCCTATGATCACCCAGATTTTTTGCTTTGTTTCACTGGTTTACGACTTTCTCTGGCTGTGGGCCTGCCAATCAGACCCACAGCCTGGCTGTTCTCTCTCTAAATTACAACGTGTACCCTAGGTGCATTTACCAATTGGTACTGGGCCACCTTATCAGACCCTGTAACTCGGGGCATAGGTGTACCCAGGGCCTACCACGGGCTGAAGCATGTATTATGCCACCCCTGGATGGCCTCCTAAATTTGACACAACTGGCTGCATGACAGCTGGGGCAAAGTCGTGTAATCACCCTTTGCTGTAGATATAGTATACCTATATCTAACCCTAAAAATGGACACACAGATTCCTATCAGTCACTCCTATGGCAGGCCTTGACAATCCTGAAGGCAGAGTGCTTGGAATCGTGTGAGATGGTGCTCTGGCATGAGCTGAGCCTGTCTGCAGCTTGCGGAACCAAGTCCTAATAGCTGTTCCATGATAACACATACCATATACTCTTAAGTGCTTTATAATCCTCGCGGATAAATGCTATCTTTGGTATTGCTTTATCAAAACATGTCGAGTAAGGTGTCATACGAATTGGAATACTAACCCCTCGCCAATTCTGGCGACGGGGTTAGCATTCCACCCTTCTAGAGGGACACAACATGTAGGTAACTGTGAACCCCGGTTAAAGTTAAACGAAGCCTCAGCTCCACAAAATGGATGCTGCCACCACAGACACGAGTCTGACCCCCTGCAGCTGGGAGTCCTTCCAGCGAGGGGAGCCTGGACAAAGGGTTTCCTGTCCGGGGCAGTGCTAGCACCATCCCAGACAGGGTTTTGTGTATCCTGGGTAGGCAGGGCTTTACAGGAAGGTGACTGCTGAGTGGCACCCCGGTGCTCACTACGCATAGGCCGGTCAGAACCAGTTCCAGGGGCACACCAGCCCCTGGCCTGGGGGAAGTCTGGCATGGGAGAGGGGTGTAACCACCCCCCTCCTAGTCCCACCCATAGGCCAGACCTAGTCACCGGGTCAGCCCCTTTTCTTAGTATAAAGATAGGAGCGGGCCCCCTGTTCAAATTAGATCATCTTGGGAATCAAGACACGACTTTCTGCGAAAGGACATCAAGATTTCTTCTTCAAGATTCTCCCTTGTGGCTAAGGAGTAGTCACCCTGCATCCGCAGGCACCATCAAGAACACTGCGGTCTGCTGCAAGTCCTTCCTCAGGAATCCGACGACACAGCTCGACGAGACCCGGCTTCCCTGGCACCTCTGACCTCTACTCACCTCTACAGCCAAGCTGAGAACCGTGAGTGCGACGAGACCTCGAGGGACCGACGATCGCCAAGACTGCACAACTTCTTCACAACAAGCCCGCCGAGTGTCCCTCTGGTGAGTGCTTTGGGGTCCGAGAAGCCCCAACCCTGAGCAGCTCCAGCACCGAAGATCAGCCCTCCAGCATCTCCACGATCTGCGTGGGGCCCTTCTGCTTTTGCCTGCTCACCGCGTTGTTTGGCTACTAGCCAGCTGGCTTGTGGCCTTCTGAACGACGCCCAACGACATCACTGCTGCTGGTCTGGTTGCTCCAGACTGGCCCTTGCTTCCTTCTTCAAGAGAAGCACCCCGGACCCTCCTGGTCCACTCCAGACGCCATTTTAGGTCCACCGCGTGGGCTTGAATTTGCCAAGGCTTTGTTGCCCAACCCTGGGTCCAGCGACGCCGACAGCTTCATCCATCGTGGGACAGCTCGCTCCTCCATCCTGGTCGCCGACAACGCCTCCTGGTCCGTGAGATCTGCAGAGCACAGCGTCGCCCACTCACCTAGTCGAGGTGACTACCATCCGGTGCCCTCCTGGTGCCACATGACTACTGGCTAGTAGTCTTGAACTTGGTCCCCTCTGCTTTCAGGTATCGTCCATCTTCAAGATCCAGCCTTGGATCACTTCGAACTCTCTTCACTGGTCGCCTGCCAGCATCTTCCTGCCAGGCTCCTGGTCCGTCTACAAGGATTCCCGACGTCTTTTGAGACATATGCAGCTGCAGCCCCTGGGCTAGGTAACTTCGGCATTTCGGTGCCCCAGCATAGCCTCACTATCCAAGGGTCAGAATCACTTTCGTTTTCCTCCTACCAGGTCGGGTACGCCCGAGAACACTAACTTTCTGAAAACTAGCTACCATAGACTTTGTCCCGCATCACGCGTGAGAGTGCACACTCTGCACCCGAGTCCCCTGGGTCTCCTACAAGTAATCTGAAGATTCTATAGTCAAGTTCTAGCGATTCCACAGCCTATTAGTACTGTACTTACCTGCTAGTAATTTTGCATTCCACTTTCAGAGTATATGGTTTTCCGTGCCCCTCGGGCATTTGTATATACTGTGCTAACTTAAGTATTTTCGTAAGAGTTTTGTTTTGTGCTTAGTACCCTGTCCTCATAAAAAGTACAGGGCTGTTGTGATTCTTAATAAATATACTGTTTATTTTCATAACACTTGTGTGGTGTCCTTTCACTTGGTGTTCAAGGGGTATATGTGTGGTATAACAGCTGGCCTAACACGCCCTCTCGAGTCTTTAGCCTTAGACTGCTCGTATCCACGCTACTAGGATAGCTGGTCTATAAGGTTGACTTACAACCAATCATCAATAAGGGTTGCTGGACTGATACATAGTGTTCACTAGAATAGTGAGCACTGCATATCAGGCCACCTTCTCACATTGGTGAGCAGCGGTTGGGATTTGAGCTTGCTGTTGTTTTACCACACGTATCCTAAGAATATCTTGTTGAAAGATCACATACGTACTTCAGGAACATATAACTTAGCTTAGAATACTCTGAGTTCTACTGAACCAGCTGTTGTAGCTCCTCAAGGCTTAGCACACCTTGGCTGCAACTCTTAGCAAGGGATCAGTAGGCAAACACATAATGTAGGTAGGTGCATCACTTACACCACACTAGAATCAGCATGTCAGACAAAGGAGGAAACTCTGAGTCTCCCCTTGTGTCAGTGGACCCTCCACAGGTCCCCACTTCCAGATATGCTGCTCTTAGCTTCCAGGAGATGAGACAATTGTGTACCTCCAGGAAGCTAAAACAGGGGTCTAACCCCACAATTCCCTTTCTGATGGATCTCTTAGGGACCTATGATGCCAGGATGGCTGGTAACCCAGACCCTTCTAATCCAGATGGGAACATGCCTCCCGTTGAGGGAAACAGAGGAGACCCTGACCTAATCCACCTCTCAGCTGAGACTGAAGAGGGGGAGGAGGGGGAGGATCTATCTGGGGATGAGGCAGGTAAGGGAAAGGTAGAAGTCAGCAGACTAACCAGGTCCAACTTAAGCAGGCATGAGAATGGTACTAGGGGACCCCTGGGGCCACTCTCAGGCCAGCTTAACATTGGGAATGGACAAGTTAGGTCTCTATCCAGAGGCTCTAACAGATCCCTTCAAACCAATGGCTCTCACAACTCTTCTCACAGAGGGATGACTTCCCCTCAAAGGAGAGTGTATGAAGCTAAAGAAAGGGCAGTCAATCTGAGGATTGAAAGGGAAGAACTTGCCCTGGCCAAAGAGAGGCTTGCCTTTGCTAGAGAGCAACAGTTAAGTGGGGTAGTCCCCACTGGTGGCAGCATTGTACCTAGCAATAGGGAAAGGAGTTTTGATACAAAGCACCTGAATAAGATAGTACCCCCCTTTAAGCAAGGGGATGACATCCACAAGTGGATAACTGCTTTGGAGAGGGCCTGCACTGTGCAGGGTGTTCCCCAAAGTCAGTGGGCAGCTATCTTGTGGCTCTCCTTTGAAGGTAAAGGTAGAGATAAGCTCCTCACTACTAGAGTGGAGGATGCTAACAATTACCAAGTCCTGAAGAGTACACTGATTGATGGGTTTGGCCTAACCACTGAGCAGTACAGGTTGCTGTACAGGGATACCCAGAAAACTCAGTCTCAGGATTGGTCTGATTTTGTAGATTGTGCCACTAAGGCTTTGGAGAGCGGGTTGCTGGGCAGTAAGGTTACTGATTACACAGGATTGTATAATTTGATCATGAGAGAACAAATTTTAAACAATTGTCAGAACCAGTTGTTGCATCAGGATCTTGTTGACTCAGATCTGACCTCTCCCCAAGAATTGGGAAAGAAGGCAGACAGATGGGTCAGAACAAGAGTTAAACAGAACCAGGGCCAGAATCAAGGTGGTCAGAAGAAAGCAGACCAGAAGGGTAAAGATTCTAAGGGGGAACAAAATGACCAGAAGTCTTCCACAGGTCCCCAACAACCCAAAGAGGGTGGGGGTCAGGCTCCCCAGAAAAAGAAGAATCAAGAAGGCCAATCTAAAAGGTGGTGCCAATACTGTAAAAGTAAAACTCACTGGTTTAGTGAGTGCACCAAGAAAGGAGGAGGGCAGACTCCTGCCACTGCAGCCCCTAAAGCACCTGTGCCCCCTAGTACAGTCAGCAGTGGTATTGCACCTCCCAAGGGTTTAGTTGGGTTAACCTTGGGTTCTGAGGGGTATGACAACTTAGTTGGCACACTCACTCAGGCTGTTCTTGTCTGTACAGGGGATGTGGATATATCCCCTGACATAAGTCCCAATACTTTGGGCAAATACAGACAGACACCTTTAATAAATGAAAAATGGCATGACCAGGAGGCTGGTTGTACCCTTGTCTCAGAGAGGTTTCCTCCTTACCTTGGCCCATGAGATTCCCTTAGCAGGTCACTTAGGCCAGACAAAGACTTGGGACAGGCTTGTCTCACACTTTCACTGGCCTCACATGAATGAGGATACCAAGGAGTTTTGTCGCTCCTGTGTCACTTGCCAAGCCAGTGGTAAGTCAGGTGGCACAACAAAGGCCCCCCTTATACCAATGCCTGTGGTGGGGGTGCCCTTTGAAAGAGTGGGGATTGACATTGTTGGTCCAATGGAACCCCAGACAGCATCAGGGCACAAGTTTATACTGGTGGTAGTGGATCATGCCACCAGGTATCCTGAAGCTATTCCACTTAGGACCACTACAGCACCTGTAGTGGCAAGAGCCCTAGTTGGAGTGTTCTCCAGAGTGGGCTTCCCTAAGGAGGTTGTCTCTGACAGAGGTGCAAACTTCATGTCAAGCTACTTAACTGCTATGTGGAAGGAATGTGGTGTCAACTACAAGTTCACTACACCCTATCATCCACAATGCAATGGGCTTGTTGAAAGGTTCAACAGGACCCTAAAAGGGATGATTCATGGACTACCTGAAAAGCTCAGGCGTAGATGGGATGTCCTGATTCCCTGCCTTCTGTTTGCTTACAGAGAGGTCCCACAGAAGGGGGTTGGCTACAGCCCTTTTGAACTTTTGTATGGGCATCCTGTGAGAGGCTCCCTGTGTTTGGTGAAGGAAGGATGGGAGAGACCTCTCAAAAAGCCTGCAACCAACATAGTGGACTATGTACTTGGTCTCCTCTCCAGGATGGCTGAGTATATGGAGAAGGCATCTGAAAACCTTAAGGCCAGTCAAGAACTTCAAAAAGCTTGGCATGACCAAAAGGCTGTCCTGACTGTTTATCAGCCTGGACAGAAGGTGTGGGTGTTGGAGCCAGTGGCCCCAGCAGCACTCAAAGACAAATGGTCTGGGCCCCACACAATTCTTGAGCAAAAGGGAGAGGTCACCTACCTGGTGGACCTTGGAACTCCCAGGAGCCCCCTCAGGGTGCTCCATGTCAACAGGCTCAAAGCATATGTCGACAGGAAGGACATGAGCTTGCTCATGGCCATAGATGAGGGACAGGAGGAAGAGAGTGACCCTCTCCCAGACCTGCTCACTCAGAATCCTGACGATGGATCGGTAGACGGTGTTGTCTTTTGTGGCAGCCTCTCTGAGCATCAACAGAAATACTGTAAACAGGTTCTTCAGTCTTTCAGACATAAGTTCTCTCTGACACCCAGTCAGACCAATTGGTGTACCCATGAAGTTGACACTGGTGACAGCCTGCCAGTAAAGAGTAAAATCTACAGGCAGCCTGATCATGTTAGAGACTGCATAAAAACTGAAGTGCAGAAAATGTTGGAGTTGGGAGTCATTGAACCCTCAGATAGCCCTTGGGCTAGTCCAGTAGTTCTAGTGCCAAAACCTCACACCCAGGGTGGTAAGAAAGAGATGAGGTTCTGCGTAGACTACAGGGGTCTCAATGCAGTCACTAAGACTGATGCCCACCCAATACCAAGGGCAGATGAGCTTATAGATAGATTGGCTTCTGCCAACTACTTAAGCACATTTGACCTGACAGCTGGGTATTGGCAAATCAGGTTAGCTGAGGATGCCAAGCCCAAGACAGCATTTTCAACCCCTGGTGGGCATTATCAATTTGTGGTAATGCCCTTTGGTCTGAAAAATGCACCTGCCACCTTCCAAAGGTTGGTGAATCATGTCCTCACTGGGCTGGATGACTTCTGTGCAGCATATCTTGATGATATTGCTGTCTTTAGCTCCACCTGGGAGGATCACCTGGTCCACTTGAGGAAAGTGTTAGAGGCTCTGCAAGCAGCAGGCCTCACTATCAAGCCACCAAGTGCCAGATAGGGCAGACACAGGTTGTATACCTGGGCCACCTTGTAGGTGGAGGCCAGGTTCAGCCACTGGACAGCAAAATACAGTCAATCAGGGACTGAGCTCCTCCAACCACCCAGACTCAGGTTCGAGCTTTCTTGGGCCTGACTGGTTACTACAGAAAGTTTGTCAGGAACTATGGATCCATTGTGACTCCATTAAATGAACTGACAAGTAAGAAAATGCCAAAAAAGGTTCAGTGGACAGCAGGCTGTCAAAAAGCATTCGATGACCTAAAGCAGGCCATGTGCACAGCACCTATCCTCAAGAGTCCAGACTACTACAAACCATTTATTGTCCAAACAGATGCTTCTGAGTTGGGTGTGGGAGCTGTTCTATCTCAACTGAATTTTGATGGTCAAGACCAGCCCATTGCTTTTATAAGCAGAAGGCTGACCCCCAGAGAGAAGAATTGGTCAGCTATTGAGAGGGAGGCCTTTGCTGTGGTTTGGGCCCTGAAGAAGCTGAGGCCATACTTGTTTGGCACTCACTTCAAGATTCAGACCGACCATAAGCCCCTCTTGTGGCTAAATCAGATGAAGGGTGAAAACCCCAAACTGCTTAGGTGGTCCATTTCCCTACAGGGGATGGACTTTACAGTGGAACATAGACCTGGTACTGATCATGGCAATGCCGATGGGCTCTCCAGATATTTCCACTTAGAACAAGAAGACTCACCTGGTCAAGGTTAGCTTATTGTCCCAAAGTTTGGGGGGGGGTCATGTAGGAGAGTAGGGTCTGCAATCCTATGATCACCCAGATTTTTTGCTTTGTTTCACTGGTTTACGACTTTCTCTGGCTGTGGGCCTGCCAATCAGACCCACAGCCTGGCTGTTCTCTCTCTAAATTACAACGTGTACCCTAGGTGCATTTACCAATTGGTACTGGGCCACCTTATCAGACCCTGTAACTCGGGGCATAGGTGTACCCAGGGCCTACCACGGGCTGAAGCATGTATTATGCCACCCCTGGATGGCCTCCTAAATTTGACACAACTGGCTGCATGACAGCTGGGGCAAAGTCGTGTAATCACCCTTTGCTGTAGATATAGTATACCTATATCTAACCCTAAAAATGGACACACAGATTTCTATCAGTCACTCCTATGGCAGGCCTTGACAATCCTGAAGGCAGAGTGCTTGGAATCGTGTGAGATGGTGCTCTGGCATGAGCTGAGCCTGTCTGCAGCTTGCGGAACCAAGTCCTAATAGCTGTTCCATGATAACACATACCATATACTCTTAAGTGCTTTATAATCCTCGCGGATAAATGCTATCTTTGGTATTGCTTTATCAAAACATGTCGAGTAAGGTGTCATACGAATTGGAATACTAACCCCTCGCCAATTCTGGCGACGGGGTTAGCATTCCACCCTTCTAGAGGGACACAACATGTAGGTAACTGTGAACCCCGGTTAAAGTTAAACGAAGCCTCAGCTCCACAAAATGGATGCTGCCACCACAGACACGAGTCTGACCCCCTGCAGCTGGGAGTCCTTCC
Organism: Lissotriton vulgaris; assembly: GCF_964263255.1. Taxonomy (NCBI): domain Eukaryota; kingdom Metazoa; phylum Chordata; class Amphibia; order Caudata; family Salamandridae; genus Lissotriton; species Lissotriton vulgaris. Next base: position 138,274,876 of record NC_141689.1, read on the forward strand.
AGCGAGGGGAGCCTGGACAAAGGGTTTCCTGTCCGGGGCAGTGCTAGCACCATCCCAGACAGGGTTTTGTGTATCCTGGGTAGGCAGGGCTTTACAGGAAGGTGACTGCTGAGTGGCACCCCGGTGCTCACTACGCATAGGCCGGTCAGAACCAGTTCCAGGGGCACACCAGCCCCTGGCCTGGGGGAAGTCTGGCATGGGAGAGGGGTGTAACCACCCCCCTCCTAGTCCCACCCATAGGCCAGACCTAGTCACCGGGTCAGCCCCTTTTCTTAGTATAAAGATAGGAGCGGGCCCCCTGTTCAAATTAGATAATCTTGGGAATCAAGACACGACTTTCTGCGAAAGGACATCAAGATTTCTTCTTCAAGATTCTCCCTTGTGGCTAAGGAGTAGTCACCCTGCATCCGCAGGCACCATCAAGAACACTGCGGTCTGCTGCAAGTCCTTCCTCAGGAATCCGACGACACAGCTCGACGAGACCCGGCTTCCCTGGCACCTCTGACCTCTACTCACCTCTACAGCCAAGCTGAGAACCGTGAGTGCGACGAGACCTCGAGGGACCGACGATCGCCAAGACTGCACAACTTCTTCACAACAAGGCCGCCGAGTGTCCCTCTGGTGAGTGCTTTGGGGTCCGAGAAGCCCCAACCCTGAGCAGCTCCAGCACCGAAGATCAGCCCTCCAGCATCTCCACGATCTGCGTGGGGCCCTTCTGCTTTTGCCTGCTCACCGCGTTGTTTGGCTACTAGCCAGCTGGCTTGTGGCCTTCTGAACGACGCCCGACGACATCACTGCTGCTGGTCTGGTTGCTCCAGACTGGCCCTTGCTTCCTTCTTCAAGAGAAGCACCCCGGACCCTCCTGGTCCACTCCAGACGCCATTTTAGGTCCACCGCGTGGGCTTGAATTTGCCAAGGCTTTGTTGCCCAACCCTGGGTCCAGCGACGCCGACAGCTTCATCCATCGTGGGACAGCTCGCTCCTCCATCCTGGTCGCCGACAACGCCTCCTGGTCTGTGAGATCTGCAGAGCACAGCGTCGCCCACTCACCTAGTCGAGGTGACTACCATCCGGTGCCCTCCTGGTGCCACCTGACTACTGGCTAGTAGTCTCGAACTTGGTCCCCTCTGCTTTCAGGTATCGTCCATCTTCAAGATCCAGGCTTGGATCACTTCGAACTCTCTTCACTGGTCGCCTGCCAGCATCTTCCTTCCAGGCTCCTGGTCCGTCTACGAGGATTCCCGACGTCTTTTGAGACATATGCAGCTGCAGCCCCTGGGCTAGGTAACTTCGGCATTTCGGTGCCCCAGCATAGCCTCACTATCCAAGGGTCAGAATCCACTTTCGTTTTCCTCCTACCAGGTCGGGTTCGCCCGAGAACACTAACTTTCTGAAAACTAGCTACCATAGACTTTGTCCCGCATCACGCGTGAGAGTGCACACTCTGCACCCGAGTCCCCTGGGTCTCCTAGAAGTAATCTGAAGATTCTATAGTCAAGATCTAGCGATTCCAAAGCCTATTAGTACTGTACTTACCTGCTAGTAATTTCGCATTCCACTTTCAGAGTATATGGTTTTCCGTGCCCCTCGGGCATTTGTATATACTGTGCTAACTTAAGTATTTTCGTAAGAGTTTTGTTTTGTGCTTAGTACCCTGTCCTCATAAAGAGTACAGGGCTGTTGTGATTCTTAATAAATATACTGTTTATTTTCATAACACTTGTGTGGTGTCCTTTCACTTGGTGTTCAAGGGGTATATGTGTGGTATAACAGCTGGCTTAACACGCCCTCTCGAGTCTTTAGCCTTAGACTGCTCGTATCCACGCTACTAGGATAGCTGGTCTATAAGGTTGACTTACAACCAATCATCAATAAGGGTTGCTGGACTGATACATAGTGTTCACTAGAATAGTGAGCACTGCATATCAGGCCACCTTCTCACACCTGGCTTCACAAACTGTTGTGTATGTTGTTAGGGGTAAAAAGCAACACATGATTTACATAAAAGTGCCAATTTTGCAACTTTTTTTAACTTATTTTTCTACACAGTACAACATCACAACATCCTTAGGGGGTCTTGCTGCTGATGCATTAGGAGCCCCTGCAGCAGAATGGACGCAGTTTAATTGGACTTAGTTCATTTTCCAGGGTGGCATTAATCATTTCAGACATAGGGCACAATGCTGTCTTGTACCAGCCTGTCCCTTGACAGCCTGCTGGGGAACGGTGTATCTTCTTAAGTCACAGGGCATGGCGAATCTTTAGCAACAGCCTTAGAACAGCCAAGACGCAGCACATTTTATATTCAAATAGTGTTACAAGAAGCTTGCCAGTCTCCCTGGAATATGCTATGGACAGACAAAGGAGTAATAAACAAGCATTTGGAATGCAATAGGTCTCGCATTTACCCGAGTTTTAGCCATTTGCATTGTAAATGATAATGCCTTTTATTTATGTTTTAAAAACTAAAACAAAAATAAAAGACATTTTTATTTGCAATGTCAATAGCTCAATGTAAATGCGAGACCTATAGCATTGCAAATGCTTGTTAACAGTGCCCTCCTCTCTTTCAGATCCATTTAATTAGTTATATTGTGCAACTCATTCCACCGTAGGGTGTCAGAACAGTATAAATCACACACATGAGGTAGAGAAACAAAAGCATAGATGTTTAAATCAGAATGTAGGAAATGTTACATAAGCCAGAGTACTAACAGATGTAGGAGCCATGTCATCTCTACTGGTAGACGTTAAACTGTGATGTTCAGGAGAAGCAGAAACTCAGAATTGAAAATGGAACACCGTCGTTTAGGTTCCCTTTAATAATGAGAATAGAATCCACCCTAATTAATCTTTTTGCAGCATTAATATGTACATATTTTTGTGCATGCTCTTCTTTGATCACATTTAATAATTCACTGTTTTATGTGAGGATTTTAATTTATAAACTGCGAGAAACAAAAAGAGGTCTCTTGGAAAAGCAGTCACCCACTGACCTCTTTACAGGATATGTACTTTGTTGGCTGTATGGTGCACATCTTTGCAACAGGCTTATTAGCCTCTGTGATATTTCATGAGTGGTCAAAACCGCAACTAGACAAAACTCCGATCTCTCTAAAGGAAAAAAAACAGCAATCCACCGGTCTTCTGGACATTTTTTTTTATGTAATTGATTATTTATTTATGTGGTTGCTTGGAAGTTGCATGAGGCAAACAGCATGGCAGTCTCGCATTTGATGTACAGCACCCGGGACTCCAGCCGTGCACCGGGGCTGTCACCCATAGGCAGGGACTGCCATAACCATAGAGGAATCTTTTCCGGGAACCCCTACGTAGGCACCTGGGATGACGTCATGGTGCGCGGTTCCGGTGTTCTGTCTTCAGTGTCCTGGAGGAAGGCCGGCCCCGCCCTGTGATGCCGTCAGTGGTCCTCCACTAGAATGTCACCCAACAAGCATTCTTTTTGATAAGTCCAGGTGAACCTAGTGTGAAATGGCAGAAATGGAAGAAGATTTTTGCGAATTATGCGAGAGTTTGTGGCACAAACCTGAGTGCAGAAAGGAAACTTTCTTTACTTTTACACTGTCTAGGAGGTGAAGGACAAGACGTACTAGAACACTTGCCGGAGCTCACAGCAGCAGAACAGAGAAACTTAAATGAGTACGAAATAGCCATAGAGCAATTAGACCGTCATTATCTTCCAAGATTGAGCACAATAATGGAGAGATACCATTTTGGCTTGAGAGGTCAGAAGAGAGATGAGTCTGTAGAAGACTACGTGTCCGCTCTAAGAAAATTGGCGTCTTCATGTCAATTTGGACAAACATTAGAAGAAAGGATAAGAGATCAGTTTGTCTTAAAATGTGCTCATGACAGCATTTGTAAAGAGTTATGGCTAAAGGATGAACCACCCTTAGAGGAAGTACTTGTGATAGCAAAGCAAGTCGAACACATGACCAAATGTGTAGATGAACTGAAAGGAGAAAAAGAGAAAATGGTGGAACCTGAGAAGAAAGCCGAATCCAAAGTAGAGGAAGTAGTTTGTCAGGTTCAGAAAGAGGGAAAAGAAGACAGTGGGAGGAATGACAATGTGACGAATAGATTTAATCCGAATTTTAATATGTCTAACAAATTTTCTTGTTTCAGGTGTGCCAATCCCGGACATTTAGCTAACTCACCAAATTGTCCTGCTTTGAAAGTTATTTGCAATGAGTGTGGGAGAAGAGGTAATTTTTCAAAAATGTTGTAGGACAAAAGGTAATAAAAGGGATAATACGTACAAGAAATGGGCACAACCACAAGTGAAAACGGTTACGTTTCAGGTTAGTGATGGAGTATTAGAACATCCCACACATTTAGTTAAAGTAGATGATGCCATGATTGAATTTAAATTTGATTCTTGTTCCCAGATCACTATGATTGATGAAGAGCTTCTGCACAAAACCTTTGGAAAAAATGTAAAGCTGTTCAAGAGTGACATCTTACCGCTAGGGTATGGCAGTAAACCCATTAAGATTTTAGGTTATTTTACTGCCACTATGGAATTAGGATGTAGAATCATTCCTGGAAAAATGTATGTTACCAATTTTGGGGATGCACTAATTAGTTGGAGAGACCAACGTGATCTTGGAGTCACACTTGATCCTAATGCCACACCTCAGGTGAGAATTCAGGAGGTAGAGGAAAATTTCCATCTGTGTTTAAAGACAAGTTAGGATGTTTAATTGGCTATAAGCATTGTATCAAGCTTAAGAAAAATGCTATCCCTATAGTAGCGAAGGTTAGAAGGATTCCACTAGCGGAACAGGTAAAGGTACAAGAAGAGATAGAAAAGTTAGTTTCAAATAACATTATAGAGCCTGTAGAAGCCACGGAATGGTTGGCTCCCATTGTGGTTGCGAAGAAGCCAACTGGTGAGATTCGTTTGTGCATTGACCTAAGAGCGTTAAACAAGGAGGTGGTGGTGGACAGATTTCCATTACCCAACATAGATGAAATTGTAGGCACATTAGAGGGTGCGAAATACTTCACTACCCTGGATCTGGCATCTGCCTACCACCAGGTAGAACTAGACACTTCTTGTCAGGACTTAACTGCATTTGTAACACCGATGGGTACCTTTAAGTTCAAAAGGATGCCATTTGGATTGATATCTGCTGCCTCAGTATTCCAGCGAATCATGACACACATACTTAAAGGTCTTTATGGGGTAAAATGTTACCAGGATGATCTTCTTGTATATGGGTCGGACTTGCAGGAACACAATGAGCGTGTGTGTGAAGTGTTGAGAAGACTGGCTGATTCTGGTTTGACTCTTAAGAAAGAGAAGTGTAAATTTGGCTTAGAAGAAGTAAATTACCTAGGGCACTGTATTAAGAGTCAAGGGGTTTTTCCAAAATCGGATTTGGTTGCTTCCATCAGTAATGTTGCAGAACCTATCAATAGAGAAGAGTTATTATCCTTTCTAGGGATGGTAGAACTTTATGGGAAGTTTATTGTACATTTTGCGGACAAGACAAAGAACATGAGGAGACTCACTGGGAAAAGTGTCACTTTTATCTGGTCAGATGAGTGTAAGAAGGAATTTGAGGGAATAAAAGAGGAATTGAAGAAAGCTCCGTCCTTGCAAGCATTTGTTCCTGGTTTACCTACGTTCATTTTCACTGATGCAAGTGAAAAGGGATTAGGAGCGGTGTTGGTACAAAATAAACATGACCATGAGTCTTTAATTGCATGTGCATCCAGATGTCTTCGTGGTCCTGAGTTAAACTACTCTGTAATCGAAAAGGAGTCATTAGCGATATATTGGGCACTAAAAAAGTTCAAGAATTTAGTTTGGGGGACTAAATTTATTGTCAAATCTGACCATAAGCCTTTAAAAGAAGTATTTTGTAAAAAAGGACTAGATTCTATTTCTTCTCGGATTAGAAGATGGATCATATCTTTACAGGAATTTGACTTTGAAGTTCAGTATTTACCTGGTGTGTCTAACAAGGCTGCTGATTGTTTTTCTAGATTGGTTAAAAGTGATGATACGGGGTGCGAAGATGACTATGTTGATGAAGATGATTATTTAAATGTTTGTGAGGTCACAGAGGGTATTGTAAGTAAAGAAGAGTGGAAAGAGGAATTGTCAAAGGATGAGGAGTTGGTTAAGGTAATGTCTCTATTAAAAGATAACAAGCGTCTGGACAAACCTTGGTCTCTTGTTTCTCATGAACTTTCAATTTCAGATGACATGCTAACTCGTGGATTGAGACTTATACCTCCTTTCGCTTTAAGAAAAAAACTGCTCTCTCATGCACACTCTGGTCATTTGGGGATAGTAAAAACCAAGGAGATGGTTCGTACTCAGTTTTGGTGGCCAGGAATGGACTTAGAAATAGAACGTTTGGTTAGGGAATGCGTGGAATGCTGTGCTAGTGATAAGATTCTAAAAGTCAGGCAAATGCCCATGGTATGTAGGGAGTTACCCAATCATCCCTGGGATGAATTGGCAATTGACATTTTAGGGCCTCTTACCGGAGTTTCTGACACCCCTTACCTGATAGTCTTAATTGACTTGTATTCACGGTGGATTGAGGTTCGCGCAGTCAGTGAAATTACTTCAAATTCCGTCATCAAGTTTTTATCTGACATATTCTTGAGAGAGAGTTTCCCAAATAGCTTACTATCAGATAACGGTCCTCAGTTCTGTTCTAGCTTCTTTGAGGACTATCTTAAAAAATGTGGTATAGTACACAAGAGAACATCGTTATATCACCCTGAGACAAATGGTGCAGTTGAGAGGGTCAACCTTACATTGAAAGAATGCATTCAGCTCGCAAGAGCTAGTGGCTTAAATTGGAAGGATGCACCTAGAGAAAGAATAGACGCTTATCGTTGCTCCCCTCACTCGACCACTGGAAAATCTCCCTTTGAACTATTTAGAGGTAGAGTTCCGAACACGATGTGGTGTCCAGGTTGGATGAATATGAAGAAGGGGTTTGTGGATAATCGTGTGGGTGCTTGGAGGGAGAGAGAAATAGAGACACAAACTTGCAGGAAAGCATATTTTGACAAAGTTAAATGTGTTAAATTTCATGAAGTAAAAGTAGGTGACCTTATAAGAATAAAGGCACCTGTAGGGAGAAGGCCTTGGTCCAAGTATACTAATGTTAGGCCTGTCATTAAAGTTTTTGGTAATGCCGTCAAAACACAAGATGGGAGGATTTGGAACAAAAGTCGAGTTGTAGTTGTTAAGTCAAAGAACTATACTCAGTCTGACTCTGATGTCAAATCTAATCTGTTTGGCATAAGCAACTTTTCTCGCTCTTGTCACAACTCTTCACCCAGTTCTCGCATGAGGAGTCAAAGGTTACGTAGTGCTCCAATGTACATGAAAGATTATGTGTAAACAATGTTCATTTGTTCTGCTTATTTATCAATTTCTTTTATCTCTCTCTTTTACTTAATCTTCTGTTCACTACGTTTTGGTAAAGAAGGGAGATGTGTTATGTTGTGCTTTCTTACCTGTTTTCTCCCCTCTACATTCTGGCCCCATTTGCTTAGAATAGGAATGTCTCCATGTTCTTAGAATAGGAATGTACGTGTGATTCCAGGTCAGTTACGACCTGAAGCTGTTGGTGGATGAGGCGAATAAACTGGACTCTTGATCTACACTTTGTTTCCTTCTCACTTCATTTTGGGAAACACTACACCCGCCCCTATGTAGCCGTCACGGGGACGGGGCTGGACTCCATGAGGATGCGGAAAGAAGACTCCCTATTGGCCAGCAGCACGAGCCACGAGGGTCCAACGATGAAAACAACAACAACCCCCGAGCACCACAGGGTGGCTCTGGTGGGCCTGGATTGGCATGTGTGGGACAAAGGGGCCACATATAGCACCGCGCCGACCCCAGGCCCCAGTCACAGAGCGCCGCACTGGTGGAGCGGTCTCTGGCGGCATGGCTTGCGAAACGGGGACCGCGTTCCCCAGGGGCAGAACCAGGCAGCGCACCGGCCCCATAGCCCGGCATAGCTGCGGCAGGCCCTGGGGAAGAATCGGCCTGACTGGGGGCAGCGAGCCCCAGTAAACGAAGCACAGCCCAGAGCACCGCACGGCTGGAGCGGGCTCTGGGGCTGAATCTCGATGCCCAGGACAACGGGGACCACCACTGCTCTTTCAGCGACTCGACCCTCAACCCCAGGCTCTCGGGTGAGTACAGCAAGCAGTGGCTTTATTTGTAAAATTGCTTAGTTTATTCGAATGCTTTGTTACGCCTTACAAAAACACACCCACCCTGGATAATGGTTTCTAGGAGCTATAAACGCCTTATGGGTATAGCCTAGTGTGCCACCCAAAACGGCCAGACATATGTTACAGTATTAGGCGCATTAAATACAACTCAAACCTGCTTTAAATACCTATAAAAAGACATTCTAAATATAAAACAAGCCCCCACTCCCATTAATTTACATGAAACAGCTGGTGTGCAGCATTAGATTGAGCACTGCCATACTGATCCATGCTTTTCAACCTGCGGTACTGGGTGGCCCATCTCTCCGGGAAACCTCAATTACGTAGTTCAAAACTGGCTTGTGAACGTGGCTGTGTGCATGAGCCCTTATGGTGGCGTTTGTAAACCTGTTACTGCATGCTAATTATGCACTTGCCTCACTTTGTGTAAGGTTGGACTCTTAATAGGTGTTAGTGATTTGGGGGTTTCATTTCAAAGCCTTGGGCTGTTTCCCAGGTGCGGTCACTTTACACTTTGACATCTGCTAATCATGATTGTCCCCTCTCGTGGGAAGTTTGAAGTAATATCTGTCCTTGAACCTCATTTCACATACATGGGTTGTTTCCCAGAGTGGTCTCTTTGTACTAAGCGTTACGCAAACAAATGGTGGACGGAATGCCGAAAGAATTGCATATTTAACCCCAGTCAAGAGGTCTGGGTTAAATTCATCTTTCTTTTGCTCATCATGACACCCCAGTTTAGACCCAGCCATATGCAAATCAGGCACGAACCTGTTCCTCATGGGACCAGTCCATCCCGAACTGCCAAATTACGTCCTCCCTGGACCGGAAACCGCATCCTGTTTTTCGGGGTATTATATATCATCAGCCAGGCTAATCCAGTTGCACAGTGAGCAAGAGACCTCCGTCTGGGCAACCTATTGCACTTAGGGTGAAAAGTGTTACACAAACAAATGATGGACAGAATGCTGAAAGAATCATACATTCACCACCATCAAGAGTGCCACCATGCCACCCTATTTGAGAACCAGCCATATGCAAATCAGGCTTGACCCTGTTCCTCCTACATTTGCTTTCCAGGCTCTTTAAAAGAAGAGTGTGTGTGCGCGGAGGCATGCACTGTGCAGAGGGATTTTTCGAGCACAGACTGGAGCACCTGTACCTGCAGTGACCTCTTCAGACACCGGGTAAGAGACAAGCAATTTTGGGGAATCCAAACCAGTGCCCCTGCTGAAGGTACTAACCCAGGTCAGTACCTGGGGCAATGGACTGGCCTGACTAAGCAAGTAAGAAAAAGAGGTATCTTGGAAAAGCAGACAGCCACTGACCTCTTTACAGGATATGTACTTTGTGGGCTGTATGATGCACAATCTTTGCAACAGGCTTATTAGCCTCTGTGATATTTCAAGAGTGGTAAAAACCGCAACTAGACAAAACTCCGATCTCCCTAAAGGAAAAAGAACAGTAATCCACCGGTCTTCTGGACATTTTTAAAAAAAATTTAGTTGATTATTTATTTATGTGGTTGCTTGGAAGTTGCATGAGACAAACAGCATGGCAGTCTCGCATTTGATGTACAGCACCCGGGACTCCTGCCGTGCACCGGGGCTGTCACCCATATGCTGCCATAACCATAGGGGAATCCCTTCCGGGAACCCCTACGTATGCACATAGGATGGCGTCATGGTGCGCGGTTCCGGTGTTCTGTCTTTAGTGTCCTGGAGGAAGGTCGGCCCCGCCCTGTGATGCCGTCAGTGGTCTTCCACTAGTCTGGTGGCCGGACCCGCCCCTATGTAGCCGTCACAGGGACGGGGCTGGACTTCATGACAGACTGAAGCACCTGTACCTGCAGTGACCTCTTCAGACACCAGGTAAGGGGCATGCAATTTTGGGGAATCCAAACCAGCGCCCCTGCTGCAGGTACTAACGCAGATCAGTACCTGGGGCAATGGACTGGCCTGACTAAGTTAACAAACAAAATGGGGTCAAACCTGACTCATATCTTGTGATTTATTTACCATCTCTTCTGATTGTTCTTGATAAACCTTTTATTTCAAAATAGAGAAAGCGTTTTAGTTGTGCTGTTCTTAGGAGATTCAAGTAGCAAATCTACAAAACAAATAATACTTTGATTATTCGCATGCCTAAACTAACGCAGATTTAGTAATTTCACAAACTGAAAATATTTTAATGTGACAATGAAAATTATTAAGTTCTATCAAGGCACATTTCTCTCGTATTCAAGGATTTAAAGGTGTGGAAATATGCAATTGAATGCACTTTTTCCCCTTGTTTTTCTCTCCACCAAGACAATATTTTTCCATGCTGATATACCTTTACAAACAGGAAGGTCCTATAGGGACTCTGTCGAACCCCAATTAAAAAAACACTAACGCGTCTTAAGTGGGATCCACGGGTGCTGCCAAGCATGTAAGAAAAAAAAATTTAAGTGTTTGTTCCGCCGCAGGGGGTCAAGTATATAGGGCTAAAATTGTAGGTTCATTTGCTTATGAATTTCTCTAATTTTTTACTGATCCTAAGCCCTTTCTATAACTAATTTATCTATTTTAGTTGAATAGGATTTGATGATTATAACATAGGTTCATTTGCCTAATTATCTCATTGAATAACCACATACTCTGGTACGTTTTAAATGTTTATCACATTAATCATAAGAGCAGAACAAATTACAGTGTTAACTTCATCTTTCAGAGGAAGTATGATAGGTCTATCAAATTTAAAATACGTTTTCACAATAACTAGCATGAAGCGTTTTAGCACTCTAATTCTCTGTGGCTTCTGATGAGGAATATCACAGTTGTCACATAGTAGTCGTGTGTTTTTGATGTATGTTCACTGTGTTTTGCCTTTCACCCAACCCCCACAGGTTAGGATACTCCTTAGTGTCCGTATACCGTTGTGGGGTTTCTGGTCCTGAAGAATGCTTAGCTAAAAAGGCATCGATAAGCAGAAACATGTTGACCAATTTTCACTTCATTTATTAAATCGGACTATACTAGTAAACCTATCCATCCAGATCACGTCCGTCTCACTTGTTTTAAACGATCACTGATTTTCCACCATTAAAATTACTTTGGGATAAAACCAGTTATCTTTTAATCTACACTACCCTAACCCTAACACCATCCCCACAAAAAAAAACGCTTCGCTGTAATTCAGGCTCTGTAGCACACCAGGGGGACATTCGGTCCCTCTGCTGAGAACCCATTGATGAGGCATGTCACCAACTAGGTTGGTGAGTGAGGGATCTTTTAAATAAAGAGGTTTCTCCTCGTTCTGCCCTTGAAATTCCCTCTTTTTCTGCTATTTTGTTGTTATGAAGGAACAATAACTAGTGAAAACAAGCATTTACATTGCAACGGTTTCGCCTTTGGAAAAGTTAGACCTATTGGCATTGTAAATGACAACATTTTTATTTATGTGTTGGTTTTGAAAACAGATAAATAAATGACATTGTCATTTACAATGCCAATAGCTTAATCTCTTGCAAATGCGAGACCTATTGTACCCTACGGACGAGCTCAGCAGACAGCAATTACTACCACACACCCACACCCAGAGCCACACACACACAAGCCAGCCACACACACCCATAGCGGCCCTTATTGCTTGAAGTACATCAAGACCCTTGTTGCTGGTATACAGCATGCTTCAATTTTACGCTGGTAATAATACAAGCACACATTAAATTGCTCAAAATCACACAGTGCTGGTCAAATGCTGAATCTGGGATTAGAAACCAAAAGGTTTTTTTAATTAATAGCTGCACCAAAGACTGGCAGAATGACCCTAGTGGCATCTGCAGTCAGGTGCAGTATGCCCATACAGAAATTGGCTTCCCAGCTGGAGTGATAGATAGCTTGTGGCTTTACAGTTGTGCATTGAGAACCACGTGGCTCAAATACGATGCTGAACATCATCAGACTCTCTAAGTCACCAGTTCCTTTACAGGGAAGTCAACATAGAATTTGGCACCTCTTCACTCCCTTTTACTTGTTAAGTTGGAGCATTCTTAAAACAAACAGTCGAAGAAAGTAGGTCTTTGAAAAGCGTTACTTCTATTTCCCTTGAACCCACTGCAACTGGCTGCTGAGATTGCTTTCAGTGCGAGGAAAAGAACTGCGTCCCCAGTCCAAAGCAAAAACTGAATGAAAGATAATTGCAAACCTAAGGCTTAGGAACCCTTGGATGCTTTCCTGCCTCAACCCGTTGTTTAACTCACACGGAAAGGCATTGCATTAAATGTAAAGGCGACGGAGACTTCAATAACGAGAGGCACTATATAATGTTATTACACACCTCTGTCAGGGCGATGCTGTGCACTGCTCAGAGGAAAGTCCAACATACCCGCGGCACACATGATGCGATATCACGAGGCCTCTGAGGGGTACAACACACACAACTCAGAGCGGTGTGGTATGAGTCACCCAAGCGTAACACATCACCTACACACTCAGCTTTAAGGAGTCCCAGCGTGTACCTCTCTCTCTTTACCCCCCAAACACACACAACCCTCAGAGCAGCACTGTGTTCACTACACTGATGGGAGCGATGACAGAACTCACCCAGCACCAAAGGATCACACTGCACACAATACCTCCACACCCACCCACACCCCTCGGGACGATATGATGTCGCATGGCTTGGAGGAGGGGGGGGGGGCAGATCATAACTCTCCTCCACACACAACGATGCAAGGGAATATCATATACTACCCCCCCCCACACACACAAACTCATGTGGGCTCAGTTTAAGTAACTTACTCAGGGCAGAGTATATCCGCCAATCCGAGATAGTCGCGACATACACCCACTGAAAGTGTGCCACTAGAACACCCGCCACACATCACAGGGACATAACTACACACTCCACCAGCATAATGCAGGAACAAGTGTACATTATGCAGCACTTTCTCTGGCAGTGTCATATCCATCCATTTCAACTAGAAGCAGCAGATTTTTAAATCTCCAAATTAGGCATATTATGTGGCAAATGCAGCAACCTTTAAGTATGTTGTAAACGCAGCAACCACAGAATCGCATAAACCTGGCGTCCATTGTTTTAGCAACAATTCATTCATGAAAGGCAAATAAAACCGAAATATTCCAATTCTAAACAGTGCCCATTGTTAACTGCACTTTGAAGATGATCACTTCTTCGGTTTAACTACCCGAAAGAAAGCAAAATAAATATGCAAATAATGGGTAAAGTGTAATATTGTCCTGGGCTAACTTCTGTATTTACAAACTGCTCGACCTTTGACCTTGTGGTTTAAGATGTCACCATTAGCCCTGGGTGGCAACAGTGGACAAGATCACACGGTTACCCTTTATCTGGTCTCTCCCCTGCGCCGACTTCCTTAAGGAGAGACCTTGCATGCAGGTGTCAAAGGTCAACGTCTCTTCCCCCCCTGCGGTGATTGTGCTCGAAGCTTCAAACGGGGCCGATTTGTGACTTCCTCCGATTTTGCAACGCTGCCTTCACCCCCGCTCTCCCGCCCCCTGGCAAACCTGTTAATTAACCTTTACACATACAAATATCACCCCTGGCCAACCAAGTGCCTCTTTGTGCTCAGTAATTCATCGCCCAGCCCCCTCCATTGGAATTGCCCCCTCCCTGCTCAGGCACATTTAAATAGTTATTGTCTGTGTAGCTCGCGCCCATGAATGACCTCCCACCCCCTCAAAATGTTTCCATCAGGCTTGAGCTCTTCAGAGTCGGTGCACGTGCACCACCCCAAAGAACTGCAGTCCGAAATCACATCCGAGTACACAATGAAAGTGAGATTAAGCACAGATAACGCTGCCACCGGCCTCTTGGCGCTTGAATAATGCGCGTCCGCTGGTGATCTCAGAAGGATGAAAGCCGAAAGCCGAGGTCGGTTCTGAGGGAGTCGACCCAACAGCACATCTGCAGCAGGCGCTCTAGCCCACTGAGCTTTAACCGAGCTATCTCCAAGCTCTTCTGGACTCCTGTGAGACCATGGGCCTGGCTTCGAGAAGCCAGGGGCCCAGGGCTACCATCCAGGACTTCAAGGCGCGTTGCGCTGTATGAAACTGGGGGGTGGTGGTTCCTGCACAGATCCACCATGATAAGCTGGGGCAGTGTGCAGGCCCTGCGCGGATCAGGACAGACAGGGGCAGTGTGCGGGCCCTGTGCGGATCCAGGTCATGCAGAGATAGTCTGCATCCATGGATACTAGGACAGTGGTGCACACCACAGTGTAAAACAGGACAGAGTTCCCGAACGTTCTAGTGGCTCTTCCCTCCTACATTAGACAATAGACCCCACCTGCTCGCCAACCACTCTCCCCGTTTGTCTTTCGTTGTCTTTCCCAATCACTTCGTTTGCACCTTTGCCTCTTCACCCATCCGCACCCTCATTCCATCTCCCCTCCCCCTCCCCCCAGGGCACTGCCCTTTCCTGTCGGGACGAACGCCAGGCGTCGCACGAGCCCCTTCAATGCCTGGAGACAGTTTTCTGTCGCATTTTTTGCCGCCATCAATGCGCACTACGAAGTAACCGCTAGGGGGCGGAACCGGCCCTTCCAATGAAGCGATCGCGGGGAAGTGGTTTGGCATTGAAAAGTTTCTTTCCGAGAGGTTGTGTTTAATAACGATTCGAGCGAATTTCGTTTTGTATGGCTGAACATTTCTGCTTTACTGCTGTGTGTAGTATTTTGTGGAAAACGACTTAAACAAACGAACACATTTTTTTTGTACTCTGCACGCCCCACCCCTTCCTCCTTAACAAACAACAAGATAGAAGCAGTTTACGTGGTGAATGGGGTTCAAAGTGGGGAGATTTGCACATCAAAAGAAAGTCGAGGCTTGTGTGAAACCAAACAATATTATGTACCTCAGAGGATACAAAGCGAGGCAAACGGAGAGTGAAAGTGGAGGGGGGGCGGGAACGGGAACACGGGGAGGGGGGCTGAACGGACACACGAACAGCGTGGGAGGGGGGGGCGGGAAGGCAAGAATTAAAACAAGCATTTGCAATGCAATAGGTCTCGCATTAGGAAAGTTTGAGCTTTTGGTATTGTAAATGACAATTTTTTTATTTATGTGATGGTTTTGAAAATAGCGAAATTAATAGCTTTGTCATTTACAATGCCAATTCTTTTAACTTTTGCAAATGTGACACCTATAGCATTTGTAATGCAATATGTGTTGTATTTACGTGACTTAGATGTATTGATATTACAAATAACAATTGTTCTTAATTTTTTTAAATAATTAATACGTAAATAAAAGTTGCTGTAATTTATAATGGCAATAGCTTAAACTTTTGTAAATAATTTTTGTGAAGGTTATGTTCAGTGTATTTTATTGTGACGAAAATCCAAGAACAAAAGTGAAATATTAACATCTTTTTGTGACATTTGTAATAAAGCTTGAAACATTGAGAGAACATATTTGAACCAGTTGTTGAATGGTTGAGACGAGTGATGCTGTGGCGTTCAGTGATGCTGTAGCGTTCAGTGATGCTGTGTTATTCAGTGATGTTGTGGTGCTCCTGAGTGATGCTGTGGTGGTGCTGAGTGATGCTGTGGTGATGCGATAGAGTGTAATTATGTGGGGTGTAACTATGTGGCACTGAGTGGTATTTGGAGTGTATGTTGCATTGAGTGCAGTGTAATTATGTGGCGTGCAATTATGTGGCACTGAGTGGTATCTGGAGTGTTTGTTGTGTTGAGCGCAGTGTAAATCTGTAGAGTGTAATTATGTGTCACTGAGTGGTGTTTGGAGTGTATGTTGTGTTGAGTGCAGTGTAATTATGTAGCATATAATTATGTGGCACTGAGTGGTATTTGTAGTGTATGTTGCTTTGAGTGTAGTGTAAATATGTAGCATATAATAATGTGGCACTGTGGTATTTGTAGTGTATGTTGCATTGAGTGTAGTGTAAATATGTAGCATAATTATGTGGCACTGAGTGTTATTGTTTGGAGTGTAATTATGTGGCGTGTAATTATGTGGCACTGAGTGGTATTGTTTGGAGTGTAATTGTGTGGCGTGTAATTATGTGGCACTAAGTGGTATTTGGAGTGTATGTTGCCTTGAGTGCAGTGTAATTATGTGGCGTGAATTATGTGGTCTGATGTCATAATCTACCTTTTGCTCCTTAATTTGGAGTTTTCATTAAAAAAATGGTGTGCTTGAATGTCAAACAGTTCATAAGTTACATGACTGCTAACATACAGTGGTTGGCGTGTTGAACAGGTTAATTATTCAAGTTTGCTGTTTCTGATGATAAACTGGAACAAATGAAGTGACTTTTTTGTCCGGATCTTATTAATAAGACAAATGCGGAGATTTGTGATGTTTGATTGAAGTTCACACCGCTGGCAGTTATCAACTGGAATCTTAGTGAATTTGTAGTATGAGAATTTGCACCCAATTACCAAGCCTTAGCAATTTTTACAGTATTCCTCAATACAGGGTTATCAGTTTGAAAAATAAGTAACTAATAGCACAAGTTTACAGTTACAAATCAGCCCACTTTGTCATGCCCAGGGAGACAGAAATTTTAGTCGGTTCAACCTGTGGGAGCTTCTAAGCTAATCGCTGCATATCGCATAAGCCCAAACCACGTCACTTTCCGATAAGAGAAAGTAATATCTTGGGGCAACCAACAAACATACTAATAACAAGTCACAGTGTTTTTTACTTTTTTTTCTAAGACGAACACCTGAGGCCACCAACGACAATCTGATCTGCTTCATAAAATGTTAACAAATCGCCATTGTTTATTGCCCAAACAAATAAATGAAACAACAATGGTACAACAATAACTGGACTAGTGCAGCCAGCTCCTCCGTTTTAGAAGTACTGGTGGCTGAAGTTCAATGGGATGACCGTCCCATCATTGTAGTGGACACATTGGTGTTAGCCTACATTTAGCATGACCAAGCTTCTTATAACTAAAAGGGAAAGTGCGGTCCAGCCTTCCCGTAAAGGCTCGGTGTAAGAAAAACAATGCAGCAATGGAGTGCGATTAAGGATGAAACTGCACCAAAGTGTAATAAAAACACAGGCAAGGCAGGTGAGCTAATTTTCTTTGTATAAAAAACCGAGCAGGCTGCATTAAAGAGTTCCCTTGGGTCTTAGCCACTTCTCATACTAGTGACCACACATTAACACTGGCAGCATCTGAAAGCAAAAACATGGGGCCTCATTTATGGGGCCTTGCGTCAGTTTTGCGCTTCCGATGCGTCACTTTTTGTGATGCAACAGCAGCGTAAAACATGCCTCCTGTTGCGCACTATTTACAAAGTGACGCATCTAAGCAGATGCGTCACTTTGTAAACCCCTGAGCTACATTATACCTGCATCAGGTATAATGTATGCAAGGGGGCGTATTGACGCAAGGAAGGGTCGTAGAAGTGACGCAGTGAAATCTATGAGATTTCACTGCGTCACTTCTAGGACATGGGGCTTACCCTATGTGAAAGGACGCATTGCTGGAGTTGCGTCACTTTTGTGACACACTTCAGCAATGCGTCACTTTTGCGCTTACAGATACGTCAGAAATACTGACGTATCTGTAACTCCTTGCGACATGATGCGTCATACATTAAATATGACGCTTCAGGTATGTTACAAGGAAGGCGCAGTGAAAAGTGACGCATCGCTGTTTTCACACAGCGATGCGTCATTTCTCATAAATGAGGCCCCATGGTCCAGCCTTTTAGAGGAGGCTCTGCGTAACAAGAGAAGTGCATTGTTGTTGGACAACCTCAAATTAAACGAGCTGTTGTGGGACGGGTAAGGGGCTGGGGGGATAAGTGACACAGTGGTCTCGGGTAGAGAGGGGTGGAAAATAAATAAAAATGTCTTCTAGTTTTTGCAATGCTTATTGAGAAGAAGTGGAGTTAAAAGTATTATTTTTTCTAATATTACAACTAAGACCAGTACCCTTTCTAATATGGTGGAAAAACGTATTTTTAGTCTTCCATGGCCTTTGGGGGGCGGGGGCTCATTGTTAAATCTCCTTGCATGTACGTATAAGTGAAATGCAGAAGCGCAAATAGGTATGCTCACAATTGCAAAATCCCTTCGAAATTGGGAGAACATGGTTTTGTGCTTATATATTGCCTCATTTTTTTGCATTTTCATAAAGCACAAACTCTGACCCAAATGTATTGGAGTGCTTTATGTGAGCACTAGTTACATTGCACAAGTGCACATTTAATAGACACATTGTAGTATACTTCCATATTCACACAATAACGTACAAAGGCTAAGACCAGGGCCACTGGAATGATACGGCACAGCTAATTAAATCATGTGGCAGGAGAAGGCAAAATTACATCAACTCACCACAACTGAAACAGACTAGGTATGGGGATCTGTTGATAAACACAAGACCTCAAACACACTTACAGTCACATATCACAGCCTAAGCAAAAACATGAACACACACACCAACAGAGGTTACCACAGATACCTGAAAACAAACACTTTCGAACAGCGACAATTATACATATACGCATACACAAAAAGTTAGACAGGGATACATACTTAAGAGCACAAACTTGACCTAAACAAGTTTGAGCTATTGGCATTGTAAATGACTATGCCTTTTATTTATGTTTTTTTTTTAACATAAAAAAAAAAGCATTGTCATTTACAATGCCAACAGTTTAAACTTGCGCAAATGAGAGACCTATTGCATTGCAAATGCTTGTTTTAAACTGCAACGTTATTTAAAACTTTTGTGGTTCTTGTTTTTTTTCTCTCATTTCACTGCACAGTATTTGAATGAAACTCCCAGTCACAAGCCAAGAAAGCTGTCAGCAGGCACCTGCTGTAGGATTGTGGTGTCCAGCTCAGCTGTGGAAGGCCAGAGCGCCCCCCTCCCCCCCCCCACACACACACACACACACCAAAGACTTGTTCATGTTACTGCTAATAGACTATCTCCCTCCTAGGCTCGCTGCACCCGCCTGGGGTCCGTGGCGGGCGGGATGTCACCACATGATGTGCATCCTCAGGCCCCCAATTGTCATTCTGCAGATAATTAATGGGGCTAATACATGGCTTGCTCAGACCCCTCTCACCTGCAGCTGGTGCAGTCTACTGGGTAGAAGAACCAGCCCAGGTATGTGGGGGCTTCATCCACAGAGGGGAAAAAGGGCTCATACCTCTCCTCTGCCACCGGCCCCTTTGGCACCGACCCCGCCCTCAAGATTCACAGGTAATTAAACGTGGAGGTGCGTGGGGGCGCCTGGGCTGGAAGGGCGATGGAAACCCTCATTCACAAGCACATCCTAGAACTGAGATGAGGAAACAAAACAGAGGCGCATCCTTCACCGCCTTCCAACGGTGCCAGCTGTTCACTTCCGGTGGAGGGGGTGGGTGAGCCGTGTGTCACCACGGGTAGCTGGAGAATTTCATAGTGGAAAATGAACATTAGTCTTGGAGGCTGCACGCACTGTGTGCGCTGAAGTGATGCTCTTTTCATGCCCTCAGCGACCCCACCAAAGGACGCATGTTAAGGCATAACCTTGGAATTATGCGGCAGTCGAGGCTCACGCTATGCGGTAGTGTGGAGTAAATTACGAGGCAAGAAAAGTCAAATCATGCGGCATAATGCTGCACAATTTGTAATAGTATTACTTCATTATTTCATCATTTTCAAACTTGGTTACTACGTGATTAAACAGTGTCTTGCCAAGTATAGCATAGGTCACCTCTTGCAGTGCGAAGTAGCACGCCAACGGTGAGCTGACCTATGGGAGCGGTGTCGCAGCGGCCAGGGCGGCTGACCCCGGAGCGGCAGCCCTGTTCTGCTGATCTTTTCAAGCTGCTTTTTTTAAAGCAATTCAACAGCGCCAGATAAGACGGGCCCAGCAATTAAGTATCCGGCAATTTGCTTCTGCAGTTAACCCCTTCCCTGAGCTTATCCTGCAAGTGTCTAAAATGCATCGAATGCATGGATACCTGGTAGTTTTTTTAAATAATTATACACAATTAAATAATTTTTAGGAATGAATACAATTAGCAGTGTAGACATTTTAGTTGGTACGGGAACATTTGCAATAGAACACATAGGGGGTGGCGATGGAAGTGCTCCAACACCCAAGTGAGAAGAATTTGCCCCAGGCGGGTATTAATCTGTCACGTCCGTTGTGCTGTCTGGGGGCGAGAGGAGAAAGACGGGCAGGGAGGTTTTCAGCAGTGGCTGGAGGGGGGCTTGAATCGCTCCAACACTCGGGGGGATCTGGTCTTTCATTGCGCTGCCTGGGGCGAAAGCGGAAAGGAGTTAGCCGGACGGGGTGGGGGGAGGGAGGGGGGGGGGGATGTCCCGTTAAATAGTTTTCCAAGATGTGGCATGCTCCTGGGAGTGGAGTCCTCTATTTGCCAGCCAGCGCAAGTTCACCCCTTCGCATTTCGTCCTCCCGAGAACCTCTGCTCGTCAGTGTGCAATGTTCGGACCCATGGGGGCCGTCCTGGAGACACGTGGAGCCGCCTCAAGGATCTTGACCTTGTCTTCATCTCTACGTAGGGTAGTGACGTGCCCCCACCCCCCCGAGAGTTCAGTTGTTCTGTAAGTGTATCTTAGCTTGTTGTACCAGGGGCATTATTGAGAGGTTCGTTATCTGAGGGGCTCATGTCCGCATTGACAGCGCTGCTGCAAGCACTAACGAAGACTTTTAGCATGGGGGGGCGGGGAAGGGGAGCAGCCATATGGTGTTTGAGTGAGCAGCCTTTGATGTGCGAGCGAGTGGGAGGGAACAGCAGGGGGCGCAGAAGCAGATTGCCTTCTAGGCAGGAGGCAGGCAGAAGGCTCGGGCAAGCTCGTGCACGAGAGCACATGCACTCGTGAAAAACCTCTTTTTTGGGCTCATGGTGAAACTCTTGGTTTCACTGCTATAGACTCGTCCTATTCCATTCCTGCGGAATGGAAATAGGCTGAGACCTAAAAACCACTCACCTGGACTTCTTCCGCCGGCCGTGGTCGGCATGAAATGACGAATCCAAACGAATAAAAAAAAAACGAAAATCCGCCCACCGCCCAATGACGATGCAAAAAGGGTGGAGAGGGGAAAAAATGCAGGAACGCCCACGAATCTGGTCCATTAATGACGGACAGATCTCTGTTCCAATGGCTAGCCTCCATTTATGGAGCTAGCCAATGGAACAGAGGGCGTATTCAAGTCCACCATACTGAAAACTAAAGATTTCTCCTGGGGGCGGAGCTAAAGCTCCGTGCCGCAGGTGAAACCTAAAAAGGGGGAAATCCCTTGGTGGACACCACTAGAAATCAATCGTGCACTAGATTGATCTCACTTCCATTAGCCCATATGTTAGCAGGGGTCTCTAGCGCTATACACTACACAAACAATAGATTCTATAAATCACGATTTTTATTTTTTTCTGTTAAAAACACATATCATCAATACTACAAATCTTAAAAAACACCAAAATACAATTTAATTAAAAAAACATATACAGTATCATCACTATCATATTTAACATGAATATATTGCAGGCAAATAAAATTGTTGGACGACAAAATCGTTTTCACACTACATCCTAAAAAAACAAACAAAGATAGGAGAGACAGACATAGACACTCAGATTTGTCATAGAAAATAGGCACATCAAGAAGACCCAATATTCGAACAGTACTAATCCTGGACCCGCTTAATTGATCTTGTCTGCAGGATAGACTGTGTGCCTTTATTGTGCAAGTGTGGGAGTCGATGCATTTCGATGGCTTTTAATAATACTCTGCCATCCTTTTCAAGACAGAAAAATTGGTCTCTCCTACTTATAGGGCACTGGTTGGTTGCCACTTAAAAGATTACCTGTAGATAAACATATTTTACATGAGTATTTTGCATAAATATCGCATTCATGTTGTCTTTTATCTTTAACATTATAATTATTTATCTAACCCTCTCAATGTTATCTAGGGGATTCTTGGTGCATCTCTTTGCATATCAATACTTTGTTGCCCCAAGAGCGTATTATTCCAAGAAAAGCAATACCAGTTTTCCAATATTCACATATATAGTCATGTTTTTCCAATTCTAATATCTGGGCTTCTGAGACATGCTCAAACTACCCTGTATGCTCATTCTGAAGATTAAGCATATAACAATTTCTGTCAAAATCACCTCCCCCCTCATGTGTTGCCCAGTGGATACTTAAATCTAGATCACAGTGACTGTTTATACAGGCATTGTGTAGCTTAATTTATTTACCTTATCGCATATTATTTTGCTGCATATCTTTTATTCATCCTGTTTTTATTTCTATGACCATTATGACTATACGTTGGTTCTGTAACGCAAATAAAATCTATTATTACTATTTTGGATTATTTCTCATGGCCATTCTGGTTATGCTACATCTAGGGCTTTATTAGATAATTACCTTACTCTCCTCTGATTCGTCAGGAATTACTTATGTTCGACAGACACTTCTTTCTCCGATATCCTTTCGTATTATCTGGAGGGAGGTATAAGGTTTGGACTTTATCTAGACCCTAAATGAACATCACTTGCTAGTTCATTTTAGCGTTATGGTCTCACTCATATACCTACTTAAAAACAGTCCCGTTGGGTTCTTTTCTTCTTAAAATACGCAGGGAGCTGCACTGAAGATTCAACCTTACTTCTAGTTGTGGAGATATTACTCAGTTTCTCTCTTCTAAAAAATGATGAAGAGTATGGAACTCTGGTCATTACAGGCATTTATGTATCTATTACCAGGCTGGAACAATAACTAGTACCTCAGGAAAGAGAGGATAGAGAGAGAAAGCACAATGACACAATACACAGATTTATATTTACCTAGGATGGTGCGAAAATCAGACCCCTCTGGCCAAGTGTACATGGGCCCCTCAGAAAGTTCAGATGACAGGTACTTCAGGATAGGACAGGACAGATGACCTCTTCTGGATTCAACGCCTGTGTCACCCCTCTCTGATACTAACTTCCTCCTCGATTCTTCCGCGGTCTTCTTCTAATTCTATTTTCCTTCTTCGTTTAAAGTTCTCAAGTTACTCAAGAATCACATTTGTCCATTTGGGGCCTTTGAATGTATTATTCAGTATTTTTATTTTTTGTCTCCTTCGCCTGGGGTTCTCGTTTACCTGTCCTGACTGACTAGTGACTTCATTCACTTGGTCAGGTT
Organism: Lissotriton vulgaris; assembly: GCF_964263255.1. Taxonomy (NCBI): domain Eukaryota; kingdom Metazoa; phylum Chordata; class Amphibia; order Caudata; family Salamandridae; genus Lissotriton; species Lissotriton vulgaris. Next base: position 138,298,290 of record NC_141689.1, read on the forward strand.
CTGCATTTATTGTCTTTAAATGATATCTGAATCTTTTGACATATCTAGGCCAATTATCACCTTTTCTAACTCTTTTGGCCTGCACTGCACCTTCACTTTCCTCCTCAATCTTGAGGGTTCTTTTAGTGGCACAATTTGATTTTCTTCATCTTCTGAATTCCTCCCTAACTGACCTAGTTCCGGGCTTCTTATTGTGACATCATATGCCTGAACGCGTTCTGCTTCTCCTATCTGGTCCTGTTCAGGTTTTACTCTAGTTTGCTCTTCTTCTTCCGGAACTTGTTCTTCTTTTCCTAACTGGTCCTGCTCAGGTCTTATCGCACTTGACTGCTTTACAGCCTGAACATGTTCTTCTAAACCTATCTGTCCCTCTTCAGAACGGTGACTATTTTGGTTCACCTCTATCTGAGTGTATTTTTCTTTCCGTATCTGTTCCTGCTCAAAGTCTCCAACAATCTCAAATTCAATTTCCTGAGCTTGTTCTTCTATACCTGTCTGGCCCTCTCTAGTTTCTTGCTGTTCTAAATTTGTTCTACTATTAGTTTTTATATTTACATCATGTATGTCAACCACTGGTATCCAATCCTCCTGACTAGTGCTTGGTTGTTCATGTCCAGCTACTTCAGAGTCTGTTATTGTAGACTCTTCAGCTGCACAACCCTTTGCACCCTCAACTGCTGATGTCGGTTGAGGATTTTCCACATCAGGAGCTCATACTCCCTTGGTATGATTAGCATGTATCCAGTTAGGCAAACCTGCACATTTTACTGCTGTTGTAATCGGTATGACCTGTTTCGGAGTACTTCACCTGGGTGCTAGATACGTCTTTCGGGTGTGATTCTACACCACCACCCAGTCTCCAGGATTTATATCATGTGCTTGATCCGGCTGCCCGGCAACTGCATTTTCTCCAACCTGGTGAGAGACAGAATGTACTAAGTCAGCCAATCTTTTACAATAGTCTAACACCAGATTATCAGTTATACTTAACAGTCTGTGATTGCTAGAGTGAGGTCGATTTTTGCTTCACCTCCCTTTTACAGATTAGCTCAAATATTTTTGTCACCTAAGTGTTCATGCTAGTCCTTTGAGAGCAACTGTTTATGTTGCATCTCCAGAAACCAGTGATCCGAGGGCAGAGGCCATGCAGATGGCACACAAGGTGGGGGAGCCCAGTCGTGTGCACCAGCAGGGCAGTGAAGTGACAAGCACCAATACCCACAAAAAAGTAACAAGGGCACTGAATAACACAGGATATTCTCTTTGTATCAGGCAGGAATAACAAGGTTAAAATGCCGTAATTCCAAAATGTAGAATTAGTGCTACAGCAGTCTTCAATAGGACTTGCAATGGATGCCGCTTCTGCCTCCCGTACCCTGGAGGCGGCACATGTGTCACGCAGCAGCGGTAAATGTCCTCCTGTAGATAGTGAAGCACGGTACGGTCATAAAGCAGTGGGAAGCACACTCGTTGACCTGTAATGGCACTGCTCCACAATTAGGGGAAGGCGCTTTCCATTAGCTGTGTTTTCTGATGATGTGTCGCACCGGCCCCGTCCAACAACAAAACTCCTTTAGATCCAAACAGAGTCTTCCACTCTCACTGGCCACACGTACACGTTCACAATACAACAGCTGGGAATGCACTTTTCGGTAAAAAAAACACATCCTTTCCTCCTAATTTATCAAATAAACAACTCACTGAAGAACAGAGGCCAGCTTTATCATTGAATGTATTGTGAACTGTATGATTGAGGTATGGGTATGTGGGATGAGTCTTGGGAACATGTGAAGGATTGAATGTGTGGAACAGGAGTTGGTGTCACGTACTAGGGATCCGCCATACGTAAACTTACGCCCAATTGCATCCCTCCTTTATGCCGACGATGCTGTCCTCATGGCCCGCAGCCAAGTAGTTCTACAAAGGGCACTCTCTTTTTATTTTATTTTTATCGATAAGCTTGGCCTGAAATTGAACACCAAGAAAAGCTTTGTGATGTCATGTAGGACAACGAAAAACAAGACTAGAAGATTTCAGGTGGGGGGGAGCGACGTGGAAACTATCCACTTATTTAGTTACCGGGAGTGCTTTTTGATAGGTCATGCTCCTGGGCACCGGCTGTTAGGGCTAGGTATTTACTTTATATGAAGTCTATAGCAGTTCTTTTTAACTTTTCTATGAATTGGGGAAAAGGCCTTTAGAAATCTTGCTAAAGATATATCGCGCAAAATGCGTGAGTATAGCTGTCTACGGGGCGGGAATCTGGGGATTCCAAGATTGCACTTTAATTCAGCGTACGGAAAACGCTTTTTTGAGGTCCCTCTTAAGTGTTCCAACCAGTGCACCAGTTTCTAATTGTCACTCTGAGCTGGTAGTCACATATATTTCTGACCTTATTAAGGCCCAGCGAGTTCTGTTATGGCACAGAATTTGTACCACAGAGAGTGCCGGCCTTAAAAGGGATATATAGCGAGGGATGCAATGAAATTAGATAACGCCTGTAAAATTTGATGGCTGAAATATGTTGAGAATTTTATGCAGGACATTGGGCATCCTGAATATTTTACCCTGCCCGATAACTTGAATTCTATGAAACATAAAGAGTTTAAAAGAGTTAATATGACTAATTTAGAAGAAAATAGCCCAACTCTTGATTTGAACAAACCCATGGTGATCCACCATCAAGTGATCACAATCACGTGTAATATTCAACCATACTTGCAACACGTCCTGAGCAGATACGACAGATATCTCCTGACCAGATTTAGGTTTGGGACATTTCACCATCTAATTACATACCCAACTATCAATGACTGGTCTAGGGAATTATGCCGGTGCCCCTGTGATAATGTATAACAACAAAGTAGAATACATGTGGTTTTATTCTGTAAGTTCTATACTATCAAGAGGCTAATATGGTTAAAGCCATTATTAAAACAGGGAGCCTGAAGGCAATGCCGCCCTGCTTTTATACATTTGGAGATGCTGGATAGTTTTTTTGTATTGGTTCTATGGTGGGATTCCTAAAGAACGTATTAAGGATTAGGAAAGCGATCAATTAGTGAATTCTGAGAAGAGCGTATTGGAAAATCTGTCCAAGGGAACCATAACACGTTTACAAGTACATTATGAACTTACCAGTATTACTCGGTCAATTGCTGCATATAAATGTATTCTTATTGTGATATTTGATGATGAATTTTTTATTCTGTATGTATGCTTTTATGATTTTAATACTTAAAATTGAATAAAACTTGTTTTTTGGTTTGAATGTACATTATGAAATTGGAGTGTGGGACTTGATATAATTGAGTATTTTGTGATTGATGTCTGATGTACTGTTCAGTATTATGCTAAGCATTTAACTTTTTTGAAATATGTGTAAAAATATCTGTCTGTTTGACGTGATTTGTCTAAATATTGGAGAAGGGCTTTCTGGCATTTGATGTTTTTCTTATATGTCCGTGGCATCTCCTACGTTCATTCTGTATGGGGTGTTGTGTGAGTGTCTTCATTGATTTTTTGTTTTGAGACTCTTTCCACACTATTAGGTGCTTCCACCATGACCAAGCTGGAAAGTATCAAAACCTTCAGATTCTCCGATGAAGATTTTGCCAAAATGATCGGCCTAGCTAGTGGTAGTGATAAACAGTTTACTCTTTCCAAAGGACTTGAGGGGGAATGGGTCAAACTCCTCAGCCTAAAGAAAAAAATCAAGCGCAGTGAACTGCATGAACATTTTATGCTAGAGTACTTGAAGGCAGGAACTATCCCTATAGGATTGAGGGTTTGTAACATCCATGGGCTGTTTGTTGAGATCCGCCAATTCCTGGAGAAATGGGCATTAATATCAAACAGATGCTACAGGGATTGGATGATGCTCATCATTGAGACAGCCAGGGCGGTTCTAGCCTTCCTGAATAAAGAAATTGAGGACCTCGAGGAAAAGATTAAACAGGAGAATGCGGTTGAATTGGGGAAAAAGAAACTGGAAGAGATAGCAGAATTAGATTCCTTTTCAGAGTATCTTCTGAAAAGAAAGACAGAAAAATTAAAAAAGGATATCCGTATGTTCACTAAGGAGCGAGCTGGCCGCCAACTTCTATACTAGTGCGGATGAATCCAATTCCCGGGGTGGTACCCCAAGATGGGGCAACCGACGAGTCACCACTTTTTTTGACACCACGGACTCGGACATGATTCACACCAAAGAAGCAAAAGGCCCAAGTTTGAACCAAGGAATACCTCTTTGCCAAATTTGGTGTAATTCCGTTCAGCTGTTCCGGCTGTAGCTGTGGCTAAAGGTCCTATGGGAAAATGCATGAGGAAACGCGTTTTGGGACCCCCCTTTTTTCTCGGCCCCCGCTTGATGAATCATTGTGGAACTTCCGGAATAGGAGCGGACCGGAGCTGGCCAAAAGTTTTGAAAATTTAGCAAAGATTCGTCAATCGGCGCCAAAGATATTGGGAATAGAATGTTGCGGATTTCCTATGCATAATAGCGACTACCAGTAGGTAATATATATAAATTCACTGAAAAACCACAGGTTTCAAGGAGACGTTATAGTTAAAAAATTAGCGTTTAAAAAAACTTAAAAATAGTATATATATCTTCACCCTAAGATGCCACTACATGAATCTTTGACTTAATTGACAAAAATTATTTTCTTAGTATTTCAGGAGCTCGGATTCCTCCAGCTGAGTGAAACACATCAAAGCCATGGATTCCACACAACTCCATTCCTTACTTTTAACAGTGATCACAGGTTAGTGACCTCATGTGACAATGTCACACAAATGTGCATAAGAACAATATGAATACTCACCAGAGGGATTAAATGCCTGATAATTAATGATTTTATATGGACAAGTGAGATAGACATTACAACCCTATTCAACATGGACCCTTGCAAAGCTCCACTTAATCAATCTTGCTACATATCTGTACTCGTGTGTAGCCACTTTAAATTGCATTCCACATTTATTTATGGTAACATTATTTTTTTAATAAATAAAAATAATTGGGTTGCATATAGGGATTTGAAAAATGGTCAGGGGCAAACACACTGATTAAATTTACCAAAAACTATTGATTATTTTTTAGAGGGTTGTGTCACGTTTGCATTATGCAGTGTGGTAGATGTGTGATGAAAACCTCTAAGTCAGATTTTGAAACCACACAAAGCTATTTTGCGTGGCTCTGAGTGGCTTCAGAAATCTGGAGTAACGCAACACAGCGCAAATGGCTGCTTTGTGTTACTTTGCCCAGGGCTGGCCCTTCATGAGTGTTGTGTGGGTGTTCCCCTGCAACTCCCATGTATTTTGATGCATCGCGGGATTTACAAGAACTTGTAAACCTGGGAATGCACCAAAATCTTACATCTTCCCAGGGGAGGTGTAAGAAGAAATATCTCTATTTCTTCTAATTTCTATCTCTTGCTATGTTTGCTGCATTCTGCCCCCTCACACCCAGCTGCACCAACGCCATTATGCAGTACACATAGAAAGAATGAATCTGCTTCCCAGGATTGTTTTTCAAGAGGAACTTGTCCCTTCCTGCACGAAAACATGAATGTAACAAATCGCCCTGGTGTCGTGTTGCCTGCAGCGGCACTAGTATGCCAAAAGGGTGGAAGGGAGCGGATAGGAATGCACCATATTGCCATAAATAGGGCACATTCCTGTCATTTCCCTGTCACACAGTGCAGCAAGGTGCTAGCTGCGCCACACAGCATCAAAAGCTCATAGATGAGCCCTACATTCAAAGAGAGATGTATTCATCCGCTTGAACTAGCATTGTGCCTGGAAAGTTGTACCAAACAAGCATTTCCCGGTATATTACTGTGCAATCCATAGGATATATTCCATGGGGTTGTATGACATTACAACGCATTCCGTTGCAACACATGGCTTTACCACGCATGCGTTAGGATTCCTAAAAATATTGCCCTGCACGATTCCGTATAATTATGAGTTTTCTCAGTGCACTCAATTTTTTGTTACTGTTCTTACTTTTTTTAATTTGTTTGTGGTGTGCTACAACATCTGTTGCACTGTGTCTGACAGTGCACTTGAGTATCCAAAACTATGTGGGTCAGGAACTCCTTCCCGTAGATGCGTGCACCTTTTTATTGAAACAAAAGTTTCTCCTCTTATTGATAATCATATATCTTTCACTTCAATCTTTGTTGATTTCGTATCATTAGTTTTATACTTCAATTTCTTTCTTGTATAAACAACCTTTTCTTATCTGCTGGTAATGTATACAATACCGCTAACTGCCTCTACACAAAAAGTGAATGGTATGCTCTACTGCAGATGTGTTTGTGGTTCTTCAACAGAAAAGGATTTATACGCGGTTGAAACACTTAATAGTGAGGATTCTAGAGATTGTGTACAACACAAGTATCTGTTTGTGTGTTATAATACAATTCTATATCTCAGTGTGCATGCATCTCAACATTTTTTTTGAATCATTAATATATTCAGTTTGAGTTAATCAGTGTTATAAATCCTTTTCTGTTGAATGATAAAGGCCCCTTGCACGTCCCCAGTGAGAGAAGCAACATTCTTTAAATAAAACTTTATAACCGTGACGCGTAAGATTTCTTGTGCGTCCCCTGCGTAAGCAACAGTGATCCTTTTGAAACAATGTAACCAATATTTGGAATTGTTCTGAAAAGTCTCTCATGCTTTCCCCACGATATGTCAGCCCACGTTTAGTTAGTGCATCATAGAATGTTAGAAGACTGCATGTCGAACATAAGTGAACTGCACCCTCTTGAACATCAACATGATCTCCCTCGCAACCATTGTCAGAAACCATGGGCTCAACATAGTCTCCTACATCGACGTCACCCAGATCATCCTCTCCCCCACCAAGAAACCCGACATCACCAGGTACAACTTCTATAAAGGGATAAAAGCCGTAGCCACCTGGAAGAAGAAGAGCTGCCTGAAACTCCACTTAGAGAAAACAGAAGTCCTCATCCATGGCTCTACCCCCTCAGCATGGGATTACACCTGGTAGCCCCTTGCCTTTTGGAACCCCCCACCCCAACAGACCATGCGTAAAACATCAGCATCATACTGGACTCATTACACACTATGAACTGCCAGATCAACGCCGTACACTCGGCCTGCTTCACCATCCTCCTCATGCTCCAATAAACTTTTAGATGGATCCCCTCCAAATCCATAAAAACTGTCAGGCACACCCCCCTTACTAGCAGACAGGACTACGGCAATGCCCTCTATGCCGAAATCAACAAAAAATCCCTTTGCAAGCTCCAGACATGCCAGAAGGCCGCAGCCAGACTGATCATAGACAGCCCCCATCAGAACCACATCACCAAACAACTTCCTGCTCTCCATTGGCCCCCCATTGAAAGAAAAATAGCCTTCAAGCTCCTCACGCACACATACAAGGCCCTCCACAACATCGAACCAGCATACTTAAACACCGCCTCTCTTTCCATGCTGCCAAGATGACCTCTCTCTGGCCACCATTTCACGCAACTAAAAGAGCAGAACGGGTGAAAAGTCTGTCTCCTACCTCGCAGAGAAGAACTGAAATGACCTCCCCCCCCAGCAAAGCCCTACACTGCTCCAGTTCAGGAAGGAACTCATGACCTGGTTCTTCAGATGACCGAGCACTCAAAAGAGCCGCCCCCCCCAGCGCCTAGAGACGCTTTAGTAGCTGCACCTTAAAACCCATGATTGATTGAATAGCGGCCAGATCCAAGATCCATATGGATCCCCTGCATTTCCAGCACTGTTTTGAAGCCCAAGAAGTCTTAGCCTTATTAGTTGTAAAATACTGTCTAGCTATATTGTATATTTGTGTTCTGACATCCTCCCTATGTAAAAATATTGAAAAACACTACTGCCTCCTCCGGAATACATTTCTAACCTTTGTTCTTTTCTTCTCCTCTTTAAGGCACAGTCTTTCCGGGTCACATTCTGAGTCTCATTCCAGTTACAGAAAATAGTTTTGAACAGGCTGTTCTGACACACTTTGTGGATGGCTTAAATTCCTTGACGTCCGTTGCTGAAACTTTGCTGACCAGTTCCAACCTTCGGCAAGACATTCAAAATGTTCGCCAACTCCTAGAGTCATCACACAAAAGTCTGTCAGAGGCAGAGAAGTCCTCTGAAGCGCAAGTTAAATCATTGAGCGAAAATGTGGGAGAGCACTCAGACCAGATAAAGCGTATGAATGATGAACAGAAGGTGCTACAAGATAAGCAAAAAGGTGGATTTCAAGAACAGGAGTCCCTTGCCAGACAACGAGAAGCAGCACAGAAAGATCTCAAGAATGCAAATGGTGATATAGACAAAGGAAAGCAAGCATGGTACGATGCACAGGCAGAAAGGAAGAAGGGCATTGGCATGATGTTTATTCCTGTAGCTGGACCAATAATAGGTATATATTGCTCTTGACTTGTATGAATGTCATAAAAGAAATAACACACCCACATTCATATCACTTGGTCCGAAACAAAACCCAGATAAACACCCAGGGCCAAAATGTCAAAGATTGTACGCAACACAGGGCCGCAAAAAAAGTTGCTGCACTGTTTTGCCTCAACTGGCGAGAGCTGAAATGTGTGGCATAGCTACAAAGGATTGGCACAGTAATGCTCTCTCCATGTTCTGGCACACTTTCTGCAGCCATGAACCAACGCAGGTACCCTTGCATCATAGGACGAGGATAAGTAAGCTGTGGGCAGGATAGTTTTGTGCAGAAAGGCTTGCCTTCCTGCACAAACACTATGTTTTAATGCTATTTCGTCTGTTTATGGGTGCTGCAGAATGCAGCACACATGTACAGAGGAAGAAAGGAGGTATCATAAAAAAGGTTCTCATTATGCCAGCCTCTGGGTGGTGTAAATCAATGTACACAAATCTTGATGGATATAAATTTGCTTCAGAATCCATGGGTGGATTCACAGGACTGCCCATGCACCATCCATTGTTCACTCATTTGATGCATTACCTTTGGTCTTATGGCAACACAGCTCATCATTTCTGTTAGTTTATAAATGCCATCCTGTATTTTGATACAGGTTTGTGTTTGAAAAGCAACACAAACTGATACAAAATCTGCAAATCTGGCCCTGGTTTCTAACACACATACATTCACAAAGACGGGTATATCACTCTGAAAGACATATTCATAAAAACTCACCATGCTCACACACACATACATACATATATTTATTCAGCTGGAAAGATAACTCGCAAACACACACACACATAGAGGACAAATACCAACTCTAGGCGTAACTACAGAAAGACAAAAAGGTCGTAGGAGACAGAAGACAACACAAACCGTTAAATGGGATTTACTAAGCTATGCATACACACCTTGAGTGGCTCTGCATGGCTTATCCTTAATTACTTCCTTTAATTACTCTGTATTGAGAATGCATTCCATGGAATATTTATACTATCCCATATTTACTGTGATTGCATCAGAATATTACACTTTCCCAAGTGAGGTGTGACAAAGAGAAATATCAGTGTGCTGCATTATACAGCTCACATAGAAAAAGAAAAACACCTCTAAAGATTGTTTTTGTGCGAGACGGTTCCCCTTTCTGCACAAAAACAATGTATGTAACACAGGCACCCATGCACTATGCTGCACGGGTGTCCGCATTGGCACTAAGCTGCACACAGTGTACCAGCTTAAGAAGAGAGCATAAATGATCTATATATTTGTAAATATGAAGCAATTCTGCTCTATCCATTTAACACAATGCAGTTCATTGCACAATCTTTGGTTTCTGCCCTGATTTGCATAGAAGCTTTGTAAATTTAAAATACTGCCTCTGTAAAGGGAACTAACATGAAATACTCTATATAGAGAGAGTGTGAGATCCTCAGAGAAAGATATAGGCAACAAGCAGATAGTACTAACTGACTTTTTCAGGCAGAGTGGGCGAGCTGTTTGGCTTATCAGAGGACAGTGTAAAGCATTTGTTGTACTCAACGAGAAAAACACTTTAGAATAAGTCCAGAATCTATTTATTTTAACATGAACACCATTCTTTATACATATTTTTTGAGAGGCAAGACTTCAAATAGGAAATATACTTTATACAGTTTCAATTACTTGAATAAATACTTCCGTAGACTTTTAATTAAGGAGAGAAATGCATATGTAGCACTTTCAGTATCTAGGCACTTGGCCGTCGATACCAACAGATATTTACTATTGCAGTCGTCAGAGAATGCAATGGAAATGTATAACTTGAATGGAACCGCCAACACAGTTACTGTTGTGGTCACTGGCAGTAGGTCTCTCTAGGTCTACGGATGACAAACACCGCCAACCCGGCGATCTTGGTGGCTGGGTAGCTTGTGTGATCTGGATGGCGGAGGACCACTGACTCAGATGCTCTCACAGTCACTTGAAGGAGGGCTCCAAGAAGGAGTTTCAAAGTTCACCATCAACCGACAGGCCACAGGGTGATGCGGAGCACACCATCATGGAGTAGGCAGTCATGCCACCATTACTGCTGAACGCTGTGGAAGCTTTAGGTCTCGGCATGAGTGTAAATTGTCCCCTCCTCTCACCAGGTTTTGTGGGAACCACTGACATCACCACTGTCCTGTTCAGCAGCTTGCTGTTGCAGGCTTTCAAGAGTGGGACAGGTCCTCTGCCCCTGACACTGATCTTCCCAAGAGGGTCCCCCTGTGTTCAAGAGCTCAGGCTGGTAAGGCTCAAACTCCTGTGGCTTAGTTCGTGCTGAGACTGACTCTTCTTCTCCCTGAGGAGAAAGGTCTGTTCAGAAGCTGGTTTCACAGTGTTATTGCCTTTCCTCTTGGAGGGCTGGGTCATTCTTCCAGACTCCAGCACCTATTTTGCAGTCTAAGCTCTGCGCTCATGGTTTTCCACACGCCCATTGTGTGATTCCAAGGATTCTGCCATGGATCCTTAGTGATGCCTCAGCCCATAGTGAAGTTTCCAAATCATTACCAAGCAAACATTCAGCAGGGAGTGTGAGAGAGACTGCTCTCTCTTACTTACCAGCACCCCCGCCTAGTCAAAGGACTAGTACTTACCAGCACCCCCGCCTAGTCAAAGGACACCATTGCCATGGGATGGATTGTCGTCACATTGTCAATGTTTGTGACTGGATAGGACCTTCTAGGCATGCACTGATCAGGGGACACTAGATTCTAAGTCCGAATGGTAACATAAGCACCAGTGTCTCGCAATCCTCCTACCCTAACCCCATTAACAAAAGGATACTGTTTGTATTTTTGCATGTTATTGGGCCAGATAAGTAAGGCAGCTAAGTCCACATTCCCCATGAGAGTCACCTCAGTGAGCTCTCTGACATGGTCAGGGCCCTCCTGATATCACATCTGGAGGCTGGCCACTGCATTTACTGCAGAAGAACTTGAGGCATTTTTCTTGTTTTTACAGCAAGGGTGTCCGGATTAGTGCCCAAAGGACCAACAGTCCTGACACCAAGCCATCTTAGGATCCCAATTCATCCCCTGGTACAGCCCTTGGCTTTGAATTGTCTCAGGGCCCACCCTCCTGAACAGATTTTTAGTGCCTGATGAAGACTGTTCCTTCTTAGAATTACCCTTTTTACCTGGGTGAAGGATTTCTGGTCTCCCTCTTTTGGTCTTCCCCTACCAATCGTAGTTCTGGTCATGCTAGTTATGATCCAGTTCAGAAAAGAGGGTAGTGATGGACAGAGTGTCTGAATTAAGCAGACCACTCCTACCCAGTCCAAAGATCAGGGCTTGATCCATCACCGTTTTTTAGCTAACTACACCATCCCAGCTCAGAATCTGGCAACATGCAAATTAGTCTGTCCCTGGCCCAGTGCATCATGGGAAGAGAGCAGACCAAACTACCAAGCCAATTCTTATACTGGGAAGGAAACAATCTTCCGTGGACCGGTTTCTGGCATTACAGCCGTCTTCGGCCCGGATTGCTTGAATCCTGATGGTGCAGTGAGCAAGGGACTCATGTCTGAGTATACCCTTCCACGCTTATGGTGGACAAAACGATTCAGAAAAGGGGGGGGTGATGGACAGAGTGTCTGAATTAAGCAGACCACTCCTACCCAGTCTAAAGATCAGGGCTTGATCCATCACCGTTTTTTAGCTCACTGCACCATCCCAGCTCAGAAACTGGCTACATGCAAATTAGTCTGTCCCTGGCCCGGTGCATCAGGGAACAGGGCAGACCAAACTACCAAACCAATTCTTATACTGGGAAGGAAACAAGCTTCCGGGGACCGGTTTCTGGCATTACAGCCGTCTTCGGCCCGGCTTGCTTGAATCCTGATGGTGCAGTGAGCAAGGGACTCATGTCCGAGTATACCCTTCACGCTTATGGTGAACAAAACGATTCAGAAAAGGGGGTGGTGATGGACAGCGTGCCTGAATTAAGCAGACCACTCCTACCCAGTCCAAAGATCAGGGCTTGATCCATCACCGTTTTTTAGCTCACTGCACCATCCCAGCTCAGAACCTGGCGACATGCAAATTAGTCTGTCCCTGGCCCAGTGCATCATGGGAACAGGGCAGACCAAACTACCAAGCCAATTCTTATACTGGGAAGGAAAAAAGCTTCCGGGGACCGGTTTCTGACATTACAGCCATCTTCGGCCCGGCTTGCTTGAATCCTGATGGTGCAGTGAGCAAGGGACTCATGTCTGAGTATACCCTTCCAAGCTTATGGTGGACAAAACGATTCAGAAAAGGGGGTGGTGATGGACAGAGTGTCTGAATGAAGCAGACGACTCCTACCCAGTCAAGGATCAGGGCTTGATCATCACCTTTTTTTTTAGCTCACTGCACCATCCCAGCTCAGAACCTGGCTACATGCAAATTAGTCTGTCCCTGGCCCAGTGCATCATGGGAACAGGGCAGACCAAACTACCAAGCCAATTCTTATACTGGGAAGGAAACAAGCTTCCAGGGACCGGTTTCTGGCATTACAGCCGTCTTCGGCCCGGCTTGCTTGAATCCTGATGGTGCAGTGAGCAAGGGACTCATGTCTTGATCCATCACCGTTTTTTAGCCAATTCTTATACTGGGAAGGAAACAAGCTTCCGGGGGTGCAGTGAGCTGAAAAACGGTGATGGATCAAGCCCTGATCTTTGGACTGGGTAGGAGTGTTCTGCTTATTCAGATACTCTGTCCATCACCACCCCCTTTTTTGAATCGTTTTGTCCACCATAAGCATGGAAGGGTATACTCAGATGTGAGTCCCTTGCTCACTGCACCATCAGGATTCAAGCAAGCCGGGCCGAAGACTGCTGTAATGCCAGAAACCTGTCCCCGGAAGCTTGTTTCCTTCCCAGCATAAGAATTGGCTTGGTAGTTTGGTCTGCCCTGTTCCCATGATGCACTGGGCCAGGGACAGACTAGTTTGCATGTAGCCAGGTTCTGAGCTGGGATGGTGCAGTGAGCTAAAAAACGGTGATGGATCAAGCCCTGATCTTAGGACTGGGAAGGAGTGTTCTGCTTAATTCAGATACTCTGTCCATCACTACCCCCTTTTCTGAATCGTTTTGTCCACCATAAGCGTGGAAGGGTATACTCAGATGTGAGTCCCTTGCTCACTGCACCATCAGGATTCAAGCAAGCCGGGCCCAAGACGGTTGAAATGCCAGAAACTGGTCCCCGGAAGCTTGTTTCCTTCCCAGTATAAGAATTGGCTTGTTAGTTTAGTCTGCCCTGTTCCCATGATGCACTGGGCCAGGGACAGACTAATTTGCATGAATCCTGATGGTGCAGTGAGCAAGGGACTCATGTCTGAGTATACCCTTCCACGCTTATGGTGAACAAAACGATTCAGAAAAGGGGGTGGTGATGGACAGAGTATCTGAATTAAGCAGAACACTCCTACCCAGTCCAAAGATCAGGGCTTGATCCATCACCATTTTTTAGCTCACTGCACCATCCCAGCTCAGAACCTGGCTACATGCAAATTAGTCTGTCCCTGGCCCAGTGCATCATGGGAACAGGGCAGACCAAACTACCAAGCCAATTCTTATACTGGGAAGGAAACAAGCTTCCGGGGACCGGTTTCTGGCATTACAGCCGTCTTCGGCCCGGCTTGCTTGAGTCCTGATGGTGCAGTGAGAAAGGGACTCATGTCTGAGTATACCCTTCCACGCTTATGGTGGACAAAACGATTCAGAAAAGGGGGTGGTGATGGACAGAGTATCTGAATTAAGCAGAACACTCCTACCCAGTCCAAAGATCAGGGCTTGATCCATCACCATTTTTTAGCTCACTGCACCATCCCAGCTCAGAACCTGGCTACATGCAAATTAGTCTGTCCCTGGCCCAGTGCATCATGGGAACAGGGCAGACCAAACTACCACGCCAATTCTTATACAGGGAAGGAAACAAGCTTCCGGGGACCGGTTTATGGCATTACAGCCGTCTTCGGCCCGGCTTGCTTGAATCCTGATGGTGCAGTGAGCAAGGGACTCATGTCTTGATCCATCACTGTTTTTTAGCCAATTCTTATACTGGGAAGGAAACAAGCTTCCGGGGGTGCAATGAGCTGAAAAACGGTGATGGATCAAGCCCTGATCTTTGGACTGGGTAGGAGTGTTCTGCTTAATTCAGATACTCTGTCCATCACCACCCCCTTTTCTGAATTGTTTTGTCCACCATCAGCATGGAAGGGTATACTCAGATGTGAGTCCCTTGCTCACTGCACCATCAGGATTCAAGCAAGCCAGGCCAAAGACTGCTGAAATGCCAGAAACCGGTCCCCGGAAGCTTGTTTCCTACCCAGCATAAGAATTGGCTTGGTAGTTTGGTCTGCCCTGTTCCCATGATGCACTGGGCCAGGGACAGACTAGTTTGCATGTAGCCAGGTTTTGAGCTGGGATGGTGCAGTGAGCTAAAAAATGGTGATGGATCAAGCCCTGATCCTAGGACTGGGAAGGAGTGTTCTGCTTAATTCAGATACTCTGTCCATCACTACCCCCTTTTCTGAATCGTTTTGTCCACCATAAGCGTGGAAGGGTATACTCAGATGTGAGTCCCTTGCTCACTGCACCATCAGGATTCAAGCAAGCCGGGCCCAAGACGGTTGAAATGCCAGAAACTGGTCCCCGGAAGCTTGTTTCCTTCCCAGTATAAGAATTGGCTTGTTAGTTTAGTCTGCCCTGTTCCCATGATGCACTGGGCCAGGGACAGACTAATTTGCATGAATCCTGATGGTGCAGTGAGCAAGGGACTCATGTCTGAGTATACCCTTCCACGCTTATGGTGAACAAAACGATTCAGAAAAGGGGGTGGTGATGGACAGAGTATCTGAATTAAGCAGAACACTCCTACCCAGTCCAAAGATCAGGGCTTGATCCATCACCATTTTTTAGCTCACTGCACCATCCCAGCTCAGAACCTGGCTACATGCAAATTAGTCTGTCCCTGGCCCAGTGCATCATGGGAACAGGGCAGACCAAACTACCAAGCCAATTCTTATACTGGGAAGGAAACAAGCTTCCGGGGACCGGTTTCTGGCATTACAGCCGTCTTCGGCCCGGCTTGCTTGAGTCCTGATGGTGCAGTGAGAAAGGGACTCATGTCTGAGTATACCCTTCCACGCTTATGGTGGACAAAACGATTCAGAAAAGGGGGTGGTGATGGACAGAGTATCTGAATTAAGCAGAACACTCCTACCCAGTCCAAAGATCAGGGCTTGATCCATCACCATTTTTTAGCTCACTGCACCATCCCAGCTCAGAACCTGGCTACATGCAAATTAGTCTGTCCCTGGCCCAGTGCATCATGGGAACAGGGCAGACCAAACTACCACGCCAATTCTTATACAGGGAAGGAAACAAGCTTCCGGGGACCGGTTTATGGCATTACAGCCGTCTTCGGCCCGGCTTGCTTGAATCCTGATGGTGCAGTGAGCAAGGGACTCATGTCTTGATCCATCACTGTTTTTTAGCCAATTCTTATACTGGGAAGGAAACAAGCTTCCGGGGGTGCAATGAGCTGAAAAACGGTGATGGATCAAGCCCTGATCTTTGGACTGGGTAGGAGTGTTCTGCTTAATTCAGATACTCTGTCCATCACCACCCCCTTTTCTGAATTGTTTTGTCCACCATCAGCATGGAAGGGTATACTCAGATGTGAGTCCCTTGCTCACTGCACCATCAGGATTCAAGCAAGCCAGGCCAAAGACTGCTGAAATGCCAGAAACCGGTCCCCGGAAGCTTGTTTCCTACCCAGCATAAGAATTGGCTTGGTAGTTTGGTCTGCCCTGTTCCCATGATGCACTGGGCCAGGGACAGACTAGTTTGCATGTAGCCAGGTTTTGAGCTGGGATGGTGCAGTGAGCTAAAAAATGGTGATGGATCAAGCCCTGATCCTAGGACTGGGAAGGAGTGTTCTGCTTAATTCAGATACTCTGTCCATCACCAACCCCTTTTCTGAATCGTTTTGTCCACCATAAGGGTGGAAGGGTATTCTCAGATGTGAGTCCCTTGCTCACTGCACCATCAGGATTCAAGCAAGCCGGGCCGAAGACGGCTGAAATGCCAGAAACCGGTCCCCAGAAGCTTGTTTCATTCCCAGTATAAGAATTGGCTTGGTAGTTTGGTCTGCCCTGTTCCCATGATGCACTGGGCCAGGGACAGACTAATTTGCATGTAGCCAGGTTCTGAGCTGGGATGGTGCAGTGAGGTAAAAAATGGTGATGGATCAAGCCCTGATCTTTGGGCTGGGTAGGAGTGTTCTGCTTAATTCAGATACTCTGTCCATCACCACCCCCTTTTCTGAATCGTTTTGTTCACCATAAGCGTGGAAGGGTATACTCAGACATGAGTCCCTTGCTCACTGCACCATCAGGATTCATGCAAATTAGTCTGTCCCTGGCCCAGTGCATCATGGGAACAGGGCAGACTAAACTAACAAGCCAATTCTTATACTGGGAAGGAAACAAGCTTCCGGGGACCAGTTTCTGGCATTTCAACCGTCTTGGGCCCGGCTTGCTTGAATCCTGATGGTGCAGTGAGCAAGGGACTCACATCTGAGTATACCCTTCCACGCTTATGGTGGGCAAAACGATTCAGAAAAGGGGGTAGTGATGGACAGAGTATCTGAATTAAGCAGAACACTCCTTCCCAGTCCTAAGATCAGGGCTTGATCCATCACAGTTTTTTAGCTCACTGCACCATCCCAGCTCAGAACCTGGCTACATGCAAACTAGTCTGTCCCTGGCCCAGTGCATCATGGGAACAGGGCAGACCAAACTACCAAGCCAATTCTTATACTGGGAAGGAAACAAGCTTCCGGGGACCGGTTTCTGGCATTACAGCCGTCTTCGGCCCGGCTTGCTTGAGTCCTGATGGTGCAGTGAGAAAGGGACTCATGTCTGAGTATACCCTTCCATGCTTATGGTGGACAAAACGATTCAGAAAAGGGGGTGGTGATGGACAGAGTGTCTGAATGAAGCAGACCACTCCTACCCAGTCCAAAGATCAGGGCTTGATCCATCACCTTTTTTTAGCTCACTGCACCATCCCAGCTCAGAACCTGGCTACATGCAAATTAGTCTGTCCCTGGCCCAGTGCATCATGGGAACAGGGCAGACCAAACTACCAAGCCAATTCTTATACTGGGAATGAAACAAGCTTCCGGGGACCGGTTTCTGGCATTTCAGCCGTCTTCGGCCCGGCTTGCTTGAATCCTGATGGTGCAGTGAGCAAGGGACTCACATCTGAGAATACCCTTCCACCCTTATGGTGGACAAAACGATTCAGAAAAGGGGGTGGTGATGGACAGAGTATCTGAATTAAGCAGAACACTCCTACCCAGTCCAAATATCAGGGCTTGATCCATCACCGTTTTTCAGCTCACTGCACCCCAGGAAGCTTGTTTCCTTCCCAGTATAAGAATTGGCTAAAAAACGGTGATGGATCAAGACATGAGTCCCTTGCTCACTGTACCACCAGGATTCAAGCAAGCCGGGCCGAAGACAGCTGTAATGCCAGAAACTGGTCCCCGGAAGCTTGTTTCCTTTCCAGTATAAGAATTGGCTTGGTAGTTTGGTCTGACCTGTTCCCATGATGCATTCGGCCAGGGACAGACTAATTTACATGTAGCCAGGTTCTGAGCTGGGATGGTGCAGTGAGCTAAAAAACGGTGATGGATCAAGCCCTGATCTTTGGACTGGGTAGGAGTGTTCTGCTTAATTCAGATACTCCGTCCATCACCACCCCCTTTTCTGAATCATTTTGTCCACCATAAGCGTGGAAGGGTATACTCAGATGTGAGTCCCTTGCTCACTGCACCATCAGGATTCAAGCAAGCCGGGCCGAAGACTGCTGAAATGCCAGAAACCTGTCCCCGGAAGCTTGTTTCCTTCCCAGCATAAGAATTGGCTTGGTAGTTTGGTCTGCCCTGTTCCCATGATGCACTGGGCCAGGGACAGACTAGTTTGCATGTAGCCAGGTTCTGAGCTGGGATGGTGCAGTGAGCTAAAAAACGGTGATGGATCAAGCCCTGATCTTAGGACTGGGAAGGAGTGTTCTGCTTAATTCAGATACTCTGTCCATCACTACCCCCTTTTCTGAATCGTTTTGTCCACCATAAGCGTGGAAGGGTATACTCAGATGTGAGTCCCTTGTTCACTGCACCATCAGGATTCAAGCAAGCCGGGCCCAAGACGGCTGAAATGCCAGAAACCAGTCCCCGGAAGCTTGTTTCCTTCGCAGTATAAAAATTGGCTTGTTAGTTTAGTCTGCCCTGTTCCCATGATGCACTGAGCCAGGGACAGACTAATTTGCATGAATCCTGATGGTGCAGTGAGCAAGGGACTCATGTCTGAGTATACCCTTCCACGCTTATGGTGAACAAAACGATTCAGAAAAGGGGGTGGTGATGGACAGAGTATCTGAATTAAGCAGAACACTCCTACCCAGTCCAAAGATCAGGCTTGATCCATCACCATTTTTTAGCTCACTGCACCATCCCAGCTCAGAACCTGGCTACATGCAAATTAGTCTGTCCCTGGCCCAGTGCATCATGGGAACAGGGCAGACCAAACTACCAAGCCAATTCTTATACTGGGAAGGAAACAAGCTTCCGGGGACCGGGTTCTGGCATTACAGCCGTCTTCGGCCCGGCTTGCTTGAATCCTGATGGTGCAGTGAGAAAGGGACTCATGTCTGAGTATACCCTTCCACGCTTATGGTGGACAAAACGATTCAGAAAAGGGGGTGGTGATGGACAGAGTGTCTGAATGAAGCAGACCACTCCTACCCAGTCCAAAGATCAGGGCTTGATCCATCACCTTTTTTTAGCTCACTCCACCATCCCAGCTCAGAACCTGGCTACATGCAAATTAGTCTGTCCCTGGCCCAGTGCATCATGGGAACAGGGCAGACCAAACTACCAAGCCAATTCTTAAACTGGGAAGGAAACAAGCTTCCGGGGACCGGTTTCTGGCATTACAGCCGTCTTCGGCCCGGCTTGCTTGAATCCTGATGGTGCAGTGAGCAAAGGACTCATGTCTTGATCCATCACCGTTTTTTAGCCAATTCTTATACTGGGAAGGAAACAAGCTTCCGGGGTGCAGTGAGCTGAAAAACGGTGATGGATCAAACCCTGATATTTGGACTGGGTAGGAGTGTTCTGCTTAATTCAGATACTCTGTCCATCACCACCCCCTTTTCTGAATCGTTTTGTCCACCATAAGCATGAAAGGGTATACTCAGATGTGAGTCCCTTGCCCACTGCACCATCAGGATTCAAGCAAGCCGGGCTGAAGACAGCTGTAATGCCAGAAACCGGTCCCCGGAAGCTTGTTTCCTTCCCAGTATAAGAATTGGCTTGGTAGTTTGGTCTGCCCTGTTCCCATGATGCATTGGGCCAGGGACAGACTAATTTGCATGTAGCCAGGTTCTGAGCTGGGATGGTGCAGTGAGCTAAAAAAAGGTGATGGATCAAGCCCTGATCTTTGGACTGGGTAGGAGTGTTCTGCTTAATTCAGATACTCCGTCCATCACCACCCCCTTTTCTGAATCGTTTTGTCCACCATAAGCGTGGAAGGGTATACTCAGATGTGAGTCCCTTGCTCACTGCACCATCAGGATTCAAGCAAGCCGGTCCGAAGACTGCTGAAATGCCAGAAACCGCTCCCCGGAAGCTTGTTTCCTTCCCAGCATAAGAATTGGCTTGGTAGTTTGGTCTGCCCTGTTTCCATGATGCACTGGGCCAGGGACAGACTAATTTGCATGTAGCCAGGTTCTGAGCTGGGATGGTGCAGTGAGCTAAAAAATGGTGATGGATCAAGCC
The DNA here is from genome assembly GCF_964263255.1 of Lissotriton vulgaris. Lineage (NCBI taxonomy): Eukaryota > Metazoa > Chordata > Amphibia > Caudata > Salamandridae > Lissotriton > Lissotriton vulgaris. The sequence continues at coordinate 138,318,600 of NC_141689.1, forward strand.
CTGATCTTTGGACTGGGTAGGAGTGTTCTGCTCAATTCAGATACTCTGTCCATCACCACCCCCTTTTCTGAATAGTTTTGATCCAGTGGTTTTATTTTTTCCCAACTTTGGAGGAGAAAGTAGATCCAGGTCTACCAGATTCTGATGTAACTTCTCATTGTTACAATTACTCAAATTGCTCTTTCGTAGTTAACTTGTAATGCCCTTAGTAGTCTAGGTAGATGTGTCCCTTTGCTCGATGGGTGGTTTTGTTTGGATGGTAGAGGACTGCCCCTCAGATGCCCTCGAGGTCACTGGAAAGAGAGCTCCACCGAGGAATGTCAAAGTTCACCAGTACCGACAGAGCACAGGAGTAGGCATCATGCCAATGTTGCTACTGAACGCCATCAGTGTCATTGGAAGAGGATAGGGCTCTCCGGAACGGGGCTGTTTCTAACATTGGTCATCCTGCTGAGAGGATCCCTCAAGGTGATGGAGTTGTACAGGGGTTGTTAGAACTGGGGGTCTCTAGTTGGCAGAGGTTGGTACCACTGTCCAAATAGGGACCCTTGATTCTAGTCAGGGTAAGGAGGAAACCCTCTGGGATAACCCCTACTCAACCTCTAGGTAGCTTGGCACGAGCAGTCAAGGCTAATCAGAAGGGAATGTGTAAAGTATTTGTACCAACACTCACAGTAACACAGTGAAAACACCACAAACTGACACCAAAACTGTTTAGAAAAATAAAGGTATTTAATCTAAACTACACAAGACCAAAACGACAAAAATCCAACATACACAGTTCAAGAATATGGTTTCAAAAGAGTTCTTAAGGTTGCAATAAAATAATCCACAGTTGCGTGAAAAGTTCACAGTTGCGTCACGTTTCAGACACAGTACCTTTAGTCGTGACAAAGTTCCAAAAGCAGAAACTGGTGCGGTGAAAAACAAACTATGCATTGCTCCTGGAACCCTGGGAAGGCGTTTGCGACAGCCCTGCTGCAGCAGCCGGCGTGCTGCGACGAATCCGGTCTGTATGGGGAGGAAGGCCACTTGTATGGATTCCGGTGCGTAGGTTCCGTAGGAAGTTTTTTCTCGCAAAGGCATGATGCGTTGATCTCGTAGGGGCTGTGACGATCTCCAAGGCGACGATGCGAGATCCAGGGGTGATCCTCTCTCTCGCAGCTCCTCGATGCGATGGTTTCGGCGATGACTCTCGCAGCGACGTGATGCGGTCCGCAAGCAGGCGGTGCGGCGATCTCACCCAGCGACGACATGCTCTGTGACGACACTTGCAGCGATGTTAGACTTTCCGCACCGATCGGGTGCGTCCCGCAAACGAAGGATGCGACGGCTCTGACAGCGGCAACAGGCACTGCGACGATCTCGACCTTCGTAGCTGCGGTAATCTTCTCGCACTGTCGGGGATGCGCTCCGCAGCGAGCGATGTAATAATTTTTCTGTAGCAAAGTCTCTCCAATCTTAGTTTCCAGCTTCCCAGCTCAGGTACAACTTCCAGAGGCACCACACATGGGCCAAACACTCCAGGAAGGACAAAACTTTCTCAATAGAGCTCAGGGGAAGCTGGGGGGTGAAGTCCTTTTGTTCCTGGGACTTTAGAACAGGGAGCCAACTCTTCTCAGGCCCTTGGAGATTCCTTCAAGCAAAGGGACACAGCACAGCAAAGTCATTTCCCTCTTACTTGGCAGCAAAGCAACAGTAGGGCAATCGAGCAGAGCAACAGCTGGACAATCTTCCTTCTTCAGTTTTAGCTTTCTCCTTGGCAGAGGTTCCTTCTTGATTCCAGGATGATCTAATTTTCTGTTGTCAGGGGTCCTGTACTTATACCCCTAAAAGTCTTTGTTCTCTTTGTGCAAGTGGGCCCTGAGCCTGGTCTGAACCAGTTCTGCATGTTTCTTGAGCACTTTGTTTTCCTGGCTTATCGTTAGCCGCCCAGCAGGAGGTGGAGCCAGCATTGTGGAAGGCAGGCACAGCCCTATTCAGGCCCAGGTGCTAACTCCTCCCACCACTCAAGTTGCAAATGCAGTCATTCAGTCTAGGGCTGACTCAGCCAGCCTCCTGGGGAATCCCCAGCCCTTGTCACTCTCAAACCAGACAGTCAACACGCAAACAGGCCAATGCACACAGGAAGGTCAGACAAGAGAACAGCAACTTTCTAAAAGTGATGTTCTCATACACAGGATTCAAAAACAACCTTTACTAAAATATGTGTTATTACATTCTGAGTTCAGGGATACTAGACTCTTATGTCCTATCGTGTTCCTATGGGAAGAAATGCTGGTAGCCACTGTAGCCAGCATCCCCCATGTTAAACTATGGAGCAAGATAGCCTTACAATAGTGAAAATGAAAATGGCTGGAATTTACTACCAAAGCATGTCACCTGTACCAGTACATGCTCTACCTTTCACATACACTGCACCCTGCCCAGGCGGGTACCTTGGGCCTTCCATAGGGGTGACCAAAGTGCACAAAAAGGGAAGGGTTAGGTCTGGTCAGTGGGGACACTGACCAGGAGGACATGGCAGTTCACAGACTGCACACAGGCACTGCAGTGGCAGGCCTGATAAACCCTTTTAGGACTACTCCTGTGGGTGGCAGAATCAGTGCTGCAGGCCCACTAGTAGCATTTGTCATCACCAGCCCTGGCACACCTAGTGCACTTTACTAGGGACTTCTTGGTGATTCAAATATGACAATCATGTATATCCAATCATCATAACAATTTACACAGAGAGCATATGCACTTTAGCACTGATCAGCAGTGGTAAAGTGCGCAGAGTCCTATTGCCAACAGCCACGGGTCAGGAAAAATAAGGGAGGAAGAAGCAAAAAGTTTGGGGATGACCCCGCAAGAAGGGCCAGTCCCAACATGGGTCAATTCCAACGAGCTGGTAAACCAATAGGCCTTGGAAGCTGCAAAGTTTCTTTTCCAGTGCTGAGTTGCATCAACTTGGAGTGTGCCAGTCCTCAACCAGGTTGGTTTAGGACTGGCAGATGCCGGGGCCCATATCCTCTAGCCTAAATGGAGGATCTTAGCAATTTACAAAGTCCGCAGGGGCCTCTTGGTTTCTTGGAGGCCTTGCAGGCTTCAGGAAGAAGAGCAATTTCCAGTTCTCAAGTCTGCTTGCAGTTGGCAGGGATCTGTGCTGGTTTCTTCTGCAGTAGGGCTCAGTTCCTTGTCTGCCAGCAGTCTTTTTCCATTGTCTTTTATTGGTCAGTCAAATGTTTAGTCTGGTTCGCGGGAAGCCACCTGAATACTGAATTTGAGGGCGTTTTTAGGGGAGGCCAGGTAGTAGCTAATGGGCTGCCTAACTGTAGGGTGCCTACACCCGCTTTATGCTCATCCACATATTGAGTCTGCATACCCCAACTCCTAATAAGTGACCATCCCCAATCTTAAGATGGCAGATGGTGAAAAGTAGGGTCTATCTTGCCTGCTTGACCTGAAGGGTTGTACAGAGTGAGGGTAGACCCACCTCCTGCTTTACCTAATTTCCCCACCAACACTGGAGCAAGACTGGGGAGCTGCCATCTACTTCTAACAGCAGAGGGCTGGGGGCAGGGTTCAAAGGTGGCATGTCCTCTGAAGTTCCCTCTTCAGCTGAGGCAGATCTTTTAGGGGGGAGGTGTCACCACCTCTGCCCAAACAGCCATTGTCTCTGGATCTGGAGAGTTCTAGCTCTCGTCCCAGGGGTCCAGAAACATGCCCGGTGATGGCAGGCTGGCTAAAACCAGCTGGGGACAAAACTAGTCTTTGATATGTGTTCAAACAATTGATAGTTTTTTTTCCATATAATAACAAGCAGCAGACAGAATTGGTAGAGTTTGATTCTGCAGAATTCCATTAAATTCTGGGAGATTCTGTGGAATTCAGACGGGGTAGAGTGGGCATTTGGCACTATTTTCTTAATGCAAAATTCTCTGTTACATCAATACAGGTCTGGAAGAGGGGGCAGTCCCTCTATGTTTAAACATATTGTTGATTAAATGTCTTCCTTAACCATAGAAAGACTGCTCCTTCTTCCTGCCCAGTTTAGAAACCAACTATTGCCAATTATTTCAGCCAGTGGAGTTTCAGAATTTCAGTAATTTTGCATAACAAGAGCAACTCATAATTACCCAAAGATCCATCCAGAGCGAATATTATTAGTTATCATTTTATGCTAGTAGCAAAACATGAAATCCTTCCAAATTTTAAACATTTGCAATGAGATGCTTTGTCCTCTGGTAAGTGCATGGTTTATTTATATGTATTAACACACTTCATTGTTACAGTGTACCAATAAACATGTAGTCTTTTTTCCCTTTCTGTTAGGTGGTATCGTAATGGGTAGAGGTGCAGAAGCTCTAAAAAAGGCATACAAGGAATTAAGAGAAGCTCAAGCGAAGAGAAGGATACACACGCAAGCTGTGGAGAAGTTTACATCTGAGATTCAAACCTACGAGACTGCAATCCGTTCCACGGAACAGACCATTGCAACTAATACAGAAAAAATAAAATTTCTCCAACAGGATCTAAACTCTGAAACGGCACGGCATCAAAATTTGAATACATTCCTCATCTCGTTAAAGAAATGCACCAGTTTACTGAGCACTGTTGCCGGCCTGACCAGTTCAGCCAACATGTACCTGGAGCTCAGTAGAGTGATTGATGGTCTGCTGGGAGTCTTGGGTGAAATTGTAGTGACTTTACGGCCCCTTGTTGAAAGTAGTAAAGAGTATTCGTTCCTAATCTCTGATAAATTACCAACCATCATACAGAAACTGGAAGAGGCTAGCCGTAAATTGAAGAAAGCTGCAGCGTCCTAAGTCAGTGCATTCCTACAGCACTGCAATTTGTGTCAATCCCTGTAATCTGTTTTGTTTCATATATTTTGCTCTGCAATAACTTTGGTTGGAGCTCTCACATCTCCTAAGTTTCTCTCCTTAATTGTGTATGTGCTGCTAGCTGACCTGGTTATGTAGCCTAAAGAAGACCTAAAATGAAGCACAGCATCAACTCCCTGCCAGACCCACCTTTCCCTGTTACACAGAAAAGTGCAATCCCATTAACCTCGTTTTCAGTCAATGAATAAAGAACATCCAACAGCACATCGACAGCACAAACCCTACTTCATCTCTTACAACTGCACCTTGCCCTAAAATCCAACAACAAAATATCTCAAAATTCCTATCTCACCATCATAATACTTTGCTGAAAGGCAGCACTGCAAGTTTTCCTGCTACACTGCCCTAAAGCAAAAGAAAAGGGCAGCAATGTGCCTTGTTGATGAGATACTGCTCATTCCTGTCCTCTTTCCCTGCACTGGTGCTAATGTGATTGCCATGCGCCATGGTGCAAGGGTGTCTGCGTTGTGGGAATTGTTATTGTGCAGGAAAGGACATCATCCTGTACAAAAGCAATCAATGGAGGCAATGCAGTGGAACAAAATGGTGAGATAAAAAAGTTATTTCTCCTTGTTACGCCTCCCCTACTCCTCCCCATGTGTAGGCTTCTGACAAATTCCCAAGTTTACAGAACATTGTAAATCTAGGAATGTGTCAAGTGCCATCGGTGTTATGTGAGAACACCTACAGTAATGCCCTTGGCAGGCCTCCTCATCTCAATGCATGCCAACTCAGCGACTTGCGCTGCGTTGCCTAGCACCATATCTACCATGCCATGAAAAGCCAGGAAGGGTGGATTTACATGACCTTGTAGCTATGGCACTGCGGATTGTGCCAATGGAGCATCATTAAAGTGGTATTCAGGCAGTGCAGGGTCCTTGTAAATGAAGCCTATAATGTCTTCATCAAAGCCCACTCAGCAAACTCCCGCTTACCCATACTCTCCTTTGCCAATGCCTCCCTTACTCAAGGTATCTTTTCATGAGCTTTCAATACAGGCCAGATACTCCCATTACTAAAGAATCTGACACTGGACACTGATGACCTCACTAACGTTCAGCCCATCACTCATTTGTATTCATCTGCAAGCTCATGGCATCTGGCTATTATTGCAGCTGTTGCCATACATTATGCGATCAATCTAAAAACTGACTTTAAGGAGCACTAACAGGTGAGAGGCTTTGACTATGGCCTTATGTTGATAGTATGGAGTACATATTTTGAGAATGCAAAAGATATGTGCTTCTACAAAAAACTGCTTGCCCTACAAACAGCTGTGATAATTTTGTTTATGAAGGCAGTTGCCTGAGCTTAAACGTTCATAGACACACACAAAAATGTCTTAGATAACAAGATCGTTTGCAGTGTTTGTTTTTCTCGGGCAGCAACACAGATGGGAGTAGTGTGGCTATTACCTTTGCACTCCATACTTCAGTTTTGTCTTTGATACCCAGGCTTCACTAATCAACATGGACTTCTCTTTCGAGCGTAAAAATGCAACTGTTACCTGAACTTATATGATCATCGTAAAAGAGCTTTGGAAGTCTTACTGAGAGTGGGGCAAAGGCTCCTCTCACATCATGGTTCTCATAACTTGTAGATTAGAATGCTTCCACTAAAACACTACATTCTATTCCAAAGTGTAAACTCACAACAACTGTCTATGAATAAATATTATGATAAAGGCACTAGGCCTGACACATTTATTGTGAAAAGCATGTGTTTAGGTCGATAGACATTTACGTTTGGTATGTTATTAGTCTCTTTTAAAGCCTACAGTTAGGGATATTGTATGGAATCTGATATAAGGGCCATAGTAGGCAATAGTTTTTGTGTTGGTCACTCAGTGTAACAAACTGTTGATGTAGAAGGCTTGCTGTGTCAGAATCGTTATTAGCGGGTATTTAGACAGACATTATTTCGCATACCTTTCCAGTTTTATGACTATGTGTCCGATGGCTGTATTGTGGGAAAGCTTACTTTCAATACGGTAAGCCTTAGATGGTTAGGATGATAAACTGAGTGTCTGTTTGGTGCAGTGGAAGTGTTATCTCTGATGACTTAAGGATAAAGGCAGTTGGTCCAGCTTATGAATTGTGAAAAGCATATTTTAAAGTCAGGAAACCTTTAGTAGTTGATTATCAAATGGCGTTACAGGCTATAGACTGATTTTTTGTTCCATGTAATCTCACAGATTACCATAGTGGGAAGGGGTTATTGCACTGGCCACCTATTCTGGCAAATGTTGAGGTGATGATCCTTGATAGACCCTATCTAGAGGTATTGTTTCTTGTTTTGCATTTGTATTTGTAATTTTATATTAGTATGCATGATGTTTTCAAGTTTACGAGCACTTGAATAAAAATTTCATGGTTAAGGTGTAAAGCAATCTCCAAAGGGTAAAGTTGAACGTCATGACAGCTATTGTAGGTTTCATCTGTTTATCATGAAACCATATCAGTAGGCTCAAACTATGTATTGTGAAAATCATGTGTTAAAGACAATAGCTATGTAAGGATGGATTGTTATTATACTGTGGTCAGCCTATAAGCAGGTATACTGTTAGATAGAAGTTTCACAGATGTAGTATACGGAAAGGGTTTCGGTGTTAGTGATCCCCTGAGCAAAGTCTGTGAGTTCAATGATCCTTGTCACGCTTTCTTAGGAGTGATTGTCTTTTCTTTTGCCAACTGTGAGTTTCTTTACATTTGTAAATGTGTAACTCTATGCCAGATAGTTGGCCTGTGGAAAGCTTACAGCAGATATAAAAGACATGATCTGATTTAGATGTGGCAAACAGGCTTGAGTATGCAGAATATGCAATTTTAAAATAAATTTTGCTCCCATCTGCTAGAGTACTTCCTTTAAGTGCAGTCAGTTTTACTCTAGGATGCATTGTATGAAGACACTTTTCCTCTAGCTCTCAGAACATTTCCACACTTTGAAAGGATCAACATAACAGGTGAAATGAGATGTGGCTTAGGGGCCTGAGCTGCCAACTTTTAAACTTAAGAAACCATGAGGTATATTTACTAGACATTCAAAATATAGGACAGCAAACAAAAGTTGCTGCTCTTTGTCACATTAATGGGAGAGAGATGAATATCTACTCGCATATCACTTTTGAACTTGAGGATGCCTAGCGCACAAGGAGGAAGGGTTCCTGTGGTGTGTGTGTATATATACCTATATATATGTAAATGTAAATGTATAGGCATTTATATAGCGCACTACTTACCCGGAGGGTCCCAAGGCGCTTCGACCGCTGCGAAACCCTTCCTGGCTTCCCTGAGAGATGGTCCCTTAATGGGTATCTCCAGGGTGAGACCAGGCATCCCCGGCGGTCTGGTGGGGCCGTTAGTGAAGATGAGGCAAGCTAATGCCCAGAGTTGCCGAGTGTGAACGCTGATCAGAGTGGGCACCGAGGCGAGAGAATTATCGAGTCCGCTGACCCTGGTCCAGAAACCTGCCGCGCCGGGAATCGAACCCTGGTCCCGGGCCGTCCTCTGCTCTCGGGTCTGCCGCCTCTAACCAGTGAGCCACACTATAGGTATATAGCTTTCTGAAGCAATTTCCTTTTTCAATGTGTGATGCAAAATGCATCACATATTGAAAGAAGAAATAACAAGGACAAATAAATATATCTGTCCTCATTATGCCATGGTTGAGTGGCGTACCATTTTAGTGTAGTCTCAGATTCTCTGATTTCAATTAATTTAGAATTGCATCAAATTTAATTGTGGATGCGCAGGAATATTCATGCTTCACGTGGATGCACAGGAACGCCAATGCTTCAGTCAACAAATGCCTACTACTATGAACTCTAAAGCAATGTGGCACAAGCTAATGTGCTGCATTACCTTTATTTACAAGTTCATGCATATCACCCCTTGCTTGCTTTTATAACTCTTACTTAATACTTTACCTTGTTGACGAGAGGACAAGGCAAACACTGAGGTAATCTTGGCCCTGGTTTGAATTCTGGACCGCAGTTCAACATCCTGCAAATCTGGACAAGTCACTTAACCTTCCCATTGATGAACACTTTGTTGTTTTGCAAAGTGTTCCAATGCCCTCAGGTCAGGTCTGCTCAGTATGAAACTCTGAGAAAACAATACTGCAATGATTCCAACCTGAAAGACTTCCATTAACCTTGATAGGGAACAGGGAAGACTTATAATTCTGACCCTAATAGTCTGGAGGAATTTAGAACTTTTCACACACTAAATTGTATTTGTCCAATGTATTAGAATCTGAGATTATCAGTATGATGCACTGCACATGGCCACTTTCCTAAAATAAACACATGGACATCTACCTTAATTAATGATCAAATGCATCCAAATTAAATGTGGCATCTCTGTTTCTCTTGTTATGTAATTTATGCCTCGTGGTGATGATGAGGCCATTGAGTTTCTTCATAATATCTGCGCTCAATGTGACTAGCAGTTGACTGTATACTAACTAATGTTTCTTTCATAACCGATTTTCACTGTTATGCTTGTGAATAAAAATAGCATATTAACCACAGTGTGCCTTGACTCAGAACCCATAATTTGAGTGGGTCAGACTCAGTGCAGCTCCTACTCAGTCCTTTATTATTCTCAGGTCAATGTAATGCATAGCATTCATTTTGTGAACATGAAAACCTTAGATAAACAAGCATTTGCAATTCAATCAGTCTCGCCTTTGGGACCCTATATGTATTTAGGTATGCAGGGCATTATCCTGGGTGCTGAAACATCTTCTGTTCTTTAACATGGAGTGAAAGTAAGCATCTAACTGCGTGACACACCAGGTATGAGGACACATGAGATAAATATTGCCTTTCAGTGGGAAATGGTATAATCCAAAGCTTGGTTTTTTATATAAATCAGGGCTTTCAATGGTCATATTACGGAAAATATAAGATTTGAAAAAGATATTATTGTCTACAGGTGCTTGTGGAAGACCATTTCTAGGAAATGGGTTAGTGTTTCTGTACCTCCAAAGGGACACGTGCACATATCTACTCCCTTTTCAGGATTTGGTGACCATCTTTTAGTAAATGATGCCACTGGCAATGTGCCCAGTCTGAATTGTAGATAGAGGGCCCTTTTCTTTTCTGCATGTAAAAATGTGTCCAGGCAAATTTCAAAGCTGCGTTCTTGGTTAGTGACAGCGTTTTATCAGAGGACCTCCTGTTTTTAATTTAAACAAATATAATTTGGCAAGCATTTCATAAGAATTGTTTGCCCCATTTAGGTAACCACAGAATCAGTCTTCTAGGGCCAGACCTACTGACTTAGCCAATGCTTGCCTATTCAAATAGCAGCAGTGTTATAAGCAGTGCTGATGACCAAAAAAATGCAGTGCAAACTTCTGTAGGGAAGCTACTCTGATCACTCCTTTCAGCCACCTTGTGGAGACCGTCTTCTACATCAGTGTGGCAAGCATGTGTCCTCTCAGGGACCCAATCACACAAAAGGCATAGATAAATCAGTGATTTTGAAGGGGTGGAGGGTGTGGATAAGTGACAAAACACGTGATACTGCGGGACAAGTGCTGGAATTCGACTGACAAATACACACAAATGCAGGAAGAAAAGAGGTGCGTGAGGGATAGAGGTCTCGCATATTTAACTTAGCGTGAATTCTGTAAGTAAATTGCAGTAACTTTCACTGTATTATTTTTTGCATTAAATCAAGAAATAAGTGTTAGTCATTTCCAAAGATTTTAGTTTGTGTACACATATTTATCACTGAAACGTTCACATATTTCTACAATTGTTCACATATTTATTTAGATCGAAATTGGGACTGTCTCTAGTCTAAGCATGGGTGGAAAATCCGTTCCGCTCGCGGATTTTGCGGATTTTCGGTAAATTCGCGATCCGCGAGATTTGTGAATTTCCGGCAAAATCCGCAAATTCGTACGCAGCGGATTTTTTTTCTTGGTGATACAATTTTGCGGCGTGCGGCGTTCACTTACCGTCATTCAGCGTTTGCCGAGTTGTTTTTCTCGATATTGCGAGTGCTGCGCTATTTTGGATCTTGCTGTGGGATCCCGCGGGAGTTTGGCGACGCATCGCGAGAGTTCGTAATTGCAAACATGTAGGTGCGGCGGGCAACAACAATCTCGCGCTCTCGAAATTACAAAATTTGCAATTCTGCATAATAAATCCACTAGCAAGCAGCATAGACCTTCTGAAAATGATGATTTTTATCAGAATAACTCCTCAGGTTGACATTTTCCTGCACGTTTTTGGATTTGAGGCCTTTTGACTCTCTTTAGATCACTTTTGGATTAGAAATCAACTTTCATAAGTAAGTTTGTTTGGGGCATTACAGTTGTTGTTCTGCAGAAAGCACTCAGCAGGTGCAAAAGTTCACTCATCATTAGTAACCATTCCCTGTAGTACTTCCTGAGGGCCCCCTCCAGAGTTTAGTTGCCTATGTTTGTTTGGGGCATTACAGTTGCTGTTCTGCAGAAAAACGAATTTTCAAAAATGAAAGCACTCAGCAGGTGCAAATGTTCAAACTCCTCATTAGTAATAGTAACCATTCCCTGTAGTGCTTCCTGACTGGGGCCCCTCCAGAGTTTAGTTGCTAGTTGCAACAATTGAATGACCCTGCTCTGACCCTCACAGCAGGCTCATAGAATAGCTACAAATAGGCCACAAAGGTCCTGGAAAAAAAAAGTTGCACTGCAACAGAAAGCAAATTACAGATAAGGAAGCAGGTGCCAGAATGGAATTTTAAAACAGTAACACATTAATAAACCAACCCCAAATTAATTCATGTCAGTTGAAGCAGGGCAGGTGTGCTTGCTTTTGCTCCCCATAATCTACAGTGATGATGAACTGGAGGGTGGCATTGATGTACCAGAGGGTGGCATGGGTGAAACAGAGGGTGGCAGTGGTTAAACAGAGGGTGCTGGGAACCTGTGATGATGAACCAGACGTAGAAACAACATAGTCGCGACCGTTGCGAGCCGACAAGTAAGTTTCGCAATTGCGAACTGATACCAAACGCTCGCGAACTGGCAGAAACCCTTGCGAACACAAAAAAAATCCGCAAATTCACGAGAATTCGTGGATTTTGCAGATTGCGAGTTCGCAATACGCAAATTTGCGAACGCCAGATTCGCAAAATTCGCCCATGCTTACTCTAGTCTTCACGAGTAGACTATTCACGGAAAAGCGGGTTCTCTGTTTCAAACAGATGCAATCGTTGCCCAGTGCCTGAAATAGCAGATCAGGTGTTTCAACAGTAAACTACATAACACGTTGTTTGGCAAGCTAACTCAACTTTTTTCCTAGTACCTTTTGCCTACCAGCTTCCTCTGTTTATCCACTGGTCTTTAAGTGCGTCATTCACATTTTTGGTCCACCCACCATAGCAAACGGCACAGGGGCAAAGAGTTGGCCTACTTTAGCCCTTGTTTTACTTCTCTATGAGTAAAAGCATTGTACTCTTACAGATAAAAAGTAGTCGTCTTCCGCATGTTTACTAAGCTACATATCTGTAGCCAATGGCCGAACTATTGGCTTTGCCAACACTGGTCTGAAATGCCAACCTTTATTGTGTTAAAAAACATAGGTAGTGAAATGTCACCTACCATTCCTATCTATATCATAAAATGTATTTCCGTTTGTCAACCTCCTCTCATTTGGATATTGGTAGAGACACAGAACAACTGACAGCTATGTAAAGAAAGGGATTCTTAAGTTAAAATTGACTTGTGTGGAAGATCGATTCCATACACTGCCCAGTGTTGTGCCGAACAACAAAAACGGTGTCAAGTTTGTCAACACCCAGAGACAGAGTTAAAAAATGATGATGGTTGCCGAATACACAAGTGCCAGACACTGCCAATGCCAATCAATTTTCGTACTTTTTGATAAATATGCTGCTGGTTCACATTTACAATACGGATATTATACTACTTTACAAACTTGATGGGCAACTATTAGAGAAAGAAGGCTTCTTTTAGCAAGCTACAGCAACTAAACACCAAAACACGTACAAGATCTGATCCCACTAATTCTCCTATCATTCTGATATGAGAGATGAGAGTATTATGAAACACTATTCTGAATGCTGATTATAGGCTCAAAATGGTGAAACGGTTAACATACAAAATACAGTGCAATCAAGACTTGCTTTCTTATGTGATTACACAATCAATGGGCTCTGTTTCATTGTGTTTGTTATCTGGGATGTCCATTGAAAACATCTCAATCATTTATACTTCACTTTGATAACTTTATTTCGGTCAAAGACCATAAAAGTGCAATAAAATATGTACAAGCACAATAATAAAACATAAATACTTCAGAATTAAAAAGTTATTAAACATTGGTTATCAAAGGAATAGTAAAGCATAAAAGCAGTAGTCCATTATTCCTTGTGGATAAATGCAGTTCTTCTCCGCCACATGCCGAATAGAAACCGTGAAATGGCAAAAACAATAAGAGGGGCAGTGTCATAAGTTAGGACTCTACGAGAACGTACACAGTGTCTAAAACCCAAGTTTTTGCATAATGGGATAATCCAGCACTTTCGAATTTCACTGTATGCTGGGCAAAAGAAAAGGATATGTATTATGTCTTCCCTGGCGTGATTACAGACAGGGCAGTTAGCCTTCATAATTTTTGCCCATCTGGATGTGAATGCCCCAACCGGTAAGGAGCTGTGCCTCAATTGAATATATAGTTTTCTTGCCAGTGGAGGCTGCACCAGGTCCAAAAACGCCTCCATCCTGTATTCAACTTTTGGTATGAAGAACTCAGTGGACAATCTGCCCAGGGAAGTAGAACAGTGTAGCAGTTTGAGGTTATGCGATTTTACAGCTGCCACCAGTACAGTCCTTTGCATCCTCATACAGCTGTCCTCCGGTGTATCCCAAAGTTGGGGAAGACCAATTTGGTAAAGGAGATTCTTAACAATTACCAACCAAGGTATATTCTTGTTCTTTAGCTGCCCCCAAATAGTATTAAATTCTGCTCTAAACTGTTCAAGCTCCGGCACAGACCAGAACCTTCTCCAATAGAGCAGGGGTCGAGCTGCCACCAAATCAGTAATAGGTTCCAGACCCAGGTCCAAGCGTAATGTTAGTAGGGGCGTGCTTTGTGGAAGACCAAACAGATGTCGCATGAAAGAATGCTCGACTTTCATTAGATTACATGCATTAGTGTGTCCCCAGAGTTCAGCAGCGTATAAGGCTGCCGACCTGACCTGTGTTTTGTATATCTCTAGGGCAGGGGTAGCCGGTTTAGAGGTTGAGGCACTATGGAATCTGCCTACGCCACCCATAATCTGTGCAAGTCTCAAGGATAGAGACTTGTTGGTCCCATGTAAAGTGTTCAGTCAAAGTCACCCCAGATATATAAAGGTCTTAACTCGCTCAAGTGGGGTTCTATTCAATGTGGGGTTTGGGCGGGTGTGCCTCGGGGGGTTGAAGATCATAAACTTGGTTTTCTCCAGGTTGATCTCCAGACCCCGCGAGGCGCAGAAGGAAACAAACCCGTCCAGAACCCGCTGGATGCCCGATGTGTCCGCGACAACAACAAAGTGTCGTCCGGGAACATCAGAGCGGGCACCCTACCAGTGGCCAGGCGTGCAGCATCGTTATCCCTGACACAATTAAGTCTATCTATCAGGCCATTGACATACAAGCTAAAGATGGTAGGGGCCAGTACGCAACCCTGGCGTACTCCCCAGGTAACAGGGAAACGATCGGATAATTCCCCGTTTTTCCCACACCTCACCTGGGCGTAAATCCCAGTGTGAAGCCGGGTTAAGGCATCTAGTAAGTAAGGAGGGAGACCAACAGCCTGATTCTTGAACCAAGATTGCGCACGCAATAGCTGCGAAAATGCTATCGCGGGCGCAATTCCCATAATCCGAATTCACCATCAAAAATGCAAATTCGCAAACACAGATTTGCGAAATCGCAAAAATAATCGCAGAATGCCGGCAGGATAGCAATTGCGATTCCGAAAGCACAGAATCTGCGAAAATAATTTCGAAATCGCACATTACTCGCAATCGGTATTCATGAAAAATCGCTATTAGCGAAAAAGGCAAAAATCGCATTTTGCGAGGCGCAATTTAAGGACAACCCAAAGCAGGTGGTAACCATCAAACCCATATAAATTTTTTTTTTTAAAAACCGTTGGCCAATCAGTAACTGGTGCAGGCCTGACCAAACACACTTAAGGAGAAGCAGCATCAGCAGAAGGAGTCTCACAATGCCAGGAATGTACATGGTGGTCAGGCGGCAAAGGCTACAGCGAGCAGCAAGGAGGAGACGCAGAATCCAGGAAAGGATATTCCGCCAGCGGGTCACCCTGCTGGGCCCAACCAGAGAGCAAATCTACACAAAGTACCGTCTGAATGGGGCTATGATCATCAAGCTAATACAGGACCTTGACCCCCTGATGCAGCACCCAACAAGGCGGACCTATGCCGTCCCAACACATGTCCAGGTACTGTGTAGCCTGCACCTCCTGGCCTCTGGGAGCTTCCAGGGGATAGTTGCGGCAGCTGGGGGGATATCCCAGCCCACCATGTCCCGCTGCCTACGTAGTTTCCTTGACGCAATGCTGACCCAGCTACATCACCACATCAAATTTCCCACCAGCCAACAGGAATTGGATGAGACCAAGCACCAATTCTACAATGTCGCCCGTTTCCCACACGTGATAGGATGCATTGACTGTACCCACGTCCACATCTGCCCACCTGCTACTACGGAGTACATGTGCCGCAATCGCAAGTCCTACCACTCCCTCAACATCCAGATGGTCTGTAATGCAAAGACATACATCACGGACATAGTGGCCCAGTACCCGGGGAGTACACATGACTCATTCATATTCCGGCACAGCAGCCTCCACACACGACTGGTCAGGGGAGATTTCGGGGAAGGACACCTACTTGGTAAGTACACTTTGCCCACAATGTCACATTGCGATTATGTAGCTGCGCTGCACAGGCCCTCACCTTCTCCTCCTCTCATTCAGGTGACAGTGGCTACGCCCTGCGTGAATACCTCCTCACCCCATACCTCAACCCTGCTACACCACAGCAACGGCGTTACAACGTATCACTATTTCTCTAATTATGATTCGCGTTACAACGTATCACATATACGCACAAGGAATTGTATAGAGAGAACTTTTGGCCTACTGAAGAGCAGATTCCGCATACTTCACAAGACAGGTGGGGCCATGTACTACAGTCCTGAAGTGTGCTGCCGCATCGTGGCTGTGTGTGCTATCCTACACAACATTGCTACCAAGCGCCGGATACCTGTTGACATCTCTGGCAGTGAATCGGAAGGGGACGACCGGCCACCTGCACATGCGCGCCATGCACGCGGGGAGAACCCAGCTGAAGGCCACAGACGTCGCAACCACATCACACTGAACAGTTTCTAGTGCACCCTCTACCCTCACCCCCAAATCACATTTGCATGCAAAATGTAATAATGACACAACGCGAATGTGTGAAGCAAAAATAAATATTATTGTTTCATTCACAATAATGGTACCAGTTTAAATTTTGCAATTGCTAACAGTATTCCAGCATACTGCTGTGCCCAATACACAGGCCAGGCTTATGCGCAGCCTGTGCCTGTACAAGTCTCATAAAGTCATGTGCGCCTCCTGCGCGAACCACCCAAGCGCCTCTGCGGCTCTTCCTCATCCAAGGTACGTGTCCCTGCAGTGGGCCTGGTGCTGCGTCTGAGTGCCCCGACATGTGAGGCAGAGTGGCTGCTCACACTCGATGTCCCCTCACTGACATCATCACCCCCAACAGTGGCAGCTAGAGGAGGGTGCAGTGCTGTCATGGCGGTGGTCAGGTGCTCAAGGACCCTGGCCACATCCTCACAGCACTGGATGAGCTGCTGCTGCTGCGCAAGGGACCGGCGCAATAACTGTGAGGTGGCATTGCCTACCACATAATTGGACCTGGTGTAGGCCGTCAGCCGGGTCAATAGCTGACGGTGGCGGCGGCGGGCTGCGTTGCACTGCGATGTCATTGCAGCAGTGTTGGCCTCCATGGCAGCAGTCATGCAGGCCATTCCCTCCCCCACACCTGCCATGGCTGCCGTCATGCGGACCATCCGGTCCCCCACTCCGGCCACATTGCGGCCAATGTTAAACAGCTGAAGCTGTATGGCACCTTGCCGGCGTGCTTGCAGCTGATGTATACGGAGCATGCGTCGTTCCATGCTCATTCTCGCCAGCCGCTGTCCATTCCCCCTCCTGGTGATAGCTGCATTGGTCTGCAGGCGAGACCTGCCACGCCTGCCCTCTGGCCTGACACAGTGGGTGGCCGCTGTGTTGCCGCTGTTGCGGGCCCTGATGTTGAAGCACCAGCTGCTGGTGGTGTCACGGTGGGCGTTGCTGGTGCGGCAGGGGCTGGAGGTACACTGGTAGTGGGCCTGGCTGCAGCAGTAGTTGCAGCGGCAGAGGCTGGGGGCACACTAGTAGTGGGCCTGGCTGCTGGAGTGGTAACAGTGGCAGAGGCAGGGGGCACACTAGTAGTGGGCCTGGCTGCGGGAGTAGTTGCTGCGGCAGGGGCAGGAGGCTGTGTATGTGGCGGCACCTCCTCCTCATCCTGTGCCTCCTCATCTATTTGCAGCCTCTCGCTGTCACTGCTGTCTGCGCCACCTGTGAGGGGAAGTGGACGTTCATTAGTTGCATGTATCTGTCACACGTGCAGTTGCTACATGCATGCTGGGTGACAATCCCTGACTGGCTATGGCTTTGCGTACTTTGGAACCTGTGTGGCTGCATTGTGGTACTTCTACATTGTGGCCACACTACATGTCCCACAATGCTTCAGGGCATTACCTGATGTGCAACAATGGCATGACTATGGAACATTATGGGAGGCTATATGGTCATGGACATTCATAGGGGACAGGGTCGCAGTCGCATGCCACTTACCTTGGATGTCTTGGGTGGGGTGGGATGAGTCCAGGCGAGTCACTCCGATGCACGCCTCAGTCTCCAGCGTGTCTTCTACTTGGTCCTCCAAGGGGGTGTTTGGAGGGACTGTAGGTCCTCCACCTCCAGTGCCCGATGACTCTCCGAGCCGCTCAGCCACCTTCTCTTTGGCACGACCTCGGAGGTCGTACCAGCATTTTTTGAGTTCGTCCAGTGACCTATCAGCCACACCCACAGAGTTCACCGTGGACGCAATACCCTGCCATATCCTGCGTTTTTCCTGCTCCGTCACCCTCCTAGAGTCCTTCCCAAATAGTTTGGAGTGGTTGTCAACCACCCCTTCTATTAAATGCTCCAGCTCCTGCTCGGAGAATTTTAACTTTCTCTTCCACCCTGTGGTGTTGCTGGGCCCAGGAACTGCATCCTCAGACATTGCTGCACTGTAGTTTCAGAGTAGAAATCAGAACTGCAGGAGCTCTCCCAGTTGCTGACTCGAGGTCTGCCTCACTGTGGTGAATGGGGGTGGGAACTGGCTGCTTCCTGGTTGTGATGTCATCACTGTGCTCGAAATGCGACTTCCCGTTTTCCCGATCTTGCGATCTCGCTTTTTGCGATCTCGCAATTAGCGATATCGCTATTTGCGATATCGCAATTCCGACACGGATGTAGGCGGAAATAGCGATTTTTCTGAGATTATCGATAATCGCAAACGGCTTTTGCGGCCGCGTGCGATTCGCTTTTTATTATCGCAAAACATCATGAATTCTGTTCTGCGATTTCTCAATTGCAAATCGCAGTTTTTTGCAAATTGAGAATCGCAGATTCCGGTTTTCATGAATCAGGCTGCAAGTTCCTCCAACACCATCCAGAGCCTCTCCCTAGGGACCAGATCGAATGCGGGCCGCAGGACCACAAAAACAAGGTACAGGCTGCCACCCTCTACTCTTGCAGTTTTCCAGTTTAGGACCTGGAGTCGAAAGATCTGGTCCAGAGTCGAGACCCCTGATCTAAAACCGGCTTGGAGGGTGGTCAAGGTTTTGTTTTCCTCCATCCAGCCCAATAATCTCTCCAGCAGGATTCAGCCCATCAGCTTCTGGGTAGTGTCAAGTAGACTAATTGGTCTATAATTTGATGGAGCGAGCAGACAGCCCATTTTAAAAATTGGAACAATCTCGGCTCAAAGCCAGGTCTCAGAAACTGGGGAGCCCTGTAAGACAGCATTGAACAGAACCATCAAATATGGGGCCCAGATCTTTGGCTGAGAGCGAAAGAGATCTCCTGGGAGCTTATCCAGACCCAATTGCCAGTTCAACTTCCCTGAGTGTAATATTGTCTGAACTATAAGTGGGAGTCCCAGTAGGGGCATCCTTTCTCACTATTGCGAGACAGGATCCAGGTCCAGGGCCCAGGACCTCCGGCAGTCTACACTCGTGCGGGGGGTCTGGGGCCATGGGAAGCTCAGGAGCTTGGCTCAAACTATAGTTTTGACAGGGGGA
Organism: Lissotriton vulgaris; assembly: GCF_964263255.1. NCBI lineage: Eukaryota > Metazoa > Chordata > Amphibia > Caudata > Salamandridae > Lissotriton > Lissotriton vulgaris. Next base: position 138,337,928 of record NC_141689.1, read on the forward strand.
AATCCCTGCACCCGGGGCCCCCAGCAGTCGACACTCGTGCGGGAGGTCCCGGGCCGTGCTAGTACAAGAGACTGAGATCCCGGAGCCCAAGGCCCCCGGCAGTCGGCTCTCATTCAGGGGGTCCAGGGCAACCGGAATCTCGGAAGCTTGGTCAAAGCTAAGATTTTGACAGGGAGAAGGCCCAGTGCCCGGGGACCACAGCAATCGACACTCATGCGGGAGGTCCCGGGTTGTGCGGGCACGTGGAACCAAACTCCCGGACCCCGGGGCCCCCGGCAGTCGGCTCTCATGCAGGAGGTCCCGTGGTGCACAGGCCCGAGGCTCCAAAACCAGTCTGGCAGCCCTTCCTGGGGCTGACACCCAATTTCCTCCAACTCAGGGCTTGTATAGAGTGACTTAAAGTGTGCCTCCCACACTATAGGGGCAATATTCGAGACCCCAGTGTCTCTCTCTCCTGTCACTGAAGAAGTAGCAATTAGCCAAAAGGTCTTAGAATCTTTTAGGAGTAGTGCCAGTCTCAACTCTTCCAACCTAGATTCCTCCCGCTCGCTCTTTGCTCTAATGAGCACCTTCTTGTACAGCAGTCTAGTTTTAAGGATATCCTTAGATTTAATTGCCTTGAGTAGGTCTTTCTTTGAGTTTTTACATGCATGGTTGTACCAGGGATGTGTTTTATTCTGGCGGGACTTAGTCCCACTAACCGGATAGAATACATCCCCTAGACTCTCAACTAACTTTCTATGGGTCTCTATAGTCTACCCATGGGAGGTGGAATTTCCCATATCGCTTATCAATGGAACAGCTATCTGATAGATTTTTGCGAGACGAGTAGGAGAGTCTAGGCAAGAAGGCCATTTGACTCTTCGACTATTGTTAGATATAATATGTGGTGGAACTATCAGAGTGGAATTAGAGTCAGGATTAGTTAGTCCAAATGCACCGGGTTTAAGCGTTAGGACCAGCTCATTGTGGTCACTATTGTGCCTTACGACAACCCCGAAGTCTTTAAAGTTGCCCCAATGTTTTGCTTCCAACATGAGGTAGTCAAGGTGGAAGTTCGATTTGTCCTATTATACGTGGGCAGGCCGGAACTTTCGTTGTTGCCCCTTCCATTGCATGCCCGCTGAGACATTGCAAGGGTCAAGGCCTTGATTTGTAGTACTAACGTGGTCCAGGCCTTAACCGGGGCAATTCTTGGGGCTGGAATTTGCCAGAGCAAATCAACCTCATCCTCCTCACACAACTCGGATCCACCCAATGGTTCGAACTGACAGTTCAGATCGCCACCAAGAATGATTGGGGTTGCGGGGTCAAGTGTCTGGAGGAAATGGTCGAGTGCTTGAATAGTTCTCGATTCTTTCCCATTCACGGTAGGCCTAGAGTAGATATTAATAATAGCCAATGTAGATCTACTAACAGATGTTAGCAAAACACATTGGATATCAGGCGAGTTTGTGTCCACCTGTATAGCCTGCATACCCAAGTGTAAGCCTACCCATATGGCAACCTACCTGAGTCTGCAGGGATGTCATAGGTAGCAAAACCGGGACTATCACCCGCCTCGAGGGACCAGGTTTCTTGCATCGAGCAAATGTCATGTGTGGTCATAAAAGAGGACCAGTCTGGTACGAGTAGCTTGCTCTTTAGGCCTGCGACATTCCACGAGAGTATTTTTATACTACCTTCCATAACCTTAACTTTAGTCTTCTCACCCCCTTGTTCTCTTGGTAATACCTGGTCCAAGCTTTGTTCAACCCTTATCTCCTCCCTCTTTGTGGCATGAGGGCAGAGGATCTCATAACTAGCAGAGGATAGTGTCTTTTCCTGTATTGTGACACCTTCCTCAGAGTTACCCTCATTATGTTCTCGTGGGGGCGTACATGACTGAGTGAGTCAGTCTACCTCCTCGAGGACGCTAAACCTATTCCAATGGGGTTGTATCGGGTAGAACGGGGTGTGTGGAAGAAAACCCTCCCCAAATGGCTGCCAATGGTGAATCCCATTCGGTGGGAGAGAGGATTTCTTGTATACTGTGGTCTCCTATTGTGAGATGATTTGTGGATTGGGGTAGGATAGAAGTAGGACAGGTGCAAAGGGAATATTTGGGACTCTCTGTGGGAAGGGGTTCTACAGATGTGATCAACAGCAGAGGAGTCCCTGAAATTAATTGTTACAACATCCCCTGCCACTGTTTTAGGGCCCCTTCCAATCCAGTCTACTTTTCTCACTGCCAATGTGTGACCTGAAATGTTAGGAGGTAAGAGTCTATTTAGGCTCAGCCACTGTATACACTTATTATGTAGGTCTACCTCCTGTTCTCTCTTCCCCTCACTAAGGGGTGGAACACCCACTAGGGCCACTACATATGGTTGTGCTTCTGGAGGCAGATTTATTGTCGGCAATCGTTTAAAGGTTGCCTTAGGTGGGGGAGATCTTGGTGAAGGTACTACTTTTTTTGATGTTGTGTTTTTACCCATCTTGGGATGTTGACTAGATTTAAAAGTTAGGCCCGCAGCGGGAGATATAGTAAGACCTAGTGGTTTGGCTACAGGTGTAGGAGGGGGTACGAGGTTTAACGATTTAGCGGCAGTAATTGCCGGTCCAGGTTTTGTATATGGTACTACTGGAACAGTAAATTTAGCTACCTCAAGACAGGGTACCTTTGTAGAGTCACCAACTGGAGCAAGGGGTAACGAGTTACCTTGGGAGTTATGTGGCTTAGTTGTCCCCAAAGTCTCATTGTTTAACATGGAAGATAATCTATCAAGTTTTGAAACCAAATGTTTAATGTGGGAAGCAATTATTTGCTCTAAGCTGTTCTGGAGCTCCATCACCATATTGGTGACCCAGCAGGGTATCCCTGTAGTTGGGTGCCGAGGATGGTCAGATGGGGTAACCAAGTTATGATTGGGCTGTTTCTTTGTACCTAGATTTTTAGGAAGACTATCCTTTTTTGTCTTAGTGCCCACCCTACCAGGTTTTGAATTTGCCACAGGGGGAGGGGAAGTCAAGATACAGGGTTGGTCGTCATTGTTAGTAGAGGACTCAACTAAAGCCAAAGATAAATCATCAGCTACTGAGGTCTCAGCCGGAATCTGTGCACAGGGCAGCTCGGCAAAGGTGGATGTTAAGTAAGAGTCCAGGAACGTGGGATCAGTGGCAATAGCCGAACAATCTTCGCCATGGTCTTTAGAGCTTATTGTGTGTGGGAAGGATAATCTTCTTTCGGTATTTTCAATTGCATTGGCAACCACCCCTATGATCTGTTGTAGCCTTTTATCAATTACCGTCAGTGTTGGGAGGGACTGCGGCATTGTGGCCTGAAGTCTAGTATTTGGACGTGAAGCAGATGGTTTAGTTTTCTTGCTCTGGTTACTCATATTTGCTGTAGGTTGCCTCGTTAATTAACTTGTGGAAGGGTGCCGGATACTTTCAGGATTAAGTGCCGCTGAAAAGGGGGGTGGCCCGTCCCGTCCCCAGTCGTCCATGGACGGCCACAGATGGCCCGCCCTCTGCCCGGGCTCCGCCTGGCGCCGCCCGCGTACGTCCGCGACGCGGAGGAGGCTAGCGAACTTTAAGCGCCTCCGGTCGCGCTCCACCAATAGGTGGGAGGTTCAGCCGCTATGCCGGCTGGGAGCTGTAGTCTTCCCCCGCTGTGGCCGTCTGATGGTAGGTGCAACGGCGGCGGGGAAGAACAAACAGCATCAGGGCCCCAGCGGCGATGGCTCCAGAATGCCTCCGGTTAGTCCTGCCCCCAGGTTCAATGCGCGATGTGCCAATTTATACATTTGTGATTTTCTTTTTAAATTTACAGAAATTTAGGTTTAGGCCAGAGTAAATATCTCAAATGTTGATGGTAGAGAGCTCAACGGTGAGCCATACCTGGCTTTTAACAATGTCCAGACCTTCTAAATTAACTGTTACCACTTCATAAAATCGGTTGTTACATCCTTTCAGGTGTGACTAGTTTCCTATTGACCCTGCTTGCAGGCAGGTCACCCCTACGCCACTGCTCGTACCCTGCTTGCTGCCTCCGTGTTCCTGTGCTTGTTTCTCGCCTCCCCCTGCCCTGCGCCAGTTCCCCCGCCCCCCACCACTCCCGTTCAGGCCCTTCCCGCAGCTGCTTCCCTGCAGCCTGCCCCCTACACACCCATTGGCCTCCCCGCTCCCGCCTCCCAGCTGCTCCTCCCTACCAAGCCACCTCATATGCAGGCCGAACAGCGGTAGCAGGAGCGATCTTTGACCCTGCTTGCAGGCAGGTCGCCCCCACGCCGCTGCTCGTCACCTGCTTGCTGCCTTCGTGTTCCTGAGTTTGTTTCTCGCCTCCCCCTGCCCGCGCGCCAGTTTCGCACTGCTCCCATTCAGGCCCTTCCCACCGCTGCTTCCCTGCGGTCCGGCCCCCCTACACACCCATTGGCCTCCCTGCTCCTGCTTCCCAGCTGCTCCTCCCTCCCAAGCCACCTCATGTGCAGGCCGAACAGCGGTAGCAGGAGCGACCTTTGACCCTGCTTGCAGGCAGATCGCCCCCACGCCGCTGCTCGTCACCAGCTTGCTGTCTCGGTGTTCCTGAGCTTGTCTCTCGCCTCCCCCCGCCCATGCACCAGTTTACCCTCGTCCCCCACCGCTCCCGTTCAGGCCCTTCCTCCTGCTGCTTCCCTGCGGCCCTCCCCCTTACACCCCCATTGGCTTCCCCACTCCCGTCTCCCAGCTGCTCCTCCCTCCCAAACCACCTCATATGCAGGCCGAGAAGCGGGCGCGCAGTGGACCGTGCTCTTATGTTCCTGTATTCTGGTTCGTATCTTTCTCGTCGTCATGCCGACATAATTCTTCTGGCATGGGCAGGTTATCAAATAGATGAGATTCACGCTATTGCAGTTTGTAAATCTGCATTGTACCCAAGGTCTATTTGTACCTATGTCCACAGTTGTGGATTTGCAGGTTTGAGGGCATACAGAGCACGCCCTGCACGGGTGATGACCCTGTACTGGGGGTAAATCCCACAGTGTGCCCACCTGTCTGAGGTCTTTGTTTTTTGGGCGTGTATGGACCAATTGGTCCTTTAAGCTCTGTCCTCTCTTGAACGCAAATAGAGGTAACGGAATGTCATCACCCCCTGTATTCAAAATAGACCAATGTCTTCTAATGATCTTCTGAACTTGATTAGATCTGGTGTTGAAGGTACTCACAAAAGTAATACGGTTGTTTTTTTCTTTTGGTGGTTGTATTTCCAGAAGGGACTCTCTGTTGTTATTTGATGCCCTCTTCTTGGATTGTCGAATTATTTTCTTTGGGTACTTCTTCTCACAAAGTTGTTTCTCCAGGTTTTTTGAGTGGGTGTTGAATGCTTCTTTATTAGAACAATTTCTCTGGACCCTGAGAAACTGGCGAAACGGCAAATTGTTTCTCAGGGCCCGCGGCTGAAAACTTTCATAATTGAGTAGAGCATTCTTCGCCATTGGCTTGCGATTAAGCTCAGATTCAAGACCATTCGCAGTCGCTAAAATCTTTAAATCCAAGAATGCTAATCCAGTTCGACTGTGTTCTATAGTAAATTTCAGATATGCATTCCGGGTGTTCAGCCATTGGTGGAATTACAACAGGTCTTCTTCAGTCCCGTGCCAAATGACTAGGATGTCATCTATATATCGTTTCCACACGTGAAGCGACAATAGATATGGGTTTGTAGATGTTAGCACCTCCTGTTGCTCGAAGTTGTGTATGTATAAATTAGCGAGACTTGATGCGAAGACACTACCTAGAAGAAGGCATGACACATTATCATTGATATGCTGAAACATGTTGACCACTACTGATCACGGATATTATGTTAAATCTGTGTTTGCACTTGGTTTTCAGAGTTGGGAGCTGGGGGAGAACAATAAATCATTAACATCCACCCAGCCTATCCAATTTTAAGTTTTTCCTCACTCACTTTTCACTTATTCATACACTTCTTTTTCAGTAGCCACACATATACTATACACTTTTATATAACCTCCCTTTCTAAACACATTTCATGCACATTTGTAAACGGTCAAGGTAACATCTAGCTGGCCGTTGTTGTTTTGTTATGTCTCCTGGGCAAGGAGTACCCAAATGATGCAAATGAGGGCGGTACAGTGTGGTTTCTGATGGGAATTTTTCCCTTATGCCCTTGAGTCTTAACTCGATTACTGTCACACTCAGTTCACATTGTTTGTTCCCACTGTGTTATTTGTATGGTGTTGGGGCCTTATCCACAGTTGAGTGACAATTCTGTTCTGACTTTTAGGTACCCTTTTTGTGATGAGACATATGATTTTGGGGCATGTACCTAATGTGAGTCATTAAACATGCCCTTGGACCCTCCTATAAATTTGTCTGGTTCTTGCAAATTTTTTGTAACTTTTTACAAAAGGGTTACAAAGAAATTAACTTCAACTTGGGCACCTGCTGCTGTAAGCCTGTAAGTGCTTCCTGACACCTCGTTGCCTACTTGCAACTATTCTCTGACCCTGCTCTGACCCTTGAATCAGGGTCAGAGAATAGTTACAAGTAGGCAATGAGGCGCCTGTCACGAAAATTAAACCTCAACAGGAAGCACTGACAGATATAAAAACAAGCATTTGCAATGCAATAGGTCTCGCATTAGGAACGTTTGAGCTATTGGTCTTGTAAATGACAATTTTTTTTATTTATGTGTTGCTTTTGAAAATAGCTAAATTAATAGCTTTGTCATTTACAATGCCAATAGTTACAACTTTCGCAAATGTGACACCTATAGCATTTGTAATGCAACATGTTTTGTATTTACGTGACTTAGATGTATTGATATTATAAATTACAATGGCTTTTAATTTTTTTAAATTATTAATACTTAAATAAAAGTGATTTTAATTTATAATGGCAATAGCTTAAACTTTTGTAAATAACTTTTGTGAAGATTATGTTCAGTGTATTTTATTGTGATGAAAATCCAAGAACAGAAGTGAAATATTAACATCTTTTTGTGACATTTGTAATAAAGCTTGAAACATTGAGAGAACATATTCGAACCAGTTGTTGTTGAATGGTTGAGCAGATTGATGCTGGGGTGGCGCTTAGTGATGCTGTGGTGGTGCTGAGTGGTGCTGTGGTGATGCTGAGTGGTGCTGTGGTGGTGCTGAGTGATACTGGGATTGTGCTGAGTGGTGCTGGGGTGGTGCTGAGTGGTGCTGTGGTGCTGCTGAGTGATGCTGTGGTGGTGCTGGGTGATGCTGTGGTGGTGCTGAGTGGTGCTGTGATGGTGCTGAGTGATAATTTGGTGGTGTTGAGTGATGCTGTGGTGGAGCTGAGTGATGCTGTGTTGGCGCTGAGTGGTGCTGTGGTGGTGCTGATTGGTGCTGTGGTGGTGCTGAGTGATGTTGTGGTGGTGCTGAGTGATGCTGTGGTGGTGCTGAGTGGTGCTGTGGTGGTGCTGAGTGATAATGTGGTGGCGCTGAGTGATGCTGTGGTGGTGATGCTGTGGTGGCACTGAGTGATGCTGTGATGGCACTGAGTGGTGCTGTGGTAGTGCTGAGTGGTGCTGTGGTGGTGCTGAGTGATGCTGTGGTGGTACTGAGTGGTGCTGTGGTGGTGCTGAGCGATGATGTGGTGGTGCTGAGCGATGATGTGGTGGTGCTGAGTGATGCTGTGGTGGTGCTGATTAGTGCTGTGGTGGTGCTGAGTGATAATGTGGTGGTGCTGAGTGATGCTGTGGTGATGCTGTGGTGGCACTGGGTGGTGCTGTGGTGGCACTGGGTGGTGCTGTGGTGGTGCTGTGGTGGTGCTGAGTGGTGCTGTGGTGGTGCTGAGTGATAATGTGGTGGTGCTGAGTGATGCTGGGGTAGCGCTGAGTGATGATGTGGTGATGCAGAGGGCAGAAAGGCACAAAAAAACAGTCTAACAAAGGGCAGAAGGGCAGAAAAACAAGGGAAAAACGAGTCTAACAGAGAACAGAAGGGTACAAAAAACAAGTCTAACGGGGACAGAAAGGCACAAAAACGAGTCTAACAGAGGACAGAAGGGCACAAAAAACGAGTCTAACAGAGGGCAGAAGGGCACAAAAACAAGGGAATAGCAGAGGGCAGAAGGGCACAAAAAACGAGTCTGACAGGGCAGAAGCGCAGAAAAACAAGGGAAAAATGAGTCTAATAGAGGGCAAAAGGGCACAAAAAACGAGTCTAACAGGGGGCAGAAGGGCAGAAAAACAAGGCACGAAGATGCCACCGCTTTGTGCAATACCTCTACTCAACTGGAGTACTTTCTACTGTCTAATCGGTAAGTGCTCCCTCGTTGGCTAAATGTATTGGGGCAGATTTACAATGTAAATGTAAATGTATAGGCATTTATATAGCGCTCTACTTACCCGTAGGGTCCCAAGGCGCTTCGACCGCTGCGAAACCCTTCCTGGCTTCCCTGAGAGATGGTCCCTTAATGGGTATCTCCAGGGTGAGACCAGGCATCCCCGGCGGTCTGGTGGGGCCGTTAGTGAAGATGAGGCAAGCTAATGCCCAGAGTTGCCGAGTGTGATCGCTGATCAAAGTGGGCACCGAGGCGAGAGAATTATCGAGTCCGCTGACCCTGGTCCAGAAACCTGCCGCGCCGGGAATCGAACCCTGGTCCCGGGCCGTCCTCTGCTCTCGGGTCTGCCGCCTCTAACCAGTGAGCCACACTACTTCACAATAACTGGTGCATCCCCAGGGATGCGGCAGTTATTGTGCGCCGCAGCTCCGCCACCCATGGTGCACCGCATTTACAATGCGACGCACCATGTGGCAAAAACGGCACAGATGCGTCACGCATCTGTGCCGTAAAAGCAGAGCATTGCTGGAGCTGCGTCACAAGCATGATGCAGCTCCAGAAATGCTCTGGGGGGCCCTATCTCCCCAATGCTGTGTCAAGCCTTGTGCCTGCTTCAAGCAGAATTGGCCTAAAAGTGACTGAGTGAAATCTTGTAGATTTCACTCAGCCACTTTTAGGAGGCGTTCCTGCGCAGGAATGCCTCCCCTGCGCCGGAACACCTCCTGATGGCGCATGGCTTTACAAAGTGACGCAACTGCGGCGCAAAAGAGGCGCAAGCGGCTTGTAAATCTGCCCCATAGTGCTTTTACTACGCTGTAGCTGCGTAAAGGTCCAGAAGATATGTCTCCAGTGACCATGTGTGCCTGTGCCTGTGTTACAGGCACACATGGTCACTGGAGACACATCTTCTGGCCCTTTACACAGCTGCAGTGTAGTAAAAGCACTATACTTTTACCCAATTTTGGGAGCACTTACTGGATCAGCCAGTAGAAAGTACTCCAGGGCAAATTGCAAAAAATCAGCGATTTCGCGGGAAAATTCTCGTTTTTTTTTTCGATTTCACGGGGAAATCCGCGAATTCGCGGAACACGAATTCGCAAATTTTGCCCATGCTTAATATACATCCCATTGGTTAAAAGCTGTGAAGTCCGTAGCTGGTAGAGCAAAGGGCGGTCTCTTCATTCTTGTATCCAACAGAATAACTATGTGTAAAATTAAGAGTTGCATAACAGTTGATGCTCATAGTCAGGTAATGTGGCTTGAGTTTCACAAGGGAAATGACTTGGTTTTAATTAAATACTATAATAACATCTTCTATAATAGTAGGGTGCTTACTGTACCGGCATTGGGAAAGGAATTTAAGAGAATGCTGGCACTGTTAAGCAAACAAGCCACTATACTTTGGGTTGGCGATTTTATCATTCATGCCTGTTCTCTGAACCAAAGTAAGGCATGTGGTTTTACGAGAGAGTCGGACGAGGATGATTACATTGAACACATGCATTTTCCCGATTGTGATTATGACTCAGCCTTAAATAATTTAATAGCGGAATTAGATCTGGACCTCTTGAACTGCACCAAGAAGAGGGTAAATATCAAATGTCCAAACTTCAAAGGCAGGAATGCCAATACAAACATTGACCACATACCGATTTCTCACACACCGATTTTTCCAATTTATGGATTATGGAACAGGTCGTGAGTGACCATAACAGTATTTTAATATTGTTGCTGTGTTGGGGTAATAAACATCCCCCTGCTAGTACTTGTAATACCCATATTGCTGCTATAACACCTAATGGCATGAGGATCAAATGGGCTGGCATTGATCCCCGGAGGATGCAAAGGGATGTGGTTAGGAAATGTAACCATGAAATAGACTGTTGTTTAGGTAATGAGGTTCATCCACAAAAATTGCTTTCTTGTTTTCCTCAGATAAATGAAACTGTAGAAGGTTTATTAACTAAAAGCAATAAGGTAACTAAACAGGCTAGCTACAGATGGCTTGATAAAAACTGCTCTCAAGCCTTACATAACCTGAAACAGGCACTTAGTATTAGGGTGAGTGTTTCTCCTTAAAATGATGATCATACCTCAACTTTTATGTATCTTGCTGCAGGAAAGTCATCCATTTTCCCCATGTCACCCCCATTTTCTGACTGATACTGATGTGTACAGACTCGGAATGTAACCTGGGCTCAGCTTTGTTCATAAAGGTATATGGTAATTGGTATAATTACATTTGGTTCTGGCAAACTACATGCATAACCTTAGTATTTAGTATGGCTTGTAGTTTAGAGACCCCAGTGGACCTTTTGCACTTAAGTGTGCACTGCTGTGGTATCTGGTGTCATTTTGAAGTCAGTCCTCCCTTGCATGCTGGATTTAAAATAAAGCTGTGCTCAAAATCGACTTTGGAATAAAAAGTACATCCAAAGTCCAAGCCTACCTTTTTATTAGATATATGCCTCCCCAAGGTCTCCCCTAGGTGCCCCATGGGCAGGATGTCTTGTTATAAAAATTAGCGACCTTATGAACAATGTTTTACATGACCTTGTGAGAGAAAACAGCCACATTTGTTTTTCCCCATTGTAAAGCTGCTAGCTTTGTAGGCTAACATAGGCAGGCTTCATCAAAGTTTAATAATATCTACCTTTTGACAGGAGTGAACATGCAACATAATTCAAAGTATAGAAATAATAGTTACAATAAATCCAACTTCCCATGGTCAGATTTATTATAACTATTGAAGGCGCTAAGAAAACATTAGCCTCACTTGTGGGTTTGGTTATCTAGACCAGAACTCTAAGGCGAGATTTTCTCCTTTTTGAATTGTGCTGAGATGTGCGTTCTGCAACAAAAATATGCCAAAATTCCCAGGAAGTTGTCATGGTAGAGGATGGCAACTTGATCCCAATTGGGGAATACATATGAGAGAGATGAAAGAGCAGCTCAGATCCCTGTCTGAAAACATCTGGATGAGAAGGACTGCCCTACCGGGTCCTTTGACCTGTCTTGAAAAATAAGGAGTGGACTCTCTAAGCAACAACTGGTAAAAAAGTGCTGGGAGTGTTCTATTCCATAGAGCCACTATAATATAGGTGTAAGATCCGGCACCATTGGCGTGGGTCTCCCTTCCATGTTTTACTGTTGCCACATGTATTTTTGCTGGTTTTAGATGCTTTGGGCACTGTTTCACTGCTGTCCAAGGGCACAGTGCAAGGGCTCCCTACTGTAAATGAATGTCTTAATTGGTGATTCCATGATTGGCCTTTTGATTTACTTGTCAGACCCTAGTACAGTGCACCAGGAGTGCCCAGGGCTTGTAAATCCAAATGCTGCTAGTGGGCTTGCAGCACTGGTTGTGCCATCCACAATAGCAGCCTTGTAAAATGTGTCTAAGGTCTGCCATTGCAGAGCCTGTGTGCAGTCTGGTACTGTCATGCTGACTGGGCAAGTGCACCCACTTGCCAGTCCCTAAACCTTCCATTTTCTTGGTAGGCCCAAGGGCAGGGTGCATTGTAAGTGTAAGGCAGGACATGCCATGGTGTGTGTGGCATGTCCTAATAGTGAATGACAGCCATTTTCGTTTTTCACTATTGCAAGGATACCTGTTCTCCATAGGCCAGAATTGGCTGTTAGATTATTACATTTTATAATCCTAACTGACTTAGGGAACATGGTAGAAATTCAAGATTAGTATGCCTGAACTCAGAGTGATAAAATACATCTTTTGGTGACGTTGGTTTTAACATTCTGTGTTTGAAAATACTACTTTTAGAAATTAGGTATTTTCTTGCCTAACCTTTCAAGCCTGCCTCTGCTAGGTTGTGTATTCCTCTTTCTGGAGTGAGTGACAGGGCTGGGGGATTCCAGGAGACAGAATGAGCCAGCCCAGTGGTGAATAGAGAGATCAACACCTCCCATGGGTGGGAGGAGTTGCACCTGGGACCTGAATAGGGCTGTGCCTGCCTTCCACAATGCTGGCTCCACCTCCTGTGGTTCGGCTGATGTCTCGGCCCTGTGAAAGAAGAGAAGGAATGATGTCTACAAAGTGATCCAAGGCTGTGCTTTCCTCTGCAGTGCTTGCTACACCTCCTAGGGGGGGTCTGATGGTTCTTCCCTCCACTGTGAAAGGAAAGAAGGATTCATGTACACAGAGTACTTCAGAACTGGTTTGAACTGGGCAAAGGCCCCTTTGCCCTCAGAGGACAAAGGAGTATGGGGTAGAAATATTGGGACCCTGATCCCAAGAAATTAGATCACTTTTGGACTACAAGAAGAAACCTTTGCTGAGGAGAGGAACCTGAAGAAACTAAGGAGAGAATATCCCCAAGCTGAAGTGCTTCTTGGGGGATTGGCCTGCAGTGGTTGCCTGACTGCCAAAGGAAGGAAGAAGGAACTTTGTGTACTTTATTTTTAACTTGTGAAGGATCTCCAAGGGCTCGGAACAGGCTATGATTGTATTTGTTTACAAGAAACATGGTGTACAGAGCCAATTTTTGTCGAAGGATATACATCCCATTGGTTAAAAGCTGTCAATTCCGTAGCTGGTAGGGCAAAGGGCGGTCTCTTGATTCTTGTATCCAACAGAATAACTATGTGTAAAATTAAAAGTTGCATAACAGTTGATGCTCATAGTCAGGTAATGTGGCTTGAGTTTCACAAGGGAAATGACTTGGTTTTAATTAACTACTATAATAACATCTTCGATAACAGTAGGGGGCTTACTGTACCGGCATTGGGAAAGGAAATTAAGAGAATGCTGGCACTGTTAGGCAAACAAGCCACTATACTTTGGGTTGGCAATTTTAACATTCAAGCCTGTTCTCTGAACCAAAGTAAGGCATGTGGTTTTATGAGAGAGTCCGACGAGTATGATTACATTGAACACATGCATTTTCCCCATTGTGTTTATGGCTCAGCCTTAAATAATTTAATAGCGGAATTAGATCTGGACCTCTTGAACTGCACCAAGAAGAGGGGAAATATCAAATGTCCAACCTTCAAAGGCAGGAATGCCAATACAAACATTGACCACATCCTGATTTCTCACACACCGATTTTTCCAATTTATGGATTATGGAACAGGTCGTAAGTGACCATAACAGTATTTTGATATTGTTGCTGTGTTGGGGTAATAAACATCCCACTGCTAGTACTTGTATTACCGATATTGCTGCTGCTGAAGTCTCAGGGACAACAAACTTCACCAACTAGGGCCCCAAGAGTGTTCCTGAAGTGCCAGCAACGGGAAACATCCTAAACAACGATGTTTTTACAACGAGTTGCCTAAACACTGAATTCTAAACAACAACAAATTCTAAACCACGACTACCTAAACCACGACTTCAAAAACCAGGACTTACATAAACCACGAGTCTCTCTCTCCCACCCCCCTTTCCCCGACCATTCGCGCTCATGTCATCTGCCAGGATGACAAAAATCACGAGTGTCTCTTTTACGCCCCCCTCCCCACGACTAGACATGCTCATGGCCCCCTATTACTCACTCGGGACAAGGAAAGCGAAAAATGTGGCTATGAAGAAGATTAAAAGGTCTGCAATGAGTCACTGAAAATAAACAACCCCAGAAAATCAAAAAAGAACAAAGGTTGCGATTAAATCTTTAGAAATTCAGCAGGCATACAGTAGCGAAGCAAAGCGTGAGAATTGTTTAAAATGTTGGTTTTGAAAATTTGAAGAAAAAATAAGGTAGACTGAATAGAAATTACGCGAACATCCCTCGTGGTATAAAGATCATTACTTGAATAAAACATTTTTTAAGTGCAGCAAAAAGAAAAAGCGGTTGGTTTAAAGATCCAAAGAACATCCAGCATAATTCAAAAATATCTTTATGCAACTTTAACGTGTTGATTTCTACGCAAACTGTGTGGAACTGGACTGAACAGATTATTGTGCTGAGGTCCCGGGTTGTGCGGGCATGTGGAACCAAACTCCCGGATCCCGGGGCCCCCGGCAGTCGGCTCTCATGCAGGAGGTCCCGTGGTGCACAGGCCCGAGGCTCCAAAACCAGTCTGGCAGCCCTTCCTGGGGCTGACACCCAATTTCCTCCAACTCAGGGCTTGTATAGAGTGACTTAAAGTGTGCCTCCCACACTATAGGGGCAATATTCGAGACCCCAGTGTCTCTCTCTCCTGTCACTGAAGAAGTAGCAATTAGCCAAAAGGTCTTAGAATCTTTTAGGAGTAGTGCCAGTCTCAACTCTTCCAACCTAGATTCCTCCCGCTCGCTCTTTGCTCTAATGAGCACCTTCTTGTACAGCAGTCTAGTTTTAAGGATATCCTTAGATTTAATTGCCTTGAGTAGGTCTTTCTTTGAGTTTTTACATGCATGGTTGTACCAGGGATGTGTTTTATTCTGGCGGGACTTAGTCCCACTAACCGGATAGAATACATCCCCTAGACTCTCAACTAACTTTCTATGGGTCTCTATAGTCTACCCATGGGAGGTGGAATTTCCCATATCGCTTATCAATGGAACAGCTATCTGATAGATTTTTGCGAGACGAGTAGGAGAGTCTAGGCAAGAAGGCCATTTGACTCTTCGACTATTGTTAGATATAATATGTGGTGGAACTATCAGAGTGGAATTAGAGTCAGGATTAGTTAGTCCAAATGCACCGGGTTTAAGCGTTAGGACCAGCTCATTGTGGTCACTATTGTGCCTTACGACAACCCCGAAGTCTTTAAACTTGCCCCAATGTTTTGCTTCCAACATGAGGTAGTCAAGGTGGAAGTTCGATTTGTCCTATTATATGTGGGCAGGCCGGAACTTTCGTTGTTGCCCCTTCCATTGCATGCCCGCTGAGACATTGCAAGGGTCAAGGCCTTGATTTGTAGTACTAACGTGGTCCAGGCCTTAACCGGGGCAATTCTTGGGGCTGGAATTTGCCAGAGCAAATCAACCTCATCCTCCTCACACAACTCGGATCCACCCAATGGTTCGAACTGACAGTTCAGATCGCCACCAAGAATGATTGGGGTTGCGGGGTCAAGTGTCTGGAGGAAATGGTCGAGTGCTTGAATAGTTCTCGATTCTTTCCCATTCACGGTAGGCCTAGAGTAGATATTAATAATAGCCAATGTAGATCTACTAACAGATGTTAGCAAAACACATTGGATATCAGGCGAGTTTGTGTCCACCTGTATAGCCTGCATACCCAAGTGTAAGCCTACCCATATGGCAAGGCCACCCGAAGGGCGGCCTTTCCTACCTGAGTCTGCAGGGATGTCATAGGTAGCAAAACCGGGACTATCACCCGCCTCGAGGGACCAGGTTTCTTGCATCGAGCAAATGTCATGTGTGGTCATAAAAGAGGACCAGTCTGGTACGAGTAGCTTGCTCTTTAGGCCTGCGACATTCCACGAGAGTATTTTTATACTACCTTCCATAACCTTAACTTTAGTCTTCTCACCCCCTTGTTCTCTTGGTAATACCTGGTCCAAGCTTTGTTCAACCCTTATCTCCTCCCTCTTTGTGGCATGAGGGCAGAGGATCTCATAACTAGCAGAGGATAGTGTCTTTTCCTGTATTGTGACACCTTCCTCAGAGTTACCCTCATTATGTTCTCGTGGGGGCGTACATGACTGAGTGAGTCAGTCCACCTCCGCGAGGACGCTAAACCTATTCCAATGGGGTTGTATCGGGTAGAACGGGGTGTGTGGAAGAAAACCCTCCCCAAATGGCTGCCAATGGTGAATCCCATTCGGTGGGAGAGAGGATTTCTTGTATACTGTGGTCTCCTATTGTGAGATGATTTGTGGATTGGGGTAGGATAGAAGTAGGACAGGTGCAAAGGGAATATTTGGGACTCTCTGTGGGAAGGGGTTCTACAGATGTGATCAACAGCAGAGGAGTCCCTGAAATTAATTGTTACAACATCCCCTGCCACTGTTTTAGGGCCCCTTCCAATCCAGTCTACTTTTCTCACTGCCAATGTGTGACCTAAAATGTTAGGAGGTAAGAGTCTATTTAGGCTCAGCCACTGTATACACTTATTATGTAGGTCTACCTCCTGTTCTCTCTTCCCCTCACTAAGGGGTGGAACACCCACTAGGGCCACTACATATGGTTGTGCTTCTGGAGGCAGATTTATTGTCGGCAATCGTTTAAAGGTTGCCTTAGGTGGGGGAGATCTTGGTGAAGGTACTACTTTTTTTGATGTTGTGTTTTTACCCATCTTGGGATGTTGACTAGATTTAAAAGTTAGGCCCGCAGCGGGAGATATAGTAAGACCTAGTGGTTTGGCTACAGGTGTAGGAGGGGGTACGAGGTTTAACGATTTAGCGGCAGTAATTGCCGGTCCAGGTTTTGTATATGGTACTACTGGAACAGTAAATTTAGCTACCTCAAGACAGGGTACCTTTGTAGAGTCACCAACTGGAGCAAGGGGTAACGAGTTACCTTGGGAGTTATGTGGCTTAGTTGTCCCCAAAGTCTCATTGTTTAACATGGAAGATAATCTATCAAGCTTTGAAACCAAATGTTTAATGTGGGAAGCAATTATTTGCTCTAAGCTGTTCTGGAGATCCATCACCATATTGGTGACCCAGCAGGGTATCCCTGTAGTTGGGTGCCGAGGATGGTCAGATGGGGTAACCAAGTTATGATTGGGCTGTTTCTTTGTACCTAGATTTTTAGGAAGACTATCCTTTTTTGTCTTAGTGCCCACCCTACCAGGTTTTGAATTTGCCACAGGGGGAGGGGAAGTCAAGATACAGGGTTGATCGTCATTGTTAATAGAGGACTCAACTAAAGCCAAAGATAAATCATCAGCTACTGAGGTCTCAGCCGGAATGTGTGCACAGGGCAGCTCGGCAAAGGTGGATGTTAAGTAAGAGTCCAGGAACGTGGGATCAATGGCAATAGCCGAACAATCTTCGCCATGGTCTTTAGAGCTTATTGTGTGTGGGAAGGATAATCTTCTTTCGGTATTTTCAATTGCATTGGCAACCACCCCTATGATCTGTTGTAGCCTTTTATCAATTACCGTCAGTGTTGGGAGGGACTGCGGCATTGTGGCCTGAAGTCTAGTATTTGGACGTGAAGCAGATGGTTTAGTTTTCTTGCTCTGGTTACTCATAATTGCTGTAGGTTGCCTCGTTAATTAACTTGTGGAAGGGTGCCGGATACTTTCAGGATTAAGTGCCGCTGAAAAGGGGGGTGGCCCGTCCCGTCCCCAGTCGTCCATGGACGGCCACAGATGGCCCGCCCTCTGCCCGGGCTAGCGAACTTTAAGCGCCTCCGGTCGCGCTCCACCAATAGGTGGGAGGTTCAGCCGCTATGCCGGCTGGGAGCTGTAGTCTTCCCCCGCTGTGGCCGTCTGATGGTAGGTGCAACGGCGGTGGGGAAGAACAAACAGCGTCAGGGCCCCAGCGGCGATGGCTCCAGAATGCCTCCGGTTAGTCCTGCCCCCAGGTTCAATGCGCGATGTGCCAATTTATACATTTGTGATTTTCTTTTTAAATTTACAGAAATTTAGGTTTAAGCCAGAGTAAATATCTCAAATGTTGATGGTAGAGAGCTCAACGGTGAGCCATACCTGGCTTTTAACAATGTCCAGACCTTCTAAATTAACTGTTACCACTTCATAAAATCGGTTGTTACATCCTTTCAGGTGTGACTAGTTTCCTATTGACCCTGCTTGCAGGCAGGTCACCCCTACGCCACTGCTCGTACCCTGCTTGCTGCCTCCGTGTTCCTGTGCTTGTTTCTCGCCTCCCCCTGCCCTGCGCCAGTTCCCCCGCCCCCCACCACTCCCGTTCAGGCCCTTCCCGCAGCTGCTTCCCTGCAGCCTGCCCCCTACATACCCATTGGCCTCCCCGCTCCCGCCTCCCAGCTGCTCCTCCCTACCAAGCCACCTCATATGCAGGCCGAACAGCGGTAGCAGGAGCGATCTTTGACCCTGCTTGCAGGCAGGTCGCCCCCACGCCGCTGCTCGTCACCTGCTTGCTGCCTTGGTGTTCCTGAGTTTGTTTCTCGCCTCCCCCTGCCCGCGCGCCAGTTTCGCACTGCTCCCATTCAGGCCCTTCCCACCGCTGCTTCCCTGCGGTCCGGCCCCCCTACACACCCATTGGCCTCCCTGCTCCTGCTTCCCAGCTGCTCCTCCCTCCCAAGCCACCTCATGTGCAGGCCGAACAGCGGTAGCAGGAGCGACCTTTGACCCTGCTTGCAGGCAGATCACCCCCACGCCGCTGCTCGTCACCAGCTTGCTGTCTCGGTGTTCCTGAGCTTGTCTCTCGCCTCCCCCCGCCCATGCACCAGTTTACCCTCGTCCCCCACCGCTCCCGTTCAGGCCCTTCCTCCTGCTGCTTCCCTGCGGCCCTCCCCCTTGCACCCCCATTGGCCTCCCCACTCCCGTCTCCCAGCTGCTCCTCCCTCCCAAACCACCTCATATGCAGGCCGAGAAGCGGGCGCGCAGTGGACCGTGCTCTTATGTTCCTGTATTCTGGTTCGTATCTTTCTCGTCGTCATGCCGACATAATTCTTCTGGCATGGGCAGGTTATCAAATAGATGAGATTCACGCTATTGCAGTTTGTAAATCTGCATTGTACCCAAAGTCTATTTGTACCTATGTCCACAGTTGTGGATTTGCAGGTTTGAGGGCATACAGAGCACGCCCTGCACGGGTGATGACCCTGTACTGGGGGTAAATCCCACAGTGTGCCCACCTGTCTGAGGTCTTTGTTTTTTGGGCGTGTATGGACCAATTGGTCCTTTAAGCTCTGTCCTCTCTTGAACGCAAATAGAGGTAACGGAATGTCATCACCCCCTGTATTCAAAATAGACCAATGTCTTCTAATGATCTTCTGAACTTGATTAGATCTGGTGTTGAAGGTACTCACAAAAGTAATACGGTTGTTTTTTTCTTTTGGTGGTTGTATTTCCAGAAGGGACTCTCTGTTGTTATTTGATGCCCTCTTCTTGGATTGTCGAATTATTTTCTTTGGGTACTTCTTCTCACAAAGTTGTTTCTCCAGGTTTTTTGAGTGGGTGTTGAATGCTTCTTTATTAGAACAATTTCTCTGGACCCTGAGAAACTGGCGAAACAGCAAATTGTTTCTCAGGGCCCGCGGGTGACAACTTTCATAATTGAGTAGAGCATTCTTCGCCATTGGCTTGCGATTAAGCTCAGATTCAAGACCATTCGCAGTCGCTAAAATCTTTAAATCCAAGAATGCTAATCCAGTTCGACTGTGTTCTATAGTAAATTTCAGATATGCATTCCGGGTGTTCAGCCATTGGTGGAATTACAACAGGTCTTCTTCAGTCCCGCGCCAAATGACTAGGATGTCATCTATATATCGTTTCCACACGTGAAGCGACAATAGATATGGGTTTGTAGATGTTAGCACCTCCTGTTGCTCGAAGTTGTGTATGTATAAATTAGCGAGACTTGATGCGAAGACACTACCTAGAAGAAGGCATGACAAATTTTCATTGATATGCTGAAACATGTTGACCACTACTGATCACGGATATTATGTTAAATCTGTGTTTGCACTTGGTTTTCAGAGTTGGGAGCTGGGGGAGAACAATAAATCAGTAACATCCACCCAGCCTATCCAATTTTAAGTTTTTCCTCACTCACTTTTCACTTATTCATACACTTCTTTTTCAGTAGCCACACATATACTATACACTTTTATATAACCTCCCTTTCTAAACACATTTCATGCACATTTGTAAACGGTCAAGGTAACATCTAGCTGGACGTTGTTGTTTTGTTATGTCTCCTGGGCAAGGAGTACCCAAATGATGCAAATGAGGGCGGTACAGTGTGGTTTCTGATGGGAATTTTTCCCTTATGCCCTTGAGTCTTAACTCGATTACTGTCACACTCAGTTCACATTGTTTGTTCCCACTGTGTTATTTGTATGGTGTTGGGGCCTTATCCACAGTTGAGTGACAATTCTGTTCTGACTTTTTGGTACCCTTTTTGTGATGAGACATATGATTTTGGGGCATGTACCTAATGTGAGTCATTAAACATGCCCTTGGACCCTCCTATAAATTTGTCTGGTTCTTGCTAATTTTTTGTAACTTTTTACAAAAGGGTTACAAAGAAATTAACTTCAACTTGGGCACCTGCTGCTGTAAGCCTGTAAGTGCTTCCTGACGCCTCGTTGCCTACTTGCAACTATTCTCTGACCCTGCTCTGACCCTTGAATCAGGGTCAGAGAATAGTTACAAGTAGGCAATGAGGCGCCTGTCACGAAAATTAAACCTCAACAGGAAGCACTGACAGATATAAAATCAAGCATTTGCAATGCAATAGGTCTCGCATTAGGAACGTTTGAGCTATTGGTCTTGTAAATGACATTTTTTTTTATTTATGTGTTGCTTTTGAAAATAGCTAAATTAATAGCTTTGTCATTTACAATGCCAACAGTTACAACTTTCGCAAATGTGACACCTATAGCATTTGTAATGCAACATGTTTTGTATTTACGTGACTTAGATGTATTGATATTATAAATTACAATGGCTTTTAATTTTTTTAAATTATTAATACTTAAATAAAAGTGATTTTAATTTATAATGGCAATAGCTTAAACTTTTGTAAATAACTTTTGTGAAGATTATGTTCAGTGTATTTTATTGTGATGAAAATCCAAGAACAGAAGTGAAATATTAACATCTTTTTGTGACATTTGTAATAAAGCTTGAAACATTGAGAGAACATATTCGAACCAGTTGTTGTTGAATGGTTGTGCAGATTGATGCTGGGGTGGCGCTTAGTGATGCTGTGGTGATGCTGAGTGGTGCTGTGGTGGTGCTGAGTGATACTGGGATGGTGCTGAGTGGTGCTGGGGTGGTGCTGAGTGGTATTGGGGTGCTGCTGAGTGATGCTGTGGTGGTGCTGGGTGATGCTGTGGTGGTGCTGAGTGGTGCTGTGATGGTGCTGAGTGATAATTTGGTGGTGTTGAGTGATGCTGTGGTGGAGCTGAGTGATGCTGTGTTGGCGCTGAGTGGTGCTGTGGTGGTGCTGATTGGTGCTGTGGTGGTGCTGAGTGATGTTGTGGTGGTGCTGAGTGATGCTGTGGTGGTGCTGAGTGGTGCTGTGGTGGTGCTGAGTGATAATGTGGTGGCGCTGAGTGATGCTGTGGTGGTGATGCTGTGGTGGCACTGAGTGATGCTGTGATGGCACTGAGGGGTGCTGTGGTAGTGCTGAGTGGTGCTGTGGTGGTGCTGAGTGATGTTGTGGTGGTACTGAGTGGTGCTGTGGTGGTGCTGAGCGATGATGTGGTGGTGCTGAGCGATGATGTGGTGGTGCTGAGTGATGCTGTGGTGGTGCTGATTAGTGCTGTGGTGGTGCTGAGTGATAATGTGGTGGTGCTGAGTGATGCTGTGGTGATGCTGTGGTGGCACTGGGTGGTGCTGTGGTGGCACTGGGTGGTGCTGTGGTGGTGCTGAGTGGTGCTGTGGTGGTGCTGAGTGATAATGTGGTGGTGCTGAGTGATGCTGGGGTAGCGCTGAGTGATGATGTGGTGATGCAGAGGGCAGAAAGGCACAAAAAAACAGTCTAACAAAGGGCAGAAGGGCAGAAAAACAAGGGAAAAACGAGTCTAACAGAGGGCAGAAGGGCACAAAAAACAAGTCTAACGGGGACAGAAAGGCACAAAAACGAGTCTAACAGAGGACAGAAGGGCACAAAAAACGAGTCTAACAGAGGGCAGAAGGGCACAAAAACAAGGGAATAGCAGAGGGCAGAAGAGCACAAAAAACGAGTCTGACAGGGCAGAAGCGCAGAAAAACAAGGGAAAAATGAGTCTAATAGAGGGCAAAAGGGCACAAAAAACGAGTCTAACAGGGGGCAGAAGGGCAGAAAAACAAGGCACGAAGATGCCACCGCTTTGTGCAATACCTCTACTCAACTGGAGTACTTTCTACTGTCTAATCGGTAAGTGCTCCCTCGTTGGCTAAATGTATTGGGGCAGATTTACAATGTAAATGTAAATGTATAGGCATTTATATAGCGCACTACTTACCCGTAGGGTCCCAAGGCGCTTCGACCGCTGCGAAACCCTTCCTGGCTTCCCTGAGAGATGGTCCCTTAATGGGTATCTCCAGGGTGAGACCAGGCATCCCCGGCGGTCTGGTGGGGCCGTTAGTGAAGATGAGGCAAGCTAATGACCAGAGTTGCCGAGTGTGATCGCTGATCAAAGTGGGCACCGAGGCGAGAGAATTATCGAGTCCGCTGACCCTGGTCCAGAAACCTGCCGCGCCGGGAATCGAACCCTGGTCCCGGGCCGTCCTCTGCTCTCGGGTCTGCCGCCTCTAACCAGTGAGCCACACTACTTCACAATAACTGGTGCATCCCCAGGGATGCGGCAGTTATTGTGCGCCGCAGCTCCGCCACCCATGGTGCACCGCATTTACAATGCGACGCACCATGTGGCAAAAACGGCACAGATGCGTCACGCATCTGTGCCGTAAAAGCAGAGCATTGCTGGAGCTGCGTCACAAGCATGATGCAGCTCCAGAAATGCTCTGGGGGGCCCTATCTCCCCAATGCTGTGTCAAGCCTTGTGCCTGCTTCAAGCAGAATTGGCCTAAAAGTGACTGAGTGAAATCTTGTAGATTTCACTCAGCCACTTTTAGGAGGCGTTCCTGCGCAGGAATGCCCTCCCCTGCGCCGGAACGCCTCCTGATGGCGCATGGCTTTACAAAGTGACGCAACTGCGGCGCAAAAGAGGCGCAAGCGGCTTGTAAATCTGCCCCATAGTGCTTTTACTACGCTGTAGCTGCGTAAAGGTCCAGAAGATATGTCTCCAGTGACCATGTGTGCCTGGTCACTGGAGACACATCTTCTGGCCCTTTACACAGCTGCAGTGTAGTAAAAGCACTATACTTTTACCCAATTTTGGGAGCACTTACTGGATCAGCCAGTAGAAAGTACTCCAGGGCAAATTGCAAAAAATCCGCGATTTCGCGGGAAAATTCTCGGTTTTTTTTTGCGATTTCACGGGGAAATCCGCGAATTCGCGGAACACGAATTCGCAAATTTTGCCCATGCTTAATATACATCCCATTGGTTAAAAGCTGTGAAGTCCGTAGCTGGTAGAGCAAAGGGCGGTCTCTTCATTCTTGTATCCAACAGAATAACTATGTGTAAAATTAAGAGTTGCATAACAGTTGATGCTCATAGTCAGGTAATGTGGCTTGAGTTTCACAAGGGAAATGACTTGGTTTTAATTAAATACTATAATAACATCTTCTATAATAGTAGGGTGCTTACTGTACCGGCATTGGGAAAGGAATTTAAGAGAATGCTGGCACTGTTAAGCAAACAAGCCACTATACTTTGGGTTGGCGATTTTATCATTCATGCCTGTTCTCTGAACCAAAGTAAGGCATGTGGTTTTACGAGAGAGTCGGACGAGGATGATTACATTGAACACATGCATTTTCCCGATTGTGATTATGACTCAGCCTTAAATAATTTAATGGCGGAATTAGATCTGGACCTCTTGAACTGCACCAAGAAGAGGGTAAATATCAAATGTCCAAACTTCAAAGGCAGGAATGCCAATATAAACATTGACCACATACCGATTTCTCACACACCGATTTTTCCAATTTATGGATTATGGAACAGGTCGTGAGTGACCATAACAGTATTTTAATATTGTTGCTGTGTTGGGGTAATAAACATCCCCCTGCTAGTACTTGTAATACCCATATTGCTGCTATAACACCTAATGGCATGAGGATCAAATGGGCTGGCATTGATCCCCGGAGGATGCAAAGGGATGTGGTTAGGAAATGTAACCATGAAATAGACTGTTGTTTAGGTAATGAGGTTCATCCACAAAAATTGCTTTCTTGTTTTCCTCAGATAAATGAAACTGTAGAAGGTTTATTAACTAAAAGCAATAAGGTAACTAAACAGGCTAGCTACAGATGGCTTGATAAAAACTGCTCTCAAGCCTTACATAACCTGAAACAGGCACTTAGTATTAGGGTGAGTGTTTCTCCTTAAAATGATGATCATACCTCAACTTTTATATATCTTGCTGCAGGAAAGTCATCCATTTTCCCCATGTCACCCCCATTTTCTGACTGATACTGATGTGTACAGACTCGGAATGTAACCTGGGCTCAGCTTTGTTCATAAAGGTATATGGTAATTGGTATAATTACATTTGGTTCTGGCAAACTACATGCATAACCTTAGTATTTAGTATGGCTTGTAGTTTAGAGACCCCAGTGGACCTTTTGCACTTAAGTGTGCACTGCTGTGGTATCTGGTGTCATTTTAAAGTCAGTCCTCCCTTGCAGGTTGGATTTAAAATAAAGCTGTGCTCAAAATCGACTTTGGAATAAAAAGTACATCCAAAGTCCAAGCCTACCTTTTTATTAGATATATGCCTCCCCAAGGTCTCCCCTAGGTGCCCCATGGGCAGGATGTCTTGTTATAAAAATTAGCGACCTTATGAACAATGTTTTACATGACCTTGTGAGAGAAAACAGCCACATTTGTTTTTCCCCATTGTAAAGCTGCTAGCTTTGTAGGCTAACATAGGCAGGCTTCATCAAAGTTTAATAATATCTACCTTTTGACAGGAGTGAACATGCAACATAATTCAAAGTATAGAAATAATAGTTACAATAAATCCAACTTCCCATGGTCAGATTTATTATAACTATTGAAGGCACTTGTGGGTTTGGTTATCTAGACCAGAACTCTAAGGCAAGATTTTCTCCTTTTTGAATTGTGCTGAGATGTGCGTTCTGCAACAAAAATATGCCAAAATTCCCAGGAAGTTGTCATGGTAGAGGATGGCAACTTGATCCCAATTGGGGAATACATATGAGAGAGATGAAAGAGCAGCTCAGATCCCTGTCTGAAAACATCTGGATGAGAAGGACTGCCCTACCGGGTCCTTTGACCTGTCTTGAAAAATAAGGAGTGGACTCTCTAAGCAACAACTGGTAAAAAAGTGCTAGAAGTGTTCTATTCCATAGAGCTACTATAATATAGGTGTAAGATCCGGCACCATTGGCGTGGGTCTCCCTTCCATGTTTTACTGTTGCCACATGTATTTTTGCTGGTTTTAGATGCTTTGGGCACTGTTTCACTGCTGTCCAAGGGCACAGTGCAAGGGCTCCCTACTGTAAATGAATTTCCTAATTGGTGATTCCATGATTGGCCTTTTGATTTACTTGTCAGACCCTAGTACAGTGCACCAGGAGTGCCCAGGGCTTGTAAATCCAAATGCTGCTAGTGGGCTTGCAGCACTGGTTGTGCCATCCACAAGAGCAGCCTTGTAAAATGTGTCTAAGGTCTGCCATTGCAGAGCCTGTGTGCAGTCTGGTACTGTCATGCTGACTGGGCAAGTGCACCCACTTGCCAGTCCCTAAACCTTCCATTTTCTTGGTAGGCCCAAGGGCAGGGTGCATTGTAAGTGTAAGGCAGGACATGCCATGGTGTGTGTGGCATGTCCTAATAGTGAATGACAGCCATTTTCGTTTTTCACTATTGCAAGGATACCTGTTCTCCATAGGCCAGAATTGGCTGTTAGATTATTACATTTTATAATCCTAACTGACTCAGGGAACATGGTAGAAATTCAAGATTAGTATGCCTGAACTCAGAGTGATAAAATACATCTTTTGGTGACGTTGGTTTTAACATTCTGTGTTTGAAAATACTACTTTTAGAAATTAGGTATTTTCTTGCCTAACCTTTCAAGCCTGCCTCTGCTAGGTTGTGTATTCCTCTTTCTGGAGTGAGTGACAGGGCTGGGGGATTCCAGGAGACAGAATGAGCCAGCCCAGTGGTGAATAGAGAGATCAACACCTCCCATGGGTGGGAGGAGTTGCACCTGGGACCTGAATAGGGCTGTGCCTGCCTTCCACAATGCTGGCTCCACCTCCTGTGGTTCGGCTGATGTCTCGGCCCTGTGAAAGAAGAGAAGGAATGATGTCAACAAAGTGATCCAAGGCTGTGCTTTCCTCTACAGTGCTGGCTACACCTCCTAGGGGGGTCTGATGGTTCTTCCCTCCACTGTGAAAGGAAAGAAGGATTCATGTACACAGAGTACTTCAGAACTGGTTTGAACTGGGCAAAGGCCCCTTTGCCCTCAGAGGACAAAGGAGTATGGGGTAGAAATATTGGGACCCTGATCCCAAGAAATTAGATCACTTTTGGACTACAAGAAGAAACCTTTGCTGAGGAGAGGAACCTGAAGAAACTAAGGTGAGAATATCCCCAAGCTGAAGTGCTTCTTGGGGGATTGGCCTGCAGTGGTTGCCTGACTGCCAAAGGAAGGAAGAAGGAACTTTGTGTACTTTATTTTCAACTTGTGAAGGATCTCCAAGGGCTCGGAACAGGCTATGATTGTATTTGTTTACAAGAAACATGGTGTACAGAGCCAATTTTTGTCGAAGGATATACATCCCATTGGTTAAAAGCTGTCAATTCCGTAGCTGGTAGGGCAAAGGGCGGTCTCTTGATTCTTGTATCCAACAGAATAACTATGTGTAAAATTAAAAGTTGCATAACAGTTGATGCTCATAGTCAGGTAATGTGGCTTGAGTTTCACAAGGGAAATGACTTGGTTTTAATTAACTACTATAATAACATCTTCGATAACAGTAGGGGGCTTACTGTACCGGCATTGGGAAAGGAAATTAAGAGAATGCTGGCACTGTTAAGCAAACAAGCCACTATACTTTGGGTTGGCGATTTTAACATTCAAGCCTGTTCTCTGAACCAAAGTAAGGCATGTGGTTTTATGAGAGAGTCCGACGAGTATGATTACATTGAACACATGCATTTTCCCCATTGTGATTATGGCTCAGCCTTAAATAATTTAATAGCGGAATTAGATCTGGACCTCTTGAACTGCACCAAGAAGAGGGGAAATATCAAATGTCCAACCTTCAAAGGCAGGAATGCCAATACAAACATTGACCACATCCTGATTTCTCACACACCGATTTTTCCAATTTATGGATTATGGAACAGGTCGTAAGTGACCATAACAGTATTTTAATATTGTTGCTGTGTTGGGGTAATAAACATCCCCCTGCTAGTACTTGTATTACCGATATTGCTGCTGCTGAAGTCTCAGGGACAACAAACTTCACCAACTAGGGCCCCAAGAGTGTTCCTGAAGTGCCAGCAACGGGAAACATCCTAAACAACGATGTTTTTACAACGAGTTGCCTAAACACTGAATTCTAAACAACAACAAATTCTAAACCACGACTACCTAAACCACGACTTCAAAAACCAGGACTTACATAAACCACGAGTCTCTCTCTCCCACCCCCCTTTCCCCGACCATTCGCGCTCATGTCATCTGCCAGGATGACAAAAATCATGAGTGTCTCTTTTACGCCCCCCTCCCCACGACTAGACATGCTCATGGCCCCCTATTACTCACTCGAGACAAGGAAAGCGGAAACTGTGGCTATGAAGAAGATTGAAAGGTCTGCAATGAGTCACTGAAAATAAACAACCCCAGAAAATCAAAAAAGAACAAAGGTTGCGATTAAATCTTTAGAAATTCAGCAGGCATACAGTAGCGAAGCAAAGCGTGAGAATTGTTTAAAATGTTGGTTTTGAAAATTTGAAGAAAAAATAAGGTAGACTGAATAGAAATTATGCGAACATCCCTCGTGGTATAAAGATCATTACTTGAATAAAACATTTTTTAAGTGCAGCAAAAAGAAAAAGCGGTCGGTTTAAAGATCCAAAGAACATCCAGCATAATTCAAAAATATCTTTATGCAACTTTAACGTGTTGATTTCTACGCCAACTGTGTGGAACTGGACTGAACAGATTATTGTGCTGCAACACTACCATCTTGTGGCCAAAAGTTTTAAATAGAAAATACGTTAAATAAAGGAATATAAAAATACAAAATTAATGAAATAGTACGTTTAAAAAAAATGTCAAATGATGTGTATTTCAAAGAAGACATTGACGAAAAATGGTAAGGAGCAATTGATAGATTTTTCGTGGTTAAGGAAGTCGTTGTTAAATAAGTAGTGGTTTAGGATTGCTCGTTGTTTAGCATTCGTGGTTAAGGAATTCGTTGTTAAGACAGTTGTTGTAAAATCATACATCGGACAATAATTAATACTCGTGTTTCAATTAACCATAAATCGCATTAACCCTGTACAGTGTGTCGCTTTACCCTTGA
This sequence comes from Lissotriton vulgaris, assembly GCF_964263255.1. Lineage (NCBI taxonomy): Eukaryota > Metazoa > Chordata > Amphibia > Caudata > Salamandridae > Lissotriton > Lissotriton vulgaris. The sequence continues at coordinate 138,366,413 of NC_141689.1, forward strand.
GACACGCACACCGTTTGATTGGGAGAGGCAGGCGGGCATCCTAGACTGATGAAGCATTTTAAATAGCGATGTAGCGGACATGCCGAGTAACCCGAAGGTGCACATAGCCTCTGTACAGGGCTTTACTTCAGAAAAGCGTCACAGGAATAACAGCATGCAAAGAAATGCTATCCCGCTAAGGACGTCTAGGTTGATATTCTCTGCCCCCGTGCATTGGGTGCTGGCCCGTGCTGCTTTCCGCTAGCACCACGCTCCCAGACAGTCGGGAGGATGCATGCATACCTGCTGACGGAAGCCTGGCCGATAACCGTGCAGGTCAACTACCGATAGAACACACCGCCCGCGGACAATAAGATTCTGGCAAGCGTGGTCGCGCAGGCACTGGAGAGCCCGCAGGGCTCATAAGCTTTAAATGATAATGCGCGCGCTGTGCGTGCGACCTAAAATGGTGCCCGCCGCCCCCTCCTGCCTGGCCAAGATGGCGGGGGCTCGGGCGGAGGGGAACCCCGACAGCACCCGGCTGTGCCGCAAGTGCCCCCCTGGAGGCGCCGCCACCCCAAGAAATTGGGGTACCAGACACCATGAGGCCCCCGTGTACACCTCACCCCGAACGCACTTTGCGTAATGTTCGCCTGACACCAAGGGGTTGTGGGGCGCACCACTCGCCTCAAGCGGTGCGAAGGGTGCAGTCCCACGCACACCCTCACCTCCATACCCGCGCCCACTGTGCACAGTTCGACCGACCAGAAGGTATGCGTGGCGCACACCTGTGCATGGCACAGCGAACCAGGTGAGGTGCTTGCACGCTTTTGCTTTCAACCGGCGGCGCGAGTTGCAGCGATGCTGTACGATTCGCACTGCGATGCAGACGCACCCTGTCGAGCCCACACGCCATGTACACACGCCCGCGAGGGGTCCAGAGAACGTCCTCCTCTTTCTGTTCACACTGGGGCACCTCTTGCAATCAGGCTACGAACCCACGACATGCAGGCGGCCGTGCCTCCACGGTAGTGCTCCCAACTCGCCCGCAATACACTCTGAGGCCACCTGCTCTCTGCCATTAGTGGCCCCCCTATCCTAGATGGATCGAGGCCTCACAGTAACCCGCGATCGAGCAACTGCACTCAGGGGGTGGTGGGGGGGGGGCATAACCGACCCCCGAGGCACAAAATCACCAAACCATGACCAACACCAAAGCACGGACTGCCAGCCACGAGATCACGAGCCCGATAAACGGCGGTAAATCCCTGCCAACTGGGCCCAAAAGAAGTTTCCTGCCCCAAAGTCACCGCGCACACTGACAATTCTCTGGCCCGGGTACATGCAGCCCAGGGCATGCTACAAACACAGCATATCCAGGGGTGGAGGAAGAACTCGCAACATTGCCGGCTGACGCGACCATCCGCACCCAAACGCGTGTCGGGGCGAGCAAAGAGGTCACCAGCGTGGTGAGGGGGACATAAATACCCCCCTCACCCCGCCCACCGGACATGACGCGGCCCTCCCGCGCCCAGGAGGTGTCTCCGTGAGAGTCCCTTCCCCTAGGGGAAATGGAGAGGGATGTGGAGCGCCCAATGGTACTAGATGTTACTAGAGGGCCGCCCTCCTGATTGGCCTCCTGCGGTGGCCTCGGGCAGCCGCAGAGTACTACAAGATGTATGAGCCACGACATACCTAATAATAGACAGTTGAGTTAAAGAGTGCTGTTCAGGAGTAGCACAAACTCAAAATTCAAAATGGAACACCGTAGTTTAGGTTTCCTTTAATAATAATAGAATTCCACCCCAATTAAAGTTTGTAATGACTCGCAAACAACGGCAAAGTTGAAAGATAAGTCTTTATTACAGCTCCCACAGGCACGTCTTCACAATGGCAAGTACAACATCAGATCTCCCTAACGCCACCAACTGTCACTGTCACGCGCGTCATAACGGACAGCACAAGACACACTCTCCTGGCCTCGCGCGCATGGCGCAGGAGGCAGACGAGCCCACTACATATCTCCTTTCCCTAAAACAAGGAGGAACAGAGGCGAGAAAGAGAGGGAGAGAGAAAGATAGAAAGAAAGAAAGAAAGAAAGAAAGAGAGAAAGAAAGAAAGAAAGAAAGAAAGAAAGAAAGAAAGAAAGAAAGAAAGAAAGAAAGAAAGAAAGAAAGAAAGAAAGAAAGAAAGAAATCAGGAAAAGGGCACAGTAAGGAAGAGGAACTTATTGACGGTATCTAACTGGAATTCTGACTGCTCTGGTACTCCTCCTGTCAGTAGAGGGAAGAGGAGGAGAACTCGGAACACTGAGATCACCTTGAGAAATGCGATGTGAAACACCTCTTCCACAAATAGAACTCTTAGTATTGTTAAGAAAATGTTTGTCTTTCACCACCTTGTTAACATTCCACCAGTCTTTTCCTTTGACCCGGACAGCACTTCCACACACGTTATCCACCACAACAGTTTCCCCAAACTGCGATTCACCTTTTTTTACAAAACCTTGTTTCTTTACCCTGACACAATCACCCACTGCAAACTCTCTGTTTTTAACCCGCTTCCTTTCATCAAAGTACTCTTTTTGTTTGGACTGGACTTTAGCACTCCTGCTCCTTACTTTTTCATCCATTTCTTGGGGAGTGGAATTGGATTTAAACCACTTAGACATCCAAGAGGGTTTACATTCTGTACATGGTTTCCTGCCTCTCAATAGTTCGAAAGGAGACACTCCAGCAGAAGAATGGGGGGTGGTCCAATAGAACCACAACATCGTCCTGACACATTGGGGAACAGCCTTGTTGGGTTCTATTGCCCATTTGACACAGTCACCTATAACTCTATTGAGTCTCTCCACCAAACCATTAGTTTGTGGATGGTAGAGAGAACTTCTGAGGTGAGCGATGACTGATTCTTTAAGAAACTCTTCCACCTCAGCCGACACATATTGCACTCCATTGTCGGAAATAATGGATTGGGGAAACCCTTCTGTCATGAATATTTCTTTCATGAAGTCAATGATTTCTTTTGAGTCAACCTTAGATACAAATTTGGGTTCCGGCCACTTGGTGTAATAGTCCACCAAAACAATAGCAAATGTGCATTGTTGAGGTAGACTATGGAAGGGTCCTAACACATCAATGCCAAGTTTTTCCCACTGACCACCAGAAAGGGGAATGGGCGTGAGGGGGGAACTGACTGTGCGAAGACATTTGTCGCTAGAAGAACAAACCTTGCACTCCTGCACCATTGCATCAATGTCTCTATCCATTTGTGGCCACCAAAAGTACTCTCTTACCCTGCGCTTAGTAAGTGTGGTTCCCAGGTGCCCCTCATGAGCTTTGGCTAGAAGAGTGGATCTGATGTTCATGGGTGGAACAAGTTTTTCCAGCCTGAATACCAGACCATCTTCAATCGAAAGCTCTTCACTGACTTTGACATAGGGTTGTAAAGCCACTTCGACATTATTTTCCCGTGGCCACCCTTTGGTAATATACTTCATCACCTCTTTTAAAACCTCATCACTAGCTAGAGCTTCCCTCCAACCTTCCTGTCCAACTGTACATACATTTGTCAATTCCACACTTGCTATGCTATAATCCTCTTTTTTGTCATAACAACAGTCATCAATACATTGCTTGTCCTGACTGGTTGTTGCGGGCAAACGTGACAATGCGTCAGCCCTCACATTTTTTCCCCCAGCAATGTGTACTACATCAAAGTTGAATTGTAGGAGTTTTGATGCTAGACGTGCAATGCGAGGTGTAGCACCACGGCTGTTGGTATTTCCTAAAATTGCAACCAACGGTTTGTGGTCCATTTGAAGTGTAATTTTACACCCCCACAGATAATTTTTGAATTTCTCAATGCTCCACCAGCACGCTAGAAGCTCCTTCTCGATAACTGAGTAATGAGTCTCTGCCTCTCTGAGTACCGTGGATGCAAATCCTACAGTGTGTCCGCTTTGACCAACCATATGTGTCAGGACAGCTCCTAAACCATAGCTACTAGCATCCACAGTCAGAGTGCATGGGACATCCTGTACAAAAGGTTTCAAAGCTTTGACAGTACTCAGTTGTTCTTTAATCCAATGGAAGGCGATTTTGCATTAATCATCCCACACAAATTCACTTTTGTCCTGTAGTAATTTCTATATGAGACATATCTTTGTAGCATAGTCTTGGATAAAGCGGGCACAAAATTCAGTAAGATCTAAAAGAGATTTTACACCAGCTTTGTCTTTGGGTGCAGAAGCAGCAACAATGGCTTGAACCAAGCTCGGCTTGGGTGTGACTCCTTCGCTTGAGATGGTGTGACCCAAGTATTCTACCCTGTCTTTTGAGAACACACACTTGTCCCTTTTTAGGACCACACCACATTCTTGGAAAATCGACAAAATTTTGCTCAGCACCATGTCATGTTCCTGTTGATCCTTTGCGAATAGCAGAACGTCATCCTGGAATATGGCCACGTTTTTGATTCCCTTCAGCAGATTGCCCATAACTCTCTGAAAGACAGAGGCTGCCGACGCCAGGCCAAAAAGCATACGACAAAATTGGAAAAGCCCTGATGGAGAGATAAACGCAGTGAAGCGGCGTGAATCCTTGTCAAGTTCGATTTGATGATATGCTGAGGCCAAATCCAGTTTGGTGAAGACCTTGGCACCAGCAACTACACCCAACATTTCCGAAATATTCGGTAGAGGATGCGAATCCACCCAAATCACCTTGTTTAGGTTGCGCAAATCAATGCAGATTCTGAGCTTGTTGTTTTTCTTCCTAGCTACCACCAAAGCCGAAGACCAATCCGACGACTCGATGGGTTCGATAACTCCTCTTTTCTGCATGGACAAAAGTTATTTTTCCAAGACTTCTCTTATACTGAAGGGAATGCTTCTTATTTTGTGTTTAACAGGCTAAGCATCGCTCCTTATCTTAATTTTGTGCTTGAATCCTTCCCAATTCACCAGAAAATACTTTAGGGAATTTATTGAGTAACTCTACCACGTGTGATTGGTCACGAACAACCAATATTTGTTCCTTTGCACCTTGACATAGCATCATGCTGAACAAACCTTGATGGAACCATCCTAATATATCTAAGCCATATATGTGCCTGTTCTTGAAAATCAGGATGTCTTCAAAGTATCCCAGAAGTTCTATGCTCCTCCATTCATATGATACAGGTTCACGGTCTGGTGGTTGCAGGGGTCTATTTCCCCATTTCTCCCTGAATAATGATTCATTTATTATAGTGATCCTTGCTCCAGAGTCTACCAGAAGCCTCAAATTCTCTTCACCTACACCGATGAATGCGTAGGGATCTACACAGTCATTAGGGTCACCACTTTTTACGTTTCCTTCATTTACCACTAAAACCATGTCTTTTAGTTCACTGAGAGTGTCATCACTGTCACTACCACGAGCATCCTTTACGCATGCAACTTGGTTTGCATTTTTTTATGATTTTGAGATACTTTATCAAAATGTCCTAATTTTCCACATTTACGACAAGTAGCATTCCTCACCGGAGATGGTCTTCCACTTTTGGCATGAGAGGGATATCCACACCCGAAGCAGATGTCGGTCTTTTTGAAAAAATGATTCAGTTGATAATCTTTCTTTTTTTCAAAAAATTTTATGCGCACAGGGGTGACCACCTCTGCATTTTTACTCTCTAACTCCTTGATAGAAGATTGTGAAGTTTCAATGCTCTTTGCTATACGGATGGATTCATCCAGGAATGGATTTTCCAAGGACAACAACTATTGTCTTATGGTTTTATCAAGGCATTTACTTATGAAATGGTCACGTATTAATTGTTCACTGAAGTTTTCAAACTCACACTCTGCCATCATCTTCCTTAAGGCGGTAATATACGTATCAACATCTTCTTCTGTTTTTTGCGCTCTTTTAAATAATTTATGTCTTGATACCACAACACTGTGTTGCTTGTCATATCTCACTTTCAATTTCCTCACTGTGTCTTGGTATTCATCCGTTTCTTCACCCACCTCACCTACCACATCAGGTAAATGTTTGAGAGTTTCCCTTCCTTCAAACCCCAAAGAGTGAAGTAGTAGGAACCTTTTTCTTTCTGCCCTGAATCCATGTTCTCCAATTGCACCCAAATAATTTTCAAAGCATCAAACTATTTCCTCCATGGTACTGGTGGCTCACCTGGTGTATCCAGAAAAGGAGGTGGGGGATGGATGGACTGCATCATGTTTTTTTTTTTTTTTTTTTGCTAGTGAGAACGATTTTATGAGTGAAACTGACAGTGGGTGGTTCTCCTTTAACATTTGTTTTCCTTTACCAACTGTGCATATTCAAAAGTTCATTGTACCAATGTTTTATTACAAACAATGGTTAGCTCTTTTTTTCATAGAGCTCTAATACGAATATGGGCTAGAAAGGTTTTTATTGTTTTACCCACGCTCCATATCCAGAAGAACACAAAGAGAATTTATTTTTTTCCTTAAGACGTGCTATTTTATTTTGCCTTGCCAAATTGCGGTAAGATTTGTGTCCCAGAGGTGTCGTTGTAGAATTGACCTTTCACCCCAGTAATCAGCACTGACAAATGTCTAAATCACGTAGATTCTCCTTTAAGGGCTGGGCGGGATATTGTTGACGAGCGGCCCCTGAGGGGATCAACATGGAAGGCGGGACTAATCGCGTATAATGCACGCCCGCCACAACGCGTCCCACGACTCCTCACCTCAGCTCTTCAACATACGGCAGCAAACCATCGGGCATAAGATTCAAGATACGTTTAGCCGCCAATCACCTCTCAGCTCAGCAACGTCGTCGCTGACCTCTTAGCAGTTCGGCCTTCGTGGAGATTACTTTAGCGATCTGCCGCACCGATCTGACTCTATGCCAGCTTCTTCACTTCAACGTTACCAAGGAAATCTCTTCCTTTTATTGTGGGTTCTCCGTGGGAGCCGTCCTCGTCGCCAATGTCAGGTGTAATGACTCGCAAAGAATGGCAGATTTTATTTCTTTGTGACTCATTGTATCCTTTGGGATCCAGATTTTTGCCCTGGCTGGCTGTTGTTTTCTTGTGATCCTTCATCTTCAAGTATATATATATATACTAGCAGCCCGTCCCGACATTGTCCGGGAGCAATCATGGCTCAGGGCCCCCGCCCGCCGTGACGTTGTGCAGTATTATGCCTCTATGTTTACTTTGTACGCTTTTGTAAGCTGCCCACGTCACTTTTTCTTCCTGTAATGCCCCGTTTGGTACCTTCTCCCGATTGTCATTTTAGCTTTAAGCTGACCGCTCCACTTTGTACGCTTTTGTAAACTGCACACGTTTCTTTTTCCTCCTGTAATGCCCCGTTTGGTACCTGCCCAGTCTCTTTTTCCTCCTGTAATGCCCCGTTTGCTACCTTCTCCTGATTGTCATTTTAGCTTTCAGCTGACCGCTCCACTTTGTACACTTTTGTAACCTGAACACGTTTCTTTTTCCGTTTGGTACCTGTGGCTCGCTCACTGCTCCTCTCTGCCGACGCTCCTCCCTCACGTTTGCTTTGCTCACTGCTTACTTGGCGCCCTACCTCATCTGCCACTCACCACTCCTCCCCGCCGCCGCTCCCTACTGCCTGCCCGCCGATCCTCACCGCCTGTCCCCCGCTCATGTCCGCTGCTCCTCCGCTCGTCACTGCTCCTCCCCGTGCTGATCTCCGCTGCTCCTCCCCGCGCTGATCTCCTCCGCTCCTCCCCGCGCTGATCTCCGCCGCTCCTGATGTAAGCACGCACGTCGCGGCCGGCGGTACTTTGAAGGGACTACTTTTTTTTTTAAATTATACTTTTTAAATAACGTATTTATTTTTAATTTATATAGCCTATGTCCATCTGCACACCCTGAGGATTACAACGATGTATCGGGTGTGTGGATTGGCGCTGTGGTTCCCGAGTTTATCCGCCTCAAAGCCTCAAAGTTCTTCCTTTATAATAGTGAGGATTTGCATACCTGTTTATAATAACATTCCAATAAACAGATACAACAAACCACTAATAGATTGTACTTTGGGAACCATTGAGAAACATTGATCTTTACATTAGATATAATGAAATATTCTCTTTGATGTTGGTCCTATAATTCATTTTAGTTGGTTTAGTTTATATGTAGTATACCAATCAAATTCAGGATTCAATTGCTTTAGTAGGGGCTCCTACTATAGTTTTTTCTTATTGATTTTTTCTTGAAATCGAAATGAATATCTTTAATTTTATGAACTTTGAACTAGAAACAGCACTTTCACTTTTTCAGATTGTTTGCACTATGCCATGATTGCTGCTCTATACCATTTACATTGGATTTTAATGTTGTATAATGCTTGAAACATCCACAGAATGGGAATTTGCACTTAGCACTTTATAATAACCCCACAGGGGGTAAACACAGTTTTGCAGGCTTCTCTTTTGGGAACAATTTAAGATTTTTACTATCAACATCAACAAAATGTTTTTAGTGATTACAATATATATTTATTTATTTGATTTAAATATGTAAATATGTATAGATGTCCTATATCAAAGGCATACTTTGCACATTTTATAATATTTATGAGCAAATGTAAATACTCACTGAGAGTTTAATCTTTTTGAATGTGTAGACTGTGGATATTATTTCGTAGTCTTCTTTCTGTTTCCTTGATGAGAAGCCTAATGAATGCTTAGTGGGAGGCGGAAATGTTGACTCCGCCTTTTGTGTTTATTATTTAAATCCAATGATGGTAATGTGACCTAACCATGTGACCAAGACTGTGGAGACAGTCGAAACGCGTAATGGCGCACAGGCTCAGCAACATGCATAAATAAAGCACCTTGTTGTTTGGCACCGAATCTGGGTTCAGCTCTTCGTTCTTTCAAGACCGATTGAATTACTAATTGGCGGCGCAGGCTTGCGCCAGGACGAGCATTGTTTTATATATATATATATATATATATATATATATATATATATATATATATATATATATATATATATATATATATATATATATAAAAACTATATATGTTGGCACCAGCACAATAATACACTTATTTATTGTTAATTTCCATTTCAAGATGATCGACACCTTTTCATAGAGAAAAATGTAATATATATAAAAGTGTCCTAAAACGCATTTATAGAAAAGAGGCCATCATAAAAAGTTATTAAAAAACTGGAGATTATAAGGGCGTTTTATTTCTTTTTATAAAAGCATTTTTTCATTTTATAAAAGCATTTTTTATTTGTATAAAAGCATTTTTTCTTTGTATAGCGTTTTCCCCTTTTGGGGCCTTTCTTGTTTATTGGCACATTATTCTCCACAATTATTTTAATTCCTATTGCTCTTTATTTGTGCTATTGTACTGATGTTTTACATTGTTTTATTCAACTCAATAAAGCTTTTCAAACTTAAAAAAAACTGGAGAGAAAAAAAAAACCAGGAGGTGCAATAGAGGTAGACGGGGTGGTAAATGAGGAAGTTGACTGCAAAAGCAAAACTATCAGATAATAAGTGAGCAAACGAGATTGACTGAAATTGATAAGCAATCAGTTGACCCAAAGCCACTATTACTGTAACTATAACTATTGATACTAAACAAAATAAGGGGTCGATTAGGATGGCTGACGGACTTGCGTCCGTCCGCCACCCCTGAGTAGGAGGGACCGTCCTATATCAAAGGCATACTTTGCACATTTTATAATATTTATGAGCAAATGTAAATACTCACTGAGAGTTTAATCTTTTTGAATGTGTAGACTGTGGATATTATTTCGTAGTCTTCTTTCTGTTTCCTTGATGAGGAGCCTAATGAATGCTTAGTGGGAGGCGGAAATGTTGACTCCGCCTTTTGTGTTTATTATTTAAATCTAATGATGGTAATGTGACCTTACCATGTGACCAAGACTGTGGAGACAGTCGAAACGCGTAATGGCGCACAGGCTCAGCAACATGCATAAATAAAGCACCTTGTTGTTTGGCACCGAATCTGGGTTCAGCTCTTCGTTCTTTCAAGACCGATTGAATTACTAATTGGCGGCGCAGGCTTGCGCCAGGACGAGCATTGTTTTATATATATATATATATATATATATATATATATATATATATATATATATATATATATATATTAAAACTATATATGTTGGCACCAGCACAATAATACACTTATTTATTGTTAATTTCCATTTCAAGATGATGGACACCTTTTCATAGAGAAAAATGTAATATATATAAAAGTGTCCTAAAACGCATTTATAGAAAAGAGGCCATCATAAACAGTTATTAAAAAACTGGAGATTATAAGGGCGTTTTATTTCTTTTTATAAAAGCATTTTTTCTTTTTATAAAAGCATTTTTTATTTGTATAAAAGCATTTTTTCTTTGTATAGCGTTTTCCCCTTTTGGGGCCTTTCTTGTTTATTGGCACATTATTCTCCACAATTATTTTAATTCCTATTGCTCTTTATTTGTGTTATTGTACTGATGTTTTACATTGTTTTCTTCAACTCAATAAAGCTTTTCAAACTTAAAAAAAACTGGAGAGAAAAAAAAAACAGGAGGTGCAATAGAGGTAGACGGGGTGGTAAATGAGGAAGTTGACTGCAAAAGCAAAACTATCAGATAATAATAAAGCAAACGAGATTGACTGAAATTGATAAGCAATGAGTTGACCCAAAGCCACTGTTACTGTAACTATAACTATTGTTACTAAACAAAATAAGGGGTCGATTAGGATGGCGGACGGCCTTGCGTCCGTCCGCCACCCCTGAGTAGGAGGGACCGTCCGCATGGGCAGCGGCGGTCCCTCCATGGCAATTAGGATGTGACCGCCACCCTGGCGGTCACATCCTGTATGTTTTACATTGCGGCCGGTGCTGCTTGAAGCAGCACCCGTGCAATGTAAAAAATGAAAGCAGTGCATTTGCATGCACAAAGCGGCAGGCACCGCGCGGTGCCTGCCGCTTCGTGCACGCAAAGGCAGGGGGGTACCATAGGTACCCCCCATGTGCACCCCCCACGCAACCTTCAAAGTGAATGTCCGTATGCTTTTCCACGGCGGAAAGCCGCCGCGGAAAAGCATTACTTTCCCTACATCCTAATATGGCTGGCGGTGTCTGATAGACACCGCCAGCCATGTTAGTGCTTTTCCGCCGTGGTCGCCTTCCGACCGCGGCGGAAAAGTGGAGGACAGATTGTGAGACCCACCAGCCATCCTAATTTGGCGGTGGGTCTTTCAGGTCTCCTCGGCGGATTCCCCGCATACTCCGGGCCGGCGGTGGCTTCCGCCGGCCCGGAGTATGCGGGGAATCCGCCATCATAATGACCCCCTAAGTGTTTGTAGCAGAGATAAAAAACGGAGTAGAATTGTGGGAAAAAGAATTATTAACAAGCAGCATTCTGTGGGTATAATAACTAAACACCAGCACTATAGGGCTCTGACCAATAAGAAGCAGCGCTGTGAAGCAGTGATTTTTAAAGCACATGTAACTGGAGAGATGTTGGGTTTAATTGAGAAGAACACTGGGTATCCATAATAAATGTGCAGCAGTACTGTGCAGCTCATGATGAAACAGGAGTATTTTTTTGGTAAAGTTGCTTAATAAAAGCAATTTAATGGGGTCTCCTAAACTAGTCCCTAAATCCGGGCATGTTTTAAATTGGCAGCTTTTCAAAACTGCACTTCAGACAAAAAATTAACAAGACTTGATTCAGTGCAAAAGCTGATGCTGCTTAGTTGAAATAAAATCGAATAAGCCTATAGGTGTTAGTATCAAAGATGATGTATTAAACATGGAGGGCCTGAAAAAAACAGGACGGCCTAGAAGTCACTCTGGGATTATGAGACCAGTTGACCACGAGGTAAATACAAGCATTGAAAATGCAACAGGTCTCGCCTTTGATTAAGTTAAAGCCATTGGCATTGTTATAGGTATTGTATTGTAGCTTTGCATTATTTAGTGTACATTTGTGATATGTTGTAGTTGTATGTAGTTAGAATTGTGTTGTTAGCTATGTGGTAGTTTAAAGCATAGCATTAGTAGGAAAACGAGCAGTGTTTTAGATTTGGGAGGTGAATGAATTGAAGAATAGTATGTGTGTTTATTTTGTATAGTCAGGATTACAATAGCATGAGGCAGAGGAAAGGGGCGAGGAGAGAGCAAATATATGCACATATAACAAGGCAGGACTAATTACATTTTTAATTGCGCCAGGGTTGTGGGGAGGGGGCGTTCTCCAGAATGAGAGTACAGTCCCTTTTGGCCAGGATACACCAAGAACAGAGAGGGCAGTGGTCTGTCTCTACCATGTAAACAGGCTGTTCCCTTCACTCCTCAGTTGTTGAAGCCAAGTAGGGAGGGCACTGATCGAGTGGAAAATGCTAATAGCCGCAAGAATGAATGTGCCTAGCCCTAATAGGGGTAAGTATTAATAATCTCATTTTTGGCAAAGAAAGACCTCAGCGTGTTTCTCACTCCTCTCGTTTTGTTATCCAAGGGAACTGAGATACAGGGAGATAAAGTCCTTACCAGACAAGGATCACACAATGCTTTCATACAGGTGAGCACAGTTTCTCACGTAGCCCCATGTCAGGCCTAATTAGCTTGTTTAACTCCTTATGAGTGCGTTCTAAGACTGGTTGCTCTGCACTTACAAAGAAGCAAAACTGCAAGAACCACAATGCAAAATGTAAGAACAGGACAGATATTCTAATCCAACATGAGGATTAAGCTGGTTTCTGGGGTAAAGGAAAAAGTCTACATAACAAATAAAAATACCTATGCGACTAGAAAAAATAAAACACAGCAAAAGAAACAGTGTGATAACACTGCAGCTCTCAGAATACACGCGCAAAGTTTACAAAAGTGCCATAGCATGTAAACTTGTAATATCTTACCGCCTACCACCACCAGTCTACCCATGCCACATATCTTTGGACATGGGTAGAACCACACACACATTTACTCAATCAATCAAATCAATCAAATCAAGCTTTATTCGGTTGTATATGAAACATCCATAAAAGCACATGTTTAAAACAATTTAAAAGATACGTTTAAGAACAATATGTATTATTTTTAAAAATAATAAAAGAAAAATATCACCGGAGTGACATTTTCATGCAATACCATCAATTCCATATATAGACACTAATTACTCTTTATATGGGAGGAACGACCATACAAGTGTAAAATACTAAGGCGTAAGCATGGAGTAAAACAATACAATCGAAGAATAGAAAGCTTGCGCATTCAGAAAAATCAAATACCATACGTAATGTACATACTAACCGAGGAAAGGGGAAGAAAGAAAAAAGAGAAAAAGAAAAATAAGACTAAATCGTTTAAAAAAAAAAAAGGGGGAACTCAATGCTTTTCAATGTTGCTATAGGTTCTGCCTATGTTTAATTGTCAATTTCAGGAAGTACACAATTGACTCAGCAAAAGGTTCAACTTCCAGAAATTGCAAGGCGAGAAATGCAGGACGACACCTGCGTAAACCCATAGTTTTTAAAACAGGGGTGAGCCACAGTGTTCTCAGATCCTGAAAGAATTTACAGAAAAGTACCGTATGGATTGTGGAATGGGTGGAGCAATCATCACAGGGGCATGTCTGAGGGTATTTGTCCCAAGTGTTGATATTAGGGAAAGTTACTAAATGGTGGAAGGTATCGAGCCTGAACCTCGTTAGCAACAGCCTTTCACAACTCGTAAATTCAAAAGTTAAATAAGGCTGGATCAACAATGTAGTCTGAATCTGGAGTGAGTGTTGCACAGTTGTTTTGGGTACCTCACTCGACAAGCGTAAAGATTCCCGATGAGTCAAGCATGCCTTTTTAAACTGTTTCCTTGGTATAACAGCTATGGTAGAATGTAAGATAAAATACTGCTGCATACCAAGGTCACACAGGGATTTCTTGACAAAAGCTAACCAGGGCATATGGAGTCCCTTGTCTAAGGAGATACAGTCCTCGATAATCTCCCTACAAAGGGAGGTTTCGTAGTAGACCAGATGCGATGCCACAGGAGCAAGGGTTGGATCTTTATCAGATCTGTTATAAACGTTAAACCTAACTCCATGTTGCATGCATAATTAGAAGTCCCTTTTGGTACTGCCAAAATAAATTTTAAAAAGCTATTTACCACCCTTTGAAGCTCCTCGACCTTAACAAAGCCCCAGATCCCTGCCCCGCAAATTGCACTTGAGATACATTTGGCATTATAAATTTCTAAAAGTTCAACCGGGGGACGCCTGCCTAATTTATTTGCGAAAATGACCAAGGCAGCTGTAGTCTTATTAAAAATAAGCTTACTCGATTCAATGGCAGGTTTCCAAGAGCATTTACTGTCAATTAAAACTCCCAGATAGGTAGCTGTTGAGTCCAGTTTCTGACTTTCAATAAAGATTGGCTTAATATTCTTCAACCTTGGGCCTGCAGACATAATGAAGGTTTTTTTAATGTTTATCTTTAGGTCCAGGTTGGCCATGAAGTCGCAATATTTTGGTCACTTTGAAGCTCTCGCGGAGTGCGCACCAGTATAACAGCGTCATCCGCATAGAATAAAATTGGTATAGGGCGCTTGTTAATGATAAGGAGGTCTTTTGAGACCGCAACCATGACCTTTACCAGGCCATTGGTATACAGATTGAATAAAAACGGGGCTAGGACACAACCTTGACTTACGCCACGGACTACTCTAAAAGGTTTTGTTAGTTCGCCCCCGACTCCAAATCTAACTCTAGCTGTGGCATTGGAATAAAGTTTGCGCAAATAACCTAAATAACTAAAGAGAAACGTATCCATTCCCATATCAGCTAGGATGGTCCACAGCTTATTATGAATGACACAGTCATCAAATGCCGATGAGAGGTCTACGTATGCCATGTAGATAGCCTCCCCCTTCGCCTTGACGTATTAATCGAGTATTAGGGACAGGTTAAGGGCTTGCTCCACGGTGCCCAATCCCTCTCGGAAGCCGAGCTGAAGGTCGGACAGAATCTTATTATCCGTAGCCCATTGCTGCAAGTGATCTAATATAATCCGGCTAGCGACTTTCCCTAAGGAGTCCAACAGGGAGATAGGTCGGTAGCACGAAGGTGCTTGGCGATCCCCTTTCTTAAAAATAGGCAGTAATGTAGACTGTGACCATGAATCGATTGGGACCCATCTTGCATGTTGCCTGAAGGACCCTAGTTAAAATGGGTGGCCATAGATCCGTTTTGAATTTAAAAAGGTCGATGGGAACACTGACAGGGCCCGGAGCTTTACCATTTTACTAGCCATAAAGCTGCCTCCACCTCCTCAGCTCGTAAATCAGCAAGAGCAAGAGCGAGTTCCCTTTCAATTCCTGAAGTGGCCCTTATAACATAGTCATGTAGCGTTCCTCTATTTACCCCTCCTACCACTGAGGATTTTCCCTTTGGGAGATGCGAAGTCATAGTGCGTACTAAAGATTATGGAAGAATGGTTAAACCAAACTAAACCTTACAAGTGGGATTAGACAATTGAGTACTCAGACTGAATTTCCAAAAAGCTAAATGACAAATGGTATAGAATGTCTGCTTAATAGAGTGTAGCACAAAAAGTCCTGGCCATGGATTGCGAGTTAAGGGGAGTGGCCCAGCCCAGCCTCATTCGGCCTCTGAGGGCCACAGAGGGCCCGACCTTTGCCCGGGCTTGGCCCGCGCGCGGTCCCGGGACGTGGGAGATGAGCAGAATTTAAAGCACCTCCAGGTGCGTGGGTGGAGGTGGCGGCTTGACAGCAGGTGTGCCTGAGTGATGAAGTCCAAGCCTTCCACACAGCGGCCGGAGGGCTGTCAGCTGCAGCAGCGGGAAGCCTGCTACAGGTTTGCTGGGGAGCCACGGGACACCAGGAGAAGTCCAGATTCAGCAAAAAATGCCCCAGAAATGCAGCGGATTACATAGCAACTGACCAAGTAATACAGATATTCACACAGTTTAGTCACTATCCAATATATTTAGTGTGACACTATAAATTACTTAAGTGAACAATCAATTACACTGCTACTAAATCCACTAACCAGATATTTATATATCCGCTGATTCTTCAATGCAGATTGCTGTATGCTGTGAGATCAGTGATGTCATTTGAGATTTCATCAGTGATGTCATCAGTGATGTCACTGACCATGTCATGATTGATGTAATATGTGACATCATCAGCAGTGGATTGCGGGCGCGCGAGTTATAGTGAGTCCAACTAACTATAACGTAGGAATTTCAATGGTTTTGATGAGTAAACTGTTAAGCTAACTTTAACTGGTGTGAAACCGATGGTTTTTTCAGTGAATTTCAATGGTTTTTTAAATGCTAATTCCTAACTATAACGATTGTGAAACCTCTGTTTTTTTCACTAAATATATATATATATGACGTGCAAAACAGAATATGCCGTCTATGTGCTAACATGCAGTTGTAATTTAAACTACATAGGGAGCACAAAATTGCCTGTGCACAAAAGAATATTGCAGCACATCAGAGCTATAGGCAA
Organism: Lissotriton vulgaris; assembly: GCF_964263255.1. Lineage (NCBI taxonomy): Eukaryota > Metazoa > Chordata > Amphibia > Caudata > Salamandridae > Lissotriton > Lissotriton vulgaris. The sequence goes on from NC_141689.1 coordinate 138,382,910, forward strand.
CAATGAGGAGAGCTACCCGCTAGCCAGACATTTTAAACAAAGTCACAACAGCGATCCCAAATTCTTAAAATACTATGTGATAGATGCTGTACTCCCTACCAAGAGGGGTGGAAATAGGGAAGCTAAGTTAAGGTGCCTAGAAACATCGTATATACTTAGATTTGATCCAAGCACCCCAGGGGTTTGAATAATACGGAATATTTATATACTTTCTTGTAATGAGCTCTTCATATGATCATTTCAGCCTATTACAAATGTATATCATATTGATATTTTACATATTTAATTACAATGATGAAACCATCTTATGAAATGTTATTATAGATTTGTATTGTATTTATATATATACATAGGCTGACTTCAATTAGAGCAGGGATCGATATTTAATGGGTTTTAGGTTATTGTATAAATGAACATAAAATAGCAATTCACTTCTCCACTATTGTTCTTTTAGCATGTGATTAGGATTTTAGGACATGAATATTTATATATTTTATTACATTAGGGATGATTTTCGGACCAATTGTTTAAAAATGAATATTTACATTGGTAATAATTAACAATGGTTTCATAACTGTACTGATCCCTGATACGGTAAATGTGTAGAATGGATGTCCCATTGTCCTTAGCACATGTTTTATATGAATATAGCAGACGTCAATTTAATTACAATTGAGAATTTTGCCCATGTGGTATGACAGAAATGTTTAATATGGTATTTACACTATCACTGGCTTTCCACATATTTTTTAGGTATTTATTCACTTATGTTATAGGCTGTTTTTTAGATGTAGCTCAATACTTTTAGTCTTCGAATGCATTGAAGCAATTATTTATACATTTTTCCAAAAATGCATGTCGTGGAAATGTTTTTCATTTAAAACATGATGACACTTATGCATTTATACAGCAATTTGTTGATGTAAAAGAAACACTAATAAGAAGTATTGTTTCTATGTCTATAATATTGGAGTTGCACTGGCACTTTAAAAGGTAGAGAAAAATTCACTGAGTTGTCATGTGATCAAGGGAGGGATCTCCCCAAATGCGTCTTGGCGGTATTGACGAAATAAACTGATTGCACTGAACCTGGGTCTGCGCTGGTCACCAGTAGGTAGTTATAGTTAGGATTTTTTTCAATGCAAAATCTCAAAATTCGATTTGGAATAACTTTGGCGACGGTTGACGAATCTGCCTGAAAACTTCCTCAATATGGCCTCGTTGAGCTCCGGTCCTTCCCTGAAAGTTTGGGGGGGATGCGTCAAGCGGGGGCCGAGATAAAAGGGGGGTCCCAAAATGCGTTTTCCCCATGTTAATTTCCATAGGGCGGTCGAACTCACTTTTAGCCCGAACAGCTGACTTGGCAAAATTGTAGGGACTGGTAGCCTGATGTGCCTTTGCTATGTCTGAAGATATGTGCTTCAGTGGATTTTGAGTAATTTAGGTGCGAAAAAATATATATATCTATAGGCGCGCCCCGGTATGCGCTCCGGGGCGCGTACCGGGCGCGCTACGCGACCTGCGTGCGGAAAGCTGATTGGCTCTCAGGTGTCTGTAAACATTCCAAACAGTCCAGAGCGGCCGCCATCTTGTGTCTCGGTAGGATCGAGAAACAAGAGGTGGCTAAAACAAAGGGGGAATTGACCATAATGGGGCAGAGTAGACCCCCCTTGACCCCCTAGGTTTGATGTGGGGGCCATAAAAGGGCCCCGCGGGGCTAAAAAAAAAAAAAAAAATGATTTTCACGGGGGGAGCGCCCAGTACGCGCACCGGGGAGCGTACCGGGAGCGTACCATGGGGAAAAAGAATTACAGTTTTAAAAAATAGTAGCTGTTTTAAAAAAAAAATCTTTTTGTTGTTTTTTTAATACATATATACATACACATACATATATATATCTATAGGCGCGCCCCGGTATGCGCTCCGGGGCGCGTACCGGGCGCGCTACGCGACCTGCGTGCAGAAAGCTGATTGGCTCTCAGGTGTCTGTAAACATTCCAAACAGTCCAGAGCGCCCGCCATCTTGTGTCTCGGTAGGATCGAGAAACAAGAGGTGGCTAAAACAAAGGGGGAATTGACCATAATGGGGCAGAGTAGACCCCCCTTGACCCCCTAGGTTTGATGTGGGGGCCATAAAAGGGCCCCGCGGGGCTAAAAAAAAAATGATTTTCACGGGGGGAGCGCCCAGTACGCGCACCGGGGAGCGTACCGGGAGCGTACCATGGGGAAAAAGAATTACAGTTTTAAAAAATAGTAGCTGTTTTAAAAAAAAAATCTTTTTGTTGTTTTTTTAATATATATATACATACACATACATATATATAAATGCATATGCATATATATGCATATATGTGTATATGTGGAGTGTAGAGAGAGGTAGAGAGGTAGAGGTGTAGAGGTAGAGAGGTAGAGGTAGAGAGGTAGCGGAAGAGAGGTAGAGGCTAGTAGAGAGAGAAGTAGAGAGAGGTAGAGAGGTAGAGAGTAGAGAGTGAGTAATAGAGAGTAGAGAGTGAGTAGTAGAGAGTAGTAGAGAGCAGTAGAGAGAGTAGCAGAGAGTGAGTAGTAGAGAGTAGTAGAGTGAATAGTAGAGTGAGTAGTAGAGAGTAGTAGAGCGTGAGTAGTAGAGAGTGAGTAGTAGAGAGTAGTAGAGAGTAAGTAGTAGAGTGAGTAGTAGAGAGCAGTAGAGAGTGAGTAGTAGAGAGTAGTAAAGAGTGAGTAGTTGAGAGTAGTAGAGAGTGAGTAGTAGAGAGTAGTAGAGAGTGAGTAGTAGAGTGAGTAGTAGAGAATAGTAGAGAGAGAGTAGTAGAGTGACTAGTAGAGACTAGTAGAGAGAGAGTAGTAGAGAGTGAGTAGTAGAGAGTAGTAGAGAGTGAGTAGTAGAGTGAGTTGTAGAGAGTGAGTAGTAGAGAGAGAGTAGTAGAGAGTGAGTAGTAGAGAGTAGTAGAGAGTAAGAAGTAGAGAGTGAGTAGTAGAGAGTAGTAGTGAGTAGTAAAGAGTGAGTAGTAGAGTCCTTATTGAAGCGCTGAATCTTGGTGTATATTCAAATGCTTTTATTTTCCTTAATTTTATGTACCACAGCCAGCCGAAACGTTTTGTTCTGTACAACAGAACTTCTTCAGGGCGTTCTTATTTCCTTCAAGTTATGTCGGTATCCTGTTGTCATATAACTAGATATTTCTTCCAAATGTTAGACGAGACGTAAGTACATTCTTATTCAAAGTGACTAGGTATCAATCTCACCCACACAATTCGGGCAGACTTGAGTAATTTATAGCATCCTCAAAGTCAGTCTTTCAAAAATTCCAAAGTATAGGACATGATAATCCAAACCAAAATGTTCGGAATATTGGTGTTTGGGCAGATATGACCCAGGGACCCCCAGTATGCAAGGGGAATTAGTCCCCCCTCTGCAAACGCGCCAGTGGCGAGAGGTGTAAAAAGGGTGTGGCCTCATTACACCTCTCTGCAATGCAGCACCCTGTCGCATACTGAAGGCTCCTGGTTCGCTAGTTGGCCCCCAGGGATCCCCAGTATGCAAGGGGAATTAGTTCCCCCTCTGCAAACGCAGCAGGGGGCTGGGTTGCAGAGAGGTGTAACAAGGGGCATAGCCTCATTACACCTCTGCAATGCAGCCCCCTGGCGCATACTGGAGGTTCCAGGTGGGCTAGTTGGCCCCCAGGGGCTCCCAGTATGCTCCCAGTATGCAAGGGGAATTAGTTCCCCCTCTTCAAACATGGACGGGGGCTGCGTTACAGAGAGGTGTAAAAAGCGTCGTGGCTTCATTACACCTCTCTGCAATGCAGTCCCCTGGCGCATACTGGAGATTCCTGGTGGGATTTCAGGTCTTATATAGTTAGGAATTAGCATTAAAAAACCTTTGAAATTCACTGAAAAAACCATAAGTTTCACACCAGTTATAGTTAGGAATTAGCATTTAAAAAAACGATGAAATTCACTGAAAAAACCATAGGTTCACACCAGTTATAGTTATGAATTAGCATTTAAAAAACCTATTAAATTCACTGAAAAAACCATAGGTTTCACACCAGTTATAGTTAGCTGGAAAATTTACTGACATAAAACCATTGAAATTCCACGTTATAGTTAGTTGGACTCACTATAACTTGTGCGTGTAATGCACTGCTGATGACGTCACATATTACATCACTCATGACATGGTCAGTGACAGGATAGAAGGGGGAACTGTAGAGACTTCTTGACCCTCTAGGTTTTCTGAGGGGGGCTTAGGAGGCTCATAAACGTAAAAAAAAAAAAAAAAAAATTCTTTAATTTTCCACGGGGGTAGCGCCTGGTGCGCGCACCTTTAAGCGTACCCGAAAGCGTACTTTGGTGAAAAATAGTGAAAAAAGTTAGAAAAAAATAAACGCTTTGAATGATCAGAGTTAGGGTAGCTCTGAAAAGAGCTTTTGGGTTCTGTGGTTGATTTAGGTACCTACAAGTAGGTTCCAATACACATTCTTAAATTCAGGAGGAATATTCTATTCCCCTCATCTGAGAAGTGCACTCCATCTCCTCTGTAGATGTCTTGCATGTTGTAACGCAAGTTATTATTGTATAATGAACCCATTCCATAGTCTCTCATGTAAGCAGAAACAGATTTATTTACATGTTTCCGTTCTTTCTCAAATTGTGGACCAAATTGGTTGGACCAGTTCCATTTCTGTCTTTGGCATATATTGGAATATACCAAGGCAGTGTGGGGAAAAAGTATCATCAATTGATGAAAGGTGTCCTTTAATAGCATTTCCAGACCTACCCCAGTTAATGTGCCTAGATCGTTTCCACCACAGTGCACAATTATAAGGTCAGGTTCTGGCAGATGCAAAAAGGTTTTCACCAATGGTATCAATTGGTGACATTTTAATCCTCTGTGGCCAACCCACTTGATTTCCACATTTGATAAATCAAGGTTATGAAAATTTCTGCTAGCTGCATACCTTTGAGCCCAGTGGATGTAGCTATGTCCAATAATCCAAACAGAGTACATGATGTGAGAAGGTTCTGGTCCAGTCAGATGAAGTGTGGGAATGAAATGGCAGTTGGAACAGTAGGAGTTCACAAAAAAAATAATTGTGGAGTTTCTCTGCTCTTGAATCACAAGCAATGATTGGTGGATTGAGATATTTGAAAACTGAAAGTTAGGGTGCATGGTTATGTTGTGTGAAAGAAGCAATTTGAATGGTTTAAAAAAAGTCACCAAAAGCAAAAATACCCTGTATAGGCTGCTGTATTGACAGGTCAAACATCCTTGCTGAGTTAATTTGCAACATTGTAAGATAAACTTTTGAACCTTACAGTTCAGTTAGGAGGGAGTTGCTATGGTAACAGATAGAAAGGTTTGAGAGGGGGATGGGTGTTGGTTTGAAAATAGTGAGGGAAGAGTTTTCATTGGTTGAATTAAGGCATATGTGTACAAAGATAGAGATTTTCTATGCCAGTCTTGGTTTCAGTGTATTGAGAGCACACCTTTTCCTCTGCTAAAGAAAAATTGGTGTGTGTGTCTGACACTGTTTTCAATCTCCAAAAGCATTTGTAAAGGTAAGTAATGATTCATTTAATTTAGATAGAGATTTATTTGCTCTATGGAGAATATTTGGAAGCAGATAGTTTTGTTTTAGAAGTGAAATTGTATGTTAGTATATAAGTCCTGCGCAGTGTTTCTTACATGTTATTTAAAAATCGATTTTGGGTGCAAATGAATGGTATTTTTATTTGGCCTTTTTTTATGATTGCCATGTGCAGTTGATGCATCACTTTAAACATGGGTAATAAGTGATGCACTGGTGGCGCCAGGCCTTTATAAATGAGGCCCTGACTTTGTTTGATGATATTGAGTGGTTGTACTTAGGTTCTGTGCAGTGTTTCTTACATGTTATTCAAAAATCGATTTTTGGGTGCAATTGATTGGTATATGTATTTGGCCCTTATTTATGATTGCCATGTGCAGCTGATGCATGACTTTAAACATGGGTAATAAGTGATGCACTGGTGGCGCAAGGCCTTTATAAATCAGACCCTGACTTTGTTTGATGATATTGAGTGGTTGTACTTAGGTTCTGCGCAGTGTTTCTTACATGTTATTCAAAAATCGATTTTTGGATGCAATTGATTGGTATATGTATTTGGCCCTTATTTATGAATGCCATGTGCAGCTGATGCATGACTTTAAACATGGGTAATAAGTGATGCACTGGTGGCGCAAGGCATTTATAAATCAGACCCTGACTTTGTTTGATGATATTGATTGGTTGTACATAGGTTCTGCGCAGTGTTTCTTACATGTTATTGAAAAATCGATTTTTGGGTGCAATTGATTGGTATATGTATTTGGCCCTTATTTATGATTGCCATGTGCAGCTGATGCATGACTTTAAACATGGGTAATAAGTGACGCACTGGTGGCGCAAGGCTTTCATAAATAAGGCCCTGACTTTGTTTGATGATATTGATTGGTTGTACATAGGTTCTGCGCAGTGTTTCTTACATGTTATTGAAAAATCGATTTTTGGGTGCAATTGATTGGTATATGTATTTGGCCCTTATTTAGGATTGCCATGTGAAGCTGATGCATGACTTTAAACATGGGTAATAAGTGACGCACTGGTGGCGCAAGGCTTTCATAAATAAGGCCCTGACTTTGTTTGATGATATTGAGTGGTTGTACTTAGGTTCTGCGCAGTGTTTCTTACATGTTATTTAAAAATCGATTTTGGGTGCAAATGAATGGTATTTTTATTTGGCCTTTTTTTATGATTGCCATGTGCAGCTGATGCATGACTTTAAACATGGGTAATAAGTGACGCACTGGTGGCGCAAGGCTTTCATAAATAAGGCCCTGACTTTGTTTGATGATATTGATTGGTTGTACATAGGTTCTGCGCAGTGTTTCTTACATGTTATTGAAAAATCGATTTTTGGGTGCAATTGATTGGTATATGTATTTGGCCCTTATTTATGATTGCCATGTGCAGCTGATGCATGACTTTAAACATGGGTAATAAGTGACGCACTGGTGGCGCAAGGCTTTCATAAATAAGGCCCTGACTTTGTTTGATGATATTGAGTGGTTGTACTTAGGTTCTGCGCAGTGTTTCTTACATGTTATTCAAAAATCGATTTTTGGGTGCAATTGATTGATATATATATTTGGCCCTTATTTATGATTGCCATGTGCAGCTGATGCATGACTTTAAACATGGGTAATAAGTGATGCACTGGTGGCGCAAGGCTTTCATAAATAAGGCCCTGACTTTGTTTGATGATATTGAGTGGTTGTACTTAGGTTCTGCGCAGTGTTCCTTACATGTTATTCAAAAATCGATTTTTGGGTGCAATTGATTGGTATATGTATTTGGCCCTTATTTATGATTGCCATGTGCAGCTGATGCATGACTTTAAACATGGGTAATAAGTGACGCACTGGTGGCGCAAGGCTTTCATAAATAAGGCCCTGACTTTGTTTGATGATATTGATTGGTTGTACATAGGTTCTGCGCAGTGTTTCTTACATGTTATTCAAAAATCGATTTTTGGGTGCAATTGATTGGTATATGTATTTGGCCCTTATTTATGATTGCCATGTGCAGCTGATGCATGACTTTAAACATGGGTAATAAGTGACGCACTGGTGGCGCAAGGCTTTCATAAATAAGGCCCTGACTTTGTTTGATGATATTGATTGGTTGTACATAGGTTCTGCGCAGTGTTTCTTACATGTTATTGAAAAATCGATTTTTGGGTGCAATTGATTGGTATATGTATTTGGCCCTTATTTATGATTGCCATGTGCAGCTGATGCATGACTTTAAACATGGGTAATAAGTGACGCACTGGTGGTGCAAGGCTTTCATAAATAAGGCCCTGACTTTGTTTGATGATATTGAGTGGTTGTACTTAGGTTCTGCGCAGTGTTTCTTACATGTTATTGAAAAATCGATTTTTGGGTGCAATTGATTGGTATATGTATTTGGCCCTTATTTATGATTGCCATGTGCAGCAGATGCATGACTTTAAACATGGGTAATAAGTGACGCACTGGTGGCGCAAGGCTTTCATAAATAAGGCCCTGACTTTGTTTGATGATATTGCTTGGTTGTACATAGGTTCTGCGCAGTGTTTCTTACATGTTATTGAAAAATCGATTTTTGGGTGCAATTGATTGGTATATGTATTTGGCCCTTATTTATGATTGCCATGTGCAGCTGATGCATGACTTTAAACATGGGTAATAAGTGACGCACTGGTGGCGCAAGGCTTTCATAAATAAGGCCCTGACTTTGTTTGATGATATTGATTGGTTGTACATAGGTTCTGCGCAGTGTTTCTTACATGTTATTCAAAAATCGATTTTTGGGTGCAATTGATTGGTATATGTATTTGGCCCTTATTTATGATTGCCATGTGCAGCCGATGCATGACTTTAAACATGGGTAATAAGTTATGCACTGGTGGCGCAAGGCCTTTATAAATCAGACCCTGACTTTGTTTGATGATATTGAGTGGTTGTACTTAGGTTTTGCGCAGTGTTTCTTACATGTTATTCAAAAATCGATTTTTGGGTGCAATTGATTGGTATATGTATTTGGCCCTTATTTATGAATGCCATGTGCAGCTGATGCATCACTTTAAACATGGGTAATAAGTGACGCACTGGTGGCGCAAGGCCTTTAAAAATAAAGCCATGAGTTGCTATTGTATAAACTTAAATATGTTGCAATTTATTGTTTATATTGTTTGCTTTTTAACATTACTTTGTTGTTTGCTAATAGTGGTCTTTCATGTGTTTTTTTAACAGAACAACAGATTCAAATCAACTTCTGAAAAGGAAGCAAAAATGCCTTCAAGGCAAAGAAATATCAAAAATACCATACGGAAAAGGAGAACATCAACAACAGACTTTATGGAATCCTCTTCAACAAATACTTCAAAAAACACCAGAAAAGCTTCTGGTAAGCCAATTAAGTCTTTTCTTTGCAACATATGTCGTAGGAAAAAAAATGAAATTGCTAATGTGAATATACAGAAAAAGTCAACAAATCTAAAAAGGAAAGAGAAGCCCACAAAAAATGTTTCCATTGGACCAGGAGAGAAGAGAATGGTTAGCAATAGAAGGGTAAATGTTTTTAGGGACATTCGTAGGCGAATGTTTCGCAATAGGGTAGTTTTAAATTTGCTAAAAAATGATAAGAAAAGTAAACTAAAAGCGGCTTTTTACAAGAAAAAGAAAAGTGTAGAAAAGATTGTTGATCAGGCTTTTGAAGTTAAGAAAAAATTATTTATTTTAATAATCAATAGAATTAGGATACTTAATAAGGCAATGGATGTTTTCAAATCGAACAGTAGATGGAAAAGAATTATTAATCGGAGTAATTTTTGTGAAGTATTTTCTGGTGAATGGATGCATAGTTCAAGTTCTGAGCCTTTTTTTAATGAGGAGAGTTACTTTCAGGAAAATGATTTGGTGCATGCAGTTGACACCAGTGGTCGTGCATATGAGGTGAAAGATAGTTGTGTGATGGAAAAAGAGAAACTTGTATCTAGAGATGCAGAAGAGGTGTTAGCTGATGAAGTTTTAGGGAGACGTACTAAGGGTCCAGTGTACACATGGAAATGCAGTAGTATTTGTAGTGTGCGACAGGAATCAATTGATTTGCTTCGAAATTTCTTACGTACATATAGTAAAAAAAGTCTCAAACAAAAAATGAAGATCCTGCAAGAGTTAGATCCTTGCAGAGTGAGAGAAAGCACAGGTTTGCAAGGGCATTCACTAGCATGTCTTTCTAGAAAAGTTTGTCGGAGTGTTTTTCATCATTTTAGGATGTTAGCAGTGCATCATAATAACGTAAGGAAATTAGTGAGGAAGTTGTATTATGCAAAAAGTCCTGCACTTAAGCTTAAACAGTTAAATAGTGCTCTTTTGCATGGATCTGAAGTGGATGTGAAGACTATTTGTGAAGAAATTGAGTTTTGTTATTTTGGGAACAAAGAGGACAGTGTAGAAATAGATATAGTAATGGATGGTAATGCAGAAGATAATGGACAAATTTCAAGTATTGAAAAGTTTGATGAGGAAATTATCAAGTTTAAGGTGAAATCAAGTGAGAGGCCTAATTTAACTTGTGTGTGTTGTCGACGGACTCATTATAAAATTCAGACTAGGTTAGTTGATTTATATGCAAAAAGTGAATTGGAAAATAATAGTGAATGGGAGGATTTTGTAAGTTATTTGTTGGTGGAGAATTCTTTTGATTTGAGTTTGGATCAGCGTATTTGCAATTATTGTTTGAAAAAATTAAATGAAAATAGAATGCCTGCAAGAGCAGTTTATAATAATCTTCAGTTGATAGATATTCCTTCTGAATTGATGGATCTAAATACTTATGAATCTATTTTGATTCAATGTGTCCATCCTTTTCAGGCTATTGTACGCATGGAGCCTAAGACAGGGAAATTGCCTCCATCAGATTTACTGAGAGGATTAAAGGGAAGAGTTGTTTATTTGCCTCTCGATGTAAAGAAAAATATTAATACAATTGGTGTAGAAAGAGTAGAAGAAGATCCTTTAGTTATTCTAGTTAATGGGGTTCCAACAAAGAGTAAGAAAATTTGGCAAGATTTAGTGGATGTTAAAAAAGTCAAGAAGGCAACGTTGTATTTAGTTAAAAACAATGAGTACTACAAAAATGTAAGTGTTGGAGTAGAGGAAACAGCTACAGAAGAAGATAGTGATTCTTCAGTTGGTCAAATTGAAAAAGTTGATGTGTCTAGAACTGAAGAAATATATGAACATTATACTGTTCATCCTTTGCATTCCAAAGAAGTAATGGGAAATGCAATTGACTTGTTTCAAATGAAAGCAGCAAAAGGAAGTCCCATTAGTGTATGGGAAGAAAGTTTGGAAGCTCGTTGTTTTCCACAATTATTTCCAACAGGTTGTGGTGGACGATATGATGATCGACCAGTTCAAATTCCTGCAGCTGAATACCGGACTCTAAGATTATATGCAGAAGATCCAAGGTTTCGTCAATGCATTCCATATTTATTTCATCTACTGTTTGAAAGTGATTTGTCTGGGCTTTCTTATGCAGTTAATCATATATTAAAAAGTGGACCTCATTTGCAGAATGTTTGTGCAAGGGACTTTATGGAGAAAGTTAATCTGCAGGACAGTATTTTGGAATCTCAGCTAATCAATCTCATGGCATGTCAACGTGGAACCAACGAGTATTGGTTTCGTCGTCATGGAGAATTGAAATGTATGCTAAGAAACTTAGGAACTCCTACATGGTTCCTCACTCTTAGCTGTGCTGAGTATGCATGGGACGATTTACTTCAATTTCTACGAGAGGCAAATGAAAACATACCAAATATAGAATTGAAAACACCAGGAGAACTGTGTTCTTTAGATCCAGTGAATGTTTGCAGATATTTTAATCATAGATTTGAAGCTATGATGTCTTTTATTACCAACAAAAAAAATCCTCCCCTTGGAGAGGTTTTGGATTTCTTTTGGAGGAAGGAATATCAAGCGAGAGGTGCTCCTCATATACATATGTTGTTGTGGATTAAAGATGCACCCAAATTTGGATCAGATTCAGATGAAACAGTGATGAGTTTCATTGAAGAGTATTCAACATGTGCTGTTCCAAAATCTACTGAAGAAAACAATTTAAGGCAACAAGTTTTACGTTTTCAATCTCATCGTTGTGGAAAGTACTGTCGTCGAAAATTTAAAAACAAGGAAAAGTACTACACGAAATGTCGTTTTGCATTTCCTCGACCAGTGATTTCTAAGGGAAGAGTAAATAATTTGATGTCATCTCTACGACATACTGTGACGAGAAAATCTCCCAAAAACACATATAATTTGAAAAGAAATGAAGAATCTAAGTACATCAACGATTACAACCCAGTGATTTTGTCCATGTGGAATGCTAACATGGATATTCAGTTCGTTGCTGACAACTCTATTGCTGTGGCTCGATATGTGACATCTTACATCACCAAAAAAGAAAAGACAGAACTGAAGGAAATGTGGGAGGACATTTCACATGAAAAGAGTCTAAGCAAGAAATTATACAGTTTCAGTCTGAAGATGTTGTCGCATCGAGAAATTGGAGCATATGAATGTTCTGATCGGTTATCATCAGCAAGTCTCTATGCCAAATCAAGAACAATCATTTGGGTGAGTCTTGGTCTTGCTGCAACACGAAACCGAGTTTTGAAATCTGTACAAGAAATTGAATATTTGGCGGAAAAAGAACCAAACAGTACAGATATTTTGAAGACAAATATGTTGGATACATACTATCCAAATAGAAGTACTCACCTTGAGAACACATGTTTGTATGAAGTTCTTCAAAACTACAGTTATAAGAGGAACATCACAGAAGATATCAATAATGGAAAATATGCACTCATTGGCTATGAAGGATGTCTAGTGAAGCAGAAAAAAGGCCATTTGATTAATCATCGAAAATTGAGTTGTGAAGTTCTAGACAAAAGAGAATTTTACTATTTAGCTCTTTTGCAACTCTTTAAGCCATGGCGTACAGAAGAGGAACTACTTGGAGATTTTCTCTGTTATGAAGACTCTTTTAATGCAACTAAGGATACCATAGAATGTCCTATTTTTCTAAATTATCTGCAAATGTTGAATGAAGAAATGGAGCAAGAAACCACAATTGCTGAAGAGATAGCTAGAAACAGTTCTCAAGATAGTCAGAGTTCTACTTCATTGAGCCAGGATCCACTAGGAGGACCAATTATCCAAAATGAAGCTGCCACTGCCATGGATGAGGTGGAAAGAGCTATGGAACAAGCTCAAGAGGATGGAGTTAACTTAGAAGATTTGGTAAAGCAACTAAACATTGAGCAGAAAAAGATATATGATGAAGTCACAGAGCAGATTGAACATGGATTCAGACATGAGAAAAAAGAGTGCTCATGTATATTATTTGACCCTGTCCGACTGTATGTAAGTGGAGAAGCGGGGACAGGAAAAAGTTTTCTAATTAAAGCCGTTGCAAGTTATCTGCAGAAAAGGACTGATTCACCACTGTCTTGTGTTGTAACTGCTCCAACTGGTCTGGCAGCACATAACATTAAAGGGATTACTCTACATCGTTTATTGATGCTGCCAGTTGAACATGATAATAAATTGCATTACAACAAGCTATCTGGAGATGCGTGTTCTGAAGTTTCAAGAGTCTTGAAGAAAATGAAACTTCTTATCATAGATGAAGTAAGCATGGTCTCAAATCTAATGCTTGCTTTTGTGCATTTGAGAATGCAAGAAATTCTTAAAACAGACTATGATGTGTTATTTGGAGGAAAACACATTATTGTTTTTGGAGATCTATTGCAGTTGACTCCAGTAAAAGGACAACCAGTGTTTAAAATGCTCACGCATGAAGATACCAGGAAGTCCCTTGGAAGCATTGGAAATGTTAATATATGGCTAAATTTTAAATATGCTGAACTGCTTCAAAATATGCGACAGGCCAAGGATGAAGATTATAAAAATATTCTACAAGATGTAAGAATTGGAAAAATGACTGAGAAAGGGAAAAAGCTTTGCATAGTCGATTAATTTCAAATTTGTATGCAAATGAAAACATTCTTCCAGAGAATATTTTTAAAAAAATGACTGAGAAGAAATCTGGGATATGTTTGATGCCAACTCTGCAAGAATGTTCCATCTTCAACCAAAAAATGTTAGACTTAGAAAATGAAGAGATTGTGAAACTGGAAGCAATAGATAAAATAGAGCATATGGGTGCAACAATTGTTTTGTCAGAAAATTTGAAAACTAAATTGCATTCATTGGAGAAAAGTATTTCAAAAACAGCTGGTTTTGAAAAGACTCTGAATGTGTGTTTAAATTGTCGTATCATTTTGAGAAGGAATTTAAATGTTGAAAGCGGTCTGGTAAATGGAGCAATGGGTTATGTTGTTGATTTTGTGAATTACAGAAATAGAGATGGAATTGAATTTTTAAAAATAAAATTTGATGGCATTGAACAAGTACAACAAATAAGTCGTTGTTCTGCTAGATTTTTACTTGTAAAAGACTTATATGTTCGCCGAAAACAGTTTCCTGTTTGTTTGGCGTATGCGGTGACAATTCATAAATCTCAAGGTTTAAGTGTAGATAGTGCATTGGTGAACATTGGAAGATCTGTGTTTAAAGAGGGTATGGCGTATGTGGCATTATCTCGAGTCAGAACTTTATCAGGATTGTACTTGATTGCGTGTGATGAGACAAAGATTTCTGCCGATCTAGATTGTGTTAAAGAATACAATAGGTTAAGAAGAGAGTATGCTCCACATTTGCCTCAATATCCTCTGTTTGAAAAACGTGTGGTAGGCCGAAAAAGAAGAAATGAGGATAATTGTAGTGAGGTAGTTGCAAAAAGACAAAAAGTAGAGAAAACTGTAATTGAAAACAGGAAGAAAAAGAATTGTGGAGAAAATGTTGTTGGATTTCAGTTTGAAAATAGTTCTGGTGTCAACTGCTATGCTAATGTAGTGGTTAATGTTGTTTTTTTTCTTAAAAGTTTACAAGAACAGATTGTTGAAAATCGGGATCAAAGATTGTGTGGTTTATTGAATTCTGTGTTTCAGAAATGTAGCAGTGTTACAGCACAAATAGAAAGTGTAACAGAAATTCGAAATATTTTAGATTTGTGTTCTGGTCAAGATAAATTTTCACAGAACATTCAGCAGGATTGTCAGGAATTTTTAATGTATATGTTTGGTGTTTTGGAAGATGAAGGTGTAGATGTAGATAATCTTTTCAGTCTTTCTTATCAATGGCAGCATGACTGCCACAATTGTAGTTTATCAAGTACTACTAGAATAGACACTGAAAGATTTATATATTTGACTTTACCAGACTGTAAATCAGTGTCTTTTAAAAATCTAGTTAAAGCAGCAGATCATAATATGGTGTGTACCCAATGTAACTGTACAATGCTGTCCACATTATTTATACAAAGGTATGGGCAGTATATTATTTTAGTTTTCCAACGATGTAGACCTGATGGAACTAAATTGACAACTTCTATCAAAAATTTTGTGGCTTCTCAGTTATCAATTTCTGGAAGGACCTTTACAACTGAAGCTATTATTTATCATGATGGATCTTCGACCACCTCAGGACATTATACATGCTACTTAAAATCTGAAAATGGATGGAGTTACTGCAATGATTCTCATTTAACTTATAAACAACGTTTGCCTTATGACTCTACAAATTCTTATCTAGTGTTTTTAAAACCAAAGTTTTAGTAAAGGGAATTGGCCTTTGAAGACGGGAATAGTTAATAAAAGTTAGTTAGTTAGTTAGTTAATCTAATATTTTAAATTATTTATCTCATGTAGATACTTTAAGTGGATCTCAAAGTAAAAAATACTGATATATCTGACACAAATTGGCCGTGAGGAAAATGTAAGATATGATGTTGTTAGATCTTTTTTCATAGGAAGTTGATGAAATCGAAGTTATAGAGCACAGCAGACTTTTTTTCACCAAAAGGACCTTCACTATATGCAATCTCATGTAGATACTTTAAGTGGATCTCAAAGTAAAAAATACTGATATATCTGACACAAATTGGCCGTGAGGAAAGTGTAACATATGATGTTGTTAGATCTTTTTTCATAGGAAGTCGATGAAATGGAAGTTATAGAGCACAGCAGACTTTTTTCCACCAAAAGGACCTTCACTATCTGCAATTTGGTCTCACGGAAAAGTAAGTGAATCAAAGATTAGTGTACTTATATGAGATGTATGTTTGAATGGGTTTTTTTAAACACAATCTTTTAGATTGTGTTTTTTTTTTCCCGCTGTTATATGATGAAGACTTTGATCTCACTAATTTAAGTGAAATTCAATATATTCTGAGAACAGCAAAAATAAATAATGTAACATATTGTAGAAGTTATTGTGTAGTTTGCATTGTGTAATTTATATTGTGTTCACATTGTCTTATACTCATTTTCTTTTTCACCCTTATTTACCTCTCTTTACTAATTTACACTCTTTTTTCATCGCTGTTTCTTTAGTGCACTTCATTCACAACTTCTTAATCTAATAGGAACTGTCTGCATTTCCTCTGTTCCTTCCACCACTTTTTATCTTTTTCATATTCTCACAGTACCACTGCTTTAGTTTCCTAACCCTCTTTTTCTTTTTCTCCATTTTTTTTCTTTCGCATCCATTGTACTGTAGTTCACTTAGTTCTTCCTTTTGTCTTTCTGTGTACTTACTCTCTCACTCCTGTTTTATCCATCGTTCTATACTAACTTCATTCCTTTCATCCCTTCACTCTGTTACTTTACTTCACTCACTCTCAATCATCTTCTATTCCTCTTTTTTATTTATAGTTTCTCAATCAGACTTCTCTCCTTTTCACTCATTTTTCTTTTATTTTCTTATCTTTACTGATTTTGATTTGATATCTTACATTCTTTTAGTATCTTATTTATCTTTAGGAATTTGTTTTCTTTCTATTTCTTTTTCCTTTTCTTTTCTCTTTCTACATTACTTTCTTTCTGTTTTTGTATCCTTCACTATTGCATCATTTCTTAGTAAACTTTTGTAGATTTTTAAACCTCATGAACTGTTGCTTCTATTTTATTATATATTTTTAAAAAATTATAACGTGTTTTTTCTTTTATCTTTCATAGATACAAATTTGCATTGATTATATGGTAAGTGTGTTTACAAAATCTTTTTTGTTATCATCTTTGGTTTTATTTTCACTATTTTTCTCTCACCCTACCTCACCCCTGTTTCCTTACTTTGCTTTTCTCACTTATTCTTTTCTTCCATGTTTACTTCCTACCACATTCAACTTCTTTCAGTACCTCTGTCTATGCACACTCCTTCACTTACCTTTTTTTCTTGTTCACTTAGTTCCTTTGTGACACTCCTTCTTTTACTCTCTTTCTTCTTTCGCTGTATTATTCCCCATGTCTTACCCTTATTCACTTACATGTACCCTGTTTCACCCCTCTTTGCTTATATTCACTGCTATTTACTATCCCTCCATCACTACTATTCCTTTTCTTTCATTCCGTCACTACCTGTTATTCACATGCTTAACTGTCCTTCCTTTGACTTTCATCATCCATTTACATTCTCCCGGAACCTCTGCTTTTGTCTTCTTCCTATTTCTTCTTTTCTTTTGCTCCCTTATTCATTTTTTTTTCTCAGTTATTTCCTCTTACACTTTTTATCTGTCTTACTATCTATTATACAGTCCCTCTGTGTTCCTCCCTTTAGCTCTCTTTCTCTTAACACCACTCTCTCTGTCCCCATTTCTTATGGTCACTCCTTCATTATTTTTTTTTCTTTTTTTTGTTGATGCGCTGACGGTGCGCGCACCCGGGCGTTTATCGGTATGCGCACCGGGAGCGCTCCAGAGTCAAATATAAAAAAAAAAGGAAAAAACTATTTTAAAATAAAAATAGTATCTTAATATACATTATAGGGTTCATTTTTAGAAAAACATACCTTTCTCAGCTAAAGACATTTGCGAAAAAATAAGCTTAGAAATTCAATAAAACGTACATAGGTATGAAGCCCTACAAAAAGTTAAAAATTAGTATTAAAAAAACCTATGAAATTCACTGAAAAAAACATAGGTTTGACACCAGTTATAGTTAGGAATTAGCATTTAAAAAACCTATGAAATTCACTGAAAAAACCATAGGTTTCACACCAGTTATAGTTAGGAATTAGCATTTAAAAAACCTATGAAATTCACTGAAAAAACCATAGGTTTCACACCAGTTATAGTTAGGAATTAGCATTTAAAAAACCTATTAAATTCACTGAAAAAACCATAGGTTTCACACCAGTTATAGTTAGCTGGAAATTTTACTGATATAAAACCATTGAAATTCCCACGTTATAGTTAGTCGGACTCACTATAACTTGCGCGTGCAATGCACTGCTGATGACATCACATATTACATCACTCATGACATGGTGAGTGACATCACTCATGACATCACTGATGACACCATCCAGTGAATATGTGTCTTTCTGAAAAATAAATATTAGTGAGTTATGTTTAAATATTTAAATACATATATTAGTGTTTCACTTTGTGTATAAGTGGCTACATGTGTTGATAAGTAGCTACATGCGTATGTATATGGGTTATTTGATATTTTTATTAGTATCAGTTTGAGTGTCTATATGGTTTGGTGGGGGTATTACTTAGCACATAGATGCATGAGTGACTGACTCTTTGTTTGTATGTGTTTCGAAGACAGCATATGTACAGGACTGTATGGGTGGATGAGTGTCTATATGTGTTTGTTAGTGAGTGAATGACTGTCTCACTAGTGTCTTTATCAGTAACTACATATGTTTTAATCTAGTATATATGAATATTGATGTATATAAGTGAGTATATGTGAGAGTAAGAGATTGTAAGAGTTCCTGTTTAAATAAGTATGTGTTTCTATAAGTGATTGTTTAAGAGAATAAATATGTGTAATTTTCAATAGAAGTAAGGTGGAAGTGTGTGTATAACTCTATATTCAAATAAATGGTTGTTCAATAGTTTATTTGCACGTGTGAATATGTGTGTGAGTAACTTTTGGATGAATGTCGGTGTGTAACAGGATGTATAGGTGTATCTCTTCATATGATGAGTGAGTATATGTATGAGTGACTATATAGAACTGTTGGTGAATGAGTGGATGTGTATATAGATAGTGGAAGTACAGAATTGCTTGTTGTAACTGATATAGGTATGTCCATTTTTTAAAAATTTCAGTTTCTATTTTTGAATATGTGTCTCAAGGGTTACTTTACACTGAGAGGAGGTCTGTCACTGTGTCACAAGGATGGTGTCATCAGTGATGTCATGAGTGATGTCACTCACCATGTCATGAGTGATGTAATATGTGATGTCATCAGCAGTGCATTGCACGCGCAAGTTATAGTGAGTCCGACTAACTATAACGTGGGAATTTCAATGGTTTTATATCAGTAAAATTTCCAGCTAACTATAACTGGTGTGAAACCTATGGTTTTTTCAGTGAATATATATATATATTCACTGAAAAAACCATAGGTTATAGACCATATATAGTTAGGGATTAGCATTTGCAAAACATTATTTTACTCGCACAAAACCATTGAAATTTGCATATATAGTTAGTTGCACTAACTATATATCGCGCACCCGCAATCCACTGCTGATGATGTCACATATTACATCATTCATGACATGGTCAGTGACATCACTGATGACATCATCCAGTGACTGTATGTTTCTGTAAAGTTAAAATATGTCTTACATATTGAAGAATGAGTGGATGTATAAGTGTCTGGATGAAGGATTTAGTAGGTGCATGACTGACTGTATGAGAGAGTGATTAAATGTGTCTCACTGAGTGCATGGGTTAGTGACTAATCTGTCTTCATTTGTGCATCATTATGTCTGTTTTTCTGTAAACTGCTGCATGTGTTAATCAGTAGCTATATGAGTAACTATATGGGTTATTGATTGGTTGCCCAAGTATTTGTATGGGAGACTGAGTATGTGTGTGGGTGGCTGAGAGGTGTATGACTCTGTGCATAGATGTGTGAGCAGTTGATTCACTAGATGTATGGGTTCAAAAGTGCATGTGGAAACAGCTGTATGGGCGGTTGACTGTGTGCATGAGTGTATTGGTGAGTGAATGGATATCTCAGTGCTACATGTCAAAGTAAGTACATATGTAAAACACAGTACATGTGAGAGTTGACATATATAAATAACTGTGCATAAGAGCCAGTGAATGTGTGACTGGCTGTATGGATCATTGTGAACTTGTATCAGGGATTGTATAAGAGAGTAAATATGTGTTAGTATATGTTTGAATAAGTAAGGTGTGTATAACTGTATAGTTGAGGAAATGGAGGTGTGATTGATTCTTTGCATGACTGACTAGGTGTGCGAGTAACTCCATGGATGAGTGACAGTCTGTGAGTGTCTGTTTACACTGAGTGTATCTAAGGTTATATTAGAGTCTGAAGAGGTTCATCGTATTATCACATGAATGATGTCATCAGTGATGTTGTCAGTGATGTCATTTGAGTTGTCAACAGTGATGTCATCAGTGATGTCACTGACCATGTCATGAATGATGTAAAATGTGACATCATCAGCAGTGGATTGCGGGTGCGCGATATATAGTTAGTGCAACTAACTATATATGCGAATTTCAATGGTTTTGTGCGAGTAAAATATTGTTTTGTAAATGCTAATCCCTAACTATATATGGTCTATAACCTATGGTTTTTTCAGTGAATTGTTAAGGTTTTGTAAATGCTAATTCCTAACTTATATGGTCTATAACCTATGGTTTTTCAGTGAATTTCAATGTTTTTTTAATAGCAAATATCAAAAGCTGTAACATTTTTTCTTATTCCAATGCAAAATATATTTTATATGTTTGTAATATAATTTTTTTATTTATATATTTTTTAAATCCTTATTTTTTGTTTCTCTACCGGTCCGCGCACCGGGTAGCTTCCCGTTAGCTCAATTTGGTTCCGCGACCCGGTCCGCTAACCGGTAAACGTTCCGTTAGCGCAACTATTGCGTTAGAAAACAACATTGTGACGCGTCGCGTAAGCGAGACGTATCGCGTTGCCGCGTAATGCGTCTTATGACGTGCCGCGTTAGCGCACCCGGAAGCGCTCCGGAACGCAAACCGAGGCGCGAAGCGCAGCGCCCCGGAAGCGCTCCGGGTGCGTAGCGGGACGCGTAACGTAAGCATAACAGGTCATCTGAGAGGAAGACCTATTTTGATTCTAAAGAAATGGCTTCATTAGTAGTTGCAGCCAGTGGACCCCCACCACCACCACCACCTCCTAGGAAGAGAGGACCACCTCCTCAGGTTATCCTTCAGCAAGAGGAGGAAGAAGAGGAAGAAGAGGAAGAGCAGCAAGGGACTAGGGAGTTTTTACCTGAACAACCGAGGAGGTCCCATGTAAAAGAAAACTACATCTGGCAATTTTTCACGTTTCCCTGTGGCCAAAAAAAGGTAAATGCCCGCTACGCTACCTGTCTGATCTGCAAAAAAGATCTGTCAAGAGGGGCTGAAAAGAAATACAGCTATGGCAATTATACCATGCATCGGCACATGGACAGGTGGCACCCTATAAATTATAGTGCTGCGCAAGTACGTGACCTGCAGGATAACCCCCCACCTGTGGCCAGTACTTCCAATGAAGAGGCACTGACGGGACCAGAGTCGAGGGAGACGGTCCCAAATATCCAACTGAAGTTTGGGAATGTGAAGCATGTGTGCATTTTTTGTGGCCAATTGATTTGCTACAGGGAGAGTAGCATACATTTAATCAACACAGCTATTGACAATCACAAATGTCCAAAACGCCCCAGAAAATAAATTATCTTTTTTTTTGTTGCTCCTGTTGAGCCCTTTATAATGAATCATTTTCGTTCCCACCCCCCAAAAAAACAAAAAAAAAATATAAAACCGTTCAAAAAATACAAAAAAAGTTAAAAAATGTTCAGAAAAATAATAAAAAAAATATAAAACAACAAAAATATTTTTAAAAAAAGTTCTTTTCAGAATGACCTCCCCTTTATAAGAAATTGCTAGAATGTTTAGCACTATGGCAACCTCTATTTCATTTTGGTTCGCTTCCCGGTTCACGCGCCGGTACGCGAACCGGAAGCGAACCAAAAAAAATATGTTTTCAAAAAAAGAAGAGTAGGTATAAGGGAAGTAAACAGAGAGTAATGTTAAAAGAAAGTAAGCTAGAGGGAGTAACACAGAGATACTGTTTAAAGAGGGACTGAGAAAAGGAGTGGAAGGAGTAGAGTAAGTAAGTAATAGAAAAAGGAATGAGGGAAGTAGCAAAGGCAGGAAACTGAGGGTTAAAGAAATGAAGCAATGGAGCTAATAGAAATTAAATGTGCTAGAGATGTAATGGAAAGAGTACAAAACACTTACCTTATAATTGTCGTTAACTTAGTCACTTGGTATTTTTATACTTTCAATCTGTGAAAGAAAGAAAAAACATTTAAAAATTGATAGAAAGTAGTAAAAGATGAGTGGCAATGAGACAAGATGAGTACATATTAAAAATCACAATTCAAAGTACAGAATTAATTATACATATTAAATGGTTTATTTTTGCTGTTCTCAGAATATATCAAATTTCACTAAAAACATTGAGTTGAAGGTATTCATCATGTAACAGCGGGGAAAAAAACACAATCAAAATGATTGTGTTTAAAAAACCCATATAATATAACCAATCAGAACTCCTCAAAAGTAACTTACTTTCCATGACGTCAAAGGATGTCCTATGAACAGCTTATACTCTGTTGTGCTGTTATTATTTTCTGCCCGCCACTTTCTGAAAGATAAGCTCCATCGTTTTAAGAAAAATGAGACATACAAAGCAATTTAAAACAGAACACTAAATTACAGCAACACCTAGAATCATTATAATCCAGTTACCTACCCTAAATTCTCACTTCTGAAAACAAGTCAAAAGGCAACATTGCTTCATACT
Source organism: Lissotriton vulgaris (assembly GCF_964263255.1). Classification (NCBI taxonomy): domain Eukaryota; kingdom Metazoa; phylum Chordata; class Amphibia; order Caudata; family Salamandridae; genus Lissotriton; species Lissotriton vulgaris. The sequence goes on from NC_141689.1 coordinate 138,405,492, forward strand.
CAAATAGTAATCATTGCCGAAAGACCAGCCTTTTTTACATTTCAAATAAGCTGTGTAATATCCTGATGTTGTCAAAGGACCATCATGTCATATAATAGCTGCAGTTACAAATGTTCTTCCTGAAATCGACAACTGTTTAGCCAAAACATTTTTAATTAGACTTGACAACTTATTTACATCCGATTTATAGAGTTGGAATTGTAAAATGACATTTCACCCATAAGTTTCCATAAATAATGTGGACAGCATTGCAGACTTACATTACCTCTACTCCTTCTTTTGATCTGCTGCTTGAATTAGCTTATTAAAACAAACAATTTTCGCTCTGTGCTACACTTATCCACAAGGCTATATAGTGTAGGAGCCATTAGAACCTCTTGAAATTCCTCTAAACAAATCCCGAGATTCCTTCCCTAAAATTTTGGTTGTAAGAACACCAGGTAAGAATTTTTAAGGTGAAAAGGCAATCTTTTTTTGAAAGTTAAAACAGAATCATTGCAGAATGACCAGCCGTTTCCAGACTTCAAATACGTTGTGTAATGTCCTGATGTTGTTGAATGACCCTCATAATATATAATTACTGCAGTTTGAAAAGTCCTTCCTGATATTGACAACTGAGAAGCTACAATTTTTTTTATTAAAGTTGTCAATTTTGTTCCATCAGACCTACATCGTTGGAACATTAAAATGACATACTGGCCATATCTTCGTATAAATAATGTGGACAGCATTGCAGACTTACATTGGCTACACTCCATGTTTTGATCAGCTGCTTTTACTAGCTAATTAAAGGATACTGATTTAGTGTCTGACAAAGTTAAATATATAAATCTTTCTGAGTCTACACTAGTAGTTCTTGATAACATACAATTCTCGCAGTCATGCTGCCATTGATAAGAAAGGCCAAACAGATTATCTACATCTACACCTTCATCTTGCAATACATTAAGCATATACATTAAAAACTCCTGACAATCTTGCTGAATATTTTGAGAGAATTGTGTTTGACCTGAACATTTGTCTAACAGATTTCGAATTTCAGACACACTTTCTACTCTTGTTCTATCAGCGCTACATTTCTCTAACACAGAATTCAACAAACAGCAAAAACTTTGATCCAAATTAATCACAATCTGTTCTTTTAAAGTTTCTAGAGAAAAGACAACATTAACAACTACATTAGCATAGCAGTTCACACCAGAACTGTTATCAAATTGAAAACCAACAACATCTTCAACAGAATTCATTTTCTTTCTGCTTACAATTTTGAGTTCATCGACTTTTGGTCTTTTTGCTACAACCTCCCTACTATTAGTGACATTTCTATGTTTCCGGCCTACCACACGTTTCTCAAACAAAGAATATTGAGGCAAATGTGGCGCATACTCTCTTCTTAACATATTGTATTCCATAACACAATCTAGATCCGCACAAATGTTTGTGACATCACACTCAATCAAGTACAAACCCGATAAAGTTCTGACTCGTGACAATGCTACATAAGCCATACCCTCCTTGAACACAGAACTGCCAATATTCACCAAAGCACTGTCTACACTTAAACCTTGTGATTTATGGATTGTCACCGCATATGCCAAGCAAACAGGAAATTGCTTACGGCGAACATATAAGTCTTTTACAAGCAAAAACCTAGCTGTGCAACGACCAATTAGCTGTACTTCCTCAATGCCATCAAATTTAATTTTTAAAAATTCAATTCCATCTCTATTTCTGTATTTCTCAAAATCAACAACATTACCCATTGATCCATTTACCAGACCACTTTCAACATGTAAATTCCTTCTCAAAATGATACGGCAATTTAAGCACACATTCAGAGTCTTTTCAAAACTAGCAGTTTTAGATATAGTCTTCTCTAATGAATCCAATTTAGATTTCAAATTCTCAGACAAAACAATTGTTGCACCCATATGCTCTATTCTGTCAATAGCTTCCAGTTTCACAATCTCTTGGTTTTCTAAATTCAACATTTTGTTGTTGAAGATGGAACATTCTGCAAGAGTTGGCATCAAACATATTCCCGATTTCTTCTCAGTAATTTTATGAAAAATATTCTCTGGCAGAACGTCTTCTTCTGGATACAAATTTGACAGTAATCATGCATATAAAGCTTCTTTCCCATGCTCAGTCACTTTCCCGATTCTAACATCTTGTAGAATATTCTTGTAATCTGGGACCCATAGATCAAGGTTTAGTTTAAAAAGGTCCGCTGGGATAGCATCTAGACCCGGGGCTTTACCTGACTGGACAGAACCTAAGGCTTGCACCGTATCTGAGGCGGAAAAAGTGAGTCGGTCCCCAGGGTTTGTGGATAGTGCCCCCACAGCAGGCACGGTTACCAGTTCTCGCTCGGCGCTTGTATCTTTAAATTGGGCTGAAAAAAATTCCACCCAGTCCAGAGCAGAAACATGGTTAACCGGTGTTTGGGAATCAGGATCCCTACCCCACCTAACAGTCTCCCAAAATTTCACTTGATTGGATGACTTGCACGCTATAAGAAGATCTGACCAGTAAGAATCATCCCAATCCGTCTTAGCTGTCCAAAGGACCTGTTTATAAAACTGCCTCGCTTTCCTGATGTCATGAGAGATCCTAGATTTAACAGCTGCTATTAATTTACTGTGGGCTTCCCTGCAGCTCTTGTTATACCATCTTTTGTGTGCCTTAACTGTCTTATTTTTTGATGGCTTAGTGAGGAGACTTTTAAGATCCGTAAAACACTTCTCATGGAGGTTAATAATTATGGAATCGGCCCCTCCAGAGGGGGATAAAGCTGTCCTCCTACCCCTTGTATCTAGGACCAACTCCTCTATTTCACGAGTGAGCTCTGGGTCAGCTATGACCCTGGACCATTTGACTCGTCTCCTGTTGTCACACAATACTATGTCGGACGTTAGGCAAGTTGTTTCCAATTGACAGTCACCCAGTCCGGGAACCCTAAGACCCAAAGAGAGGGGGTTATGGTCACTCTCTGGCCTAGGCTCTACCACCATATCTATTACGTGTGACCAAAATTCTACATTGACCAATATATAGTCAATACGACTTACGCTGGTCCCATTATCAAAAGTTGGTTTCCCAAGAATGTCAGACGGAGTGCGGCCATTTACTGCCTGAAGCCCCCACTCCAGGCAGAATCCCAGCCAGTGGAGGGCCGCCTCTGTGCCCCTGACGCCCTTGCTTATGGTTAATGGGGGGATATTCCAGGCAGTATCTTCATCAATTCCCACATCTTCAGCCAGAGCAAGGATGGGTTCGTAAGAGCAGTTCAGGTCACCTGCTACTAGGACAAAATGATCACCACTGTGCTTCTTCAGAAGACTATCTAGATCGTTCAGGACCGGTTGCTTCCTACCACACTGGCAGCCTCGGGCGTAAATACTAATTAGGAGAATATCATTGCTGTTATCCTTTCTAAGGCTAATACATAGTAGGCCGGCATTCTCTACCAAGATTACCTTAGCTCGGAATCCCAGGGTGTTTCTGATCCACACCGCGAGTCCTCCAGAGGCCCTACCCCTAAGGCCCTGTATGGCGGGTTTGTAATAGTTCAGGTAGCCTACTCTAAATAGAGGGACAGTTGCCCAGGTTTCCTGGAAAACGATGATATCATATGTGTCAATAAAATCGACCCAATCGTCGTATATCCCTTAGCCCTGCAATATTCCAGGACGCCACCCTGATTGTTCCTACTGGGCTACTAGATGGGGTAGTCTGCGATAAGCCCAAGTCGCCTGCCCTGATCTCAGTGGAAATGGTAACATGATCAGGGACTGGGCTAGGGCCTTCGGGGAAGGTTGAACAATCCATACGAGCTACTGGGGGGGTTGAGGGGGCAGTCACCTGAAGGGGAATAGGTTCCGTGGGGTGCATTGAGGCGTCAATCCCCCCAAGTCAATCAACCTCATCCAAACAACCGAACATATTAGAAGTAGTAGCCCCTTCCCACCAGTTGTTTTGACCTTGCCAGCCATCCCTTCGTCCTTTCCGTCTGGTGTTTTTGGACTGTTGACCAGGTCCCCTCTATCTCAACTTTCTGCCGTGGAGGGTAGAAAAATGTAAGGGGTCTGACGACAATGGATGGATTGTCTTCTCGTGAGACCCATGAACAAAGATGCTGAGCTGTGTGGGGATCCGCGAAGGACACAACTATGCAATCACCAGCAATGGACTTACGTGTGGGGCCTACCCAAGGTACTCTACGTACCATTAGTACCCTGCTACTTAGATGGTTAGGAAGCTGTCTATTTACGTTGAGCCAGTAAATGACCTTGTTTTTTAGCGACCAATGGTTCTCTTGAGTTTGTGGATCCAGGGCAGGCACGCCAGCTAACACGATAAAATAGGGCTCAGCTTCTGGTGGCAAATCAATAAAACCCCCACGAAAATTCGGGCGGCTGGGTTGTTGTGGAAATGTACGCGTGATTGCTGGCTGATTTGGCTGGTGTGGAACAGCTAATGGCCTCGGTTTAGATGGTGCTATACTTTGAGGTGGACGGGTGGTTGGGGCTGTAGTTCTTGGGATAGTAGCAGTGGGGTTACAGACTTTTGTACGGGGTTTAGGTATGGGTTTAGGTTTAGGGGGGGGCAAGGCCGGGGGTTCTAACACCGGAGCCTGAGAGGAACAATCATCACCCTGGGAAAACTTGGCTTCCATTTGTTTTAGACTAAGGCTAGCCAAGGTAACTATGGTCTTGTCCATTTCTAATAAGCTATTTTCGATACGAGAAAGTCTAAGTTCCAGGGGATTTAGAAACTGTTTTAAAGTAACCCAAACGATTTTCAGAAATTCTTCATCACCCCCCCTATCCATCCTTGGCTCACTCAACCTGCCCTCAGTTGGCCTCTCATCGATGTTGACAGGAGAGGCCCCCATTGTTGGGTCTGACACAGCGCTGGGTGAACCAGAGCCATTTTCCTCTCCCAGTGAGCAAGTATTAGCTTTTGAGGCCTCTTTATCAACCCCATGTGTAACCAGCGGTCGTCGACTATTAAAGAATTGGGACCTCGCAATTTTGGCCTTTTTGCATGCATAGGCGGATCTGGCAAGACATTTCCTTTTGTGGGTGGCGACTTTTTTAGTGCTTGCTGCTTGTTTGGACAGCTCAAGTTTGCTGGAAAAGCCTATACTTGCCCCAGGGACATATGGCGCAGACACCTCAATGGACTTTAGAGGTGACGGTGATGGAATAAGAAGAGGCTCAGGTACAGGTATAGTTGGGACATGATGGATATCCGCATGTGTTAACAATGATCGAGGGCAGATGTACGCTCCGGGGTTAAAACAGAGGCAATTTTCCCTAAGGATGATTTTTTGGAGGACGCTAAGTTCAGGGAACGCCTTCGTGCTGCTTCTAATTCCAAGGATACCCTGTGTTGCATTTTGCTGATTTCCACATCAATGGCCAAGTTCGTCTTGGTGAGGAAATCGTCTAGGGTCCCATTGGGCTTATTCACCCCCTTAGCGGTTTTGCTGCGACTACCCCGTGTGCACATAATGGATACAAAGGATACACAAAATAGCGGGAATGGAATATGGCAGCAACGAGCCAGGGGGGGTGGCCCAGGCCAGGCCTCTCAGACCTTGAACGGCCTCAAACGGCGCGCTCTTAGCCCGGTCTTCGCCCGAGCTGCGTCAAGCGCTGCGGAAGGACAGTTCCTAGATGTAGTGAGCGTTATGGGCAGTGGGCGGGCCAACAGGGAGAGCAGACCGGAAGCTGACACTCGGTCACGCAGGGACTTCTGGGTAATGGAGTCCCTGCTACGCTCGCAGCCCCGCAGCAGCCCTCAACCCAGCTGCTGCACTCCTCGACTCCCCGCAGTGTCCAGTGTCCTGCCCCACTCACTCCCGGCGAAGCGGCACCCGCGGAGCGGGTGCGGCAAGGTCCGTGGGCAGGTCCAGAAAGCTACGCAGAAAGATGCCAGAAAGCCTCCAGGTAATGGCTCCCGCAAACAGTGTATAGGGTTCTCCCACAGCAACAACAGAGGCACAAGTTTTTTAAAGGCCTCCTGGTGGGTGATGGGCGGGCCAACAGGGAGAGCGGACCGGAAGCTGACACTCGGTCACGCAGGGACTCCTGGGTAATGGAGTCCCTGCTACGCTCGCAGCCCCGCAGCAGCCCTCAACCCCGTTGCTGCACTCCTCGACTCCCCGCAAGGTCCAGTTTCCAGCCCAACTCACAGCCGGCGAAGCGGCACGCGCGGAGCGAGTGCGGCGAGGTGTGTGGGCAGGTCCAGAAAGCTATGCAGAAAGATGCCAGAAAGCCTCCAGGTAATGGCTCCCGCAAACAGTGTACAGGGTCATCCCACAGCAACAACAGAGGCACAAGTTTTTTAAAGGCCTCCTGGTGGGCGGTGGGCGGGCCAACAGGGAGAGCGGACCGGAAGCTGACACTCGGTCACGCAGGGACTCCTGGGTAATGGAGTCCCTGCTACGCTCGCAGCCCCGCAGCAGCCCTCAACCCAGTTGCTGCACTCCTCGACTCCCCGCAAGGTCCAGTGTCCAGCCCAACTCACAGCCGGCGAGGTGTGTGGGCAGGTCCAGAAAGCTACGCAGAAAGATGCCAGAAAGCCTCCAGGTAATGGCTCCCGCAAACAGTGTACAGGGTCGTCCCACAGCAACAACAGAGGCACAAGTTTTTTAAAGGCCTCCTGGTGGGCGGTGGGCGGGCCAACAGGGAGAGCGGACCGGAAGCTGACACTCGGTCACGCAGGGACTCCTGGGTAATGGAGTCCCTGCTACGCTCGCAGCCCCGCAGCAGCCCTCAACCCAGCTGCTGCACTCCTCGACTCCCCGCAAGGTCCAGTGTCCAGCCCCACTCACAGCCGGCGAAGCGGCACCTGCGGAGCGGGTGCGGCGAGGTCCGTGGGCAGGTCCAGAAAGCTACGCAGAAAGATGCCAGAAAGCCTCCAGGTAAATGCTCCCGCAAACAGTGTACAGGGTCGTCCCACAGCAACAACAGAGGCACGAGTTTTTTAAAGGCCTCCTGGTGGGCGGTGGGTGGGCCAACAGGGAGAGCGGACCGGAAGCTGACACTCGGTCACGCAGGGACTCCTGGGTAATGGAGTCCCTGCTACGCTCGCAGCCCCGCAGCAGCCCTCAACCCAGTTGCTGCACTCCTCGACTCCCCGCAAGGTCCAGTGTCCAGCCCCACTCACAGCCGGCGAAGAGGCACCCGCGGAGCGGGTGCGGCGAGGTCCGTGGGCAGGTCCAGAAAGCTACGCAGAAAGATGCCAGAAAGCCTCCAGGTAATGGCTTCCGCAAACAGTGTACAGGGTCGATTAACTACTCTCTTCCATCTACTATTTGATTTGAAATCAGAAATTACCTTGTTTAGTTTCCTAATTCTATTGATTACCAAAATAAATAACTTTCGCTTAATTTCGAAAGCCTGATCAAGAATTTTCTCTACATTTTTCTTTTTCTTATAAAATGTCACTTTCTGTTGGCCTTTCTTAAAATTTTTTAACAAATTGACAATTATCCTGTTGCGGAACATTCGCCTACGAATGTCCCTGAATTGATTTTCCCTTCTACTGCCATGCACAGACTTATCTCCTGCTCTAGCAGAAACTTTTTTGACAGGCCTTTCCTTTTCCTTTAAATTGTCTCTCTTCTTATGCACTAAAACATGTTCAATACTGGTATTTTTTTGTCTGCAAATTGTTTTTAAAAATGACTTTATTTTCTTACCCGGAGCTTTTTTGGCGACTTGATATGATTTAATAGTAGAGGACTGCTGCAAATCTTTACCAAGATGGAGTGTAAGTCGCTTTGCTTCTTTTTGTTTTCTCTGCCTTGAGGGCATTTTTAAAGTTTTCTAAAGATCTTCAGTTAAATCTGTGGACATTTTAAAAAAAAATTGATATTAACCACTATTACCAAACAGTAAACCAATAACAGTAGGCAAACAATTAACACACTAGTTGTCAATTCTATCTACAGTAATTTAACAACGTAGACAAAGGGGGCATATTTACAAGGCACTTGCACCATGGGGGAAGTGAGTTAAAATTCCAAGAACACATAGGGTCGTATTTACAAGGACCTTGCACCAGGGGAAAGTGAGTTCAAATTGCCAAGCAGACATGAGGGTGTATTTACCACACCCATGCACCAGAGGGAAGTGAATTACAATTGCCAAGCACACATGAGAGCGTATTTACAAGGCCATTGCACCAGGAAGAAGTGACTTGAAATGGCCAAGCACACATGAGGGTGTATTTACCACACCCTTGCACCAGGGGGAAGTGACTTAAAATTACCAAGCAGACATGAGGGCATATTTACCACACCCATGCACCAGGGGGAAGTGAGTTAAAATTGCCAAGCACACATGAGGGCGTATTTACAAGGCCCTTGCACCAGCAGGAAGTGACTTAAAATTGCCAAGCAGACATGACAGCGTATTTACCACACCCATGCACCAGGGGGAAGTGACTTAAAATTGCCAAGCAGACATGAGGGCGTATTTACCACACCCATGCACCAGGGGGAAGTGAGTTAAAATTGCCAAGCAGACATGAGGGCGTATTTACAAGGCCCTTGCACCAGGAGGAAGTGACTTGAAATGGCCAAGCACACATGAGGGTGTATTTACAAGACCCTTGCACCAGGGGGAAGTAACTTAAAATTACCAAGCACACATGAGGGCGTATTTACAAGGCCCTTGCACCACCATAAGGTGTGGCCTATCCAGAGGTATGCTGGATTGTCGGTCTGCCATGGTAAAACCAAGAAATATCTAGGAGCAAAAAGGCAGGTCTTGCAGTCACAAAAGTTTGTTTGAGGTGAGGCCTACTCAGGGTTGCAGATGAAATGTTGGCTTGTTGAAGAGTACAGAGGACATAATACATGTGCAGGCCAACAGATGAAGTGAGTCATGTCCACTGCACACTTCCACAAAGGCCAGACCTCCTCTGTCTCCCTGGACAGGCCTAAACCTCATCTGAACAATGTGATTAGTAATGTTAGGAAACACAGGTGATGTAATTGAAAAACGTGCAAATATTTTTGCTCATTTCACAATCACATCACCTGTGTTTCCTCAGCTTAGGTATCTCATTGAGCAGATATAGTCTAGCATATCCAAGAGTACGCAGAAGGTGAGGACTGTATGCAGCAGTGCAATGTACATAATTCTCCCCCAATGACAATTACAGAAGCCTCAGCATATCCATGCCCCCTAAACAGTCCTAAATGTATATCATAATTATCATAGTGACTATGAAACTCTAGCAGTACATATTGTTAAACCTAAATGACTTCAAGAAACGAGTTTTTAAACCATAAAACAAGCAAATTATTCTCCCATATTCATGTTGAGAAATGAAATATTTATTTAAAAAAGCAGACCCCTTGTTTTCCTTCTCTTAAACGTGAAAAGTATTTCTTTTCTAAAAAAAAACGATTTTCAGGTCATAATTTCAAAACACAGCACAGCTCCTATGTACAAGCACATCCTAGCTGGCTTCCTTATTTTCTCCAAAAAGCATACTAATCTCTTTCTAAATTAAAGGAATCTTTTCTCACCTTAGCACGATTTTTAAACACGTCATGTAAGCAAATTAGTCTCCCAGATTCATGGGAGAAGTACCTTAAAAATGTCTAGCACACATAGGGGCGTATTTACAAGGCACGTGCACCAGGGGAAAATGACTTAAATTTGCAAAGCACTCATGAGGGTGTATTTACAAGGACCTTGCACCACCTTTAAAGTCACTTTTAAAATGGGGAAAATGACGTGAATGAGTCTCATAAGCCTTGTAAATATGCCCCCATGTTGACTATGTAACTCTTGCAAAACATATTGTGAAACATAAATGACTTCAAGAAACGAGTTTTTAAAACAACAAACAAGCAGATTATTCTCTTATTTAAAAAAGCACACTCCATGTTATCCTTCTCATAAATGTAAAAAGCATGTCTTTTTGTTAAAAAACGATTTTCTGTTCATAATTTGAAAACACAGCACACCTCCTATGTACAAGCACACCCTGTCAGTACTAATACTTTACATTATCTATAATTATAATTTGTCAAAGAAGCAAAATCTTTTGGGAAAAAATAATGAAAACACTTGACACAAAACAACATTTTAAATGCACAACTGGCTTCCTTATTTTCTCCATAAACTATACTAGTCTCTATCTAAATTAAATTATGTTTTTTCTCACCTTAGCAGATGCTTTTTGAATTTCAAAACAGTCTCAGAAACACACCAATTAGGTGTGTGAGTAACTCCATGGATGAGTGACAGTCTGTGAGTGTCTGTTTACTCTGAGTGTATCTAAGGTTATATTAGAGTCTGAAGAGGTTGATCGTATTATCACATGATTGATGTCATCAGTGATGTTGTCAGTGATGTCATTTGAGTTGTCATCAGTGATGTCATTTGAGTTGTCATCAGTGATGTCATCAGTGATGTCACTGACCATGTCATGAATGATGTAATATGTGACATCATCAGCAGTGGATTGCGGGTCCTCGATATATAGTTATTGCATCTAACTATATATGCGAATTTCAATGGTTTTGTGCGAGTAAATTAAGGTTTTGTAAATGCTAATCCCTAACTATATATGGCCTAAAACCTATGGGTTTTTCAGTGAATTTCAATGGTTTTTTAACAGCAAATATCAAAAGCTGTCAAATGTCAAGTACGTGATAGGTAAAAACATTTTCGTGTTTATGCACACTGATGTACTTTGAATGCTGCCCCCCCCCTTCCCCCCCGCTTTTACTCTCTCTTTGCAGATAGTGAAGGGTAGTTAACGCAGGCCTTTGCCCCCGTTGTAATCCGTCGTGCCTGCTTCTCTCTCCATTTGATTGATTGTTATCCAAGCATTTACTGTTTTAGAATTGGTTCTCTTTGGTTTATTCTCTATTTACAAACAAGCACAGAGTCGCAATACTCTGTTTAGTCTTTGCAGATAATGAAAAATCGTTTAAAAAAACAAAAGGAATCTAGCAAAATCAGTAGGCCACTAATGGGATCTCTTTTTGACCTAGCTAAAATAGGAACATTAAGAACAACCCCTCATGAGAAATACGAAACTAGTGAGATGAACTGAGCTCCACACGATGATGGCTGCAAGACAGCTCGGCTCCGCCACCCACCCCACCCAAAATAACGACAAACCCTATGCAAATATTATAAATAAATACAACACACCAGCAAAGTAACAGGGTAAAACATTTTATTAAATAACTATTTACATAACTATTTTATACTTTTAGTTGCCCAATCCGGCTAGCTCAATCGATCGAGCATGAGACTCATGCACTCTGATCTCCTTGGCCTCAGTCAAGCATCAATAGTAAGATTTTCATACATGAGTGTACGTTCATGGTTTTGGTCCCTGAGTTGCTTCGATGTCACTGCCTTGCACAAATGGCATAAGTCCTGGATGTTGGGTGCCATAGTTCACAGTTCTGAGCAGCGCTTGTAACACTGTCTAAACCTTATTTGCACCTGCTGCAGCTTCACTATTCTCAAAGTAAATGGGGGCCGTTTGTGGACCTGACTGCATTTGAAAACAATGTGATACAGTACCTTCCTAAACCGCTTGTCGGAGGCGGACTCGGAGAAGATGCTTGGCTCCGACCCCCTCCCCAAGTCTTGTTGCCCTGGTGTGGCCTGAGATCGCACCCGACATAGGCGGCCGGCTCCCGGGGTCAAGCGGAACTTTTTGCCTTTTGGTGACTCTTCCATTCTGAACATTGTCCCACAATCCGTTTGACCTGAAATGATTACACAAATAAAACATTTGTGAGTTTTAAATTTCCGGAGAAGTATAATTCACCAATACCTTTCTCTGTAGATCTTTTTCCATTAACAATCCCAGTTCCATCACCCGCCCAGGATATCACTACTGTTAGTTGTCTTTTTTGCTTCTGTTTTAATAAAAAATGTTTTAAGGGGTTTACTGTTTTTGTTGCGATGTATATATTTATAAGTTATTAAAGTGTTATAATCCTACTAATTTTTTATCGATTATTGCTCTTTGAGATATTCCCTGTCACAGGGAATATCTCAAAGAGCAATAATCGGACCCTGTCTACAAACAGAGAAGAATAGGAATATTCTGTCTCCCTTTGCAGATAGTGAAGGATAGGTAATGCAGACTTTTGTCCCCCTTTGTAATCCGTCATGCCTGTTTTTCTCCCCACTGATTGATTGATTGGCTGGACATTTATTGTTCAAGGAATAGTTCTTTCGAGGTATTCTCTGTTTGCAAATAACGTGGAATAGAAATATTCTGTCTAGTCTTTGCAAGTAGTGCAGGGTGGGTAATGCGGACCTTTGTCCCCCGTTGTAATCTGTCATGCCCATCTACTCCCCACTGATTGAGAAACTAGTTCCACCCGGACCATTTATTAGAGGTACATCATCTGGCTCAACCGGAGAGTACCCCTAATAAAGAAGACATATGTAAAATACGAAGTAATCACTGTATCCTAATAAACAGAAACTTTAGCATGAAACACACTTGAAAAGGAAGGGAAAGAAATCGAACAAAATCAGTAGGCCACTGATAAGTTTTTGACTTCGCTAGAAATAAGAAACATGGAAGTGGTGAAAAAAGCCAAGCTTGACGTTACGGCAGCCACGAGGTAGCTAGGCTCCGCCACCCCCCCACTGCTCCAAGCATGTCTGTCCCACCGCCCGCCACGCCCATTAACGGTAACATGAATTTAGATACAAATCAGCAGATACCTACCCCCATTCCGGAAACTCCCGAAGTGCAACAGGGCCACGGTTACGCCCATCCGGAAGATGAGGCCTCGACACGTGCAGGGCGCGGCCCGGCTAACCGCCATCAGCCGTGGGGTGGATGGCCCAAAATGTACTGGTCTCCCGATTCCCTTCTTCTGCCGCCTTGCAGGCCACGGGGGGGATGTCTTGCCTCTGCCTCCGACCCCCCCCCCGTCTTATCGCCTGGTCCGGACATCACGGATATCAACGCGAGGTGTCAGCACGTTTGCTGAATACTGTAAAGGTTTTCCTACACTTGGTGACGTGCTCGCTGCCTTGAATTCCTGGCGTGAGTCCATGAAGTTTCAGTCAACAAGGCCGGAGGGTGTTCTTCTAGACTGGCTGGCTGACCCGCTTCCCACATGTGCTTGATATGAGCTCCCCGTTCGGGCCTGAAGCGGCGCCCTGCAGGCCACGGGGGGATGTCTTACCTCTGCCTCCGACCCCCCCCTCTTATCGCCTGGTCCGGACATCACGGATATCAACCTCAGGTGTCGGCGTGGGGTGCGCTGGGAGGGAGAGGTGGCGCAAACGAGCCTCTCCCACCCCCACAGGTGGGGGCCCCTCAGCTGCACCCCCAACGCTCCACTCACCCAACAAAAGGGTACCTCCACTCTTGCGATGCAGCGGCGCTGCACTCACCCGACAAAAGGTCTCGTCCACTATTGCGAGGCAATGATGCTCCGCTCACCCAGCGGGGGTCTCGTCCACTGTTGCGGTGCAACGACGCTTCTAGTTTCCTGCGTCCAGAAACGTTCTCCTCAACTTTGAAGATTCTATAAGAGCCACGGGGGCCCTCGACCCCCGATGAGGAATGACTGCCTTGATCACCCACGGAACGTCCACGACGTAGCCGCGGGACGTCGGCACGCTCATGCCGGCGCCGGCCTCAATCTTGAAATCACCAAAATCCTGCAAGACTACCAACTTGATCAGTTCCGGTGGGACACCAGTATGACCCGGTAGGGGAGATTGTTGCCTCCCACCCCACTTTGACTGATGGTTCATGTCGGCAGTCCCCTCTGCTACCCTTCAACGAAAACTTTTGGACTGCCGAAAGAGGTCCCGATCCAACCACTAGTTGGTGGAGACATTTTGACTATACTTGGACCTTCCTGACCTCACCCAAAATGGCGCTGGTACAAATGAAACTCTCAACTCCTTGTTGTGCCCCGATTTCTCAGCCTTGATATCATGAGATATTGTCAGGGCTCCACGAACTTCCAATTTTAATCTTTATGTTGACTTGCACAGGAACAGAAGATGCTAACTTTCCAACTCCCTCTTCAAAATCGGTCGGAGTCAGAATGAAATCATAACTCCAAGCAATCAGAAAAAGGGAAGGGGAAAAGTGGAGAAAACAACCATAATAAAATAAAGGCACAGAAGAGACTGGTCCGGATTCCTTGGTACTTCGACGAATCTTCTACCGGCCGTTAATCAGCCTGATATTGACTCCTGTAAATACTAAACACATACAACAATATTTTATTCTCCTTAACTTCCTACTCTGTCTTCTACCCAAACTATGTTACTCTCACATACCCAAGGGCTTGTGTGGACCTGCAACTCTTCCTTCTCCTGTGAGGTTCTTTATCTGGACTGCGTGTCTGTGGTTTCTTTACTGTAATCAAAAGATTGCTATTAATATTCCTCTCTGCAATTCTCAGCTATATTATATTTTTAGCTATTTAACCTACCACTATATGCAGTTCCTGGTCTTCTTTTCTATTTTCTTATTGGGTGTTTTATTGATGCGAACCTCATCTAGAAAACAATAAATTGTTTATCCACTGATTCCTAGAAAATGACCCTTATCTCCCATTATCTTTTGACCTACCAGTGAATGTCTGCTGACATCTTCTTAAAATGGATTCTGTGTAACTCTTCTTATCTCTTTTAGGAATTCTGTCTTCCAGTCCAGTGACAAGTCATTAAACTTCAGGTAGTGGAATCTCTTCTCTCTTGGTAATACTGCTAGTAGTTTAAATATTAACTTATAACTCTTAACGTGAATGCGCTTCCTGTGCTTCAGCGCTACTAATTCTAAATTCGAAGGTTGTTATCACAGATTACTTTACTAAATTATACTGGGTTTATTTCTGACTTGTTGCGCTAACATTTAGGAGCGCTTCTCGATTTAAACATCAAATAACTTAGCTCTTGCCTTCACCGCTCTGTTGAAGAGGAAGCTTCCTGAAGCGGTACTGCCGCCTTGAAGATAAATGTGACAGAGAATCCCCGCCGCCGCTTTTCCTGTCAGCGCGAGGTTCTTGGAAATGCCGTCTCCGCCGCCGCTTTCCTTGCCAGCGTGACGTTCTTGGAAATGCCGGTTAATTCTTTAGAAATGTCAACCCTTAAACGTCTCTGTACCAAATTCCTACAGACTCTTGGACTCTGAATAAACTTTTATCACTAACGTTTCTATCTCCCTAAGAACGCGACTAACTGGGGCAGAATTCTCGGTGAAGTGCGCAGCTCAGATAGAGCGCGCGCCTCACCTGAACTCCGCATTGAAAGTCCAAAGAGACTAGACCGGCAACTCTCCTGCTCTGGCCGCCATCTTGGAATTCCGTGAATTCCATGCTCTGGCCCAAGAAGGAATGAAACTCCAATCCTGTCTTTTAGTTTTGGAAACCCTAACTGGAACTTTACTGGAAGGGATCCTGACAGTACCCCCCACCAAAGAAGGCCCTCCCGGTCTGGGTTTGGTTGGATTCCGCTGATGAAAAAGTCTTACGAGTCTAGGAGCATGCACATCAGACTCTAATTCCCAAGAACGTTCCTCTGGCCCATAGCCTTTCCAATCCACCAAATAGTACAGTTTGCTCTTCACTAGCTTTGAGTCCAAAATGTCTTTTACTTCAAATTCCACACCTGTTTCCAACTGAACTGGTGGTGGAACACTCTCTCGTCTTAATCCTGGAACTGCTATCTTTAACAAGGAAATATGAAAGACTGGATGAATTTTGAGTTTTGTAGGGAGAGTCAATTTGTAGGTTACAGGATTAACCTGTTCTTCAACAGGATAAGGGCCTATAAATCGAGGCTGGAACTTCCGATTCCCTTTCATGCGTAAGTTCTTGGTGTTTAGCCAAACCTCACTTCCTACTTCTAAGTGTGGTGAATCTCTTCTCTTCTTATCTGCGTATTCTTTATACTTAAGCTTCGCCTGTTCTAAATGTTCTGATGCTGAATTGTGTACCTGACTCAAGTGGGTGACTAGATCCTGAACTGCTGGAACTGGAAGTGAAACATCCGACAGAGTAGCATTTGGATGTTTGCCATAATTCAAATAAAACGGAGAGTAACCGGTGGACACATTTGTGGCGTTGTTATGAGCGAACTCAGCAGCCCACAAATAGTCCAACCACTCTCCACCCTGCTTTAAGGTGAATAATCGCAAATACTGTTCTAACTCCTGGTTCACCCGTTCTGTTTGCCCATCTGTTTCTGGGTGGAAGCTGGTAGAGAAACGTGTCTCAACTCCAAGTGCCTTCATGAAGACTCTCCAGAAATGAGACACAAATTGGGTTCCACGATCTGAGATGATTACCTTAGGAATACCATGTAACCGTACAACTTGTGCACTAAAATGGGTAGTTAATTGTTTTGCCGTTGGGATTCCCTTCAGGGCTACATAATGCGCCATCTTGGTGTATGCATCAACTACAACAAAAATGGTATTGTACCCTTGACAAGAAAGAAGATCTGTGATTAAGTCTAAGGTGATAGTGTGCCAAGGATATGGAGGAGTGGGTAGAGGTTGTAATAACCCTTTTGGTGCCTGTCGTTCTGACTTCCCCTGCGCACAAATCTCACAAGTTTTTACATATTGTTCAATGTCCTTATTCATTTGTGGCCACCAGTAACTTCTTTTCACTAAATCCATTGTCTTCCGCTCTCCCTTATGCCCTGCTAGAAGCTGATCATGGCATTCTTTCATGACTTGTTTCTGTAGTGTAGTCGTTGGTAAGTACAAGGCTCCAGAATGATAAGGTAGACCATCAAGTATTTCTCTCCCAACTTCCTGTTGGGTCCACTCTAACATACTCGCTGGTGACAAGGCTCGAGAAATCTGTTCCTTCACACTCTGGGTTTCTATGACACCTATGATTTTGGAATCTGGAATTATCGCTTGCGTTTTGATTTGATTCTTTTCTTCTTCGGTTCCCATACGGGACAAGGCGTCCGCCTTGCCATTCTGCGCTCCTGGTCTGTAGGTGATGACAAAGTCATAATCAGCAAAGTATAAGGACCAACGAAGCTGTCTCGGGGTTAAAGTTCTAGCTGACTTTAAAAACTTTAAATTTCGATGGTCCGTGTAAACTGTAACAACATGATGTGCTCCCATTAAGTAATGTCTCCACTCCTTAAAGGCATCTTTGATGGCTAACAGCTCCTTCTCCGTAATTGTATAATTGATTTCTGCAGGTGACAATTTCCTTGAACGATAGGCAACCGGATGCAACTGTCCTGTCTCCTTATTTCTCTGAGAAAGTACTCCACCCACCGCCAAATCTGAGGCATCCGTTTCTACGTAAAAGGGTTCTGCTGGGTCTGCATGAAGAAGAATTGGAGCTGAGGTGAATTCTTCCTTCAATGCCTTGAATGCTGACTCTGCTTCTTCCGTCCACTCAAATCGCACTCCCTTTCTCAATAGTCGTGTGAGTGGAAGAATTCGTCGAGAAAATTCGCTGATAAACCGCCGATAGAAATTGGCGAACCCAATAAAAGCTTGTACCTCTTTCACACTGGTAGGGGATTTCCACTCCAAGACTGCCTGAATCTTCCGTTTATCCATGAGGATCCCAGCTGGCGAGATTACAAACCCCAAGAATTCTACTTCAGTGACGTCAAAGGCACATTTCTCCAACTTAACGAACAGTTTATTTTCTCTCAGTTTCTGTAGAATTCTTCTCACTTGACCTTGATGTTCCTGTGTGTTGACGGAGTAGATCAAGATATCATCTATGTACACAATTGCACATTGGTCTATAAACTCACTGAGGACGTCATTGATAAAGTGCTGAAAGGCAGCTGGGGCGTTACACAGCCCATAGGGCATCACTTGGTATTCAAATAATCCAAAACGAGTTCTGAAAGCTGTCTTCCATTCATCGCCAGCTCTTACTCGAATGAGATGGTAGGCCCCTCTCAAGTCCAATTTGGTAAATATTTGGGCCCCTTTCACCTGGTCCAACAAGACTGAAATGAGAGGAAGAGGATACCTATTCTTCTTGGTTATTCGATTGATTGCACGATAATCGATGCAGGTTCTCAACTCACCCTCTTCTTTCTTTGGCACGAAAAATAGAGGTGAAGATACTGGTGATTGGGAGGGGCGAATGAATCCATTAGCCAGGTACTTATTGATGTATTCTTTTAAATGATCATGCTCTTTTTCAGTTAAAGCATAAACCCGACTACATGGCATATTCGCTCCTGGTTCAAAGTCGATTTTGCAGTCGTATACTCGATGGGGTGGTAATTGTTCTGCTTCCTGCTCATCAAACACATCTTTAAATTCTTGATATTGTTCGGGTATGGTCTGCGTACTTATTACGCACACCACTGCATTCGCTGAACACAAGGCCTGAGCTGGGTTTTCTTAGTTATTTTCTCCTTGATTTCCAAAGCAATGATGCTTGCAGTAGTCCGAGGTCATCTCTATTGTTCTTGCTGCCCAATCTATAGTGGGATTATGCTCGGTGAGCCAAGGGAGTCCTAAAATTAGCTGAAATTGGGGAGCATCGATTAGATTGAACTGGATGTCTTCTTGATGACCATCTTCTCTTGTCAATCGCACCATTTCGGTATGACTAATTATGGGTCCCGAAGATAGATTTGTTCCGTCAATCGCTCTAACTGGTTCACTCTTTTCCTTGAGTATTGCCTTCAAACCTATCTTGGTCGCAAATCTTTGGTCACAAAAGTTTCCTGTTGCTCCGGAGTCCACCATTACTGTCACTCCTTTCCGAATCTCCTGACGAAATGTTATAGTCATGGATAATATGAGATGTGGAGAAGATGATTGCAGAGTGTTGGCCAATCAGTGTTCTTGATGTTCTTGTGGAGTTGAATCTTGACTCGCATCCACCTGTACAACTCCTTCTACAGGTGGTGCAACTAGTTTTCCTTCGGCTTGTACATTCCTTTGGGTTTCTTTGGGCAATTTCTCACAAAATGTCCGCCTGAACCACAATACATGTACAGATTATTGGCTCGTCTCTTCTCTTTTTCTTCTTTAGTAAGTGGACCCCTTATTGCTCCTATCTGCATTGGCTCCTGACTGTTGGACCCTTCTGAAACTCTTCCTACGTCGGTCCGTGCTCTGTCAAAACGAGGCACAGTGCTTCGAAACTCTCGTCTCCTTTCGCCTCGCCTTTCACCTTGCCAGAAATCCAACTCCAGGACCAAGTCTATGAGGGCTGATATCTCCGTAGGTCGATTTGGAATTTGCGCCAGTCCATCTTTTAATTCATCCCGTAGACCGCGATAGAAAATCGCTGTTCTTTTACTTTCCGGCCAATCTGTTTCCATTATCAATTTATTAAAGTGAGCCAAATACGCCACCAAGTCTCGGTTTCCCTGCTTTAATTCCAGAAGCTCATTATCCACAGCCTGAGATATTCGCCTTCGATCAAAAATGCGCAAAAATTCCTTTTTGAATTCATCATAGTTCTGCAGGAGAGGATCGTCTCGAGTCACGATGGGCATTGACCAGGCGGCTGCATCTCCACTTAAATAAGACAGGATGAATGCTACTTTGGATTGTGCGTCGGGGAAGATAGAAGGACGACACATGAAGTGTAAAGAGCATTGTGTGATAAACACCTGTGCCTTCTGCGGGTCCCCACTAAATCTCTCAGGTGCAGCTAAGGGAATGACTGGTGATAAGGAATGTATCACCTGTGTTGTTAACCTATTGATTTCCCCAGAGGAGGTGGTTGGAGTTTCTCCAGAGCCTGAAGATGGTTGCCTGATCCTCTGCGCTAACTCGGCTGTCTCTTTTCTAGCATTTATTACCTCCTGCCTCAGCCCTCGATTCTCTTCCTTTACTGTCACTAGCTCCTTCTGTATAGCATCTAACACCGCTCCCAAGGTCTGCAAATTAACCCCTTCAACCATTCTGTTCAGGTGCAAATTTACACCGTGGGCACTTCACTCTGTCAGGGCTCCACGAACTTCCAATTTTAATCTTTATGTTGACTTGCACAGGAACAGAAGATGCTAACTTTCCAACTCCCTCTTCCCAATCGGTCGGAGTCAGAATGAAATCATAACTCCAAGCAATCAGAAAAAGGGAAGGGGAAAAGTGGAGAAAACAACCATAATAAAATAAAGGCACAGAAGAGACTGGTCCGGATTCCTTGGTACTTCGACGAATCTTCTACCGGCCGTTAATCAGCCTGATATTGACTCCTGTAAATACTAAACACATACAAAAATATTTTATTCTCCTTAACTTCCTACTCTGTCTTCTACCCAAACTATGTTACTCTCACATACCCAAGGGCTTGTGTGGACCTGCAACTCTTCCTTCTCCTGTGAGGTTCTTTATCTGGACTGCGTGTCTGTGTTTTCTTTACTGTAATCAAAAGATTGCTATTAATATTCCTCTCTGCAATTCTCAGCTATATTATATTTTTAGCTATTTAACCTACCACTATATGCAGTTCCTGGCCTCTTTTCTATTTTCTTATTGGGTGTTTTATTGATGCGAACTTCATCTAGAAAACAATAAATTGTTTATCCACTGATTCCTAGAAAATGACCCTTATCTCCCATTATCTTTTGACCTACCAGTGAATGTCTGCTGACATCTTCTTAAAATGGATTCTGTGTAACTCTTCTTATCTCTTTTAGGAATTCTGTCTTCCAGTCCAGTGACAAGTCATTAAACTTCAGGTAGTGGAATCTCTTCTCTCTTGGTAATACTGCTAGTAGTTTAAATATTAACTTATAACTCTTAACGTGAATGCGCTTCCTGTGCTTCAGCGCTACTAATTCTAAATTCGAAGGTGGTTATCACAGATTACTTTACTAAATTATACTGGGTTTATTTCTGACTTGTTACGCTAACATTTAGGAGCGCTTCTCGATTTAAACATCAAATAACTTAGCTCTTGTCTTCACCGCTCTGTTGAAGAGGAAGCTTCCTGAAGCGGTTCTGCCGCCTTGAAGATAAATGTGACAGAGAATCCCCGCCGCCGCTTTTCCTGTCAGCGCGAGGTTCTTGGAAATGCCGTCTCCGCCGCCGCTTTCCTTGCCAGCGTGACGTTCTTGGAAATGCCGGTTAATTCTTTAGAAATGTCAACCCTTAAACGTCTCTGTACCAAATTCCTTTGGACTCTGAATAAACTTTTATCACTAACGTTTCTAGCTCTCTAAGAACGCGACTAACTGGGGCAGAATTCTCGGTGAAGTGCGCAGCTCAGATAGAGCGCGCGCCTCACCTGAACTCCGCATTGAAAGTCCAAAGAGACTAGACCGGCAACTCTCCTGCTCTGGCCGCCATCTTGGAATTCCGTGAATTCCATGCTCTGGCCCAAGAAGGAATGAAACTCCAATCCTGTCTTTTCGTTTTGGAAACCCTAACTGGAACTTTACTGGAAGGGATCCTGACAGTTATGTATGCAGTTTTTAGCACATGAATTGATATGGGATAAGACTGATTATATGTTCGGACAATGAATTGATCCAGTATGGGTATTGATTATACGTTCAAACAATGAATTGACATGGGATGGGTACTGATTAAACGTTCGAACAATGAATTGATATTAAGTTCTAATGCATCATTGATTACTGTATTTATTATTGAAGGTTCGAATTGTCGACACTTTTGGTACTTGCTCACAATGAATTATCGATATTATTTTGTTGCACTTGTCGCACTTTTTACTATGAAATCAACGACCACTGACTCTCTGTTATGTTTTCCACAAATAAATACCCACCCACCCCCATTTACAGTTCCAGCCTGCTCTGTGGCCGGCCCACAGGGTTATAGGCCCATATTTGGGCACCAACATTTTTATTAAAGGTTTTTGAAAAAGCAAACGTAGTTGTAACGCGTAGATTGGTAAGTTTCGAATAAATGGCCACTGTTTCCGATTTTTTTTTTTTTTTTTTAAAAAACAGGTGAAATGAAGCAGCTCAATTAGTTAAGGGTTAAAAAGTATAGTACGCAGAAACATTGAAAATATGAATGGTCCAGGTTTGGTGTGTGTTTTTCATTTTTGTACAGCATAAAGCAATCGATAAAGATCCTGATATTTAGCCTCTACTTTATATGCCACCTGTATCAGGGAAGTTGTTTTAAATGCCCCTAAGCCACCCCGAACGAATGTCACATGGCCCCCCTAGTACGAACGAAAACGACCCCGTAACACTGTAGGTTATCTCTCTTCCTCAAAAATGACAAAAATTACTTTCTAGGACGTTTTGGACATTGATGATTTTCATATGATCTATTTATCAAAGTAATACTCATCTCTCCGCATGAAATTAATTTTCCACATGCTACACAAGTCAATCTCATCTGCCTAAAGTTCTTTTACAGATTTGGGACCATTTTCCTTG
Source organism: Lissotriton vulgaris (assembly GCF_964263255.1). Classification (NCBI taxonomy): domain Eukaryota; kingdom Metazoa; phylum Chordata; class Amphibia; order Caudata; family Salamandridae; genus Lissotriton; species Lissotriton vulgaris. Next base: position 138,427,859 of record NC_141689.1, read on the forward strand.
CCTCTGACTCACTTATTGCTAAGTCATTGGTGGATGTTTTTGCCGGTCGGGGATTATCCACCAAATCTCGAAGTTGTGCTTTAGAATAATTAAGAGGGTGCCACCTCTCCATGTGCCGATGCATGGTATGATTACCATAGCTATATTTTTTTCGGTCCCTCTCGAGAGTTTTTTTTTGCAGATGAGGCAAGTAACGAACCTGGCATTAACTTTCTTTTCATGAGAAGGAAAAGAAAAAAATTGCCAGATAAAATTCACTTTCACATGGGACGTTCTTGGCATTTCTTTCAGAAACTTTTACATCACTGTGTCATTTCTTTGTCTATCCTGGTTAAAGCAATGTCATGTAAATAGTTGTTTAAAACGTTTTTTTTAACATGTTTAGTTTGTTGGAGCGTTGTATATATTTATAAGTTATTAAAGTGTTATAATCCTACAACTTTGTTGGAGTGCTATATATTTTTAATGTGACACATAATTATGAAGACTTTGATGTACAAAAAGGCATCCCTGGAATCTTCCGCTTCAGGCTCGGTCCCACACACCCTTACAGTGAGAATCCCCTCCCCAATCACAATACAGGATCGTGATCAGATAGTAGGAACGCGTGTGGTGTGACGGATCTCATGAGGTGGCGACCTTGATCTACTGTAACTCCTTTGTACAGGGGTGATTATTTACAGTTGGGGCCATAAACTACATCCGCAGGGCTAGGTGATAGCCTGGGACCGGCCTGGACAATCAGACACAGAGGAAGAGGAGTGTCAGAGGGTGCGGTAGTGAATAGGGTGAAAGGGAGGTGTCGGGCGGGCACAGGGTGTGATACTCAGGGAAGAGCAGCGCAGATGGGGGGAAGTTTATGGCCCATGCATGAGAGAGAGAGCAGGGGTGACCAGTGCGTGGGGGAGATGCTTGCGAGGGTGGGGAGCCATGCTGAGGATCGGAGGCGTGCAGAGAGTGGGTCTGGTCAAGGCATCTAAAATGGCTGCCGTGCACAACAAAAGTGTGGCATTGGAAAAAAAGCAAGATGGCGCAGACAATGTTTATCAATACGGATTAATTTATAACAATTATTTTTAACAATATATTTACTCGCAGTGTCAAAATGGCGATCAACACTTCCTAATTTCCTTCGAATCGAACGTTACCAGAAGTCAAGCGGCAAAAAAAAAACAAAAAAACGCTCACGCGCAACCGCTGGAAGACATAGGGGGTCAGGATACGTCTCCCATACCCCCTTATACCCAATACTCACATTGCTTTTCCTCCATCTAGTAATTTAATTAAATCGAAACACAAAATGGCGAATTCACGTTTCACTACCAGTTTGCGACCCGGTTCGCGAACCGAGAAGTGCTTCTACCGCGAAAAATCTATTTTTTTTTATTTGCCCCACGGGACCCTTTAATAACCCCAACATCATTCCTAGGGGGTCAAGAGGGGTCTACCTTGCCCCCTTTCATTAAATTCCCCCTTCGTTTTTCTCCTCCTCTTGTCTCTCGATCCTACCGAGAGACAAGATGGCGGCCGCACCGGACTGTTTAGAATGTTGACAGACACCGGAGAGCCAATCAGCTTCGCTTCGCAAAGCTCCGTTACGCGAAAAGTACGCGATCTAGTGCGCTATCCAGGACGCTGTCACAGATATATCTGTTTTTTTAAACGTTAATTTCTCGAAATCCACTGGAGCACATATATTGAGACCCAGCAAAGGCACATCGGGCTAACAGTCCCTACAATTTTGCCAAGTTTCGTGTAAATCCATTCAGCCGTTCGAGCTAAAAGTGAGGCCAAACGCCCTATGGAAATTAACATGGGAAAAACGCATTTTGGGACCCCCCTTTTTTCTCAGCCCCCCCCTTGACGAAACCCCCCCAAATTTTCAGGGGCTGCTCAGTAACAAAATGTGCCATTTTCCTGAAAATTACAGCAGATTCTGTCCACAAACGCCAAAGTTATTAGACATAGAATTTTCAAAAGTTCCATAGAGAAGAAATCCTAACTATATATACCTACTGGCGACCGCCAGTAGGTAATATATATATATATATAATATATATATATACATATATATATATATATGTATATTACTTACAGGTGGTCACCAGTAGGTAGTTATAGTTAGGACCTACTTTCCATAGGAAAACCACAATATTCTATCTGGAATAACTTTGGCTCCAGTTGACAAATCTTTGCGAATCTCTCCAAGAAAATGGCCTGCCCCGCTCCGCTCCTTCCCTGCAAGTTTGGGGGTGATTCATCAAGTGGGGGCCGAGAAAAAAGGGGGGTCCTAAAACGTGTTTTCCCAAATGCAATTTTCCATATGGACCTTTAGCCAGGGCTACAGCCCGAACGGCTGAACGTAATTACACTAAATTTGACAGAGAGGTAGAGTTTGGTTCGCAGATTGTGGTTTTTGTTAAAGGGTGTAAATATAGTTCCTGAGAAAATCAAAAGTAAAATACTAGCGATATCTAGAGACGAAGTACTGCACGCGTATGGAAATCCGTACAATTACGAGCACGAGCTGCATGCTGATTGGATGTCAACTGTCTGTCAACACTCCAAACCAGGAAGTGTTGGCAGCCATCTTGTGCCTAGGTAGAACCGAGTCGCAAGATAACAGTAAAATAAAGTTGAAAAATAAGGAAAGGGGGCAGTGTAGAAACATCTCGACCTTCTAGGCCTGCTCAGGGGGTCCCACATGGATCTTTAGGCCCAAACTTTTTTTTTTTTTAAATAAGAAATTGCTGGGTACGCTTATAGTACGCGTGCGCGATGGAAAAGGAAAAAAAAACTAGAAGTCTGTTTTATTCTTAATTATCCCCCGGGGTGGCCAAATCCCGGGGGCAATTTTTTTCCATAATGGGGGGATTGTGAGGCCCCCCGCAGCCCCGGGGACCGCCACCCCCTCGGGGTTTTTTTTTCTTTTTTTAAAAGTATGTTTTTAGCTCCCCCTCCCCCCGTACACGCCCCGGGGACCGCCACCTTCCTGGGTCAGTAATATGTAAAATGACCTTTCAGGCCGGGGACCTACAACCCCCAGGGGCTTTTTAATGTTGGGAGGGGGTTGTGTGGCCCCCCTCCGGGATCCCTTGATGGCCCTGGGGAATACCGCCTCCCAGGGCCGGCTCCTGCAGTGTCTCGGGGTGCCTACCCCTGGGACACTGCTGTTCGCTATGGTAGGGCGGGATCGTCTCGGTTCCCGCTTTCCTATTTGAAAAAGAGAGCAAGTTAATCTGCTCTCTTTTTCAAGTAGGAAAGCAGATTGCTTTTCGTTAGAGAGAGCAGCATGTAAGCTTCTCTCTCTGACAAAGCAATGCTGGCTTTTGAAGGACGCGGGGAGCCGTCTGGGATCATGGGGGTATTGGGGTTAAAAAAACAGTTTTTTTTGTGAACTAACTTTACTGGTGAAAAAAAAAACTATAGTATGTGAAACTTTCCGTTTTTTTGTGTACCAGTTGCATGTGCAGTCTCGTTTCCAAGCCCATGTTTCTTTTGCTTCAAGTTCGCCAAGAAAACCTCTCTTCTTTTCAGGTATCAAATTTGCCGCTTTCATTTTACGGGCCTTGTGTGTCATTCGCTGCTATACTTTTGAAATATATTAATAATTATTTTCTATCTATATTTATTTGAAACATATTGCTGAGGCGCCAAACGTTGATTACATACACCGCCATTTTAGTAGTTTTCCTCCGTTATTTTTATTATACCTGTTACTTTCATTTTACCATCCGCCTATCTTATTTGTGATCGATGAGATTTCCTGCCACAGACACCACAGTGTTTGTCCTTGGCCTCCGATCTTATCAGACTTGGTCACACGCATTCCTAAAAACTCATTTGAAGCACGTAAGCCACAGCCATTACAACGCGTGACCGTCATCAGAAAGCCATTATCATGCTTATGCCTTTATCATGGGCGTCAAATGTATTCTAGTTGTAAAAGCATGCATGGTTAAGCCATATGCGCGTTAATGGCTTTGTGGTTACAATCACGCGTGGTTATGACCGCGTTGTAATGGCTGTTTCCCCCCAATGGGCACTGCAGCATCCGGGTGTGGGCATCGTAGACTCCAGGGCACTGGGCGGAGGGCCACGCAGCCCCTCTCATACAATTTAGAAATCTTTGGGGGTTGATTGTTTCCGTGTTTTGAAGGGCGTTTTTGAGGCCCACACACTTAATTTTGTAGGGGGTAGGTTTGCATGGGAAAATGTCGCAAGAGGTTTGTAAATGTGGTACACATTGTTTTGTTTTAGTTTGATTTCTTTTCTATGTTGTAGTCCATCCAGAGAAAATATAACTTATTGTACAGTTAGTACTTTTCAACCCTACTCTTGAAAATCTTACTATAGTACTTCAAATTATAAATATAATTTTTATTGTTGACCCTCATCCCCCCTCCCCCAAAAAAGAAGTATGTCATTTTTTTAATTAACTTTTATTAAAACAACAATAACTGTAAACGTAACTTAATGATAACAATATAGTAAACATGTACAAAAATAACTTTAATAAAAAATTATAAACAAATTGTGATGTGGACTCCAAAAGATGTACAATAGGTAATCTGCAAAACAAAAAAGAAAATTAGAGTTTGAAATTATGTAGATGTGAGTAAATGAGGTGAAACATTACAAGTCAAGGTAACACTACGATTTTACATGTGCAGTGCGCCTAGTACATTTCACTTCTATGGTTTCAAGTGGTGTCTAAATGGAAGTGCCTACTGCGTTACTGTCACAAAAGTGGCACAACAGGATTGTAAAAACGCCAATTTATTTCTAATGCATTGCAATGGAGGCATTGTATAACTAGGCCGCTGTGCTTACCTTGTGTAAACATTGCGGCCACCAGAGTTCACAACTTCAAGTCAACTCTGCTTCTGTACGTCAAAGTAGACAGCAGTGTCTATAACTTTAAAAGAGAAAGAGAAATGACGTCACATAGGGTGAGAGAGAGAAAGAGAGAGAAAACAACATTAAAACTGTCTTGCAGACTCTTGCGTTGAGAGTTTTTTTCCAAAAAGTTAGAAGCAGATTTACAAGCTCCTTGCGCCACTTTTCCCAATTTAAAAGTGACACAAAAGTGGCACAATAAGCTTGTAGATCTGTTCCTCAGACTGTTGTAACCTATCTATTGTCACTTCTCTGTGGTAATTATACATTTCTACACAGTTGAGCTGCTGCACACTATCGACTTTCGTTTCACAGATAATTTGTTGTTGTTTCGGAAACAAAGTTGTTTTCTCACCTAGTGCCATAGACATGATTAAAAAAGGGTTGAAACAGGCTTCACTGTAGCCAAAAGAGTTCACCACTTAAACTCGGGTAAGGTTTTATACGGCACAGTGGAGACAGCAACGTTCATAAATGTAAAAAAGAGGAAAAAAAACAATGTGAGAGACAGTAAGAAAGAGAGAGATAAAAGGACATTAAAACGTGGAAGAGACACAGACAATGGGTGGGGGCTGAAGCCCCGTTAGCCTAATGGGTATTACACGCCTGCTGCATACTACATATTCTCTTCTTTGACAGATAACTTGTCGTTGTTTCGGAAACAGGGGGGGGGGGTTCCATGAAGCCAGAGGTGCAACCACAGTCAAAAATATGGGGGTGGGGGCTAGAAAAAAATTAACTTCAAGCAAAAACAGTGGAGCTGCAGGGGTTGTAAGCGGGGGAGGGACATCAAAGCCTCATTAACAAGCAAAATGTCTTTAAAAGACCTGTGAAGTACTCAGGTGTGACTTTGTGTGGGCCCAGGAAGCTATCTCATCCTAGCCAAAGCCCCGTTAACCCAATGTGTGTTTTGCGCGCCTGCTGCATACTACACATTCTCTCCTTTCACAGATAACTTGTCATTCTTTCAGAAACACGCTTCTTTGCTTCTTTGTGCCATTGCCATAGTCTTTGTTACATAATCCATCCTGAAGCTCTACATCTAAAAGATATTAAAAGAAAGATGTTATGATTGGTAATTGTTACTATATTAATTTGGAGTTAGTAACATTGCGCTTTTATACACGTTCCTTCTCACATTTCTACGAACTGTTTGTATTGGTAATATTCCGGACATTTCATCGATTATATAAACGTTCCTGCTATTGGGAAAAAAATGTATACATGTAAATTAATACAGTATATAGGAGTGTGTTTGTCTTAACGTCTTCGCGTTTTTGTATCTAGTCTGCTACAACCTCCTTCCGATGCGTACTCAAGCCATGCTGCTCACCTTTTCGTGGATAAGACACCTTCTGCATGATGTAGTCCCAATCGTCAACAAAGAAGTCTCATATATGGTGCAGAATTTTGATATCTCTATGTCTAATGACATACTTGTGCTCCCATCATCATCATCGTAGGTTCTTCACCCACTCAGTGCTTCGGGCACCACTAACTCAGTGACCAAAGAGGCCACCCATGTAGTAGTGGGCCTCTTGTTCGGTACTTTGGAAACAATTTTAAAATGGCGTACAACACGTGCGCTCTGTCTTTTTTATACAGAGGGTCACGTGACTTTTCTCCTTTAGCGTGCAGTACTATATTGTTTTATAAAATGTATAAGACTTCAAACCATCTTTGCTCTTACGACTTATATCCGCTATTTCTGTAATTGCTTTTAAAAGTAATAAACGCTTATTTAAAGTCTCAAAAAACTTTTTTCATGATTATCCCAGATAAAGTTTTCCCTTAATATGTACATTAAATACATAAATATATGTTTTTGAACAATTAGAATCTTTTGCGCCGTATGCATGACGTCACGCTGGATTATTTATATATTTTTTTAAAACTCTTTATTGTTAATTACCCTCCAGGGGGGCCAAATCCCTGGGGCAATTTGTTTTTCATAATGGGGGGCCCAGAGGTTCTCCCCTCTGCGGGGATCGCTACCCCCGGGTCTTTAACTATATGTATGCGGGTGGGCTCATGGCCCCCCAGAGTTCTGGGGAATGCCTCCGAGCCACCCGAGCCACCCCCACCTGTGGCATCTTTTTATTAAAAAAAACTTTGCAAGGGGGTTGTAAATGTGGTATTTTGCTTTCCTTTCTGTCTTGTAGAGGATCCAGGGTAAATATAACGTTTTCTTGTACAGCCAGTACCTTTCTGCCTGCCATAGTAAGAGTTCATGGATCACTTGCGTGAGTACAGAGGTTAGAAGTTCACCACAATATATTGCTAATTGAAATAGTTACTGTGCTGGAGATTTATATTTATTTTTTTCATAGAACCGTTAGTCGTAGAAGAAGTCAGTAGAAATGTTTTATTGGGGATTCCTTCCTGTTCGGGGAGTATTAGGGTAACGTGCTCTAAGCGGGACTTTACGAAGCTTAATGTTCATTGGGTGTGAAGTATTAAAAGTAGAATGTTTAGCAGTCATTCCTTGCTCGTCTGTGGAGCAACATAGATATTTTATTGGCTAAAGTGTTCCGAGCACAAGTTTGCTCCTTATTGGGTGGGAACGGTTCACTGTTGTCAGTGATATTGTGATGCATTTTCCAAAGGAGTATGGGGAAAGAAAGTAGTAGAGGGCAGGTTAGGAACACTATTAACTCTGTACAGTGCCCATAAGGTGGTGGAGAGAAATTGTGAGGGAAACAATGTTTTAAATATGTTTCAAGGGCCATTTATATATGTCCGGTGTGGTGTATAAATCACGGTGGAAAAATGACAGTGTCTTGCACTGTTTTTTTTAATCAAATTGTAAGTGACATACTTCTTAGGAGTACTATTTATTTATAATGTGGTGTTTACTTTCCTGATGGGGAGGTGTAGCTGCGCAGCAAAACATTCAGTCTAGGTTTGAAAGGTTATTAAGCAAATACAAATAAACTTTCTTCAGAAACTTTCGCTGTATATATGAAAGGGGTGACAACTAAAAATGAAATTTTATAAAATATCAGTTAAGCGTGGCTATATCCTTCTTTTTAGTGCTACAGTTTGTAAACGTGGTGCCCCACATTCTTGTTGATATAAGAGGGCATCAGTTACTTTTGGAGAAAGTGGAATAGAAGTGCTACAATAAACACCCCCGCACTACATTATCTCAGATCAAGAGAACAAGTAAAACACAGTTAAATACAAATTATTTCATATTACATAGAAATGCATGCATGATTATTTTTCATATTTGTATTCTGTGCAATTCAGTAATGTGCTGTCGGAGTGCTAACATGTTGCAGATTGTTCTTCAAATAAATCACATACTCGCTAAAGAATATATAGAATATTACTCTTATAATATATAGTACTGTAGTGTAGTTCCTATTTTCCCACTAGGCTCTGTGCATTGGAATAACATAAACAGCAGTGTAGACGTAGGACTGAGGTCATCTAGGTCTCTACTGACTATGTTAAACTTAATTTAGGTTTGCGCCAGCTAGCTCAGAGGTCACTGGAAACTTTCTTGAATGAATAGGGAGGTACAAGCTCCCATGGCTCAGACAAGAAGGGATTCAGTTTCCGACAACCGCATAAACATGACAACTTTGCTCTCCCAGAATAAGAGTATATCTCTAGAGTCGTGTGAAAATAATAGACAGCTATTTCACTCAGTCAGCAGTGCATACTTAGTTTCACCAGAGTCCAGAGAAATAGAGAGACGGGCGTTTTCAATAAAAAGGTGGTATTTATTGAACAGTCTTCTTTCTCATGCAAGATAAATGAATTGCCACAATTGCAATACTTAAAGTAAAGTGCGTACAGTAAAAGTAGTATTATGAAAAAATACTTTAAAAGCATTGATATGGTTTCTTAGCCATATGATACTTTAAAATGGATAAAATATATACATACATAAAAACATTAACTAACGAACTCAACTGGTGCTTCTAACTAAGCCTACCCCTGTGTACCTGACCTAAGCCTAATACTTGGGAAGGGATGAGTAAGTAGCAGCTTATGCTAAGTTGGTTAAGATTTATTTTGCCAAGAATCTACATCAAGGTTTTAGTCAGCTCCGTTCCTTGGTAATAGAATGTGGGAGGTCTGGTATCTCTTTCCTCAGGACTCGATATCCCAGTAACCCGCAAGGATAGGCTGGAAACACCGGAGCTGGATTTTCTTGGCTGGAGAAAAAGACAGCGTCTCTCTCAGTGCGTCAAACGGGAGGGGCGGATTCCGTGGACTCTTGCATCAGCTGGGCTCTCCGGCAAGTAAATGGCCGCTCTGCTCCAAACCACTGTGTTTGCTTAAGGCAACTGTTGGTATTTTATACCTGAAAGGTCCCGGGTTTGACGTAAGGTTGGACATAAGACATCACTAAGAACTCACAGTTCTTGCTGGACTCCAGGAGTTGTTGTTCAAATCAAAACAAAAGCAGGGGGGGATTTTCCCGGGCTGCTGGAGGCTTGGTTTGTTTAAAGAATGCGTTGTGCTTTCTAGGAGCCGATGGGAGTAGCCGTGCTGTGCTTTGGACTGCATGGGCTATTACTGAATGTGGATCTGATTCTTATGCCTTTGTAAGGATATTATTGATTATAACCACTAAAGGGCATGTATCGGGAATATCTAAATAGGGTCCTAGATAGAAATACAACAGTACAGGTCCTATATATTCTTTAGGGAGAGGGTGAATAGGAATTGCAAATAAGAATAGAAATTAGAAAATAACATTCTGAAATGTAGGGTTTATTAAATATTGAAAGTAACAAAGTATGCATGATAGCTATATTTTAATATATATAAAAATATCTGATCAAGTACTTCTTAATATTTGATAATTATATTACAGATGGCGCTGAAAAATCTCCCATTCCTCTTCTGTAGCAATAGGGCAATCTATTATGATATAACGATTGATACCACTGTTACAGTAAAAAGAAAAGGAAAATAAAGTTAGGTATTTAAGAGAACATCCACAATGAAATACTTTCGAGCAGTAATTATTTACTGAATTTCTTTTCTCCGGGAGGCGAAAAAGTTTGAGTTTCATGGTGAGGGGTCATAAACTCCTCTGAGATCATGACGGTGAGAATAATAATATGTATATATTCTCACAGCACATGATCACAAGGGGAAAATAGACTGATAACCGCAATCCGGTATTGTTGCTTACTTATCTATACTCTTTGTGACTACGGATCGTGAAGTCCACTAAGATCCTCAAGACTGTTGATGTTATAATATACATACCAGTATGTGATCTCTAGGGGAAAACACAATAGGAATAGGAAGAGTGTGACATTGATTGTAAATGTTTAGGGTTTGCGTCGACGGATCAGCAACACCTCTCAAGCGAAGTACAGTATCAATATTATAATATAAAAAGTCACTATATGTAAGGTGAAAGGAGCCAGAAAAGGAGCAATATTTGTTATAATCTATCTGTTTCTAAAAAGAAGCTGGTGAAGTTACAGAGAAAAAGCGAAAAACATGCAATAACATTTTTTTCTACATATACATGTTTAAATATTGGCAAATAGCCACACATTATAACTAAGTACTATGCCTATGCCATATTGAAACAACTTACAACTCCGGAATATGTTTGTTGACGCAAAAAGAGAATCCGATGCTAGAAAACGGAACCTGCAACAGAGATTGGAGATTCCTACTCTTGGAAAGGTGTGCTGGCGCTTGAGGCTTTGGGAAGGTTAATAAATAAAAAATGCCCTTTTCTATGCACCTGCAAACTTGGATTTTAAACTTTCAATTGCCCAGTCTGTATCTTTACACTTCCTCCAAACATTCTGGTACTGCTATTTTAGTATTTTAGTGAGCCATTCAGCAGTATGTGTTTATGTATACACTGTTCTAAAAGTGAAGCTGCTATACATTCTGCCAGACACTCTCCTTGCAGAATTGTAATAATTCAGCCAGTACCCAAGTAGTCATGGTGCAAAGTGGGCATTAGGGCATGGACTGCTTCAAACTCCTATACACTATGCATGCACTCTTCTATGCACAGGCAAACTTGTCTTTCATAGCTTTTATTACCCAGTCGATATTCTTACACTTCCTGCAAACTCTTTGTGATTGCTGATTCAGTATTGTAGTGAGCTATTCAGCAGAATGCCCTTATGTATGCACTGTGCTAAAAATTAAGCTCTTTCAAATTCAGACAGACACTCTCCTTGTAGAACTATAATTATCCAGTCAGTACTCAAGTCATCATGGTGCAAAGTAGGCCTTATGCCACATACTACTTTAAACCTGTATAGACTATGCATGCAGTCTTCTATGTAGCTGCACTTTTTTTATGCATTCAATTCCCCAGTCTGTATCCTTAGACTTTCACCAATCACTCTCACTCTACTGTTTCAATATTGTAGTGAGCCATTCAGCAGTATTTCCTTATATATGTACTGTGGTAAAACTGAAGCTGTTTTAAATTCAGTCAGGCACTTTCTTTGCAGAACTGTAATCATCCACTCAGTATCTAGGTACTCATGCATTAAAATAGGGTTTAGGTCATAGACTGCTTCAAACATCTATAGACTTTGCAAGGAGTCTTTTATGCACCGGTAAACCTATCTTTTATACCTTCAATTCCCCAGTCTATATCCTTACACTTCCAGAAAACACTATCACACTACTGTTTCAGTATTATATTGAGCCATACAGGTCTATGTGCTTATCTATACACTGTTCTAAAAGTGAAGCTGGTATACATAGAGCCAGACAGTCTCCTTGCAGAATTGTAATCATTCAGCCAGTACCCAAATACTCATGGGGTAAAGTGGACCTTAAGACATGGATTGCTTAAAACCCCTTTTGACAATGCAGGCATTGTTCTATGCACCGGCAAACTTGTGTTGTATACCTTCAATGCCCAAATCTCTATCCTTACACTTCCAGCAAACACTCTGTGATTACTGATTCAGTATTGTACTGAGGTATTCAGCAGAATCTCCTTATCTATGCACTGTGCTAAAAATGAAGCTCTTATAAATTCAGTTATGCAGTCTCTTTGCAGAACAGTCAGTACCCAACTAATTATGGAGCAAAGTAGGCCTTAGGCCATGGACTGCTTTAAACCGAAAAACATGAAAAACGCCGTGTTTCGGCTATGCCCTAGTCTAGTAATTGAATTACTAGACTAAGGCATACCCGAAACGCAGCATTTTTCATGTATTTCGCCTAAATGTAACGAAAATAAACCTTTGGGGTCCCAAACGTGTTTTCCCCAAGCAATTTTCCATAGGTACCGTTCATCGGGGCTACAGCCCAAATGGCTGAACGGAATTACACCAAATTTGGCAAAGTTGTAGTCCTCAATTCAGACTCGTGACTTTTGCTTATATGGTGTAAATTTGTTCAGTAGTTCCTGAGGAAAGGACTATTAAAAGTACATATATATCTATGGCCTTGGTGGATGCGCGCATCTTCTGCGGACTTTAAGCACACTGTCCAGATCACGTGCTGAACACTGATTGGCTGTCAAGTGGTTGTCAGCATTCGAAACCAGGAAGTGTGGGCAGCCATTTTGTGCCTCGGTAGAAACGAGGATCTAGAAATTAGTAGAAAAAGTGTTCAAAATGTGTAACATGGGCAGGTAAGAAATATTTTGACCCTCTAAACATGCTGAGCGGGTCCCACAAGGAGCCCTAGGGCCCCCAATTTTTTTTTTTTAAACAGATAGATGTGCGCTGGGTGCATGGATCCTCCTTAAAAAAAATACAAACAAAGCAATGGCTCCTGTGCTGGTAAAAATGAGCTATGTGGGAAGGACAAATCCCGTGGTCTTAAATATTGCATTTGAAGCGGGGGCAGAGAAAAAAGGAGGGTCCCAAAACGTGTTTTCCCCATGCAATTTTCCATAGATAACGTTGATTGCGGCTGTAGTCAGAACGGTTGAACGGAAGTATACCAAATTTGGTAGAGAGGTATTACTCGGTTCAGACTCGTGCCTTTTGCTTAAATGGTGTAAATACGATCAGTAGTTTCTGAGGAAATTACAAGTAAAAGTAAATATATATCTATGGCCTCGGTGGATGCGCGTATCTTGCGCGCACACTAAGCGCACTGTCCCAATCAAGCGCTGAATGCTAATTGGCTGTCAAGTGGTTGTCAACATTCGAAACCAGGAAGTGTTGGCAGCCATTTTGTGCCTCTCATCAGTTTGGGGAAAGGATCACTTGTCCTGCGTAAACCAAGGTCTGCAGGTTGGTAACTGGCTGTCTCCCAATAAAATGACCCTCATACACGTGGTTTTTGATTATCTCTTTCTTTTGGTAGCGGTACATGATGTGTCCCCGCTTCTTTTAACACGTGCGTGCGTAATCCTTGGGTCAATTTTTTGTATGCACCCTCCACCAGGAGGCTTGACCTTTAGTTGAGGCAGTAGTGATCGTGGAAAAGTGGTCTAATGATGAGGGAAGTGGTGAATTAAGTAAAAATAGTCCGGGCAGCCAGTGAATAATAATTTATTGAGTCTGGATTCGGACTATTCTAAAATTAGTAAGTCGTGCTGCTGTGGAATCGGTTATGGATTCTGGCGCACTTTAATAGTCTGATAAAATGGTCGACATGTTTCAGCCTTAGTTGACAATTGGTCATTTGGCTTTCTTCAGGACCAGGGAGTGAAACGGTGAAAAATAGTGAGAGATTAGGTAAAATTATAACCTGATTCTTCAAGTGGTAGGAGGTCGTAATGTACCTGTAAAAGAAAAAGCACACAACAACACGTAGGGAGAAACAACAAAGGGGAAGGAAAAGGTAGTTAGTTATGTACAAATTGTACTCATTCAAAATCTTTTGATTTTGAAAAAAGAAACTGTAAAATGGCAATACTTAGCGCAGAATCACGTTCATTTCAGGCGTCAACCCAACCATTCTCATGCTGCAGCAGCGTAGAGTGATTTTGCTATACTGTAGTGCAGTGCCCTTAAGTAGTGGTGGTTGCCACATTGTTCTTAGTTGGTGTAGTGACTTGCTTATTTAACAGGAAAGACTGTGAATTTGGAGTGTTTAAATGCGGGGGAGTATATAATTATTGTGAATAAAGGTGGTATTTTCCATTCGGTCTTTGTATCGTTTTGGCCATAATGGTAAAGAGATCGAAATATCTTTTAAGATATTCAAAGTATCGTGGTACTTGAAATGACCTCTTTAAATTCCTCCCAAGTGATTATTCAATTGGATAAAAGTGTTTTTTTCCGCTATATCTGGTGTGAGGATACCAGGACCCGTGATCGGGTTTCAAAATCTTTCCTACCTCTTAGCTTGTAAGTTATTACTTCATCGGGGAAAGGGGGACATGAAGAGGGAGGTTTTGCTGCTGGAGATAAGGCATAGTAACTGTTAGTTTCGTCGGAGTATACTTGCTCTATTTGTTCCCCGAGTAGACGGCGCGTCCGTCCCGTACCTTCAGCCTTCGCCTCTCCGCTTGCAGCATGTGCTGTCTCTGCCGCGATTCACCCGGAATTGGTGAAGGGAGTTAGACCGGATGTTTTTAACTCCTACATCATAGAAATGGAGAAGGTCTTATTGCGTTATGGCTAGTTATGTGAAAGACATACTTTCACTAATGTTTACGGTATTTTAGGTAAAATGCAGGAATTTTTTAGCAAATTCGTAGACCTCCCGGTCTCGTGGTAAATTAATTCCTGGTATTTCTTGATAGTGTGTTATTTCCAAAGTTTGTTAAAAATGACGATAAATAGTTAGATCTGGAAAACGGGGGGGGGGGGGTTGGTTCCTCATATACAAGTGTATCCTTGGTGTTACAAGTGATTTGGTACCTAAATTGTTTCCGGGCATTAAATTATGTCTCGATGGTTTTCATCTACAGTATTGAGAGATGGTCTATAATGTGGGGAGTTTGTATGTGGGGTTTTTGTCAAGTGCTTTAGGTGCCTCTATTGGTCTTCCTAAATTCCTTTACCTATTAAGGGATAACCATGGAATGGAATCGTTGAGGCCACTGGTGTCTCTTTTAAGTCTATGTACCCAACGCTGTTCTTTTTCGAACAGGATTTTTGCTGCATTTCTGTCTATGATCTCCAAGGTCTCCAAAATGACCCACTGCAGATCATTCACTGCAGTGGCCAATTTCTTTATAATGTGTGGACATTTTGGTGGTTGTTCTTTTGCAGTTCACATTACTGCGATGTTCATACATTCGTTGTTTTGTCTTTCGGCAGGTCATGCCGATATATCTCATCTTACATGGACAGGTTTTCATATATACGACATGGCTTGTGTTGCAGTTGGTATGTCTTTTTAATTTCCAAGTCAGATCAGGGAGTAGTTGTAACTCTTTAGTGGGTTTTGTGGTTCCATAGGGCTGAGCAGGTACCGCAAGGGTAATGTCCTGTTACTGGGACAGTGTTCCATATTCCTGGTTGATCTTTTCTTTACTTTGGTGGCGGTCTGGTGTGTACTAACAGGTCTTTTAGATTCCTACTTCTTCTGTTTGCAAAACAAGGTTTTGGCCAATCCAGATTGTTTGATGTAATTATTTTCCAGTTTTTGTTAATTATTTTCTTGACCTTATTTGTGACTGGGCTGTAAGTGGTGACACATGTGGTCCTATTATCCTGTATCCTTGGATGTATTTCCAAAAGGGCTTCTCTAGGTTGATTGCGGGCACGTTTTTTGCAGGAAGAGATCACTTTTTTGGGATATTCTTGGACTGCGAGTTTGTCACAAAGCTCCTTTGCTTGGTTCTTGTAGTCACTTGTCTGACTGCAGTTTCTCCTAAGAAGGAGAAACTGACTGTAAGGGAGATTCTCCCATAGGGGCCGGGGGTGAAAGCTTTTAAAAGACAGTAAGCTATTTTTGGCTGTGGGATTGAAGAATGTTTTGGTTTGTAAAGAGTTGTTTTCTGCAAAGATTGTTATGTCTAGAAAATATAGCGTCTTATTATTAGCAGTATAAGTAAATTTCAAACATTCGTCTTGATTGTTTAGCCACTGGTGAAAGTTCTTCAGGGTCTGGTTATCTGCTTTCCAAATAAGCATGATATCGTCAATATATCTTTTCCAAAACATAATATTGCGAAGGAAAGGGTTGTTTTCCTTTTGAATAAACATGTCCTCGAAGTTACTCACGTATAGACCTGCCACGCTTGGGGCAAATGTACTGCCCATTGAAGTTCCATGGCGTTGGAGAAAGAACGTATCTTTGTACATGAAAAAGTTTTCGGTCAAGGCAAATCTGCAGCATTCTAGTATAAAATGTCTAGGGGTTTTGTATGGCCAATCAATCCCAAAGAGGATGGTCTCTAGGATCTCCAATGTTTTCTGTTGTGGTAGGCTCGTGTAGAGACTCTCTACATCTAGCCCTACTAGGAGCATTGTGTCTTCAGAGTATTCAAAAGCAGTTAGCAGGTTCAAGAGGTCTCTCGTATCTTTTAGGTATGTGGGAGTTTTTTGGACCAAAGGTCTCAGATACTGATCAGCGAATTGTGGTAAATTCTAATTACCCATGCTTAATTTATGCGGTAAAGTTCAATAAGAATAACTCAGAAAAATAAGAGGCAAAATCCGTGATATTTGAGGTTTCTCAAAAAGGGTTTTATTCCTTAAAAAGGAATTGGGTATTTGGCTCGAGCCAAGGTGGCATACCATTCCGTCACCACATGGGTTCGGGAAGGGACTGACAGACAATACTTTATTGACAATTATTCATATATATAGTCAATGCATTACAGTAAAGGCATATGCAGAAGGCGTAACAGCTGAGAAGAGAGATAAGAATACTCATACGTAACAGAAAAGGCGTTACAATAGGCGTGCATGTAGGCGTGTACTAGAAACGTCATTTAACATGATGTCACAAGTAGGTGGATCCATAAGAGAATCCTGCAGTGTCAGCAGAAATACATGGCAGAGATGCGCGCGCAGCAGCATGACGTGTGATTGACGTGTAACTGGAGGGTGAAGGGGACTTGACATTTAGCCCTACAAGTGGAGACGGAAGTCTGGGATGTCAGATCAACCTAATCCCAAATCGTATCTAATATCTCATGTTTAAGGAACTGTATTATCTGGAAGGAAAAGGTCTCTCGGACAGAGGCTATTCTATACTGACTGTGAGTGCGTGTATAAGCGTCTACGTGTCTGCATGAGATGCGAGGGGGCATGGGCCTACCATGGCAACAGGAGCTATGAATTACTTGCACGGAGACAGTAAGGCCGGGCCCTTTGCTCTGCAGCTGGGAGGATGTTTACTTGAACTACGAGACAGGAATGTATTTTCGAGGAGCGGAGCAGATAATTCGAAGGTTGAATACAGTCTTGGCGGGCAACAGGCTGAGCCAAGCGCCGTGAGCCGCGGAGGGAGTAAGGCAGAGGTCACGGGTACAGAGGCAGACCAGGCTGAGGCATTTCAGAGTCAGAAGGCAGGAAAAAGGCTCGATGGCAGGATTCAGGGCCTACTTCGCCTGGGCTGGAAAACGTGTAAAGTATACCACAAAAAGACGTTGGCAAGGCATACTCAGAAACAGAATATTCAACCCGTTCATGGCGGATCTGAAAGAGGACATGTTAACGTTGGACGCAAATGTATTTGCGTCTTCATAGCTGGCACAGGAGGGAAGTTACATGCACTTCAGGCTGGTACATGGAGACGGTGGGGTACACGTTAGGGAACATTTCTTGACCATGGAATTTATATTTCCTCATTGCCTCCTTGTTCCCTACGGACCCTTCATGATATATCGATCCTCATGAATCGATCAATCTGTTCACGTAACATCATTTGCTCTTCTTTCTTCTTTTCGCGTTTCGAATGGGAACTTGAATGTGGAATGCATGATGTGGCGCACAAGCCGCAAATCGCTGGCCCACATTGTAGACATAGGCAGCAACTGAATACTATGAGAAGGGCAATGCCTAGGAAGGATAGGATCTTCCATCCCCAAGCGGTCAACGTTGTCCAGAACCAACCGGACCAAGTCCAGGTGCCTGGATTCTGGTGTATCAAACTGGCAATCTTATGAAGACGTGTTATAGCTTTATATACTGTTGGCGCGTTTTCTGGAATGAAAACACAGCAGCTCGACCCGATGACCTTACAGGCTCCACCCCTATCTGCTAGGATGACGTCAATGACAAGACGATTTTGAAGAACAACAACCCGCATCGCAGACTGCTCCTCTGTTAAGTTGCCTAGAGAGGAAGTAGTTTCATTCACTATGGCTTCGAGGGTTCTAGTTAATTTACGTATCAGTTTACTATTAAAGACAGCACCTAAGTAGGGAAAGAAGCCTTTATTAAAGTCTGTGTATTGCTCCCATGCCGTTTCAGTGTAATCAACAATCGGGAGATCCCTTCGGAGTCTATTGTTTACTAGATTGGTATTTCTGTGATAATCAGGAGGGGCTAGGAAAACAGGTGGTAAAAGGAATGCAATGTAACAGGTACCATCCCAATCTGGAGGTAAGCGTATGTATGCGGTATGGCCGCAAACAAAGTAGGAATGACGTGTAGCTCTGAAGGTAGACTTGCCTTGATCACTGAATTCGACCACAGTAGTGCATTTACTATGACCTAAATGTACTGAACCATTCTTTCGGACACATAATTCACCTGTGACTGGTAATACTGACATAGCAGGTAGAACTGGTGCAGCTTTGGATTCAACGGTTAGAATCATGAGGTTAATTGTATAATTACCTAATCCATATACTTCATTTTCTAGATCAGTTCCTGTCCTAGTGGGAAGTCCCTTCTTGTCAGGGTAACAGGCTTTAAGCAGGACTAAGTTCAGGTTTCCCCAAACCCAATTTCCTTCATATACAGCAATATCAGAATCTAGGGAATTAATCAATCTAAACCATGCGCCACAGGAGCCATTGTGAGTGAACGGGTACGGAAAGAGGGGCAGAACTCCCTTGTATTTCTGGTAGGGAGGGAGTCGGCCACAGATCCAACAATTTGTAGCGTTATTAGTCTGATGGGAGTGATGTAACATACTAATGAAGGTGTTGTTGCGCAGCGCAAGTCTGTAGGACAGTTCATGTGGGGGTAATTCACTAAAAGAATGTTCGGCAGTGACGTTATAAGCAGATTGTGCACGCTTGAAAATAGGGTAGTAGATTGGCAGTAATATACTAGCAACAATAATCAGAAGACTTAGGAAAAACATAATCAATAATGTCACTATACGGTGACTACGAAGTGATTTACAATATGCACGTTTCTTGAATTGTCTCTGTCTATCTCTCTCTCTATCTCGATCAAGGGGGTACATGTCAGAAACTAATTTAACCGATTCCCCTAGGGGAGGACTTAAACAAGTAAACTGTCTGACTTGCTAGACCGTAACTTTAGTCTGTATTCTTCAGAGGCGGTTTTCTCAACCAGGGGGAGTTTTGAATCAGTCTGTGTAGGAGGGCAGGGCTTAGAGTCCAAGTCCGAAGGGAGTCCGTGGAACTTCTTTACGTGGCTCGAATGTAGCCACCCTTTTCTGCCCTCTACTTTAATGGCCGTCCTCGTCGTCAGAAGAACCAATTTCGGGGTTTGCCAGCGGGGCTCCAGTGGACTTCTCCGGTCGAAGTTGCGGATGAAGACAAAGTCCCCAGGGACCACTTCGTGAGGCTTCACCTCAGTGTTGTCTGGAAAAGCTGCAGCTACCTGTGAACGACAAGATTGTAGTGCAGACATCAAGGAGGCAAGGTAATCTGTCAGCATAATACAGTCAACATCTGTGATTTTGCGAGGTATAGGCGTCCCCCACATATTCGGTGGCCTACCAAAGACCACTTCATACGGGGATAGCCCGGTTCGAGAATGCGCCACCATCCTCATATAGAAAAGGCAACTGGCAAAGCGACTATCCAGTCAACGCCTTTCTCTCTACAGATTTTTGAAAGTCGGATTTTTAGAGTCTGATTATGGCGCTCCACGAGACCTGCTGCCTCGGGATGCCGGACACAGTGGAATTTCCACTGATAGCCTAACAGGAGTGTAATATGTTTCACAAGCTCGGATGAGAATGGCTGACCGTTATCTGAGTACACGATACGGGGCAAACCGTACCGTGGGAAGAATTCACGAACCAGCTGCTTGGCAGTGGTCGGGGCAGTATAATCTGGGACTGGATATGCTTCTGTCCTTTGGGAAAGTGCACATACGACTACGAGGACATATTTGAAACCTCGACAACGTTCCATCTGGATATAATCCATCTGGAGGACCTCAAAAGGGTGATCGGGAGGCTGAAATCCACCTTGCTCTACGGGAATGCTTTTACCTGGATTAAACTGGCAACAAATCATGCAAGTACGCACTTTTTGTTTGGCTGCTGCTCGTAAGTTTTTATTGGACCATATGTGTTGAATAGTGTCTAGCATAGCTTTTTCTCCTAGGTGCGCTGGACTATGTATCGTGTTAATGATGACCTGAACCATAGAGTCGGGGAGAAACCATGTAGATTTTCCCTTCGTCATCCATCCCTGGTCTGTCTGGATCCCTCCTAGTTCAGTCCACTTCTTGATTTCGTCTGGTGTGGCATGTGTCTGTATGTCAATTACATCATGTGCGGGGTCCCTGACTGTCATACAGTGTGTTGGTGTCAGTACTACTGTCTTTGTCAGGTCAGTTACATGAGTTCGATTTTGAGCAGTTTGCTTAGCTGTTCGGTCTGCCAGATCGTTACCCTGGGAGATTGTATCAGTGACTTTTGTATGTGCCTTACATTTCATGATAGAGATTGCAATAGGCAGATGTATTGCATCTAACAGAGCTTGAATGAGGGGACCGTGTTGAATGTTGGCACCGTGAGAAGTTAAGTAACCTCTCTCTCGCCAGAGGACTCCAAAGTCGTGAACGACTCCGAATGCATAACGTTAATCAGTGTATATGTTAACTTTCTTATTCTTGGCTTGAATACACGCTTGTGTCAGAGCAATGAGCTCGGCTGCTTGGGCTGACAGGGTGTCAATACAATTGGTTTCAATAACTTCGGTGTCTGTCGTGACTGCGTAGGCTGCCACTAATTCTCCTGTACTTGTTCTCATACATGAACCGTCCACATAAAGTGTCAGGTCTGGATCTGATAATGGAACATCTGTCAAGTCTTGTCTGGGTTTTGTTGTAATAGTAATGACTTCAATACAATCATGTGCCAATGGATCTACTCCATTTAATGGCAAAAGTGTGGCAGGATTTAATGTGCTACAGCGTCTGATTTCTATGTGTGGTTGAAACAATGTCAATTCATAACCTGTCAGTCTTGCTATGGTCAGGTGTTGGGTCTGTGTTCGATTTAAAAGGACTTTCACAGAATGTGGAACTTGTACTGTCAATTGATGCCCTAACACTATGGAATCGCTTTGTCTGATTGCTAAAGCTGTCGCTGCAACTGATTTCAAGCACGCAGGGAGGGCCTGGGCTACTGGATCTAATGTGCTAGAAAAGTAAGCACGGTTTGTGTGAACCTGCTTGTTCTTGAGTGAGTACTGACAAGGCAGTACCTTCACGTTCTGTGACAAAAAGCGTAAAAGGTTTACTGTAACATGGTGTCGCTAAAACAAGTGCTTGACATAAGGCTTTCTTTAAGTCTTCAAAAGCTTGTGTATGTTCCTGAGTCCAAGGGAGGACAGTCGATGTCGCTGCCTCCTGAGTTGTCAACTGAATGAGTGGTTTTGCTAGAAATGCATATTGGGGAATCCATTGTCTGCAGTACGAAGTGAGGCCTATGAAAGCCCGCACCTCCTTCTGTGTCTTGGGTGGTGACATGTTTACAATTAACTGAATGCGGTCAGGAGTGAGCTGTCTCCCCACTTTGGACAGCAAGTGACCCAGGTACACAACTTGCTGAACACAGAATTGCAGCTTCGAAGGGGATACCTTGTGCCCCTTGTCAGCCAGGAAATTTAAAACTGTTAGTGAAGCTTTTTCACATTCCGGTTCACTTCGGGCGGTGATCAGCAGATCATCGACATACTGAAGTAGGGCATTGTTAACTGGCATGTGGATACTGTCGAGTTGTCTTTTCAGTGCTTGGCTATAGATGCTGGGGCTTTCTGTGAATCCTTGAGGTGCGCGTGCAAATTTGAAACTTCGTCCATTTAAACTGAATCCGAACAAGTATTGGCTTTCCGGATCGATTGGGACGCTAAAGAAGGCGTTCTTGAGGTCAATTACAGTAAAGAACGTCGCTTCTGAATCAATGGCTGTCAGTAATGAAGAGATATCTGGGACCACGGGATACTGTGGTACAATGCATTTATTCAATTCGCGCAGATCAATAACTAATCGATAAACAGGTGGTGCATTTGGATCAGTACGTTTAAGAACTGGAATGATAGGAGAATTACATACATTGGAGTCGGTTTCCACAACCACTCCTTGTGCAATGAGCTTGTCAATGATTCTCAGTAAAGCCACTACAGCATCTGGGGGTAACTTGTATTGTCGAATTCGTGGTAATACCACTCCTGCTTTGAGTGTGACTCGATATGGTGTAATGTGCATACAACCTACATCAGTGGGGCCTTGTGCCCACAAATGTGCAGGTACATTCTGTAACCGGTGGTCCATGTCTCTCAATACATAGTGGCCTTTAAAATCTCGCAAGAATAATCGTACCCCTTCCGGAGAACAGCATATAATAGCTCCTAGAGCTTTCAATGTCTTTATACCTAGCAAGTTTTCTGGGCATGATTTTGTAAGCAATAAATCTGTAGTCCGTGTCAAAGGACCAACGGCAAGAGGAAGGGGTTGTGATACTTCATTAATAATAGGCTTTCCTGAAAATCCAAGGGAAACATTCTGTGAGCCTGAGAGGGGTGCCCCTGGAACCTCATTGTGGCTTATCGTGGTTCTGCTTGCCCCTGTATCAATGAGAAACTTTCTGTCTTTCCCTAATACTTGACTGTGTACATAAGGACCCTCTTGATCTACAGGAACCTCAATAAGAGGCAAGCCAAACTCCCTCTCTAGGCTGTTTCATGTATATCTCTGATAATCGGGGTAATCATTTTGTGCATACTGGTACATCTGTTGTGTCGTGTTTTGTGTTGCGGTAATAGGCTGTTGCTGGGGTACTGCTACGGTCTGTGTTGAAGCTGGCATAGGCGGAATATGTTGTATATTCTGAGGTACTTGTTGTTGGGCCTGATCTTGTCTAGGTGGACGCGGTCTCTCCTTGGTCTAACCCGTGGAGATATTGTGTTTCAGAACTGCGCAATCGTTTATATAATGACCTGGCTGTTTACAATAGTTACATACTCCTTTAACAGGAGCCGTCGAATTACTGGGCTGGGTCGCACTGAACTGACTGGGCAACTAACATTTTCATTTTTGTGTCTTTCATACGTCTTTGTTTGTGTTCTTGTTCTTCTCTAATTCTATTCTGATGGTACTGTAACATTTGTAACATTTGTGAAGGAGTATTAGCTTGCCAAGTGCTTTCGACTTTCAGTACCCTGTTCTTAACCTGGGGCAGGGAATTCTCGACTAATTTCGTTACAAAAAGATGTGGATATGACTCGCTACTCGCTTTCAGGCCGCTATTAATACCAAAACATTTCTCAAATCGGGTATAAAAATCACTAGTGTCTTCATCGGGTTTCTGTTTGCAGGCTGAGATCGCACCCCAATCTTCTTTTTTCGTACTTAATAAACGTGACAATACTTGTACTAACATTCCTGGTAATGCCTTAACTTTGTCTCCAAGCCCTAGGCCTGCAACTCGAGTATTTTCTTCGTTTTCTAATGCAGCCCAATCAATCTTTGCATCTCCCACCTCCCATTCTTTTTCTTTAAGTTTCTCGTAAATACCAGGAGGCAATAATACTTTCAATATTTTCATAAGGTCTGGATAGGTGTAATCGCCCATTAGTAACATGTCTTTTATTTCACGGTGAAAACCTGCGGGATCTTTGTCATGGCTAGGTACTAATTTTTTCATTTCCAATAATTCTATTTTAGTTATGGGCGTGTACACAAACACGCGTCTAAGCGTATTGTCTGCATTCTGAACTGGGTGCACTTCTCGCAACGGATTCTGTCTGTCTATGTAATACATTTTTCTTTCCATGGCATGTGCTGAATCGGTCTGTGGACACAAGAAGGCACTATATCTGTGTCGATGTTCTAGAATCACTTTAATTAGATCGGTACCTAGACCTCTCCATTTATTCATAAGCAGTTCTGCTAATATATCAGGCAGGGGACCTGGATCGGAATGTTGGCTTCTATACAATAGGAGTAGGTGTTGTATCATGTATGTACCAGCTAAACGCTGTTCACTTGGTGTCATGTTCAAAAACGTGTGTGCTAACGCATCATCACTATATTTCTCAGAATTGTCAGCCCATTGTACTGCTGACCTAGCTAATTCTTGTTCGTCCATAGAATCGAGTACATGGTACCCCATTCGTTCTCGAAGCCTGTTGTCAGTGGCTTGGAATAAGTGTTCAGGAGTTCTCGGGTTACACATAGCTTCCTGAAAAATTCTTTTACTTTCTGGACGTACTGGACGCATTGAATTATTATAGGGTCTTCCTTTACCTACATAAGCTATCATTTCTCTAACTGGTAACTGTGTTTGTTCTGCTGTCTCTTCTTGTTCGTTCTCCTCCTCTGAGGATTCAAGTTTGTCTCAATCTATTTCCGGTGGTGGCTGTCTTTTTTCATGCATCTTTGTTATTGCATTTCTGATTCTTCGGTACATATTATCTATACAGGCCTGTTTATCATGATTCCCATCTGCTATATTCTGACCCCACCTATGGAGTGCTTTTACGTCGTCCGGGTTCATACCCGGCCTATCCACTTCTCTTATTAGACAGTTTATAAGAAACCGTAATATCTTGCCTTGAGTATCCACTTTCTGGTAGGCCAATGCCTCCTTAATACTTTCAGGCCCTGCCCCTGTTTGGACAAAATTATATATTTTATCTATATGATCTACCATTCCAGGTAGTGTCAATAAAAAGTTTGTGACTCGTCGCAATCGTACTGATGCGAGCAACATTCTTTCGTCATTCTTTTTACCAGGTACTGGATCATATCTACAGTCTGCAAGACGATCTCCATATATTGCAAAATCGGCTGTTCGAGGTGTACGTTGTTGTGCTAGGTCTCTATAAGTCCACCGATGTGTGGGTGGCGGGGTTTGGAAACCTGTCGCCCCTCCGGACGCGCCTCCTGAGGCGCTGGATCCGAAGGGATTCGTTGGGTGTAAAGCAGGGGGAATAGGTCCAGGAAGAGGTGGAAGAACGGCTGGAAGACCAGGAGGAACGGGAGGAGGAGTAGCTTGTCGCGGAGGTGGGGGCTGACCATCTTGGGGTCCAGCACCGCCAGGAGGAGGTGTGCGTGGCGGTGCGGTATTAACATATTCGGGGGCTACATCGTCTAGATAGGACGAAAGGAAAATGTCCTTTGCTGTTTTCTGATGCATTTTAGTCGGGAGTAATGGGGGTGGCAGATCTTTCGGTACTTCCGGGGTGGCCTTAGGCAAACCCTCAGCCAAAAGAGGATACATACCGTTCATAAGGGTGTTTCGTTGTCTATCTACTTGTTCTATTTTTACTCGGATACCTTCCTCAACTAATACGTTTTCTCGGGCCTTTTCAGACTCCTCTCTACTTTTCTCTTCTTTTCTGTGTGCTTTTTCTGTACGCCTATGCGATTCCTTATGCCATAGTTCAATGGCATCTTTCTGTGACTGTCTGGCTTTCTTTTTCCATAATGCTTCTTCTACTCTCATGATGCAATCTGCATCCCATGTCCCAGCAGCGGGCCATCTCTGATTCTCTGCTAGATCTTTGGTGTAGTCCACCCATAAATCGAGATATAAAACGGCATCTAGGCCGTGCTTGTGGTACATAAAGTACCCTGGAGTGTCCCTAGGTGGAATGGCAACAACTTCTTCTAGTATCCCTTTTCTAGTTTTTATTTGTCTTAATTTGGAGAACAACGGCATCTTAAAATCTGGCTACTTGGTTCTTACTCAGATATGAACACAATGAACACAATAATCACAATAATGAAGATCGAACAATCACTCATACCACGACATTTGGATAACATATTAAAACATTTTAAAACGAACAACAATAATTAGAATAAAACTTGCTAACTGCGTGATACTAGATGTACTGCTAAACAGTACAGATACACTGCCAAACAGTGCAGACCAGGTCTGTGTACCCAAACCCGTCTTGACCGGCACAAACTAATGCGCACGTCTAGATGCGTACCCAGCAATGGTACTCACCGGGAAGCACGGAAACAGAAGGCCTCGGAAACTCTGGACTGGACTGGACCGGACTGGATTCGGACTCGACTCGTGACGCAGATACTTCGGAACTTCAGAACCTGGTGGGCCTCCGTATACCTCGGATCTTGCTCTCTCAGCTAGGCTCTGGTCGGGATCCTCCGCACTCCTCACCGCCTCGTCTGGGTGTTGATCGCAGCCTCAGTCACCTCCGTTGGCCTGAGGGAGATACAGGAAATCCTGCGGGTACGCGTAGTTGTCCGTCCGGCTGTGGCAGGGGGCTAGGCCTGCAACGCACCTCCGGCACGTGAGATGGGGGAAGGGTCCCTATTCGGGCGCCAATTATGTGGTAGATTCTAATTACCCATGCTTAATTTATGCGGTAAAGTTCAATAAGAATAACTCAGAAAAATAAGAGGCAAAATCCGTGATATTTGAGGTTTCTCAAAAAGGGTTTTATTCCTTAAAAAGGAATTGGGTATTTGGCTCGAGCCAAGGTGGCATACCATTCCGTCACCACATGGGTTCGGGAAGGGACTGACAGACAATACTTTATTGACAATTATTCATATATATAGTCAATGCATTACAGTAAAGGCATATGCAGAAGGCGTAACAGCTGAGAAGAGAGATAAGAATACTCATACGTAACAGAAAAGGCGTTACAATAGGCGTGCATGAAGGCGTGTACTAGAAACGTCATTTAACATGATGTCACAAGTAGGTGGATCCATAAGAGAATCCTGCAGTGTCAGCAGAAATACATGGCAGAGATGCGCGCGCAGCAGCATGACGTGTGATTGACGTGTAACTGGAGGGTGAAGGGGACTTGACATTTAGCCCTACAAGTGGAGACGGAAGTCTGGGATGTCAGATCAACCTAATCCCAAATCGTATCTAATATCTCATGTTTAAGGAACTGTATTATCTGGAAGGAAAAGGTCTCTCGGACAGAGGCTATTCTATACTGACTGTGAGTGCGTGTATAAGCGTCTACGTGTCTGCATGAGATGCGAGGGGGCATGGGCCTACCATGGCAACAGGAGCTATGAATTACTTGCACGGAGACAGTAAGGCCGGGCCCTTTGCTCTGCAGCTGGGAGGATGTTTACTTGAACTACAAGACAGGAATGTATCTTCGAGGAGCGGAGCAGATAATTCGAAGGTTGAATACAGTCTTGGCGGGCAACAGGCTGAGCCAAGCGCCGTGAGCCGCGGAGGGAGTAAGGCAGAGGTCACGGGTACAGAGGCAGACCAGGCTGAGGCATTTCAGAGTCAGAAGGCAGGAAAAAGGCTTGATGGCAGGATTCAGGGCCTACTTCGCCTGGGCTGGAAAACGTGTAAAGTATACCACAAAAAGACGTTGGCAAGGCATACTCAGAAACAGAATATTCAACCCGTTCATGGCGGATCTGAAAGAGGACATGTTAACGTTGGACGCAAATGTATTTGCGTCTTCATAGCTGGCACAGGAGGGAAGTTACATGCACTTCAGGCTGGTACATGGAGACGGTGGGGTACACGTTAGGGAACATTTCTTGACCATAGAATTTATATTTCCTCAGAATTCTGACAGTGGTTCAAGGATGGAATTGATTCCAGAGACTATTGGTCTTCCCGGGGGTGGTATTTTACCTTTATGTGTTTTAGGTAGAGAGTAAAAGTATGGTATTGTTGGTGACTTGGTTTCCAGGTAGTCAGCCTCTTTTTTGGATAGCCAGTTATTGGCTTCTGCTTCTTCAATCATCAGTGATACTGTTTTTTGTAGACGTGCTGTAGGGACTGTGGTAAGCACTTCATAGAATTTAGTATCAGCTAGTAGGTCTGTACATTGTTTTTCGTATCCTTCTGTGGTTAGTAGTACTGTACCACCACCCTTATCAGCCGGTTTGATGATGATATCTTTGTCATTCCGGAGATCTGTTAGGGCCCGTTGTTCCGCCTTGGTGATGTTCTGGAAAGTTTTTTGAGGTTGTTGATTCAAGTCATCCAGTTCCTTCATTATGGCCTGTTCGAAAGTACAGATTTCGATAGGGACTTGTGAATTTATGGAACAGAAGTTGGACTTATTCCTCAGGGTTGTGTCTCCTTCTTGAGGTGGTGTTGTTTCCATCCTTGAAAAAGGCTTTCAGTTTTAAGGTACGGCAAAAATCAGCTAGTTCGCATTTCGTTTTAAAGATGTCTGTTTTTGGAGTAGGAACATAGCCGAGACCTTTGTTTAGGACACTGATCTGATCTTTTGTGACGGTTTTATTTGTTAGATTTATGATGAGGTCGTTGGTCCGGGTCCTGTGTTGGCCTTGGTCACGCTCCTGGTTTGGACCTGTCTTGTCTGATCGGACCAAGTTACTCCTTTTTGTCTTGATCGGTGGTTGGCTCGGCCATGCCCTAAAAAAGGAATCCCTTGTTGGTAATTCTGACCTTCTTGTGTCTGCATTTGGTGGTTTAGAGGTAATTGGAAGTAGGGGTTTGGTCATCCCTGGAATAATGGGTTGAATGGTTGGTAGGGCATGCCCTGTCCACTATTTTGGAAATATGGAGGGAATCCTGAGGTATTGTACCCTCTTCTGTATCCTCTCTTGTTCCGAAAGTTTCCTCTACCTTGGTTTGGCTGTTCATCTCTGCTCTGGTCTGAACTTTCATTGGATGAAGCGCTGCTGGAATCGAAATTTGTAGTGTTCTCATTAGGTTTGTAATCCTTACTGCTGTACGGATGTATTCGTTCTAGAGACAACCTTTTGAGTTCTTTTACCAGTTTTTGTAGCTTTGTTTGTGTCAGGTATTCCTGACTCTCCTTCATCCCTTTGTTGATTTCTTCCAGGCGGGTGACAAACTTGTAGTCCGAGAATATCCCAAAAAAGTGATCTCTTCCTGCAAAAAACGTGCCCGCAATCAACCTAGAGAAGCACTTTTGGAAATACATCCAAGGATACAGGATAATAGGACCACATGTGTCACCACTTACAGCCCAGTCACAAATAAGGTCAAGAAAATAATTAACAAAAACTGGAAAATATTTACATCAAACAATCTGGATT
The DNA here is from genome assembly GCF_964263255.1 of Lissotriton vulgaris. Taxonomy (NCBI): domain Eukaryota; kingdom Metazoa; phylum Chordata; class Amphibia; order Caudata; family Salamandridae; genus Lissotriton; species Lissotriton vulgaris. The sequence continues at coordinate 138,457,015 of NC_141689.1, forward strand.
GGCCAAAACCTCGTTTTGCAAACAGAAGAAGCAGGAATCTAAAAGACCTGTCAGTACACACCAGACCGCCACCAAAGAAAAAAAAAGAGCAACAGGGAATATGGAACACTGTCCCAGTAACAGGTCATTACCCTTGCGGTACCTGCTCAGCCTGTGGAACCACAAAACCCACTAAAGAGTTACAACTACTCCCTGATCTGACTTGGAAATTAAAAAGACATACCAACTGCAACACAAGCCATGTTGTATATATGATAACCTGTCCATGTAAGATGAGATATATCGGCATGACCTGCCGAAAGGCAAAACAACGAATGTATGAACATCGCAGTAATGTGAACTGCAAAAGAACAACCACCAAAATGTCCACACATTATAAAGAAATGGGCCACACAGTGAATGATCTGCAGAGGGTCATTTTGGAGACCTTGGAGATCATAGACAGAAATGCAGCAAAAATCCTGTTCGAAAAAGAACAGCGTTGGGTACATAGACTTAAAACAGACACCAGTGGCCTCAACGATTCCATTCCATGCTTATCCCTTAATATGTAAAGGAATTTAGGAAGACCAATAGAGGCACCTAAAGCACTTGACAAAAACCCCACACACTAACTCCCCACATTATAGACCATCTCTCAATACTGTAGATGAAAACAATCGAGACATAATTTAATGCCCGAATATAATTTAGGTACCAAATCACTTGTAACACCAATGATACGCTTGTATATGAGGAACCAACCCCCCCCCGTTTTCCAGAACTAACTATTTATCGTCATTTCTAACAAACTTTGGAAATAACACACTATCAAGAAATACCAGGAATTAATTTGCCACAAGACCGCGAGGTCTACGAATTTGCTAAAAAATTCCTGCATTTTACCTAAAATACCGTAAACATTAGTGAAAGTATGTCTTTCACATAACTAGCCATAACGCAATAAGACCTTCTCCATTTCTATGATGTAGGAGTTAAAAACATCCGGTCTAACTCCCTTCACCAATTTCGGGTAAATCGTGGCAGAGACAGCACATGCTGCAAGCGGAGAGGCGAAGGCTGAAGGTACGGGACGGACGCGCCGTGTACTCGGGGAACAAATAGAGCAAGTATACTCCGCCGAAGCTAACAGTTACTATGCCTTATCTCCCGCAGCAAAACCTCCCTCTTCATGTCCCCCTTTCCCCGATGAAGTAATAACTTACAAGCTAAGAGGTAGGCAAGATTTTGAAACCCGATCACGGGTCCTGGTATCCTCACACCAGATATAGCGGATAAAAACACTTTTATCCAATTGAATAATCACTTGGGAGGAATTTAAAGAGGTCATTTCAAGTACCACAGTACTTTGAATATCTTAAAAGATATTTCAATCTCTTTACCATTATGGCCAAAACAATACAAAGACCGAATGGAAAATACCACCTTTATTCACAATAATTATTTACTCCCCCGCATTTAAACACTCCAAATTCACAGTCTTTCCTGTTAAATAAGCATGTCACTACACAAACTAAGAACAATGTGGCAATAACCACTACTTTAAAATTAAGGGCACTGCACTACAGTATAGCAAAATCACTCTACGCTGCTGCAGCATGAGAATGGTTGGGTTGACGCCTGAAATGAACGTGATTCTGCGCTAAGTATTGCCATTTTACAGTTTCTTTTTTCAAAATCAAATGATTTTGAATGAGTACAATTTGTACATAACTAACTACCTTTTCCTTCCCCTTTGTTGTTTCTCCCTACGTGTTGTTGTGTGCTTTTTCTTTTACAGGTACATTACGACCTCCTACCACTTGATGAATCAGGTTTTAATTTTACCTATTCTCTCACTATTTTTCACCATTTCACTCCCTGGTCCTGAAGAAAGCCAACTGACCAATTGTCAACTAAGGCTGAAACATGTCGACCATTTTATCAGACTATTAAAGTGCGCCAGAATCCATAACCGATTCCACAGCAGCACGACTTACTAATTTTAGAATAGTCCGAATCCAGACTCAATAAATTATCATTCACTGGCTATCCAGACTATTTTTAATTAATTCACCACTTCCCTCATCAATAGACCACTTTTCCACGATCACTACTGCCTCAACTAAAGGTAAAGCCTCCTGGTGGAGGGTGCACGCAAAAAATTGACCCAAGGATTACGCACGCACGTGTTAAAAGAAGCGGGGACACATCATGTACCGCTACCAAAAGAAAGAGATAATCAAAAAACACGTGTATGAGAGTCATTTTATTGGGAGACACCCAGTTACCAACCTGCAGACCTTGGTTTACGCAGGACAAGTGATCCTTTCCCCAAACTGATGAGAAGCAATTCAATAGGAGACTGAAAAGATCTAATCTCTTTCTCCCCCCCATATTGATTATCCAAGCCAATTTGTGCCTCAATAGAAGCGAGGATCTAGAAATTAGTGGAACAAGTGTTCAAAATTTATAAAGGGGGCAGGTAAGAAATATTTTGACCCTCTAGACATGCTCAGGGGGTCCCACAAGGACCCCTAGGGCCCAAAAATCATTATTATTATTTTTTTTTTAACTGAGAATTGTACATTGGGTGCTTGGATCCTTAAAAATAAATAAAAAGAAAGCGCGGGCTCCTGTGCTTGTTTAAATATTATCTACCTGGAATGGTCAAATCCTGGGGTGTAAAATATTACATTTGATGGTGGTCCAGAGGGGCCCTGTCGGCTAGGGACCGCCATTTCTCGGTGCTACAAAATAAATGGGTGAGGGAGCTCTAAGGTCCGCGTGGTCTCCATTCTGGAGCAGCCAACGTCCTTGGAGAACAAAACCCCCAAGGAGCGTCTCGAGTGATTCTGGTGTCCGTGTTATAGTGCTTCTGTCACCCGGGTCTTACAAGTAAATGTGTCATTATGTCTGTGAAGTCCCACAACATGGCCAACATGGAAGGTATGGGAAATCACTGATCCTACATTCATCCAAAGTTACAAACATAAAAGATCGTTGTACATTCAGTGGAGTGTTTTAGCTGAAGTAATACAGGGCTATGAAAGCTTTAGGATGTAGTTTTTGGCACTTGATGGGCAGCTAATATATATACGTATGTGGTCATTCAGATATACTTACGAACTTGGTGCTGAAAATCAGTATTCGAGGCTGGGAGTTATGTCCACATCCTGTTATTGTAGAGTAATGATGTAAGCTATGCCTGCCTGAAAATGTACTGTAAATACGGTGCTCATGTAAATTGCTGATTTATTTTTGGGTCTAATTCCCCCTATATAAATATGCTAAATAAATAAATAAATAAATATCCCACACTTATAAATTGATTATACAGTTTCTTTGCAGTATTGTAGTGATCCACTTTGTACGCTTGTTATTTTAGAATGAGCGAGAGAAAGTTATGTAATCAAAGTTTTTGTTATTGCAAAGGTAAGATGATTGCATACGCTGTTTACAGCACAATATAATGGTGTAGGGTGCAGGAGCTGCGTTTTACAAACATAATAAATACACAGACACAGATAGATTGTTGAAGTGGGAACAGGCAAATTCAATTGACTCCATTTTATTACGTTGCTGTTGGTAACAAGTAGAATAGTGATCATGATATTATACAAAGATATTCAATCATACACGGTTTATGAATTCTGCTGTACAAAGGTAGGAGCACTATATGTGAAATAATACAGGAAAGATTCTATCGTAAAGGGTTCATGAGTGGTGGTGCTATGAGGTAGGGGCGGTTTGTGTGGAGTCTGCGATGATGCGAGGTTCAGGCAGACCGCACTGGTAAAAATGTGTTTTGACTATTGAATTTTGCTTTAACAAGGACACATGGCGATTATTTACGGTGTACTGAGTTAGTGGTACATCTGGTGTTTACCATGTGCTCACCCTGCGATGATGCATGGTCTGAGCGGGCTGCACTCAAACCATTCACTGTTGCATACTGGACTATATGAACTTTGAGGGGGGGATGGTTATCAATTGCTGTGCAAACTAGGTGTACTGATTGCTCCCCATAACAAATTAAACAATTCCACTTCACGCAGTGCATTCTAACTTTTCCAAATTGGGGACGTATGTCTGGTGACGATGTTGAAGGTAATGCCCCAGAGATACTTGGTATTGGCGGTGTTGGAGGTACATTTTGGCGCATTCTTCTACATTCTATGTGACCATAGTTCACAGGATACAGGGATTGAAGGTGCTTGCGCATACTAGCAGTGCAACAGAACTATTCTTTGTTTCTAAGAATAATGCTATCTGTAGTGTAGATCGAAAGTTACATTTAAGTTGTGAACCCTACTATCCGCAGTGTACATCGAAGCCAGTAGTCAGTACAGGTATAGAACAATGCTTCTTTTCACTTATTTTAACAAAATCTGAATACATAGAGTATCATTGTCTCTGCATTAAATAAATCAAGGTTGAATTCCCTACTGTCTATAGTGTGGATAAAAATTCAAGTTGTAAACCCTCCTGTCCGCAGTGTAGATCTTATGGTGGAGTGCATCATCTGCAATCATGATTGAAGTGGAAGATCGAACATGTATGCAGCGTGAATTTTATTATCCAACTAAATCTATAAGTGATATAAAATACATTTTTTAAGGAAGCATACTAAAGGGATATTGTGTAGGGTTTGAAAGGTGTTATACTTAGTTTGGTTTGCACTGAGTTAGTGGTACCTGAAACAACAAGGTTCTGTGGAGCCTGCGATGATAAGTGGTCTGGGCAGACCGTACTGATAGTAATGTTTTTTGTTTTGTGAATTCTGCCTTAGTAAGGCCACGTGGCGATTTTGTGTAGGTGTTAGTGTGTTACTTTGTTTGGTACTGCACTTTATAAATAATGAAGGAAGAATCAGGTGAATTGTGCCTGAATACGGCCATGTGGCGATGAATTATGGTGCACTGAGTTAGTAGTACCTTTGGGACTGAGTGTATACATAACCTGTGATGATACGTGGTCCGTGCAGGCCGCACTGCGCATAATGTTTTTTGACTACTGAATTTTGCCTTAATAAAGCCTTGTGGTGATTATTTATGGTGTACTGAGTTAGTGGTACATCTGGTGTTTAGCGTGTGCTCATACTGCGATGATGCGTGGTCTGAATGGGCTGCACTCAAAGCATTGACTAATGCATACTGTACTGCATGTACTTTGAGGGGGGGGGGGGGAAAGTGCCATCGATGGTTATCAGTTCTTCAGCAACAAAATGTTCTGAATCAGATGGTTCTTCCAGTGGTGTAGACATTTTGTCTCCAAAAAAGAAATTCTGGTTTCCAATGAAGAAAAAGTGAGGTTCAAATTGTGACCTATGCTGTCCACAGTGTAGACCATCATTAAGTGTGCCTTTGCACTTGCAGCGTGAGTTTTATTATTCAACTAAATCTATACTTGATATAGAAGACGTTCTTACAGGAAGCAGAATAGGTTTTGATAAATGTTATACTTAGTTTGGTATTGTACTCTGCAAATATTATATCAACAGTGTAATTGTGAGCTCTGATGACCGCAGTGTAGGCAGGAGGCAGCGGTTAGCAAGAGCCCACGACCACGTGCTGCACATTATTGGTTATTTAGTGTGTGTGCAGCCAGTGATGATAAGTGGTGCACAGAGTTAGTGGCACCTGAAGCAACAAAGTTCTGTGGAGCCTGCGATGATGCATGCTCCAAACAGGATGTACTGGTAGCAAAGCCTTTAAAATCAAGTTTTCTATTAAATACTGGTTGTACTTTCACCGGAGTAAGTTGAAGTAGATCTCCCAAAACTATGATATGTTTTCTTTCAAATAAGAAATCTGACTCAATACGGTCACGTGGCGATGAATTATGGGGCACTGAGTTAGTAGTAGCTTTGGCACTGAGTGTGTACGTAACCTGCGATGATGCGTGATCTGGGCAGGCCGTAGTGGGAGCAATGTTTTTTGCCCAGTAAATTCTACCTTAATAAGGCCATGGGGAGAGGACTGTGGTGCAGTGAGTTAGTGGTACCTGAAGAACTGAGCGTGTGCGCACCCTGCGATGATTTGTGGTTCGGACGGGTCACATTGGTACAATGTCTCTTGCCTACTGGCATGCGTCATGTGAAATCGCCATTCCACCGGAACTGTGTGCACTCACAATGTAGATCGAAGGCAGTAGTCATCTCAAACATCAAAATCTGAGGACACAAAGTAATATTATCTATACCTTAAATTAATCAAGGCTAAATTTCATGCTGTCCATAGATTAGATTTAGAGCTGACTTGAAGTTGTGAACCCTGCTGACCGCACTGTAGATTGAAGGCAGTACTCAGCACAAATATTGACAAATGATTTTTTGGCACATACGTTAACAAAATCTGAGGACACAGTACAATTGTTAAATAAATCGACGATGAAATTAATGTTGTCTGTAGTGATGATGCACTTTTGGTATCAAGTGGTGAACTCTGTTGATTGCAGCGTACATTTGAAGGCAGTTCTCAGTACAGACTTTGAGGAATGTTTTTTGTGGTATCCATTAACAAAATTGTCTCTGCCTTACATAAATCAAGGCTAACTTGAATGTTGTCCGTAGTGTAGATGGAAAGCTGAATTCAAGTTTTGAACCCTGCTGTCCGTAGTTACCCAGTTACCCGTATTACCCAGGTACGGAGCTGACCAAACACTTAAAGATAATTCTTGAGTCAGATTCTTGGCAAAACCAACTTAACTTAAACTGCTACTTACTTACTCCTTCTCACTTATTAGGCTTAGGTCAGGTACACCGGGGTAGGCGTATTTAGAAGCACCAGTTGAGTACGTTAGTCAATATATATATAATGTATATATGTATGTATATATTTTATCCATTTTAAAGTATTTTATGGCTAAGAAACCATATCAATGCTTTTACAGTGTTATTTCATAATACTCCTTTTACTGTACGCACTTTACTTTACATTAAGTATTGCAATTATGGCAATTAATTTCTCTTGCATGAGAAAGAAGACTGCTCAATAAAATACACCTTTTATTGAAAACGCCCGTCTCTCTTTTCTCTGCACTCTGTTGAAACTAAGTACGCACGATTGACTGAGTGAAATAGCTGTCTATTGTTTTCACACGACTCTAGAGATACACTCTTATTCTGAGGGAGCAAAGTTTTCATGTTATATGGTTGTCAGCAGCTAATCTCTTCTTGTCTATCCAGGAAGGTTAAACTCCTCCTCGTTTATTCGAGAAAGTTTCTAGTGACCTCTGAGCTAGCTGGCAAATCTTAAGTCTAATATAGTCAGTAGAGACCTAGTCGACCTCAGTCCTACGTCTACACTGCTGAATATATTATTCCAATGCGCAGAGCCTATTGGGAATATAGGAACTACACTACACCACCTGTTTCCTTCATGATGCCTCAGTGGGACCTTAACCTGGTTCTAACTTTTCCAATGTGCGCACCCTTTGAGCCACTTCCCAACTGTCCTATCCGCCTTCTTACTCTGAAGACTGCTTTCCTAGTTGCCATCACCTCTGCCAGAAGAGTGAGTGAGCTCCAGGCTTTATCTTCTAAACCTCCTTTCCTTTTTTTTTAAAACATTTTTTATTAGCAGCACAGGAAAGAAATGTGATCAGAAACAAACATATCAAGAAGTTAACAATGAGAAAAAGAAGAAGAAAAAAAAAGAATTTCAGAACATGGGCAGGATAAACATATCATATTAAATGAATTCTCATTAGACCCAGACACATCAAGTGTAGTTCATGTTGCAGGCAAATATTATAGATCAATATTCATGTGCTAAGTAGGCCTTGTATAAGTATTCGTTTCAGCAAATAACAGACCCCCAAATCTTATCAAATTTAACCAAGGCCTTATTACCTCTAATCCTAGCCAGAGTAGATTCCATAAAATGATCTCATTAAGTAATGACCACCATTCCATGAAGTGTGGGGGTGAAATCCAGGCGCAGGCAATTATAAGTTTTGCGCATGATAGCATGATTGTAATTATAGACTTATGTGGAGTGTTCGCGATATTAACATCGAGCAGAACTAAAGCAGGAGCCAGGGAAAATGTACATCCTAATTTTAATTTCATTACGTTCTCGACCGATGTCCAAAATTCAGATATCTTAGGGCAAGTATACAACATATGCACCAAGTCTGCTGCAGCCAACGAGCATTTAGGGCATTTAGGGCCCGATGTAGGTCGGTCGGTAACGGCCGAAAATCGGTATTTTCGGCCGTTACCGATCGGTAAATAGGCGAATGGTATGTAGGGGGCATTATTTTACCGAATCGGTAAAATTACTGATTCGGTAATTTTACCTATTCGGTAAAAAAAGTAATTGCTAAATTTACCGATTCGGTGCCACCCATATGTAGGTGGGACTCTTCAGAGTCCCAGGAGCCTTAACGAATCAGTATTTTACCATCAAATCCAATTTGATGGTAAAATACCGATTCCGGTGTGCATGCACATGTGTGCATGCACACCTATGCCATGTGACAGGCAGACCTGCCCTTAGGGCAGGTATGCCTGCCACATGGCACCCGTGCATGTATTGGGGGTGCCAGAGGGTGTCAAAGTGACACCCCCTGCACCCTTGTGCGAATCGGTATTTACCGATTCGGTAAATACCGAATCAGTAATGCCCATTCATTCCTATGGGCTTCAAAGCCCATAGGAATGAATGGGCATTACCGATTCGGTATTTACCGAATCGGTAAATACCGAATTCATCCGATTCGGTATTCCAGCACATCTAGAATACCTACATGTCGGACCCATAGATTTACCGATTTTAAATTACTGAATCGGTAAAATTCGGTAATTTTAAATCGGTAAATCTTTCCTACCTACATCTAGCCCTTAGTTCTATCAGTATAACTACTGTTAGAAGCCCATTTAGAAATTCTTTCAGGGGTGTGATAGAGCATGCAAGTTGTCTTAAATTGTTGCAATCTTAAACTTGCTGCTGAACTAATATTACTCCCTAGCATCCTACTCCATTTCTCCAAGATACTACAATCACTAACTCTGTATGTAATAAAGCGTTTATAACAGTGACTTATTAGGGACTTATTCTTTTGAGAATACAGACTCTCCCATATAACAGTGGGCTCTGAGATACTCTGTAGCTGCATTTTTCGAATCAGGAAATCATATATTTGCATACACTTGTATCGCATAGTATCAGTAACATTATATAGTGTTTTAAGGCTCTCAAAGCTCAGCAGCCCTTGTGCGCCATATAAGTCTCCGAGTGTTTTTATTCCATGCGCTCGCAATATATTGGCGGCACCATCGTTAAATATCCCGGGTAAGCCCGGGTTTCCCCATAAAATTAAATTAGGGTGAAAGAAAGTCAAATTACAAAAAGCCTGTATATTGCGCCAGATTTTTACCAAATCTCTTGCGGTCTTGAACCGTACTCTTTTAAAATAATTAGGGTTGTTAATCCTCCAAAGGAAAAACTTAGCATCCTTATCAAACATAAACGTTAAAAAGTAAGGTCGATTGTCTGATCCTTCCGAATTAATTAAGTATCTCATGCGTCCAACATAAGCGGACCAAAAGTATAATTTAAAATCCGGAAAGTTCAGCCCTCCTGTTTCGATAATCCCTTTTAAAAGAGTCATAGATCTGTGGGCTCCTTTCCTTTCTGTCCATCCGGACAAGGTTGTGTTGCAGACAAGACCCTCTTTCCTGCCCAAGGTTGTCACGGCCTTCCACATCGGGCAGTCCATTACCTTGCCCACCTTCTTTCGGCCTCCGCCTCCGTCGAAATAGGAAAAGAGGCTCCACCGTCTGGACCCAAAACGTGCGCTCTCTTAGTATCTGGATCGCACACGCCAGTTCCGAGTGGATGACCAACTCTGTGTTGGTTACGTGGGCGCTAAGAAGGGAAAGGCGGTGCACAAGAGGACCATCTCGCGGTGGATCATCTTGTGTATCCAGGCGTGTTACTTCTTGGCTAAGAATGAACCCCTTGTTGGGCTGAGGGCTCATTTCACTCTGGCCACGGTGACTACCACTGCTTTGGGCCGAAGAGTGCCCTTGCAGGACATTTGCCAGGCAGCTACGTGGGCCTCGCTGCACACGTTTACAAGACACTATTGCCTGGACAGCCAAGTCCGGAGTGATGGCTTCTTTGGCCGTTCCGTCCTCCAGGACTTTCTGGTGTGATTATTGGTTCGCAGACCGACCACCGGGGTTGGTATTGCTGGGGTATCTATTCTAAGGTAAGGAATCTATCACTAACGTGTCTCTTTCAGATGCAAAAGTTTCTACTTATGTAACGATATATCTGTAAGAGACATTAGTTAGTGATAGATTCCTTACCGACCCTCCCATCCTCCCCGTTCTGCGAACCGATATCTAGGGTTAAGGTCATCCCTTTCAGGGCCCTAGTTTCAACGGCACCAGTGTTGGTTTTTAGCATGGCTCTGAGATTCTGGTGCGGAAAAGCTGTGTCTAAGAACTGACGTCAGCACGCGTACTCCGACGATGTCATCACGGCGCCCACGACGCCGACGATGGACGCGGAGCTGCAGACGATGCCTACCGACGCGCAAGGGTACTGCTACGCAAGAAATTTCCGGATCCAGTCTGACGCCTGGGGATATTCTAAGGTAAGGAATCTATCACTAACTAATGTCTCTTACAGATATATCATTACACAAGTAGTATCTTGTGCAATATGCAGTACTTTCAGTATCTAGGCACTTGGTGGTTGATATCATCAGATGGTTACCATTTCAGTTTTCGGAACAAGCAATGGAAGAGTATAGCTTGAATGGAGTTCAGTAGACAATCAACACAGTTACAGTTGCGGTCGCCGGCAGCAAGTGACTGTAGGTCTATGGATGCCAAACTCCGCGAACATGCGGTCGTGTTTTTGGGTGGTTTGATTTGAATGATAGAGGACTGCCACTCAGATGCCCTTGCGGTCACTGGAAGGAGAGCTCCACCGAGGAGTTTCAAAGTTCACTAGTACCGACAGGCCACAGGAGTGATACAGAGCAGGTCATCATGGAGTAGGCGGTCATGCCAGTGTTGCTAACGTACGCCATCAGTGTCATTGGCAAGAGGATAAGGCTCTCAGGAACGGGGCTGTTTCCAACATTGGCCATCCTGCTGAGAGGATCCATCAAGATGATAGTAGTACAGGGGTCAATTCCAATGGACTTGTAAACCAACAGGCTTTGGAAACTGCAATGTTCTTTTCCAGTGGTGAGTTGCATCAACACGGAGTGTGCCAGTCCTCAACCTGGGGGGTTTCTTTACTGGCATATGCCGGGCCCAGATCCTCTAGCCTAAATGGAGGATCTTGGCAATTTACAAAGTCTGCAGGGGTTCCGGGTTTTCTCGGTGGCCTAATTTCTCTCCACCAGCAGTGGAGCAAGGCTGGGGGAATCACCATCTACTTCTAACAGCAGAGGGCTGCTGGCAGGAATCAAAGGTAGCATGTCCTCTGAAGTTCCCCCTTCTGCAGAGGCAGATCTTTTAGGGGAAGGTGTCACCACCTCTGCCCAAAGCAGCCATTGTCTCTGGATCTGGAGAGCTCTAGCTCTCCTCCCAGGGGTCCAGAAACATGCATGGGGATAGCAGGCTGGCTAAAACCAGACAGGGGCAACACTAATAATGGATAGGTGTTCAAGCAATTGATAGTTTTTTTCCATATAATAACAAACAGCAGGCAGAATTGGTAGAGTTTGATTCTGCAGAATTCCTTTAAAATTCTGTGAGGTTCTGTGGAATTCAGACGGGTAGAGTGGGCATTTGGCACTAGTTCCTAAATGCAAAATTCACTGTTACATCTAAACAAGTCTGGAAGAGGGGGCAGTCCCTCTATGTTTAAAAGATATTGCAGATTAAACTTCGTCCTTAACCATAGAGAGACTGCTCCTTCTTCCTGCCCAGTTTAAAAACCAACTATTGCAAATTATTTCAGCCAGTGGAGCTGCAGAATTTCAGTAATTTTGCTAATAAGAGCAACTCCTAATTACCCAAAGATCCATCCAGAGCGAATATTAATAGTTATCATGTTATGCTAGTAGCAAAACATGAAATCCTTCCAAATTTTAAACATTTGCAATGAGATGTTTTGTCCTCTGATAAGCACATGATCTGAATAATCTCTTCATTTATATGTATTAACACACTTCATTGTTACAGTGTGCCAATAAACATGTAGTCCTTTTTCCCTTACTGTTAGGTGCTGTCATAATGGGTAAAGGTCTAGAAGCTCGAAAAAAGGCAAACAGTGACTTAAGAGAAGCTCAATTGAAGAGAAAGATACATACAAAAGCTGTGGAGAAGATTAAATTTGACATTCAAACCTACGAGACTTCAATCCATTCCACAGAATAGACCATTGTAAATAATATTAAAAAAATCTAATTCCTCCAACAGGATCTAAACTCTGAAAGGGCACGGCATCAAAATGTGAATAAATTCCTCATCTCGTTGAGGAAATGCACCAGTTTACTGAGCACTGTTGCTGGCCTGACCAGTGAGGCCAACATGTACCTGGAGCTCAGTAGAGTGATTGATAGTCTGCTTGGAGTCTTGGGTGAAATTGTAGTGACTTTACGCCCCCTGGTTGAATGTAGTAAAGATTACTCGCTCCTAATCTCTGCTAAATTACCAACCATCATACAGAAGCTGGAAGAGGCTAACCGTAGGTTGAAGAAAGCCGCAGCGTCCTAAATCAGTGCATCCCTATAGCACTGCAGTTTGTGTCAATCCCTGTAATCTGCTTTTCTACATATATTTTGCTCTGCAATAGTTGGAGCTCCTACATCTCCTACGTTTCTCTTCTTAATTGTGTATGTGCTGCTAGCCAACCAGGTCCTCTAGCCTAAAGAAGACATAAAATTAAGCACAGCATCATCCCCCGGCCAGACCCACCTTTTCCTTGTTACACAGAAAAGTGCAATCCCATTAACCTCGTCTTCATAATGAATACAGAACATCCAACAGCACATCAGATCAGATACGGCTCATTCCTGTCCTCTTTCCCCGCACTGGTGCTAAAGTGACTACCATGTGCCATGGTACAAGGGTGTCTGCGTTGTGGGAATTGTTATTGTGCAGAAAAGGACATCATCCTTCACAAACGCAATCCATGAAGGCAATTTCCTCCTCTGTGATATGCTTAATGCAGAGGAAATAAATGGTGAGAGAAAAAAAGTTATTTATCCTTGTTACGCCTCCCCTACTCTTCCCCATGTGTAGGCTTCTGACGAATTCCCAAGTTTACAGAACATTGCAAATCTAGGAATGTGTCAAGTGCCATCGGTGTTAAGTGGGAACACCCACAGTAACGCCGATGGCAGGACTCCTCATCTCAATGCATGCCAACTCAGCAACTTGCGCTACTGTCCTAACACCATATCTACAATGCCATGAAAAGCCAAGAAGGGTGGATTCACATGACCTTGTAACTATGACACTGCTGATTGTGCCAATGGAGTGCCATTAAAGTGGCATTCAGGCAGTGCAGAGACCTTGTAAATGAAGCCTATAATGTCTTACCCTCACCCTTAATCAAAGCTCACTCAGAAAACTCCCTCTTACCCGTACTCTCCATTGCCAATGCCTTCCTTACTCAAGGTATCTTTTCAGGAGCTCTCAATACAGGCCAGATACTCTCACTCCTGAAGAGTTTAACACTGGACACTGATGACCTCACCAATTTTTCGCCCATCAGTCACATACCATTAATCTGAAAGCTCATGCGATCTGGCTGATATTGCAGCTGTTGCCAGGCGTTATACGATCAATCTAAAAAACAGACTTTAAGGAGCACTAACAGGTGAGAGGCTTTGACTCTGTCCTTATGTTGATAGTCTGGAGTACATCTTTTGAAAAGGCAAAAGATATGCGCTTCTACAAAGAACTGCTTGCCCTACAAACAGCTGTGATAATTTTGTTTATGAAGACAGTTGCCTGAGCTTAAAGGTTCATAGACACACACAAAAATGTCTTAGATAACAAGATAGTTTGCAGTGTTTGTTTTTCTCGGGCAGCAGCACAGATGGGAGTAGTGTGGCTATTACCTTTGCACTCCATACTTCAGTTTTGTGTTTGAGGCCCAGGCTTCACTAATCTACATGGACTTCTTTTTCGAACGTAAAAATGCAACTGTTACCTGAACTTATATGATCATCGTAAAAGAGCTTTGGAAGTCTTACTGAGAGTGGGGCATAGGCTCCACCCACATCATGGTTCTCATAACTTGTAGATTAGAATGCTTCCACTAAAACACTACATTCTATTCCAAAGTGTAAACTCACAACAACTGTCTATGAATACATGTTATGATAAAGGCACTAGGCCTGACACATTTATTGTGAAAAATCATGTGTTTACGTCGATAGACATTTAAGTTTGGAATGTTATTAGTCTCTTTCAAAGCCTACAGTTAGGGATATTGTATGGAATCTGACATAAGGGCCATAGTAGGCAATAGTTTTTGTTTCGGTCACTCAGTGTAACAAACTGTTGATGTAGAAGGCTTGCTGTGTCAGAATTGTAATTAGCAGGTACTTGGACATACAGTATTTTGCATCCCTTTCCAGTTTTATGACTATGTGTCCGATGGCTGTATTGTGGGAAAGTTTAATTTCAATACGGTAAGCCTTAGATGGTTAGGATCACAAATTGTGTGCCTGTTTGGGGCACTGGAGGTGTTATCTCTGATGACTTAGGTCTGGTCTTCTTATTATGAAACATAAGGACAAAGGCAGTTGGTCCAGCTTATTAATTGTGAAAAGCATATTTTAAAGCCAGGAAACGTTTAGTAGTTGATTATCACATGGCGTTACAGGCTATATCGTGATTTTTAGTTCCATGTAATCTCACAGATCACCATAGCGGGAAGGGGTTATTGCACTGGCCACCTATTCTGGCAAATGTTGAGGTGATGATCCTTGATAGACCCTATCTAGAGGTATTGTTTCTTGTTTTGCATTTGCATTTGTAATTTTATATTAGTATGCATGATGTTTGCAAGTTTACGAGCACTTGAATAAGCTTTTCATGGTTAAGGTGTAAAAGCAATCTCCAAAGGGTAAAGTTGAATGTCATGACAGCTATTGTAGGTTTCATCTGTTTATCATGAAGCAATATCAGTAGGCTCAAACTATGTATTGTGAAAAGACAATAGCTATGTAAGGATGGATTGTTATTATACTGTGGTCAGCCTATAAGCAGGTATACTGTTAGATGGAAGTTTCACAGATGTAGTATACGGAAAGGGTTTCGGTGTTAGTGATCCCCCGAGCAAAGTCTGTGAATTCAATGATCCTTGTCACGCTTTCTTAGGAGTGATTGTCTTTTCTTTTGCCAACTGTGAGTTTCTTTACATTTGTAAATGTGTGACTCTATGCCAGATAGTTGGCCTGTGGAAAGCTTACAGCAGATATAAAAGACATGATCTGCTTTAGATGTGGCAAACAGGCTTGAGTATGCAGAAGATGCTCAGGGCTCGGCCCTATCCCCACTGCTGTTTAACTTATATCTGCAGCCTCTGATTGCCTCCCTGGCGAGTATGGGCTGCACAGTATATAACTACGCAGACGACACGCAGCTGCTGCTGAGTGTTGACAATACAAACACCGCCCAACTCCACACTCAGAATATCTTGAGACACACGGTCCAGTGGATGACAGGAAACCTCCTAAAAATCAATCCAGATAAGACTGAGGTCTTGGTTATTTCATCTACCACCTCACCATGGTGTGACCTCTACTGGCCCGCAGAGTTAGGTCCAGCCCCAAAACCCAGTTTGAACGTGAAGAGCCTGGGGATCAAACTGGATTGTGACCTCTCTATGGTCAGCCAAATCTCTTCAGTGGTGGGCAGCTGTACTAATATCATCCGACAGCTACGGAAATTAGTGCCTATCATTTCCCAATCTATGCTACGTTCCATCGTCGCAGCTACTGTGATTTCACGCATAGATTATGGAAATGCCCTCTACCTTGGCTTACCAAAAACCTTGATAAATAGGCTACAGGTGGTGATGAATGATGCCGCTCGTCTTATCTTCAGACAGCCAAGACACACTAAAGCTTCCCCCCTGCTACAAAGCCTCCACTGGCTCCCTATTAAGGAGCGAGTGGAATTTAAAAATCTGTGCATCGCCCATAAAGCCATCTATGGCATGGCACCTGCGTACATCAAAGATCGCCTGGCAATGTATAGCCCAAAGAGAGCTCTTAGGTCCTCAGACTCTCAGCTATTAGTCTGCCCTCGGTACAAACTTGCCACCAAGGGCGGTAGAGCCTTTTCGGTGCTGGTTCCACATTTATGGAACACACTACCTGAGCCACTACGAAAGGAAGGAAACCTCCTACGTTTCAGAAAGGGGCTGAAAACGCTGTTGTTCAGGAGAGCCCTGTGAGCCACGTAGGCTAGTGGACACCCTCTGTACTGTCAAAGTTGTTGTCTACCATCGATTCCCGAGCGCTTAGAGGCCTGTAGGTGATTGAGCGCGCTACAAATCAAAAATAACAATAACAACAATAACAATTTTAAAATACATTTTGCTCCCATCTGCTAGAGTACTTCCTTTAAGTGCAGTCAGTTTTACTCTAGGATGCATTGTATGAAGACACTTTTCCTCTATCTCTCAGAACATTTCCACACTTTGAAAGGATCAACATAACAGGTGAAATGAGATGTGGCTTAGGGGCCTGAGCTGCCAACTTTTATTGTGAAGCGGGGTGCTGGTGTACCAGCTGCAGGATCTGAGATGATCCACTACAAATACATCACAATCCCCCGGGGAGCTCTTAAACGCAGGCGCACGAGTAGAACAACAGAAGGCTGAAAATTGAAAAGTGATCTTTGCACAGATGGAAATTGATCTTAGACCAGGAAATCTTCAAGTTAAAGGTCCCAAAGGAGATCCACATCTCGCTGAACCACAGAAGTTCTCCCTAATCTACGGCTCCAGCGTGTCGAACAAAATGTGGATGATAACAGAATTTGCACCACCAGCATTGTAAGGCCTGAAAGAAACAGTGACTCAAAGGGAGTAAATGTTTAATTTGGAGCTTTTTGTACTGCTTCACATGCATTAACAAGCTTAAAAGGTATGCTTGTAACAACTGAAAAAGACAAGGGGAGGGGGTGAAATATTCTGACAAGCTCTTTACAAAAATAATTGCATGTGTCTCCTCATTGCTTAGAATAGTAATCAAACAATATCCATGTAGTTGCTAATATGTAAAGTAATCGAATGCCCAATGGTCAGTAATTCTGTGAAAACAAATGTTTCTGAATTCATATTTTGCAAAGATGGCAAATTGTGAATGTTCAATCATTTACAACGCAATATATTGTTTGGTTCCCACTTTAAAACAAGAAATTAGTTTTGTCAATTTTCACTTTTTACCTCAAAGACTAAAATATACAAAAATGATAATGATTTCAGCACCTGCCTGTGAACTTTTTAATTTTGCATCACACATTTCTCTGCTATCTCCAGTGTGGTTAGATTTACACTCAGATGGGATTTTATGGCATAAAGTCCAATGCACCTTTTATTTCCATTTTGAACTGAGAGAAACATGGATTGCTTCTAGCCCACCTGCCCATTTGTGTCAAAGTACATTGACAGCTGGGCAGTTATTAATCGAACCAAAAACACTAAAGGGCACATTATGATGGCGGACGGACCTGAGTCTGTCCGCCACCATAGAGTAGGAGGAAACCTCCGCATGGGCTGCGGAATTCCCTCCTGTGCAATTAGGATGTGACCGCCAGCCTGGCAGTCACATCCTCTATTCTTAACATTGCGGCCGGTGCAGCTTGAAGCAATGTTAAAAATGCACGCATTGCATTTGTATGTAGAAAGTGGCAGGCACTGCGCGGTGCCTGCCGCTTTATGCATACAAATGCAGGGGGGTACCCCCCCTTCACGTAGGGGGCCCGCAACGGGGGGGCCGCAGTGAAGTAACACATGTTTTTCCATGGTGGAAAAGCCGCTGCGGAAAAGCATGTTTCAGAGCCCATTCTAATCTGGCTGACGGTGTCTGAGAGACACCGTCACCATATTAGTGCTTTTCCGCCGCGGTTGTAAGCCAACTGCGGCGGAAAAGCTGCGGACGGAAACCAGGACCTACCAGCCGTCCTAATGTGGCGGTGGGTCTTTGGTGGGTCCGCAGAGGATTGTCCGCATCCTCCGGGCCGGCGGTGGCTTCCGCCGGCCCGGAGTATGCGGAAAATCCTCCATCCTAATGAGGCCCAAAGTGCATAGGGCACAGGGCATAGGGCAGGGCAGCATAAGCACTGAATCCAAATTGCTTTGCAACTTATACCTCATGGATCTAGGTTGTTTCAGGACAGCTTCATCTTCTCAATGGTCTTGATAGCAATGCACTATGGTTGCACCTTTCAATAAGGCTACTAGAGTTGGCTTGGTCTCTGTTTTAGAAGCACCAAATGAGGTTGGCAAAGCATCAACTATAACCAGCAGTAAAGGGTGGTGGGAATATAGGCCCAGCATTTAGCTGAAAGCATTTCTAGAATGGACATTTATGACCTAGAAACAGGCCAACTAACACCACTTCTGTAACATGCTTTGTAATTTAGCCTGAACAAGTCCACCAATTGAAATTAGGGTACAAATAAACAAGATTGTAACATAGCAACTGGTCTATAGACAAGACATTTATGCATCTCTTCGAGCGCGAACAGATTGAAGCATGCTCTGTACTGGCACCAGATTACTTAAGAACTGCAGATTAATCTAATTTGTGAACAATTTAAACACTGTGTGTCCTCTTGTAACCTTTCAAACATGAATCCGCCAGCGAACGAAATGAAAATAACATGAATAGAGCAGGCTTAACAGAGGTTGGATCAACGTTTAACAATGACTCCTTTAGGGTCTGTTTACGTTTCATACAGTAAAAGCCTATGCATAAACAGGCAATACCAGCAAGCAGAATCAGATTACAAGTGTTAGACAGGCATATAGTAAATAAAAAAACGTTAACAAAAACTACACACACCATGTTCTCTTTGATGTTTATATGTTCTATAAATGTTGCCTGAGGCTAGAAGCATAGGAAAAAAATTGAAAATAGCATCTCACACAGTTTTGCCCACAATGGCTGATGGGGAGAACAACCACCAACCCAGGGCAACACTTGAAATGTAATGGTTAGCCGATTGTGAGCTCAAGTACCCGTAGGTTTGCAGAGTAGCTATGGTGTAAATTGCTTTAACTCTTTGGACAAAGATTCTAGCAAATTACTTTTTATAGCAAGAAAAGCTTCTCCAGTACATAAGCAGCTAAGGGTGGCAAACCAACACGTTATTCTAGACTGAACTATAAAAAGGCACACAAGTGGCCCATAGATAATTAATGAATCTGTAATTTTAGACTCACTCATTTTATACGGAGATGCTGCGTGCTATACACATTCAGTGCCCCTAAAAGGCAGTGCAGAACTAACACCTCAGGTCACTTCTAGCAAAGATGCTCCAGAGTAGGTGAACAATATTCTATTTTTAAATAATACAATTAGGATAATGAGGCACAAAATGTAACGTTTGGGGCACTAACTTAATATCCTTTCCACATTTATTACGTATTAAGAGGACCAAAAATGTTCCAATTAAATCCCAACACTGTTTACATATCATTAAGTTAGGCAATGACCCAGAAGTTACATCCATCACTGCAAGTACATTAATGAACGGTTCCTAATCGCAAAATATACCCCGACGTCAAGAATGAAAACTGATAACAGATAGATGTTTTTTTCCGGATTGCAAATAATCCAAAAATAAAACCAACATGGGTAGCAGTAACAAAATATGCAGGGTGATGCATGACACCCGGGGGTAATTGCTCAACAATGGTAATTCGTGATATAAAGGTAAAAGGAATTCCCACAAGCGTGAGGAGACGTGTAGAAGGCCTTTGTTGCCACTGTTTATGTACACTTCTTGTTGAAGGCCCATTTGAGAGAGCGATTCACCATTCAACTGTGAATTTCAAAAAGTCATTCCTGCTGTTAAGCCATGTTGGAAACTGGCCAATAGATTCTGCGGAGAAATTGTTCCACTAAGGAGAAATTTGAGAATCATGCCTCTACATTGTCTTCTCATTTACGGGCTAGGAAGTATCCCAGAGGACTGGTGTGTCGCTCACTGAAACAGACCGTCCACAACAACAGGGAGGCTCTGCTAGATCTTCCAGGACCTAAACCTGAACTTACCAGGCTCACATTTGTCACTACTTTTAGCACCTTGTCAAACAGTATTCAAAGAAGTGTACGTAAACACTGGCGGATACTCAATATCAAAGGCTTTCTACCCCCTCTGTTTGCTTTTAAAAGGAGCACAAATCTTTCTACCCCCTCTGTTTGCTTTTAAAAGGAGCACAAATCTTTGAGATCAACTTGTACATACAAGACCTAAAACTAAACTCGCTCCAGGAATGGGGACTCTTTGGAATCTTCTTGCAGTACAAGGCCATTTTCCATGCGGGTCCTGAAAGTGGTCCAAGCCACTCAATTTGAGATAGACCTCCTCCGAGCCTTGATAAGCCTTGTACTCTTCAGATGTAGACACTATCTTGTTGTGATCCCGGTAACTGACAGTAAAAATTAAAAAGAAGAAAAATTGATCTGGACTGTCTTTGTACAACTTCTGTAGTTACGAATCAAAGTTATTGTACGGACTACCTTTGTGTGCCTAGGTACATGTGTATGTAAATAGTGTTGTATTTCATTAATTTACAAAGTCATGGATATCACCCCCTGCTTGGTTTTGAAAGTCTTAATTAAGCCTTTGCCTTGTTGACGCAAGGACAAGGCAAAGGCTTATTTATTTTGGCACTAGGTTCAATCGTGGACCGCTGCTCAACATCCTGCAAATCTAGGCAAGTCTTTCAACCTTCCCATGGTTGTACACTTTGTTCTATTGCAAAGTGTTCCAATGCCCTCAGGTCTGGCTCAGGTCTGGTCCGCACAGTTTGAAACTGTGAGAAAAAAAAATCTTCCATGATTCCACCCTGAAAGACATCCACTAACCTTGATAGGGAATAGGGAAGACTTGTAATTCTGACCCTAATAGTCTGAAGGAATTTAGACTGTTCCACACACTAACTAGTAGTTTTCCAATGTTTTAGAATCTGAGATTATCAGTATGATGCACTGCACATGGCCACTTTCCTAAGATAAACACATGGACACCTACCTTAATTAATGATCAATACATTCAAAATAAAGGTGGTACCTGTGTTTCTCTTGTTATGTAATGTATGCCTCTTGATGATGATGCCATTGAGTTTCTTCATAGAATATCTGTACTCAATGTGATGAAGACTTTTCTGTCTTATGATTGACTGTATACTAACTAATGTTTCATTCATAACATGTTTTCAATGTTCTGCCTGTGAATAAAAATTGCATATTTACCCACAGTGTGCCTTGACTCATAAGTCATAATTTGCTTGGCTCAGACTTAATGGAGCTTACCCCTTTATTATTCTCAAGTCAATGCACTGCATTCCATTCAATACTAAACAGTGAGGATACATTTTTGGGGGAGTATAGAAACATACTTCCTTGAGTTTTTTTATCGATGAAAATAAAATAAAAGCAGATTAACTAATTTTCCATTACTTGCATCAAACTTCCCTTTAAACTGTAATAATCTTCACTGCACCACCGATTGAACATATACATTTGGAGAAATGTCTAAAATAGTTTCTCAGAAGAATTTAGATACCTGTGATTATGCAAAGGGAAGTATTCTCAGGGTTAAAAAACTGCTTCCATAGAAAGACAAAAAACAATCCTGAGGCTAGGGCTAACATTTATAAATATTAGTCATGCTAATGTTCTGAACATTAGTACAGAACATGGGTACCATGTACACCTTACCACATGTGCTCATGTCCCGAATCAACTCTATTAAAAAGAAAAATGTGCTTTTATGTGTGTCCTTATTTTACAACAAATACAAGATCATAACCTGGTCAGAATCATCATAAAATGATAACTGAATCTTAAATGACTGTCACCTTGTATACAAGCAGAACATAGCAGAGCCTGATAAATAATACATTTGCCTATCCCAAATCTGCATGTAATCACATTGATAGAGCCACCTAATATAGCCAGTATCAACCATTAGTTCACTAAATGTAGTATCAGTTTCGAGGCAAAATTAAATTCAAACAAATGGAAGCTATGACACCAAAATGCAACTCACCAAAAATGTTATGTACAGTGTAAAGTGTCCATGTGGCCTGTTAAACAGAGAGGAAGATGAAAATCAGAATCACAGCATGGAGTCGCTCACAATTAGTGGTACGGCTTATTTTACTTCCATCTAATATATCAATTCTATCTACAGGACGGGTTTTAGCATAATAAGAGGCTTTTTTCTTCTCTTTTATTGTTTATTGTTTCTTTGCCTCCTCGACTGGTATTGTAGATTCCAGGTTCACATTCATATTGCTTGATTGCTGACACACTGCTGGGTTATTTATTTACCATTTATAAAGTGCCTGGTTACACCCACCAGTGTGTCCACGTGCTAGGACTCTAACCCCCAAAAGAAGGGAGATAAAAAATGGAAAAATAAGCCTCAAAGTAAGATAAACGAGACAATAGAGTAAGGCAGGCTACAAAGTCCCTGCTTGAGTACAAAAAAAGCCAGGTGTTATGTCCTTTTCGGAAAGTCCGTTCCGTAGGTTCTAATCTCAGATTAGGTGACACAGCATTCCATGATTTGGCCGCTAGATAGTTAACGGACTGGGCTCTCATCCTGGCCCTCTGCAATCTTTGCACCTTTACAAGGTGAGCCCCTACTTATTTTAGATTACATAAAAGTGTGTAGGCTGTTATCATAGATCCCAAGTAGCTAGGAACTTTGTTTATCGAGATTCGATTACAGTTAAACATGGCTTTTTTGGTAATCCTCTTCTCTACTGGCAAACAGTGAAGAGTAGTCTAAGCTTTTGAGGTAGAAGCTCCTCTTAGGGTATTCAGAACCAAGTGTGCAGGAACATTTCAAATGCATTGCAACTAAGTTAGACTTCCTTTCGTGGCTCCCACGTAGAGGATGTTAGAGTAGTCTATTTGGGTAGTGACTAGAGCATGTACAACTGTTTTCCTAGTTGTTATAGATAGTAGGTCCAGGAGATTCCTTAGGACTTTAAGGGTTCTGAAACACTGGTCTACTACATTCCTAATTTGCTACTCAAAGAAGAGTTTGAAATCAAACTACAACCCTAGGTTTTTGGTTTTCACTTTTGGGACAGCAGTTTTACCCAGGGCCTCAGGCCACCAGGCTGATAACCAGATAGAAGGCATTTTCCCGACTATCATTACCTTTGTTTTGTTGCTATTGAGTTTTAGGCAATTGTTGATCATCAAGGATAGCTGCTCCGTTCAAAGAGAAAATTGTGTCTCATTCGCCTTGGCATCATGCGATAGACTTAGTATGAGCTGTGTATAATTCACATATGATACGATTTTTACATTGTGCTATCTGACATATGCAAATGCTGGGCAACCTGAAAGCTCAGCGTTAGAAGGAAAGAGGTCATCCAATGTAATGCTGTACCTCACACCCCCCACCAACTTAACCTCTGAAGGAGTGGGTTATGCAAAAGCAGCACAAAGGTCGATTAACACCAAAGCGGCTGTTTGTCCATCATCCGCACACCTTTTCAAAGTTTCGGTAGCAAGGAGTAGTGCTTATTCCGTGGAGTAGGATGCACTTAAACCAGATTGAGTATGTGAAGTTAATCTTTCAAATTGATATATTTTGTGAGTTGGTTATTCAGTTTCCTCAAAATTTTTAACAAAGACTAGTAAAAGTGAGATGGGACATACACACTCTCTGTTACACATGCGATTTGTAAAGTCAGTAGGTATTGCAGTTTGCTGAATGATTGGTAATATTTTGTTCCTGCTTCTACACTGTGACAGACCGAGACCCATATGGCGGCTCAACACATGGCAATTGCAAGAGCACAATGTGCCCAAACTTACAAGAAATGGTTACATACTTTGAACTCAACATTAAGCACTTGGTGTCCTCACTCAGGCCACTTTGGGAAGAACGAAAAGTGGTCACAGGAGGAGGAGGGAAAGTATTCCTCATTGAACAGGGATAAATATTCTGCAGAGGGATAGCGGATCTGGAATCTACTCAGTTCCACTGAGTAAGCAAGCACTCCTGGTCACGCAATGAGCACACTAAAGGCCAATTACCATCATCCAGACCTCGATGTGCAATTTATGTCTTTCGGAGAGCAAGCAGTTGTGGTTTGTAACACAAGCAACGCTGGTTCCAAAGATACAGAATCCAATTAGTGCCCTGCTTTGCATTTCTACTGAGTTTTGCAGATGCGTTTACTCGCTACTTTTTCACTTTATATGCTAGATAACCTCATGACCCTTGCAAAACTACACACACCTCACTTCTGTCTTTCCCCTTTCAAAACTGTCATCTACAGACAGAGAGATACTGGACCAACCTATCAAACACAATGCAATTATTATGTCCATCCCAGCCATGCAATTGGGTAAGATGACAGGGCCGGATGGCCTCCCCTCGAATGCTATTACAAATCGAAATCTGCCCGCTCCACTCTCTTATTTAACCTCTTTCAAGAGGTGATAAAGAAGGGCAACTTCCTCTCAGAGCTGGACCTCACCACTATCATAATTCTTACAAACCCTATTTACGCGGATCAATGTAGGTTCATTCCTCTACACAGTACACACCACTGCAGTCGACGGGGGCATACATGCTGGCCCACTACCATAGGTTCTCTGATCCTGACACACTCTTTCCTTTTGAATTTGATAAGGTATTTAATTCCTTTGAATGCGAGTTTCTTTTCTAGGTTCTGTGACAAATGGGTTTTAGAACAAACTTCTTGTAATTTGTTAATGTCCTGTATGGCCAAATTCATGCACAAGTGTGGGTAAATTAAGTCCTTTCAGCCCAATTCCCCTTTAGTAGAAGGATGTGTCAGGGCTGTCTGCTGTCACCACTACTGTTTGCTGTGAAGCTCAGCCTTTGGGGTTCTACTGAGCCATTGACTTTGAGGACCGGCTATCTCTATATGCAGATGAGATGTCCACTTTATTGGTCAGCCACATTCCTCCAGACCCCATCTTCCCCAGATCCTTAATCTACATGGCTGGGTCTCTTCCGAATCATAGCTCCTATTTTTATTTCCTCTAAATTGAAATGCTATGCTCCTTCCAGAAACCTCTGTTCTTCTGGCCACAATCTGCTAGTCATTCCAAAAACTAAACGGAAAAAACATGGTGGCTCCTGTTTTTCTTTCTGTGCCCCCAAAACCTGGAACGCTTTCCCGTCTGCCATTCGACACTGCCCTACCTATGGCTGTTTTCGTAAACTGTTAAAAACGTATCTTTTCCAATCAGCTTTTGAGTAAACACTCGTCCCTGCTTCCCCGCATTTGTCATGAGCGCCATGAAACCGTATGGTGACCGAGAACGGTACAAAACTTTTTTTACCATACCATAGCTGGTTCCCCTCAGATGAGTTGTCTCAAAAGTCAACTGGGAGTCCTACCTCTCAATCTGATATCTTAACTTTAAATATCTGGGTGTCCACATCGCTTTTGTGCCGAGTCTGACGTGGAGCCTGATCCTTCTCTCCCCTAGAGCTGCAAACCCACCAGGATTTAGCCATATGGATCAATCTACCAATTAATGTCTTGGGGTGTGTGGCTCTCCTTAAAATTATGACCATACCTCAACTTTTACATATCTTGCTGCAGGAAAGTCCTCCATTTTACCCAGTCACCCCCATCTTTTGACAGATACTGGTGGTTAAAGACTCTGAATGTAACCTGGACTCAGCTAACCAGTGCTTTGTTCACAAAGGTATATGGTAATTGGTATAATTACATTTTGTTCTGGCAAACTACATGCATGAACCCAGTATTTATTAGGGCTTGTAGTTTAGAGACGCCAGTGGACTTTTTGCACTTAACCTCTTCAGCGCTGCGCCTATACCAGCAGCCGACGGCACCACTACCTCGGGAGTGCTGCCGTCGGCCGTTGGACGTTCCAACTGCACCTGCGCAATGGAACGTTCAGCACTGGAGCTGGACGTTCCAAAGCAGCTAAGGTGCTAAGTGTGCACTGCTGAGGTATCTGGTGTCATTTTAAAGTCAGTCCTGCCTTGCATGCTGGTTTTAAAATGAAATTGTGGTCAAAGTCGACTTTGGAATAGAAAGTGCATCCAAAGTCTAAACCTGCCTTTTTATTAGATATAAGCCTCCCCAAGGACTCCCCTAGGTGCCCCATGGATAGGATGCCTTGTTATAAAAATTAGTGACATTATAAAAGATGTTTTATATGACCTTGTGAGAGGAAACAGCCAAAGTTGTTTTTCCACATTGTAAAGCTGCTAGCTTTGTAGGCTAAAATGGGCAGGCTTTATCAAAGTTTAATAATGTCTACCTTTTGACAGGAGTGAACATGCAACATAATTCAAAGTATAGACATAATAGTTACAATAAATCCAACAAATTGCCTCGATTAGATTTATTATAACTATTGAAGGAGTTAGGGAAACGTTAGCCTCACCTGTGGGTAGGGTTATCCAGACCTGAACTCTAAGGAGAGATTTTCTCCTTTTTAATTTCTGCAGAGATGTGAGTTCTGCAACAAAAATATGCCAAACTTCCCAGGAAATTGTCATGGTAGAGGATGGCAACTTGATCTTGATTAGGGAATAAATATGAGAGAGATGTAAGAGCAGCTCAGATCCCTGCCTGAAAACATCTGGAGGAGAAGAAGGACTGCCCTACCGGGTTCTCGAACCCGTCTTGAAAAATAAGGAGTGGACTCTCTGAGCAACAACAGGTAAAAAAGTGCTGGAAGTCTTATATTCCGTATAGGTTCTTTAATATAGGTGGCAGACCTGGCACCATTGGCATTGGTCTCCCTTCCATTTTTACTGTTGCCGCATGCGTTTGGGCACTTTGTCACTGCTGTCCAGTGCCACTGCGCAAGTGCTCCCTACTGTAAATGAATGTATTAATTGGTGATTCCATGATTGACTATTTGGTTTACTTTTCAGACCCTAGTACAGTGCACCAGGAGTGCCCAGGGCTTGTAAATACACATGCTACTAGTGAGCTTGCAGCACTGGTTGTGCCACCCACAAGAGCAGCCTTGTAAAATGTGTCTAAGGTCTGCCATTGCAGAGCCAGTGTGCAGTCTGTTACTGTCATGCTGACTGGGCAAGTGCACCCACTTGCCTGTCCCTAACCCTTCCCTTTTCTTCATATCAGACAACCCTATGGTAGCCCCAAGGGCAGGGTGCATTGTAAGTATAAGGTAGGACTAACCCTGGGCAAAGCACTACGCTACACTCGCATAGTTTGCGAAGTTTGCACAACTTTGCACTACACAAACTGCACGTAGCACAGTGCAAACATGCTTAGCGTAATGCAGCGGTTATTATTGCTTACTCACGGTCCTCAACGTCAAGTTGGCGGCCACAAGCAAGCAAGATGACATCCTCTCGAGACTTTTTCTTTGTTCGCGATCAGCAACATCAAGTTGCCGATTCAGAGCATGGAAAATAAACCTCCCGGCGAGATTCTCAACGCGGGGAGGTCAGGATTCTCATTGCGAGTTGTCGTGCATGCTCGCACCGCTCGCGATGAGAAACTACCAGTCCGCGTTGAGAAAGCTGCAGCTCGAGTAAAAATCTACTCAAGCGGCAGAAAAGTACAGCTTGCACTGTGCAAGATGCCGTTTTCAATGACTGCACTGTATTTTTCCCATGCAAATTTATTTCACCCAACATTATTGTAGCAAAAGATATACAAATTTATAACATTTGTAATTTTATTCTTCCTCTGGAGAGTTCATAAGGTGAACTTACAAGGCGCATCTCGGACAAGATTGTTTGTTGTTGGCAGTGTTTCAATGTCATGGCTTGTGGACACTGGGGAATTCAGCACATGTGCGATGAGGGTTTCAATATGGAGTTCAGCAATGACACATCAGGCCCAAATATGAGCTAGTAGCAAAGTTAAAGAGAAACAGTTTTAGAACAAAGAAAAAATGAATGCACTGTATACCACTAAGCAGAACAAACAATTTTAGTACAAACAGCAGCATAAGCATTAGCATGTGAGGTTTTAAGCGCCTATTTCTGGCACTACTGCGCAGAAGCAAAGATTTCCAACCAAGAGACAGATACGTCACACCACGTGAGCGTTGCAGACACCTCCACACAAGAGTTCCGCATTGCAGCGGCCATTTTAATGCATTATAGTTACTGTTAGTAAAAGCACATTGGCAAGCTTCCCCTAGATACTAGAAATGTCATGTGGTTTAATTATAAGTAAACAAATCATGTTTATTAATACATTATATGTTATTTTGAGAGGGCTGAATCCAAGCAAGTCTCTTTAAGTGCGAAGCCATCTTATCCTGTGCATTGTGCCTTTACCTGACTATCAATAGCATATGGTAATTAAAAAATGGGACATAATCCCTAGTTACATTTTCACAGAGAACATCAGAGATTATAAATTCCCTTGCATTAAAAATGCAGAAGCAGTAGAAAAATGTGTGAAAGCTTCCTCACTAGAAATTATGCAAAATGTGTATGGACCCGGAGCCTCATGAGCTATGAATGCTAAGAGTGAGTTACATGATGGAAAGTGAACCGGCAGCGGCCATCTTACCCAGTGAGATTGGCTTTCTAGGCAAACGTGAGTATTTAGATGTTTAAAAACAAGGGACAATATATCCCCAATCCATATATAAAACAAAATTAAAGTAGAAGTTACTTATTCACAAGAGCATAGAAGTTACTTATTCATATATATATATATGAATATACATATAGAATATAGAAAATACATATAGAAGTTACATAGAAGTTACTTATTCACAAGAGCCAGGAGGCCCATAGAAATGAATGGGAAATTTGCTAATGGCTATTTGCTAATCGCAAATTGTGCGAATTTTCAAGGGTGCAGGGGGTGTCTCAAGAACACCCTGCTGCACCCCTGAAAATGACATGTGTGCGCATATGGCGCACATACATGTCCTAAGGGCATGTATGTGCGTCATATGACACCCTCACAAATGCACAATTGTGCATATTTACAAGAAATCGCAAATTACCATCAACTACAAAGTTGGTGGTAATTTGCGATTCCTAAACCTGAATTTGCATTTTTAAAATGCTTCATACATAGCATTTAAGGAATCGCAAAATTGCGATTCCTTAAATGCTATAGCAAAATAAGGAATCCCACATTTTTGCGATTCCTTATGATGCTATTTTTTGATACATTGCAAAAATGCTAAAAAGGCCTTTTGTGATTTGCTAAGGCCGAAATTCTGCGAATTTCGGCCTTTGCGAATCACAAAAGCCTTGATACATATGGCCCTAGTCTTTTGCCTAATCCGTTCATGAAAGTTGGCCAAAGCCTTATGCGTTCCTGTCCAAATCATAAGAACATTGTCAATGTATAAATACAATTTCTTCATAAATTGTTTGAAAGTATTGTCTTCCCCATAAATCCACTTTCTTTTAAAAAAAGACATAATCTATCTCTAGTGCAAAATTACAGCCCATCGCGACACCCTTAATTTGTAGATATAGATCCTTTTTAATAAAAGGTTTTTCAAACACATGGATACCAACGCAACCAAACATTAGGCAAAAACATTGTAGAGTTGAGTACTAGAAGTCCATGTGGGCAAGAGGCTCAAGGAGGGAACCACAAGCTAAAATATTCAAGGTTCATAAGGCCCTTTGTGTACTTTCTGAGTAGGAGGTTTCTTTTTTGGGGGAAACAACTACATTACTATAGATTTTTAATTTATTTGTGAACCAAAAAAGTAGTGGAGGGAGAAAAATCAGTGGTCGAAAACGATAAATAGGAAGGAAAAGAGAACATGGAAGCCACCAAATGACAAAACTAGAAAAATAAATACTCAAACAAAATACATAAAGAGAAAGAGACAGAATAAGAGCGAGCTGGGAGACGATTAAAATGAGAGCAGTCCCTGGAGAGAGGTAAACGTGTGGATAGTGCAAAACATCATCTTTGGAGAGAGAAATGTGTAAAATGAATAGTAAAACTACAAAGGAAGGATGCAGGGACATCATGGAAGTAGGTGGGCAGAAATGTAGGGAATTGTAGGTAACTCTGAAAGACGTAGAGGCACACAAACTATCAAGAGCAGATGGCCAGACAGGGAAACAGAGGGTGAGCAGAAAGAGCTGTGAAACAGGAATCAATGGAAAACATCCAGCAAGGAACACAGTGCAGTGTAGTTGTTCCACGTCAGGTGTGAGTAGATTGTCCTGTCCTGATTTTTTGTTTGCATTATAACACTTGAGGTGAATTTGTAATGTTCAAAATAAGAATACAAATACCATGATGCAAAAAAGAACTGAGTGAGGAAGGGATGCTGGTTTGTGCACAGCGTGGGAGATCTTGAAAAGGCAGCAGAAAGATTAGATTAAAGAGGAAAGGCAGAATGAAGTGCAATTGATTAACTAGTGATATTGATTCATTTTGTGGTTGAAGTGCATTCCTTCATCTGCATCCAGACTGGCCATCAAACATATGCATGGCACAGCAAGCTTACAAAACAGTATCCCCTTGAGTTCCCCTGCCCTGATTTCCCAATCTCACCTCTGTTCTGGGTGGAGCCAGGGTTTTATGACTGAAATATTGTAATATCAGTTCCATAATAATCATTCACTTCACTCCTAGCATCTATTCTTTATCACCATTTGAGGACTTGGATCTGACCTGCTTGGAAAGACATGTGGCGCCAATCAAATAGCTATGCCATGTAGGCTCTCCAAGCTTGGTTGATAAACAATACTAACAAGCATTTGCAATGCAATAGGTCTCCCACTTGCAAGAGTTTGAGCTATTAACATTGTAAATGACAAAGTCTTTTATTTATGTTTTGAAAACCTGCAAGGAGTGTGTAAACACACTTTGTACTTACAGTCCTTGCTCATGAGAAGCAAGGCTGGCAATAACTGCACGACTTTTACTGCCAGCCTTGCTTCTCATAAGCAAGGACTGTAAGTACAAAGTGTGTGTTTATACATTGCCTGCAGGTTTTCAAAACACATAAATTAAAGGTATTGTCATTTACAATGGCAATAGCTCAAACGCTCGGAAATGCAGGATCTATTGCATTGTAAATGCTTGTTTTGTCAGTGGTCAGGAACTGCAGTCTGTCTGTTGCCTTGTCATCACTATTAAAACATGTGGCAATTCACCTATTTATATACTGACGAAACACGTGTCGGTTGGATTGCTTAAGAAAACATTAAAACACTGTATTAATCACGAATTATACGAAAAACGTCTTGTTTTTTTCCTCAGGCTTTGTTTTAAATGTACATCTGTCCACACTTACACACCGTGTAATACTCGATTGTTCTGTATTTGTATTTGTATTTGTATCTGTATGTGGATTTATTAAGCGCGATTGATGCCCGGGGGCGTCCAAGCGCTGAGGGACCGACAGATGTATAGGCAGAGGCGGCGGTAGTTACCAGAATTATTTTGGGGAGTTGAAAAGGAGAGTCTTGAGCTGTTTCCGGAATGAGGTAAGATTAAGATTGACTCTCAGCTGTAGGGGAAGGGCGTTCCATAGCTTGGAAGCATTATGGGTGAAGGTCCTACCTCCTGCTCTGGCTCTTTTTATTCTGGGTTCGGTGGCCAAAAAAAGTCTGGTTTGACCGTAGGTTTCTGCTTGGATGGTAGTGAGAGATTAGGTCGCGGGTGATGATTGAGCCTTTGTCCCAGAAAGCCAAGTGGGCAATACACAAGGCTTTGAAGTGGATTCTTTGGTGGACTGGCAGCCAGTGTAGACTGGTCAGACTAGCTCTGACGGATTGTCGGCGTGGGAGCTGGAGCAGTGTCCGAGCTGCACAGTTCTGCACTCTTTGAAGTCTCCGCAATGTGTAGTCTGGTGCAGCGAGGTATAGGACGTTATTGAAGTCCAGGCGGGACTGGATCAGACCCTGGATGGCCACTTGTTTTGCCTCCATAGGTAAAAGATGAAGAATTTTTTTGAGCATTTTAAGAAGGCCAAAACAGGTGGTTCTGTGCATGGGTATCCTGTTGAAATTTTGTAGTGCGTTGGTTTCTTCCATCACACAATTTGGGGGTTATAGGGCTTATCCCCTCACCCATTTCTGCCCCAACTCACTTCTCCCTGCCCCTGCAAAGATGCTGGAATCTCATGTAAATCGGCACCTTAGCTCCTTTCTAGGAGATTCGGCGCTTCTGGACCCCTCCCAGCATGGCTTTAGGAGATCTCATAGTACTGAGACTGCCCTTACGGCAGTTTTTAATATTATTCACTGCCAGGTTGATAAGGGCTATACCACCCTCCTGGTCCTGCTGGACCTGACGGCGGCGTTTGACACTTTGTCTCCATCTATTTTGGTCACCCGCCTCAGGGATATAGGGGTCGGAGGTCTTGCACTGAGCCTCCTGGCTTCCTTTTTAAACGAAAGGGAGCACAGAGTGAAGTTGGGCCAGTTTCTTTCTACCCCTAAACCTGTGCACTGTGCCCCCCTCCAGGGCTCTGCATTGAGCCCTACTTTATTTAATATCTATGTGGCCCCACTTGCCAGGTAGTTAGATCTTTTGGGTTGGAAGTTCCATAATATTCATTTACTTTACTCATACGGCGATGACACTCAAATAATGGTCTCCCTTACACAGCCCCTGAAGGAGTCTGCTCTGAACTTCAGGAATTGTATGGAGGCCATGACTCAGTGGATGGTACAGAACTTCCTGAAACTAAATGGGGAGGAAACTGAGGTGCTGATCTTTAGGGGCAATCAGGATATCTGGTCCAAAGACTAGTGACCTGCCTCCCTCGGGGATTGCCCCCTTCCCCATCAGGTTGCTAAAAACGTAGGAGTCTTTGTGGACACTGCTCTTTCCTTTGACCGTCAGGTCAGCAGGACTGTCTCCACCTGTTGTGGTATCATCAGGGTCCTCAGAAAAATTGCCCATTTTCTCTCCCATGATGCCCGCAAACTGTCCACTGTGGCATTAGTCTCCTCAAAATTAGACTATTGCAATGCCCTCTATGTGGGCATAAAAAAGAGCCTTATCCATCATCTTCAGATGGTCCAGAACGCAGCGGCAAAGATGTTCTTAAACCTTCCTAGACTCGCCTCGGCCACAGCAGCCCGGAGAAGTCTACACTAGCTTCCCATTCAGTCCAGGATTTCTTTTAAAATTCTCTGTCTTGCCTATGTGGCCGTTCATGGCACGGGTGTTGTGGGTCTTAAGCCTCTTATTCATATCTACTATCCCTGTCGACCCCTTAACTCATCTAATAAAAATCTTCTTGAGGTTCCCAAATTTGTTAGAGCCAAATGGGGAGGCAGAGCATTTTCCTCGGTTGTACCCAGGCTATGGAATTCTCTTCCTCCTGAACTCCTGGGGCTACCGTTGATTGTGCTGTTTCGTAAAGCACTGAAAACTTGGCTTTTTTCTGAAGCGTACCTGTAGATCACCTCATCGGCTACTATACATTTCTGGACCTGCTTAGGCGCCTTAATGCCCTTGGGCTAAGTCGCGCGTTATAAGACTCCTATCATCATCACCCATTTGCACCCCACCCCTACCCTGAAGGTTCTAAACCTACTGCGTCCACGTTCAGCAGAGCCCCCTTTCTTTTCCCTGACTAAAAACCCTTTGCAAGTAGATTTAAGTATGGATGAAGCACTCACCCTTTCATCTGGCAAAGTATGTTTACTTTCAGATAAGTAAGCAAATTATACACACAACTGAGATCTAGCAGTTCTGAATACAAAGACGAAGTATGTCGGCTCAATCAGGATCCCTTAAGTAGCCTTGATTCTATGAAGACAGACACATTGAAATGCCCTCTGAATCAATGGAATCAGAATGCAACGACAAATAATTATTCACCATTGGCCCTTTAATTGTGGAAATGTTTACTGTACAATATCTTCAAAGCTGGGTATGGATATCAATCAGACAGTGCTGGATACCCCCAAATTCAAACAAGAACAGGAGTCTTTGGCATTATGATCTGGTACTGTGTTATGGGCAGACTCTGGATGGGTGGCACATCATGTGCAGTGTGCTATGTGTGTATGATTTTGCTGAATGATAAGGGCAGGGGCAGCATTTCACAATTGTATACAAGTCAGGTGGTGCCTTTATTTCACTTTGAGCACTGTATTAGGAGTGTTTTTACAGGATTCCCTTTTTAAACTGAATTGTTTCTTTGTCTTTGCAATTAATGTGTTTTAAATTTTCTGTGCACTTGTACTTGTGAGCTGTGTTATAGCTAGGAGCTAGGCTTATTAATACATATGAGCTGTGTTTAACACTAGGGGGTCTTTTTACTAATTTGAAGTAGGTCAGCGCTCTAGTTCTTGCCGTGGATGCGGACACTCGGCTTCAAAAACAGTCAATGACGCATCCGAGCTGTGGCACCTTTTTTCACTTTGAGCACTGTGTTAGGGGTGACTTTACAGGATCTGTTTTTTAAACAAATTGTTTCTTTGTCATTATATGTAATGTGTTTTAACTTTTTCTATGCACTTCTACTTACGAGCTGTGTATAGCTCAGGACTGGGCTTATTGATACATACGAGCAGTGTTTAATTCAGCGGGAGGGCTTTTTACTACTTTGAAGTAGGTCAGTGCTCTAGTTCTAGACGCTGACACTCGGCTTCAAAGACAGCCAATGACGCATCCGCGCAGCAGGCTTGGCTAAGGCAAGCCCGTGTACGCCCTTTCCGCGCCAGACCGGCCCAAGCTCTTCCCCATGACTATGCTATTCTGAGGCAGGACCGTGATATCGGCCGAGGTGGTGGCATTGCCATAATTTACAAAAATAATTGTAGATGCAGGTCTACCATAAATCCCTTACCTGACTGCGAGAGCTTAGCCTTTGCGATCATTTTTTCGCCTACATGCACCTTTTCAGGAATGTTAATATATTGTCCCCCAGGCGCACTGGGCCATTTCTGTAATGATTTCCCAGATATTGTAGCTAACTGTGCCAGCCTTTCACCAAACTTGTCAATTTGGGTGATTTTAATATGCACTTTGATGACCTGCATTCCTCCTCTACATTGGATCTTATCAAAGGTTTGGAAACGTTTCAATTTAAGCAAAGAGTGTATGGCCCACCCACAATCAAGCTCATCTCCTTGACTTCATATTCTCTCATTTACAGGACCTTGTGGTAGATGATCCTATGCCCGTTTCCTGGTCAGATCATTCCCTATTACCAAACGCCTGGACCCCACAGGACTCCCTGTTGCCTTTTGCCAGAACAAAAAAATGTGCTTGCATCTGGTCTAAATTATCTTGGAAACATGGGAAACCAAGTTAAAAACCACTATTCCTTCATCTCATCCCAACCCCATTGTCGCTAATGATAATTTTTATAGTTGGCTTGAATCTTCACTTGACTTAGTCCTCTCCAGGAAAGAATCCCACCATCTAGTAGGAACCAATAAAAATGTCTGGTATTCCCATAAACCCAGGCAACTTAAACAAGCATGTAAACAACAATATGAAAGAAAATGGAAAGGGGCGACCACTCGGTCCCCCCGAACGTATGGATGAGTGCCTCGATCCCCCCGGGAAGCCATTTTTGGGCGGGAGGCGCGTCTCGGCTGGTATGCCCGAAGTGGCGTGGCCGGGGCGCGCTTTTTCCCGCCCTAGAGTGGGCTGGCCTAGACACCGACGCAGCCAGCCACGCCCTCGGGGCGGGCAGGGGCGGGTTTTCGCCCGCCCTGAAGACGGATAAAAGAAGGCGCAAGACCAGAAGACGTCCTCTTGTTCTTGTGCTCCGAAGCTGCACCTCCTCGCTACACGTGAGCTCGGGACGGAACGAAGAGCCAATTTTGAGCGTTTTGATCTTTTTCTTTGTCTTCTAGATACTTCGTCATAGAGATGCCCAAGAAAGGCCCAAAGAGAATGACGACCGAGCAGATGGTTCGGGCCCTCTTTAAGGATATGTCCGACATAAAGAAGCGGCTGGCGGAGCGAGACGGGGAGGAAGGATCGGGCCAACCACCGGCTGGAGGGAGACCTAAGAGGCCGAGAAGGGTTCCAGCCGGGGGAGATGTCCCGGCTCCCTCTGCCCCGCTCGAGGCGCCGAGCCCAGTACCGATCGAGGGGAATCCAATCCCCGTTGTCGTCACCCCGACACCTAAGGAAGATATGCCCCCCGAGCTGGCAGCACAGCTAGCAGCTTGGTTGGGGGATAGCAGTGATGGCGCCACGGCTGCCGAGGCACAGGCGCTGATAAAGGGACTTCGTGAGAAGAAAGAGGCAGCTAGAGTGGCTGCACCGTTGGCAGGGACAGACAAGCCGCAAGCGGCAGAAGCTGCGTCCGGTTCAGGTAAGCGGC
This sequence comes from Lissotriton vulgaris, assembly GCF_964263255.1. NCBI lineage: Eukaryota > Metazoa > Chordata > Amphibia > Caudata > Salamandridae > Lissotriton > Lissotriton vulgaris. The sequence goes on from NC_141689.1 coordinate 138,493,438, forward strand.
CATTGCCGATTGCACGGGACGAGTCAGCACCCTCTCGTAGAGAGAGATTGGGACAACATGTGCCTTTAGCCATAAAGGAAAAGATCTGGGCAGGGGAATACGTGAATATTTTTTCCTTGCTTGTTGATCATTATGATGTGGAGCATGTAAAAAGTCAGAAGGACCTAATGCATCCGAGTGTTTGGCGCGCAAAAATGGCCGCCTTTAAGGTAAATGAGAACATTGGCAACTGGGGCAATGCCTGGGGTATTTTTACATCGATTTTGGGGGAACGTAGGCCCGAGTTGCTTCCTGAGTTTCCCGTTTACCAATCACGAATTATGGGTTACTCGACGGCGTATCAAGGTAACCATTGGTTTTGTTATGATAATCTGTTCAGGAAAGAAAAGGAACATAACAAGAGTTTGACCTGGGATTGTTACGATTCTTTAACGTGGGATAAAATGAAGGAATCGGGAATGTTAAGAATGCCATTGGTCGGGAGCAATATTGTTGATCACTCCCGCCAAAATGTGGGGTCGCCCTTTCGACCAAGTACGAGCACCGACGACCAGTCGAGGCCCGCAGGTAATACCGGAAGAAAGGGTTTCTGTTATAACTTCAACAGAGGGAAATGTACCAGGCCTCCGGGGTCCTGTAAATTTAGACACGAGTGTAGTACGTGTGGGTCATCCCATCCTGAGTCATCGTGCAGAGCCAGAACGGGTGAGAATGGGGGTAAGGGAGGCGCCAAACAGGTCTAATATAGTCCGAGGGGCGCCTTTACCAACCCCGATTGATACCTTGGCAATGATCCCCTGGCTCAGCGATTACCCAGATCGTGCTTCTGCCGGGGTGCTGCGGAACGGTTTTACACATGGTTTCCGCATCCCGGTGGGGGACTTTCAGGGTGTAGGGATTTGCAAGAATCAGCTTTCCGTCTTACAACATTCATCTGTGGTGCAGGAAAAAATTCAGAAAGAGGTTAGCCGGGGACGGGTTGCCGGCCCGTTTAGTGTACCCCCGGTACCGGATTTTGTTTGTTCTCCGTTAGGGGTGGTCCCCAAGAAGGACCCAGGTGAGTTTCGTCTGATCCATAATCTGTCTGCTCCACACGGCCTTTCGGTAAACGACGCAATTAATCCTGAAGTTTGTTCGGTGCGATACGCATCGTTTGATGAGGCAGTAGCCATCTTGAATCGCCTGGGGCCCGGGACGTTGATGGCGAAATCAGATATCGAGTCAGCGTTCCGGTTGCTCCCGGTACACCCAGACGATCAGCGTCTTTTGGGATTCGGGTTTCAGGGATCCTTTTACATGGATAGGTGTATGCCAATGGGATGCTCTATATCATGTGCTTATTTTGAGCAATTCAGTACTTTCCTGCAATGGGTGTTCACTAAGAAGACGGGTTTTCGAAATGTAATGCACTACCTTGACGACTTTTTGTTCCTTGGCCCCGCCGGAAACCCCGAGTGTGCCCAGGCCTTAGATGAATTCTGTGTGTTGATGGGTCATTTTGGCGTGCCGTTGGCACCGGGTAAAACTATGGGTCCCACGACTTGCCTCGAGTTTTTGGGGATCGAGTTGGACTCAAGGGAGGGGTGTTTCCGTTTACCAGCCAGCAAAGTGTTGAAATTCAGGTCAGCCCTCCGAGTATGTTTAAGTACACCCAAGGTTACACTGCATCAGTTGCAACAATTAGTGGGGAAGTTGAATTTTGCCTTAAGAGTAATCCCAATGGCTCCCCCTTTTTCCCGCTCCATTGCCCAAGCGATGATTGGCCTGAAGGAGGGTCATCATCGCACGAGGTTATCGGCTGAGGTCCGCCAGGACATGCGGATATGGTTAGCATTCCTGGCGGACTTCAATGGCCGAGTCGTCTGGAACAAGCCAGCCGTGTCCTCGGAAGAGCTTGGACTATGGACGGATTCAGCAGGAAGCATAGGTTTCGGCGCCATCTTCGGCACGAACTGGTCTGCTCAAAGATGGCCCCTATGGTGGCACGAAAAGGGGCTAACGAGTAATATCGCTTTCCTTGAATTATTTCCCATTCTCGTGGCCCTGAGAACCTGGCCAGAAGGTTTCAGAGATCATTCTGTCGTTTTTTGGTCCGACAATATGACCGTGGTAGAATGCATCAACAGTCAGTCAGCCCATTGTAAATTGATTTTGAGGCTGCTCAAAGAAATTGTCCTACTATGTATGCAACTGAACGTGGTTTTCAGAGCAAAACATGTCCCAGGAGTGATGAATCAGGCCGCTGACGCACTGTCTCGTTTTCACATGCAGGCTTTCTCGGGTTTCCTCCCTTCAGCGGACCCGGAGCCGGCACCCTTCCCCGAAGCTCTCTGGTCTCTCGGTGCCCCGAACTTCGTCACCTCGTGGGAGAGAGTCTAGCACCCAGGACAAGGAAGGCATATGAAGGGGCGTTCCGGGCCTATTTAGCCTTTTTGGGGGCAGAGAGAGGGGGTCTTTGGGGTCAGGAAGAGTGGGTAGTACTCTTTCTTATGTCTTTACACAGGGCTGGGAAATCGGTGGCTACGGCCCAAAGGCATCGTGCCGCCATTTCCTTTGTTGCCAGGGCCCATGGCATCCTGGACCCAACAGCGTCTTTCACAGTACAGAAAGCGTTGCGTGGGTGGCAACGCCTAGAGGGTCGTAGAGTAGACGTGAGACGACCGATAGGTCTAGACAGGTTGTCCCTGTTACTGGCCACACTCCCGAACACATGCTCGTCCCCTTTTGAGACCTGTTTGTTCCGGACTGCATTTACGCTGGCGTTTCACGGGGCTATGAGAGTTAGTGAGCTGGTTGCAAGGAACAAACAGGATGTGACGGGGGGCTTGTGCAGGGAACATGTTCAGATCAGGGGGGACGCGATGATTGTCTCCTTTCTCCGGTCTAAGACTGACCAAGATGGGAGAGGGGACTGTACGATCATTCGCAGGAACCCCGAGTCATCCATGTGTCCGGTACAGTGCTTAGAAGATTACCTAGCACAGAGAGTGGCATCATGGGGGGGGACATTGTTGAGGCATGCAGACGCCACCCCGCTGACGAGGTTTCAGTTTCAACGGGTGCTTGCAATGGCCATTGCCGCAGCGGGCTTGGACCCGGGCGAATTTGGGACCCACTCCTTTCGTATAGGGGCTGCCACTGAAGCTACAGCCAGGGGTCTTAATGTAGAACAAGTGAAATGTGTGGGGCGCTGGTCCTCCAATTGTTATAAGAGGTACGTGCGATTGCACATGTTGTGAAGCTGTATTCATGTACTCACGCCTCTTGTCTTTTGTTTGTTTTCAGTTGTGCAAGCCTACGCGGCAGGGCAGACTGAGCAGTCGACCCAACACCAGGCCAGCGGTCGCACGTCACCGGCTGTGAAGAAGGAGGTGTGGGTCGTGGGCCACTCATACGTGAGACGGGCCGCAGACGTATTCAAAGCAGGTGACATGATTCACGTACCTGGGGAATACGGGTACAGAGTGTCCTTCTACGGAAGGGGCGGTCTCTGTATTGACCAGTTTCAGGAATTTTTTGAGGGCCTGTTAGAGCGGATGAGGTCACCGCCGTCCATAGTCATAGTGCATTTGGGGGGCAATGATTTGGTCACCACCGGTAGACGACTGCTCCTGGAGGCTATGCTTTCCACGGTAAGTTGGTTAGCGAGGAGAGTTCCGGGGTGCCTAATTGCGTGGTCTCATATGATCCCACGAAAAGTGTGGCGGGGGGCTATCTCGATCCCTGCTTTGAATCATTCTGTTAAAAAATTGAATAACAAAGTGAGTAGGTTGTTCCGTTCCAAGACATTGCATTCAATCTCGCATAATTGTATTAATGATGACAGTATGTATCTGGGGGATGGTGTGCATTTGTCGAGGGCAGGGAATGAGTTACTCATAGGAGACTTCCTAGCCTGGTTAAAATCTTTAAAGCATGACCTTTAGGTAGGAGTTTTGTGGGGGGTCCGGATAGCCGGTCAACTATCCGGACCTGTGGCGGTAAGGTCATGATCGGTGAGCACTAATTGGTAGATCCCTATGAGTGGGCGTCACCCAACACGGATGGGAGCGCTCGGGAGAGGTGGCCATTGGCCCCTCAGTGGGGAGGCGGTCCCGTCTAAGGGCGGGTCGCCGGAAGTAAAGGAAAGGCGGTCAAGGCCCCTTCCTTTGTAGGAGGGGTTACAGCCCCCTCCTGGGGAATTTCCCGGGGCCAGTGTCATCTGCGACGGCAGATGCGGTAAGTTGTGTGGGGTGGGGAGAGGTCAACGATACCTTCTAGATACCACACACAAGTGTTCGAACGACCTTTAAATGGCGTCGAGTCTTAAGTGCCCCCGTCAAGTCAAGGGAAATTGTTAGTAGTTGCACTTGGGTAAGCCCCTGTGCCATCGCCCCTCCTAAGTGGGAGGGGTAAGTCTGGTTAGGGATCTTGACACCGGTTATGACCTTGCCGTTGGCCCTTAAACGTTAGGATGTACAATTTCAGTGTTCTTAGAGAATGTTTTTTGTAGGATGCTAGTTCGGCTAGGAGAACCTCTGTATTAGAGATTATGTTAAGGTTAGCCAAACATCGTAATGTGATAATGAAATTGTACATAACATGAAAACGTTTAATGTTTTAATTTTTTGTTTTAATAAATACGGCCGGGATGGTCACTCCATCCCACATCCAAAAACTTCAAGAACTGTTTCCGGTTTCCCTTCCTTTTGGGGATTGTGTTGAGAGGGGGTGGCGGGTATCTCAGCCATATGGAAAGGGGCGACCACTCGGTCCCCCCGAACGTATGGATGAGTGCCTCGATCCCCCCGGGAAGCCATTTTTGGGCGGGAGGCGCGTCTCGGCTGGTATGCCCGAAGTGGCGTGGCCGGGGCGCGCTTTTTCCCGCCCTAGAGTGGGCTGGCCTAGACACCGACGCAGCCAGCCACGCCCTCGGGGCGGGCAGGGGCGGGTTTTCGCCCGCCCTGAAGACGGATAAAAGAAGGCGCAAGACCAGAAGACGTCCTCTTGTTCTTGTGCTCCGAAGCTGCACCTCCTCGCTACACGTGAGCTCGGGACGGAACGAAGAGCCAATTTTGACCCACCCACCAGCCCCTGAGGACAGCAAAGTTGTTGTGCAATAAAGTGAATTGATAAGTTTGTTTTTTCCGTTTCGTTTACAGGCTATAACAGTATCAGTTTGTGGTTATTCATAATAAAGGATGGTGAATATCGTTTAGGTTGTTACGATTGAAATGATTTGATGTAGTGTTGCATTTCTAGCATGTTCTTTCGGTCGTAGCGACCAATGTTTTCATAGGTTTAAGAATTGTCGTATTTATTTTTTGGTAGGCGGTAAGGTCATGATCGGTGAGCACTAATTGGTAGATCCCTATGAGTGGGCGTCACCCAACACGGATGGGAGCGCTCGGGAGAGGTGGCCATTGGCCCCTCAGTGGGGAGGCGGTCCCGTCTAAGGGCGGGTCGCCGGAAGTAAAGGAAAGGCGGTCAAGGCCCCTTCCTTTGTAGGAGGGGTTACAGCCCCCTCCTGGGGAATTTCCCGGGGCCAGTGTCATCTGCGACGGCAGATGCGGTAAGTTGTGTGGGGTGGGGAGAGGTCAACGATACCTTCTAGATACCACACACAAGTGTTCGAACGACCTTTAAATGGCGTCGAGTCTTAAGTGCCCCCGTCAAGTCAAGGGAAATTGTTAGTAGTTGCACTTGGGTAAGCCCCTGTGCCATCGCCCCTCCTAAGTGGGAGGGGTAAGTCTGGTTAGGGATCTTGACACCGGTTATGACCTTGCCGTTGGCCCTTAAACGTTAGGATGTACAATTTCAGTGTTCTTAGAGAATGTTTTTTGTAGGATGCTAGTTCGGCTAGGAGAACCTCTGTATTAGAGATTATGTTAAGGTTAGCCAAACATCGTAATGTGATAATGAAATTGTACATAACATGAAAACGTTTAATGTTTTAATTTTTTGTTTTAATAAATACGGCCGGGATGGTCACTCCATCCCACATCCAAAAACTTCAAGAACTGTTTCCGGTTTCCCTTCCTTTTGGGGATTGTGTTGAGAGGGGGTGGCGGGTATCTCAGCCATATGGAGAAAAGATTTTGCGGTTATCAGCAAAGTCAAATACAGAGAGGCATTGCAACTCTTTAAAAAGGAAAAAAAGGTAGCTCAACTGAGTTTTTATCATGATAAAATTATTTCAGCAGCCAATTCCCTCCGTGAAAATTTTTAAATCGCTAAATCCCTCCTCACACCTCCCAGTCCCGCATTGCCTCTGATGGCGCCAGGTGGTGGTGTGATGAAATAGCTGAATTCTCTTCTGCCAAAGTCCAAAACATCTATAGGATATTTTTAATAAACTAATTCTTCAACTGATCTCATAACTCCGAAACAGCAAGTCCCGCTGGAAGAGTTTCCTCCTCTGACTTTACCCTCCCTGCAGCGACTATAGAAGCAATTAAAATCGGGCTCCCCATAGACCCCGCCCCCTCTGCCATCTTAAGTTAGATCACTGAAATAGTATCACCGGTTATTTGTGATGTGATAAGAACCTTTCTCCAAACAGGAATGGTGCTCCCCTCTCTGGAAACAGGCAAGGGTCAAAGCACTTTTGAAAAATACAAATCTTGACCCCGAGGAATGAGCTAATTATCTGCCCATCTCTCTGTTGCCCGGAATCAGAAAATTAGCTGAAAAGCATGTCAACTCCATACTGTCAGCAGTTCTGGAAAATAACAATTGCCTTCACTCCACGAAGACAGGTTTCAGATGCTAACACAGCACGGAGACTGCTCTCACTGCTGTGATAGAGAAGTCTACGAAAATACTTGTTGATGGAGGCTGCGCTGCCCTTATCTAGTTAGATCGTAGCGCAGCCTTCAAAACTGTTAATCACCAACTAATGGTCCAGAGACTCAGGAAGGTGGGTGTGTCTGAAATCACCCTGAACTGGCTTCAGTCTTTTCTTGAAAATAGACTTTTTACAGTTTATGAAGATGATGCTGCTTCAAAGCAGATTCCTCTGATGTGTGGAGTCCCCCAGGGATCTTCTATAATTCCTACCATGTTTAACATCTACATGAGTTCTCTGGCAGAAATGGTGCATCCATGGGGAATACAGACCGTCACTTACGCTGGCGACAACCAACTGGTGGTATCCCTCAGCCAGCAGGACAAAACTGACTCTGGTTTAACCTTATGTATCTGGCAGATTTCCGAATGGATGGACAAGTAATTTTTTAAAATTGAATGGAGCAAAGACAGAACTCATGCTCCTTGGTCACTCTGCCCAGCTGCCAAGACCCTCCACATGCTCCCAAAAAACAGATCAAGAGTTTGGGAGTCTGGGGGGAGGAGCCTAGCCCGCGACCATGATGGCCGCCTGATCCCTCGGCTCCGCCGACCCTTCCGTTCATCTCCCGAAACGCCGAATATCCTGCCCATCATCCTTCCCGCTTGTCGGAGTCCTGGATCCGCGAGGCGCTCCTGTATCCAGCGGTGTTCTTTTCGGCGCGATCCTGGTGGCAGTGACGGCGAGGAGTCCCGATCTCTGCTACAGTGTTGCAGCGCTGCGGCCGGGTCTTTGTTCTCCGGAGGCTGCCGTTCCTCGTTGCAGCCACAGCTGACATTGTATCAGGACGGGGTCGGCTGACTGGAATCTTTCACCGCACTGCTATCCCAGCTGTAGCGTGCCGCCCTGTCCTGCATTCCCTGGCGCCGGACTCGGTTTCGCACAGTGATCGACAGACTTCACCCTCCCCGCAGCCAGTGGACGGCTCCGGACATCTTCTTGTCTTTCAGGACTGCGCCGGGAGCCATTTTGTTCAAGGCGCTCGGCGGCCATTTGGCGTGCACCTAGTGACAGTGCTGCACTGACGCCGGAGACTGAGCGAGGGGCACCGTCTTGCTGCTGTGCTCCCGGAGCGACACCATTTGGGGACCGGCTACTGGTAGGCGGCTGAAGTGATGGCCGAAGGTATCCAGTCTCGAAGGTTGCGACGCGATCCCGAGCCCGGGGTGCGTGGGACGACAGCTCCCTCTCCTCCTGCGGTATCTCTCAGCCTCGCGGATATTATGCTTGCTCTGACAGACCTCCGTGGAACTATGTGTGCCATGGTCCTGAACCTGAAATGCCAACCGGATATCTCCGTTAATGCAGAACCCTTGGATGGTCATATCGCGCCCTCTGTGCTGTGCACCTCGCCACACCCGGTGCTTGTCTGTGACTGCCAACCTGCTCAGACGGACCTGATGGTGCTGGATGAAAGTGATGTCGCTGCTGCCGAGCTACTCAGTATTGTTGCAGGGGTGTGTGGAGATCTCGGTCCTTGGCGGACACTGGGGACTTGTGTCTGGGCGCCTGGCCTCACGACTGCTTCGGGGCTTCCTCACGGGTCCCACCGGTCCATCCTGGAGTTGCAACTACTGTTCTTGCTGGCTGCCGTTCACGCGCTGCGATTGTGCGTTGACACCTTCTGGATGGACATTCCTCGTCTGGTTCTGTGGCGGTGTGACTTTGGTGGCTGGCATCGTGTGCTGCAGTGGACCTCACCTTTGCTTTCTTCGTCAACGGTGGCTGTTTTAGATCTGGACTCCGTCAACTTGCTGGATCGCAGGGGACAAGGATAAGAACGCTTCTCTCGTTTGGCTGTATCCGGTTATGTGCTTTGCTGGGACTGTAACGGACATTTTGGGAGTTAAATGTTGGTCAGGTACTGGGTCGGGGTCCGGGGACGGGTGGCCGAGGGTAACAACGCTGATTGTTTTGGAACGTTTATTTGGCCCTCCTCCGGTCTTATGTGTCTTATTATCCTTCTTCTCTTGTTTCTGTTCTGAGAGTTGGGAGATTGGGATGGTCTTTCTCACTCTCTATACTCTCTTTCCCACTTGGGGTTCTTTTGGGGCGACAGGCATGCCTATTGGGGGGGGTGGGCCGTGGCCTTCCGCTGGTATGCAGGGTGGGGGGATGGGATGTGTTTTATGTCTTTTCTTTGTCTCTATGGCCCCCTTTCTCTTTCTTTTTCTCCTCTTCTTCTGTCTCTTTCTCTTCTATATTTCTCTGTTTCTTTGGGGTCGGGGTTCAGTGTTAGCAGGGAGTTTATTGGTTTGTATCATTCTGTGACATAGCGTTTGGTCTTAGTTCCTTGATGGTGGCCGCCTGTTTTCCTACAAATGCCTTCCTCTATCACGCCTCCTTCTGGGTGCTCCTTGAACGATGATGGCTCTCCTGGTCAGTGATTGGCTTCTACTCTCTTCGTAGTTTTCTATATTGTACTCGACAAAATCATAAAATTAAACCTTTTCCTATCCTGACATTATGGTTCTATGTTCTATACGATACTTTTCGCACAGAGACTGCTTTAACGGCGTTCTGCCCTATTGGTTTTTTCTTCTATCCTTTTCCAATATGTCATAGCGGCCGGCCCCGAGGGGTTGTAGGCAGACGCTGTGTATTGTGCATTTAACAAATAAAGGTTTTTTAAAAAAAAAAAAAAAAAAAAAGAGTTTGGGAGTCTGGCGTGGAGAAGTGTGGCTCACTGGTTAGAGGAGGCAGACCCTGAAGCAGAGGTCAGACCCGGGACCAGGGTTCAATTCCCGACGCGGCAGGGTCTTGAGCTCAAATGTCCATGGACTTGATAATTCTCGCTTCGGTGCCTGACCCAATCATGGGTTCACACTCTGCAACTCTGGGCATTAAGCTTGCTTAATCTCCACAACGGCCCCCCGCGGCGGGATGCCTGACTTTCACCTTGGGGATGCCCTGTAGGGGCTATCTCACAGGGAAAAGCCAGGACGGGTTCCCAAGGCAAGCGCGGAGATACCCCTTCAGGGGTCGATTCAGGCGCTATATAAGAAACATAATAATAATAATAATAATAATAATAATAATAATAATAATAACTGCAATTTGGACTTTAAAGAACAAGCTCGCAAAGTCGCAGCCAATTGCTATGGACTCTTTAGGATGATAAGGAATATTCTTTATCTTCTTCCTTTTGTCGCCAGACGATTATTCGTTCTGGCACTGATACTCTCACTGCTGGATTAAGCGACTGCAGTCTATCTGGGAGCACCACAGGGCACCACTAAGAGTTTGCAAACTGTTCAGAACTGTGAAGCCCACCTATTCCTGAACATTCCCAAACGTAGTTCAGCCAACCCAGCCTTAACTATTTTGCACTGGCTCCCCATAAAGGAAAGAATTAGATTCAATGCAATGTGCATTGCCCATAAAGCTATTTCGGGGAATGGTTCCCCAATGATTCATTCTATGGAGCAACTCTAGCACCCTAATAGGACTTTGAGATCTAACAATGAACGTTTACTCGCAGTTCACAGGATCAAGTGATCAAGAACTGGAGGTTGGCGATTTTCATACAATGCAGCTAAGTTTTGGAACCGGCTCCCCGATCATATACATCTGGAATCTAATCATCTTAATTTCAGAATACAGCTTAAAACTTTTCTTTTCTCTTGTTCTGCTCTTAGTTTAATAGGTGCCACATTAAGCGCTGGGATGCCCATGGGTAGCCATGTGCTATATAAATGTGTATTCATTCATTCATTCAGTCAGCCAAGTAACCCTTTGCCTGTAATGTGTGAGGGTGCAGGCCTGAAGCTAACATCTGTCCATACGTTTGTACATGGTGCAGTTTAGTAGCAAAAACTGTTTGGAACAACATGCCAGCTGACTGAGGCTTGTGGGTGCTGTGCTGGATGCATGTAGGATGATGTCTAGCATGCACTACTGGCTGTGGTTGTGTCTGTATTAATGATGTGCAACTTCTCAACAGGTGTCTTAAGCATGCTTTCCAATACAGCCATAGTATAAAACTGTTTGCACTCCCAGCTGGGCATGGAGTCGGTAAGTGTAGCTAATTCCAGCATAATTGTCAAGCAGAATGGCCACTCACTCTCTCCTCCTGAACGGCAGCTGCTCCTTGTATTACTCTTCCTTCTTCTTCAGTTGGCGCTCCTTCTCTTCCAGCTGCTTCGCCTGAAATAAATTGTCAACACAAAGCAATAACCAGTAGGAGCAGGCGACAGCACGCAGACTCTGCAGCACTTTTCACAAAACCTACTGCATGAGCACTCTGCGGGACTTTCCATATGCGCCAGTCTCACTGCCAAGTCATTCAATGAAGCACAACTGTGTGCCACAAGCACCAAAGTCACAGGGACAGCAGCGCCAATACCAGGCAAGCTAACAAAGGACTCGAAGTGTGGGTGGAAGTGGAGCTAAACAGGGGAGACTTACCCGGGCCTCCTGCTCTTGAAGCAGGACAGGAAATAACACAAACATTTGTAATGCAATAATGCTTGTAATGCTTGTTATTTCCTTGACCGGCAACTCCATTTCTTTAGACGTGGCTTGTCTAAAGAAAGGGACACAACTACCATTAAATGTAAAGCGTGGAATGGGATGCTTACAAGAACATTAATAGTCCCTAAACAAAAAGACATAAGCCTGCAGCGTAAGGAAATTGTAATTGGTCAGTGCTCCTCACTTGCAAATGGAAGTGATGTATCGGGAACACTGGCCAATAAGGACCCAGGAAATAAAAGCAGTAGCGTTTCTAACCAATGGCAAGAAGCAGCTGTAAATACACTCTGTACAGTGATTACAGCAGGTCTTGCAGACAGCATATGTGTTGGATAGCGGAAGAGTAACAATTATTATTCCATTATTATTCCAACTCTAGTGAGTGCAATGGTCGGGAAAGTGTTGGATAGCAGAGAGGCAAAAAATAATATTCCCACACGAGTGAGAGCAAAAGTAGGGTAAGTGTTGAATAGCAGAGAGGTAAAAAATGGTATTCCCACTCCATTGAGTGCAACAGTATGGAACATGTTAGATAGCAGAGGGGTAAAAATGACTATTCCAACTCCAGTGAGTGCAACAGTAGGGAAAATGTTGAATAGCGGAGTCGTAAAAATTACTGTTCCAACTCCAGTGAGTGCAACAGTAGGGAAAGTGTTGGATAGCGGAGGGGTAACATTTACTATTCCCACTCCGGTGAGTGCAACATTAGGGAAAGTTTTGAATAGCGGAGGGCTTAAATTTACTATTCTCACTGCAGTGAGTGCGACAATAGGAAAATTGTTGGATAGCAAGAGGGGAAAACATTACTTTTCACACTCCAACAGTTAAAAAAACTATATATGAATTATATATAAAATAGAAAATATATACAAACAAAAACATTAATTAATACATAAATGTATTAATTATGTTCCCTACCCTATAACAAGGGTAGGGACTTATAAATAATGATTACATTTTGTACACAAATAGACAAGCCCAATAGAGAAAGCCTTTTTCTCCCTATTTGTGTGCTCATCCAGTAGGAAAACTGCACAAGGTCTCAAGATCTTGATCATCCCATCCCTATTCTAAAGAGCTGCAGCAACTATCACCATTTATAATAATGGAATAATACTCATATAATCTTCAGACCGAAACTTACTTCTATTTGACAATATCTTTTCTCTAATTAAGGAAAAAGTCAAACATTCATACTGACCCTCCCTCGACCGCCCCAACTCAAGTACGCCACGGAGTATCCATGCTAAAGCACCCACAAAACAAACCCCTCTGATGATCCATCTCACACAGCCACACACACCAGTCCCGATAGATACCTTAAGATGCAATAACCACGCCCCTAAACCAACAGCACTCATTCCTCACCTAACATCCACACAGATAGCTTCCCTCCCACCCACACCCCAACTACCCTGAACATCTCCTCAGCCTCACCGAATCCTCACTTCCACCAGTCACATTCCCCTTCTCCTCCCACCACTCTTTCCCTTCATTCTTCCCCTAATCATCCTCTCGGACGTCATTTCGCCAAACTAGACCATCCTAAGCCCCCTAGCTACATTCCAGACCCACCTTCCCCCTTACACTCATACCGTACAATAATCGCACAACCCACTCCTGACCCCAGGCTTGATGAAATTATACTTTGACAGCAAGAAGTCAAAAAGGACATCCAACTCCTACAAGATCTGATTCTCAATATACTGAACATCAAAAGGAAGGTTTGAGACTCGTCCATAGTAACCGCCCCCCCCACACCCACACCATCTAAACCCAGCACACCAACTGTATCCACCCCCTGTGATGTATCTGGCATTGAAATGGAGAACTGTCCTTTACCCCAATGCCACATCCCGACCGGTACGAAGAAATGTCCCTTCATCATCCAATGACATACACTCCCTACTACGCTCCTACAAGCTCCCCTATCCCACCCACAATACCGAATGTTCCAAAAACCACATAAATCAACCCTCCCTAATCCAAGCCATCACCTCTAATCCACACAGAGCTCCTACACATAACCCTAGAGCAATATCCAAAGACAAACTTATGCGAGTCCCCATCCCAACATCAAACCATCATTAAGCCACATCTCAAATGCATCATACTCAATTATAGATCAGCTTCAAGACATGCAGCTGACATAGCAGAACTCATACTTACTCATGAACCAGACCTCCTAATACTGACCGAAACTTGGTTAAATAAATCATCTAGTCCTATCCTAGACATTCTGCTCCACCCCAAATCAAGAAATCATCTGGCTAGATAGATCTGATAGACCAGGGGGCGGTATTGCCTGCATTAACCAAAACAGTCTATCACTAAACCGATCACATTCTCCATTACTATCATCATGTGAATACCTCTGCATGGACATCATAAGCAACAATAAACCAGTTTTCTCATTGCACACATTCTACCACCCTGCAGGTGACAACCTCAATTCCGTCGAACAATTCATGGATATTGTAATGACAAACACCGGTCTCCCAGATTGCCCAAATATACCTTGGAGACTTGAATCTCCATTGGAACAACATCAATGACCCCATAGTCAATATCCTCAAAGACTTCCTCATGGACCTAAACCTCACCCAAATCTGCAACAGCCCCACAAATGACAAGGGCACAACCCTAGACTTAGTAATTTCCAATGCAGACTGAATTCAAATAGACAAGATCCTCCCTTGTGACTGGTCCGATCACCATTCCACAACATTCTTTATTGATGAATCAGTAAGAACAAACTCAGCCCAACCCACGAATCCCAAAATATGGAGAAGGAACCTAAATAGTGCTAGCACAGACATACTCCCATCATCTAGCACCGACCTCTTGCTGGGAAACTACATTCACCATTTTAATCTGCTCAACCAATACAAAACCAGCTTTCGTGCAGGGCACAGTACTAAATCGGCCATGACTCACGTAATAGATGACACACTAAATATACTTTACCAAAACTAAGCCTGTCGACGAATCCTCTTGAGACGGGGTTTCCATCATTCTCACTCCAGTTTTGGATTTTTCTGAACTCTGTCACTGCTTGTGGCCCCCCTACTGCAGGGCATCTTCGTTCCTGGTGGCCGGAAGTTGCAGCTGCAGGAATCAGAGGAGGAGCAAGGCGCACGGAGCACGAGCCGGAGCCGGGAGCCAATCGCTCACTTCCGCCTGCCCATTGCCCTCCACATTGCTCACATTGCTCCCCACCGGCATCACCTGTGCACAGCCGTGGCGTGAAACCACCGAGCTGCGCTGATATGCGGGTCTGTGCAGCTCCCGTGGCCTGCTGCTCCACACCCTCACTATCGGCATTCAACTGCTGCACGCAAACCGCACTGCACCTCAGAGGCCTGTGAGGAGATGGCAGTGAGCTGGAGGGCACTAGTGTCAAGACTTCCAGAACCATAGCCAGCATTGGACTAGTGCCTGCAAAACCACAACGGTCATTAAAGCAGAGCTCCAAGTATCCACGTTGGCGAAGGCAGCATAGAGTCACCACGTTGTTCCTGCGGCGCTGTGTGCAGAATATGAAGAAGCGAGTATCCCAACATGGCCGCCGTAGGGTATTAGAAACAGCGAGGAGTGAGCGCTCTAGTCTTCGAGAGCGCGCGAGCAGCTGTGGAGATGAAGCGCACAGCCGCTCAGGAATCTGCGCACTTCAACTGACCTCTTCACCGGAGTCACGGCGCAGCTCTGAGTGAAGTTCTTGTTCTGAGGAAATTCCTGTCAGCGCTTCTGTTTGGTTTGTTCTTATCGCATGCGCAACGTGGGATTCTGGCAAGTGACTTTATTTTGAAGAATTCATAGTTGTATTTAGTTGGTGCCACTTCACGAACTCCAAGTTAATTACCTCTGTTATCAGAATTGGGGTCCGTACTCCTTCACAGTTCAGTCTGTTCTATAGTACTATATTAGTTTACTCATAGCTAGGGTTTTAGTCATTTTAGTGCCTACTTCAGTTCTTTCCATTGAGTCGGGACTTGCTTCATTAATTCCTCAAGAGGGTTGTCATTCATCCTACAATATTCCTTGCTTGACTCCGTGAGGATAAACAGAATATTGCCTACCATCATTCATCTCCTGGGGACTTGTGCAGACATCCTGAGGGTAAGAGACTTCGCCTGTTATTTTCCAATTAAATCACAGCAAATTGTCAGAGTGCATCTTGAGTTCCTTTTCAGAGGTGGTGGGCATAGAATTAGTGTTGACTCCAGTGTTACTTGAAGCTTTCTGACAGATTGAAGTGCCCATCTTTCACTTGAGTCGACATGACTGAGGGATTTGACATGAACTCCTTGGCGGGAATCCTAGAAGGGTTACAGGCCCAACTTACACGTTCCACAGAAGAGAATAGAGTCCTGAGGGATGAGATAAAAAGGTCCCAACAAGGAACCCGTCACGTTCAACAGAAATTAGAAGAACTCTTAGCGGGAACTACTCCTTTACCTAGCTTCGACTCCTCTCAGAACTCGGGTGCAGAAGTGGCCACGCAAGTAATTCATTCGGTGGCACCTATTGTCCCCTTAGCCAACCCAGAACGCTTTAGCGGGGACCCCCATAAGGCCCAGATTTTCCTGACCCAATGTTCTCTACATTTCTTGTGCAGATCAGTAGTGTTCAAAGAGGATCAAGCCAAGGTCGCATTCATGTTGTCTTACTTGAGCGGCGACGCCGCAGCCTGGTCTATGCCGTTGGTCTCTCGAAACGACGCAGTTCTGTACGATTTCGACCGTTTCAAAAAAGAATTTCTACGAATATTCGACAGAAGAACGGCCAATCAAGCCACCGACAATGAACTTCTAGACCTCAAACAAGGCAATCGGGAATTGGTAGCATATATAGCTCAGTTCAACAAACTAATCGTCGAGACAGATTGGCCCGAGAGTAAACGTGCGGCGATATTTTATCGTGGCCTCAAAGATGAAATAAAAGATGCTTTGGCGCAGATCCCGAAACGTCCTCAGGAAATCTCAGAACTCATTGATTTAGTTCTTCAAATCGAGCATCGGTTGTTTGAAAGAAAATCAGAAAAGAAGCGAGACTACAAGCCGTTTGTGCCACGCCTAGACCGCATGAGACCCGAACCCTCAAAACCTGATACGGGTACCGGAGAGGAACCCATGCAAATAGGTTCCATCAGGGGTCCTCTCTCTCAAGAAGAGAAAGATAAAAGGCGAGCAAATCAGTTGTGTTTGTATTGTGGTACCTCAGGACATTTTGTGCGGGAGTGTCCGAAGAGAAACAAGAGTAACCAGGGGTTAAAAGATCGATCCCACCAGTAACAGGAGTTGCCCTGGTGGGATGTTCCGAACAGTCAACTCATGAACCTCAGCAACTGATCAACACATTGCAGTCAGCGGCTCCCCATCTTACCGTATTCTTTACAGTCAAATTTGGAACCCAGACGTTGGAGGAAGTTCCAGTCATGATTGACTCGGGGGCCACTGGGAACTTCTGTGACCTGAAATATGCGCAAGAAATGGGCATAAAGGCGATCAAGAAGAAGAATGTCGAAGTCGTGAAGGCTGTCGACGGCTCCAATTTGACTTCAGGACCCATCGTAGAAGAAACAGAGACCTTAGAATTGGAAGGGTTGCAGGGTCATCGAGAATTCATTAAATTTAACCTCATAGACGCACCCCAGTTCCGGCTGATTTTAGGGTTACCATGGTTAACCACGCATAATCCGATGATTGATTGGGAGAGGAGAACGGTCAAGATGAACTCGGAATTTTGTCAAAGGAATTGTTTTGCTAAGAACTCAGAAGAGTGCGAGGGATCGCCGGCTACTGAGTTGGCCAAGTTGTCGCTCCACATCTGCACAGTTAGCGCAGTGGAAATACCAAAAGAATATCAAGATTTGGCGAGTGTGTTCGACAAAAGGAATGCTGAGAAACTACCCCCACACAGGAGCTATGATTGCAAGATCGAATTGGAAGCCGGTGCCAACCTGCCCTGCAGTCGAGTTTACGCACTCACTGAAAAGGAGAACAACTACCTCAAAGAGTATCTGGATGAATTTACCAGGATGGGATTCATCAGACCATCACAGTCTCCAGTTTCGTCTCCGCTTTTCTTCCGGCCTAAGAAGGATGGGACTCTCCGCACGTGTATCGATTACAGAGCATTGAACCAAGTTACAGTGAAAAATCGGTACCCGTTGCCACTAATCAATCAACTATTGGATCAAGTCAAAGGAGCAAAGATTTACACCAAGCTTGACCTGCGTGGAGCTTACCATTTGGTGAGAGTGGCCGAGGGTGATGAATGGAAAACAGCCTTTCGGACCAAGTACGGGTTGTTTGAGTATCAAGTGATGCCCTATGGGTTGAGCAACGCCCCAGCAGCATTTCAAAACTTTGTTAATGATGTTCTGAGAGAATTCTTGGACCGAGTGGCTGTCGTCTATATTGATGACATATTGATTTTTTCCGACAACATGGAAGATCATGTTAAGCATGTGCGAGCTATACTCCAGAAGCTTTTGGACAACCACTTGTACGTGAAATTGGAGAAGTGTGCGTTTCATGCCGAGAAGGTAGAATTTTTGGGATTCATGTTGTCCGCAGCTGGTGTCGAGATGGATGACTCAAAGGTCCGTGCCATTCAGGAGTGGTCATCGCCAGGAAATGTGAAGGAAATCCAAAGTTTCATTGGTTTTGCCAACTTTTACCGGAGGTTCATTCCTAATTTCTCGGCTAAGGTCACTCCCATCACTCACCTGCTAAAGAAGGGACAAAAATTTGTGTGGACTGCAACTGCAGAACAAGCCTTCCAGGACCTGAAGACGGCCTTCATTAGCGCCCCCATTCTAATGCACCCTGATCCGGAACAAGCCTTTTTCGTTGAAACTGATGCATCAGACTTCGCAACCGGGGGAATTTTGTCACAGAGGAACAAAACTACAGGGCAACTGCATCCAGTGGCTTATCGGTCCAGGAAGCTGTCGGACACGGAACGCAATTACTCCATCGCCGACAAGGAATTGCTGGCTGTTCGAGAAGCATTCCAAGATTGGCGACACTACTTACTGGGGGCCAAGCATACTGTCACGGTGTTCACTGACCATCGCAACCTCCAATTCCTAAAGTCTGCTAAAACGCTGTCGCCCCGTCAGTTGAGATGGTCTTTGTACTTCTCGGAATTCGATTTCGTGATCACGTACAAACCAGGTGCGAAAAACGGAAAGGCCGATGCGCTTTCGCGCATGAATCCCACAGCCGAAGAGAAACCTTCAGTTGAAGAACCCATAGTTCCATTGAAACAAATAATCGGAGCCATGCAAATGAAAGAATTCAATGAACAAATTCAACAAATCTGCTCAGAAGAGGAGCTTCGTAAGTGGGCCGAGGCAGATGGTAAAAGAAACCTTGTCGAAGGACTCCCATATCATGAAGGCAAGCTATATCTTCCAACCAGAAAACTCCAAGAAGAGGCTTTGAGAGGTTGTCACGATGATCGAATGGCAGGCCACAAAGGGGTCAAGAAGACCGAAGAACTGGTCCGGCGACACTTTTGGTGGCCAGATCTGGCAGCCCAAGTAAGACAATATGTTTCGACCTGCGAAATCTGCATCAAAGGAAAGCCTAGTCGTCAGGCCCCACAAGGGTTATTGCAACCCTTACCAAACGCACCCTACCCCTGGCACACCGTGACATTAGATTTAATAGTGGATCTGCCCTCTAGTCAAGGTAACACAGTGGTTTTGGTGGTGGTGGACTCATTTTCCAAAATGGGGCATTTCATTCCTTTCAAGACTGTACCCACAGCTTTGCAATTAGTACAGACATTCAACCAACACATCATTCGGGCACACGGAATTCCTCAGGTGATCATTTCCGATAGGGGGTCACAGTTCATGTCAAAATTCTGGAAGACCTTCATGCACAATTTAGGGATAGACGCACGTTACTCCACTAGTTATCACCCCGAGACAGACGGTCAGACCGAGAGGTTGAACCAGGAGCTAGAACAATACTTACGTCTGTATCTGTTAGAGCAGGATGTTGAATGGTCCGAATTACTGTGGACTGCGGAATTCGCATACAATAACGCAACACATGATTCCACAGGGTTCACTCCATTTTACTTGAACACAGGCAGACATCCAGCTATCACACTGGGGAAACAGATTGGGGAGGTTCCGGCCGTGGCTAGCGTAATGAAAGAGCTACAGAGCTCCTACAAACGAGCCTTGAGCAATCTAATCAAGGCCAAACAATCCTATAAAAAGCAGGCAGACAAAAAGAGAAGGCCAGGCCCCCAGTTTAAAAAAGGTGACCAGGTGTGGCTATCCACAAAACACTTGAGATTAAAGGGTAATCGGAAGTTTCAGCCTAGATTCGTAGGGCCATTTAAAATTCAGAAGATCATCAATCCTGTAGTGGCGAAGTTACAACTACCAAGGTCATTGAAAATTCATCCGTCCTTCCATGTTTCCCTTCTGAAGAAAAGTCCAGACCAGGTCAGGTTAAAACCCTCTCCACCCGCCATAGTGGTAGAATCAAGCGAAGAATACGAAGTCAGCAGAATCCTAGATTCCAAGGTGGTGAGAAACAAACTGTATTACTTGATAGAGTGGAAGGGGTACGGACCTGAGGAGAGGTCGTGGGAACCAGCAGTCCATGTAAATGCCCCACGACTAGTTGAGGCCTTTCATCAGGCACACCCGAACAAGCCCGCTGTGGAAGGACCATTCTTGAAAGGGGGTACTGTCAAGACTTCCAGAACCATAGCCAGCATTGGACTAGTGCCTGCAAAACCACAACGGTCATTAAAGCAGAGCTCCAAGTATCCACGTTGGCGAAGGCAGCATAGAGTCACCACGTTGTTCCTGCGGCGCTGTGTGCAGAATATGAAGAAGCGAGTATCCCAACATGGCCGCCGTAGGGTATTAGAAACAGCGAGGAGTGAGCGCTCTAGTCTTCGAGAGCGCGCGAGCAGCTGTGGAGATGAAGCGCACAGCCGCTCAGGAATCTGCGCACTTCAACTGACCTCTTCACCGGAGTCACGGCGCAGCTCTGAGTGAAGTTCTTGTTCTGAGGAAATTCCTGTCAGCGCTTCTGTTTGGTTTGTTCTTATCGCATGCGCAACGTGGGATTCTGGCAAGTGACTTTATTTTGAAGAATTCATAGTTGTATTTAGTTGGTGCCACTTCACGAACTCCAAGTTAATTACCTCTGTTATCAGAATTGGGGTCCGTACTCCTTCACAGTTCAGTCTGTTCTATAGTACTATATTAGTTTACTCATAGCTAGGGTTTTAGTCATTTTAGTGCCTACTTCAGTTCTTTCCATTGAGTCGGGACTTGCTTCATTAATTCCTCAAGAGGGTTGTCATTCATCCTACAATATTCCTTGCTTGACTCCGTGAGGATAAACAGAATATTGCCTACCATCATTCATCTCCTGGGGACTTGTGCAGACATCCTGAGGGTAAGAGACTTCGCCTGTTATTTTCCAATTAAATCACAGCAAATTGTCAGAGTGCATCTTGAGTTCCTTTTCAGAGGTGGTGGGCATAGAATTAGTGTTGACTCCAGTGTTACTTGAAGCTTTCTGACAACTAGTCACGTTGTGGTTTTTGGCAAGGAGCCCCCCCCAGCGGGATGGAGTACGTCAGCTGATAGCGACCAGCAGGCTTGGGTAACAAATGGTGAGGAGCTGGCACTGGGATGGATGCAAAGGGTTTCTGACTTTTTGTTCAACTCAGACTTTAATTGCCCCCTCCTGCACTTTCTTGATGATCTTGATGATCTCTGGTCATCTGTAGCAGATACAGTCCACGTTTCCACGAAAGCTAAGCAGAGTAGAGTGCTGAATGAGCCGGGACCTAGGCTCAGAGCAAGCTTTAGAACAAGATAGCAGGCCAGGCCTCTCCTGAACCCCCAAACCCCAGCTCTTCTCTCCAGCCCTTAGCCCTCTGGCTCTTCAAACTCTTGGTGCCTTTCTGATTCTATTATGCGTGCTTGCTTATTCAGGGAACTGGAGCGTCTGGAGTGTGAAAGCGTGAAAGCCAGCTGCTGAGGTCTTGCTGAAGGGCTGTACATTTATGCACAATCTTTGTGTCTTCAGGTGGACTCATGAGGCCAGGAAGAACCAGGGAGACCCTTGCACCTAAATCAAAGGGAAAACAGTAAAGAATTCAAACCCCAGTGCAAAAAACATTGCAGAGCTAAAGCTCATCACAACCGACCAGGATCAGGACCCGGCTGAGTACCAACCAAAGATATACGTGAAGTTCAGTTTCCTAAAGGACGCAGGGTCAGCCATTTTTCTCCAGCAACAAATCTGTGAAAGGCTTGCAATTGCCACTGCTACCATTATAATCACCACCACAAATGAAAACACTTGTTTTAAGCTCCCTGCCCCCAGGCAAACATGTGGCACCACACTATCAAGGCCAGCCATCAAATCACAGACACAAGGGCAGCATCCAGAGGGGCCCGATCAAAGGAGACAAGCCCCAAGAAATAGCTGATGCTCCGTCACAATTTGCTGACATGGTGGGCAGCCAACAAAAACAAGGCCAAGTGCAAGGACAGTACAGACTCAATGAAGGGGCACAAATTAGCACCATTTACTCAGGATGC
Organism: Lissotriton vulgaris; assembly: GCF_964263255.1. Lineage (NCBI taxonomy): Eukaryota > Metazoa > Chordata > Amphibia > Caudata > Salamandridae > Lissotriton > Lissotriton vulgaris. Next base: position 138,515,340 of record NC_141689.1, read on the forward strand.
ATCCCTAAAATATACTGTCAACAGAGCAGCAGCCAGAGGACTCCGCCTGCAGAACACACACCACAAAAAACAGCTATCACACCACCACAACTTGACGCCAGAGTTGAAAACTGGCCCACCGAAAAGCTCAAGGCCAAGCGGGAACCCGGGGCAGAACTAAGGAGAGAAGAAGAGGAACAAATTAGGAAATTTAATTTCAGCCTCTCAACCAGCATGTCGATCAGAAATTATAGCACGCCTATCAAGACAACAGATCAAACGAACAAAACACCGTCATCAACTCTGCATCCTCAAGCTGATGCCCAAGTTAAGGTGTCTATCCAACATGGAGAATCATGTGCAGGGTCACAGGACGCAAGCCAGAAAGAAGAAGGCTGGCAATTGTGTCCTACCTAAACACACAAGAATGGGAAGACATGCTCGCAACTAGCAACTCAGATTACAGAGCACACCCTGACCAAGCCACTCCACAGGAGCCCCCCTGGGACACCAACCTGACAGAACATATCATCAATAAAAGCACGAACGAGAAAGAGCTCAGAAAAGAACAAAACACTGGCACCCCTTCAGAACAAGAATTTTTAAAAACAGCTCTTGATACGTCTTCAGGCTCCCCTCTAGATCCTCTTCCTCATAGAGTAGCCAAGAAATTTGAAGATGACATTCTTCCAGCATTGCATCTTCTCTGTAATCAGTCTCTTCGCACAGGCTCTGTACCAAAAAACTGGAAATTGGCGGTTGTCACCCCGCTACTAAAAAAACCAAATCTGGACCCAAACTGCTAAAAGAGCTACCAACCGATATCCCTTTTACCATATCCAATAAAGATCATAGAGAGATGGGTCAGTAGATCCCTAGCCCTCTTCCTAGAAACCAACGACATTCTGGAAGAGGAGCAGTTCGGGCTCAGACCAGCTCATGAAACGGAGTCAGCACTGCTGACAGTCATGGATGACCTACGAATGAGGGCGGACAGGGGAGAATCAGCAATCCTGATTCTGCTTGACCTGTCCGCCGCTTTCGATACGGTGAACCACGGCATCCTGATAGAAAGATTAAAGAACATCGGAGTCGGAGGTGTTGTGCTTGACTGGTTTCGCTCCTATCTGACAGACAGATGGCAGGCAGTAGCTATCCCTCCATACCAATCAGAGTTCATCAAAGTCCCGCATGGGGTCCCACAGGGGTCTGCTATTAGCCCCATACTTTTTAATATTTATATGCAACCCCTGATGCGGATTATCAAAAGCCATGGCATCAGCGTGACAAATTACAGAGATGACATGCAGCTGATAATCTCGCTTGATGGAGCCCATGCAAACTCATTGGAAACTTTTCACACCTGTATGCTGGAAATGTCACTCTGGCTTAACCAGAATTCACTACAAATCAACAGTGAGAAAACTGAAATACTACACTGTACAGTAGGAAAAATCCCCAAAAGTCTACCTCTAGACTTTTGGCCTCAGCTGTTGGGGGACTCGCCTACCCCAGTGAACTCAGTAAAAAATCTTGGAGTCACAATCAACAACAAACTGAACCTAGAAACAAATGTCAACAAGCAGGTTAGCTGCTGCTTTGCTCTACTGCGAGGACTCCGAAAGCTGCTACCTCTCCTGCCCCCACAGACCAGAGCCGACATAGTCAGGAGTACCATCCTCAGCCGCCTGGATTACTGCAATGCCCTTCTGCTAGAATCCCCCGCCTATCTTCCAGACTTCAAAGTGTCCAGGCGGCAGCAGCCAAACTGGTTCTCTCTCGTGAACGAAGATCCTCTACCACTCTTGCCCTGGCCGACCTACACTGGCTGCCTATACATCAGAGGATCTGTTTCAAATCCCTATGTATTGTTTTCAGGGCAGCTCACAGGCTAGGCCCCCGACCACTCCAGAACAAATTCAAGTGGGTTGAGCCCACCCGGTCCCTTCGATCCGCATCTTCAAACCTCATTAGCATTCCCAGGATCAAGAAAGCCACCTGTGGGGGACGAGCCTTCAGTATAGCTGCAGCCCACCTATGGAATAGCCTCCCCATCGACATCAGAAAAACAAACGAACTTATGACCTTTCGTAAAATGGTGAAGACATGGCTCTTTCCCAAAAAATCCCCAAAAAACCCACCAAAATAAAAAAAATCTATTTCGATCAGCACCATGTCCACTGTCCTCTCCTGTCAACACTGAGTTTTTAGCTATATGTACTCAGCGCCAGGATGCCCGTAGGGTTGCAGAGCGCTTTACAAATGCTATAAATAAATAAATAAATAAACTTGCACTTCTCTATGAAACACAATCCAACTAGCTGTCAAAGCATTGCAATACCCATCAGAAAAGATGGAGATAACACTAACACTTTTGAACACACTGGCAGTTTTTACTGCAGATATTGACGAAAAACTAGGAAACCTGAATGGCCTGATAACAAGAGCACAAACAAACTCCTATCTTAGTTGTAATTGCAACCAGGTTGTAGAGAAATTATCCACACTGCCCTCCATGCTAATTGGCCTTAAAGGCGATATCAAATACTTAACACTAGAAAACGCAACAAAAGACCTGGCCATCACTGATAGCATAGAGGGAACAACCAATAGAAAAAAAACTCTGCAATGTTCTAAAAGACAACCTTGAGGTGCACACTGAGAAGACAGCATGGTCCGGAGATGGAGAACTCCAAAAACTCAATGCCAAACAACGTCGTCAACAAAAAAGGAAAGGATACAATCAAAAGTCACTAACAAACACAACAAAATATTTCTCTATTTTCTCAGGCTATCAGAATAAACATGAAACCAACTACAGAGACGCAGGGCTAACATATCAGGCAAAACTGCCCCCACCCATTTCCGAACAACAGCAAATCACTAGTAGGATAAGTATGGAACCTGGACCAACAAAGGGACAAGGATCGCCACTAAGGGACAAAACAAAACAAAAACAAGAACAAAAACAAAAACAAAAAAAAAGAAACATGTGTCCGTCTTTAAAAACTGACAGTGGCAAGAACAAACAGTCAATAAACAGTCAAGATCTAAGGGGAGAAATAAGTCTCTCATTCAATGAACCTGCACTTGCAGAGCAGGCCTGCAGACAGATGTGCAACTTAGCAGTAATAAGCTTGCTCGAAAACAAGCAAAAAAATACCAAACTTTGGGGCCAGAAGAGAAATTCATGGATCAATAACTAGGTCAAATCAAGAATTATCATCTAGACAGATAGAAATGACTGTCACATCAACCACAATCAGCCCTAGGTGGAAGCCACCAGAAAAAAGGGTACAGGACAGCGGGCTAGAAGCAAAGCAAACTCCTCTAAAGCATATAACACCAAAACTAAATACAAAGAACCCATGGTAGAAGGAGCAAACAACCAATTGGAAATACAGCACTAAAAATCAAACAACGAATCAACGACTATAATACATCTACAAGCAGTGTTACAACAAATATCCGAAAGTAGACAGCAGGAAACAGAGGTTTTGGTCGTCTATCCTCAATACACCTCAAAGGGACAAAAGGACTTGCTAATTTGAGGAAATATCCTCAGAATAATGAAATCCATCCCAAAGCTGAATGGCATAAACTCGAAAGATCTACTTTCTGTAGAATTCTTACCCGCTGTTATTCACCAAATCTCAGAGGCAACAAAGACAACTTGTTCCTCAATTTTATCTGAGCTGGAGTAATTTAAAAACTGGGGCATCAATAATGCCCCCTTTCAAAAAACAGCCTACCCTCTTCCATTTCTGAGCATGGCAAGCTCAGTAATAAAAAAACACCAGGCACACTCAAACAGTGTACTCAGAGGTGCACAGGGAAGATCGCTAAAAAGGAGCACCAGCAGCCAATGGGATCGACCAGATCTATGGTCAAAAGCAGTCACTCATCTAAACCAAGGCCCAGCAAAGGAAGTATTGTCTCGCACGATCACTATATGCTTCAAGGAGAATTGACGCTACATACACAATAGAGAGTACAGCAGGGCAAAGGTACCAGTCCTAGACCGATGCTCGTGAAACGTTAATGGTTTAGCCACAAAAATAGAAGATCCAGAGTTTCTGAACTACGTCACCCACTTTGATATAATAATGCTGCAAGAAACGTGAAATGAAGTAATCTGACAGCGATTAAATTCAGCGTTAGCAAAAGACATCTTACATCTAACTGTTAAATATCTTAGTTCTAACTGTTAAGTTGACATGGCAAAAGCCTCCATTTTGGTATTCGTGGCGGCCATTTTGTCTGCCCTATGCTGCCTCGTGTCGACCATGTGCTTTGTCCTATGTTTCTTCCTATAACACTTGAATCTGCCCAGCAACAGGCTATTATTACCTTCTCCGTGTTCTGCTGCTGACCATTAGGGTCCACATCTGTTAAAGGTTAGCCTTAGATTGGAATGTGTCAGCCGAGACCCCAAGTCTGGTAATTCCCCCCACTGATTGATTGTGCTTCTCGATATTGCCTTATATGTACATAACTTGTCCTCTTGTGTTTTGCACTGCCTTTTTTCTTTCCCCTGTGTGGGTATAAATAAAGCACGCGGTTTTTGTCCCGTGTGCTACTTCTTACAGTGCCGAAGGGTACTGTTTGAGTTGTAACACCACCTCATGAGGTGTAATAAACGTTTATGTTTTGTATTTCCAGTTTCGGTGCCAACTTATTCCTTTCGAGTCTGAGGACTTGGGTACACAGAAGGGCGAACCCCTTCTACCAGCGGGGTTAGCTGAGGCCTGCACAACAGAAGGACCCACAGCACATTGAGGGTTATACATGCTTCGCCAAACCAGCTACCAGGACCAGCAGGTTTGGCCATCACTCGGCAGGATTGGCTACCTATGTCTCCACAACAACAATAGCTTCAGCAACCCTCATGGACTCAACGACAAGTGCAATACTAAAAGCCAAAATTAGCATTGTCCTTGATAGAAAAGAAATGGAGGCCTGTATAATCAATTCGTATGTTCATCCAAAAAGCAAACTAAAAGACTCAACCAAAATTACCAACCAATTGGCCGAGTACGCTACTGAGATGGAAAATCCACTATTCTTCCTGACAGGGGACCTAAACCATTATCTCATTGGCTCGGCAGAAGGGGAGGAGGTACTGGCTTTAACTAGAATCTACAACATACCTACACAAAGTATCCCACTAGACAGGATAAAAAAATGCCGGAATAGTCGCTTTCTTGACGACTTCATACATCAAAACCTTTGTGTATTAAACAGAAGATTTCCGGCAGACTCTCCTCCAGTTAATAATTTTAATCCACGACAACAAGCTCCATACTGGATTATACCTTCGCAAGCCTCACGCTGTTCCCATATATATGCTTGGGTTCATATTGGGCAATATGGGCAACAGCGATGATCGCCCCCAGGAATTTCATATAACAGCAACTGTGCTGAGCTTAATCAGACCAGATAAATCTATGGGGTTGATTCATACCCTGAATCATAACCTGGATCAAATGCACGACAGACAATTCTAACCTCCAGGCCGAAGCTGCAATACAACTCTTAAATATGCAAGCCTCAACCACAGATGGCCATATTACTTACTGGGGTAATTTTATCACCACACTGTTAAAAAAGCTTGCAGTCACCCTCTCTCCCCCCCCCCCCCCCTCAAAAGAGAACCTTAGGAAAGAGGGCAGTAACAATAACTTAAAGAAAGAGCAGAGAGCACAACTAAAAAACTCAAAAGATCAATAAGTTCGACTCTGCGCAAGTTGAGAAGATCCCATGGGAACACTAGCGCAAGAGTATCTCAGAAACATCAAAGGGCAGCGCTCAAAAGATTAAAATGGAATATCAAGGAGATGGCGAGAACGAAGTCTGGGCAAAACTCTTATACAATATAAATAGTAACAACAGTTCCCGCTTCAGGAAAACAGTTAACGGGATCATGCGTCCACAACACAAAGGTATAGTGTCTCACATCTCTGAAGCGCTTTGGATAAAATATCTTTCCAGCCACTTCAACAACCATACAGAAAATGCAGGAGTCCAAATGGTCACCAGCTGGATTCCAGTGAGACAACTGGAAACAAGCGCTTCAGAGAAATGGGAGCAGGTCTATCCAGACACAAAAATCAATCCTTTGGGGGCAGCGAGGCGCCAGCAGTCAGGCTTAATTAAAAAACATATAGGAAAGAGGGTGCCCCAGGACCAAATGGCATTCCACCTGCCCTCTATAAAGCAAAGAGCAAGGAGTGGGCTGACATCCTGCAATCTTTATTCCTGGAAATCAGGCTGATAAACAGGATTCCAAAATCCTGGAGGGGCTCTACAATAGTCCCAATCTACAATAAAGGAGACAAGGCTGACCCAAACAACTACCTCCTAGTAGCTCCTATTGACATATTTTGCAGGCATCGTACTAGAGGAGATTACACTTTGGGCTAAGGCAAACCAGGTAATGCAGCTGAACCAGACCGGCTTCCGTAAAATGACTGGAACATCAACAAATATTCTTGCAATCTCACTAATAATTGATGCAGCAAAATCATCTAAGATTCCTCTACATTTGTCTTACATTGACTTTAGCGCTGCATTCGACAAAGTAGAGAGAGGCAGTCTGTGGGGAAAATTGGTGTGATGGGGCATACCACAGACTTCTCTAAATATGCTGATGCTCTTACACACGTATACCTGGGTGCAGGTGAAACTAGGTGGTGGTGCTCACCTGTCCTCAAAAGTGCCCACAACAAAAGGATTGAAACAGGGATGTGTTCTTGCGCCAACCTTGTGCAATCTTTTCATGGCAGACCTCCCAAAAGTGTTTGATGCCTGCACCTCCCACTCACCAAGGGTAGGTGGGAAAACTTTAACCAATCCTATGTATGCAGATGTCGTAGTGCTGCTTAGCCACACTTACATCAGCCTTCAATGATTATTGACTGAAATGCAGAAATACACCACAGAAAACAACATAAAAATAAATCTTAGCAAGACACGGACAATGTCAATAAATAACAAAAGGAACCCATAGAAGATCTGGTTCGTCAGCAGTACAAAAATTGACCCAGCTTGTGAGTACAAATATCTGGAAGTAGCATTCGACACAGAAGGATCTTTTGTGCGTCAGAAACAGGAAATAAGAAGGAGAGGCTTATTGATCACCATGTTTATGGAAAACCTGGCAAATCAACTGATGGTCCCGACTTTGACCTTGTTACTGAAGGTAGTTCAGGCCAAACTGCTCCACTATATCACTTATGGTAGTGCGGCAATGCGGGGAAGAGACGCTAAAGACCTGGATAGTATACAGGTTAAAGCCTATAGAACCATGTTCTATCTTCCGCTTTACACATCACTGGTGCAAATAAGGCTGGAGTTTGGCCTGCAAAGACAAGTTTTAGCCTGGTATGGGGCATACATCATCTGCTGGCACAAGGTAAGAAGCAAGTGATGAGTAGCGCACAAACTACGTTAGTGCGTCCCTGTTGTATAAGCACACCTTGATGGTTCGTCTTGAAAGACTGACTCCAAGAAGTATAATCAGGCAAAGTTCACGAGTGCATTTCGAAACGTGTTTTTATTTTTGAAAATTTCTTAGTTAATCAATTGTATTCATTGTTTTCTTAAACATAATCCTCCAAAGAAAATGCAACTGCTCCAATGCATTTCGGAGATAGCCCTTTGTCGAGGAGCTCTGTTGGTGAAAATGACACACTTACAAAGGTGCTCACAAATATAGTAGATCATCACATCGTTATGCATATCATTTTAAAGTTATAAACAAGTAGTCCGATATTGAGATGACAAATACAGTAGATCATCACATCGTTATGCATATCATTTTACAGTTGTGAAAAAATAGTCCGATATTGAGATGACGTGTATATTACAAACTGCCTCGTATCTAGAAAGAGTGAGTAGGAAAATCGGATCAGAGGGGTAATGGAAAACATTCCGGGTCTGTCTTTGGCGGGATATCAGGAGCGAGGATAAGTGCTGTGGCAAATAAACGGGCGGGATGTTAGTGTCTTGGTCTAAAGTGACTGTGAGTTAATCAAAGGTGCAGGACCCGTGGTTTATCAGACTTACTTCATGACGAAATCAATGTCATCTGAAAAGTTTCGAGTGTCCGGTGATCCAAAGTTGAAGGGCTTCTGCTTGCGCAAAAAACCTGATTGCGCGGGTGATATTTAAACTGGACGAAAACCCGGAAGGAGTGCACGCTTCGGAACATTACCAATAAAAAACGGACTGGCAGCGACGGAAAATTAGTGGCCATGTTGGGAAAGGTGAAACCCGAAGGGTGACTAAAACAATAAAATAAAAAACGGGCTGAATCTGTGGAAACCTGGTCACCATGACAGTGTAGGGTAAACTGTGTGTTAAGAAGGTAACGGCCTTAATTGACAAGAGAATTACAGGTATCGGACAATTCAAAACCAATAAACCAAGGTGCATTGAATAAAGTAAATTAAAGTGAAATAAAACCGCATTACTAAGCAAAGTGTCAATGTTCATGTACATTGTTTACGAATAGCAACTCAGTTCAATCCGGTCATTGAGACCAAAAGGCTTCAAAGATTGGAGATGGTAAATCCAAAATGTTTCCCTTTTCAATAAAGTTTTGTTGTTGTCTCTTCCTTCACTTTTTTCCACCAACTCAAGAACCATGAATTTGAGTTGGGCTATGTTATGTCATAGTTCGTTGAAGTGCATGGCCACACTTGAATGTTCATTCTTTGTCCGGATGTTTGATTTATGCTCGTTGAGCCTTGTTTTAATTTTCCTCTCAGTTTTCCCAATGTAGATCTTGCCACACGGGCATCTCAATAGGTAGACCAGATTCATTGAATCACAAGTAGCGTTAACATTTACTTTGATGTCGTTTCCTTTCATAGGGTGACTTATTTTACTTCCTCTGATGATATTATTGCAATTGTTGCAATTGTGACAGGGACGTGTTCAACTGTATTCAATTTGTTTTTTGAGATCTTTAGATAGTAATTCGTTGAGATTAGGTGCTCGGGTGTACGCAAAAATTGGTGGGTTGATGAATAAGCCCTTAAATTCAGGTTCGGTGGCTAGTATACGCCAGTGGTTCAGTATTTTTCTTTTGAAATGGGTACTTTGGGTGGAATTTTGGGAAACCACTACCATCCGATTATCATCTTTCTTGTTGACCCTGGTGAGGGCTTCCTTGCGTGTGATGGCGTATACTCTTGCTTTGGCCTCAGTTATGATTTCATGAGGGTACCCTCTGTTTTGAAATCTGATTCCCATTTCTTCAGTGCGTTTATTGTAAGTTTTGGGATCCGATGTTATTCGTTTAACCCGTAGCATTTGACTGCATGGGAGATGCCTTTTTAACGAATTCTGGTGAAAACTGGTGTAGTGTAACGTGTTGTTACGGTCTGTGGTTTTTCTGAATAGGTCCGTTGTGATACTCCCTTCTGTCAGTTCGACTGATACATCCAGGAAGCTTACGATATGGTCGCTGATCTGCCACATTAATTGAATCCTGTCATCTCTGGAATTGAGTTCACTGAGGGCTGATTCCAATTTTTCTCTTGTACTACTCCAAAAAAAGAACAGGTCATCAATATAACGAGCGTAAAGTTTCAGATTATTTTTCCAGATGTTTTGGTGAAAGATAAATGAATTTTCAAACTCAGCCATGTACAGGTTGGTGTAGGTTGGTGCGGCACAGTTGCCCATCGACATGCCCGATAATTGTGCATACCACTGTTGGTCATAGGAAAAATAGCTATGGTACAACGTATATACCATTAATTCCATGAGAAAAGTTTGTAGGTTTGTGGGAATGTCACTGTTCAAGATCATTTTTTCCACGGCTTCGATCCCTCCGCCGTGTGGAATGGATGTATACAAACTTCTTACGTCTGCGGTACATAAGATCAGCTTCTCATCTCCCATTATTTGCACTTCAGATAATTTGGCAATGAATTCAGTTGTGTCTTTTATGTAGCTCCTTTGCAGCTTAACCAATGGTTGGAAGTTTCGATCAAGGAATTTTCCCACTGGTTCGTGGATGGAGCCTCTTGTGGAGACTATCGGTCTGAATGGTGGATCTACTAAGTCCTTATGTATCTTGGGAAGCATGGATATAGTTGGACTTCATGGATGTTCGACTGTGAGATATTTTCTAGTCTTGTCGTCTATGGTACCTTCATTGGTGGCTTTCTCAAGGATTTTCAAAAAATCATTTTTGTATTCGACAGTCGGATTGCCCTCCAATGGCATGTATGTCTTGAAGTCACCATAGACGACAAGACTAGAAAATATCTCCCAGTCTAACATCCACGAAGTCCAACTATATCTATGCTTCAGAAAAACCTATTCAGAAAACCACAGACCGTAACAACATGTTACACTACACCAGTTTTTACCAGAATTCGTTGAAAAGGCATCTCCCATACAGTCAAATGCTATGGGTTAAACGAATAACATCGGATCCCAAAACTTACTATAAATACATTGAAGAAATGGGAATCAGATTACAAAACAGAGGGTACCCTCAAGAAATCATAACTGAGGCCAAAGCAAGAGTCAACACCATCACACGCAAGAAAGCCCTCACCAGGGTCAACAAGAAAGATGATAATCGGATGGTAGTGGTTTCCCAACATTCCACCCAAAGTACCCGTTTCAAAAGAATAATACTGAACTACTGGCGTATACTAGCCACCGAACCTGAATTTAAGGGCTTATTCATCAACCCACCAATTTTTGCGTAAACCCGAGCACCTAATCTCAAAGAATTTCTATCTAAAGATCTCAAAAAACAAATTGAATACAGTGGAACACGTCCCTGTCACAATTGAAACAATTGCAATAATATCATCAGAGGAAGTAAAATAAGTCACCCTATGAAAGGAAACGATATCAAAGTAAATGTTAACGCTACTTGTGATTCAATGAATCTGGTCTACCTATTGAAATGCCCGTGTGGCAAGATCTACATCGGGAAAACTGAGAGGAAAATTAAAACAAGGCTCAACGAGCATAAATCAAACATCCGGACAAAGAATGAACATTCAGGTGTAGCCATGCACTTCAACGAACTAAGACATAACGTAGCCCAACTCAAATTCATGGTTCTTGAGTTGGTGGAAAAAAGTGAAGGAAGAGACAACAACAAAACTTTATTGAAAAGGGAAGCCTTTTGGATTTACCATCTCCAATATTTGAAGCCTTTCGGTCTCAATGACCGGATTGAACTGAGTTGCTATTTGGAAACAATGTACATGAACATTGACACTTTGCTTAGTAATGCGGTTTTATTTCACTTTATTTTACGTTATTCAATGTACCTTGGTATATTGGTTTTGAATAGTCAGATACCTGTAATTCTCTTGTCAATTAAGGCCGTTACCTTCTTAACACACAGTTTACCCCACACTATCATGGTGACCAGGTTTCCACAGATTCAGTCTGTTTTTTATTTTATTGTTTTAGTCACCCTTCGGGTTTCACCTTTCCCAACATGGCCACTAGTTTTCCGTCGCTGCCAGACCGTTTTTTATTGTTAATGTTCCGAAGCGTGCACTGCTTCCGGGTTTTCGTCCAGATTAAATATCACCCGCGCGATCAGGTTTTTTGCGCAAGGAGAAGCCCTTCACCTTTGTATCAACGGACACTCGAAACTTTTCAGATGACATTGATTTCACCATGAAGTAAGTCTGATAAACCAAGGGTCCTGCACCTTTGATTAACTCACGGTCACTTTACACCAAGACACTAACATCCCGCCTGTTTATTTTCCACAGCACTTATCCTCACTCCTGATATCCCGCCAAAAACAGACCCAGTATGTTTTCCATTACCCCTCTGATCCGATTTTCCCACTCACTCTTTCTAGATACCAGGCAGTTTGTAATATACACGTCATCTCAATATCGGACTATTTTTTCACAACTGTAAAATGATATGCATAACGATGTGATGATCTACTGTATTTGTCATCTCAATATCGGACTACTTATTTATAACTTTAAAATGATATGCATAACGATGTGATGATCTACCATATTTGTGAGCACCTATGTAAGTGTCATTTTCACCAACAGAGCTCCTCGACAAAGGGCTATGCCCGAAATGCATTGGAGCAGTTGCATTGTCTTTGGAGGATTATGTTTAAGAAAACAATTAATACAATTGATTAACTAAGACATTTTCAAAAATAAAAACACGTTTCGAATTGCACTTTTGAACTTTGCCTGATTATACTTCTTGGAGTCAGTCTTTCAAGACGAACCATCAAGGTGTGCTTATACAACAGGGACGCACTAGCGTCGTTTGTGCACTACTCATCACTTGATTCATTCAGCGTACCGGGATGGTTACGCCACTTGTTGGAGCACCCAAATTTACCAAACCTAATTACTCATTTTTTGCAACTTTCCTAACAACATCGCTGTGCACCAAGCCACATTCGACTTGTACAAGGTAAGAAGCGCCACTAGAAACATGCTAAACTATCTGCTGTGGCAAGACATAAAACACAGGGATTTCTCTAAGGCGAGAAATCATCTTCGGCTAGCCTTGGTCACTAAACTCTCTTATCTTTGGGATGCACAATTTGGTCACCCGAACTTCAAAAATTAGTTTGGAAAAATGTAAAATCATTCTCCTTACTGGAGGATAAGACGATTTTCTCAAAAATATTGCACGCATGGATGACTCTCAACTCCTACAAATCACTAAATACTTTAATCAGGCCTATCCTAAAGCCATACAATTGAATTTCTTAAAGCACAGACTAGGGATTCTTCCATGCACTTGTCATCTACCACCATGGCTGAGGAAAAATGAACAAGATACTTGCAGGCTGGGTAACTTCAACAATGGCGACATCCTTCACGTAATCTGTCTATGTGAAGAGCTGCACCAAGCTCGGCAACAGTTCCTTAAAGAACAATTCAAGCAGAAAGGCATCCGCACCATAAGGCAAGCGGTTCTGGTCTACTTAAACCCGTCAAAAACCAAAACTAAATTGCAGATGTGTAAAATTTCTGATGGTGATCGAACGGAGAATCCCAAAAACAGTGAAAAACGCTCTATAAAATCCACCGACCCAAGCCGACCAGTATATGGGCAAAAGGATTTACCGGATCCTGATCAAAGATGTCCATTTGACACCAGGGGGACACATTGTGCAACAAGCAGAGTCCATGTGGGAAATACGACAAGTGGTCAAGCTGGGCGAGAGCAAGCGAAAACTGAGATAAGCACTTTCTACCAGCCAGTGTATAAATGCTTGTCTTTAATCAGCTCCATTGAACTATCCTTTTAAACTGTAATGAATTTCTCACTCTTTGACTTTTTACTTGTTTTAAACAAGGATGTTTTAAGAATTTAGGAATATTTTATTGCAATGGTTTTAATTAACTATGTTAAATAAAAAAAAAACTTGAAACTTGAAATTTGAAACTTCTTGATCTCTCGGCATTCAACACTGTCTACCATGATAATCTTCTAGACCTTCCGAGATATAGAATGGGCCTATCAGGTTCAGGTCCAAATTGATTCACCTCTTTCCTCGAAAATAATAGATCCAAAATATTGAAGGTTAATCAATCCCTCTCTATGGCCATCCCAGTCACCCTAGGAGTTCCACAGGGTTCATCCCTCTGACATACACGATTCAACCTTTTCATGGAACCCCTGACTGAAATTCTCATCTCCTCAAACATCCATTATCATATGTACTCTGATGACACCCAAGTATACTTAAAGATCACCTCTCTGGACGATATCACAACCCTCAAATTAAAACTGAAATAAAGTCCAGACCTGGCTGGCAAACAACCAATTGAAACTAAAAATACTCTAGACTGAATTCTTCCTAATCGCTCCTCCCAATAAAACTACCAGTATTGAAGAATGGCTTAAGCAACTCACAGTGCTTAACTGCCAATCTCATATTGTTGACTCAGAAAAATTGCTAGGACTAATACTGGACAGAAATCTTAACATGCAGAAACATATCAGTAATGAAACAACCAGCGCAAGTATTCAGATCAAAATCCTAAGAAAACTAAAACCATTCTTTCCCGCAAATGACTTCAAACTGGCTGTTCAAGCATTAGTAACGCTAAGCGGTCTTCCCAGATCATCAACTGCCCCTCTACAAGCTTCGCTCAATTCACCGGCTAGGCTAATCATCGGCTCAAAAAGACATTGTCATATGACCCCCCCGACCTTAAAGCTCTTAACTGGTTTACTATCAAAGCCAGAATTTAACAAAACATTGCTTGCATGACCTACAAAGCCCTACATCAGAATACTGTGAGATATCTGGCCCAAAAATTGGTTCTATCTTGTGAAAACAGATCACAGATCCTCCAGAAGTACTAGGATTCTTCTACTGAAACCACAAGGCGTTATCAAAAAGCCAACATACAACTGTGCCATCCCAGGTGGAGGGGGTGGAGCTAAGAATGAGGACCTCCGTCTTTTCCGAGTTCAATTTTAGTCGGCTGATCTTCATCCATTCGGAGATGGCCTTCATTCCTGCGTGGAAGTTGGTTTTGGCAGTTCCGGGGTCTTTGGTGAGGGAGAGGATCAGCTGGGTGTCATCAGCATATGAGACTGTGTTGAAGTCGTGTGATCGGACGATGTTGGCGAGTGGTGTCATGTAGACATTGAAGAGGGTCGAGCTGAGGGAGGATCCTTAGGGTACGCCGCAGATGATCTTGGTGGCTATGGATCAGAATGGAGGGAGGCAGACTCTCTGGGTTCTGCCGGTGAGGAAGGAGGTGCTCCAGTCCAGGGCTTTGTCACAGATCCCTGCTTTGTGGGTGTGTGTGCGGAGGGTGTGGTGGCAGACAGTGTCAAAGGCGGCCGAAAGGTCCCCAAGGATGAGGGCTGTGGTTTTGCTGTTGTCCAGTAGGGCCTGATGTCATTAGTGGTGGCCATGAGGGCAGTTTTGGTACTGTGGTTGGCACGGAATCCATTTTGGGGTGAATCCAGGGCATTGTTTTCTTCGAGGAATTGGGTCTGGGACTAGCCTAAAAAAAGCGCTGAAGGTTTATGTTTTATTGACTGAATGAGCTTTTCAATTTCTAAAAGGTTGCACATAGAAAACTACCACTCTATCTGTGTTTTGATTGTCTCCTTATCCCAAAGTGCTGGTATGGTTGGGTGGCTTCAATCAAACCTAGTGTTATGTGTGTCCCATCATGGAGTATAAGGGAAAGGATCCGGAGATCAGAAGACCCAAACATGTCACTTCAAGATCCTAAGCAGAGAGTCATTGAATTTCAAATAAAACCTCATAAATTCAGCTAGTGTCACAGTAGATGTTGTAATGCACCTCCAGCCCAAATCACACCTAGTTTGTATCTGATTTTCTCAGGTGTGTGATACCAATAGGGAGCGACTATATATAAAGCATTTTTCTACCTCCCACTCCTGCTGTAGACTTATGATCATATTTAGAGACTGTGCGCCAGTCAACTTCTATGAGCTTCATTCCCAGGTCACACTCCCATCTAACTTGTCCAGATCTTACTTTAAGTAGAAGTAATTTGTAGAGGTTAGAGACATGGTGTATATTTGTGTCACTCACTAACTCCCAATGCCATACTTGGTAATAGCAGAATAACCTGGATTCTGGAAAACTGAACTCAACCCTAATCTCTCTGCAGATGTTAATTTAACACATCCTGCATGTCTACACCACTGATATATTTCTAAGACTAAATGGCGCTCTGCTAGTACATGTAGTGTCATCTGAGCATCTGCATGCAAAGGCTGCCTGTATGACTTAAAGGAAGCTGATTAATAAAGTCAAAGAAATTCTAGAAAGAATAAGGATCACATGGGTGATGTAAGTGAGAGAAATATGGATTTGGAACGGGAGGTTGCTATTCAAGTTTAAGCAGGCTCTAAAGTACTGCACCTCAGATTGTGACACACTGTTTATTATACCTGGACTAAGGATAGCACTCCATATTCCATTAAAAAAGGTGTATGGTCTTTGCTCAACATGGTGTGGTTGGATCAGGAATCCTGCGACCCTTGACCCTGTTTTCAGGTTAGGCCACTCCCCACAGCACCACCTGTGTGTTCGTGCCTCTGCCCGCTGCTGCTGTAAGTTCGCCGCTGCTGTGTTAGCTCACTGTCCCTCCTCATTTTTTGTGCATCTCCTGTAATTTGCCTTCTCCTTTGCCCGCTCGTTTTTCCCGCCCCTGCCTCCCCTGCGGCTCCACTCCCCTGCTTGCCCATTCGCAGCCCCACTACTGCCTCCCAGCTGCTCCTCCCTCCCACCCTCCCACCTCCCCTATATGGCAGCTGCTGCACGGCTGCCCTGCTTGAGTGCTGAAGGCGCGCCTAAGGCAGGGCCATCTGCGCCCGTCCCTGCCTAGACTGTGCCCAGCGCCAGAACCCCTGGCCCCCTTCTCCGCTATGATGCCAGCACCCTTCTCGCACTCAACACGGGAAGATCTCGTACTTGCTTCCTGGCTGCCGCGAAGCACACCAAAGGACCCTTCTCCTGCCGGAGCTGCAGTTTCACCATCATCCGACTCACCAACCCACACATCGAGAAAGGATACAACCACCTCAGATGCATTCTACTCAACACCTGCTCCACCTGCAAACACGTCATTGAACTCTGGGACCTACTTGACTCCTCTTCCCCAGATGTCGTCTTCCTGACGGAGACCTGGATGAACCCCTCCTCGGCACCCAACATCGCCATAGCCATGCCAGACGGCTACAAGTTCACCCGCAGGGGCCGCACCATTGGAACAGGAGGAGGAATTGCCATCGTGCACAGGAACACTCTCAGAGTCTCGACTAGCACAGACAACATCCTCAGCACCTCCGAACACCTGCACTTCTCGATCCACACCAATCCCAACACCACCCTCAGAGGAACCCTCTTCTATAGACCCCCTGGAACCCGGCCACAGTTCAGCGACTCCATCGCCAACTTCGTCCGCTCACACTCCCTCATCTCCACACACTACATCCTCCTCAGGGACCTGAACTTCCACCTCGAGAACAACAATGAACCAACTCCACCACCTTGATTGACACCCTCGCCAACCTCGGACTCAGACAGCTTGTCACAACATACACCCACTCTACTGGACACACTCTTTACCCCATCTTTTCTACAAGCTCTCACGTCTCCTTTAACCACAACACTGAACTCCATTGGACCAACCATTGCTGCATCCACTTCACCTTCCGGAAACCCACCACATACCACCACACCCAACAGATCCCTCGCCACTCCTGGAGCAAAGTCACCGAAGACCAGCTAACCACCACCCTCACCCGGAGCCCACCCACTGACCCCAACAACCCCGACATTGCTTCCCACAACCTCAGATAGTGAATAAACAACTTTGCCAACACTCTTGCCCCAATCAAGAAACCCTCCAACAGGCACACCAAGAAAAAAGGCAGCTGGTTCACCGAGGACCTCCAGGTCTCCAAGCAAAGTTACCGAAATTTAGAGAAGAAATGGCATCATGAACAGACACCGGACAGCTACACAGCCCACAAGAACGCCACCCACAAACACATTATCTCATCAGACCCGCCAAAAGGGTCTCCTTCAAAGACCACCTGGACAACAACACACACAACAGCAAAGAGTTCTTCAACATCATGGAGGAACTCTCCAACCCCAGCTTCAACACCAATGACATCCCACCTTCGCAAGACCTGTGGGACTCCCATTCCACCTTTTTCCATCGCAAGATCACAGACATCCATGACAGCTTCAACGCAATGACCGCCCCAACATCCACTGAGACCTCCGACCCCTCAAGGAGAACTGCATCCTGAACCGGTCCCTGTCTGGGTTCCACAGCAATCACAGCACCTAAACTGCCCTCATCCCCACCACCGATGACATCAGGGCCCTGCTAGGCAATGGCGAAACTGCGGCCCTCATCCTCCTAGACCTGTTAGTATACTACGACACTGCCTGATACATCACCCTATGCACATGCCTCCACAACTCTGAGATCTGAGACAAGGCTCTGGAATAGACCTCCTCCTTCTTCTCCGGCAGAGCCCAGAGCGTTTGCCTCCCCCCTTTCCACTCCAAAGCCACTGAGATCATCTGGATGTACCACAGGGCTCATCCCTCAGCCCGACATTGTTCAACATCTACATGGCACCGCTCACCCACAACGCCCAGCTGCACAACCTCAACATCATCTCCTACGCCAACGTCACCCAGCTGATCCTCTCCCTCACCAAGGACCCCCTCACCGCCAAAACCAACCTCCACGAAGGAATGAAGGCCTTCGCCGAGTGGCTGAAGAACAGCCGTCTGAAGCTGAACTCGGACAAGACAGAAGTCCTTATCCTCGGCTCCACCCCCTAGGCTTGGGAAGATTCCTGGTGGTCAACCTCACTGGGAACAGCACCAACACCCACCGAACACGCACGCAACCTGGGGAACATCCTCAACTCTACTCTCTCCATGACAAAGAAGGTCAACGTGATCTTGTCCTCCTGCTTCAACATCCTCCGCAAGCGGTCTGCAAGATCTACAGGTGGATCCCCACTGAAACAGGAACGGGCACCCAGGCCCTCGTCAGCAGCAGATTGGACAAAGGAAACACCCTCTATGCAGGAGCCTCAACCAAACTACTGAAACGACTACAACGCATACAGAATGCCTCTGCATGCCTGATCCTCGACATTCCTTGCTGCAGCCACATCACACCTTACCTGAGAGACCTGCACTGGCTTCCTGTCAACAAAGAGGATCACCTTCAAGCTCCTCACCCAAGCACTCCACAACACCGGTCTGGCATACCTCAACAGATGACTCACCTTCTATACCTTCAACCACCAGCTCTGCTTGCTGACCTCGCCCACACCACCAGCCCCCACATCCGAAGAGCGACCTCTGGTGGCAGATCGTTCTCCCACCTCATTGCAAGTACTTGGACACCCTCCCCATCCTCCTACGGCAGACCCAACAACTGCTAACTTTCAGGAGACTACTCAAGACCTGGCTATTTGAGTAGTGGCAGCATCCCCCCCAGCGCATTGAAGCCCTCATGGGTGAGTAGTGCACTTTAAAAATGTTCTGATTGATTGATTGATTCACACATTACATGGTTCTCTTACCAATTAAAGAAGCTCTATGATGGCATTCATAAATGTCTGAGATCACCACGCCAGCAGAAATTTCCTGCCACTCAGCATTCCCCTCAGTCTCCCAAGTAAAATGATTACCTCATTGTGTGATTGGGCCAAGGGTCTGCTACTTGGAAGGGCCTAAAACAGAGATTGAGAGGATAATACACCAAACTCTATGCATTTTTTTCAAAAATAGGTTTTTACGCACTTCTGCGTTGAATACCCAAACAAGTGAGATATTATTTTTAGCAGGAGACAAAAGGGAGGGCTGGATGGTAGGACATTTGTGCAGGCACAGTGATTCCACAAAGAAATGTAAGGAGAATTCGATTTTTTAGCTACATTTGAATATGCAAAGTATTCTGGGCAGGAAAATGTTGGGGGATCCTCACAAGTCACAGTCTAGTTTCCAGAAACATGTGAGTTTGGACAGTTTACCTAGACCTGGGACCAAAAACACTAGTGCTCCCCTTGGAAAACCAGGTCATTTTGTGATAGGTAATTTTGATGTCTCCACAATATGTTTTGGCCCTTCCCTGCCGCGTGTACTTGCCCCACCCACACAAGTGAGGTATCATTTTTACTGGGAGACCTGGGGAAATGTGGGGTAGAAGAAAATTGGTGTCATACAGGTGATCCCACAACTTTCCCACACATAAATAAGAGAAAATGTTGCTTTGTTATGCTAAATTTTAGATTAGCACGGCATTCTGGATAGGAAATCTTTAGGGGATCCATGCGAGTCATACCTCACTGGACACCCCTGGGTCTAGAAATGTGTGGCTTTGGTTGGTTTCCCTAGATGGCCGCTGATCCCGTGACCAAAAACGCAGATGCATGATGAGCTAGGGTCCAAAATCCACAGATAAGCACGTTGCAAAAAAAGGGTCACTTTTTACTGGAAAAATGTGATGTGTCCACGTTGAGTTTTGGAAAGTTTCCTGTCATGGGTGCTGGGCCTACCCACACAAGTGGGGTACCATTTTTATTGGAAGACTTTAGGGAATACCAGATGTCTGGAAGTTTGTGCCTTCCCACAACTTCCAGAACGTTCCATCACAGAAATTATTTTTTTACAAAGTTTGAGGTTTGCAAGGGAGTCTGGGTAACAGAACATGGTGGAAGCCACACAAGTCACCCTTTCCTAAATTCTTCTGGATGTTGAGTTTCAGAAATGTGTAGGTTTGACAAAATCTACAGGTAGGAAAATTGCGAAAAAAGGGTCAGCTTTCCCTGGAAAATGTGTTGTGTCCTCATTGCGTTTTGTGACGTTTCATGTCACGGGCACGAGGCCTACCCATAGAAGTGAGGTACCATTTTTAGTAGGAGACTCTGGGGAATGCTGGGTGGCTGGAAATGTGTGGCACCCCACAGATTCCAGAACTTTCCATCACAGAAATATAAGGAAAATCTTTTTTTAACAAAGTTTGAGGTTTGCAGAGGATTACGGGTAATAGAACCTAGTGAGAGCCACACATGTCACCCCATACTGGATTTCCTTAGGTGTCTAGTTTTCATAATTGTATAGGTATGCTAGGTTTCCCTAGGTGCCGGCTTAGCAAGGGTCCAAAATCCACAACTATGCACATTGCGAAAAAGGGGCCAGTTTTCACAGGAAAAATGTGTTGTGTCCTTGTTGTGTTTTGGGCCATTTCCTGATGTGTGTACTATGCCTAGCGACACAAGTGAGGTTTTATTTTTATGGGGACACTTTGGGGAATGGTGGATGGTTGGAAGTTTGTGGCACCTCACAGATTCCAAGTACTTTCCATCACAGAATTGAGAGGAAAATGTGTTTGTTTTTGGGTTTCGCCTGCCGAAGGCGGCGCTCTGCTCAGCTTTTCGGTGCAGGCGAAATCCATTGATTACAATAAGGACTTCAGGAACGTCCCCTGGCTCCCATTGGCTAGCTGCATAAATGGAGGCTAGCCATTGGGAGCCGGATCTGTCCGTCAAGGCCGGACCAGATTCGGGGGCGTTCCCGCGATTTTTTCGCTCTCCGCCTCTGCGATGTCGTCATCGCGGCGGTGGGTGTGTGTTATTTTTTTTGTTTGATTCGGCCTGTTTTCTTCTTTTTACAAGTGTTTGTTGTTGGAGTTGGCTGTAAGATTCGAGTTCCCACGAGGCGATTAGGTAAGGAGCATTTTGTTTATAAATGTGTTTTCACTTTATAAGTTTACGTATTTTGACGTTTTCGCTCTTAATGTATTTTTTTCTGTTTACTTTTGTTTTTATTCCCCCCCCCACCGCCAACGGAGGAAGCCTTCCCGACCCCACTCCGGCTGTCCGTTCCCGCCCCCCCCCACCGCCAACGGAGGAAGCCTTCCCGACCCCCCTCTCGCTGTAATTTCACTAAAAGTGATGCTATCTTATATTGTGCTTCTATTAGTTTTATTGTTATTATTAGTATGGTCGTTCAAGTTCGGGTATGCGGTCTTTGATAAGGAAGCACTATAGATACTCCTGCATTGTGAAAGATTTTGGTACTTTGTTTTGTTGTACAGCCAACATCTTTTCAAGTATGTGTTACATTTCCAGCTACGGGAATCGCCGAGTACATCAAAAGAAATAATATTCAATGTGAGTTGGGGACAGGATTATCGAATTCAGCAGGCCCCCCATTGAGTTTCAGAATATTCAGTTTACCATTGATTGTCCCAGAATACAGACTTCCATGTCTACTTCCCCAATGTGCATTAAAATGCAACATTTAACAGTGTTAAATTGCTCTCCCCATTAGCCCGCCATCCTGGTTTGGGTGTAGTTGCGCCTCTGTTTATGTTACACGTAGTAGGTGGATATCGTGTTCTAATCAAGGATGCTAAATACGAAGAATCCACTGTTGGACGGGACAGCCCTTGTGTCTTTGTATTCACTCAGATGGAAGGCCCCAGTTTCTCGATGCAGAATAACATTTATATAGATTGTAATCCAGTAGCGTTGCTTGATTGGCATGTATAAGAAAAATAGGCTATGCTATGTAAAAAAAATATGTTTTCTGACAAACATCTGCCTTTTCCTGAAAGCTGAGAAGATGGTGATTTTAGTGCCACAAACCCTTTGTTAATATCTTTTGCTAGGAAATGAACAGATGCTGTCTTTATCCCTACAACAAAAAACAAAATGTAGCTGTATTTTTCCCAATTCCTTGATCCTCTCAAGGGGAATGCACAAACCCTTGAAGCATTTAGAATCATTAAGAAGTTGGAAGAAAAGGACGCAAATTTGGCATGAATACCTCATGTGTATTTTGTGAGCATGAGCCATTTTCATTATATCTTTCAGAATTTCCTGATTCAGTTTCACGTATCTCTTTTCCATACCGATAACCAAAGAGAAAGTTGGGCTAGTTTTATAACATCCGTAATAAAAGGCATACCACCTTCAATTTGAGCCACAAAATGATTGCACGTAAGTGAAGTGCCAGCAATCTTTTGATGAATTTATCCTCCAGAACTTGGAGTGAGGTCACATTTATTGCCCTCCATATTGCTGCCCCATATGTCGCCATTCGTAGGGTTTTAACCAGATATATTTTAACCATCACAGGAATTGGCTTACAGCTTCATTTTTGGCCAAATGTAAACATTGCATTTATGCTTTGAAGCATTAGATTTGCACTGGTTTGCAGCATCTCTTTCCAATTTTGTTTAGTGCCAAACACAATGCCTAAGTTATTAAAATATTGAACATGCTCAATTTTTGCTTCACTCTACATAATAACCCATCATTTTATTTTTGAAACCTCCTATTTCCATAGCATATGATTTAGTTTCTTTTACATGTAAATCCAAATTTTGCATAAATGCTGCACAGTGTGTAACATGCTTTTGCAGAGCCAAAGGGGTCCTTGCCAACAAAACGGTTTCATCCACGTATCAAACGATAGGGAGGGGGGGGGCGCACGGTATTGGTGTGTCTTTCGCAATATTGATGAGGCTGTCATTAAGATTGTTAGTATATAGGGCTAACAATAAAGGGGCCAACACACAGCCTTGTCTAACGCCCCTTTCGATTTTAAAAAGGGTGGTGCATTCACCTAGGCTCCAATATCAGACCATAGCGGTAGTATCCCTATAGAGCTCTCTGATAAAATTAATAATACCATCATCAACTTCCATGTCCTTTAAAATTAACCATAGTTTATTATGTACCACGCAATTAAATGCCTTTGATAAATTCATGAAGGCCAATGTGGAGAAGTGTGGCTCACTGGTTAGAGCAGGCAGACCCTGAAGCAGAGGTCAGACCCGGGACAAGGGTTCAATTCCCGACGCGGCAGGGTCTTGAGCTCAAATGTCCACGGACTTGATAATTCTCGCTTAGGTGCCTGTCATAATCATGGGTTCACACTCTGCAACTCTGGGCATTAAGCTTGCTTAATCTCCACAACG
Source organism: Lissotriton vulgaris (assembly GCF_964263255.1). Classification (NCBI taxonomy): domain Eukaryota; kingdom Metazoa; phylum Chordata; class Amphibia; order Caudata; family Salamandridae; genus Lissotriton; species Lissotriton vulgaris. Next base: position 138,538,829 of record NC_141689.1, read on the forward strand.
GCCCCCCGCGGTGGGATGCCTGGCTTTCACCTTGGGGATGCCCTGTAGGGGTTATCTCACAGGGAAAAGCCAGGACGGGTTCCCAAGGCAAGCGCCGAGATGCCTCCCCGGTGATTCGAGCGCTATATAAGAACATACAAAACATTTTTTTTAAAAAGGCCATGTATCATTGAGTATTTTTAGGCGTGGTATATTTTCCAATGATCATTGTTAAATTAAGACATTGGCATACTGTACCACGCCCCTGTCTAAACCCATAATTAGCTTCTGAAAGAAAGTTCTTTTCTTCTGCCCTTAATTCCAATTTATTTAGCAAAAGCCTGCCTATGAGATTAGCTGTACTGTCTATCAAAGAGATAGGCCGATAATTGGTGGGCAAGAAAGCTTTACCTTTTTTTAAAAATTGGAATTATAATAGAGTTTTTCCAGGAGGGAGGTGGACCATGTTTTGCTATAGAATTAAAAATCACGGTTAGAAGAGGGGATCAAAAAGCAATATTAGCAAGGAAAATATCCATGGAGACCCAGTCGGGCCCTTGCACTTTCCTGGACGGGGATTTCAGCAGAGCTAATTCGACTTCCTTAAGCTTAAAAGAGAGATGGAAGGAGGCCTTAAAATCATCTCTCAAGGATGCACGAGGGGCAATCCCTGTCTTATTGAAGATTTCCTGGAAATACTTTACCCAAGTATCCTCATCAATATGTGCCTCTAAAGAGGGCCCGCCACTATCCTTCAGGAACGGCGCGTTTATTACCTTCCAGAAGACAGTACTATCTCATAATGCTAATGGTTGTTTTAAATTATCCCATGCTTCTGATTTAAGATGTCTCAGTCTGAGTTTTCGTGCTCATCTGTAGAGGTTGCTCAGTTCACAGACCTGCTCCTTATCTCTAGGTAGAATTTTAAGGGCTGTGCGCCAAAGCTACAAAACATTCATGATCAAACCATCTATTTGGGTTGCTATCTTTAGTATGAAATGGTCATAACAGCTGTAGTTTCAAGAAATGTAGTAGCTTACAAAATGTGCTTATAACCTCAACTTGATTAGCAAAAGGATCCAGGCAGGTTGATATATACTCCTGGTTTGCCCTAACGAGGCTGGTAAAGAGCGAGACCACCTTTTACCTTTTCCCATTTTAGAGTAAAACCCCATGAACTTGCAAGAATTGGTTTTGGTAAGTAAGTGTCAGTCAGTCAAACAAAACTTTATTTGATTTGTTAAAACCTTAAAAGTACATTCCACATTCCGTGATAAGAGAAAGGACAACAGCAAAACATGGTAATATTCAGCAGGAAAAAGAGCAGCAGCATAACAAGATAATATTAAAACCACAATTACACCTCAAGATACTTGAAAATTAACTTCTCTTGTTCCTTTTAAAACGGAGTATTATAACATTTATTTGTTAAAATCGCTAAAATTTCCTAAATATACCTTCGTCAGAATGCAGTTTTTACTACTATTGTCCCTTATTATCTCTACCTTTATTCAGGGATAAGGGCTACACTATACATGTTCTTCTGCGCATTTGAGGAACCACCTAACTTTGTTCATATATTTCCCCAACGCGCAGGCTATATCTAAAGTCTCCATTTCCACCAAAAGAGTGGCAGCTTGCATTCTGTGCGTAATCTTATATTTTTTAAAAATCGGACATAAAAACTCCTTTCGAAAGTCTAAAAATCTCGTACAATCTAATAAAATATGTAACATATCACAGGAGGTTCCTAAAGTGCAAGTGCATTTCCCATTACTTCCTATCATTAAATTTCGAACCCCGTTATTTGCATAGCATGGGTTTATGCCAATTTGCATTTTCAGGACTTCTCGCCTCAGACTATGGCTAGGTAACCGGTCCACGTAAGGGAAGTGTTGACTGCTCTCCCAAGCCACTTTCATGTGTGCTACCGAGGTCTTTTGAGCAAGGTATTCCCGGTCATAACTACGGGACATATTGACCCCCTGAGTCTTTAATTCTTTTTTCCCAAATATTATGGGGTCTTGCGGCAAACATACCTTCAAATCTAGCACCCCATAAGCCTTGCTTATTGAGGCTCTTACCTCTTTTGCCCAGGGGAGCTCACTATTGATAATTTCCTCCTTAGCCCATTGGGAGATTTTAGCAATTTCCCCTACTCCCAACCGCTGCCAGAAGCGTACAAGGCTCAAACAAACTGTAATAGCCCAGGAGGTTATTCCCAGCTCCAGTCGTGCTGCCTGCACCATAGAGGGTTTTGGCAGAGCGAATAAGCTTTTTAATATATTTCCCTCTTCACTATCCCAGGAGGTCTTACCACTGAGGTAAGTAAGTGGCATTACGTTTATTTTTGGCATTGCGCCATGTTAGCACACACGAAAGTATGGCATGAACACTACGTTCATTAAAAAGTGTCTGAAAGGTGGCTAATCTTAAATTGGGGGTGTCAGAGGATATAATATACATCTATCAGAGATGAGTAACCAGCTCTCAGAAAAGTGGGGGGAAATTCCCCCATCTGTGGATCTGGCTCATTTAATATATTTAGTTGCCACTTCATTAGAATACTATTTAACGCCTTCCCTGTGGCGTCATGATAGAAATGGGAGATGGGGGTCTCCATTATAGTTTACCACCCCACATTGATCCTTCATAGCTCTAGGCCACAGCTTTGTATTAAAGTCACCTGCTCAGATTATGTAGACAGGTTTGGAATGGGACTCTGCGAGGTCCTCTAGAGCATCATCTAAGAGCAAGGGTACAGTCTCCCGATTTTGAAAGTGGTTGTTTTAATAAATCACAAGTAAATGTCCCATGTCTCAATCCCTCTGATAACCAAGATGTGAAAATAAGGAGAGGTATTTATGAAACTTAAGATTCTACAAGTCCTATATATTCTCTCAACCATAAGGGTCCAGCAGACGCAAGAGTATATTGCTTTAAAAAATATGCAATACTTAGAAGAAGTTACAGGTGAAAACGTTAGCACAAATGGCAGTTTTTCCCATTAAATTCCATTTTTTTTATTTCTACTGTTAGTTTCTTTAAAAACAACTTGCAGGATCTAATGATCTATACAAACGACCCCTTGCTGAATTCAAGAATTTTGTTTACTTTTCAGAAATGTATACTACTCTGGGATCCATTATCCATTATTGCTTTCATACCCATATCTACCACTAACTGGAAGGAGGTTGAAAGAACAAAAATAAGAAAAATAGGCTTTGCTATGTAAAAAAAAAATGTTTTCTGATAAACATCTGCCTTTTCCTGAAAGCTGAGAAGATGGTGTTTTAGTGCCACAAACCCTTTGTTGATATATTTTGCTAGGAAATGAACAGATGCTGTCTTTATTCCTAAAAAAAAAATATATATATAGCTGTATTTTGCCCAATTCCTTGATCCCCTCAAGGGGAATGCACAAACCCTTGAAGCATTTAGAATCATTAAGAAGTTGGAAGAAAAGGACGCAAATATGGCATGGATACCTCATGTGGACAAAATGTTACAGGGGTCTAAGTGTGAACTACCCCAAATAGCCCAAAAAATGTCTTAGCAAGGGGTATAGGGGGTGTGAAGGCCTAGCAGCAAAGGGGTTAAACAGCTTAATCTGAATGTGTAGAAAGAAAGGTTTTAACATGAACTAATCTTTTGAGACATATAGTATTACTGCACCCAGGATTTTTTTTAAACATTTCATTGTGCAATAACCTGTCTGCAGAAAAGCAGTTAAAAATATTGGAATTACATTTTGCAATCGGTGCAGAGATTGACTTTTCAGCGTCTAGTTTCAAAGGCATGCATGAGTACATGAAATGTATTTCCTAGAGGACACCTTTGGATATTTTCATGATGGATATCACATGGTAGTGCACTAACATAACCTCTGAAAATTACTGCATTCCAGAATAGTAACATTTTTGGCTAAAGTATTACCACATCAAGAGTCTCATTGACAATATAATGTGGACATAAACATGTATTTCATTTGTTGAACTACTTTCACATTTGCTGACCATACCCTTGGTACAAGGCATTCAGTGTAGTTTCCAATCTGAAAAGAATTCAAAATTTTACAAAGAGAAGGGTTTCAAATATTAACATTAATATCATAGAAAGAGAATCGAATGAAAACTTTGCAGTGCATTCTGTGTGCTTCTAAAACATCTCAAGTAAAGATGTATTAATACACTTTGGCAGGTTAAACCTTACTGCACAGATTTGTTTGTGAGTCCTTTTTTTTAAGAATGATATTAATAAATATATTGGTAAACAACAAAAATGGAACTGTATGGCTCACAATTGTACTGTAAGATTTATATAACACTTTGTAGGAGAATGCCTCTTTTGACATTGTTAGCCCCTACTTTTTGCCTGATGCATGATGAAATTTCAAACTGTAAGTGCACTGGAGCACTGCTAACCATGATCCCAGTGTTAGATCTTTTTCCCTAAAACCATACCCTTATTGAAACCTCTTCAGTCTCCCTTGTAAGTCCCAAGTAAATGGGACCCTTGGTACCTAGGGCACTGGAACTGAAGGGAGTCCACTAGAGCTGTGTGTCTTGGTGTAGAGAAAAACAAAGAGTTGAACTGGCACACAGCCCTGTGTGCCACGACCATAGACACTCCGTGAGATATATGTAAGTCTCCCTTAATGCAGGCCTTCAATCCCTTAGGCAGGGTGCAATGTATTCCATTTGTAAACATATCTGCATGAGAATATGACCCTACAATATTTGAGTCATTCTTGCATATTGTAAGTGCACACAGAAGCCATAGAGCATACATGGGATGGATACTTGTCATTATGATTTTTCTAGCTTGGTAAAGGTTTCACTGTACCCTAAAATGCTTGGTAACAAACATCTTGTCTTAATAAATCATCGCTCATGCCAGTGTTGGATGTATTAATAAATACACATCGGAGAACCTTTAGAGGGCCTTCTACAACTTTTCAAGCGCTGGTGTGGTTTCTGACAAGTAGTAGTCAGCCTGCCACCCCCTGACCTCATGGGGTGAAAGCCAGCACTCTCAGTGGACAGGAACAAAGTCTGCTCTGGGCCGAAACAATGGACCTTACAAAAATATTAATGAATGAGACATAGAAATACAATGAAAACTACGCCTGTACTCTCCAAATGGAGAATTAGGCCATTTATTCAATCAGTCAGTATTTCAAAAGCCAAGAAAAATATCATAAAAGGAATAAGTGGGCAGAAACAAGGAAATTACAGGATTTCCAAACCTCAGGCATTGTACATTTGAGTGAATGAAAAGTAAATGCACAATCTCTAAGTCACAATTTAAAAAGTGTATTTGCTCATAAAGAATATAAAAACAAAAAGACAAGACACTAAAGTCGACGATGTTTCAATCCCAGCTAAGGTCGAGGGATCATCAATAGGACACAAGAATATATGCTGAAAAGTTATTTGTTGAGAACTTTTTGGGGGGGGGGGGAGTAAAGCAAGTGAGCAAGGAGGAGAAGGGTGCAAAATAGAAAAGAAAGGAGTTACACAAGTCCTACCATAGTATCACTAATCTAAGTTTTGATGGAGCAGGATTTCACGAAGGAAACCTGCTCAATTGAACACCCCTGTAACAAGTATTAACAGTCAGTAGCGGTAAACATGAGTGGGACCAGGAAGAGGGAAAAATCTTAAAAATGTTATTGTCTTTACCAAATTGTACTATGGTTCAAGCAATAAGAATGGAGTTAGGGCTAACTTCATGGACCGTACAATCTCAAATGGCCCTGGTAAGATTCTGGAAGCGCCAAGACCCAGGAGTGACACTAAAGGTCTCACAGTGGTGTAGGGATGAGATCCAAATAAGTAATCTTGCCTGGGCAAAGGATGTGAATAAAACCCTCCAGAAAGTAACTGGGTGCCTTAATGTGAAATTCTCCCAGGAAACCCTGATAGCCGAGTTTACTAAGAAAACCCTTAGGGAACAAGGCCAGTCGCTCTCTAGGGCGCAGGACCAAGAATATATGACAGAGAAAAAATCGGTCCAGTGGTTAAAAAAGTCATGGGTTAATGATGACTGGTTCCCGTATTTGGACATTCTGCCCAATCGAGTGCTGAGATATGAAATTCTTAAGACTCGGGTTGGGATTAACCCATGGAAGATAGATGGAAAATTAAAATCTGCACTGATCGGCCCAGAAGGTAATTGTAACTGTGGACGCGGACTAAGACATGATATGGCACATATTTTACTTGATTGCTTATTTGTACAGGATATAAGGAAACTGTTTTTACGTCCGATATTTTTATCACATAAGATAACTTCACGTGCCCAGGCGATATGTTTACTTACCGATATGCCCACGTTAGAAATTGCAATCGGATTGGGTACATTTTTGAGGAGTTTAAAAGAATATGGAAAGGTGATTTTGAAAGAGGGGCACTGATTTTAAATTGTTTTAAAGTTTTATAAAATGAAAATATTCTTCTTATCCTTTTAGCGATTTTGAGATTTCTGTAAAATAGGGCGTATTGTATGTAGTGTTTCTGAGGTCGTCTCCCTCTTTTAATTTAATTTTAACAAGTATTGAATTTTACCTATTTAAGATGTAGTAGAATTTTGTCTGTCCGTACTTTTTGAGTCTAATTGCGTGTGTTCTGTACTGTTTAAAAGACCAAGGTCTAAATAAACAAGTTTCTCTCTCTCTCTCAATCAGTCAGTATTTCAAAAGCCAAGAAAAATATCATAAAAGGAATAAGTGGGCAGAAACAAGGAAATTACAGGATTTCCAAACCTCAGACATTGTACATTTGAGTGAATGAAAAGTAAATGCACAATCTCTAAGTCACAATTTAAAAAGTGTATTTGCTCATAGAGAATAATATTACAACAAGACAAGACACTAAAGTCGACGATGTTTCAATCCCAGCTAAGGTCGAGGGATCATCAACAGGACACAAGAATATATGCTGAAAAGTTATCTGTTGAGAACTTTTTTGGGGGTGGAGTAAAGCAAGTGAGCAAGGAGGAGAAGGGTGCAAAAAATAAAAGAAAGGAGTTACACAAGTCCTACCATAGTATGACTAATCTAAGTTTTGATGGAGCAGGATTTCACGAAGGAAACCTGCTCAATTGAACACCCCTGTAACAAGTATTAACAGTCAGTAGCGATAGAATGATTAGTACGCACAAATACATTACACGTGGGAAGTTTGCTTTGCAAAATGCATGAACTACTATGTAAAATCTTGTGTATAGAATAAATTTAGAAGGTTTGCATGTCAAGGCTGCATGTGTATGTAGTCAGAAAGTATGTTTGGTATTGCTTTATCCTAATAAATAATGCTGCTTTCCTGCTAATGCTATGGTAGGATAACTGCTAACATGAAGTAAAGTTGAAGAGGGTGGTAAACAGTGAAAATACATTTTCACATAATTAATACATGTTTTTTCCCATTCTTTTAGTAATGGAAAATCCTCCATTTTGTTAAAGTTGTCCTCTTTATGAGCAGGTGAATCTGGGAGCGCAAGGGAACCATGTGATCACATGAACTACACTAATGTGCAAGGCTGAGAAAAAGTGACATGGTGTAGAATAGAACGTTGAGGGAAGCGGCCAATGCCAGTATCTTCATGGGAACGGAAGGCAAAGTTGTTGAATTTATTAAATGTACAATAAATTCTAACATATGCACCTGTGAGAGTGAAGCTGTATTGATGACTGTATAAAAGATTATTTAGAACAATGGGATAGTCAAAAGTAAATGACCTCACAGTGGGATGACATCCCGCCCCTAGAACTCAACGAATCCCTTAGCGCAAAAAATGACCTTAGCAAATATTATGGGATGGAAATGTTATTTTAGAGTATAAGAATAGGTGCTTCAGGGGTGTGGTTTAGTTGTTGCAGGTTGCATAGGCTGAAGGTGTTTGAGTGAGGGAGGTACAGCTGATCGTTGGGTTGCAGAGAAGCCTAGCTGTTCCTGTCCTGTCCCTGTCCTGATTCCAGAGTCTTTAATCCCTGATCCCTGACTCTTGGTCCAGAAGCCCCCTACTGCTACCTAGGCCTGTGTGGTAGTTTTCGCCTTATAGATCCTTTGGGGTTGTATTTAATCTAATGTAGCATTGCAGAATTTATTTTTGTAGTCATATTTTTTGTCTCTGTACCTTCTGTCTCTTCATCTATCCCTCCAAATTGACGATTATATTTTACTTGCATCTAATGTCTTTTCATCTGTTCACTCTTTGTACAGTATATTTGAAATGATATTTCTGTTATTGTTATGATTACATTTTTTGCTCTCTCTCACAAGGTTTCCAGTATTTGAATTTATGAAATACCCAACATGAGCATTTGTTTATACTAGATAAAATAACAAACCCCACCGAGAGTCTGTGATTATTTTAGTCAGTTTATTGATTAGATGTTTTCTTTGGAATTTCAGTTGCCATTAACTCTTCAACTAATTGGTCCATCGGCCAAGTAGCTAAAAAGTTGATTATTATTTGTTCAGATAACACAAATATACAGAATGATAAAAGTTTCAACCTGAATAGCGAGAGTAAAATTAAGGCAAATTTGGGTGAATGCGTATGGTCCAAAATATGTGATTCTTGAATATTTATCCCTGACCAATTTATTAGGTATGAGCTGGATCAGTTTCTTGGCAACAGAGGACGGTTTAATTATTGATTAGTTTGGTAATGATTATTGAATATTGATTATATGTCATAACATGAAGAGTTAGCGTCCTGTTTTATGTTGTCTAAAACTTCAGGTATGGAGTCGGCAGAGGAGTCCCGAGAAGGAAATAGCCTGAAGTAAGCAGGGATAGAGTGTGGTAAAGAAAACAACTCATATGTTGGAAATATTACTGAAAAGCTACGTAGGGCTGTCAGTGTTATAATTAGGGAAATTTTGTATGAGAGGAGAATGCTTGAAATAGTGAAGGGTCCACTTTTTGAAACTCTGGCAGTATCTCAGAGAGGAGTAACAGGACACCTTTTTATACTAAAATGTACTCTTGTAAAACTTCAGTTTCATCCCTAGAGGAGTAATCGGTCTACTGGAGCTTGTTAGAGAAGTGAGGTAACGCTGGTCATTATTATTGCTTGTAGTGTAAAAAATCTCTTTGAAAAGAGAAGACTATCTCGTTATTTAGTTGAGCAGACAATGTAGCATTATCTTTTATGTTGTTACTAACAGATTTTTGAATTAAGAAAATCTCAGAAAAATATTGTCATAAGATTTTGTAAGGGAGGGGTCAGTAGAAGTAGTGATACTGACGTTACAAATTGCCACGCTGGTATTGGACAAAGCAGAAGGCGTGTATCGAGAGCAGATTGTAAAGGGAGGGTCAGCAGAAGGAGTAATACTGACATCACAAAAGCCTGCACTGGCATTGGTCAGATTGCGGGTTGAACAGAGCTGTGATTGGGTAGTAGGAGCAAGATGCACTGACATTAGATAAGACTGTGGTTACATAGTGAGCTGAAATTGGTCGGTTGGTGTGAGTGGCGCTGGTATAGGACGGAATTTAGCAAATGGGGAAAGGAGAAGTGCGGCACAGTTTTGTTATGCAATCTATTGAGAAATACAAATAGAAGAATCAGAAAATGGGATTGATAAAGACAATTAGGAAATTCTTTAAGAAAGAGAAGCAAATCGTGACGAGAGAGGCAATTCCAATTCCACCCCCAAAAACGGCTGAATCTTACATGATGATGGAGGCAGGTTATCATACATGTGTTTGGTTAGAGAATTGGATGAAATATATGAAGGATGATGGGATGTTAGGTTTCTCTGAGTATGGTACATTTAATGTAAGAATTTTACAGAATTTGAGAAACAGGATGAACTCGCTAGAGCCAAATCCGAGACTTACTCAGTATGAAGTGTTGGAAGAATGGGAAGTAGAAGCTTATGAGCAGGGAAAAAGATCAAAGTGGTAGAAGATTCAGAGGCTTTATGCCTAGATATCCGTTTGAGAGATGAGAAGATCAAATGAAAAGATGGAGGAGAGCGGTAGGGACTGAGGGTCTATATCCAGTTTTGACAGTAGGGAGTTAAACAGGTACAAAGGAGAAAAATAAAAATATAGAAATGTCTGGAGTAGGTTTGGATGAAGCTGATGATGAATTGTTAGAAGATATGATGACTAAAAGACCTCCACTATATGAAGAAAATTCAGGAGAGGTGATTACAAGTGCCCCACAAATGGTAACTCCATTGATTCCCCAAGTTATTGAAATAGCTAGAATAGAGCGAGAAAATGAAGTGAGTTTGTTAAATTAACCTAGAATGGAACAGGTCCAGAAAATGAATCAGCAAAATCTGGATGCAGAAGCTTGACAGTGCCAGTGACAATTTGTTCTGTGGTACCATTATTTGGAGAAAAATCGACTTTGCCCAAATTCAGTCATTGTACGTTCCTAGAAGTAGTGTAAGGATTGAAGTAGTGTTGGTAACAAATGAGAATAGACAAAATGACCAAAATAACACACTGTTAGACCCACCGGTTGGTGACTTATTAAAAGAAACCCCAAAAAGAGGCATTCAATTAGACCCAAGAAAAATAGGGCAGAATTTCACTCCAATAGCAGGGAGTTCAGCAGCTCCCTCCCAGGAAGATTTATCTAATTAGATAAAAGAAATAACCAAGCCGAAAGCTCAACCACAAAGATTGAATGTGAGACAATTGAATGTAGATTTAGAAGAGATGGTTATTGGTACAGTAGGCCCAGATGGATTATTGACATACAGTGATGAAGAGTTATTGTTTTGCGTAAAAGTATTACTTGGACACCAAAGAATTTCATGAAAAACTATTAGAAGTTGCTGGTGAGTTTGGCATAGATATAGAAAAGTAAAAAGCGTTGCAGAAAATGTACAGAATGGCTTTTACTTACAAGAATTTAGGGAGTTTAAATATGTGAGAAGATTGCGGATAAAGGAATTCAATAATATTTTGAAGAAATGGGGAAATGTAGAACGATGGAGGAGTAAATGGATGAAAAAGAAAGAAGAGACTGCTGGTAAGGGAGATTCCATGTTTCTGTTAAAGGAAACCTAGCAAGTTGAAAGGGCATGTCCCAAGAGAGAGATTGCAGGTGGTGGATATGTTCATGCACCTTGGACTAGACAGGATATATTGTCATTCACAAATGATTTTCCCAGATTACAAGAGAAACCTGTTGAATGGTATAAACAAGTGGATAGATGCCTATAGATCTCGGCCCTGCACCTACATCTAAACATCATGTAAAGAATCTTGGGGTGAAGTTGGACCAAAAGCTAACCCTGAAGGAACACACCAACTACATTGCAGGATTGTGCTTTCATACTATTGGCCTACTTAGACGTGTCTTTCCGTATCTTCCTGCCACCTACAGAAAGACACTTGTGCAAGCACTAGTGACCAGTCGTCTGGACTACTGCAACGGCCTGCTGACATTGGCGAATGCTGATGCAGTAGGTCGTTTGCAGGTGGTCCAGAACACGGCAGCAAGACTGGTCATGGGTGTACCAGCTAGGACCCCTTCTAAACCCTTATTGAGGGAATTACATTGGCTCCCTATACGACTGCGCATCGATTTTAAGATCTGCTGCACGGTCCATAGATGCATTTATGGTGCAGGTCCTATATACCTGTCTCAATCCCTGGTACTATATCAGCCCAGTAGGTCCCTTCGTTCAAGCAATCAAGCCCTTTTAAAACCCCCGGCCACAAAGAAATCCAGACAAGGAGACCGGGCCTTCTCCTCAGTTGGACCTGCCTTATGGAACAAATTGCCCCCTGATGTTAGAACTACTACTAACTACCTATCTTTTAGGAAAATATTAAAAACCCTCCTTTATCAAAAAGCATTCCTGTCCACTTAATCCCCCTAGATGCACTGACTGAGAATCCTATAACTGGCTCAGCGCGGAGATACCCTTACGGGATTGATTCCAGCGCTATAAAAGAAACTAAAATAAAATAAAAAAAATAGATTAGTAAAGGTTTTAAAGGTTTTGTTGAAAGATTTAGATGCTCTTTTTGAAACAGTGGTTCCGGCAGACTGTAAAACTACTGTGATGAAAAAGTATCAGATCATTAATTTCTTGAAAGGAAAGATCTCCCCTAAAGAAACGGATTGGGTTAAGATTTACAGGACAACCCAAGAGCCTAAGAGTCAGTGCATGTATATTACAAGAGATTCCTACAGGTTTTCAAGCAATACAGTGGGTTTGAGTATTTAGGAGATATAGATATAGAACATTTTGTGTATCGATTTGTTTATGGATTGAAACCAGAGATTAGTGCAATGATACAGCAGCATATGCTCTGCTGGCAAAGTAAGTCAAAAGATGGAATTTTGAGGTATGCAAAATATTGTAAAAGTTAAAGGAGAAAATTAGGTGGGTACAAGTGAAGATGGCAGAACAGCAGCAGGAAATAATAATGTACAACAAAGTCAGAATCTAGCTGGACATGTAAACAATGGAGGTAAGCACACATTTAAAATGAGTAAAGAAGAAGCTAAAAAGAAATGTCCTTGTCATGATGTTTGGACATTGGAAGACAAGTGTAGATCTGGACAAAAGGGTAATAAAATAAATCAACATTTAAATCAAAAGATGCAGAAGGAGGTAGTGAGGGAATCAACAGTAACAGCAGCAGCCAATCCAGAAACCAACCTCTTCCCAAGAAAAGGTACTATTACTAGTGACCTGATTTTCTACACTAAAAGAAGAGCTCAGTGGAGATCCACGTTCCACGCTCTACTCAACATCACGTCTTCCCAAAAATTCCCACACGGTCTGCGACTTTTGTTCACAAAGTCCCCCACTTTTAGGGCAAATGCCACAATATCCATCTACAACAATAGAACTATTCTTATCCAGGCCACTGATCACAGCCTGGACATCTTTGAGAACAGGTTTGCTCTCTTTAAAAGATCCCTGGTCGCTTGCTACTTCCCTTCTCAATCTAGATACGATCCTTCCCGTACCCCATCTCAAGAGATCCCTGATCCCTCTTTATCGAACCATAGTCTAACCTCACCTTCCCTGATCAACTACATCTTGACCTTAGCACCTCCAACAACAGGTTTCCCTATTGCACCCATCGTGCCCCGACTTGACCAGACCTTATCCTATAGTCACGGTGTACTTGCTCGCCCTCGACCCGACCTCCTCTACGAAACTGCCTCCACACCCACCACACAGTCCACACCCTCTCCCAGTAGCCCCTGCCTACTTCACTCCCTCACTAGACAGCAAACCTGCCCACCCTCCACCCAGAACACTATCATCCCCCCTTCCCCCATCCTCCCCTACATCACCCAATCATCTCACGAACCACCACCTCAGATTGGGATCTCTACAGTAGGGGGCTTCACCCACCCCTCCCGCACACTGACCCTGATCTCCCCCTGCCCTGTCCATTGACCATCCCTCCTCCTCCCCTCCACACTACTCATAATCCACACGCTGATTCTGCCTCTAAACTCAGGACAATCAACTTTGAACTGCATACTCTCAAAACTGCCACACTTAAACTCATTAAGACCACCGAAGAGCTAGCCCTTGATCTCTCTCCCAACTTGCCCACACTAGAGATCCCCCATCTCTCTTCTTCCTGCAAACACTGGAGATCCCACATTTGATCCCCCCAAGTCTCACTATCCAAAATTAGAACTTCATCCCCTACCCTAACGAACGGTCTAGACCAGCCAGAGCCTTAAATCCTTATCCAGACTCTGATATTCTCGCCCTCCTCCTTGAGTACACCTCTCCTCCTTCAAACATCCCTAGCCATGCTATATGCTCTCTTACAGCCCCACTGACTACACTTAACTCAACTCTCCCTATCCATGAAATTGCGGATCCCATCCGAACCATCGCCCCCAACCCCCATAGAGCGACCAGACTCAAAGCCAATTTCATAAACTTCAATAACCTCCTGCAGATCCCCACTTAGTCCCTCCTAGTCACAACATTATCAGACTCGAGTTTAGAAATTAGGTGCTGGCATTGCTTGTATCTTCCACAACTCTCCAACAGCAAAACAGCCCCCTCAGCTAATCTCTCCTCCTGTGAATACCTTTCCATAGACATCAACAGCACTCACAAGCCCTTATGCAGGCTTCACATCTTCTACCATTCCCCAGGTGATAGCCTCCTCCTAATCGAACAAGTTATGGAAACCATCTCCTCCAACTTGGGGTGTCACTCCCCCCAGATCTTCCTAGGGGATTTCAATCTCCACTGGAACAACCCTCACGATCAGGTTGCTACTACTCTCAAAAACTTCATTACCGACCTATCTCTCACTCAATTCTGTGACAGCCCCACTCACAACCTAGGTTCAACACTGAATCTCATCATCTCCAACCCCAACTCCATTCATCTCGAATCCATTCTCCCCTGTGATTGGTCTGACCATCATGTTATCAACTTCCTGATAGCTGAAAGCTGAATCCACAATTCTGCTCAACCACTCATACTTAAACACTGGAAAAGACCCCTCCATGACACGAGCGTGAATGAGCTCATAGAACGATGCCATCTGTCCCTTTCGCTGCCTTCTAAAATGACTGACGTTCATGACCTCACCGACCATTATAACAACATCATGCTATCTTCCTTGAATGATACAGTCCCTCTTCAACTAAAAAGAATTCCCATGAAAGACTCCAAACCGTGGTTCAATGACAGGCTAAATGAGGACAGACATAGTCTTAGACTAGTTGAACGCAAGTGGAGAGCCTCTCCCTCCATGGATCTTTTTAAAACTCTAAGATCCCAAAGAAGCAAATACAACAAACTCATTAAATCGAAGAAAGCCAATTTCTTCAAGCACCAACTCGACCGAGCTAAAAACCGCCCAAAACGACTTTTTGAGCTTATTAAATCGCAATTCAACTACACCTCTACCCAGTCGCAGCACACCAGTCATCCGCAACCAAACTGCGATGCAGTGGCTGAATTCTTCCTCGAAAAGATGAATAGAATAGAATCAGACCTAAGGTCTGCTGCACTCACCCTCTCGCCCTCTCCTGACGCATCTGTCGCCACACCCCTACCTTCGCCCTTAGGTCTCTCACTCAAAAATGATGCCTCTTGGAGCCATTTCACTCCCCTTAATGACATTACTATCCTCAACATTCTCTCTACCCTTAAACCCTCAAATCACTTCAATGACCCTCTCCTCCCTAACTTCTTTATAGAAATGATAGCTTCACTAGCACCATTCTGGTCAAAAACCATCAACGCCTCACTTATTGAAGGTGAGATCCCGGTCTGCCTGAAGGCAGGCCTAGTGCTCCCTATTCTAAAAAAAACGCGGCTGATCCTCTTGACCTGAACAACTACCGCCCAATCACAAACATACCGACCCTGGCGAAACTTCTGGAGAAATGCGTTTACGAACAACTTGGCAAACACGTTGAGCACTTCCAGCTTCTCGACCAATTCCAATCGGTTTTCTGCACTGGACACAGCACTGAAACGGCCATCACTCACATTGTTGATGACGCTCTCACTTTACTTGACCAAAATGAAACCTACCTTTTAATCATTCTCGATCTCTCTTCGGCTTTTGACACTGTTAACCATGACAATCTACTCTTCCTTTTGGAATGCAGAATGGGACTCTCTGGCATAGTCCTTAAATGGTTTGCCTCTTTCCTCATCAACCGAACACAAAGAGTCAAATCCAACCAGTCTCTCTCTAACCCTACTCCCTGCACACTGGGTGTTCCCCAAGGCTCCTCGCTCTCCCCTACTCACTTTAAACCTCTTCCTTGAACCACTGACTGTATTTCTTAAAGACTCCAACATACAATGTCACATGTATGCAGACAACACCCAACTTTACATGAAAATCTCCTCCCCTGAATACATCACATCTCTTAACGGAACCCTTGTCAAAACCATTAACTGGCTGACCTCCAACCATCTCAAATTAAACACACTCACAACTGAATTCCTCCTCATTGCACCCACTAAGCAAACCCCCACTGTTTTGAAATTTCTCTGTAACCTCACATCATTGACTCCACAAAATCTTTGGGAATTGTGCTAGACAACAACTTAAACATGCAAGATCACATCAGATCAGTATCCAAAGGAGCAAACTTTCAACTCTGCATCCTCAGAATACTCAACCCCTACCTTCCCCAAAATGATTTAAATTGGTGGTGCAAGCACTTGTCATCTCCGCACTAGAATACTGCAGGGCAACTCTTTGCGGTCTGCCTAATCTCAGTTTAACACCCATCAGAGCATCTCTAAATGCTGCCACTTGACTCTTCACGGGCTCCAAGAAGTCTAATCACATTTCACCGGACCTTAAATTGCTCAACTGGCTTCCCTTTGAAGCTAGAATACAAATTAAGATCGCTTGTATGACCCATAGAGCACTACAATCCAACACCCCAATCTATCTGTCAAACAAACTGGAACTTTCGGGTGGCTCCAGGTCAACAAGAAGCTCCTGCTCACTGCTGCTCATGCCCAAGAAATTTAAGAAGCTTAAAACGTACAATCGTACATTCTCTGGCATCGCCCAAAGGAATCTGGAACCCCCTTCCAGTAGATTCAAGACTTATTCCTTCTACTCTGGCCTTCAAAAGGGAAGTCAAAACTTTAACTGTTCTAATGATCTATGACCTCAACATTATGCCTTGCTCCTTGTTCCTCTAAGATACTGATTGCGTACAGTTTGCTCTTGATGTATATGGTTTGTTCTTGATGTACATTGCCCTTCCACCTTCCTTTGCCCACCCCAATCTCTGCCTTACCCTGTTGTCTACTGCCTCACTGTTTCCATGCTTTCTCTCACCTACCTCTTTTTATTTGTCTACTTATAACTATGTAAAGCACTCTGATACCCTCTGGGGTCATGTTCGCGATATACAAAACTTTTCAAATAAATTAATTAATAAATTAATACATTCAGGCTAAGTCTTGAAGGAGTGTAAAGCATCTTGGTTTACCAGATTATAACCTCGTGAATGACCAAATGAAAGTAGAACCACACCAGGTAAATATAAAAAAATTATTACTAAACACTCTCTACTAACCTCTTTATGAGATTAGAGAACAAGATACACACTATCAACACAATAGATCTTCAGTAAATAGCACAATATACAATGGGCCCCAGGGGGAGAACAAAATATATATTAAGAAAGTGGTATAAGATCCACGACTTGACTAGACACCGTGCCTACAGCCTGTAGAACCGCTGGGACTCAAAGGAACCACCCAAGGTAGTGACACAGGGGAACCACACGGGACGTGTGCAATGTGAGAACACAGCTGCGAGCTATGTTAGCTTCTATGGGGAAAGACGCAGTTGGAATTTTAAAGTTTAAGGACACTTAGGAGAGGACTTTGAGCAAACCCAAATTTGACTTAGGGGGTTCAAGGGCCAACACCCATAGGAGCACTGGAGTACTCGAGTTACCTCACACAGGGAAGCCGGGTGCATATGTGTCAAATGGTGTTGGGTCGTGTCGTCCTTTTCAATTGTGACCTGCTGCAAAGTGCTACTGCCGGGAAGAAGGAAAGAGTCCGAAGGGATCCAAGCCTTGATCAAAGATGTGAAGAACCTAAAAGCAGAGGGGGCAGAGTCTGGGTCACTTTCCAATGACCAGGGGCACGATAGACGAATGCCCACTGATGTCGGGTGCTTCTGGTGCGAAGAGATGAAGCTTGACTCTGCAGCCACAGGGACCAGGAGACATCCACGATGACCAGGATCCAGAATCTAGCTGTCCCATGAAGGATGTTGATTGCCGGGGTGTCGGTGCTCGGATTGAACACAACAAGCCTTGGCAACAGGAACCCAGGCATGAAGAGAAAAGATACTTTGGTGCAGACCAGCAAGGTCCGGAGGACTCTCCAGGCAAAGGAAAGTCAGGGCATGTCTAGAGCAACCAGGAAAGCCCAATCAAAGTTGCAGTTGCCTTCACAAGGACCCACAAGTTTACGGACCAGGAATCGCAAAGGGACCTCGGGAGAAAACACAAAGAGCCTGCTCACAGAACACTTGTGGAGCATAGGCCGGCAATCATCGGTGGAATTGCTGCTCGAGGTCCAGGCTACAAGAAACCCAAAGCTCAGCCTCAAAGGTATCCTCAAAGCTGATGCTTCTGTAAATGATCACAGTGTCCAGGGGTTCAGGTTGCACGGTCTCCATGAGGGATACAGGACTCAGACTTACTGAGCGCACAGATCGACCTCAGAAACCATGGGCACCCTCCTCCTGTGTTGCCAAACTCTTCGGAGTCCAGCTGGAGCTTCAGAGATGCAAACCGCTCAGATGCGTCTTTACTCCAAGGGAGATTCTTCAGTTATCTAGTGCCTTGTAGATCATTGCAGTTCCAGGATTATGTATCAGAGTTTCATCCAGGTAAATCTAAAGTCCTGTGTGCAGGGGCTCCTACTTTATACATACCCAAGGAAGGGGTGGAACAAACTCTGGGGACCCACCTATCGGAAGGTCAGGAAAGAGGGTTGACTACACCCATTTTCTTTGTCCAGTTTCACGCTAGAGCAGCGGGTGGTCGATCCCTGCAACCGGTTTGAGCTGGACTATGCATAGGGACACCAAATTTGTCCCCAGTGCAGACATCAAAACACTTGTGGAGTGCACCCACCCATCCCCAATACACTAAAGCCTTTCTGGGAGGTGGCTACACCTCCCTGTGACAGGAAACCTATTGTCCAGGCCTCCCCTGACAAAGTTTTGTCCAGCAGCAGGAGGCCACACTCATGTCTGTGGCTCCAGCATCCACTTTGTGATGCCAGGGCTCTGTAAAGGTGGCACCGGGTGTACCGGTGTAGTCACGTTTCTCCCTCTAGGAGGGTGGAATCATACCTCCCCCGCCAGGACTGGCGGGGAAGTATGATACCAAGGTGTTTCCTATTCTAATTTATTTCTTCAAATAAATATATGTTTCATACCCTTACTTGGTGTACATCTTTTCCCCACAACACCCGCCAGGACTGGCGGGGAGATATGATTCCAAGGTGTTTAAATCAGGACAGAGGAAATGTTACATGAGTCATAGTACCATCATGGTGACACTCCCCACCCCCAAGCACACAGCCTGCATGCAAATAAATACACACCACACAAGTTTTGTTATGGGAATACCTGCTGCAGGTTTATTACATACAACATTATGAAATATGGTGGGGGTTATGTTACGGGCGATCCAAGGGCAGGCAGCATTCTCGCCACCTCCCCAGCTGATGAGTAAAGCAGTACTGGGGCGAACCCCATCTGTGCTGCCCCTTCTGGTGATCCTGATCCCGGATAACGTGACACTTATTACTCACGCCCCTTTCAGGGCAGAGCGTAGCAAGGTAAGCCCCCAGTTGTTCAGTCCCACAACCGCCCGAAGGACACACGTGGCCCCAACACGGTTTCCAGGCCCCTCCCATGAGGCTTCTGGGCTCTGGCACCCCTATGAGCCGTGCAGAGGTAACTCTTCTGTACCCATATGCTTCCAGATTGCCCTGTAACTCCGCCTGCAACAAAAAAAGTACAAGATTACAATGTTCTTACCATGCATCCTACCACCGACCACGCCGGGTAAGCGGTAGGGTTGGAGACGGCGTGTCACCGTGAGGCAGCGGCTGTGCGTGTCCGGGCGAGCAAAGAGGTCACCAGCGTGGTGAGGGGGCATAAATACCCCCCTCACCCCACCCACCGGACATGACGGGCCCTGCCCATGCCCAGGAGGTGACTCCACAAGAGTCCCTGCCACGAGGGGAAAATGGAAACGGGTGTGGAGCGCCCGATGGTACTAGAGGGCCGCCCTCCTGAGTGGCCTCCTGCGGCCGCATAGTACCATCATGGCGACACTCCCCACCCCCAAGCACATAGCCTGCATGCAAATAAATACACATCACACAAGTTTTGTTATGGGAAAAACTGCTGCAGGTTTATTGCAAACAACGTTATGTAATATGGTGGGTTATCTTATGGGCGATCCAAGGGCAGGCAGCATTCTCTCCACCTGCCCGCCTATTGAGCCAAGCAGCACTGGTGCGAACCCCATCTGTGCTGCCCCTTCTGGTGATCCTCCTCCCAGGTCACGTGACACTTATTACTCACGACCCTTTCAGGGCGGAGCGTAGCAAGGCAAGCCCCCGGTTGTTCAGGCCCACAACCGCCCAAAGGACACACAGGGCGCCAACATGGTTTCCAGGCACCTCCCATGAGGCTCCTAGGCTCTGGCTCTGGCACCCCTATGTGCTGTGCAGAGGTACTCTTCTGTACCCATATGCTTCCAGATCGCCCTGTAACTCCGCCAAAGCTCTGGCGGGGGCCACCGTCGTCGACAGCCCCCACCAAACCCGCTCTGCTGTCCCTGTAACTTCTCATATACAGGCTCCCTGCCAACATGTGCAGAAAACGCCATTTCTATCCCTGTGACCCTTGACGTTGAGTCGCCCGAGTCACAAGACGAGGGTCTTTCTGACAAGTGAACTTGTACCAAGAACTGCTCCAGTGGGCAAGTTCCATCGCCTACCTGACACTGCTAAGCATGGACAAATTTTGCAAATGCGGATTTTGTGGATTGTGTAGGTAAAGGCCGGGCTGGAAAACGATGCACATCGCTAGTGTGAGGGGAGGGGCCAAACGGACGGGGCTTATATGCGAGTTCACATGCCTCTTGTGTGTATAAAAGGACAGGCATGGATCAGAGAAGCTCGTGGTCACAGGAACTGCACAGGGATTGAGCTCCTGAAAGTCAATTATGCAAAGGCCTCAATCAAGCATCATAGCTAATTTTCGACGATAGATATGGGGAGAGCGCACACCTACCCAGCCTCGACAAAACACACATTTTTGGGGGGGCTGATTAACTTTGCCATCACACCAAAGAGCGCCGGGGTCCCTCGAGTGAGCTGTCCATCAAGTGGGTAAAGGGCGCGAAGACGGTGCACACACCACTAGCGTGTGGGCAGGGGCCAAACGGGCGAGGCTTATATGCGAGTTCACATGCCTCTTGTGTGTATAAAAGGACAGGCACGGATAAGAGAAGCTCGTGGTCACAGGAACTGCACAGGGATTGAGCTCTTGAAAGTCAATAATGCAAAGGCCTCCATCAAGCATCATAGCTAATTTCCGACAATAGATATGGGGAGAACGCACACCTGCCCAGCCTCGACAAAACTCATATTTTTGAGGGGGCTGATTAACTTTGCCATCACACCGAAGACCACCGGGGTCCCTCGAGTTCACATGCCTCTTGTGTGCATAACAGGACAGGCACGGATCAGAGAAGCTTGTGGTCACAGGAACTGCACAGGGATTGAGCTCGTGAAAGTCAATAATGCAAAGGCCTCCATCAAGCATCATAGGTAATTTCCGACGATAGATATGGGGAGAATGCACACCTGCCCAACCTCGACAAAACTCACAGTAATGGGCTGCTGTAACTATTTTAGGATGGCGCCGGCAAGCTGCCAGCGCCATCCTAAAATAGTTACTAAATTAGCTTCATCAGGAAGCACTAATAGATAAAATAAAGCAGGTACTCGAGCACCTGCTTTATTTTATCTATTAGTGCTTCCTGTTGAAGCTAACTTAGTAACTATTTTAGGATGGCGCAGGAAGCTTGCCGGCACCATCCTAACATAGTTAAAAGTTCAACAGGCTTGAACTTTTGCCCCCCAAATCCGCTGTTTGCGGATTTCGCGGATTTTTAGTAAATTCGCGAGAGTTCGCGGATTGCGGATTTACTGAAAATCCGCAAAATCCGCGAGCGGAACAGATTTCCTGCAAATGCTTAGACTCTGCCACTTCCACTCAGGTCGGGCGGATTCAGGCACTGTGGTTCACATGGCCCCCTGACTTGGCTGGTCAACCAGGCTGCACCCAGTGTCCTGCATTCCTGCGCCCCCACATCTTAAGGGGCAGCAGCCCGCTGGTTTTCTGACCGCTCCCACACCCGCCTGGCCATTTGACTGTGAGGATGAAGAGGAAACTACTTCAGCATTTGCAGTCATTCTGCTTTCTAAATCATGCCGCGCCTGAATGTCCATAACTGTGAGTATGTGACAAAGAGCTAGGGATGGCCAATTAAGCTCCCTCCGTGGGGGTCCCCCAGGGCCTACCGATTCACACAATGTCTGAACTAAGCTGTGCCCTCTGCCGGACATAAGTTGCCTAACGTTGAGGACTGACTAAGTCCTGCTTACCCCTTCCCTAGCATAATCACGACTAGGGCGGTCAAGGTGCTTCGCCTGTACACACTGAGCAGCCCCGGGGTTGGGATATGACCTGCCCTGCTGGAATAAGTTCTAATGGCCCACTGAACAAGCCACATGCTCTATTACATAGTCTTTTGTGCTAGCCACCATGATTCCCTATTTCTTGAGACGGCAGAACCGGGAGACCTTGCGCAGTCTGCTTGGCGTGCCACGGTAACCACCGTGGTCATGAGGACCTTGAAAAGCACCCGAGTCCCACTTGGGCGTACCTCCAACTTTAGAATCCAAGGTTCCCAGAGGGTGCAGCCCATCCCACCATAGGATATAGCCCTCAGCGGGAGGGGCTTTGTCTACTAGCCATCCTCCTTAATGACGTCTGTTAATATGGCCTAACAGTTTAACTGTGGAAAATGCCCCCGCTCTACACAGGCTACCAGCTGCTGTCACCGTGCCTCCCACTTGGCACTAAAGTGAATATTTATTAGTATGATATGGTGCATCTGCGAGAACTAGCACAGGTGACTGACACTCTCCCACGTGCAGTTGTCGTGAAAGTTAAGTGCTAGTCCCACCCATTTAGCCAGCCACCCCCTAAGTGGAGTTATGCCCTCCCCACTTCTGCTGGCATAAACCAGGGACCGGCCTCTTATTCAGATGAATTTAGTGATTCACAATGCTGACAACCCAGAGGCTTGGTACTGGGCCCAGTCTATGAGGCACAGGTGACCTTAAATCCTCGGTTTGGAGTGGCTGGGAGTTAACATTGTCTGGCTGACGTACGAAACCTATGACTCCTGCCAAAGGGGTGGGGAAGAGGAAATTATCCAGCCCGCCTTCCTTCCCTCCCCCGCATGTTGCTTGCCTGAAAGAGGCCAGTTGGCTGGCACCCCGGCAGACCTGGCCCTCGTATTTAAACTTTATGCCCTCAAGCCTGGCCGTGCTCATCGCTGCAAGTTGCCCAGGTGCGTAAACGCCTGGTAGTGTGCTATTCCCTGCGGCGATTATAAATTAATACAGTGCATATGAATAAAACCCCTGCATGAGTTGCTGGACACTTTCACCTGTCAGTAACTGTGAAACCTATAGGTTTATTCACTCACCTTAAGCCAGTCACCCCCTAAGTGAGGTCTTGCTCTACCAAACATCTGCTAATCCACCCGGGGGCAGGCAAGGCAATGGGGACTTGAGCGGAGCAGTATGTATCACTACCTGCCCCTTCTTAAATACCGGGAATCCAAGTGATCTTTAATGTATTGTGGCCAATTGTGCCCTACCTTACTGCCGCCAGACCACCATATCTGGGACAGCTCTGGGTACAACCTGCCCTTACTGGTATGTGACCTTCTACAAGCACTGTGCAGAAATACCCCTATTACTTGCTTACTCCAGTGGCCAATGTGCCGGGAGCCCTGTGGGTCTAGGGGAGAGGGGTGCAACTAACCCTCCCACCCCAGGCAATCAGGAGGCAGCCCACGCTGCTGCAGGTGCCCTAACGTATTTATTATAAAACCTTTTGGTGGTTAACATCCTGGCTTTCGCTCACCGTAATGTGCCAATACCATGAGCAATTATGGACCCACATCCCCCCCCTATGAAAATTGAAACAAACCAGCCAGGGCACTGTGTACGGCCAGTGAGCATGCCCGCTGCAGCCCCCCGTCATGTGTGATACAAAACCTACCGCACCCTGTGCCAGTTTGTATGTATCCTTTTGTGGCGACCAGTCCTTCTGTGCCCCCCTACCTGGGTGATCCCCAGTCGAGGGTACAGCACCTGACCAATTGCTGCGCCAGTCAATACCCATATATCCATGGAGTGGAATTCGCCCCAATTTGCCCTCTTCAACGATTCCCTCACTATCACCCTCGAACAGTGCCCCTCATCTCTCCCTAGCGCCTCTCTCACACATGTATGTTGTATATGTGTAAATCTGAATATATAACACAGAGGCTTGAGTTTGCTTTCCTGATGAGGATATATTTGTACTTAAGCAAACCCCTTATGACAACATTATGGTAAAGAAAGACTGGGGAAAACCATCCGAACCTGTACCGTGTAGTTTACATACAGTTTCCTTGCTGGTGTACATAGCTCCCGGTGCTTGATTATGATTGTGAGCTCTGAACTGCAAGTAACAAAAGGATCTCTGTGCCAAGGCAGTGCCCCTGGGCTATAATCCTTAGATACATTCTATGATCTGCATGGCACACATTCTCTGCAGCCGGCATATAAAACCTTCTGCGCTACTTTAGACAAGCGATAACTGCCAAAGCGAAACTCCGATCTCACCCCAGCAGGAGGGTTAACCTCATGATATCACGCTTGACATTCTTCCTGTTGCCTGCAAACTGCTGTATATACAAGAAATTCGGCAGCGAGGGAGGTAAGTGGGTGATTATGTTGGCTGGGCCTGCTGATTTCGTTACAGGGCGCACCTACCGCAGTAATACTGAAAACCAGCCCCCCAGCACAGACCCAGCCCCCACCCCGCCAGTCTCCAATGTCCTGTATGGCTAGTCCAGCAGAAACAATTAACCTTTCCACAAACACTGCAAACCTTAGTGTCAACAGTAACGTGGGAAGAGGGTTTAAAATCTGCGGTATAAATAATCAACTGCTGACTAGATTAGGGGAACTAATCAAATCTTATGTGCAACCCATTGAACAGACCCTCCTAAAGATCGAAAAGCAGATAGCAGCCTTGAGTACAGCTTTAAAAACCCAAAAAGGTACGGGTCCTGGTCAAACTGTGGTGCAAAAATCTAATCCCAAAACCAATAAGGAAGGGGCGACAGCCACAAAACCGGCCACCGTAGTGTCAGCCGCACAACAAAAGCCCCCTGCTACAGCGGCGAAGAAGGGTCCTGTAACAACAAAAATACCAGCTCCCCAAAAAACTCAGGCGCCTGTACAAGCTAAGCCACTAGGGGTACAAAATTAGCCCTGGGCGGAGTGGGCGGAGTTGGGCTTCGCGGAGCTATGCGAAGTGGGCGAGAAACTACGCCCACCTCCGCACTCCGCGTAGCCCCACTACGCAAACACCACTGGCCGCCAGCTCCGCCACCCGCCTCCCTCCCGCCCTCCCTAAATACTTTCAATGAAACGAGTGAAATAATTAAAAACGCACTTACCTTGCCCGCCACGTCCCCGAGGCTCGCTATCTGCAGTCTTCTGTCTTGTTTACTAATGCGCATGCGCAGGCGGCCGCGCATGCGCATTTCTCACGAGAAAATGCGCATGCGCGGCCGCCCGCGCATGCGCATTATTAAACAAGACGGAAGAATGCAGATAGCGAGCCCCGGGGACGCGGCGGGCAGCGGCGGGCAAGGTAAGTGCGTTTTAATTATGTTACTTGCTTCGTTGAAAGTATTTAGGGAGGGCGGGAGGGAGGCGGGTGGCGGCCAGCTACGCTCCGTCTGCGGAGCGTGCGTAGTGCCGCCTGGCTACGCCCGCTCCGCAAAATGCGGAGTAGGCGGCACTACGCACACTCCGTGCACGGAGCGTAGCTGGCCGCCCACCCCTATACAAAATATTATCTCTAGTACCAGGGGGGGGGGTGGACATCCCATTCACTTACCACCAGAAGCAAGTCCATATGTGGTGATTATGACCGGGGTTCCTGAGCTGAGTACAAATATGGAAGAACCAGGCTGGTCTTTAAAAAACAAAATATTGCACTGGTTATTTATCAACAGACCTCTTCCGCCGTATTCAACCAGTAGAGTTTCAATGGTCCGCAGGGTCCTTTGGATAGGTAAAGAGCCGAAAAGAATCCAGGGAGACTGTGTCATTGTTAACTTTGATGACCCACTTACAGTTGAGCATATTTTCTCCTGGGGTACGCAAGCAACAAACGACGGGATAGATATCAAAAGACTCTCTTACTTCTATCCGTCAATACCCCGATATAATGAAGGACCAGAATGGAACTGGACTCAAGAAGGAAATCGGGACAGAAGAAGAGACTGGGTTGACTGGCCAGGCTATGGAGGCAGAGAAGTTGCTCCATCTTTGGGATGGAGAGGCATTCTACTAGCAAATAGATTTGACTGCCTGGAAATGGTGGATTGACTACCAGTCCGTAATAGTCAGGATAGTACAGATCTTTCCCTCCTTGAGTCCAAATCCGTACAACCAGCTTTCCTCTCCTTGAGACTACTTCCTACAAACGGTATTTTAGTTATGACGGCAGAATCCAGATTAATATCACCATCCTCTTCTGTAGAAATAAACTATGAATCATTAATGTCCTCAGATGTAACAACATCAATCGAACCCCCTGGTGATACGAGGCAAGCAGTTCTCTCAAGATCAATAGACCCAGATCTACTGCAAGAGAATTCTGTCAACTGTGATGACCACTCTGAATTACATTCCACCGTCTCAATATCACTCTTACCCCCATGGCCAGGTATTTTAGCTTCTGACGCCCCCTCTAACATAAGTAATCCGGTAAATCCTAATCGGATGCTTTCTGTCCTATTTTGGAACGTAGCAGGTCTCCGCTCCATGATAAACCACAAACCATAGTTAGACACAGTAAATGCACACCAAATAGTATGCTTACAGGAAACATGGGCCACTGAGCCCATACACATCCAGGGTTACAAAACATACTATGTCCCAGCTAGTATTACAACTCACGGTAGATCCAAGGGAGGCCTAGTAGTATACTTCTCTAATAATCTACCATCATCGAATGTAACTGTCCTTCTTACCAGCGTGAACTTTCAAATTATAATGGTCTCATTTAACAAGTGCACGTTGCACTTTTTTATTATTTTCTATAACAACCTCCAGCCCGTCGAATGTGTCAAAACTCTAAATGAAATCACATCCTTTATAAAAGAACAACGAAACAAGTACCCCTCTCTTACCTGCTATGTGATTTTGGGGGGGGGGGGGGGATTTTAATGTTCATCTGTGCAATAATTACAAGAATGGTATCTGTGGTCTCCAAGATGAAAATGGTTGCTCTCTGACCCATTTCACACATTCGTATTTAGGTAATACCCTGAATGAGTGTCTTTTCTCTTTGGAGCTGGAATACGCAAATGACCTTGTGGATCCACCCGTTGTTTTTAATCCTACATTTCACGGTAGGGGTCTGTCAAGTCTCATTGACTATATTCTATGCTCCCAAATACTAAAGGGTCAATGGCAATCATTTAAAACAGGTTCTGATATTTCCAGTGACCACTTTCCAAATAGTGTTATTCTGTCAATTAACACTGCTCTACCTCACCTTACTAGGGTCAGCTTATTAAACCAACAATCCTTGTCCATGGACAAAGTAAATGGCTTTTCCGTAAAATGGTCCAAAGTCGACCCAGAGGTAATCACCGGCAAAGTTATATCTAATGCCCTTCCATGGATGAATAACTGTCTGGCAGAAGATTCCTCACCTCAGTTGATCATATCCAGGTTCCTGGAGATCTTAAGAATTATACGAGCAGAATTATTTTGTCACCAGAAACCCCGGAAAAAGGAATCCAAAGGTTGGTTTAACTTAACCTGTTGTAAAGCTTTAACCGCCCCAAAAAGAGCCCTTCACAGCCAAGACAGAGACACTGCTGAGATAGCCAAACTTAGAAAGGCTTACAAATTTGCACAACACAACCGCAAAAAGGAAATAAAGAAAAATCTTTGGGCCCAATTACATGAGAGCTGCCTACGCAAAGACAGCTCCCTGTTTTGGCGTACAGTCAAATCACCCTTTTTGGTAGATGCCACAGCTTCCCAACACCTAGATGTGGCAATGACGACTGATGAGTGGGTGGCTCACTTTTCAAGGATATTTGGTAGCCCCTCCGTAGACACCATAACTGTGGCTCAAATGGAAAGCGAACGTATTGGGGACCAAATATTTCCGATTGACCTCTGTTTTGACTATAACGAGGTCACTAACGCATTATTATCTTCCAAAACTGGTAAGGCCCCCGGTCCTGACGGGGTTCCACTAGATATCTTTGTAAGCAATATGGAACTCTGGTCACCCCTCGTCACCCAGGTAATGGCAGCAGTCACAAAGATAGGCCTAATAGATTCTTGGTCTTCTTCTATTCTGCTCCCAATATTTAAGAAGGGTGAACGCGTTTACCCAGCCTGTTACAGGCCCATCTCCCTCCTGGACTCCCTGGGGAAAGTTGCTGGCCGACTGATCTTGGAACGTCTCCAGGACTGGGCGTCTGGGAATAACATTCTGACAGATCTCCAGTATGGATTCCAGGAGGGACTTGGTACTGTTGAGCAGGCATTGAATCTAACCCTTCAAATAGGCAAATATGTAGGGGCAAAAGGAGGTAACCTCTATCTAGTTTATGTCGATCTCAGTGCAGCATTTGACTGCGTGATACACTCTAGGCTGTGGTCCATTCTCAGAGAATTGGGGGTAGACCCTCCCCTTATCCAATTTCTCCGCGAACTTTACTCCGATGCCACTGCTTGCGTGAGATATGGGATCGGCGGCGAACTATCTCCATCCTTCCCAGTAAACAAAGGAGTTAGACAGGGCTGTGTCCTGGCCCCTTTCTTATTTAATCTTTACACCAACGGTCTGCAATCGGCCATGTTAGCAGGGAGCTAGGACTTTCCATCTATCAATCACCGCCCTATTCCCACGCTGCTTTACGCGGACGACTCTGTAATCTTTGCAAAAACACTAATTCAGTTACAAAGACAGTTGGACAAATACTGTCAGTTTATGCTCTCCTTGGGGTTGAAAGTAAATAAAAATAAAACCTTTGTTATGCACATCGGCCCCAAGGCGAAGAACCCAAAACCTGTCTTTATAGAACAAGTTAGATTGGAACGTACCAGGGAATATCCCTATTTAGGAATTTTAATGGACAACCAATTATCCTGGAAACAAGCTATGACAAGTAAAAAGTTACTCTATCAGAGAGCAACTTCAGCTCTTGTTTCCTTCTCGAGAAAATTGGGCAAACCTGCCCCAGCGGAGTTGCTTAAAATCTATCACGCTAAATGCCATAGCGTAGCAACTTACGGCGCAGGTGTCTGGGGCTATGCTCCTGTAGATAGCTTACAAAAGGTCCAAAACGGGTTTTTAAAATACATTTTGGCACTTCCTCAAAGTGCCCCAATATACGGTTGCCACATCGAGCTGGGCATCGACTACCTGACAGATAGCATCATATGCCAGCAGATCCTCTTATGGCACCGTATTTGGAATAAACCGCAATGCCATTTAACCCGTTCACTAATAACCGATTGCTTATCCCTGGCAAATTGGAGCAAAATTCCTTGGCTATTATATGTCTCCAATTTCCTCAAGGATTTGAACTGCACATCTTACTTCTCTGAGCCCATCTCAATATCAGACATCACCAGGAAGGCCCTGAAAAATCTCTGTTTAAACCATCTCAGAGATTTGCGTCTTTCCCAAGAAGTAATTAAACCATCTAATGTACAGATCCTTATGGTTCAGTCCGCCCCTGGTATTCAGCCATACTTAACTTTTTTCTTAACCAATTATGAAAAATATGTTTTGACCAGGTTTCGATTTAATTCTTTTTTTCGCCTTGTTACTTTCCCCAACGAATTAGACTGGTCGCATGATTTAATGTCCTTGTGACGGAATATCATCCCAGTGCACAATGCATGTAACCTTGTTCTTCCGATATTACGAGCAACCCCGCAAGCGCTGGATTATTTCTCTCCTTCGTGAAATGGGCTTGAGAACCTGTCGGCTGGCTTATTTGGCCCTGCAGTTACTAGATTCTCAAAACGCCGCTAAATGTGTAGCTTGCTTTTTAAAATCTTGTTTAAAAATTTGCCGCAAACTTTGAGCTATTGTTTACATGATTCCATGCTTCCTTGTACACCATTTTAACAATTTTTTTTTCTTTTACTAAATGTTTTTAAAATGCCTAACAGTTTTTATCTGTATCATAACATTGTGACTTAAAAATGTATTGCAATCTTTTATGTACTTTTTATGGTTCTGCTATGTGATAACCGAATAAAGGTTTTGATACAACTAACTAAACTAGATGTTGACTACAGCATTAGAAGACCATTGCAGTACAGTACTAACCTCTTAAGTGCTTCGAACGTTCGGCGCCCGACGGCACCACTACCTCAAGAGTGCTGCCGTCGGCCATTGAACGTTCGAAGCTCATTGCTGCAATGGAACGTCCAGCACTGGAGCTGGACGTTCCATAGCAGTTATGAGGTTAAAGTCCCTGAGTGACTCCCCAGTGTTCTACAACAAAAAGAGGCTCTAAATGGACACCTAGGTGAATACGCAAAGTATGTATCAGTGTGACTTTTGTGGCCGGGTGAAATATGTTCCAGTCCCTCCCTCTCGCGTATTCCCTTCCCATTTGTATCTCCACAAAAGATGTGCAGATGAGTGGAACGGACGTCATCCTTGTACATCTCAGTGTACTCCAGCTTCAGGGACAGGCGACCGCTCGTTCCTTGGCACTGCTCGCTGCAGATACCCGGCCATCTCGGAGTCCCCAACCCTCTCAGCCGCAACTCAGACGATGCCCACCATCGTAAAGCTAACCGCTATTTGATCCTCTGCACCAGGTGAGCCCCCCAGCTCCTCAAATGCGGCATGGCCAGAGTACCCATACCTACGTCATGCACACTGACGGTCCATGGTCACTCACTTGCTCGGGCATGTCCCTGACATGCCCCATGAACGCAGTATCAATAACTTATGACGGAATGCTTACGTGCCCCATTTGCATGGATGCAGCACTCGCGCTGAGAATTCACTACTGCCGGCGCTGCAGCAAAATTGCTCACGTCCGGTGTGACCCCCGCTACACATTCCGAGCGAAACCTCCCACATGGGTGATAATATTCATTTATTCGATGCGGCCATCGAGGGGACCGGGCAGGTGTTGTTAGCCCCTTAAACTCTCTTGCACATGCCAAGCAAACTTCATTACTGCATACAATCCACCTGCCTGAAGGGCACTTACTATTTAATTCATGCAAGCGGCGAGCCTTCTAGTCGTGCCCCTTGATCCGCCGCCCTTGACAAACATGCGCCATATGGTGCAACCAGGCCGACAATAATTAATACTCGTGTTTCAATTAACCATAAATCGCATTACCCTGTACAGCGTGTCGCTTTACCCTTGAGACACGCACACCGTTTGATTGGGGAAGGAAGGCGGGCATCCTAGACGGATCACTGAAATATTATCGACGGTCACATTATCGACTTGCTAAAATATCGTTGAAATTATAGACAACAAAAATATCGACTTTCTATACTTATTACACCAACTACAAAAATATTGAGTCAAAAATATCGACTCTTTAGAATATCGAGTACATAAATATCGCCTTAATAAATATCGACTACAAATATATCGTTTTTCATGAAATTACCCCTAACACTACAAAAATATCGAAAATTTAATATCGTAGTACAAAAATATAGAAATAAAAAATATCGTTTTTTTAATGTATTATTAATAATATAAAAATAATTTTAAAATACATATAATTTTACAAATATTAAATAAAAACATTAAAACATAATTAAAAAATTAAAACTAATACATATACATTTAAAATAAATTAAAAACGTAATAATTTAATGTAATTTTTTTTTTTTTTATTTCATTTAATTGATTTAATTTAAATTTATTTTATATTTACCCTGTACGCCTGTACCCCAAAAACCCAAAACTGACCCTGAACCCTAAAAATATCCCTGTACCCCAAAAACCCAAAACTGACCCTGAACCCTAAAAATACCCCTTTACCCAAAAACCCAAAACTGACCCTGAACCCTAAAAATACCCCTTTACCCAAAAACACAAAACTGACCCTGAACCCAAAAAATACCCCTTTACCCAAGAACTGAAAACTGACCCTGAACGCTAAAAATACCACTTTACCCAAAAACCCAAAACTGACCCTGAACCCTAAAAATACCCCTTTACCCAAAAATTGAAAACTGACCCTGAACCCAAAAAATACCCCTTTACCCAAGAACTGAAAACTGACCCTGAACCCTAAAAATACCCCTTTATCCAAAAACTGAAAACTGACCCTGAACCCTAAAAATACCCCTTTACCCAAAAACTGAAAACTGACCCTGGACCCTAAAAATACCCCTTTACCCAAAAACTGAAAACTGACCCTGAACCCTAAAAATACCCCTTTACCCAAAAACTGAAAACTGACCTTGAACCCTAAAAATACCCTTTTACCCAAAAACTGAAAACTGACCCTGAACCCTAAAAATACCCCTTTACCCAAAAACTGAAAACTGACCCTGAACCCTAAAAATACCCCTTTACCCAAAAACCCAAAACTGACCCTGAACCCTAAAAATACCCCTTTACCCAAAAACCCAAAACTGACCCTGAACCCTAAAAATACTCCTTTACCCAAATTTAATTAATATTATTTAATTACCAATTAATTATTAATTAACAATAATAATAAAGTAAATATATTAGCACATTAGCTGTAATTAATTTAATTTAATAATTAATATTATTTTTCCCAATTAATTAATTAACAATACAAAAATTATACATATAAAAAAATTACTCTAATTAATGTAATTAACTAATTAATCTTAATTAATTACCAATTAATTACTAATAAAAAATATGTACAAAATTATATTAATTAATTAACTCATTAATATTAATTAATTACCAATTAATTTTTAATTAAAAATATTTACAAACATATATTAATTAATTAATTATTATTAAATTACTCCCCACCCTTATCCCCTATTAACCCAACATCCCGCTCCTAAACATTAACTACAATTTATATTACTATTAATAAATGTTAACCTTTTTTCTACATATTATCGATATTTTTTACTTTGACTATTTATCGATATTTTGTCTTGTCGATTTTTTTGAGTCGATATTTTTGTACTCGATATTTTTTTATCATTATTTTATTCGATATTTTGACCAACAATAATTTTGTTATCGATATTTTATTATTGTCGATATTTTGTCCATTCGATATTGTGGAGTCGATATTATGTCTAGTTACCATCCTAGACTGATGAAGCATTTTAAATAGCGAGGTAGCGGACATGCCGAGTAACCCGAAGGTGCACATAGCCTCTGTACAGGGCTTTACTTCAGAAAATCGTCAAAGGAATAACAGCACGCAAAGAAATGCTATCCCGCTAAGGACGTCTAGGTTGATATTCTCTGCCCTCGTGCATTGGGTGCTGGCCCGTGCTGCTTTCCGCTAGCACCACGCACCCAGACAGTCGGGAGGATGCCAGCATACCTGCTGACGGAAGCCTAGCCGATCACCGCGCAGGTCAACTACCGATAGAACGAACCCCCGTGGACTATAAGATGCTGGCAAGCGTGGTCGCGCAGGCACGGGACAGCACGCAGGGCTCATAAGCTTTTAATGATAATGCGCGCGCAGTGCGTGTGACCTAAAATGGTGCCCGCCGCCCCCTCCTGCCTGGCCAAGATGGCGGGGGCTCGGGCGGAGGGGAACCCGGACAGCACCCAGCCTTGCCGCAAGTGCCCCCCTGGACGCGCCGTCACCCCAAGAAATTGGGGCACCAGACACCATGAGGCCCCCTCGTACACCTCACCCCAAACGCACTCTGCGTAACGTTCGCCTGACACAAAGGGGGGTGTGGGGCGCACCGCTCGCCTCAAGCGGTGCGAAGCGTGCAGTCCCACGCGCACCCTCACCTCCATACCCGCGCCCGCTGCACACAGTTCGACCGACCAGAAGGTATGCGTGGCGCACACCCGTTCGTGGCACAGCGAACCATGCGAGGCGCTTGCCCGTCTTTGCTTTCAACCGGCGGCGCGAGTTGCAGCGATGCTGTACCATTCGCACCGTGATGCAGAAGCACCCTGTAGAGCCCACGTGCCATGCGCACACGCCCGCACGGGGTCCAGAGAACGTCTCTCTCTGTCTGTTCACACTGGGGCACCTCTTGCAATCAGGCTACGAACCCACGACATGCAGGCGGCCGTGCCTCCACGGTAGTGCTCCCAACCCGCCCGCAATACACTCCGAGGCCACCTGCTCTCTGCCATTAGTGCCCCCCCTTTCCTAGATGGATCGAGGCCTCACAGTAACCCGCGATAGAGCAACTGCACTCAGAGGGTGTTGGGTGGGGGCATAACCGACCCCACGGCACAAAATCACCAAACCATGACCAACACCAAAGCACGGACCGCCAGCGACGAGATCACGAGCCCGATAAACGGTGGTAAATCCCTGCCAACAAGGGCCCAAAAGAAGTTTCCTGCCCCCAAACTCACAGCGCACTCCGACGATTCTCTGGCCCGGGTACATGCAGCTCGGGGCACGCTGCAAACACAGCGTATCCAGGGGGGGAGGAAGAATTAG
Organism: Lissotriton vulgaris; assembly: GCF_964263255.1. Classification (NCBI taxonomy): domain Eukaryota; kingdom Metazoa; phylum Chordata; class Amphibia; order Caudata; family Salamandridae; genus Lissotriton; species Lissotriton vulgaris. The sequence goes on from NC_141689.1 coordinate 138,573,360, forward strand.
CAACAATGCCGGCTGACACGACCAGCCGCACCGAAACTCCAAGACGGTGTGTTCCCGCGAGGCAGCGGCCGTGCGTGTCCGGGCGAGCAAAGAGGTCGCCAGCGTGGTGAGGGGGGCATAAATACCCCCCTCACCCCACCCACCGGACATGACGCGGCCCTCCCGCGCCCAGGAGGTGACTCCGCGAGAGTCCCTTCCCCTAGGGGAAATGGAGAGGGATGTGGAGCGCCCGATGGTACTAGAGGGCCGCCCTCCTGATTGGCCTCCTGCGGTGGCCTCGGGCAGCCGCAGAGTACTACAAGATGTATGAGCCACGTCATACCTAATGATAGACAGTTGAGTTAAAGAGTGCTGTTCAGGGTTAGCACAAACTCGAAATTCAAAATGGAACACCGTAGTTTAGGTTTCCTTTAATAATAATAATAGAATTACACCCCAATTAAAGTTTTTGCACCATTAATATATACATAGCTTTGTGCATGCTTTTCTTTGATCACATTATATAATTCACTGTTTTATGTGAGGATTTTAACTTATAAACGGCATGTAACAAAAAGAGGTCTCTTAGCAAAGCAGTAACCCACTGACCTCTTTACAGGATAAAAGATATGTACGTTTCGGTCTGTATCGTTGCCATTTCTTTGCAACAGGCTTATTAGCCTCTGTGATATTTTCCGAGTGGTCAAAATCGCAACTAGACAAAACGCCGACCTCTCTAAAGGAAAAAAAACTGTAATCCACCGGTGTCAACTTGTTATTTTTTTTAAGTGTTTGCCTTGAAGTTGCATTAGTGAAACAGCATGACAGTCCCGCATTGGATGTACAGCCCCTGGGACTGGTGCTGTGGACCGGGGCTGCAAAACTGTGTGCGGGGGCTGCCATTGCCATAAACTAATCCCTTCTGGGAGCCCCCTACGTAGGATGGCGTCATGGTGGGTGTTTCCGGTCTCCGGTGTCCTCGAGGAAGGCCAGCCCCGCCCCTCTGAAGCCGTCAGTGGCTCACTACGACAATGTCACGGGGGCGCGGCTCCTCGAGGATGCGGAAGGACGGCTCCCTATTGGCCAGCAGCACGAGCCATGAGGGTCCAACGATGACAACAACAACAAACCCCCGAGCACCGCACAGATGAAGCGTCTCTGGGGTCTGAGAGGCCCCTCGAGGACCGGCCAGCACTGGAGCACAGGCTCCCAGGCACCGCAGCCGCCCCGAGCACCGAAGGGTTAATCTGGCTGGGGGGGCTGGATTGGCATGTGTGGGACAAAGGGGCCACATATAGCACCGCGCCGACCCCAGGCCCCAGAGACAGAGCGCCGCACTGGTGGAGCGGTCTCTGGGGCATGGCTTATGAAACGGGCACCGCGTTCCCCAGGGGCAGAACCAGGCAGCACCCCGGCCCCAGAGCCCGGCATAGCTGCGGCAGGCTCTGGGGAGGAATCGGCCTGACTGGGGGCAGCGAGCCCCAGTAAACGAAGCACAGCCCAGGGCACCGCACGGCTGGAGCGGGCTCTGGGGCTGAATCTCCATGCCCAGGACAACGGGGACCACCACTGCTCTTACAGCGACTCGACCCTCAACCCCAGGCTCTCGGGTGAGTACAGGCAAGCAGTGGCTTTATTTGTAAAATTGCTTAGTTTATTCGAATGCTTTGTTCCCCCTTACAAAAACACACACACCCTGGAAAATGGTTTCTAGGAGCTATAAACGCCTTATGGGTATAGCCTAGTGTGCCTCCCAAAACCGCCAGAAATATGTTACAGTATTAGGTGCATTAAATACAACCCAAACCTGCTTTAAATACCTATAAAAAAGACATTCTAAATATAAAACAAGCCCCCCACCCCCATTTATTTACATTAAACAGCTAGTGTGCACCATTAGATTGAGCACTGCCATACTGATGCAGGCTTTTCACCCTGTGGTACTGGGTGGCCCATCTCTCCGGGAAACCTCAATTACGTAGTTCAAAACTGGCTTGTGAACGTGGCTGTGTGTATGAGCCCTTATGTTGACGTTTGTAAACCTGTTACTGCATGCTAATTATGCACTTGCCTCACTTTGTGTAAGGTTGGACTCTTAATAGATGTTAGTGATTTGGGGGTTTCATTTCAAAGCCTTGGGCTGTTTCCCAGGTGTGGTCACTTTACACTTTGACATCTGCTAATCATGATTGTCCCCTCTCGAGGGAAGTTTGAAGTAATATCTGTCCTTGAACCTCATTTCACATCCATGGGTTGTTTCCCAGAGTGGTCTCTTTGTACTAAGCGTTACGCAAACAAATGATGGACGGAATGCCGAAAGAATTGCATATTTACCCCCAGTCAAGAGATCTGGGTTAAATTCATCTTTCTTTCGCTCATCATGACACCCCAGTTTAGACCCAGCCATATGCAAATTAGGCATGGCCGTGTTCCTCATGGGACCAGTCCATCCCGAACTGCCAAGCCAGGTCCTCCCTGGACCGGAAACCGCATCCTGTTTTTCGGGGTATTATATGTCATCAGCCAGGCTACCTTAAATCCATTTGCACAGTGAGCAAGAGACCTCCGTCTGGGCATGCCTTTTCCACTTAGGGCAAAAAGTGTTACACAAACAAATGATGGACGGAATGCTACAAGAATCATACATTCACCACCATCAAGCGTGCCACCATGCCACCCTAGTTGAGAACCAGCCATATGCAAATCAGGCTTGACCCTGTTCCTCCTACATTTGCTTTCCATGCTCTTTAAAAGAAGAGTGTCTGTGTGCAGAGGCGTACACTGTGCAGAGGGATACTTCGAGCACAGACTGAAACACCTGTACCTACAGTGACCTCTTCAGACACCGGGTAAGGGACAAGCAATTTTGGGGAATCCAAACCAGCGCCCCTGCTGCAGGTACTAACCCAGGTCAGTACCTGGGACAATGGACTGGCCCCGACCACATTACCAAACAAAATGGGGTCAAACCTGACTCTTATCTTGTGATTTATTTACTGTTCCTTCTGATTGTTCATGATAAACCTTTTATTTCAAAATAGAGAAAGCGTTTTAGCTGTGCTGTTCTTAGGAGATCTACAAAACAAATTTGATCATTCGCATGCCTAAGCTCACGCAGATTTAGTAATTTCACAAACTGAAAATATTTTAATGTGACAATAAAAATTATTAGTTGCTACCCGGGCTAATTTTTCTCGTATCCAAGGATTTAAAGGTGTGGAAAAATGCAATTGAATGCACGTTTTTCCCTTGTTTTTCTCTCCACCAAGACAATATTTTTCCATGCAGAGATAACTGTACCAAACAGGAAGGGTCCCATAGGGACCCTGCCGAACCCCAATGAAAAAAAAAAAGTCTTCGGTGGGATCCACGGGTGCTGCTGAAAATGTAAAAAGAAAAAATCGAAGTGTTTGTTCCGCTCTTTGTTAATTATTGTAACATTATTCTATTAGACTGAAATACCTGCAGGGAATGTATGATGAAAGTCTTTTACTACTATGTCTATGTGATCCAGCGGGCTACCAACCTGCGGACATCTATCACTATATACTCATCTGGGCCCATAAACACACTCGCTCATATAGGCCGATGAACTCCGCAGGGGGTCAAGTTCATAGGGCTAACATTTTAGGTTCATTTGCTTATGAATTTCTCTTATCTATTACTAATCCTAAGCCCTTTCTATAACTAATGGATCTATTTTAGTTGAATAGGATTTGATTATTATAACATAGGTTCATTTACCTGATTATCTCATTGAATAATCACAGACTCGGGTACGTTTTAAATGTTTATCACATTAATCATAAGAGGAGAACAAATTACAGTGTTAACTTTATCTTTCGGAGGAAGTATGATCGGTCTATCAAATTTAAAATAAGATTTCACAATAATTAGCACGAGGTGTTTTAGCACTCTAATCCTCTGTTGCATCTGAAGAGGAATATCTCAGTTGTCACATAGTAGTGTTTATCATGTATGTTCTCTCTTTTTCAGAGTACAGCAGCTTTTTGGAAATCCCACACTGGCAAAAACTTGAGTTTTGCCTTTCACCCAACCCCTACAGGTTAGGATACGCCTTAGAGTGGGTATACCGCTGTGGGGTTTCTGGCCTGATGAATGCTTAGCTAAAAGTGCATCCATAAGCAGGAACATGTTGACCAATTTTCACTTCATTTGTTACATCAGACTATCCTGGTTAACCTAACCAGCCAGCTCACGCCCGTCTCACTTGTTTTAAACGATCACTGGTTTTCCACCATTAAAATTACTTTGGGATAAAACCAGTTATCTTTTAATCTACACTACCCTTACACTGACACCATCCTCACTCGAGAAAACCCGCTCTGCTGTAATTGAGACGTCGTAGCACACCAGGGGGACATTGGGTCCCTCTGGTCGGAACCCAATGATGAAGCATGTTACCAACTAGGTTGGTGGCGAGGGTTCTTTTTAAACCAAGAGGTTTCTCCCCATGCTGCCCTTGAAATTCCCTCTTTTTTTGCTCTTTTGTTGTTATGAAGGAACAATAACTAGTACCTCAGGAAAGAGAGGATAGATAGATAGATATATTTATTCGCACAATTCGCACAATTAGTTAAAATCATTGCAATTCATACAAAAAAGAACATAAAAACACTTTCTGCTCTCAATTTAAAAGAAAGAGGAACGAAAATTCATATCAGACACAGCAAAGGTTCATGGGTGGTATCTGCGGTAGAATTGTATTCATCTTTTCATAAATTTTACGAAACGGGCAGCCATTTGTGCTGAGTCCCCGTTCATACACTCCTCTAAGGCTTCTTGGCATGTCCGCACATTCAGTATTCTCCAGATGTGGTGCAACCAATACGTTCGAAGGGGGAGTAAAGTTCTACAGATCCACAAAACGTGTTTTAAATTTTCTTCCCGGTTGTTGCAAAAGTGGCACTGGGAGGACATATCTGCCTTGTACCTCCGTCCATAATTGTACGCCACCAGGGGGATTAGCCCAAATCATAGTCTCATTAACTGGTGTTTCACTGATGGCTTCATGGAGGATGACACGTAGTGTGGTAGGGTTTTGGATCATAGAGGCTTGATGCCCAGCTGCAATGTGATAGCTTTTTCATGGCTAGTGCCTCGTGTTCCACTGATAATATGTGTATTGTCAAATAAACACATCAGAACGTAATCACAGTTGTAAATAAATGGTCCTAGTGCCATTCGGCACTAGGTAATGATTTACACGGGAACTATTTACAGGACAGCGCCAATCGGGCCGCTGCCAGAACCATCACTCGTACAGTTAGAGTAAATGAAAGGGTGAAGAAAACAAGGTAAAGTCCATCACTAAATGTATGACAGCCAGGGCCCTCGGGTTAGATCATGACCTGGGCGACCTTGTTAAAAGTATCAGACCTAAACATAAGGCATCCTCATTAGCAGGAATCATAAACAATGGCCCCAGAATAACACGTCAGGTCAGCATATAAACACATTGGGCGCAAGCGTGAAAGAAAAACATTAGGCATACAAATAACGCATCAACAAATAACACATCATCGCCTTAGTGTCAGGCATGTAAATACCTTAACATGAGTCATTCCACTAGCATCAACCACTATGCAGGGAAACATCATTGCATGACAGTAGTATTCGGCATAGGAACCTGTGGCCATAATATCATAACATTAGACAGGAAGGTATCCTCTCAAGCTTCTCCTTAGGGTGACAAGAGAAAGTTATGCATCACCGTATTAGCATAAAAGTATTAGGCCAGGCATAGACATTAGCCTGAGGCATAAAATCCACAGCATAAGTCAAAGATTGAGCAGGCCATAGGCACATACAATATTATGCATCTCATCAGCACCAACATAATTACATAGTCAGGCCTGGAACTAGAACCCCGTAGCAAAATATTGGGCAGGCACAACCATATTCAGATGAGTCTCAAACCATGAAGCTACATCCCCATGGCCCTACACATGTGAGCCTAGGGGCATAATCTGGCCAGAATTACATCCTGCATAACATTGGGTACAGCCATATTTGCAGGCCCCACTCCCTAGGGAAAAGCATTAGGCAATAATCAGCAGTAGGGTAAACATGTCACGCCACCAACATTGCAAATTAGTCTTTCGGCGCTACCGCGCCTGGGGAGCTCCATCCTCCCAGGGACTCTAAAAGGAAAGTTGCCCAAACAGTGCAACTTCCCACTGTCCGGTGGGGCAATAGTGCAAAACTACAGTCAGCACAGGCCCCAGCAAGGGGGGGCATGGCTTGGACGCCGATCGGGATGGCGGCGTGAGCTTGCAGCTCCGCGCAGGGTCCCGCTATTTCTCCTGAAAACTGCACCCGGAGCGACCCCCGGTCGGTGTAACTGGCCTACGAAGAGTTGGGGAACCACTGGAGAGCGGCGGAGAGCACTTTGGGGTTTGCTGGCCCCGAGGAGACCTAATAAGACGACGGCCGAGGTGTCGCCCAGAGTGTGAAGAAAATGGCGACGGCACGGGTCGACGGCCTCTGAAACCGAAACTGAGTGGAATTGGCATCGGCTGGCGGGGTGGCCCGCCTCTGCGAGATCGGAGTAGTAGGAACTGTAGGTGCGGACCTGAGGAGCGGGGAGTTTGGTGACCAGCATTGGATCGGGGTACTGGGGGCGAGCACTTGTCTCAACTTCTTCTCCCCCCCCCCCCCCTCCCCCCCGGATCTGGCGACAGTGGGGTGGACGGCGCTGGACCTTCTGATCCTTAGAGTTGCGGACATTGCGGAGGCACTCTGTCGCGATCATAGCTGATGCGCACGTCCCCCTGGGCGGAGGTTCTCGGGACTTGGCGAGGCCCTATGCCCGTGTAGAGGCGACGGAGACACCTAAGATGGCGGCCGCGGGTGGAGCGACCATCACGGAGCAGGGCCGGGAGGACTCGGCCGCACTATCCCAGGTTGGCGAGGCCTCCCCGCCGATGATGGACCAAGAGCAGAGACTGCATCGGCGCCTGGATGCTATATTGGATGCCATCACCTTGACCAAGGAGGCGTTGCAGCAGGACATTGCGCAGGTCGCCACGGGGCTGGGGCTCCTGAGAGCGGATCATGCTAAGTTGGCAGATAAGATGAAGGACCGTGAGCAGCTCTTATTGGACCTGAAACCGGCGGTGGTGACCGCGGAACATAAGATAATGGACATCCTGACCCGGCTGGACATGCTGGAACGACAAGCGGAGGATGCCGAAAGCCGCAACAGACGGAACAACGTGCGGGTCGTAGGCCTGCAGGAACGAATTGAAGGGGAGGATGCGGTGGCCTACATGGAGGAATGGTTCCGGACTGTGGTGGCACCGGAGGGACTCACTTCCTTCTTTACATTGGAGCGAGCACACAGGGTGCCGGCTCGCCCACCAGCGCTTGGCCGCCCCCCCAGACCGATGGTGGTGAAGCTCCTTCATTATAAGGACCGAGACCTCCTAATCCAGAAAGCTCGGGCCTCGGGCCCATATGAGGTGGAAAACAGCAGAGTCACGATCTTCCCGGACTACACTCAGGCGGTCCAGAAGAATAGGGAATCCTTTCTGGCAGTGAAAAAGGAGCTGAGGGAGGAGGGCATCCAGTACTCCTTGCTCTTCCCGGCCAAGCTGCGGATAATCCTGGATGGGACCACGCACTTTTTTCAAACTCCGGATGAAGCATGGATGTGGTTGGAATCATATCGAGCTGGCACGGACAGGAATAACAAAAGTCGGAGAGATAAGCCTAAACCGCGTCAGGTCCGGAAGTCTCAAAGGATTCGCTCTCGCACTAGGCTTCAGCGAGAGAAACGGGAGGCCCAAATGGCTGCAGACAAAAGAGAGGCGCTTGCAGCGACGGCGGCCATCACAAGATCGCAGCCGGAGAGTGAACTGGTGGCGACGGACTCTGGCGAAGACGGTGGCAGGACTGGAGAGGAACTTTCGGAAGCGGAGAGCTTGAAGGGGCCGGTGGTCACCCCCGAGACGTCTGATGAGATTTTTCATGGCTGACTCTTCCATGGGACTTGGACACTGTTTTTGGTAGGGTGGCATCCTGTCGGAACTAGATGGGCCGCCAGGTAGGGTGCCGCATCGGCATTGCGGGATGGAAGGCGCGGGGCGCGGGCTCCGCTTGCCGGGGTCGGCGATAACTCACCCCCCCAGGGCCCTTAAGGCCTTCTGTGGTGGCGACCACAGGTTAGTCGGATGTGTGTTTGGTTAAAGGTTTGGATCGGGGCTGACACCCGGTTTGTGGGCTCCGTCCTGGGGAGTGGGGTTTGGGGAGTTTCTTTTTCTATAGTTTCTTTCGGGGGGGGCAACTGCTATGGTGTGGGTATTAACTGGCTGCACTTGAACTGGATCGCTCTATGCTGGTATGGGGACGTTACCTAACTTGAAATGCCTAACGTGGAATGTCCGAGGACTGCGAACTATGGTCAAACACCACAAAGTGCATGCTTATTTGGTAAGGCGGGGGGTTCAGGTTGCCATGTTGCAGGAGACTCATTTGACGAAACAGGAATGCACCGCACTACAGAAGAGATGGCGGTGTCAGGTCTTTGGCACCACTTACTCAGCGTTTGCTAGAGGGGTACTGATATGGGTGAGAGAGGGATACCGTTTCAGGTGCTGAATCAATTGGTGGATCCTGAGGGCAGATATGTGGCGGTAGAGGGGAGGTTGTATGGTCGGGATGTGGTTCTCAGCTGTGTATATGCTCCGAATGTTGATCAGGCCCACTTCTTCGATGGTTTATCCGGATCCTTGGCTTCTTTCCTAGCGGGTCCTGTGATACTGGGGGGGGACTTCAATTCGATCACGGATGTGGCCTTAGATAGATCTCGCCCTCCCCTCGTTGATTCCCCGGTACGTAAGCTAGCCATGCATAGGAAGGATTGGCAAGAAAGATGGGGACTGTTGGATGTGTGGCGGGAACAACACAGGGATGGTAGGGACTACTCCTTTTTCTCAGCACTCCATGCTCTACATGTTAGAATTGACTCGGTACTGTGCAGCGGGTCCCTGGCCCCATTGGTCTCCCACACGGAGTATCTGGCCAGAACCATCTCGGATCACAATCCTCTGCTGGTGCATGTCCAATGGCAGCGGGCGCGTTCCGCGATTCCAACATGGCGGCTTCGGCCCGACACCCTGGAGGACTCGGTGTTCAGTGAAGCAGTCCAACAGGGCATTGATCAGTATTTTAGTGAGAATGAGGGTACAGCCACGTGTAGGTCCACTGAATGGGACGCGATGAAAGTGGTGGTGAGAGGAGTATGCTTGGGTAGGTTTTCGAATGCTCGATTGTCGGTGTTGAATGCGCTTGTCAGTGCGGAGGAGAAACTGAGGGAGCTGGAGCGGCTTAGGCCGGACCAACCGGAATTGCAGGCCCGGTTACTGGAGGCCAAGGAGGTGGTGGCCACGGAAACGGAACGGTTACGGAGCTATGACTACAGACAATACGCCACTAGAGCGCATGCTGAACGGGATAAGGTGGGCACACTCCTGGCTAGGCTCGCTAATCCTGAACTCATAGGCTGCCCGGTCCTGAGCGTCAAAAATGTACTAGGGGAGACGGTATATTCCCAAACGGCGGTGCTGGAGTGCTTTCGGGCCTACTATGCGGAGTTGTACGAGAGTCAGTTAGGAGTGGAGGCGTGCGAAATCGCGGCATATCTGGAGTCAATGCAGCTTCCGGTACTTGACGATGACGATGCAAAAGACTTAGGTGGTCCTATCACGCTGGCCGAGATCAGGGCGGCCATTAAGCATATGGCGAGGAATAAAACGCCCGGGGTGGATGGCCTACCGATAGAATTCTACCAGAAGTACGTTGATAGTTTGGCACCCAGACTGCTGGTGGTGTACACGGAGGCTCACAGGTTGGGGGGTCTGCCCGGATCAATGAGGGAAGCACTGATAGTGCCCTTGCTAAAACCCGGTAAGGAAGCGACTGATGTGAGGTCTTACAGGCCATTGTCCATGCTGACGGTGGACTACAAGATATTAAGCCGGATCTTGGCCACCAGGTTGGCCCCACATATGACCGGCCTGGTGCACAGGGACCAGGCGGGGTTTATCCCCACAAGGAGCACGGCGTTAAATATTCGTCGCCTGGTTGGGATACTGGATGGTGCAGTGGATACGGACGATACCCATGCGGTGTTATCTGTAGACACTGAGAAAGCTTTTGATAGTTTGGAATGGGTTTATCTGGATGAAGTACTAGTGAGGTTCGGTATTGGTGAAGGGTTTCGCAGATGGACGAAGGTGCTGTATTCCTCCGCAACGGCGCGAGTACGTCTGGGCAGCCTGGTGTCTGCGGCTTATCCAGTTGGTAGGGGGACGAGACAGGGGTGCTCCCTTTCCCCTCTTCTGTTCGCACTGGCAATATATATATATTCAGGTTGCCATGTTGCAGGAGACTCATTTGACGAAACAGGAATGCACCGCACTACAGAAGAGATGGCGGTGTCAGGTCTTTGGCACCACTTACTCAGCGTTTGCTAGAGGGGTACTGATATGGGTGAGAGAGGGATACCGTTTCAGGTGCTGAATCAATTGGTGGATCCTGAGGGCAGATATGTGGCGGTAGAGGGGAGGTTGTATGGTCGGGATGTGGTTCTCAGCTGTGTATATGCTCCGAATGTTGATCAGGCCCACTTCTTCGATGGTTTATCCGGATCCTTGGCTTCTTTCCTAGCGGGTCCTGTGATACTGGGGGGGGACTTCAATTCGATCACGGATGTGGCCTTAGATAGATCTCGCCCTCCCCTCGTTGATTCCCCGGTACGTAAGCTAGCCATGCATAGGAAGGATTGGCAAGAAAGATGGGGACTGTTGGATGTGTGGCGGGAACAACACAGGGATGGTAGGGACTACTCCTTTTTCTCAGCACTCCATGCTCTACATGTTAGAATTGACTCGGTACTGTGCAGCGGGTCCCTGGCCCCATTGGTCTCCCACACGGAGTATCTGGCCAGAACCATCTCGGATCACAATCCTCTGCTGGTGCATGTCCAATGGCAGCGGGCGCGTTCCGCGATTCCAACATATATATATATATATTGTTTACCAATCCGATTCCCATGCGATAGAAGGAAGGCACTGACTCCGTGAATTTTACTCAAGAAAATTTAATCCGACATGCTGCACAGACGCGTTTCGGCGGAAGCCTCCGCCTTGCTCACTATATATATATATTCATTGAAAAAATCACAGGTTTCAAGGAGACGTTATAGTTAGAAATTAGCATTAAAAAAAAATCGAAATAGGATATATATCTTCACTCAAAGATGCCACTGCATGAATCCTTGACTTAATTAACAAAAAATATTTTCTTAGTTTTTCAGGAGCTGGGATAACTCTAGCTGAGTGAAACACATCAAAGCCATGGCGTCCACAAAACTCTGTTCCTTTCTTCTAACAGTGATCACAGGTTAGTGACCTCATATGACAATGTCACACAAATGTGCATAAGAACACTATGAATACTCACCAGAGGGATTAAATGCTTGGTAATTAATGATGTTAAATGGACAAGTGAGATAGACATTCCAACCCTATTCAACATGGACCCTTGCAAAGCTCCACTTAATCAATCTTGCTACATATCTGTACTCATGTGTAGCCACTTTAAATTGCTTTCCGCATTTATTTATGGTAAAATGATTTATTTAATATATTAAACAAATTTGGTTGCATATAGGGAGTTGAAAAATGTTAAGTGGTAAACACACTGCTTACTTTTACCGAAGTATTTATCCACTTGAACTAGTAGTGCACCTGGAAAGTTGTACCAAACACGCATTTCCTGGTATATTACTGTGCAATCCATAGAACATATTCCATGGGGGTTGTATGACATTACAACACATTCCGTTGCAACGCATGCCTTTACCATGCATTACCTTTACCACGAAAATGCCTTTACCATGCATACCTTTACAACAAGTTATTTTGTAAAATCATGCATGGTAAGTGCATATTCATGGCAAAGGTTATCTACTATCCTGCCCCAATTCCTATAACTGTAACTTTGCGCCCTCCAGCCCTCAAAATATTTATTTTAAATACCCCTCCCTTGTACCCCTGCGGGACCCCCAACCCCAATCCTTCTTAGAAATACCCATGCCTCGGATCCCTAAAAATGTTGGTCTGCGCGATTCTGTATAATTATGAGAGCTTCATCAGTGCACTTAATTTTTTGTGACTGTTCTTACTTTTTTAAATGTGTTTGTGCTGTGCTACAACATCTGTTGCACTGTGTCTGACAGTGCCCTTGAATATCCAACACTATGTGGGTCAGGAACTCCTTTTTCTTAGATGCGTGCACCTTTTTATTGAAACAAAAGTTCCTCCTCTTTTTGTTAATCGAATAACTTTCACTTCAGTGTTTGTTGATTTTGTATCAAGAGTTTTATTCTTCAATTTCTTTCTTGTATAAACAACCTTTCCTTATCTGCTGGTAATGTATACAAAACCGCCAACTGCCTCTACACAAAAAGTGAACGGTATGCTCTATTGCAGACATGTGTTTGTGGTTCTTCAACAGAAAAGGATTTATACGCAGTTGAAAAACTTAATAGTGAGGATTCTAGATATTGTTTACAACATAAGTCTCTGTTTGTGTGTGTTATAATACAATTGTATATCCCCGTGGGCATGCATCCCAACATTTTTTTTTAATCATTAATATACTCAGTTTGAGTTAATCAGTGCTATAAATCCTTTTCTGTTGAACCGTAAACACATGTCTGCAGTAGAGCACACCGTTCACATTTTGTGTATGGGTATTTGGCGGAATTGTATACATTACCAGTAGATCAGAATAGAGAATTATGGTCGAGGTAGTATTCTCCAGTTACCAACTACGAGATAGGGTTGCAGACGCGTTACCAATCATTTGATTTGAGAAGACGTAAATCACGTGAACATTTGAGGAACTGCGAGAGCAGCCGTTATTGAGAAAGGTCCCTTGCGCGTCTCCTGCAAAAGAAGCAGAATCCTTTAATGTAAGTGTATTCATTAAACTTTTGAAAGTATGTAACTGAGATATGAGAGCAGCCATGTATGAGAAAGGTCCCTTGTGCATCCCGAGTGAGAGAAGCAGCATTCTTGAAATGAAACTTTGTAACCGTGAACGCTGAGATTCCTCGTGCGTCCCCTGTGTAAGCAACGGTGATCTCTCGAAACAATGTAACCATTATTTGGAATTGTTCTGACAAGTCTCTCGCGCTTTCCCCGCGATATCTCAGCCCGCTTTTAGTTTGTGCATCATAGAATGTTAGAAGACTGCATGTCGAACATAATTGAACTGCAATGTTTTTGATTCAGTAAGTTTGTACAACGGTTAGAAGATTGTTACCTTGTTGAAACATCACTAGTATTCTGAAATGTAATAAGATCCAATAGAATCATGCAACTTGCTAGCTTAATCAGAAATGCTGACTGGGCGCATTCAGAGAATGCTTATACTATGATGAATCAATGACAGTTCAAATCGTTGTAACGTTTTTGTTTTTTTCGATTTCTTTTGAATCACATAAGGACTTTCATACATAATGATTGATCTGTGCTATTTATGTATTTGTTTTCAGACCCATGAAGAAGCGTCAAGTACGACCCGAAATGCATAGGGTTTAAATGAAACTGCAATTTAAATGTTTTCGCATCTGAGAACATAATACGCTAGAAAAGAAAAGGTTGTTTATACAAGAAAGACATTGACGAATAAAACTCTTGATAAGAAATCAACAAAGACTGATTTGAAAGCTATTTGATTAACAATAAGAGGAGAAACTTTTGGTTCAATGAAAAGGTGCACGCATCTAAGGGAAGGAGTTCCTGACCCACATCGTTTTGCTCTGTGCGATTCCCCCACCTCCAAACCCTTCTAAAAAATACCCCTCCCCTTCCCTGAACCCTAAAAGCAGACCCCTGCACGACACAACCCCCTCAGACCTGAATTTATTTTTTTTAAACTAAAAATCCCCTTACCTCTCCATTACTTCTTCTCTCCAAGCTCTTCCAAGGTGCGGTGTACGTCGTAAAGAGGAAGTAAAAGTGTCTTTCTGTTTCCTCTAACGACACCGGTAACCTCCACATCTTTCATCAATCAATGTTTTGTGTCTGTGAAGGCAACGGAAAGAGGTGAGATGATCATATTGTGAGGATAGGATTAGAATGGATTATTTAAAAATGTAACTAGAATGCTGGTGAGTGTGTTTTTGTATTTGAATTTCTTTTTAATGATCATTTAGAAGTGAATTAAAGTCTGCATTGTTTTTCCATTAGCGTTGTTCAGGAAGTGAAGGTTGGGGGTTACTTTCCAAATGAGGGCGGGCTGATAATTATTGGCAATCAATGATTGTGTGCTGGTTGGCACCGTTCATTTGTTAAATGTCACAAGAGCTTGTACCTTTACCACACATGCCTTTACTATGTATCTCGTAGTAAAGGTATGCGTGGTAAAGGTTATGCGTGGTAACCACGCATGCGATGTAATGCATGCGTGGTTTAGGGTGTGCGTGGGAACGGCCGCGTTGTATTGGCTGTGTCCCTTCCCTTGGCTGGCATTTCCCACACAGTATAATTGTACACAGTGTTGTTTTAAACATTGGAGACATCCAGCCTGATGCAAAAATGCATATTTTCCGTTTTCTTTTTGCTTTCTCCCAACTACCTTCCTTACCCCTATCCTTTGCGTTTCGGGGTGATCTTGTCTCGTTCCCACTCTGAATAGAGAGTAACTCCAGCCCTTTCCCATGAATCTGAACACCCCCCCCCCCCACCCACAGTGCTCTGAATAACAATTTGTTAACAATGCCTTCAAGATGCAAGAGTTCTTATGAGATATCCACTCAGTATGAATCATGAATGGGGGTATGAGGCTGATGTGACCCCCCTTTATATAAACTGGATACTGGGTCCACTGTCAGCGTCCAGTGGAGCTGTATAAAACAGGTGTCATCAGACACTATTGTCATCTAGATTGGGTACATGTTCATGCTCGGTCTATACATGTGGGGGCCCTTCATTTGCATCTACATTCTCATTTTTAAGGTCTGCAGACTGTAGAGAAGTGAAGTGCAATGTACTTTCTCAGCGCTGTGCTCAACACCCCAGCTCACCCATGCTCCTTTACTGAGTTTCCAATGCTATTCCTGCAAGGGGAGGCTGCACCTCTATACCTCGGAACTGAGGCATTTGTAGCAGAAGCCAACTTCCTCTAAAATTAGGGCAAAATACGCACAATGACGGGAATGGGCTGAAAAAACACTAAAGGGCGCTGTGAGTGAGAGCATTCTAGGTCTCTTGCAACTCACTTGGTGGACGTGGACTTGTGCCCCCTCTGAGATTAATTTACGCCCTCCTAGGGGGACAATTAAAAGACCATTCTGTTCATAGATCTGCAGACATTTTGCGTATATGTGCCTCTTTATATGCTCTACTAAAGCCCATGTAAAGTGCTTGGTTGGTTACAAACATGCTAAATGTTGTAAATGTTAAATGTTGTATACTTGTAAAGCGCACAGCTGCCCCAGCAAAGGGGCGTCCCGGCGCTGTATACCGCTGGGGAACCCATCCTGGCTTTCCCTGTGAGATGGTCCCTCCTGGGCATCTCCAAGGTGAAGACAAGCATCCCCGGCGCTGATGGGGCCGTTAGTAGAGAATAAGCTGAGTTGCTGAGTGGGACCCATGGTTGTAGTAGGCACCGAGGCGAGATTTGTCAAGTCCACTGACCATGGCCCAAGCCCCTGCTGCGTCAGGAATCGAACCCTGGTCCAGGGCCGACCTCTGCTTCCGGGTCTGCCGCCTCTAACCAGTGAGCCACACCACTCCACTATGGCTGGTGCTATATAGAATATCAAAATAAAAAGATAAAAGTTCTAAAGATTCCCAGTTTCCAATTATCCATGCAACCTCAAGTTTCAAGTTTAAGTTTATTTGTTTGATTAATTAAAATCTTACAAAAAAGTGACCTTAGAGAAAATATCAGCATCAATACACATTTAAAACATCATGCAAATAGTAAATGTCATTAATAAAAATAAAAATAAAATAGAACTAGGTAAAATTTTCCTTAAGACCTTTGGCAATCACATTTAAAATTTTTACAAAAGCAACATTCATTGGTAGGTCATTCGGGCTTAAGCACGCCATTATTGCTTGTCTACAGGTTCTTATATCTCGTGCATTAAACAACCTCCTGAGGATTAGTCTCCTTTCTGAGTCTATGGCAGGGCACAGACATACCAAGTGCACAATGTCTTTTCCCCCCTTGCAAAGTCTACATAACGTATGGCCCTCGTTTGACTTCCAGGGTGGAAGATGACACAAACCTGGCCATAGACCAAAGCGTGCTCCTATAAATGTTCGCTTACTTTGGGCTGACCATGCAGTATGAAGGTAAGCTTGGACTTGTTTTTTTTTGTAGCCATTTATGATTGGCCATGAGTGCTTACATTTTAATAATAGAGCTTTGTCTTTTAGCAGCGATAGGTGAGTAACCAGCTTATTGATTGTTTTTTAAAGCTTTCCTGCGTTATTGTGTTTTCCCAGATTGCTGATATTCCAAATTCCTCTTTTGCGTTGTTTAGGTATTTCAACGCTTGCCGTTTCTGGTTGTTTTTAACCTCTCTCCACATAGCTATAAACAATTGATTGTCCTGATAATTTTTTACTCTATTCCAAACTTTTAATATTTGGCCTTGCCGGGCATATAGCTGATTGTTCATACCAAATTCCATCCTTATTTGCGCTAATGAGGCATTACATGGTAGGGTGAATATTATTTTATTGGTTTTTGCCACAGCATTGTTGATAAGCACAGCATCCTTCCCGTTTAGCACTTCAGCACCGTATGTTAAGGATGGTAATAGTTTGGCAGCTATGATTTTTAACAGTGGCCCGTATGACAGTGCAGGTAGATTCTTTTGTAGGGTTCTAAATGACGCAATCAAGCTATTCGCCTTCCTTACAATATCTTCCCTTTGTGAGACAAAAATTCCGGTCTCATTGAAAATGACACCGAGATATCGATAAGTCTCCACTTGCTCTAGTTGTGTTTGTCCCAGCAACAATTTCATCTTTTGTCTTTTTCTTCCTGTCACAACCATTATTTTTGTTTTTGTCTCATTTATTGTCATTTGGTTATCCTTTGCATATTTAAGTGTACGATCGATCAGTCTTTGCAGTCCCACTTTTATGTGGCTCAGCAACACCACCTCATCTGTATATAGCAAGTTAGACATTTGTTTTCCGGCTACCCTAGGTGGATATGAGTTTTACCTCGTATAATGAATTAGTAAGATCGGCCACAAATATTTTGAAAAGTAAAGGTAAAGGCTGTAAAGTAAAGGCTGCTTAAGGCCACGAGTCACCAGTATTTTATTAAGTGCAGTAGTGTGGCTCACTGGTTAGAGGCGGCAGACCCGAGAGCAGAGGACGGCCCGGGACCAGGGTTCGATTCCCGACGCGGCAGATTTCTGGACCAGGGTCAGCGGACTCGATAATTCTCTCGCCTCGGTGCCCACTCTGATCAGCGATCACACTCGGCAACTCTGGGCATAAGCTTGCCTCATCTGCACTAACGGCCCCACCAGACCGCCGGGGATGCCTGGTCTCACCCTGGAGATACCCATTAAGGGACCATCTCCCAGGGAAGCCAGGAAGGGTTTCGCAGCGGTCGAAGCGCGGAGATACTCCTCCGGGAGTCTATCCTAGCGCTATATAAACCCACAATTAATTAATTAATTAATTAATTGGTCAAAGCTCGGTCGTCACCTATCCTCACCTTGACCCAATTATCAGAGTATAATAGCTTAATAAGAGTCAGTAGTGAGCCTGGGATTCCGTAGCCCTCGAGCTTTGTTCGAGGCATGTGGGCTTCTGAATTCATATCTGTGCATAGATCGCCGCCTAGTGTTGGGTCCAGATGATTGCACATTGTTGTCCAGGAAGAGTCTTCAAAGTATCACGAGATAGGTGGCTCCTTCCCTGGACTACAGTGTGCATGGGCATCGACTCCATCCTCAGATTGTTTTTTTCCGCCATTGGGTTCGGATGTCTTTAATTCCCTCTTGTCGGAATCAATAGAAAACTTTCTTAAGACCAAAAGGTCTTTAGTCTAATACTTCGGTATTGTCTTGCGTTCGGCATTACTTCTTCCAGCTCGGTCCCGAGCTGGTTTCTCTACTCCAGCGTGCTCTCGGCGTGGAAGGCCCAGTCGACGCTCCAGACCTATCGACCGTCCAGACCTATTGACCGTCCATCATGGACCGAAGTCCATTCAAGAGATGTCCCATCTGCACTCAAAGTATCCCCACATCGATGTCCACCTGATGTGCAACAAGTGTCTGTCGCCGGACCACGATGAGAACAAGTGTATGGCGTATTCACGCTTCAGGTCCAAGAAGACGCTAAAGCTTCGAAGAGCTGCGCGCCAGGAGGTCCAGCAAACTGCACCGGCGCCTGTGGACATCTTCGATGCAGGGGATGTCGAGGACAAAGCTATTCAGGACATTTCTGAGTCGAACCCCGTGTCGGACGTCGACTATGACTACGAAGCGGATACTGAGATGTTCGAGGCCGAAGAAGTCGTCGACGAGGTAGGGAACGACGACGACGGGGCCCCCGTGGCCATGGAGGATAGCTCGGATGAGGAGCTTCCTCAAACTGACTCTGGGGCCGTGCCAATTTATAAGGCTCAGGTCGAGGGATCGCCTTCGGGCCTTACCCAAGATCTCACTATGGGTTCTACGGCCGAAGACGGTCGACCACGGAAAAAGCCTCAGTGACCCGAAAAAGGCTGTCGGCGACCCGAAGAAAACTCTCGGTGACCCGAAGAAGCGGCTGGATGACCCGAAGTTTCTCCCGACCCCGCGTCAGCAGGACAAGGCCAAGGGCACCGTGCCCTGAGAGTCGACTCCGGGAGTGGCCTCAAGGGATTCCATTGAACCGGCGCGACCATCCGCCGCATTCACCAAGAAGGTGACGGACTCCCTGCAGCGCATCAGGGACGGCACCGCGCTGGTCGGTCCGAAGGATCCTCCGCCTACAAAACCTGTGGAAAAGCCACTCAAGGCGTCCACGCCCATCCATTTCACCTTGTCACCGAAGACGGCGCCGAAGGCTTTCGTTCCTAAGGCAGTGGCCGGCGTCCCCGAAAAGATCTCCTCGGCGCCGAAAGCGTCAGCGGTGGTCCCTGGCCCGCGACCTCGACGGCCTTCAGGGGAAGGGCATCAGGAGCATTTCATCGATGCCAAAACGGGCAAGCTTTCCCTTCTCAAGCGGAAACTCGCCCCAGAACGACCACTGGAGTCTTACAAGATCCCTCTCAAGAAAAAGAAGGACTCTGCTTGCTCTCCCGTCTTGGTGGAACCACTTTCCCCTCAGACCCATAATGTTTCGCCCACTTACTCGGATGTGGACGTTGGAGAAGGGGATGATGAGGATGAGTACAGTTATCCTGTCTATACAGACCCTGAGGATACCAATGAACCCTGGGCAGCTGGTGGTGACCCTGGGGATCCTCATTCAGGCCAAGACCCTCAGCTTTTTTCTGCGAAAACCTCTCCTACAGAAGACTCTGCAGCTCACCTCATCGAGCGGGCAGATAACACTCACAACATCCAGCTGCATGCTGACCCTGTGGATGTCGATTTCCTTTTTGATACCTTTTCAGTCTCTGAAAAAACTGTAAAGACTCTGCATATGCTGAAAGGTGTTTTAAAGCATGCTGCTGAAATGTTTAAAGAACCTACCAGGGCAAGGGTGATAAACCCTAGGATTGACAAAAAAATACAAGTCAGCGCCTACTGATCCTACCTACATCAAAGGACAGTTGCGTCTGAACTCCCTGGTTGTCTCGAATGCCCGGAAGAGGGCTAATTCTCAGACTACGGGTGATGCTCCTCCCCCAGACAAAGAATCCAAGGTCTTTGAGGCATCGGGGAAGAGGGTAGCAGCACAGGCAGCCAACAACCAGCGCATTTCTAACACACAAGCGCTTCTGGCGCGCTATGACAGGGCACACTACGACACACTGGAGACCCTGTTGCAGCACCTGCCTGATGAATACAAGGAGGGGGCTGAGATGCTGATTCAGGAAGGGAAGCTAATCTCTAACGCTTCAATTAAGTGCGCTCTGGACGCGGCTGATACCGCTGCCAGAGCTATAAACACAAGTGTTATGCTGCGGCGACATGCCTGGCTGAGAATCTCTGGATTTAAGCCAGAAATCCAAACCATCATCCTTAACCAAACAGTAAACCCAGATCACCTTTTTGGCCCGGAGGTTGACACCACCCTGGAAAAAATAAAGAAGGACACTGAGACTGCGAAATCCATGGGTGCCTTACAGTCCCAGCAGTTTCGGGGTGGGTCTTTTTGTCCCTCCAGCACTAGAGGCGTTTCCAGGGGCCAGCTCTCCCAGTCCACGCAGTACTACAAGGGCAACACTCAGACCACTTACACCAACAAGAGTCGAGGTGGATATCATGGTAACAGCGCCAAGGGCAGAGGACGTGGAAACAACAGCTCCAGATCCTCTGCCGCCAGCAAACAGTGACGCCTTGTCACTGCCCTCCGACCATACCACACCGGTCGGGGGGAGACTCCAGCAGTTCCTGCCCGTCTGGAAAGTCCATCACCACGGACAGGTGGGTCAGACAGCTTATCCAATACGGTTATTGTCTGGAGTTAACATCCACTCCACCCAACATGCCCCCAAGGAACCGTCCTATGGGTTGAATGCAGAACAACTCGCTGCTGTGTGTCCTTCGTTCTGCTGCTTGTGCTGGCTGAGCCCTTGTTCGAGGAAAGGGCTGTTTAGCGCTTACTGACTGAAGCGCCTGGAGCGCCTGAAGCGCCACTGAGCTGTGCTCTTCTTTCGGCTCGAGTGCACGCACCATCACAGCTCGCGTTTCCCGCTGCGCGGGAAACACTCGCATTCCCTGGTCGGCGGACTGCGACACCTAAAGAACTTCAGGAACCACAAACCTCTTGGCCCTGGAGCACCGCCCTGACACGACCCCTCACCTGCCGATAATTGAGGAGGAGGCGCGCTGGACTGGGTTGAATGCAGAACAACTCGCTGCTGTGTGTCCTTCGTTCTGCTGCTTGTGCTGGCTGAGCCCTTGTTCGAGGAAAGGGCGGTTTAGCGCTTACTGACTGAAGCGCCTGGAGCGCCTGAAGCGCCACTGAGCTGTGCTCTTCTTTCGGCTCGAGTGCACGCACCATCACAGCTCGCGTTTCCCGCTGCGCGGGAAACACTCGCATTCCCTGGTCGGCGGACTGCGACACCTAAAGAACTTCAGGAACCACAAACCTCTTGGCCCTGGAGCACCGCCCTGACACGCCCCCCTCACCTGCCGATAATTGAGGGGGAGGCGCGCTGGACTGGGTTGAATGCAGAACAACTCGCTGCTGTGTGTCCTTCGTTCTGCTGCTTGTGCTGGCTGAGCCCTTGTTCGAGGAAAGGGCTGTTTAGCGCTTACTGACTGAAGCGCCTGGAGCGCCTGAAGCGCCACTGAGCTGTGCTCTTCTTTCGGCTCGAGTGCACGCACCATCACAGCTCGCGTTTCCCGCTGCGCGGGAAACACTCGCATTCCCTGGTCGGCGGACTGCGACACCTAAAGAACTTCAGGAACCACAAAGCTCTTGGCCCTGGAGCACCGCCCTGACACGCCCCCCTCACCTGCCGATAATTGAGGAGGAGGCACGCTGGACTGGGTTGAATGCAGAACAACTCGCTGCTGTGTGTCCTTCGTTCTGCTGCTTGTGCTGGCTGAGCCCTTGTTCGAGGAAAGGGCTGTTTAGCGCTTACTGACTGAAGCGCCTGGAGCGCCTGAAGCGCCACTGAGCTGTGCTCTTCTTTCGGCTCGAGTGCACGCACCATCACAGCTCGCGTTTCCCGCTGCGCGGGAAACACTCGCATTCCCTGGTCGGCGGACTGCGACACCTAAAGAACTTCAGGAACCACAAACCTCTTGGCCCTGGAGCACCGCCCTGACATGCCCCCCTCACCTGCCGATAATTGAGGAGGAGGAACGCGCATCGCGGGACGCGCGCGGGCGACGCCGGGCTAAGCCCGGGCAAAGGGCGGGCCCTCTGTGGCCCTGAGTGTCCGAGGTAGGCCGGGCTGGGCCCGGTCCCTTATATTTCATTTTATACACTGTTATTACCTGTTTGCATTTGTGCCCACTTGAGTAGAAGGGTAAATTGATGCAAGTACTGTGAAAGCTATACTGCACCCTGGTCCGACCTGGTCCGACAGGGACTGAAGTTATTCCAGACTTTTATACGTTTTATATTTCTACATTTCTTTTTAAACTTATTACTGTGGAAAATGTCTAAAACATTACGATCAGGAAGGGTAGTGGGAGAAAAACCTGCCCGAAAATCAACTACCATCCGTACAAGAAACAAGTCAGTAAATAACCCACCTTTGAAAGGACAATGTCAGTTATCTGAACTTTGGGATCTATCTGGTATAAAAAAAACTAAATGTGCGACTATAGATAACCCGACTATAGATAATCCAGATACTAAAGTCCTGGAAGTACACTTACCAACTACCACTGACCCCCGATCTCCCCAGGTCCAGCAGGGGGCCCCCCAAACTATGGTAGGGGGGTCTCCCTTTCGGGACCCTACAGACGGGAAGCTGATGATTGGAAGTGAGCCAGTGCACATACCAGCGATTCCTCAGTTACCTATGAGTGACAGGCCGGAGGATGATCTATCTGCACTATCCATTGATCTGGAACTATGGGGACGCTACGTAAGCCCTGCTAAAGTGGAATCTCTGGAGCAATTCAAAGTTCCGGGGGGAGCCACCCCATCAGGGTTAATGCTGTATAGTAGCACCCCGTCGTTAAATAGACATGAAATATCTGACTTGCTAAACTCCTCCAAGAGCCCCGACCTTAATCTCCTGGATAATATTTGCACTGCGGAAGCGCGAGAAAAGCCGATATCTGAGTCCATGATCGCGCTGGAACAACTTCTTGCTTCAATTTTGCTGCTTCTAGGGAAATTTGTAGGCAGCTCGGACTGTATTCTTGAATCAGTTACCCAAATCCTAAAGTTATTGCTGCAGAAAGCGCCGGATATGAATAAGGCCGTTCCCCCTAAGCCTGAACAATTTGTATCTGAGGGGAAAAACACAGACATTAGAAGCGAACCAGAGGGGAAAAACATAGTCATTAGAAGCGAACTAGATAGTAAAAATGAAGTCCCTTCTATGGTCCCTCATAAGGAGGTGCCTCATACTGCAGCATCTAACTGTATCAAAAATATAGTTCTGGAGATAGAGGAGGAGGATAAAGTCTTGCCTGGCCCCAAAACGGTCCAGGAGTTATTCCCTATCTTTGTCCCAGAATGCGGAAAAGATCTCCTGGCCGACAAACCTGAGGTCAATGAAGAAATGAGAAAATATGGCAAACAAAAAAGTACCAAAGCCAGTAAGAGGAAACCAATTCGAAAATATAGAAAGAAGAAGCAACGGAGGATCATTTTCCAAAAATGCACAGAGGCAAGGGAGAATGAAATAAGGAATGGGGAATCCTTATCTACTTCCTTAAAAGTGGACATGGATGTGAACTTAACCGCTTCAACCTCAGTGGAGGAGGAAAATGAACAATGTAGCCTGCTTACCCAGGAAGATTTACCACAAATTGGGGGCTCTCTCCCAGGCTCTCCTTCACGGAGTGCACTAGGAGGACCAATTTCTTATCCATCGGGGTCTCTAAACCCTTTGCCCCCCCCTTTGTGGTAACAATTGATTCTGAAAATTCTTGCCCTCTGGCCCGGCCTGTAAATATGTCAAAGGCCCCTGTGGATGTGCGTGTATTAGATTTTGTGCCATTATTCGATACTGACCTATTGTTAAATAGAGCCTGGCTTCTCAAGCGTTTCAGCGAGGTTGAAAGTCTCTATCACATTCAGTCTAGAGACATAGAACTGGTGTCTCTGTTGGGTGGAAGTCGGGTTTTGAGTATTCGGGTGAAATTCTATTCCCCTATCATAACAAATTTGATACTAGAACAGGCTGAAAATTTTCAACGTTTAGGTATTGATATTCTCCCTATCTCTACCCCAGGCAAGCCAAACTCTCTCAGTAAGCAGGGGTTGGGGGGTGGTGAGCACAACGGGGTAACCTCTCCTCTGAGAGACCTGAAAATTTGGGTTTCCAGGGGAAAACGTTCAGTATCGCACGTGAAGCCTCTTCCACTAATTGAGAGTTCCACACTCAATGATGACAATAATCGGTGGAATTGGCTCCATAGTGCATTATCAACAAAAACTAAGGATAACCCCAAATTGTTCCACCATCTTTAACCCAGCATTAAACATAATCTCCTGGAACGCGGCCGGATTCCACAGCAGCCCGGAGAAAATGGCCTTTTTATCCACTCTGGAGGCTGATATATTGTGCATTCAGGAAACATGGTGCATAGATAGGTTAACGCCTTTAAAAGATTTCTATGTTTTGGAAGTTCCGGCTGCGCCCTCTAAGAAAGGGCATGCTAGGGGGGGGGCTCGCCTGTTTACTGTCAAATAAGTTTCAATGGAGATTTGCTCATTATATTGATCCCAGTAGACTTTTCCACACAATAACATTAGAAAATTTGTTCCATGATAATGTAAAATACCCCATGGTAATTTTTAATGTGTATATTCCGCCTGAGGAATGTTTTAATGATAAATTGCAGCGGGTTCTCCAGTATATGGAAAAGATAAAAAATTCCCCTCCTTTTCCTGTAATTTTGCTTATTGGTGATTTGAATTGTAAAATTTCAAACGCTAGTCTAAAACTCTTCAGGGATAAAGTTAAGGAGGAAGTACATTGCATCCCCCAGACACTTTTCCCGGAAAACTTAAGGACAAATAAAAGGGGGAAGATCTTGTTAAAAGAACTAGCGATCGGGGATGGTATTATCTTAAATGGAAGATTTCCATCTGACGTCCCCGCAAATTATACCCACAAATCCCCCTTTGGGTCATCAATTTTGGACTATGCTATCGCCAGCTATGGTCTGTTTCCCCAGATTCTTGACTTAAAGATCACACCCACGACTCTGAGTGACCATAGTATATTGTTACTATCAGTTTCTTTAAACTCGCTGAATACGGCGTCCTGGTCACTAAATGGCAAGGAGGTTACCTTCCACTCCACATCTGGAAGATGCTTCTGGAATAAGGCTGCCATCAATGGGGTGCAGGATCTATTGGCCGATACCCTCAGGGAAATAGAAGAGTGGAACGGAAATGAAATAGTTTGTTTTGAGGAATTTATGTTAAAGATTTTATTGAATGCTAAAAAAACTGTCCCCCCTAGGAAAAAAGGAGAGGTAGTTCCTCTGCCTCTGCGTAATCTGAATAGGGAATTAAATAAACTAATACGTGCACAGTACGTTGAAAGGGTACTAGAACGTGGGAAAGATATCGCTAGGTTAAAAAGAAAGAGAAGCAGACTCAAGCTAAAAATTAAAAGGGACAGGGAGGATGAAGTATGGATTAAATTAAGGGAATCTGCTGCACATGGCAACATTAAAGATTTTTGGGCAATAATCGGGAAAGGATGTGGTACACGCCACTCCCTTACTCCCATATCTATACCAGAAGATCTATGGTCCTCCCACATCCGAGAATTATATGCAGGGAACGGGACCACAGGTGTGGATAACTTAGTGTATGCTGCCCCGGATGACCTGGTTTTCTTTCCCTCTGAGAAAGAAATCGAGACGGCTATAAAAAATATGCGATCCTCTGGGGCCATGGGACCGGATGAGCTTCCGATGACGGTCCTAAAACAAGACCCCTTAAGTTGGAGCAAAATCTTGTACCCCCTGTTTAGGGCATGCCATCTTTCTAAATGTGTTCCTGCTTCGTGGAGAGGAAGCATTCTGATCCCTATCTTCAAAAAGGGGGCAAGGGACAGCCCCAGTAATTATCGCTTGATTGCGCTCCTCGACTCCATCGGAAAGGACTTTGCGAAATGTCTCCTTAGTTCTCTTTCTGATTGGGTCGAGGAGCGCAACATTCTGCCGTTGGAACAGACAGGTTTCCGAAGGGAGCATGGCACTCTGGATAACCTGACTGCCCTTCAGGTGATTACCGATAAATATGTCCAGGTGAGGGGGGGTGTTGTATACGCCGCCTTCATTGATTTCTCCACAGCGTTCGATAAAGTAGATCGTGGAACGCTTTGGAGAAAATTGGCGGCGCTGGGTGTCCCTACTCCCCTGTTGGAATTGGTGCGGGCTCTGCACACTGAGACCTGGTGCAGGGGGTGAAAGGGGGCTTTCGGCCAAAATACCATCTCAGAATGGCCTTAAACAAGGCTGCTTATTGGCACCCCTTCTGTTTTCCCTATATACAACTGACCTCCCTGCTGCTGTGTCTCACAGTGAGGGGATCGCGCCGTTGATAGGAGGGGCGCCAATATCCTGTCTGATGTATGCCGACGATGTGTTGTTGCTCGATTTAACTCCCATGGGTTTGGCAAATCGGCTTCAGGCCCTTCAGGACTTTGCCGGGGTGCATCATATGAAGATCAATATTAATAAAAGTAAAATGATGTGTATTGCTGGTAGGAAGAAATGCCGTTCGACAAATTTTGGTTGGGCTATTGGAGGGCATAGATTGGAGGTCGTAACTTGTTATACCTTTTTAGGGAAAATATTCTCGGCCAATATGAGCGAGAATCTCCATATAGAGCACTGCTCTCGCAAAGCTCTTGCCCATGGCAATGGGCTAAAGTCCCTATACCTGGCAACGGGGAAAAGACATTTTTCTAGCCTTTTAGAAGTATTTAGAGCTAAAATCCCCGCAACCATCTTGTACGGTATAGAAATAATAGAGATAAAATATTGGGACTTTTGCCACAAGACTGAGGGAAAACTCCTAAGATCCCTCTCGACTCTTAACAATGCCTGTCCACTGGCTGCCTGCAGGCTGGATTTTGGACTCAGGAGTGCCTGGGTTCAGGGGCTGTGCGCCCTAATAAGGTGGGTAGCCAGTCTGGCCAGAGCGAGAGAAGGACCCCTGCGAGTTTTACTCAAAAATGAACTTTTGGGCAATTTTAAGGAGTTCTCTAAACTCGTTAGTAATTTCAGAGGGGCTGTGAAAATCCTTAAACTGGATGAAAGCGCTCTTTTCTCCTACTCTCCCACGCAGTTAAAGCAGGTACTTAAGGAGGCTTCATGGGAGTATTGTTTTTTATCCGACAAAAAAACAGTTGGAGATAAAAGGAATGTGGAGCCGCTCATCTCCTCCTATAGGTTGAAACAGCCTCAACCGTATGCCCTATGGAACTTACCACATGGGATACGTAGGTTTTGGTTTTTATTACGTTATGACTTAATCCCTCTTAACGTGTTAATGTCCAAATGCCATGGAACTTCACCTTTGTGCAATTTATGTAAAATGAATAACCAGGACTGTATGCATGTACTTTTGATTTGTCCTATGTTACGTAACTTGCGCGATCGATGGCTTAAAGTAATCTGTCTCCGCCTCAGCATTGTCACTTTACAAGATTTTCTTCATGCACTTTATTGCCCACCAAATGAAATGTTTTGTGCTTATGTTTTTAACTTTTTTAAAGGATTTTTAGCTATTTATTAATTTCGCTGGAAAACTGTGTCTGCCCGGCCTGGTTCGACTGATGGACTGCAGTGTAGCTATTACGGTTCGAATATTATGTTTTTATAATTCTTGTACTTCTGATGAGTGTGTTGCTTTGTCTGTATATGTTTATGTGGCCCTCTTTGAGAGCCAAAACATAATAAATACATTTTTGAACTTTTTGAACCGTCCTATGTCAGCCGAGCACTTGCACTTATTGCAGCAGGAAGTCACAGATCATCCTGACAACGGACCCCTCTCTCCAGGGATGGGGAGCTCATGTACTCCATTACACAGTGCAGGGACTATGGACGCAACAGCAACAGAAGATGCACATCAATGTTCTCGAACTGATGGCGATCTTCATGGCACTCAAAGCCTTCAAAGTACATCTGTGCAACAAGGTCATGTTGATCCGGACGGACAACATGACAGCCATGTACTACATTCAAAAGCAGGGAGGAACGCACTCTCCGCAGCTGTCTCATCTGGCTCAGAGCATGTGGAAGTGGGCCATTCAGAGGAACATCTTCCTCATGGCAGAACACCTTCCGGGCAAAGACAATCAGATGGCGGACCTGCTCAGCAGGCACAGCCACCAAATGCACGAGTGGGAGATACATCCATCAGTACTCCAACCGTACTTCCAAATGTGGGGTCATCCAGAGATAGACTTGTTTGCCACAAGGGAGAACGCAAAATGCCAAAGCTTCGCCGCCAGGTTCTCACACCCACAGTCGCAGGACAATGCGATATGGATGAACTGGTCAGGCAAATTTGCGTACGCTTTTCCCCCAGCACGTCTGATACCGCTGGTGGCACGCAAGCTCAGGCAGCACTCGATGACTCTCATCCTGGTTGCTCCAAAGTGGGCTCGCCAACCATGGTACACCACGTTTCTAGAACTGTCCGTGGTACCGCATCAAAGGCTACGCCTCACACCCAGATTTCTGACGCAGAGCCATGGCGACATTCAGCATCCAGATCCGCAACAGCTCAACCTGGCGATCTGGCTCCTGAAGTCTTAGAGTTTGGCTACCTGCAATTACCTTCCGACTGTATGGACATCATTCGGGAGGCAAGGAAGCCCACCACCAGAGCATGCTATGCGGCAAAATGGAAGCGGTTTGTCATTTATTGTGCAAACCACAACATTAACCCGCTAGATGCGTCTATCCAGAATATCATCTATTACCTCTTTCATCTGTACAAATGTAATCTGGCCTATGCTTCCATTCGCATACATCTATCTGCGATTGCCGCTTACCTCCAGAATAGGCAGCACCTCTCACTCTTCAGAGTGCTTGCCATTAAGGCCTTTCTAGAAGGACTCAAACGAGTCATTCCTCCGCGGACTTCACCAGCTCCGGAGTGGAACCTCAATGTGGTCCTCACCCGACTGATGGGTCCTCCTTTTGAACCACTGCTTTCCTCCGAGATTCAATTCTTGACAAGGAAAGTGGCTTTCCATAAGCGCCTTGAAACCCTCCGGGTATGTAGTGCGCTATATAAATGTTATGACTTGACTTGACTTGACTTACGGCGAGTTAGTGAACTACAAGCCCTCACTATCCAAGAGCCATTTATTCAAATTCATTCTAACAGGGTAGTGTTTCGCACTAACCCAAAATTTCTTCCTAAGGTTGTGTCTCAATTCCATATCAACCAGACTATTGAATTGCCTGTTTTCTTCCAAAATCCAGAGTCATTGGCGGAGCGAATGCTCCACACCCTATTTCCAAGGCTGGTATTGCTAGGTGGATCGTTAAATGTATCCCTATCTGCTATCTGAAAGCCAAACGTACTCTCACCATTCCACCAAGGGCCCACTCCACCAGAAAGTTGGGGGCCTCTATGGCATTCCTTGGAAACATTCCTTTGGAAGACATATGAAGAGCAGCCACATGGTCTACCACACACATTTACAAAGCATTATTTTGTTGATGTGCATTCCAAACAGCAGGCAGCTGTAGGGCAGGCTGTTCTCTAAACACTTTTCCAAACTGCTGCAGCTGGCATGGGCGGCCGCCGTTAATGGAGGGACTGCTATGTATTCTATGCACAGATATGAATTCAGCAGCCCACATGCCTCGAACCGAATATGCTACTTACCATTATGCATCTGGTTTTGGCATGTAGGGCTGCTGAGATTCATATCACCCGCCCTCCTCCCCGGCGCCTGTAGCAGCTGCAGAATTCACATATACTTCTAGCATGGTCATCATTCACTTAGTTTCACTCCATCTTGGCCACAATGGCTAAAAACAATCTGAGGATGGAGTTGATGCCCATGCGCACTGTAGTCCAGGGAAGGAGCCACCTATCTCGTGATACTTCGAAGACTCTTCCAGGACAACAATGTGCAATCATCCGGACCCAACACTAGGCGGGGATCTATGCACAGATATGAATGTCAGCAGCCCTACATGCCAAGAACAGATGCATACTGGTAAGTAGCATATTCGTTCCATAGGAGGGACCTATTTACTAAATCAAAGGCCGATCTGAAATCGACAAAACAAAAGTAAAGTGCCCTTAATAAAGCCGGTTTGGTTTGGGGGTAGTATTGACTTTTCTTTGACACAATCTGTCAAAATTGATAATAGGAGACCTGCGAATAACTTGGCGTCCGTATCTTGCAGGGTGATCAGACGGTAATTCTCCGGTAGTTGGCAATTACCCTTTTTGAACACGGGCGATATAAGTGATCCTCTCCAGGATTGTGGTATTTGCCCTGTATGGATAATTTCATTGAAAACCTTTGTCAGATAGGTGGCCCATAATAGGGGGTCCTCTTTGCAGAGGGCAAAAGGGATACCGTTGGGACCCGGAGCTCCATCCCTGTGTCTCTTTATTAAGTTTGCTACCTCAGTGATTGTGAAATTTATCACCTGATCCATTTCAGTTGGTCTTTCAGTGGGCTCTTTGTGGCCCCCACCTTTGGTACACAATTCTATTTCGACGAATAGGGTTTTTTAAAGAAATCTTACCCAGTCCTCTTCTGTTATTGGCGAGGCTATTACATGCTTGTTTGGTCTGTTTATTTTGTTAATAATTTTTCAAAATTCTCTGGAATTTGGTTGGTTACTAGCGTGGAAGATTTTTGTCCATAGCTCTTGTTGGGTTTTGTTTTTTTCAGACCATATTAATTTCCTCAAATTACTATTCGTATTTCTAAGTTGTATCCTGACATCTTCGTTATCCGGCATCTTGGTAAGTTGTTTCCTCAATTTGTTACGGATCCGCCTCACTTTTTTAATTGTGTAGGGAAGATTGATTTTGTTATCACTTTTTATTCATTTTTTCCTAAATTTCGATTTCTTACTAGTTGTGTTTTCGTTATCCAACTCTACTGCCTTTTCGGTGAATTGTTCCCAACATAGTATTGCTAACTGCGTTGCATGCTTCTCACAACATTCAACTGCTAATTTTTGGGCCCTTTTTTCCACAACATATTTTTTATCCGGTTTCCAGATGAGTTTCTTATGATTAATTGACGTAATCTGTCCTCGTGTGGTTAAATAACTTTGGTGTCTGGAGAAATCAAAACACAATTCCACTATTTGCTGGCTGTGATCACTGTCGATTCGCTTATTGAGTCGATAGGAACCAATTTTATCAAACATGTCTAATGACATTAATGTTAAGTCAATTCTTGATTTGGATTTGTGGTTGTGAAATGACCAGCCAGGTGGTTAAACCGTTGGGAACCTTCCGTTTAGAGCGCGTAGTCCTATTACCTCCAAATCCATCAGTAGGTTTTTCCCAATTGAATTTCCCTTGCGGATTGGACTTTGATCCATTGATTGTTCCGGGATGGACCATTCATAGTTTTGAGAGTGAACGAAATCATTCCGTGTCATGTTAATCAGCAAGTTTATATTAAATCCCCTGTGGCTACAATACTGACAGTCGGATTAATTATTAGTTGTTCCAGCAGGAATGTTTTACAGATAATTTGTTTACCTTCTCCAGTCCTTGTAACTGTTAATTCCTCATGGTTACTGTGATAATCTCCAATATACCTCTTTTTGCTTGTTGTTTCTGCACCAGTTGCAGTGTCTTCTGGCTGATTTCCAATACCAGGTCGGTAATCTTCCCTTTGGAGGGAATTTGTAGGATCATTCAGTGAGTTGATTTTTTCTTGACAAATTGTTCTCCGTATCCCTAAACCTGAGCGGTTGTTTTCTCCGTTTAATGAGGTGTTAGGCTCTACTTCAGATAGCGCAATTTGAGTATTACTAGAGTCACTTTGTATATTGCATGGATAATTCCAGGCTATACATCCCTTTCCATTTTGAGTATTTCTTACTATAGGATCCTGAGATGCATTCTGGTTATTGTGTGTCTGCATTTTTTTCCCAAGGGGTAAATTTCCACCGATTATTTTGGCCACATTATCCCAAGGGGTAAATTTCCACCGATTATTTTGGCCTCAAGTTAGCAGACACAGCAGATACAAACACTGTTCACAATCTTGACACCTGAATAACACGCATAAAACATTTCCTCGATCTGTTCCTCCTTCTGCTCCCTTCAAACCCACCAGTTTTGGGAATTCTCTTGCTCCATTTTCTGACTTGAATGTACACTTTTTTTTTTTTTTTGCAAGACCTTTATTGTAAATATGCTTACATACACAGCAGTGTGCTTACAACCCTGTACAGGGCCGGCTGCCATCAATTCAACAGTGGGTATCTGTAAGCATACATCAAGGATAATAGGCAGGGACAGTCCAAGATCGTAGAGGGCAAGAAGTGGTCACAGTCCAATTATATAACAACCTCCACATGAGTTCCCCGCTTAACACCTATAGGTCTTATTTTGCAGTTTTATACAGAACAGTAACAAACCCCACCCCCCCCCCCCCCATCCCAGCAAACCCGGTCCCAGGTCCCAGTAAAGTGCATAGTAGTAGTAAACAGTGTAAAAGGTACGCAAGGTATTGTCAACGATCGTACATGCGGTGTTATCCCAATTATACAAGGCAGCATGTGCCACCAGTCGTTGCGCAAGTACAGGGAGAATTAAATCCAGGACAGCCCCCCAGGAGCCACATTCACAACAGACAAAAACAACCCATGGGCGACAACCACGCATCCTAACCATTAATACAGACAAACCCTCAGGCATACCGACAACAGGCAATCAATCCCCGCCCCCACTGTCAGAACTGTCATCCCCCTCCAATCCAAGCATGTAGGCAGTGTATGAAGCCCAAATGTCCCGTGGACGTGACTTCTCCGGTAGAGTTTCAGCATAGCACGTCAACTGATCCCTACAGTAGGCCATGTCCTTTAACCACAATTGCACATCTGGCGCCCGCCTGCCACCCCACCCCATGACCACCCTCCGCTTAGCGAGCTGCAACGCCAGCACAATCAATTTCCGCTCCTTACATGGCACTCCAGAGGCGAGCCCTAGCAAACATAAACGTATATCCATCGCCACCTCCGTGGCCGTCATCTTAGTGAGGGTGTCAGTCACAGCCAGCCAGAAATCATACACCTTGGCGCAACCCCATGCCAAATGCACAAAATCAGCATCATCCTCTCCACACCGAACACACTTCGAAGCATCCCGAAGGCCATATCGGTCCAATTTTTTCGGTGTGTAATACCATTGATGAAGAAATTTAAAATGAAGTAAGCGGAAATTGCCGTTAACCACATAGCCCCCAGTCATGGAGCAGCATTCAGTCCATTCCTCATCCGTCAAAGGCTCAGGCAAGTCCCTATCCCATCTGGCCCTAGCTAGCAGTGCCCCTCCCCCTTCGTCTTCCTGAGCAGCACGGTATAGTCTGGAGAGCATCTTGACTCTGTCAGTCACAGTGTAGATTAATTGCAAAGCGCTCAGTGTCAGAGGCTCATCCGGGTATGCAGGATATAAGGAGTGTATGGCCGCACAAAGTCTAACATAGATGAAGGTAGCCATGGCCGCATTCGTGGATTGGTCCGTCATTGTTTGCAATGGGAGGAACTTGGCCCCCGGGAAGAGATCACCCATAGTGTGGAGACCAGCACACTGAAGGACCTGCAAACCGCCTATTTCACTCGATACCGATATATCCGAATGATACAACAGCGGCATGGCGGGAGCATAGAGCGGTAACCTGTCAGCTCTCCTACCAAGCTCGTGCCAGGCAGTCGCCGTGGAACGGACCGTATCCACCTCACCCTTGTCAAACACCGAGTGAGTATTACCCACCATGGCTCTCAGCGGATATGGCAAAACGGCACTGGCCTCAAGCGCCACGTGGGGGGTATACGGGGGCGCAGACACCCAATAAGCGGCAAAATGCGCCTGTGCACATAAGTAATACAACTTCATATCCGGCACAGCGAAACCACCCAGGGCATAGGGCTTGGTCAGCACCTCCCACGTCACCCGTGGCTTCTTACCGGCCCAGGTCAAGGAGATCAGCAAAGAGCGCAGCTGCGCAAAAAAGTGAGAGGTCAGTCGAATGGGTATGTTTACAAAAAGATACAGAAATTTCGGGAGAACAACCATTTTGATCAAAGACACACGATCAGCCAGGGTGAGAGGAAGTTTAATCCAACGTGCCACCTGATCCTCCAGTTTGGATATAGCCACACCATAATTGGCTCTGATAACCTCCTGACTATCCCGGTGAATCTGGATCCCGAGGTAGCGCACCGAATCCTCAGCCCATTCCAGTGGGAATTCCAGAGGGAAAGGAACGGTGATATCCGTGAGGGGCAGCATAACAGACTTATCCCAGTATATAGTCAATCCAGAATGTCGACCAAACCGAATAAATTCCCGAAGTATAGATTCAAGATGGAGGGCGGGCTCGCGCACATAAAGCACCATGTCGTCGGCATACATAGACACGGCCAGCGAGCGAAGGGGGAATTTCAGAGCTGCGTCAGCATACCTTTGCCTCAGAACACAGGCCAGAGGCTCCATCACTATAGCAAACAATAAAGGGGAGAGAGGGCAACCCTGTCGAGTGCCCCTCCGCACCGGGAACGAGTTCGAGACATGGCTGTTGACCCACACTCTAGCCACAGGGTCAGTATAAAGAAGAGTCACCAACGATGTAAAAAAGAAGGGCACCCCCATACGATGTAAAATAGCTATCATATACCTCCATGCCACCGAGTCAAATGCTTTAGCAGCATCTAGCAGAACAGCCACTGCGGCCAGTTCTGGTTTGAGTAAATGCAACACAGCAAAAAGAGCCCTGAGATTGTGGGTGGTAGATCGAAGCGGTATGAACCCCGACTGGTCCGGTAACACCATCACCGGAAGTAGCAGCCGCAACCGGGTAGCCAACACCTTAGCTATAATTTTAACGTCAGTGTTCATGAGTGAGAGGGGGCGATACGATTCACAGTAGTCCGGAGGCTTCCCGGGCTTTGGCAACGCAACCAACAGTGCCTCTCTCATCGTGGTCGGGAACCGGCCCCTGTCCACAGACTCCTCCAGAACCATCGCTAGGTGCGGGAGCAGAATATCAATATATTCTTTATAGAATTCAGCCGGCAAGCCGTCCGTGCCAGCAGCCTTTCCATTAGGAAGAGCCGCGATCGCCTCCCGAAACTCCTCCTCAGTGATGTGGTGCATTAGAAATTCTTGCTGACCCCTCGAAAGCCACACCAAAGCTATATCATCAAAATACTCCGCAATCTCTGCCTCCGTCGCCGTCTCAGTATACTCATACATACCCTCGTAATATCTTGCAAAGCAGTTCAGGATGCCAGGCGTGTCGGTAACGACCTCCCCCCCATCCACAATCTCCTGTACCGAACAGTGCCTGGCCCACGGCTGTCTTATGCGATCCGCTAGCCCCTTTCCCGGTCTGCCTCCCTCACCATAATAGCGCGCCCTGGTGTGTTTGGATAAGACCTTCACCTCCTGATCGGCCAGCTCGTTATACTCAGTCACCTTCGATCTAATGTCGGCTAACAGGGCCTCCCCAGGACAGTCCTCCAATTGTCTTTCCAACACCATCAACTCCCTCTCCAACCTAGACATGGAGTCTCTCAGGGAAGTAAGGACTCCGGAGCGAAGGCCAATACACGCCCCGCGAATAGTCACTTTGAAGGCCTCCCACACCGTACACATACTATCAACCGTGCCAACATTTTTCTCAAAGAACTCCACGATAATAGTCCTAAGTCGCTCGCGGAGCACCAGATCAGTCAAGGTTCCCGGCGATAAGCGCCAAGTGAACGGAGCAGGCGTACACGACGGCACTTGCAGCAGGAAGCGAACCGGCGCATGGTCAGAAAGCGTGCCCGGCAAGTGGTCAACCTCCAACACCCATCAACTCACATCCCTGGTCACCAGCCAGTAATCCAATCGCGACCAGGTGTCATGAGCTGAAGTATAGCAAGTACCCTCTCTTCTCCCAGGGTGCTTCATACGCCACACATCAACCAATCCCAGTCCTTGCATACCACCCTGAACCTCAGCAGTCGCTTTCTTCCGCACCCAGGGCTTTTCCTGTTTTCTGTCCATCTCCCCATCCAAAATCACATTAAAATCCCCACCGCAAATTACAGCCGACTGTGGCAACATGTACACCTTATTCCAGAGTGCAACATAGAAATCGGGATCATCCACATTAGGTCCGTACACATTAACAAGCGTGACAGGTGAACCGCATAATGTACCATGCACAATAATATAGCGCCCTTCCTTGTCAACCTCCTCATGTTTTGTGATAAATGGCACAGATTTTTTAACCAATATCATCACACCACGCGCATATGAGGAGTAGTTTGATGCCAGACGAACTCCCGCCCATCTCCGACCCACAGTTTCCGCAGCTTTGCCCCATAGATGTGTCTCTTGTAAGAAAGCGATATGCGCTCCATGCCTGTTTAGAAACACCAGCATTTGTCTAGTCTTTTGAGGGCGGTTCAACCCCCGTACATTCCAGGTAACACAAGCAATTTTACCCCCCCCGGCCATCCACCCAAAATGGAAACACCTCCCTGAAGCCGCAAGACCACCCCCTTTGTTCATAAGGAGCACACCGCATAGAGCCCAACGGACCCCAAAGATCAGTAAGAAGAGCATTCCTCGTTAGACAACACCAGGCCCTGCCAGCCCCCACCTCGGCCCAGACCACACATACCTTCCAACACTCTCAATGAAACACTGTGACCGTACCCAGGAGAAAAACAAGCCCCCCAATCCCCCACCACCCACTTCAGCATCCCCAACCTGCCAAAGCTGACCCCATCCCCCCTCCCTCAACAACCCCAACTGTATGTTCAAAAGTGTGTGGGGATCTCCCATACGCGGGGACGTAGTGGCGCACAGCTCCGGCCAGAAATCTGACGAGGGAGCGGACCGTACGAGCAATAAAAACATCCCCCCCCCCCGAACATCAAAGCTCCAAGTATCCCTGCAAATCATGCCCACCCAGCAATGGCAACTGTGCGATCGACCCTCTCAGCAGGATCGTATGAAATTGTAAATAACCTCAACCAGCACCAACAATGGCCGTCCGAGTTACATAACACTAGCTATATAACGCCCCATGCAAAGTCCCAGTGGGGCACAATCCAAAGGTAAGTGAAACACATTATTTACAGGCCAGATCACAGCCGCCCCAGAAACAATTCGCAGCAGTATATCAGGAGGAGCACCACAGACGACCCACATTAGTGGGGATTTGTCAAAGAAAAAAGGGTGAGGTTCTCAATAGAGTTGGAAAGATCACTGTACCAAGTTGTATCCTATCCAGCAGGGCAAGCCTCCCCAGTTGAAAAGCTCCTATTCCACATCCTCCATGAGATCTCCCTCCCCGTCCTGCTGCACATTAGAGTCCCTTTTACGTTTCTTCTGCTTTTTCGCGTAGTCCATAGCAGCTTTAGGGGTAGCAAAGACTTTGTTGTCCGACGGAGGTCCTATACGAAGGCGCGCCGGATACAACATGGCGTATGGAATGTTCTCTGGGGCGAATTCCTTGCGTGCGGTCTGTACCGCTACAGTAAAGTGAGGGAAGAACTCCAGCTTATTTCCCTGGTACTCAATGGTGCCCTTCTCCCTGGCAAGCTGTAGTATAACATCTCGGTCCCTCTAGTTGAGTATACGAGCGATAACAGGGCGCGGGTTGGCTCCAGGCACAGGTCACTTCGCCAGAGTTCGGTGTGCTCGCTCCATAATGAAAACCTTCGAGAATTTATCTGAGCCAAAGATGTCCACCAACATCCTTTCCATGAAGTCCTCCATCCGACCCACATTGGTGGACTCCGGAAGGCCCGTGACGCAGATGTTGTTGCGCCTGGACCTCCCTTCCAAGTCCTCGTTCTTAGCCTGGATAACCGCCAGCACCCTCTCCATGTTGAACACCTTAGTGGTCACCGTGGCTAGCCCATCCTCCGCAGCGGACACCCTCTGTTCCACCTCGCCCATCCGCTCGTTCTGCCGGTCGAACTGCGTCGCCATATGGTCGAGCCTGTGATTGACCGCCTCCATGGTGCATTCAATGGATTGCAGCGTTTTCTGTATCGCCACCAGCGTGCTTTCCAGATTCGGGGCACCGCCAACTGCCCCCGAAGATTCAGCGTCCGGCTGTGATTGCGAAGAGGAGGTCGCAGTTCTTTTCGCCTCAAAGTTGATCTTGGGCTGATTGCGCTCCGGCCTACCCATGTCGCTGCAGTAATGGCCCACCGGGTCTAGGGGCAGCCACCCACGTGGTAGCGGGCCTAGTCGTTCTTCGCTCCGGCAGTCGCAGGCGTTCTAGCAATACTTCCAAATGTATAGAGCTGCAGCTGATAGGGCCGTCCAGGCCCGCAGGTCCGGAGCACACCTCCAACTAGCAGCTGCTGTATCTCAACACCGCTGCGTACCCCAGCTAGGCGGAGCTCGCTCGGCGAGGCCCTGCGAGGCCTAGTGCCACCTCCGCAGCCCCGGTCTCGTGTATGCCAGCGCCCCACTCACCACCACCAGCAGGGCAGGGACGAAAGCCGCTCAATCTCCGGGCCCCAGTCCGCCGTCAACAAGCAGTTTCCACACCCGGGACCCAGAGCACAGGAAGCCAGCTGACAAGGAAGTAGAATCGGAGCAGATCACGAGCTCCCAGTCGGTGGGCAGGCCACGCCACCAGCCCGCGCACCTCCGGACGTCCGACCACCAGCCGATGGCGAATCCGATATTTCGGGCTACACGATCCTCTCAGCCAAGGGAGAGCACCTCGATCGAGTCCCAGGTACTTCAGGTGAGTTTTGCCATCGAGTCGGGGGGAGAAAGCAGCAGAATAATCAGGATTTTATAGCAAATTATGGACGGTCCCGGCGGAGCCTCACATACGTGCGGCCATCTTGCTCGGCGCCCTCTAGCGCCCCCGACTTGAATGTACACTTAGTATTCCATTTGACCTCTACCCATACCCAGGATGGGGCTGAGCCTGCTAGAAGTTTTTTTATACATTTTTATTATTGAGTTCCACCAATCCATCAATGCATGTTACCTATGTATTCAGTATATAAACTCAATACAGCAATGGTAACATGAGTAACATCATACAGTACATAACGCAAACATATTACAGTACATTAAATTGAGATTGGGCCTTAAACTGCTCATCTGTGGTATCAGTGACCATCTCAGCATTCAAACTAACGCCTAGCGCCTTCTCTCCTAACCTCAAAAACAAGCCTAGTTCTTGACTTATCCTAACACATCAGGGTGCTCCATTAGCTATAATGTTACAGGGCTCCAAATATCTTTTGGCCTAGAGGAGACCGGCAATTCCTCAGCATATATGTCTAGCTCTTCTCTGCTGTACACAACAGCTCTAAACCAGGCAGTCATTGTAGGTACAGCCTTACCACCCAAAGTCTTTGCCACTAGTCTTGTTGCCAGAAATAATGCAATAGCTAACAATTTGCGATTACTTGGTTGAATTAATTTAAGCAATCCCAGAAAACATACTTGCAGAGCGTATTCAACCACTGCCGTAATCACCTGAGAAAGTTGTGTTATTATGACCCAGTATAGCTACAGACACTTGCAGTCCCAGGCAAGATGAATTAAGTCTGCCCCCTCAACCCCATACCTTACACAATGCAAATCGCCCGCATCCCATATTGGTGTAGGCGCTCTGGTGTTTAGTACATCTGATGAAGAAACTTAAAGTGAATTATTCTGAGGTTGTAATTCGCCGTGAGGCGTCCAGTCAATGGTGTGTCCAGCAATGCATTCAGTTTTTCATAAGCCACATATGTAACCATTGGATTCTCAACGAGGGAGGTATTATATAATCTAGTTATCAGGTTCTTCTTATTCTCCTTGGACAGCAGCATTTGAATGACATTTAGAACCCTCAGCTCATTTGGGTACTCCGGGTACATCGCCCTGATTGCTGCACGCAGTTTCACATAGACGAAACCTAACACAGCAGTGTAAGGCATCTTAGCAGTGAGGGCTCCTAATGCTCTAATTTCCCACTGGGGTAGAGTTCACCTAGTGTGGCGACCCCAGCCTCCCTCAGTGTGTCCAATGACCCCTGTTCCTGAACCACTGAAATGCCAGGTTGTGCATTTACCAACAAGGCCAGTGCATATAGGTAATCCCAGCCTGCCCTTACCCGTAGCTCTGGCAATGCGCGAACAGCTGCTCACTGTGTTTATGTTTACTCTAGGGTTCTGTGGGTGATTATAAAGCAGCAGTGCCGAGATTGGGATTGGGCGTACGTCGTCCACCTCCACCGCCAGATCAGTAGAATTCGTTGCGGAAACTGCCAATAGTGCGAAAAGTGCACAAAAAATGCAGTCTCATATCTAGTGCCCCAAAGCTTCTTAACTGCCCATTCCAGGATCCGCGTGCATGCCTGGAGATATTTAAAGAGTGTTTTATTTAACGCTATGGGAATGTTCACAAAAAAATCAGGAATTTAGGCAGTAACGTCATTTTTATTACTGCAA
Organism: Lissotriton vulgaris; assembly: GCF_964263255.1. Taxonomy (NCBI): domain Eukaryota; kingdom Metazoa; phylum Chordata; class Amphibia; order Caudata; family Salamandridae; genus Lissotriton; species Lissotriton vulgaris. Next base: position 138,613,873 of record NC_141689.1, read on the forward strand.
AGCTATCTGATAGGGACAGTGGGAGGCGTATCCATCTAGACATCTGGTCTGTAAGTGTTGCAAGCACTCGCCCACAGTTCATGTGCACTACTACCTCTGGGTCCCTATGTATCCAAACACCTAAATATTTAACAGGCTCTGTAGCCCACATCAAAGGGAATTCTAGCTCACACGATGTGGTACACTGTGTGAGGGGTAATATTATAGATTTTTCACAGTTTATGCTAAGGCCTAAGTACCCTCTGAATTTTACATACTCCCTGAGCAAGGGTTCTAGATTTGACGAATGCATATAAGGATATGGCTAATGGCCGCTGTTGAAACCCCACCCCAGCCCACATATGCCGCTCCCTAATTTTGTACGCCAAAGGTTCTAGCACGAAAGAGAAAAGCACTGTGACAGCGGGCAACCTGGCATAGTTCATCTACAGATTCAAGTTGCGTGTGATACAGACTTATTAACTCAAACCCTCGCAGTCAGCTCGGAGTAGAGGAGACTCACTTCTTGCATGAAAGATGAGGGGAGCCCCATCCGACTCAAGGCCGAGGACATATAGCCCACTGTAAGGAGTATGCTTCAATAACAGAACTATCGGGGCCTCTCATAATATGGGTGGTAGTATGCCTCCGCATATACCTCCACCAGTAATCAAGAGACAACCAAGTTGCACAAGCACCCTCTACAAAGTCAGTTATCAGAGAACATTTCTGTAAGGTAATAGTTGTTTTCCAAGGTTGTTACACCAACATCAACCGTAGGTTCAATAGGAGCTTCAAAGTATGGATCCAAAAACAAATGTTGTGCTTCAAGTTCTTTATTAGTCAAACATATTAAAAGTTTTCCAGCTTTACACTGCCGACACGTGTTTCGCCCTCACCAGGGCTTTTTCAATGCTGGAAACATAAAAATTACAATAAGTACATCTAATAATTATAAACTAAATATATACAGTGTCCCTAAGTATGTACAATCGAACTATTTGTATGGCTTCATATATACAATATTTACACTAACATTCAATAGTTTGTCCTAAGAAAAAACACTAAAAACACGGACATTTTATACTAGACATGAGTTCATTGTGAATACATTGAAAAAGGCCAGACAGTCCATAAAATTGCTAAATATGAAAGTTGTGTCTCATGACAATAAACAAACGGATTCAACATGATCAGAATTTCGTGATTCAAGTATCCTGAGATTGTCAACTGTAGGAGTAGTACAAAGATTCCATTAGTTAATAAACTAACCTTGTACACAGTTTCATAACACAGTCCTCAGAACGGTAACCTCAAATCTATGATTCCAAAACAGAGTTCACTTTTAACAAAGCATAGACATACCTATCTTAGCCAGTCTATACTGGTCTGGCGTCGGGGGGTCTTATGATTCAAAAGGATACAGGTATGAAGCGTCGATATTAAAAATCCTAATGAGATAGAAATAAAATGTAACAGAAAAATATATTATAGAAATATTCAAGACAGACCGTCAAAAGAAAAAAGAAGAAGAGTTCAGCCAAATTCCAGAAACTACCCCTACCTATTCGGTGTGGTGATCACAGCGAGCTATTCCAGGTATAGGTTCCACCTTTGTAACTTCAAGATATTAGGCCCCACGTTGAGTATTATAAAACATAAGGACAGTCGTGGAAGTATGTCCTGTAAGTTGGGAAGAACGCGTGCATACTAGTCATGATCCTTTGGTATAATGGTCAAACACATAAGCAGACATATATATGTGTTGGGGCGTGTACCAAGACACATTCCCAATAGATGTTATAGGCTTGCGCAAGCTCAAATTGAAAGACTGAAGCTAAGGGGTTAACCACCAAAAGTAAGCCCATGTAGTCTCACGCTTGCAATAACATATTAATGCCAAAGGAATTAGAAAAATTAACTGATGACTCACTTGGTAGGGTAGTACGACTCGCTGCGTGGAGATGAGTCTTATCTTACTATGGTTAAGATTCTTGAAGACCTTGATAAGTCTGAAAAACAGAGTAGGTAGACATAGTGCACCTCAAGTTTGATAAGTCTACACATAAGACTTCATGTAGTAGGCAAATTGTCAGAAAAAGAGCTAAAAAATAACCCTGTAAGCGGGGTGCCAAGTCGGCACTCGCAAAATATAATTAGTTAAGGAAAGCAATGTATTCCATACAGTCCTATAGTTGAAACAATGTGTAACCATATAATAACAAACCTGTAGACACATTGTGCTAAATTGATCGGCAGTATTAAACATGCCGTGAAAGGTATTGCTGAAATGACCCTGCAGTCAAGGTACAGTTTATTAGGATAGGATTAGTCCATAGGGACATTAAACTAGAGCTTTCCCTCATTCAAAGCCAATGTTAATCCATAGTTAATGCAAAATGCACCACCAAGGTTCAGATGCATTAAAGGCACCAAGTGCATGCCCACAACGTGCTACATAAAAAAACGTATGTGATAAAAAAAAAACGACGAATGCAAATAGCATTAGTATCCCCCAGGAAAAGTTGCTAGCGCCAAGTGTGGATCCCACATGTCTGGACTCCCAATCTTACCTTCCGTTCGTTCTCATCGGCGCCGAATCTCCACTGCTGGGCACTGACATTTGGATTTCCGCGTTCTGTTTTAAATAGACGCCGGGAGATAATTAACGCGGGAAGAAATGACAAGTGCCGTGACCCTATCAGAGACGGCTAATGTGAAACCACTGCGGCGGCCATCTTGGAATAGTAGGAAGTGCATTAAAATATATGCCTTCGCAGTGTAACGTTCGAATATTATGCCAAAATAGTTAAAACCGGGTGAATTAGAAAGCGTAATGTAAATCCAGCTCAAGTTCACAGTGGAAATATAATTAGGAGCAGCCCTATCCGAGGAAAAGAAAGAACATTTTGGGGTCCGTTTTGTAAGAAGAAACATAGCCATAGCGGGGATAGTAACACATATCTGATGGCCGTGTATCATAATTCGTATATTTAATATAAATGAAAGTTGAAGAACGTTCCAATAGTAAAAGAAACAGCTAATCACCCCCAATAGACTAGTAGGCTAAATTTGTAACGTGCATATGTACAGTATCCGGACATGTTCGCCATTATTTGACTAGACAGAGAATACAGAAATGACTATATCTCATTCTTAAAAAGGAAATTATCTAACGCAGAGAATACTCAGAATACCAGTGTATGGGGGAAGTAGTACATGAAAAGCAGATGGAAAAGTAATATGTTCTTTCTTACATAAGGTATCTGAATTCTTATTGACAAAGCGATCAGTGGTGCCTAAATGTCATACAGAGAAGAATATGGCTGTGTATTGAGGACAAATGATCCACTTATCCTTATATATCTTAACAGAGTGTCATCTAAGTCATATAACAATTTAGCAGAGTAACAATACAGTCATAGAAAAAATGACACAGAAATACAGTGGAGTCTCATTAAACACAGAAAATCAAACTAATCTTTAAGGAAGACATGTAGATCTCTATCAGTGTTAAGACCTAAGTCCACTGCACGAAGTTTGATTAGCCATTGGGCTTCTAGTTTACGGAGGGCAAGAGTGTTATTCCCTCCTCTCGGATCAGGTTTAATCATATCAATGCCATGAAAGTGGATGCCCAGTACCTCCAATTCCAAATGTTCCTTGTTGTAGTGTGCTGCTAGTGGGTATCTGGTATCGTTGTTACGGATGGCTCTAATGTGTTCTTGAAGTCTTTCTTTTAGGGGACGGATGGTACTCCCCACATAGATCAATCCACAGTGACAAATGATGCAATAGACTACCAACTTCGAATTGCAGTTGATAAATTGTCTGATGTGGTGGGTTTGCTTGGTGTTGTAAGAGAAAGTCTTCTTTTTGTCTAGGGCAAATTGACATATATTACACATGGTGCATTTATAAAAGCCACAGGGTTTAATGGGCATCCATTTCTTAGTACTGGTCAGAACATGGTTATTAGATACAGGGTTCCTGATGGTAGATGGGCTAAGCCAGTTTCGGAGTGTTTTGCCCTTGTAGACAATGCGGGGTTTGTTCCCAATATGTTTCTCCAGATCTTTGTCTAATTGTAATAAATGCCAGTGCTTCCTGAACACATTAAAAATTTTGGAACTATTGGCACTGTATTGTGTTATAATAGCAAGCTTATTGCCCGTGCCATGCCTGGGCCTCTTAGGTTTTCTTTTGAGAGTGGACTCTCTAGAGATTTTATGTACCCTTTCCTGTGCCTTATTCAGTAGTTGACTATCATATCCTCTTATCAAAAATCTTTTCTTAAGGATCTCAATTTCTGCCGCAAATATGTCATCTGTACTGCAATTGCGTCGCAGTCTAGTCATTTCACCGTATGGGATTGCCCCAATTTGGGAAATGGGGTGGGCGGCATGTAAGACTGAGTTACAGGAGGTACTCTTCCTAAATAGTTTGGATTCAATTCTGTTGTTGGAGATAAATAATGTAACATCTAGAAAAGGGATGCTGTTAATACTGGATTCATGGGTAAATTTGAGATTATACTCATTGTCATTAAGGTAAGTCATAAAATCATTGAGTAATGTGTCTCCACCCCCCCATATCATAAACACATCGTCTATGAAACGGCCCCAATAAACAATGTGTTCAGTTAGTGTTGAGGGGCCTTTTTTCCATATATGATGTTCTTCGTAGAAGCCCATATATATATTTGAAAAGGAGGGTGAGAATTTGGCTCCCATAGCAACACCAGAGTGTTGTTGGTACCAGTCATCTAGATGTTTAAAGAAATTGTTGTTGAGAGCGAATCTGGTGAGCTCAATGATCATAGTGGTGTGCTCATAAAGTGTGGCGTCTCTTTTTGATAGGAAATATGTGAGAGCAGCCATACCTTTTTCCAAAGGTATGCTGGTATATAGCGCGCATACATCTAGTGTTACCAGCTTAAAAGTAGGTGTCCATTCAAGGTCCTCTAATTTACATAGAAGGTCCTTGGTATCCTCTAGGAATGAGGGGATGTTTCTTACAATTGGTTGCAGAGTAATATCGATGTATTCAGATATTTTCTCTATTGGTCCCCCAATTCCCGAGATGATAGGTCTTCCAGGGGGGGAGGTGATACTCTTGTGTATTTTAGGTAACACATATATGTAGGCGGCTTTGGGATTGGAAACAGTTAGATATTTGAGTTCAAGGTCTGATAGGAGACCAGCACTATGCCAGTACTTTAGAATTTTGTTTAGGTTAGCTGATGTAGAATTAATGGGATTAGTTGTTAGTTTGATATAGGAGCTAGTATCTTCCAATTGGCGATTGATCTCCTTTATATAGTCATCTCTGTCAAGCATCACTATATTCCCCCCTTTGTCAGCTTCCTTTATTACCAAGTCCTTTCTGTCCTTAAGTTGTTTTAAAGCCTTCCTCTCATTGTTGTTTAGGTTATCCTTCCTGCCCAAAGGCTGGCTTCCAATTTTGTCTTCTAATTTGTATAATTTGTCTGTGACCATTCTATAGAAACAATCAATGAGTGTCTCTGTTGAAGTGGTGGGGGAGAAGGTGGATTTATTCCTAAGACCACTGTCAGTGTAGATATTGCTCTCTATTCCTAGGTCAGACATGATTGTGCTAATAGTCGGGGTTTCTGTCAGGTCATCATCCATTTCAAGAAGCATTTGTACCTCCATGATGTCCTGTATGCTTTTCCCACTTTCACATATATCAAACACCTTGATTTCTTTAGGTTTTTTATTTTGATCAAAGAACTTTTTTAGTTTTAATTTTCTTACAAACTTATACAGGTCTATGTGTACAGAGGTGAAACCAACTTTACTCATAGGACAGAAGCTCAGTCCTTTTCTTAACAATCCAACCTCATTCGCATCCAATTCTATTTGAGAGAGATTAATCACAGATACATCATCAACAATTGTTTTAGAGTTCATTACATTGCCACATTCAACAATGTTGCTAGACACAGTTACTGTATCCTCTGTACTGTCCAATACATTTATTTTCTCTGTTGTCGTGAGACTGACCTGGTGACTCTTTGGGTAGGGTCTTCGTCTATTCCTCCTACCCCCCCTCCTTGTTCTTTTCCTTGTTGGGGTTTGCGGTTGAAGCCCGCCTGTATTCCCTTCCGGTACCTTTCTAGTTCGTTTAAAAAAGATGAACCTGGGATGGGGCTTTTGGATGTTCCTGTCAGTAGGGAGGAGTCACTGCGTCTATCACTAATTTCTGTGAATTCGCTGTTAATGCTTGATATCTCGGATTCACTCACTGAGGCGATGTTGTCTGTTCTAGGTTGAGCTAGGGTAGATGTTCCCGATCTAGGTTTGGTTTCATCGAATTTCTTTGCAAACGTGAAGACTCGACCATTTTTATAGTCAAGTTCATCCCGTTTCAACTTCCTAATCTTTTTGTCCCTTATATAATTTTGGTGAGAACTAAGTACATCTTTCAGTACTTTGTAATTGTGTTCAACAATGTCACCTTGGTTGAGAGCACTTATATCTCCTTCTACTTTTTCTATTTCTTTTAGTAGTTTTTCTCTTTTACGTTCCGCATGGCGGATTAGTATGTCCATCATCCCAAATGAGGATCCAGCAATAAGAATCTCCCATTCCTCCACCAGTCTTGGGGCCAGCTGGTCTGTGTACATTTTATAAAATTCACTGGGCAGGTAATCTGTACCCGCTGCCTTTCCATTTGGTAGTTTTCCTATGACCTCTTGAACCTTGTCAACAGTTAGCGGTTGCAGGAGGAATTCCATTTGTCCCGATGACAGCCAAACTAGCGCAACATCATCAAGATACTCAGCTATCTCAATATCCATAGCCACTGGTCAGTGCGCATATAAGTCAGCCTAAAAATCAATGGCCACTGGTAATATCTCTGATGTCGTATACCCTGGCTCAGAAGTTTTTTTACATACAATAACTATCGGCAAAGGTAGTCTTTATCCTGCCTTTGTTGATCTCAAATCCGCCGTCGATCTGGTCTCACAAAACAAACTGTGGATTGTTTTGTATGACTTAGGCGTACTCAATACTCTATTAATTTTGCTTATTCGGCTTCATGAAAATAACAATGCTAATGTTCTCTGAGGATCCCAATGTGATTTTACAGATAGCTTCTCTATCAAGAAAGGGTACGTCAAGGGTGCTTTTTAATCCCTACTTTGTTTTTATTGTTTTTAAACTGTGTTGTCCAATTTATTTTCTCTTCTCCTACTGATGCCCCAACATCAGTAGGCATGGAAATACTGATCTTAATGTTTGATGACGATATGCTATTATTATTTGAAACCCTGAATGGGCTTCAGCATGCTTTGTGGTGTTTTCAGGAAATTCTGTGGTCTGGGGGGTCTTATAAATAATACAGGTAACATTATGTATATGTCTTTGAATCAATACAAATCATTTAGAGGTAGGGCTTTATTGGGGGGAGGAGATTTTGGAGTGTACTGAGTTTTTTGGATATTTGAGTATATAACCCTGGCCCCAAATTTTATCTTGGAGCCTAGAAAAAAGAAATGATGTCCCCTAAGTATCTTCAGATTGCTGGAATCTACGTATAGGGTAAAGGAACATAGCACTTCTTAAACAAAAGCAAACAGCCAGGATCCCAAATTTACTAGGCAACGGTTCTGGTTTCAGTCGTTTATGGTGCTGAGCTTTGGGTATTTTCTGATACTAGTTCAATTGCTAATGCAGAAAATAAGGTTCTGAGGACAGTAACACGTACTCCACAAAGCACCCCCTTAAATCACTGTTTATGGATCTGGATAGAAAAGCTATGGCATAGATTATGGACACCAAAGAAATGGCCGAATATACAACGGTTCTTAAAGGTGTTCTTTCGGGCAAACTGATAAAAAAAAATAGGCTGACTACAATAAATCTAACACTCTATTTGTTATTGGTGTGACAGAGCTATTGGATGATCTTTCGGTATCTCTATTTACAACTGCTGCTTTCTGAAAAGAACAGTTTTGGTCAGCAAAACATTTAGCCAAGACACGTATAGTGGAATGTACATCAATGTCTGCCGGCTCTCCTGTTACTGCTGCTAGGTGTTGTCTTTTTGCCCTGTTTTTGCCCCCATTTGTGCCTGTTTTTATTGATTTTGTTGTGCCTGTGGTTACGTTTTCCTTCCTGATTGTCCGCCTACCTCGCCGCCCTCCGCTCTCCCTTCCCGCCAACGCCGCTTTCCCCCGCCCCTTTTTCTCTTCTGTACCCTCCCCGCTCCCGCCTCCCAGCTGCTCCGCCCACCCGCGCACTGCGCCTTAAATGGCGACCGTGCGAACGCGCAGCGGTCACGCGCAGCGGGCGCGCCGATTGTGCGCCGAAGGCGCGCCAAAGGTAAGCCCGTCTGCGCCCGTCCGCGACCGGATCGCGACCAGCGCCAGGACCCCTGTCCGACGAAGACCACGACCTACCCGCCTGTCGTACTCCGCCACCACCCTCATCGCACTCAACACCGGCCGACTCCCAGAATGCCACCAAGCCACTCCACGACGCACCCACGGACCTTTCAGCTGCCACACCTGCAAATTCACCTGCATCCGGACCTGCCTCGCACCAGCACCCGCCAAGTCAAACACCTGCAGCACCCACCTCAAGTGCATCCTGCTCAACACCCGCTCCGTCCACAGACACGTCATCGAACTCTGGAACCTTCTAGAGGCCACAGCCCCTGACGTTGCCTTCCTCACGGAGACCTGGATGAACGCCTCTTCAGCTCCCGACATCGCCATCGCTATCCCAGAGGGCTACAAGATCGTCCGGAGGGACCGCAACGCCAACCAGATGGGAGGAGGCATCGCCATCATCCACAGGAACACCATCCGTCTCACGACCAGCACCGACAACACCCTGACCAGAGCCGAACACCTGCATTTCCAGATCCACACCAACCCGAACACCACCCTCAGAGGCACCCTGATCTACCGGCCCCCTGGACCACGTACACAATTCAGTGAGGACATCGCCGACTTTGTCAGCCCGCATGCCCTCCCCTCCGCGGACTACATCCTCCTGGGGGACCTCAACTTCCATCTGGAGAACAACAACGACCGCAACACCAGCACCCTGCTCGACAACCTCGCCAATCTTGGACTCAAGCAACTGGTTTCCACCCCCACCCACCTCGCCGGACACACACTCGACGCAGTCTTCTCTTCCAGCACAGACATCGAATTCAGCCACGCCACAGAGCTTCAATGGACGGACCACAGCTGCGTCCACTTCACCTTCAAGAGAACGACGACCCACCACCAGCAACAGGCCGCCCGCAGAAGCTGGAACAAGATCACAGCAGACCAGCTCGCCACCTCCCTGAGCCAGCACCCTCCTGCCAGCTCAGCGAACCCCAGCCAGGCCGCCGACAACCTCACGAAGTGGATCAGCATCTGCGCGGACGAGCTCGCCCCGCTGAGGACCCCGCCCAGCAGACCCGGCAGCAAGAAAGCCCCGTGGTTCACCGACGAACTCAAGAGCTCCAAGAAGAACTGCCGAGCCCTCGAGAAAGTCTGGAGAAGGGAACCTACACCAGACAACAAGACCTCCTTCAAGCTTGCCACCCGGAAGCACCACCAGCTGATCCGCGCCGCCAAGAAAACAGCATTCAAGGACCGGTTGGACAACAACGCACACAACTGCAAGGAACTCTTCAACATCGTGAAAGAGCTTTCCAACCCCAGCGCAGGAAACAACGACATCACCCCATCGCAAGACCTCTGCAACTCCCTCGCTTCATACTTCCACAACAAGATCGCGGACATACACAACAGCTTCAACAACCAACCAACGCACACCATGACCGAACAACCACCACTCACCACCCTCCACGCCTGGACCCCGATCAGCACCGAAGACACCATCCGCACGATGAACTCCATCCACTCCGGATCACCGACAGACCCCTGCCCTCACCACGTCTTCAACAAGGCCGACGCTGTCATCGCACCCCACCTGCGAGACATCATCAACACATCCTTCAACACCGCCACCTTCCCTGAGAGCTGGAAGCACGCCAAACTCAGCGCTCTACTCAAGAAACCAACAGCGGACCCCACCGAACTCAAGAACTACCGCCCCATCTCGCTCCTCCCGTTTCCAGCCAAAGTCATCGAGAAGACCGTCAACAAGCAGATGGCCGCCTTCCTCGAGACGAACGGATCCCTCGACCCCTCACAGTCCGGCTTCCGAGCCAATCACAGCACCGAGACCGCCCTCATCGCCGCCACCGATGACATCCGAGCCCTGATGGACAATGGAGAAACAGCGGCCCTCATCCTCCTAGACCTCTCCGCGGCATTCGACACGGTCTGCCACCGCACCCTAGTACAGCGCCTCAGCAACATCGGAATCCAGGACAAGGCGCTGGAATGGATCATCTCCTTCCTCGACGGAAGAACACAGAGAGTCCGCCTACCACCGTACAAGTCAGAGGCCTCCGAAGTCATCTGCGGCGTCCCTCAAGGATCATCTCTGAGCCCCACCCTCTTCAACGTCTACATGAGCCCCCTCGCGGCCATCGTACGCAAACACAACCTCAGCATAATCTCCTACGCCGACGACACCCAGCTGATCCTCTCCCTGACCAACGACCCCGCCTCCGCCAGAGCCAACCTGCACGAAGGGATGAAAGAGGTAGCCGAGTGGATGACGACCAGCCGCCTGAAACTGAACTCTGACAAGACGGAGGTCCTCATCCTGGGCTCTTCACCCTCCGCCTGGGACGACTCCTGGTGGCCTCCCGCCCTGGGCACCGCACCCAAACCGACAGACCATGCACGCAACCTGGGCTTCATCCTGGACTCCTCCCTCTCCATGACCAGGCAAGTCAACAACGTCTCCTCGGCGTGCTTCAACATCCTACGCATGCTACGGAAGATCTTCTGGTGGATCCCCACCGAGACCAGGAAGACCGTCACCCAGGCCCTCGTCACCAGCCGACTGGACTACGGCAACGCCCTCTACGCCGGTACCACCGCCAAGCTCCAGAAGAGACTCCAGCGGATCCAGAACGCCTCAGCCAGACTCATCCTCGACATCCCACGAACCAGCCACATCACCGGACATCTGAGAGACCTTCACTGGCTCCCCGTCAACAAAAGAATCACCTTCCGCCTCCTCACCCACGCACACAAAGCCCTACACGACCAAGGCCCGAGCTACCTCAACAGCCGGATCAACTTCTATGCTCCCAAACGCCACCTCCGATCAGCCAACCACGCCCTCGCCGCCGTCCCCCGCATCCGAAGAGCGACTACAGGAGGAAGGTCCTTCTCCTACCTGGCCGCCAAGACCTGGAACTCCCTCCCGTCCGACCTGCGCCTGACCCAAGACCACCTCTCCTTCAGGAAGAAGCTGAAGACCTGGCTATTCGAGCAGTAGCGGCACCCGCCCCCCCCCCCCCCCCCCCCCCCCAGCGCCTTGAGACCCTACGGGTATGTAGCGCGCTCTATAAGTGTCACTGATTGAATGTCAGGAATTTCTGAGGACTTTAAATTATGCTACTCTTTTGAGCTATATTAGAATGTTAAATCAGTCCCCCTTGAGAAGAAACTATATTTCCTATTCAGGGTGAGATCCCTTCCAATTAAATCCTTTACCAAAAACTGAAATACTGATAGGGACTACAAATGCCTTCATTGCCTCTCTACTGAGGAATCTCTTTCACATGTCTTGTTTGTATGTCCAGCTTATTTAAATTCCCAAAGGAAATGACTTTCACCTATATGTAAACCTTTCGGGTCTTAAGGTAGTATTGCAGAATTGAGAATTTTAATGACTAATCACAGTTTCTCGATTGCTTGTTCTGTTCTTGGGATGGATGTGGGCCATCAGACAGCGAACAAACACCAAGTAAATGCTATGAGTTTATATTAATGTGTAAATATTATTAAAAATATTTCATTTAGATTTTTTAAGTGGTGTAATGTATAATGTGCCACCTATTTTTGTACTTTGCTATTATATTTTATTTCACTCCGATAATATTGATGTGTGTTAAAATGCTTTACATTTTTATTAATTTTAACTTTATGTTGCTATCTTGCTTTTATTACCTTGTTTGTCGAAATAAAGCAAATTGAATCCAAATGAGTCAAATTTAGGGGCATATTTACAAAGAATTGATGCAAAATAGCACAGTAAGCAATGTTTCTGTGCTGCGTTACCATGAGATATTAGAAGTATGGTTTTTCGACATGGCCTGTCTTGGTTGATTGTTGCTGAAAACCTTTTGCTTTTTCCCCCCCTCATTTTTGCAGATGCTTCCTTTTGTGGCCTATGGTAATACAGTGTGCAATCGTGTGTGCCCTTCCTACACATGCTAGGAAGACCCCAGATCTTAGGGCTGACCGGGAAATGTTTTGGTATCCTGAAAATATTGCGGAAATTTCTTCCACTGCTGTCTCTGCAACATGAAAAAATTACTGTCCAGGCCTTGATAGGCTTGCGTCTCGATTACGCGAACGTTCTCTTCAAATACCTGATGGCACGCCTGCAAGTTGTGCAGAATTCGGCTGCCACAGCCATCTTTGGATTACAACGAAGAGCAGGAGCTTCGGAATTACTCAAGAGACTGCATTGGCTCCCAATCTCTAAGAGAATTACGTTTAAGGTCATGACCCTCGCCTTTAAGGCCCTCCATTCTATTGGCCCAAAATATCTTGGGAAGCTTATGGCCTTCTATGCCCCTAGGAGGACTTTAAGGTCTGCTATGCTGGCTAAAGCCGTTGTCCCTACCATCAAATGTGCTCGCATCGGAGGTCGTTCTTTCCGGTACCTGGCACCTCGATGCTGGAACGAGCTTCCTTTTTCTCTGAGAAGATCAAATAGTCTGCTTTCCTTTAGAAAGGAACTGAAGACCTGGCTCTTCTCCCAGTAATTTTCTGTCGGCCTGTGGTGGTGTTGTGTTGTGCATTTTTCTTTTTAGTTCTCTTTGCCAAAGCGCTGGGACACTCCTTGGAGAAGCCGCGCGCTATAGAAGAGACCTTTATAACAAAACATAACATACCAGGAAGTGGTGCTTACCTGGAGTTGGTGCTTTAACTATGAGTACCTTGCAAAAAGGTGTACCACATATCCAGGGTAGGTTCTGCACTGGCTAATAGTAGGCCACAGCACTGATTGTGCCACCTTCAAGAATTCCTTTTAACCATGTTGCAGGTCTGTGGGTGAGCAGTTGTGCTTAGGCTCAGGGTGGCATTTCTAACTTCCACTACCATTGAATCACCACTATGGGGCAGAGCAAGTGATAAGCTAAAGGCAGGTCAGATACACATTAGTGTTTCATGCCCAGGTAGTGAAGAAACCCCTATGTGAGTTTCCCCTAGCATGAAAGTTATCTTCCCCCTATGGGACAACACAGGGTTTTGCTGATTCCTTTTTAGTGGCTTTAGGGCTCTGGGCATTTTCCCACAACAAATGCAGTGTGAAAGTGTGTGCACGCTTCCTTCATATACATGTTTGGAAGTGGTGCTGACATGGTGTTTTTAAATATATGTCAGGCCTGCCATTGCAGGCCTGTGTGTGCACACTTGCACCTATGGTCTTTTTAAACATGTGTTAAGCCTGCCATTGCTGGACGGTGCATACGCCATTGCACTTATGCTCTGGCTGGAAGGACAGGTACACGTGTTTCCAGCCCAGTTAGTGAAGAATACCAATGTTTGTTTCCACTTCCTACCCATAAGCTAACAAAGAAAATGGTTGAAATTACCTCAAGCGTCATACTGTTTCTTATCATTGGATTCTCAGTGACAACCCTCTCCTGTGGTAAAGGTGTATTTGTCATCTGTGCCTTTCCTAGCGACAGCTTAAAGACTTCCAGCATCTGCCATTTGAGGGCCTGGCTGGATAGAGTGAAGGCAGAGGTTCTGGCAATGGCCTCTGGGAGCCAGAGCAGTATCCCCTACTTGTGATCAAGATCTGCATTTCACAGCCTTATGGCAGACGGGATTGAAATTATGGGGTGACATCTGTGGTTCAAAGGTAAACTCCATGAACTACCCCCAAACTGAAAGGCATACTACAGTACAACTACTGGTGCCATACTTCTGCAGGGCAGAGTTGCACTTGTGAGGGCATAGGACCGGAGGACTCTGTTGCATTCAAGGAGGATTAATGCCATTGGAAGGTAAAGTGTACCCTTCCTGAATAGTGTATCCTTCCTAAAGAGTTGCTGGCCTAGACTGGCTACCTGTTGCTGTGTGTCACCCTGAAGTGTTCCCTCCGAGGGCTTGTTGGCTTGCTCCCTGTTCTTGTGGGGTCTCTGGAACATCAAAGATCTCTCACAGGGATTCCACAGTGTCTAATTGTGACACCTGGAGAGAGGTGTTCTAAAGTGCCCACATTGTCTCCTGGATCCCAACTGGTAGCACAGCATAAACATGGAGCTAAGAATTGTGCCTGGATGCTGAACTGCCTTGTGTGGAGCCCCAGAAGCCTTTCCCAAATCTAAGGTGTGTGGCCACTGCATCTTGGGGACCATAACATGCTTAAGGGTCTCGTTGGTGGTGAACGGATGCACTGTTTGCAGGATCTAAAGTGGCGTTGTCTATTCTGCAGCATCTCTCTTATGTGACACGCTGACTGCATCATCATTGCGTGTGGTGCCTGATTCACTAGTTGCAACCCATAGAGGTGACTGCGTATTCGTAGTAGTGCCGCATTCTACCTCTTGCAGCCCTGTAAACTTGCTCTTGTGTGTGTGACCAGAATTGTCTTGTGCATCCGGCATTGTCATGCACAATATGTTGAGCGTCATTTCCAGGGCGATACTGAGAGTGCAACTCTTCATTGTGTGACTGGAATTGTCTGGTTTGACTCATATCAACACTAGCCAGATGTGATGCTCAGATTGATTGTTTGCTACTTGAATTGATGTGTGTCTGAGAGGGTACATCCTTCCGAGAGGCTCCCTTGCTTCTTCCCCCATTTATTGATTGTTCCTTTTGAGTCCTCAGTGTGGCAGCCCACCTGTCCTCTCCTCACCACGCCTGATGACTTTGTGTTGCTAGGTAGCATTGCCATTTCAAGCCGGGGTAGTGAGAGTGATTGACTAGTCTGAAGGAACGCTCCGAGAGCGCTTAGAAGTGGGTCAAGTGACTGCATGACCTCCACCCCTGTGCTTTGGCGAACTGGGATAGTGCCGGAAGGCATACTGCAGAATTCATTGAGTGAACTACTATTGCCCTCAGGTTGCTTCTACTCTGCGTCCTGTGGGTGAACTTCCAGAGTGGTGGCCAAACCCCCCAGTTGTTGACTGCATCCTTATTGGTCCTGCTACCTTCCCCCACCTTCTTCCCTAGAACTCAGACAAAGGTTGACTCTGTACGCTGTCAGCCTAGTATCGAGGGAGGGCTGTTAATCTCCAACCCATGAGTGTGGGTAGTGGAGGTTAACTTAAAGGGTGAAGAGGGTTTGGACCATGGGTTCTGCATTGTACTCTCAACTGACCTGACAGATATTAGTTGTACCACTGCTGTGTGCATGTGTGTGTGTGGGTGCATGTGTGTGTGGGTGCATGTGTGTGTGTGTGTGTTTTTGTGTGTGTGAGAGTATCCCATATGGACCTGCCTGATATATGCGGCACCCCGTATTGGTAGTGAGTGAGTGTTTGGGAGTGGCTGTGTGAGGACACCCTGTTATGTATACATCTCTAAGTGTTGTTGCTTTACACATTGATTTCCTGCCTAATTTCATACTACGTTTGACATTGGTTTATACCTGTGTGTCATTGGCCCATGGTGCTTGTTAAAAAGTGCTGTAATTATCTGTGTGTACACATTCCTGAAGTTGTTGTTATCTGGGGTGTACCCTGTAATCGTGTAGAACTGAATTGTAATATTTGCCATGGTGGGCCTAGTTCTGATAATGTTACGCACTGCATAAGGATGCTGGGTAGTAAAGTAGAATCTTTCCCAAATATGCATATACTAATGTCTATTAAACACGTCTGGGACCAGTACGTATAGCAATACTTCCAAATGTGATTTATGCCCAGAAATACTTGATGTTTATGTTGTGTTAATGTGTGTGTTGAATACAGATTTTATTTACATACACCAAGTGTGAAGTCTTTTGTGATGCTCAGAGTGTCTGAGAGGGCTGTGCCGATGCTTCACATATTGCCTCTGTGATAAGCCTGACTGTTCAGTGCCAATCTATTCCAGGGTGAGCGTAGGTTATATAGTGAGTGTAATCATTCTCCCCTGATGGTAGTGGAAGTTTCTGCCTGGCTAGAGCACTGCCTTAGCAAACGAGTGCCAGTTCTAACAGTGGCACATCTACAAAGATATGGACCAGTTCTGCTTTCTCATTGCACTGACACACTTTGGAATGCCTGTCACAAATGCTCACTCATGTGCCATGGCCCAATGGCACATGCATTGTGGGAAGAATACTTGTTTTGTAATTAGGGGTCTCTTTGTGCAAAAAAACATACTTTGAGGCTATTTCATCATTTTATATGTGCTGCGGAATACAGCACACGCACAAATGTAGTACCAAGCAGTAAAATATATTTATCCTTGTTATGCCAGCCACAGGTAGGAGTAGCATTTTGGCACAACCTTGTGTTAACAATTCTTCATACATATGGATTTGCATCACACTACATCGGAATGCCGTGTTTTATCCATGTAACTTCTACCTAATGCACGGTAATGAAAGGCAGTATAATGTGATGGTGTCCATTATGTTTTATTCCAGAAACATGCAAATCTCATTTGAGTGGCTTTGTACATCCCAAAAATGACTACGGGGTCAATTAAGAATTAGGTTGGAAACTTTTCACCCAATACCATCTCTGAATCGGGGCTAACCAACTCGTGGTCTGCGGTTCCGCCCAACCGACTACGAAGCGATCACACACTGTTCGGTTGTATTCCCATTGTTTCCTATGGGAGCTCGTGTTCTACCTGGCAAATGGCTGTAGCACAGGCTCCAATGGGGAAATGGGAGGTTTGCGGAAAACCCTGCATACTGTTGCAGACACCCCATGGTGTCTACCTCGCAGTGCATGGTTTTATAGAGAGTCCCTTGGGTACGCCCTCTTCTATCAACAGTAGGAGCAGGATGAAGGTGGCCCTGCTAGGGGCCCCCATATTTAGTTTCCGACAGCCGTTTTGTATCAGACAGGCCGGCTCAGAAAGGCTGTTGGAAATCAACATTGTAATCCCAAGGTCGGAAGCGCTGTCCGTAGGAGTGTACAATGCGGATCCAACTGACAGGGATACTCCAAAAGCTGGTTAGAACCGATTCGGAATAACTGCACGGTTTACCTTCCAACCACGAGCATTGTAATCGGTCGATCGAAATGTAAACCAACTGAGTCGGTTGGAATTGTTCCGGCACGGCTGAGGAGAATGCAACTGTCTGTCGGAGCCTTTCCAACCAGTATCGCAATCCGCCCCTCAGTGTCAGGACAGCATAAAAAAATGAGGTTATCCCATTTAATATTTTGGTAAATCTGGGCCTTATTTTTAAAAGAGTTTGAGACAGTGAGAATTCTGAGCCAATCTATTGCACATCCAGTTTACCTATACCTGCTTTATTATTTTTTTTATAGAGTCTTCACATGCAACAATTTTACATAATGTGTAAACAGATGAAAAACTAAAATCAAACAAAATGCTTAAAAATGTTTTCTGAGCCTGCCCAGCTGGAACTGAAATCAAGAGGCTTTACTCACTCCCCTGCAGGTTGATGCTCTGATTTTAAAGCACACAACTTTCCACTCTGCTGAAAGTTCCCTGGTGTCGGCACCAACAAAAAGTTGGTACATTTTACTAAAGGTAAATGGAATTGGCTTTGGAATACCACCTGGTCAATCTCACTGTTCTCCCTCACACAGCTTTAATGTTAAGTGCTGCCCTCTGAGCCCTGAGCTCTCCGTTCTGCAATAGGTTCAAGGCTCTCCTCAACCCACAGGCTCCTGCCTGCACCTCATCCCTCGTGGTCCTGTGGTAGAGCACACTGCTCTTTTGCTGATCCACTTTTTTCTGTGCCCTCAGTGCTCCTTTTTTCTCTTTTTCCAGTACTCCATGTTGCTGATGCCCCCCCACCAACAGTGTGTCCTTCCCGCTCCCACTGGCCAGCTGACTGCCCTCCTCCTGACCCCTACATAATGGCACAGCGGTTGCGCTACTGGGGCGCCAACGGCAAGCCCATCTGCTCATGACCATGACCAGCTCCAGGGATTCTGGTCCCCCGACCCACCTCCATTCTGACCCCAGCACCCACCGTGGTCTCAGCCCTGGATGCAGCGAAAACTGCCAGCTCTCTACTCCGAGCAACACCCAAGGTCCGATCTACTGCCGACACGGTCACTGCACCTTCAAACAACTCGTGACCCCAGCAGCAGCCCCCAGCCTACCGGATGCCACTGCAAACACACCACTAAACTAAAAAGATACAAGGCTTCTCCGAGCACTCATATATTCAGACTGGATATCCTTAGGGATCCTTCTTCACAAGAATAGTTCTTCAATTGGTACTGTTCAGTCCATAATTTTTCCAATAATGTTCATTGTTCCAAAGTTCAATTCAAAGAAAAGCAGCATCACGTGTTTTGTCGTGCATAAATCTAGCAAACTTGACTTCTTCAGGGCTGCAACCCAAAATAACATCACATAAGTGTGCTTCTAATACATCCAACATTTCATTTCTATAATGTCTACTCACAGCTTCAGTACATTATAAAAGTAGTCCAACGCCACCAGCACCCTGTGTCTCCAGAAAAAAGAGGGGGAACAAAACCAAATTCCCATCAGAAATTCACCCAAAGAAAGTGCTAATCAATCGTAACTCACAAAACTCATAACAAATACCCAAGTCAATAAAAAGAGACCAACCTCTTGTAATGTCTTGTCACTTGGCATAAATTCTGTCTTAGCCATAAATTCATCAATGTTCAGGATACAATACATTTTTACTTTCCGCGATCAAATGCGTGACACGCTTCGGCCCAGAGTTCTCACTCCCACAAGCGCCATCTTTAAAGTACCAAGAGGCCATATCTTTATATATCAACTCAGTAATATACCAGCACACCGTACACTAACACTTCCTTAAATGGTGTGATCATAACTGAAGTATCTAAAACTTCCAAATCGTATTTTAAATATGAAAAATTATGTGTTACGAGTACATTTGTAATCACTACACTCATGCCGAGGGTGCAGAAAAAACAGACATAATAGAGGATACTGCTTCCATAATTACCTATATCAGTACATTGTTGTGCACGGAGTATAGTAGCTGCAGCCAATCTGCTTCAGTGTAGATTCTACTAGAGCCGTGTCCATTACTCCAAATGTAAAAAAATAAACCCTACAAGTCCACTAGTAAACTCCACATACACTCCTTTGAAAAATGGAGATAATGGGAAAAGAAAAGGACAGTGGAAAAAGGAGGAAGAAAGGATAGAAGGGCATATATCTCCACTAAGAACAATGATAACTTTATAAATTTTATCTACTTGCATCTTGATATTATCAAACATAGTAGTAATATTACAGTACCACCCAGATATACACCATTATGACCTTTTCAGTATCCCTTTCAATTCATAATTGATACACTTGCATTAATACACTTTGTGGAAGTTTGAACACCTCCAATGAGACATCATCTCTTCAGAAAATGCAAGGTGGGTCATTGATTCGTATAGCATATATTGTCAAATACATCATGAACTACATACAAAGAGTACATTCCTGCATATAAACAATAAAGTCATATAAAGAAAATAGAGTAAAACTCAAGGGGTAATTCAGTTACTCCTGGCCAAGAAAGTATTGGAGCTCATTATCAATATTCATTCCCTGCTCCACAGCTCTAAGCTTCATCAGCAAGAGAACTTCCCTTTGTCTTAGTTTCAATTGTCTATTGCCTGCTCTTGCAAACTGTTTCATATGGTCTTTGCCATGAAAGCTAAAAACATGTTCCTTTCTGCTGTCATGGTTCCGTATTGCGTGTGCAGAAATCAGATTTCTGCACACGCATCTCCATTCTTCTGTGCTCTAAAGTGCTCCATCATCCTGTCTCTCAGTCTTCTGATTGTGCTTCCCACATATATCATTTCACAGGAACATACTATCACATATATCACTTAAGTGGTGTCACAATTAATTAACATGTTGATCGTGTGATTCCCTGTGTCCTTATAGTTTAAATCTGTAACTTTTTTCTTAGCCCATCTACAGGAACTACATCTTCCACACTTGTAGAAACCCTTGAGCCGATTCTCCATCCATGTCGTTTGCTCAGATCTACTATGGTAGCTAGGACTTACTGTATTAGCCAATGTCATACCTCTTCTGAACGTCAAACTGGGTTTCTCACGTATAAAGGGCAATAGATCCTTATTTGCTCTAAGCAAGTGCCAGTATTTATTGAGAATTGAGTACAATTTATGGCTTTCTACACTATAATGTGTAACCAATCGTATTCTTTCTCCCTCCTTGCTTTTAGTGCCAGGTCTCATAGTCTCTAGAATCTGTGTACGTTTAAGATTTAGTTTTTTTTTCACCGCTCTATCTATCACACTCTGTTCATAACCCCTGGCCAAAAATCTCTGTGACATGTCTTCCAAATTCACCCTAAAATCTCCTTCATTGGTACAGTTCCTCCTGACCCCGAACCAGCTCACTGTAAGGTATCGCATTGATTTGACTCTTTGGATGGCAGCTGCTAGCATGCAATAAAGAATTGCAGCTAGTAGCCTTCCTATACATCTTACTACATAATTTTTTTTATTCTCAACAAAAAGTACTATATCCAAAAAAGTGATGTGTGCCTCATCATAGTGCATATTAAAACATAGGATCAGTTCATTATCATTCAAATAGTCAAAGAAAACTTTCAATTCATCAACAGACCCGGTCCAGATCAAAAGACAGTTTTCTATAAAACAACCCCAGTAGTAAATATATTCCATCCATTTCCGCCACCTATTGCCCAAGATCCACTCCACCTCAAACCACCCCTTGAAGAGGTTGGCAAAAGACGGAGCAAATCTGGATCCCATTGCGGTACCAAGGCGTTGCTTGAACCACTTACCATCAAAAGAAAACATTGTTTTTCAAAACCAAATCTGTCATATTTAAAATCATCATTGTGTGCTCATAATACTCAGCTGGTCTCCTATTCAAGAAAGTCTCAATTGCATGTAAACCAAGATGGTGGTGGATATTAGTATAAAGTGACACCACATCGAGGGTCAACCTAATCATCCCTGGTTCCCATGTAATGTCACTCATAATATTTAGTACATGCTTGGTATCCTGTATAAATGAAGAAGGATTATGTACATACAGTCTTAAAAAAGTATCAACATATTGTGAGAGCTTCTCAGTTGGTCCTCCTTTGCCCGAAATTATCGGTCAACCGGGTGGTCTGTCCCTACTCTTATGTACTTTCGGTAAAGTGTACATACATGGTGCTCTGGGAGAAACCACTAATAAGTAATTGTATTCATCAGGATCTAGTAGTGTATGGTCATACCATTCTCTAAGTTGTTTATTAATTACATGTGTCAGTTCACCAAGCGGGTTACTGGTTAACTGTTCATAATAAGTTTAATTGTTAAGTTGCAAAAGAACTTCCTCATTGTACTCCTTTGTATCCATTA
Source organism: Lissotriton vulgaris (assembly GCF_964263255.1). Taxonomy (NCBI): domain Eukaryota; kingdom Metazoa; phylum Chordata; class Amphibia; order Caudata; family Salamandridae; genus Lissotriton; species Lissotriton vulgaris. The sequence continues at coordinate 138,635,491 of NC_141689.1, forward strand.
CAACAATATTCCCCCCTTCGTCTGCCATACGAATAGTCACATCCTTATTACTGCTTTGCTCCTTTAATGCCAACCTCTCTCCCCATGATAGATTATCCAATCTTCTATTAGGTCTATTTCTAGGGGATCTGTCTATAATTCTATCTAGGTCGTAGTTGACTGATCTGTAAAAGGCATTAATAGTATTGCCTGTTGTTAACTGTGGAGTCCACTTTGATTTCATTTTCACCCCACTGCTCTCACTCAAAAAATGGTTAATCTCTAATTCTTCAAGTAATTTAGATACAATACCTGGATCTTCCTCATTATCAGTAAGTGACATTAGTATTTGTGTATGATTAATCTCTTGAATAGTTAGATTGCTCACATCCTTTATTCCCAATTTTTTAGCCTTCTCTGGTGCATTCTCAAAAAAACTTTTTCAATTTCAGTAATCTTACAAACTTATATACATCTATTTTCGTCATGTACCAGTCTGCTGATGTCGTTGGGCAAAATCCTAGTCCCTTCTTCAATAAAGTAATCATTGTCTTGACAGCTCTACTGATGACAAGTTAATAATCTCAATCTAATTTCCTGATAAACAGTCTAAATGGTTCAGTTTTTCTGATCGAGTCTTCATCCCTTGTCTCTCCTTGTCTTTTTGAGCCTAGTTCCCGATTTCTGGCTTCCGTATCTCGATTCCCAATCCTCAGTCTCCGCACCTCCTGTAAAAAATTATTCTCGGGATCAATAGTACCCAGAGTTTCACCTAAATCTTCACCCTCACCCTCACTGCTAGACAAATTACTTGATGATGCATCAACATCACTGGTAGATGGGGCGTTCTCCTGATGTTTTGAACCCAAGGAATTCTATTCGAAGGAAGATATTGTTTCAGTGTTGCAGCATCCCACCATTTATTAAGTTCTGTTCTTTTAAGAGACTCCAGTTTAACAAACTTGGCCCTAAGGCCCTCCTTTTTTCACATTCGTAGAAGTACCTACAGCTGCACCAATTGAACATCCTGCAACTAAGTTGCTAAATAGTTCCTGCACTTCCTTGTCCCTATTTATAGTTACCCCTACAGCTGACCTTTTTTCTGAATTAAACAATTGATTAACAAATGGTAACCAGACACATCAATGGGCGCTCAGCAAAATCTGGGAAGTACAAATAAATTTTTTCTGAAGACATAGGGTGCTGGTGGCGTTGGACTACTTTTATAATCTACTGAAGCTGTGAGTAGACATTATAGAAATGAAAGGTTGGATGCATTAGAAGCACACTTATGTGATGTTATTTTGGGTTGCTGCCCTGAAGAAGTCAAGTTTGCTAGATTTTTGCACAACAAAACACATGTTGGCTGTTTTTCTTTGAATTGAACTTTAGAACATTAAACATCATTGGAAAAATGATGGACTGAACTGTACCGATTGAAGAACTATTCTTGTGAAGAAGGATCTTTAAGGACATCCACTCTGAATTTATGAGTGCTCGGGTAAGCCTTGTATCTGTTCTGTATTCTGCATCTGTGGATTGTGTTGGGGTTGTATGGTAACCAGCCTCTCTTCCCCTACGAGCACCACTGGAGTCTTTATTTATTGTACTTCCCAGATTTTGATGAGCGCCCATTGATGTGTCTGGTTACCAATTGTTTATCAACACCACTAAACTGCATCCTCCTCAATGTGCGCTCCCTACACAGGCACGCCATAAAAATGTGGGATCTCCTCAATAACCGCACGCTCGACATTGCCTTCATCTCAGAAACCTGGATCAACACCAAGTCTGTGCCTGACATCGCAACTGCTATCCTGATGGATACAAAATCTTGAGAAAAGACGGCCCCACCACCCAGCAGGAGGCATCACCATAGTTCACAATAGCTCCCTCTAAATGACAACCACTGACCCGGACAATGCTATGACCCCCATGGACCATCTGGACCATCTTTACTTCCAGATCCAGACCAACCCCAAAACGAGTCTCCGTGGAACCCTCATCTAAAGGCTGCCGTGCCCCATTCTCCTTTCACCAATACCATTGTTGCCTTCATCATATCTCACGCCCTTCCCTCTATAGACTGCATACTACTCTGAGACCTAACCTTCCACCTGGACAACCACAACAATCCCAACCCCACTGCCCTCCTAGAGAACTTTGCTAACAGAGGACTAAAGCAGCTTGTCACAGCCCATGCACACAGCAGGACACACACTCAACCCCCTCTTCACGGGAGGAAACAGCGTTTTCTACAGCTACACTATGGCACCTCTTTGGATGGACTACCACTGCATCCATTTCTCCTTCGGAAAACTCACTGTATAATAGCACGCTCTGCCTCCCCTTCAGAAGCTGGAACAAAGTCACTGAAGAACAGCTCATCTCCATCCTCATCAGCACTACACGTCCAATGACGCAAGTCACCAACACCACGGCAAATAACCTCCGCCGCTGGATCACTAACTGCGCCAACACCCGTGAACCCTCAATAAGCTACAGGACAACAGAAAAAGAAAGAAAGCTGGTTTCCTCCTGCACTCCAAGAATCCAAGCGGTCCTGCCAACAACTTGAAAAGACACGGAGAAACAGCGGAATCCTAAAAAACACACAAAACCTACAGAACAGCCAGCACAGCACACCGCCATCTCAACAAATCCACAAAGAAGAACTTCCTCTAAGACAGAATCCTCACCAACACCCACAACTCCAAAGAACTCTTCTCCATCATCCAAGAAAATCTGCAGTAAAACAAGGTGTCCTAACCTCCCAAGACTTCTGCAACAGACTCAGTACCTTCTTTCACATCAAGATTGACGCAGTTTACAACATCAACAACCAAGACTTCTGCACCACTTCAGCCCCCACCCCCAGCAACCTCACCCAACCGACCCCACTCACTTAGAGCCCGCTTACGACAGAAGACACCCTAAAAGACCATGAAAAGCATCCTCTCCGGAGCACCCTCACAACCCTGCCCCACCACACACATCTTCCACAGGGCTACCACGTCCATTGCACCCAAAGTATGCCGGACTATCAACCGCTTCCGCAAGATCGCCACATTTCTCGACGAATGGAATCACACCGAAGTCAACCCCCTCCTCAAGGAACCCTCCGCAGCCCTGACGGACCTCAAGAACTTCAGGCCCATCTCACTGCTTCTATTTGCAGCCAAGGTCAACAAAAATGTGTCAACCTCCTGAACCTCTCAGCTGCCTTTGACACCGTCACCCACCGCACACTGGTCACCAGACTCCTCGATTCTGGCATCCAAGGAAAGGCCTTCGACTGGACACGCTCATTTCTAACAGGCAGAACTCACTGAATAAGACTCCTGACCTACTTCATAGCACCAACATAGGCCATATGTGGAGTAACCCAGGGATCCTCCCTCAGCGCCACCCTCTTGAACATCTACATGACCTCCCTCGCAAACATTGTCAGAAACCATGGGCTCAACATAGTGTCCTACATCGATGACACCCGGTTCATCCTCTCCCTCACCAAGGAACCCAACATCACCAGGCACAACTGCCAAGAAGGGATGAAGGCCTTAGCCACCTGGATGAAGAAGAGCTGCCTGAAACTCCACTCAGAGAAAATAGAAGTCCTCATCACATCATTGGCTGTACCCCTCCATCATGGGATTACACCTGATAGCCCCTCACCTTTGGAAACCCCCAGCCCCACCCCAACAGACCATGCGTAAAGCCTCAGCATCATACTGGACTCATCACACACTATGAACTGCCAGATCAATACCGTATCCTTGGCCTGCTTCACCATCCTCCTCGTGCTCCAATAAACTTTCAGATGGATCCCCTCCAAATCCATAAAAACGGTCAGGCACACCCTCCTTACTAGCAGACTGGACTACGGCAACGCCCTCTATGCCGAAATCAACAAAAAATCCCTTTGCAAGCTCCAGACATGCCAGAAGGCCGCAGCCAGACTGATCCTAGACAGCCCCCATCAGAACCACATCACCCAACCCCTCCATGTTCTCCATTGGCTTCCCATTGAAAGAAGAATAACCTTCAAGCTCCTCACGCACACATACTAGGCCCTCTACAAAATCGAAGCAGCATAATTAAACAACCGCCTCTCCTTCCACGCTGCCAGGATGACCTCTCTCTGCCCACCATTCCACACAACTATGAGAGCAGAACAGGTGGAAAGTCCTTCTCCTACCTCGCAGAGAAGAACAGAAATGACTTCCCCCTATAGCAAAGCCCTACACTGCTCCAGTTCAGGAAGGCACTCAAGACCTGGCTCTTCAGATGACGAGCACCCAACAGAGCCCCCCCCCCGCGCCTTGAAACGCATGAGTAGCTGCACCTTAAAACCCATGATTGATTGAATAGCTGCCAGATCCAAGATCCATATGAACCCCCTGCATTGCAAGCACTGTTTTGAAGCCCAGGAAGTCTTAGCCTTGTTAGTTGTAAAATATTGTCAAGCTATATTGTATATTTGTATTCTGACATCCTCCCTATCTAAAAATATTGAAAAACACCACTGCCTCTGTCCGAATACATTTCTAAACTTTGTTCTTTTCTTCTCCCCTTTTAGGTACAATCTTTCCGGGTCACATTCTGAGTCTCATTCCTGTTACAGAAAAGAGTTTTGAACAGGCTGTTCTGACACCCTTTGTGGGTGGCTTAAATACCTTGACATCCGTTGCTGAAACCTTGGTGACCAGTTCCAACCTTCTGCAAGTCATTCAAAATGTTCGCCAACTCCTAGAGTCGTCACACAAAAGTCTGTCAGAGGCAGAGAAGTCATCTGTAGAGCAAGTGAAATCATTGAGCTCAAATGTAGAAGAGCGCTCAAACCTGATAAACCGTATGAATGATGAACAGAAGGTGCTACAAGATAAGCTAAAAGGTGGACCTCAAGAACAGGAGACCCTTGCCAAACAACTGCAAGCAGAAAAGGCAGAGATCAAGAATATAAATGATACTATAGAGAAAGGAAGGGAAGCATGGTACGCTGGAGTCGCAGAATGGAAGAAGGGCCTTGGCTTGATGTTTGTGCCTATAGTTGGACCAATAATAGGTATATATTGCTCTTGACTTGTATTGAATGTCATAAAAGAAAAAACACACCCACATTCATATCACCTAGTCCCAAACAAAACCATGATAAACACCTAGGGCCAAAATGTCAAAGATTTTACGCAACACAGGGCAGCAAAAAAAGTTGCATTGCTGTTTTGCCTCAACAGGCAAGAGCTGAAATGTGTGGCATAGCTACAAAGGATTGGCACAGTAATGCTCCCTCCGTGTGCTGGCACACTTTCTACAGCCATTAAACTAGGCAGGTACCCTTGCACCCTAGGACAAGGGTAAGTAAGCTGTTGGCAGGATAGTTTTGTGCAGAAAGGCTTTTCTTCCTGCACAAAAACTATGGTTTAATGCTACTTCCTCTGTTTATGGGTGCTACAGAATGCAGCACACATGTAGAGAGGAAGAAAGGAGGTATCCTAAAAAAAGGTTCTCATTATGCCAGCCTCTGGGTGGTGTAAATCCATGTATACAAATCTTGATGGATATAAATTTGCTTCAGAATTCATCGGTTGATTCACAGGAATGCCCATGCACCTTCCATTGAACACTCATTAGAAGCATTGCCTTTGGTCTTATGGATACACCGCTCATCATATGTGTTAGTTTATAAATACCATCCTGGATTTTGACCCGGGTTTGTGTTTGAAAAGCAACACAAACCGATAAAAAATCTGTTCAAATCTGGCCCTGGTTTCTAACACACATACGTTCACATAGATAGTTACATCACTCTGGAAGGCATATTCACAAAAACTCACCATGCTCACACACATACATACATATATTTAAAGAGACTCAGATGAAAAGATAACACACATAGAGGACAAATACCAACTCTCTAGGCATAACTACAGAAAGACAAAAAGATTGTAGGAGGCAGAAGACAACACAAGCCTTTAAATGGGATTTACTAAGCTATGCAAACCCACCTTGAGTGGCTATGCATGGCTTAGCCTTAATTACTTCCTTTCATTACTCTGAATTGAGAATGCATTCCATGAATCCAGCTATCAATTTTTATACTATCCCATATTTACTGTGATTGCATCAGAATATATCACTTTCCCAAGTGAGGTGTGACAAAGAGAAATATTTTGATTTCTCTTTATTTCTTCTTTTCAGTTGTGCTGCATTATACATCTCACATAGAAAGAGAAAACACCTCTAAAGATTGTTTTTTTGTGCGAGAAGGTTCCACTTTCTGTACAGAAACATTCCTGCCTGTAACGCCGGCACCCATGCACTATGCTGCACGGATGACCGCATTGGCACTAAGCTGCACATAGTGTACCAGCTTAAGAAGAGAGCATGAATGATCTATATCTTTGTAAATATGAAGCAATTCTGCTCTATCCATTTAACACAATGCAGTTCATTGCTCACTCTTTGCTTGCTTCCCTGATTTGCGTAGAAGCTTGGTAAATTTAAAATACTGCCTCTGTAAAGGGAACTAAAATGAAGTACACTATATAGAGAGAGTGAGATCCTCGGAAAAAGATAGAGGCAACAAGCACATAGTACTAACTGTCTTTTTCAGGTAGTGTGGGCGAGCTATTCGGCTTATCAGAGGACAGTGTAAGGCATTTGTTTTACTTAACAAGACAAACACTGCTTGAATAAATTCTTCCGTAGACTTTTAATTACGGAGAGAAATGCATTGCAGTTCAAAATATGCAGTACTTTCAGTATCTAGGCACTTGGCAATCGATACCATCAGATATTTACAATTGCGGTCAGAGAAAGCAATGGAAATGTATAACTTGAATGCAACCACCAACGCAGTTGCTGTTGTGGTCACTGGCAGCAGGTCTCTCTAGGTCTACGGATGCCAAACACCGCCAACCCGGTGGTGTTGGTGGCTGGATAGCTGGTGTGATCTGGATGGCGGAGGACAACTGACTCAGATGCTCAATCGATCACTGGAAGGAGGGCTCCACGAAGGAGTTTCAAAGTTCACTGTCAGCGGACAGGCCACAGGGTGATGCAGAGCCGACCCTCATGGAGTAGGCAGTCATGCCACCATTACTGATGAACGCTGTGGAAGCTTTAGGTCTCGGCATCAATGTAAAGTGTCCCCTCCTCTTTCAAGGTTTTGTGGGATCCACTGATATCACCATGTTCCTGTTCAGCAGCTTGCTACTGCAGGCTGTCAAGAGTGGGACAGGTCCTCTGCCCCTGACACTGATCTTCCTGAGAGGGTCCCCCTGGACTCAAAAGCTCAGGCTGGTAAGGCTCAAACTCCTGTGGCTTAGTTCGTGCTGAGGCTGACTCTTCTTCTCCCTTTGGAGAGAGGTCTGTTCGGAAACTGGTTTTCCAGTGCTCCTGCATTTCCTCTTGGAGGGCTCGGTCATTCTTCCAGACTCCAGCACCTATTTTGCAGTCTAAGCTCTGCTCTTTGCTCAGGTTTTTGCACACCCCCAGCGTGTCCTTCCAAGGATTCTGGCATGGATCCTTAGCAAATCCTCAGCCCATGGTAAGGTCTCCAAATCAATACCAAGCCAACATTCAGCAGGGAGTGTCAGAGAGACTGCTATTTCTTACTTAACAGCACCCCCGCCTAGTCAAAGGACACCATTGCCATGTGATGGTTTGTCGTCACATTGTCAATGTTTGTGACTGGATAGAACCTTTCAGGCATGCACTGATCAGGGGACACAAGATTCTAAGTCAGGATGGTGACACGAGCACCAGTGTCTCCCAATCCTCCTACCCTAACCCCATTAACAACAGGATATTGTTTGTATTTTTGCATGTTATTGGGCCAGACAACTAAGGCAGCTAAGTCCACATTCCCCATGAGAGTCACCTCAGTGAGCTCTCTGACATGGTCAGGGCCCTCCTGAAATCCAATATGGAGGCTCTCCACTGCATTTACTGCAGAAGAACTTGAGGGATTGTTCTTGTTTTTACAGCCAGGGTGTCCGGATTGGTGCCCACAGAACCAACAGTCCTGACACCAACCCTTCTAAGGATCCCAATTCTTCCCCTGGTACAGCCCTTGGCTTTGAAGTGTCCCAGGGCCCGCCCTTCTGTACAGGTTGTTAGTGCCTGATTAAGACTGTTTGTTTTTAGGATTACCCTCTTTATCAGGGTGAGGGCTTCCTGGTCTCCCTCTTTTGGTCTTCCCCTACCAAGGGCAGTTTTGGTCATGCAAATTTTAAACCAGTGGTTTTATTTCTTCCCAACTCTGGAGGAGAAAGTATATCCAGGTTTACCAGATGCTGATGTAACTTCTCATTGTTACAATTACTCAAATTGCTCTTTCATATTTAACTTTAATGCCCTTTGTAGTCTAGGTAGGCGCGTTCCTTTGTAAACCCCTGCGCTACATTATACCTGTGTTAGGAATAATGTATCTAGGGTGGGTGTATAAGATTTTAGTGCACCAGTTCTAGGACGCCATTGCTTGAAAACTTTACGCCTGACATGATCATGACTACTGGTTTCAGGCATTATTTTACAATAGTTCTGAGCTTTTCGGAGATTTTCAAAACAATAACTAAATTACTTGGTCCTAAATAAAGTGCAGATTTTTGCATTTCTAAATGTTTGTTTCAGGGACTTAACCAATGCCCTAGCGGTTTATTTTACCCACTCACAAGTTTTTCTGTCTAAAGGCATTTTCTGGATTTACTCATGTGTTCACTCATTGACAAAGAAGTCCAGCAAATAAGATTTGGGCACCCCACCGCTGATCCACCAATGTTAGATACTTCCTGTCTGTACAGTTTACTAAAATGACGTTAACAATTTATAGTGTGTGAGATATTCCCAGAGGAAGATGGTAAACAAGCAGTTAATACTAACTATCTTTTTGTGGTAATGTGGGCAAGCAGCTATTCTCATCAGAGGACATTGTTAACCATTTCTTGTAGTCACTGAGGCAATAAATGAGACGCATACAGAATGATAAATAACAAGATTCTTTATATATGTTTTTGAGAAGTAAGACTTCAAATTGGAAATATGTTTTATACAATACCAGTAATTTGAATAAATACTTGTAGACTTTTAGTTATGGAGAGAAATGCAGTGCAGTTCAAAATATGCAGTACTTTCAGTATCTAGGCACTTGGTGGTTGATATCATCAGATGGTTACCATTTCAGTTGTCAGAAAAAGCAATGGAAGAGTATAGCTTGAATGGAGTTCAGTAGACAATCAACACAGTTACAGTTGCGGTCGCCGGCAGCAAGTGACTGTAGGTCTATGGATGCCAAACTCTGCGAACTCAGCGGTCGTGTTTTCGGGTGGTTTGATTTGGATGGTAGAGGACTGCCACTCAGATGCCATCACGGTCACTGGAAGGAGAGCTCCACCGAGGAGTTTCAAAGTTCACTAGTACTGACAGGCCAAAGGAGTGGTACAGAGCAGGTCATCATGGAGTAGGCTGTCTTGCCAGTGTTGCTAACGTACGCCATTAGTGTCATTGGCAAGAGGATAAGGCTCTCAGAAACGGGGCTGTTTCCAACATTGGTCATCCTGCTTAGAGGATCAATCAAGATGATGGAGTAGTACAGGGGTCAATTCCAATGGACTTGTAAACCAACAGGCCTTGGAAACTGCAATGTTTCTTTTCCAGCGGTGAGTTGCATCAACACAGAGTGTGCCAGTCCTCAACCTGGGGGGTTTCTTTACTAGCAGATGCCAGGCCCAGATCCTCTAGCCTAAATGGAGGATCTTGGCAATTTACAAAGTCTGCAGGGGTTCCTGGTTTTCTCGGTGCCTTGCAGGCTTCAGGAAGAAGAGCAATTTCTAGTGGTCAAGTCTGCTCGCAGTTGGCAGGGATCTGCGCCGGTTTCTCCTTCAGTAGGGTTCAGTTCCTTTTCTGCCAGCAGTCGTCTTCCATTGTCTTTTATAGGTCAGTTGAATGTTTTGTATGGTTCTCTGGGAGCGATCTGAATACTGAATTTGGGGCCGTTTTTAGGGGAGGCCAGGTAGTAGCTAATGGGCTGCCTAAATGAAGGGTGCCTACACCCTCTTTATGCTCATCCACATAGGGAGTCTGCATACACCGACTCCAAATAAACTACTATCCCAATCTTAAGATGGCCAATAGTGAAAAGTAGCGTCTACCTTGCCTGCCCGACCTGAAGGGTTGTACAGGGTGAGGGTAGACCAACCTCCTACTTTACCTAATTTCTCCCCACCAACAGTGGAGCAAGGCTGGGGGAATCACCATCTACTTCTAACAGCAGAGGGCTGCTGGCAGGGATCAAAGGTAGCATGTCCTTTGAAGTTCCCTCTTCTGCAGAGGCAGATCTTTTAGGGGAAGGTGTCACCACCTCTGCCCAAAGCAGCCATTGTCTCTGGATCTGGAGAGCTCTAGCTCTCCTCCCAGGGGTCCAGAAACATGCATGGTGATGGCAGGCTGGCTAAAACCAGACATGGGCAACACTAATGATGGATAGGTGTTCAAGCAATTGATAGTTTTTTTTCCATATAATAACAAACAGCAGGCAGAATTGGTAGAGTTTGATTCTGCAGAATTCCTTTAAAATTCTGTGAGGTTCTGTGGAATTCAGACGGGTAGAGTGGGCATTTGGCACTAGTTCCTAAATGCAAAATTCACTGTTACATCTAAACAAGTCTGGAAGAGGGGCAGTCCCTCTATGTTTAAAAGATATTGCAGATTAAACTTCGTCCTTAACCATAGAGAGACTGCTCCTTCTTCCTGCCCAGTTTAAAAACCAACTCTTGCAAATTATTTCAGCCAGTGGAGCTGCATAATTTCAGAAATTTTGCTAATAAGAGCAACTCCTAATTACCCAAAGATCCATCCAGAGCGAATATTAATAGTTATCATGTTATGCTAGTAGCAAAACATGAAATCCTTCCAAATTGTAAACATTTGCAATGAGATGCTTTGTCCTATGATAAGCACATGATCTGAATAATCTCTTCATTTATATGTATTAACACACTTCATTGTTACAGTGTGCCAATAAACATGTAGTCTTTTTCCCTTTCTGTTAGGTGCTGTCTTTATGGGTAGAGGTATAGACGCTCGAAAAAAGGCATACAGTGACGTAATAGAAGCTCAATTGAAGAGAAGGGCGCACAGAAAAACAGTGGAGAAGATTACATTTGACCTTCAAACCTTCGAGACTACAATCCGTTCCACAGAACAGACCATTGTAACTAATACAGAAAAAATCAAATTCCTCCAACAGGATCTAAACTCTGAAAGGGCACGGCATCAAAATTTGAATAAATTCCTCATCTCGTTGAGGAAATGCACCAGTTTACTGAGCACTGTTGCTGGCCTGACCAGTGAGGCAAACATGTACCTGGAGCTCAGTAGAGTGATTGATGGTCTGGTTGGAGTCTTGGGTGAAATTGGTGTGACTTTACGCCCCCTAGTTGAAAGTAGTAAAGAGTATTCGTTCCTAATCTCTGCTAAATTACCAACCACCATACAGAAGCTGGAAGAGGCTAACCGTAGGTTGAAGAAAGCTGCAGCGTCCTAAATCAGGGCATCCCTATAGCACTGCCGTTTGTGTCAATCCCTGTAATCTGCTTTTCTTCATATATTTTGCTCTGCAATACTTTTAGTTGGAGCTCCTACATCTCCTACGTTTCTCTTCTTAATTGAGTATGTGCTGCTAGCTGACCAGGTCCTCTAGCCTAAAGAAGACATCAAATTAAGCACAGCAACATCCCCCTGCCAGACCCACCTTTTTCTTGTTACACAGAAAAGTTCCATACCATTAACCTCATCTTCAGTTAATGAATACAGAACATCCAATAGCACATCGACAGCACCAACCCTGCTTCATCTCTTACAACTGCACCTTGCCCTCAAATCCAACAACAATACATCTTCAAATTCCTATCTCACCATCATAATCCCTCAAAGGCACTTCTTATGAAGATAGGGATGCATTTACAATATTTTGCCGAAGGAGAACACTGCAAGTCTTCCTGCTACACTGCCTTACAGCAAAAGAAAAGGGCAGGAATGTGCCTTGTTGATCAGATACGTCTCATTCCTGTCCTCTTTCCCTGCACTGGTGCTAAAGTGACTGCCACGCGCCATGGTGCAAGGATGTCTGCGTTGTGGAAATTGTTATTGTGCAGGAAAGGACATCATCCTTCACAAAAGCAATCCATGGAGGCAATTTCCTCCTCTGATATGCTTAATGCAGAGGAAATAAATGGTGAGATAAAAAAGATATTTCTCCTTGTTACGCCTCCCCTACTCTTCCCCATGTGTAGGCTTCTGACGAATTCCCAAGTTTACAGAACATTGCAAATCTAGGAATGTGTCAAGTGCCATCGGTGTTAAGTGGGAACACCCACAGTAACGCCGATGGCAGGCCTCCTCATCTCAATGCTAGGCAACTCAGCAACTTGCGCTACGTTGCCTAACACTATATCTACAATGCCATGAAAAGCCAAGAAGGGGGGATTTACATGACCTTGTAACTATGGCACTGCTGATTGTGCCAATGGAGCGCCATTAAAGTGTCATTCAGGCAGTGCAGAGACCTTGTAAATGAAGCCTATAATGTCTTACCCTCACCCTTAATCAAAGCTCACTCAGAAATCTCCCTCTTACCCGTACTCTCCATTGCCAATGCCTTCCTTACTCAAGGTATCTTTTCAGGAGCTCTCAATACAGGCCAGATACTCTCACTCCTGAAGCATGTAACTCTGGACCCTGATGACCTCACCAACTTTTAGCCCATCAGTCACATACCATTAATCTGCAAGCTCATGCGATCTGGCTGAAATTGCAGCTGTTGCCAGGCGTTATATGATCAATCTAAAAAACAGACTTTAAGGAGCACTAACAGGTGAGAGGCTTTGACTCTGTCCTTATGTTGATAGTCTGCAGTACATCTTTTGATAATGTAAAAGATATGTGCTTCTACAAAAAACTGCTTGCCCTACAAAAAGGTTTGATCATTTTGTTTATGAAGCCAGTTGCCTGAGCTTAAACGTTCATAGACAGACACAAAAATGTCTTAGATAACAAGATAGTTTGCAGTGTTTGTTTTTCTCGGGCAGGAGCACAGATGAGAGGAGTGTGATTATTACCTTTGCGCTCCCGACTTCAGTTTTGTGTTTGAGGCCCAGGCTTCACTAATCTACATGGACTTCTTTTTCCAGCGTGAATGTGCAACTGTTACCTGAACTTATATGATCATCGTAAAAGAGCTTTGGAAGTCTTACTGAGAGTGGGGCAAAGGCTCCACCCACATCATGGTTCTCATAACTTGTGGATTTGAATGGGCCAAATAGGTGTGCTTCCACTAAAACACTATGTTCTATTCCAAAGTGTACACTCACAAAAACTGTCTATGAATAAATGTTATGATAAAGGCACTAGGCCTGACACATTTAATGTGAAAAATCATGTCTTTACGTCGATAGACATTTAAGTTTGAAATGTTATTATTCTCTTTTAAAGCCTACAGATAGGGATATAATATGGAATCTGACATAAGGGCCATAGTAGTTACTTAGTGTATCAATCTGTTGATGTAGAAGGCTTGCTGTGTCAGAATTGTTATTAGCGGGTACTTGGACATACAGTATTTTGTGGGTCGAACAAAATGTGGATGATAACAGTCTTTGCACCACCAGCATTGTAAGGCCTGAAAGAAACAGTGACTCAAAGGGAGTGAATGTTTAATTTGGAGCTTTTTATACTGCTTCACATGCATTAACAAGCTTAAAAGGTATGCTTGTAACCACTGAAAGAGACTAGGGAAGGGGGTGAAATATTCTGACAAGCTCTTTACAAAAATAATTGCATTTCTCTCCTCATTGCTTAGAATAGTAATCAAACAATATCCATGTATTTGCTAATATATATAAGTAATCAAATGCCCAATGTTCGGTAATTCTGTGAAAACAAATGTTTCTGAATTCATATTTTGCAATGATGGCAAATTGTGAATGTTCAATCATTTACAACGCAATATATTGTTTGGTTCCCACTTTAAAACAAGAAATTAGTTTTGTCAATTTTCACAAATTACCTCAAAGACTAAAATATACAAAAATTATAATGATTTCAGCACCTGCCTGCGAACTTTTTAATTTTGCATCACACATTTCTCTGCTAATTCCAGTGCGGTTAGATTTACACTCAGATGGGATTTTATGGCATAAAGTCCAATGCACCTTTTATTTCCATTTTAAACTGAGAGAAACATGGATTGCTTCTAGCCACCTGCCCATTTGTGTCAAAGTACATTGACAGTTGGGCAGTTATTAATCAAACCAAAAACACTAAAGGGCACATTATGATGGCGGACGGACCTGAGTCTGTCCGCCACCATAGAGTAGGAGGAAACCTCCGCATGGGCTGCGGAATTCCCTCCTGTGCAATTAGGATGTGACCGCCAGCCTGGCAGTCACATCCTCTATTCTTAACATTGCGGCCGGTGCAGCTTGAAGCAATGTTAAAAATGCACGCATTGCATTTGTATGTAGAAAGTGGCAGGCACTGCGCGGTGCCTGCCGCTTTATGCATACAAATGCAGGGGGGTACCATAGGTACCCCCCATGTGCACCCCCCCCTTCACGTAGGGGGCCCGCAACGGGGGGGCCGCAGTGAAGTAACACATGTTTTTCCATGGTGGAAAAGCCGCTGCGGAAAAGCATGTTTCAGAGCCCATTCTAATCTGGCTGACGGTGTCTGAGAGACACCGTCACCATATTAGTGCTTTTCCGCCGCGGTTGTAAGCCAACTGCGGCGGAAAAGCTGCGGACGGAAACCAGGATCTACCAGCCGTCCTAATGTGGCGGTGGGTCTTTGGTGGGTCCGCAGAGGATTGTCCGCATCCTCCGGGCCGGCGGTGGCTTCCGCCGGCCCGGAGTATGCGGAAAATCCTCCATCCTAATGAGGCCCAAAGTGTTTGCTTACTTTTCCAGTCACCGAGGGAGCAGCGTACACCTGTTTCCCTAAAACACAGACTTGTTACATTTGAGTGCTTAAATAAGCTTCCTTTTACCAGTAAATGTATATTGTGTGGATCCAGATACCAGGAAACCTGTTTTACAGGGCAGCATAAGCACTGAATCCAAATTGCTTACCAACTTACACCTCATGGATCTAGGTCGTTTCAGGACAGCTTCATCTTCTCAATGGTCTTGATAGCAATGCACTATGGTTGCACCTTTCAATAAGGCTACTAGAGTTGGCTTGGTCTCTGTTTTAGAAGCACCAAATGAGGTTGGTAACGCATTAACTAAACCAGCAGTAAAGGGTGGTGGGAATATAGGACCAGCATTTAGCTGAAAGCATTTCTAGAATGGACATTTATGGTTGTATGACCTAGAAACAAGCCAACTAACACCACTTCTGTAACAGGCTTTGTAATTTAGCCTGAACAAGTCCACCAATTGAAACTAGGGTACAAATAAACAAGTATTGTAACATAGCAACTGGTCTATATCTGACAAGACATTTATGCATCTCTTAGAGCGCGAACAGATTGATGCATGCTCTGTACTGGCACCAGATTACTTAAAAACTGTAGATAAATCTCATTTGTAAACAATTTAAACACTGTATGTCCTCTTGTAACCATTCAAACATTAATCTGCCCAGCGAACAGAATGAAAATAACATGAATAGAGCAGGCTTAACAGGGGTTGGATTAACGTTTAACAATGACTCCTTTAGGGTCTGTTTATGTTTCATACAGTAAAGGCCTATGCATAAACAGACAATACCAGCAAGCAGAATCAGATTACAAGTGTTGGACAGGCATATAGTAAATAAAAGACGTTAACAAAAACTACACACACCATGTTCTCTTTGATGTTTATTTATATGTTCTATAAATGTTGCCTGAGGCTAGAAGCATAGGAAAAAAATGAAAATAGCATCTCACACAGTTTTGCCCAACAAGGCTGATGGGGAGAACAAGCACCAACCCAGGGCAACACTTGAAATGTAATGGTTAGCCGATTGTGAGCTCAAGTACCCTAGGTTTGCAGAGTAGCTATGGTGTAAATTGCTTTAACTCGTTGGACAAAGATTCTAGCAAATTATTTTTTATAGCAAGAAAAGCTTCTCCAGTACATAAGCAGCTAAGGGTGGCAAACTAATACGTTTTTCTAGACTGAACTATAAAAGGCACACAAGTGGCCAAAAATAATTAGTGAATCTGTAATTTTAGAATCACTCTTTTTATTCGGAGATTCTGTGTGCAATACACATTCAGTGCCCCTAAAAGGCAGCGCAGAACTAACACCTCACGTCACTTCTGGCAAAGATGCTCCAGAGTAGGTGAACAATATTCTATTTTTAAATAATAAAATTAAGAGAATGAGGCACAAAATGTAACGTTTGGGGCACTAACTTAATATCCTTTCCACATTCATTACGTGTTAAGAGGACCGAAAATGTTCCAATTAAATACCGACAGTGTTGACATATCATGAATTTAGGCAATAACCCAAAAGTTACACCAATCATTACAAGTACATTAATGAACGGTTCCTAATCGCAAAATATATCCCAACATCAAGAATGAAAACTGGGAACAAACAGATGTTTTTTGCGGATTGAAAATAATCAAAAAATAAAACCAACATGGGTAGCAGTTTCAAAATATGCAGGGTGATGCATGACACCCGGTGGTAATTGCTCAACAATGGTAATTCGTGATATAAAGGTAAAAGGAATTTCTACAAGCTTTAGGAGACCTGTGGAAGGCCTTTGTGGATGATATTGAGTATCCGCCAGTGTTTACATACACTTCTTGTTGAATGCCCGTTTGAATGAGCGATGCATCATTCAACAGTGAATTTAAAAAAGTCATTCCTGCCATGTTAGAAACTGCCCAATAGGCTCTGATTTCTAACATGGCTTAACAGCAGGTATGACTTTTTCAAATTCACTGTTGAGTTTGATAAAAACAAATTAGCCTTTTTAGACCTAATGAATGTGACTACATCATCAGATTTAGAGACTGAACTGTACAGGAAACCAATGGCCAGAAATTCATTATTATGGTAAGATAGCCATCACCCAAAATCACTCCGTGATAATTTACCTTTTGGTCAATTTCTTCGAGTGCGGAGAAATTGTTCCACTAAGGAGAGATTTGAGAATCATGCCTCTACATTTTCTTGTCAATTACGGGCTAGAAGTATCCCAGAAGACTAGTGCGTCGCTCACTCATACGGGCCTTCAACAATAACAGGGAGGCTCTGCTAGATCTTCCTGGACCTAAACCTGAATTTACCAGGCTTACATTTGTCACTACTTTTAGCGCCTTGTCAAACAGTATTCAAAGAAGTGTACGCAAACACTGGTGGATACTAAATATAGGCAACAAAGGTCTTCCACTCCTTTGTTTGCTTCTAAAAGGAGCACTCCTCTTCGAGATCAACTTGTACATTCAAGACCTAAAACCAAACTCGCTCCAGGAGGGGGGACTCTTTGCAATCTTCCTGCAGTACAAGGTCATTTTCAATGCGGGTCCTGAAAGTGGTCCAAGTCACTCAATTCGAGGCAGACCTCCTTCAAGCTTTGATAAGCCTTGTAATCTCCAGATCTAAACACTATCTTGCTGTGGTCCCGGTAACTGAAAGTAAAAATTAAAAAGAAGAAAAATTGATCTGGACTGTCTTTGTACAACTTCTGTAGTTAAGAATCGAGGTTATTGTACGGACTACCTTTGTGAGTGTAGGTACATGTGTATGTATATAGTGTATGTATGTATATAGTATACATACATACACTATATATAGTATAGTGTTGCATTACATTAATTTACAAAGTCATGCATATTACCCCCTGCTTGGTTTAAAAAATATTACTTAAGCCTTTGCCTTGTTGACGCAAGGACAATGCAAAGGCTTATGTAATCTTGGCACTGCTCATCATCCTGCAAATCTCGACAAGTCTCTCAACCTTCCTATGGATGTACACTTTGTTCTATTGCAAAGTGTTCCAATGCCCTCAGGTCTGGTCCGCACAGTATGAAACTGTGAGAATAAAGAATCTGTAATGATTCCACCCTGAAAGAGATCCACTAACATTGATAGGGAATAGGGAAGACTTGTAATTCTGACCCTACCTTTTTTATTCCAAGGTCACTGCACTACATTCCATTCATTCTGTCAGCAGGAGCAACATCAATGTCATACTAAACAGTGAAGATATATTTTTTGGGGATTATAGAAACATACTTCCTTCAGCTTTTTTTATTGATAAAAATAAAATAAAAGCAGATTAATACATTTTCCATTATTTGCATCAAACTTACTTTTAACCTGTAATTATCTTCACAGCACCACCGATTGAACATATACATTTGGAGAAATGTCTACAATAGTTTCTCAGAAGAATTTAGGTACCTGTATTTATGCAAAGAGAAGTATTCTCAGGGTTAAAAAACTGCTTCCATAGAAAGACAAAAAACTATTCTGAGGCAAAGGCTAACGTTTATAAATATTAGCCATGGTAATGTTCTGAACATTCGTACAGAACATGGGTACCATGTACACCTTACCACATGTGCTCATGTCCCGAATCAACTCTATTAAAAAGAAAAATGTGCTTTTATGTGTGTCCTTATATTACAACAAATACAAGATCATAATGTGCTCAGAATCATCATAAAATGATAACTGAATCTTAAATGACTATCAACTTGTATACATGCAGAACACAACAGAGCCTGATAAATAATACATTTGCCTATCCCACATCTGCGTGTAATCACATTGATGGAGCCACCTAATATAGACGGTAACAACCATTAGTTCACTAAATGTAACGGGGGACTGATCTGTAATGTGCACAGGTGTTATGACTGCATCTTGTTATTACTGTTTCTTCACTACAAACGTTGTGGTTACAACTGAGTAGGGTTTATACAAACGGGCAATTCAGGTGGAGAGGAGGCGCAAAGACTCACACGTACTGCGGACATGCACGAAAGACTGGTACTCAGCCGCCCCTTTCATATGTCATAACAAGCTAATGCCTTAGTAGTGACTGATGTTGCCAGTGTACTGATAAGGAGCACTGGGGTGCTTATAACTGTAATTGTAAGTACTGTCTAAGAAGCATCCATTGAGTTCTTTGAAAATGATTATTACAAAATGCCAATAAAAAGAGTTGACAAAAAAAATTAGTTCACTAAATGTAGTATCAGTTTTGAGACAAAATTTAATTCAAACAAATGGAAGCTATGACACAAAAATGCACCTCAACTAAAATGGTATGTACAGTATAAAGTGCCCATGTGGCTGGTTAAACATGAGAAAAACAGAGAGGAAAATTAAAATCAGAATCACTCACAATTAGTGGTACCGCTTATTTTACTTCCATCTAATATATACATTCTATCTACAGGACGGGTTTTAGCATAAAAAGAGGGTTTTTTCTTCTCTTTTATTTCTTTTGATTATTGTTTGTTTGCCTCCTCGACTGGCATTATAAATTCCAGGTTCACATTCATATTGCTTGATTGCTGACACAATGCTGAGTTATTTATTTACCATTTATAAATACACCCATCAGTGTGTACCCGTGCTAGGACTCTAACCCCCCAATAGAAGGGAGAAAAAAAATTGAAAAATAAGCCTGAAAGTAAGATAAACGAGCCAATAGAGTAAGGCACACTACAAAGTCCCTGCTTGAGTACAAGAAAGCAAGGTTTTAAATCCTTTTCGGAAAGTCCCTTCTGTAGGTTCTAATCTCAGATTAGGTGACAAGGCATTCCACAATTTGGCTGCTAGATAGTTAACAGACCGGGCTCTCATCCTGGCCCTCTGCAATCTTTGCACCTTTACAAGGTGAGCCCCTACATATCTTAGATTACATAAAAGTGTGTAGGGTGTTATCATAGATCCCGTGTAGCAAGGAACTTTGGTTATCGAGATTCGATTACAGTTAAACATGGCTTTTTTGGTAATCCTCTTCTCTACTGGCAAACACTGAAGAGTAGTTGTAACAACCGGATTCTCAGACCAAGCAGCCTACCAACCGTAGCTAACCCAGTCGTCACGTAACCACACTCTTCTCAGGCTACTATATACATGATATCTAGAATACTCACCTGAGAAGGTGAAAAAGAGCTATTTACAAGCCTGTACAGTCAAACATACCACTAACATCTAATGGATTCCATATCTCATTCTATAGTTACCTCACTTTATACTCTTTAACGTCACCCAACGATATCTTTATAGTCTCCCGACTGTTATCTTTATAGTCTCCCGACTGTTATCTTTATAGTCTCCCGACTGTTATCCCTAACTCTTAAGGCCAATATTATCTGCACTTCCCCATGGCATACTTGTTGTCTCCCGGCGGGGTATTCTATGGGGGTCCGGCGGGGCATCTACGGTGTACCGACGGTATTTACTACTCATAATTTAGATGTACACATAAGAGCTGTCTAATTATATTATTTGGGAGTTATTTCCTGTCAAAACCACCCTGTCTTTCATTTCTCAGTTACCTGTAAGAAGGGTATCACCCATCCTTCTATACGACAGAACCTGGTTAAAAAGAAAGGTTAATCCTGCCATAAAAAACAACACTCAAATATGCAACTGGGGTCCCTTTATTTCACATTAGAATAGAATGACAAAACAACGAAAACATTATAACAATGATATATGTATGTGAGCAATACAGTAGGAAATTATTAATGCAAGTGAATGTGAGAAGTTGTCCTGGTATATAATGCTCACTAATTCTAGTGATCACTTTGTACCATGCCAAGCAACCCTTATGATGATTGGTTGTAAGTCAACCTTATAGACCAGTTATCCTAGTGGTAACGTGGACAAAGCAGTCTTAGGCTAAACTCTGAAAGGCATGTGAAGCCAGCTATATTACCATACACAACCCCCTTGAACACCAAATGAAAGATCACCACCCAGATATATATTGAAAATATATATATAGATTTATTACCTAAAAGTATCCCCTGGACTCTTTATGAGCACAGAAGCACAAGCGTTAAACACAAGACAGTTTAAAATACACAAAAGTTGCACAATATGGATGAACCCTAGGGGCCACCTAAACCATATACTAAGAAAGTGATATAAGAGATACCAATCTAAAAGGAAACAGGCCTAGGGCCTTGGGAATCGCTGGAGCTGTTCGGGACTAGCAGTGACTAAGTCGGGAAAGGCCCGCGCGACTCGGGTGCAGTGTTTAAAGTACACGCACTCACCAATGCAAAGTCTATGGTGCGTAAAAAGTACAAAGTTAGTTAGTTCGGAACCTTCCGAGTGACCTAGAAAGCTGAAACTTGAGACACAGGCCCTAGAGATGGGTACCAGTGTAGGAACACCGGCGGAGCCTCCATTATATTGTCAATAGGTATTTTGTTGATCAGGGGATCAGTTTTAGCATAAGTTTTTTTACCCCCATTAGCCCTGACATTCAGATTAGTGAGTACTTTATTGCCTGTGATATTATCTTTAGTAGGATTATTATTAAATGTGCTCTTTTCCCCAGAGGCCAGCAAAAGAGGAGGACGGATAATGGGCTGCTTACCACCAGTTGCTGCTGTCTTATTCACTGCAAATGCTGCTGATGGTTTTACAGGGGTCGCAGTCTGCTCCTCTGTTTCTTCGTGTCCTGAAGTGTTTTGGGGAGTTTTACTCTGTTGCAGCGCATTTTTACTCCCACTTTTATCATTTTTATCATTTTTAGGCGCCATCAGTCCGTAACTATCGTGTCTCTTCTTACTCCTCGTTCTCGCCACCGTGAATTCGAACCTGGCTCAGCACCTGCTATTCAGACCTAACAAATCGTTGTTGATTGATTGAGCAGCTCACCACCAACACTCTGCTTTCTCACCGTTTTCACAAGCTACCAGGCGTGCACTTTCTGCTAAGCCGCCCACTACCTCTCTGCTCCACTCTGCACCTTCTCCGCCTCTCTCCGCTCCACCAGCTGCCAAGACAGAGCTACAGCCTCCAAAACCACAGCGGAGTCACTCTCCGCTCCGTTTCGTCTCCGTTCCTCTCCACCAGCCTCTAGGACTGAGCAGCTGAGTCAGAGCTTCCAAACTGCAGCTTTGCCGATTCCAGGAGTCACAGAGATCGCAAAGCGGCAAGCGGCAAAAACAGCAAAAGTAAGTAAGTGCAACTTTAACGTCTTGGGTTTTTTAAATGAATTGCTCTCCTCCCGGCATCTCCGTCAGAAACTACAACACGCATTCTCTTGTTAAGTAGCCGCTAGCTACCTCGCGGTCTGAGATAGTTTCTCTTGTCTCTCGTTCAATTCCGATCAATTCCTTTCACAGGGCGCAGGTAAAAGGTAATTAAAATACTGTGCGTGCGTTTGCCAAAAGTAGACGCCTTAGCTGGAAAGCATTCAATGTCAAGTCTTGGAGTGTTTTTGCACTCGGGTTCTCATAGAGCTCGGGGAGTCCTCGTCAGAGCGTCCTCGCTGTGGCGGCTTTAATCCGCCATCTTTGCTTCGCTGACCGAGTTCTAGTATGGAGGCAGAGGGGGAGGCCCCAGTAGATATTTGTACAATAGAGCCTTGTACATTGCGGAGCTCGTCTCAAACCCAAGAGAGGATCGATTTGGAGAACGATGAGAACGATGAGGGGGGTCGGGAGGGCCCAGACCCGGGAGCTGACCTAGACTTGGACAGCCGCGGTGCCGCGGAGGCGGAGGTCATCACTGGTGATAAATCTGACTTACCAAATATACAAGTTGCACAAGTTACACAACCCCAGATAGATACAATCTTGGATCCTGAAAATACAAGTATTGTAATTCAGGGTGGTGATGAGCAAGATAAGACAGACTTATCAGCTGCGGAATCTAACGAGGATGAGTACGAGGAGGTGGTGGATTTGTTTGTTGGAGGAGAGTTGGAAATTGAGGAAATGGAGGAGGATTCTACAACAATGGGAGCCGGCAAAATTTCTGGTCTTAAAAAATGGAAGGGGAAAGCCAAGATCAAGACTAAGAAAGGCAGAAATACGAACCTTAACATATTAACAACATTGACCTCCACTAGTGCCCGGGAGGAGTTCATTAAAGATCAAAGTCCATTAAGGAAATGGATACAGGCAAAAGGGGGTGTTAAAAATGTGGCCTTGCGTTTATCAGGTAATAACCCTGTAGAGGGAGAAGGTATAAAGACCACTAAAGACACTTCCGTCAACAGCACTATCTCTATCCCTATCTCTCCGGAACCTCTTCAGATTTTTTCAAAAGGAACAGGAGGTGATGATATGGCTACTATTGGTTCTACTATTATGGGATATAAGAATACTGATTCTCCTCTTTCATCCACCACTACTACCATTAGAGGAGAGACGACGCCAGCCATAAATAATCAATGTGCTCCTGCCCCCTCGGAACCCCCGACACGAACCTCATTGGATCTGATTCTGACGACACTGCTGGAACATCGGCAAGAGGTCCAACAAAATTTTATTCAGTTAAGAGAAGATAACAAAATGCAGACCTGCTTGCTAGAAGTTACAAGCAAATTGAATAATGTTACAGTGGAGATTGAAGAAATCCAGCAGAGGGTTGTCACTGTTGAGGAAACTTTAGCTACTAATGTGACCTCTACTAACCAACATGATAGAGATATTGTGATCCTAAAGAATAAAGTTGAAGATTTAGAAAATCGGCAAAGGCGCCAGAACCTGAGACTCTTTGGATTACCCGAGGGATCGGAGAGTGCGGATGTCCGAGCATATCTGGTCAAGCTTCTTCCAAAAGCGTTCCCCGATTTATCTGATTGGGATTGGGACACACAAATACAGTGAGCCCATAGACTACCTATGTTTACCAGAAATAAAGAGAGCACATTTCCACGACCAATATTGATGTATTTAGGTAACTTTCTCTTACGACAAGCGGTCTCTATCAAGGCGAGGCCAAATAAACCAGTGACGGTGGACGTTGTAACTTTCTTCGTAAAATCAGACCTTAGTAAGGTTACGATGGAAAAACGCTGGGGGTTACGTAAATTGATTGATTCTTTTAAATTTGTGGGAGCAGTGGTATATCTTCAAGAGCCTGCACGACTTAAAGTTGTGAAAGCTGGGCATACTCATTTATTTACTGAAGTTAAAGAGGCTGAGCAACTGCTCTCTAAGATGGCATCGGATAATTAGATGTTAGATATTCAGTAGTCATGATCTTACTATAAAAGATCTCTTTTTTTTTCTTCTCTTCTGCTCTCTTTTACATAACTTTTCTCATTTTCTTTGCTCCGTCTATGAGTGATATATAGAGGGAGGGGGGTCCTTGAGGAGACCTTGCTGGTAGGCTGCCCATTCATCGGCAGCCGTTGATAGAGGGAGGCTTCCTGGTAGGTACTTGGGGGGAGGGAGCTCTAGGGGTTGGAGGATAGGGCTAGGGGATGAAGTTTGGAGGGGAAGGGGGTTTTCAGGGGGGGGGGAAAGATGACACAAGCAGAAAAGACTTAAGGAACAGATTGAGTAAGAAATTGTTTATTTATTTTATTATTATTATTTTTTTTTTTAAACAGTTACTCAGAACATATTTGAATTAAGATATGTATCAAGCTAGCTGTTTAGCCTGGAATGTTTCAGGTCTCAACAATAAAAGTAAAAGACAACTGGTATTTGAAGAACTTAAAATGTACAATCCCCATTTTGTACTGTTAAGTGAAACCCAAATTCGTTTTCAAGATAGAAAAATGCTAGAACAAGGGGGGTTTGAGCTAATAATATGTACTCCATTAAATGCATCAATCCGGGGAGTGGCTATACTTAAGAAAAAATCACTTAAGGTAGAAGTTCTTAGAGCTGCTGCTGATAAAACCGGTAGGTGGGCAATTGCACAACTAAAGTTATCAAACCGTAAATATATCTTATGTGCTGTGTACGGATCAAAATATGACGATACGGCAGTCTTTGACTGACTTAATATTGAATTACTAGATTGGGAGGGGAAGCTAATATTAATGGGAGATTTCAACTGTGTAATTAAGATACTACGAAGTGCACCCCCTCACAACGTATGCGTAAAACAAGGGCTGCCATTTTAGAACTTGCACGCATACATAATTTAAAAGATGTTTGGAGAAATCTCCATCCGACATTGGCTGGATATACTTACTATTCAATTCCGCATAAAATGTGCTCTCGCATTGATATGGCTTGGACTACGGATAATATACTTAAAGGCAGTAGAATGGAGATCTGTCCTAAAGTAACCTCAGACCACAATCCCATTCTGTTCAGTTTTAATATCTTATCTAAAAAACAGGAACCTAGGCTATTCTCATTTCCAAGACACTTGCTATCCAACTCACTATTCATCAATCAGCTGAAAGAACATATAAAAGAATTTTTGCAGTTTAATACTGACTCGGCCCTACCTATTACTGTATGGGATGCTTGCAAAGCAAGTATTAGAGGTTTTGCCCAGCAATTTATTATTCAGCAGAATGCTAATCAAAAAGAGGAGATACGGGGCATTACATCTAAGATCAGGGCCTTGGAAGAGCATTTGGCTGAAATTACTAAGCAGGAGGACGCAGGCTTAACTACTAATTTGAATAAAGCAAGGCTGGAACTTAAACTAATTACTCTACGCTGCAAGACCAAAACTTTTCTTAGGGATAGAGTTATTACTAAGATGCACAAGTATAAACTCTCACAATATGAGAACGGTGACAGAATTGGCAAAATTCTCGCCTATAAGGTTGCAGATGATAGAGCTACCTCTTTAATTAGGAGCATAAGAGGAGCCGATGGAATTAATTATACTCTACCCGAGCAGATTCTGCAGCAATTTGTTAAATATTATACTAAACTCTATACCCCAGAGAATTTACCTTCGATTGAATCTATTCAAAGGTACATTAGAAATAATTGGTTAGTGGAAACAGATACAGAAGCGATGGAAAAATTGGAAGAAGATTTTAGCCTTGCTGAATTGAAATTAGCTATCTTTTCCCTTCCATCCAGGAAAGCCGCTGGGTATGATACACTTCTGACATTTGCCTGCACTTTTTTTTCGCAAGGAGTCCATTTTAGGGGGGAGGGGGTGGGAGGAAGGAAGTGCCCCACAGTCTCCAACTTCCTGTTCCTGTCCAGCAGGCTCCTCCCAGTACTTTCTTCATGTGCTGGTCACTTTCATTTGGATATTGACCTGGAAGGATTACTTTTTGTGGATGCTGCTGGATATTTGGATATGAGGCCTTTTTGACTTTCTTTGGATCACTTTTGGATTAGAAATTTCACAAGTAAGTTTGTTAGGGGCATTACAGTTGCTGCAACTACAATTTTGGAATTTTCGATTTTTGGGTTGTTGTTGGGGCCTTTTGCCCAGGGGTACTCAGTGGTGGATGGACTGAGTCTTTCTGTGGGGTCTCTTTAATGTAAACATCACGGATGGCATGGGATTGTGCTGATTTTTGTGTTTTTCAATTTTTTTGCCCAGGGGTAGTGAGTGGTGCATGGGCCTAGTCTTTCTGTGGGGTCTCTTGAATGTAAACATCATGGAGGGCATAGATGGCATGGGATTGTGCTGATTTTTGTGTGTTTTTCGATTTTTGGGGGCGTTGATGGGGACTGGCCATGTGGGTGGGGGCCATTTTGAATGCAGGCAGTGTTCTCAGGCCTGCACCCATTTTGCCTAGCTTTCATCTATTATGCCCAGGGGTAGTGAGTGGTGCATGGGCCTAGTCTTTCTGTGGGGTGTCTTGAATGTAAACATCATGGAGGGCTTGGATGGCATGGGATTGTGCTGATTTTTGTGTGTTTTTCGATTCCTTTGGCTGCTAATTGGGCCTTCTGCCCAGGGGTAGTGAGTGGTGCATAGGCCTTGTCGTTCTGTGGGGTCTCGTGAATGTAAACATTATGGAGGGCATGGATGGCATGGGATTGTGCTGATTTTTGTGTGTTTTTCGATTTTATTGGCTGCTATTGGGGCCTTTTGCCCAGGGGTAGTGAGTGGTGCATGGGCCTAGTCTTTCTGTGGGGTCTCTTGAATGTAAACATCATGGAGGGCATGGGATTGTGCTGATTTTTGTGTGTTTTTCAATTTTTTGGGGTGTTGATGGGGACTGGCCATGTGGGTAGGGGCCATTTTGAGTGCTGGTACAGGCAGGCCCTGTCCATGTGTTGGGGGGCAAGGGTCCATTTTGAATGCAGGCAGTGTTCTCAGGCTGCACCCATTTTACCTCGCTTTCATCCATTATGCCCAAGGGTAGTGAGTGGTGCATGGGCCTAGTCTTTCTGTGGGGTGTCTTGAATTGAAACATCATGGAGGGCATGGATGGCATGGGATTGTGCTGATTTTTGTGTGTTTTTTGATTTTTTGGGGTGTTGATGGGGACTGGCCATGTGGGTAGGGGCCATTTTGAGTGCCGGTACAGGCAGGGCCTGTCCATGTGCTGGGGGGCAAGGGTCCATTTTGAATGCAGGCAGTGTTCACAGACCTGCACCCATTTTGGCTAGCTTTCATCCATTATGCCCAGGGGTAGTGAGTGGTGCATGGGCCTAGTCTTTCTGTGGGGTGTCTTGAATTTAAACATCATGGAGGGCATGGATGGCATGGGTTTCTGCTGATTTTTGTGTGTTTTCGATTTTTTCGGCTGCTATTGGGGCCTTTTGCCCAGGGCCAGAGGTAGTGAGTTGTGCATGGGCCTAGTCTTTATGTGGGGTCTGTTGAATGTAAGCATCATGGAGGGCATGGATGGCATGGGATTGTGCTGATTTTTGTGTGTTTTTTCAGTTTTTTGGGGTGTTGATGGGGACTGGCCATGTGGGTGGGGGCCATTTTGAATGCAGGCAGTGTTCTCAGGCCTGCACCTATTTTGCCTAGCTTTCATCCATTATGCCCAGGGGTAGTGAGTGGTGCATGGGCCTAGTATTTCTGTGGTGTCTCTTGAATGTAAACATCATGGAGGGAATGGATGGCATGGGATTGTGCTGATTTTTGTGTGTTTTTCGATTTTTTTGGGGTGTTGATGGGGACTGGCCATGGTCGGGGGCCATTTTGAATGCAGGCAGTGTTCTCAGGCCTGCACCCATATTGCATAGCTTTCATCCATTATGCCCAGCGGTAGTAAGTGGTGTATGGGCCTAGTCTTTCTGTGGGGTATCTTTAATGTAAACATCATGGAGGGCATGGATGGCATGGGATTGTGCTGATTTGTGTGTGTTTTTCGATTTTTGGGGTGTTGATGGGGACTGTCCATGTGGGTGGGGGCCATTTTGAATGCAGGCAGTGTTCTCAGGCCTGCACCCATTTTGCCTAGCTTTTATCCATTTAGCCCAGGGGTAGTGAGTGGTGCATGGGCCTTTCCG
Source organism: Lissotriton vulgaris (assembly GCF_964263255.1). Lineage (NCBI taxonomy): Eukaryota > Metazoa > Chordata > Amphibia > Caudata > Salamandridae > Lissotriton > Lissotriton vulgaris. The sequence continues at coordinate 138,663,806 of NC_141689.1, forward strand.
TGGGGTGTCTTGAATTTAAACATCATGGAGGGCATGGATGGCATGGGATTGTGCTGATTTTTGTGTGCTTTTCAATTTTTTTTGCTGCATAACTGATGTTCCTCTGTCTTCCATTGCTTTTAGGTGCACAAGAGAAACACCAGTGCCAGGAAGAAGTCCTGCAGCGGTGTGTGCAGCATAACGTCAAGCGACGTCACGTGTGGCCACAGACAAGACAACTCTGCAACTCGTGCAACTGCGGCCTGCTGTTCTGATATCTGAAGAAGATGGCCCCAAAAAAAGTTCACCGTAGCTCCTCTAGCAAGAAAGTTGCCAGTAAGGAGCAGAAGAAGCAAGTGGCACCACTTACCAAGGAGACTGGTGTGCCGGCCGCCACATTTTTTTGGGGAAAAAAAGTACGCCTGCAGCAGCAGCGGGATCTGCTGGGGACCAAGCTGGGAGCAGCACCCCCGCTCCATTGGGCTCAGTGCCACCACCACCACGCCAACTTAAGTCCAAGCCCTTGAGTGCTTTAGAGGCCGCCAGTATAGTTGTTCAATCACCATCGACCAGTGATGTTGGCTCATCGCAAGAAAGTAGCAGCAATGTCCCTCAATCAACACTGGTTGTTGTAACTGATCTGACGAGTGTTCAAAAACCACAGCCGCAACAACAACCACATGTGCAAGTACAAGCCCAAGTACATGTGGAAGGAGAGGCAGCGCAAGGAGATGCGCAAGCAGAGGTGCATGGAGCGGCACAAGTGCCCACAATAGTTGTTCTTCCTGAAGTAGGAGCACATCAGGAAATCGACATTCAAGCTGAGGTATCATTTGAGGAAGCCACTCCTCCTGATCATTAATTGTCTTCCACATCCCTAGCAAGGAAAAGATCAAGGATGGTGTCTACATCTTCTTCAAGCCCCCTTTCTTCTGATGATATGGATCCAACTTGGGAACCACCACTACGTCTGATAGTGAGGCACACCATGATCTGACAAAGGTAGCTAAGCGTAAAAGGAAGGTCCCCGAAACTCTCGTACTTATGGAGTGTGATCATGACACTGAAGAAGAAGTGGCGTATACTACTCCTGCTGATGAAGACTCTCACGACGACGACACAGTCATCATAAATGTCACTCCAGGCTCAGCGGGCATCCAGCAAACAGACATTTTTACCCTATCCCGAAAAGCTGCTGAGCGTGATGTTGTCAACGAGGCAATGGGAGGACCACCACCATTGCAGTTAACTAGTAAACCACCACCTACCGCTTCCATATTTTCTCGCCAGAAGGGACCTCCATCCACCTCGACCTCCATTTCCTCAATTAGTGGTGCTGCAAGTGCACAACATAGTAAAGTTTGGCAACACACATCCTCCACTTCATCTGGCATTAGCAGCATGACCAGTATTGCCGCCTCCGCCCCTCACAGACATTGGAAGTCCGCAGTTTGGGACTTCTTTAGTGTTTGCGCAAGAAGGGAAAACATAGCCATTTGCAGCATTTGTAAGCTTGCAGTTAGTCGTGGTAAGCTTGATACCAACTATGGTACCGGAGGCCAGAGAGGTCATCTTGAGAGACAGCACACTGTCCAATGGTATGCGCATCTAAAGGAGATCAAGGAAGCCCAAATTGGAGGTCAACAAACTGTATCCGTTGATGTTTCATCTGATGATGACGAGGAAGAAGAAGTGTCAAACATTTCTTCAACTACACCCAGTACCCCTGTCAGCAGCACACACCCTGTGAGCCACACTAAGAGTGTGGGAGAGAGTGAGACACCAATGCAAAAAAGTTCATCATCACCGAGCGTAACTGGGTCGAAGAAGTCATCATCATCATCCCGTAAAATCATGGTCTAGCCCACCATTAGAAGCATGTTGTTTTCAGAAGCGCCATTTGAACGCAACCACCCAATGACGCGTCTGCATAACACTAAGCTGGCTAAAATGCTAGCTCTGGACCTTCTCCCTTTTTCTTTTGTGGAAGGGGTTGGTTTTCTTGAATTAGTGGCAATGCTCTCCCCTAAATGGAAGGTTCCTAGCCGGTTCTATTTTGCCAGAATTCAGAGTTACGGTTCCAGCACTACATGAAGATGTGCTGAAGGTGATTGGGGCAGCTTTGCTGAAGAGTGCTGTACAGACTATACATCTGACAACAGACATGTGGACCAGTGGCGCAGGCACTGATTACATGTGCATCACTGCACACTGGGTCTCTTTTTCAGGAGTTGCAGCAAAGCTAAGAGCACGTGTTGACCCGGACAACATTTTTAAAGCTGCTCGGAAACATGCAACACTAGCCATGTTTGGCATGGAGTCAAGTCATACAGCAGAAAACATTTTTCAGCAGTTTAACACACAGGTCTTTCAATGGCTGTCCCCAATGAAACGCAAGATTGGTTATGTTTCCACGGATAATGGCGTCAATGTAGTTAAGGCCATGGATCTGGGTCACTATTTCAGAGTGCTGTGTTTGGCGCACTGTATAATCCTGGTTGTTAAAAAATTCTTTAGTGAAGAAAGTCCACCGTGCGAGTTACTGACCACCTGCCGAAGGATGTGCAGACCTTTCAGCCATTCTTTTAAGGCCCGGAAGCATCTGAGGGGCCTGCTACATGAACCTCAACTGCCAGTGAAAGCACTCATCCAGGAGGTAATTGCAAACAAAACAGGTGATGGACAGAATGTGGATCAATGTCACAGATTCACCCCAGTCCAAAGATCTGGGCCCAAATAGATCGTTTTTTTGCACTCCACACCACCCTGGGTTAGACAATGGCGATATGCAAATCAGCTCTGACCCTGTGCCCCATGGGAACAGTCCAGTCCGAACTACAAAAGCCATATCCTTCCCAGAACGGAATCAAGCATCCGGGGACCGGACCGGTTTCGAGGTAACATCTCTCATCAGCCCGGCCAGCCTGACTCCAGTGGTGTGGAGTGCCTGGGACCCACGTCTGGGCATCCCCAGCGCACTTATGGCGGCAATTGCAAACAAAACAGGTGATGGACAGAATGTGGATCAATGTCACACATTCACCCCAGTCCAAAGATCTGGGCCCAAATCCATCGTTTTTTTGCACTCCACACCACCCTGGGTTATACAATGGCGATATGCAAATCAGCTCTGACCCTGTGCCCCATGGGTCCAGTCCGAACTACAAAAGCCATGTCCTTCCCAGAACGGAATCAAGCATTCGGGGACCGGACCGGTTTCGAGGTAACACCTCTCATCAGCCCGGCCAGCCTGACTCCAGTCGTGTGGAGTGCCTGGGACCCACGTCTGGGCATCCCCAGCGCACTTATGGTGGCAATTGCAAACAAAACAGGTGATGGACAGAATGTGGATCAATGTCACACATTCACCCCAGTCCAAAGATCTGGGCCCAAATCCATCTTTTTTTGCACTCCACACCACCCTGGGTTAGACAATGGCGATATGCAAATCAGCTCTGACCCTGTGCCCCATGGGAACAGTCCAGTCCGAACTACAAAAGCCATGTCCTTCCCAGAACGGAATCAAGCATCCGGGGACCGGACCAGTTTCAAGGTAACACCTCTCATCAGCCCGGCCAGCCTGACTCCAGTGGTGTGGAATGCTTGATTCCGTTCTGGGAAGGACATGGCTTTTGTAGTTCGGACTGGACTGTTCCCATGGGGCACAGGGTCAGACTGGGATGAGTGTGTGACACTGATCCACATTCCGTCCATCACCTGTTGTGTTTGCATATTCCGCCCTAAGTGCGCTGGGGATGCCCAGACGTGGGTCCCAGGCACTCCACACCACTGGAGTCAAGCTAGCCGGGCTGATGAGAGGTGTTACCTCGAAACCGGTCCGGTCCTCGGATGCTTGATTCCGTTCTGGGAAGGACATGGCTTTTGTAGTTCGGACTGGACTGTTCCCATGGGGCACAGGGTCAGAGCTGATTTGCATATCGCCATTGTCTAACCCAGGGTGGTGTGGAGTGCAAAAAAACGATGGATTTGGGCCCAGATCTTTGGACTGGGATGAGTGTGTGACATTGATCCACATTCGGTCCATCACCTGTTGTGTTTGCATATTCCGCCCTAAGTGCGCTGGGGATGCCCAGACGTGGGTCCCAGGCACTCCACACCACTGGAGTCAAGCTAGCCGGGCTGATGAGAGGTGTTACCTCGAAACCGGTCCGGTCCTCGGATGCTTGATTCCGTTCTGGGAAGGACATGGCTTTTGTAGTTTGGACTGGACTGTTCCCATGGGGCACAGGGTCAGAGCTGATTTGCATATCGCCATTGTCTAACCCAGGGTGGTGTGGAGTGCAAAAAAACGATGGATTTGGGCCCAGATCTTCGGACTGGGATGAGTGTGTGACATTGATCCACATTCGGTCCATCACCTGTTGTGTTTGCTCATCCAGGAGGTGGCAACACGTTGGAACTCAACCTTCTACATGCTTGAGCGTCTGTATGAGCAGTTTACGGTAGTCGATCAGTATTTCCTTACACTGGGTACAGCTGTGAAGGACCTGAGGTTACATGCGGAGCAATGGGAGATAGTTAAAAGCCTGACAGACATGCTTCGTCCTTTTGAGGTCTTCGCGCATGCAGTCAGCAGGGAGGACTGTAATTTGGGAAAAGCTATCCCATTGTTGCGCATGCTAGAGCACCAACTGAAGGCGATGAAAAAAAGCAAGAAGCTTTTGATTTGGCAGAGAAATTATTACAGCGCCTACTTTGCGATGAACGTCTTCAAAAGATCCACACAGAACAGCATTACATTTGTGCTACTATTCTGGCTCCACGCTACAAAAAGGCACTGGCAGGCAGAGCATTCTTTCCTTTTGGTGACGCAGAAGTTTTAAAGTACAAACGTTGGCTAGCTGAGTCAGCCATGAGGTTTGAAAGAGAACGTCAGGAAATTGAAGGAAAAGGCAGTAAATCAGCATCAGCAGGCCATCCGGAGTCAAATGAATCCACTTCTGCACCTGAATTTTTGGAAAATTATTAACGAAATAAACAGACCAAACAAGCATGTAATAGCCTCGCCAATAACAGAAGAGGACTGGGTAAGGTTTCTTAAAAAAACCCTATTCGTCGAAATAGTATTGTGTACCAATGGTGGGGGCCACAAAGAGCCCACTGAAAGACCAACTGAAACGGATCAGGTGATAAATTTCACAATCACTGAGGTAGCAAACTTAATAAAGAGACAAAGGGATGGAGCTCCGCGTCCCAACGGTATCCCTTTTGCCCTCTACAAAGTGGACCCCCTATTATGGGCCACCTATCTGACAAAGGTTTTCAATGAAATTATCCATACAGGGCAAATACCACAATCCTGGAAAGGATCACTTATATCGCCCGTGTTCAAAAAGGGTAATTGGCAACTACCGGGGAATTACTGTCTGATCACCCTGCAAGATACGGACGCCAAGCTATTAGCAGGTCTCTTATTATCAATTTTGACAGATTGGGTCAAGGAAAAGTCAATACTACCCCCAAACCAAACCGGCTTCATTAAGGGCTTAGGCTCCACAACCAATTTGTTAATTTTATCAGTTTTAATGGATAGGATACTTTTTTCTAAACAGTCACTTTACTTTTGTTTTGTCGTTTTCAGATCGGCCTTTGATTCAGTAAATAGGTCACTCCTATGGATAAAACTTGAGGGCAACGAAATCCCAGGCTCACTACTGACTCTTATTAAGCTATTATACTCTGATAATTGGGTCAAGGTGAGGATAGGTGACGGCTGAGCTTTGACCAATAAAATACTGGTGACTCGTGGCCTTAAGCAGGGATGCGTGCTTGCACCTTTACTTTTCAACTTATTTGTGGCCGATCTTACCAACTCATTAAACGAGGTAAACTCACATTCACCTAGGGTAGCCGGAAAACAAATGTTTAACTTGCTATATGCAGATGACGTGGTGTTGCTGAGCCACACAAAAGTGGGACTGCAAAGACTGATCGATCGTACACTTAAATATGCAAAGAATAACCAAATGACAATAAATGAGACAAAAACAAAAAATAATGGTTGTGACAGGAAGAAAAAGACAAAAGACCAAATGGTTGCTGGGATAAACACAACTAGAGCAAGTGGAGAGTTATCGATATCTCGGTGTCCTTTTCAATGAGACCGGAAGTTTTGTACCACAAAGGGAAGATATTGTAAGGAAGGCGAATAGCTTGATTGCGGCATTTAGAACCCTACAAAAGAATCTACCTGCACTGTCATACGGGCCACTGTCTAAAAATCATAGCTGCCAAACAATTACCATCCTTAACATACTGTGTTGAAGTGCTAAACGGGAAGGATGCTGTGCTTATCAACAATGCTGTGGCAAAAACCTATAAAATATTATTCACCCTACCATGTAATGCCTCACAAGCGCAAATAAGGATGGAATTTGGTATGAACAATCAGCTATATGCCCGGCAAGGCCAAATAATAAAAGTTTGGAATAGAGTAAAAAATGATCAGGACAATCAATTGTCTATAGCTTTGTGGAGAGAGGTTAAAAACAACCAGAAACTGCAAGCGTGGAAATACCTAAACAACGCAAAAGAAGAATTTGGAATATCAGCAATCTGGGAAAACACAATAACGCAGGAAAGCTTTAAAAAAAACAATCAATAAGCTGGTTACTCACCTGTCGCTGCTAAAAGACAAAGCTCTATTAGTAAAATGTAAGCACTCATGGCCAATCATAAATGGCTACAAAAAAAAACAAGTCCAAGCTTACCTTCATAATGCATGGTCAGCCCAAAGTAAGCGAACATTTATAGGAGAACGCTTTGGTTTATGGCCAGGTTTGCATCATCTTCCACCCTGGAAGTCAAACGAGGGCCTTACGTTATGTAGACTTTGCAAGGGGGGAAAAGAAGACATTGTGCACTTGGTATGTCTGTGCCCTGCCATAGACTCAGAAAGGAGACTAATCCTCAGGAGGTTGTTTAATGCACGAGATATAAGAACCTGTAGACAAGCAATAATGGCGTGCTTAAGCCCGAATGACCTACCAATGAATGTTGCTTTTGTAAAAATTTTATATGTGATTGCCAAAGGTCTTAAGGAAAATTTTACCTAGTTTTTTTAAATTTATTTTTTTATTAATGACATTTACTATTTGCACGATGTTTTAAATGTGTATTGATGCTGATATTTTCTCTAAGGTCACATTTTTGTAAGATTTTAATTAATCAAACAAATAAACTTAAACTTGAAACACTTCTGCACCTGTGGCTGTGGCAGAAGTGACCTCTCAGCCGTTAAAGACACCAGCAACCGGATCATCTGCACCAGACACAACAGTAACATTGTGTGAAGAAGCGGATTGGCTAACTCAGCTTGGGTTTGCTTCTCAAAAGGTCCCAGCAAAAAGTAAGCAAAGTGGAGGAACCATGGAGAACCTTGAGTCGATGGTGCAGGACTATCTGAATGAGTCAACAGAGGTCTATGTTCATGATGACCCATTGTCGTATTGGCATAGGAAAAAAGAATTGTGGCCAGAGATCTCCAACCTGGCTATAAACTACTTGTCTTGCCAACTCGCAAGCATGTCTTCTGAATGTGTTTTCAGTGCTGCTGGTGGCATTGTAACTTGCAAAAGGACCCGCCTCTTGCCCAAAAATGTGGAGAGGTTAACAATGATCAAGATGACTCAGCACCTCATACCACCAGATTACAAAGTACGAGAATACACGCCGGAAGGTGACGAGGAGGACACCAACTTGGGTGAGGGAATTTCTTCTCTGTTAGGTGACCTACTCCCGCCTGAATTCGCAGAGTATGAGGACGAACACTGCTTCCCTGACACCGAGCCCTAAAAATTAGCCAATAAATCAATAACGTTCTTTTTCGTCCTTATTCACTTTTATTCCTGTGTGTATGTCTTTCTTTGTTTTGCAAAGTCAATATGAATAAAAACTTTAATCACCTAATCACAAAAATAAGCCCATCAGCAGAACTGTCTTCACGTATTTGTTTATTGATTTGAAGGTGCCGCAGTCTGCATTCCTCAGGTTCACAAGTTCACAAGAACTTGCTCCTCTATCCTCCTCCTCCAGACTCCTATTTCCCTCAAAGCAGAGGGCTGGATTACGCCCAATGAAGAAAGACTCTGCATTTGTGGGGGTATTCTACTTCTTTGCGGGTGAGTTGACGGCTCTGGGGCCATTGCTGGGAAGGTCTAATACCGGATAAAAGTGGTTTAGTGAAAATCAGACTTGAAAAAGTTTTTGTCATTTTGCTCACTATCATGTTTTTGGGGGCCTGTTTGGGGGGCTTCCTGGTGTTTGGGGGTGGGTTTTGGGGTCTGGGAGCACTGCTGGCACAGTCCAATGTTGATTTCATTTGTTTTCTAGGACATCCATGGTGGAAAAGTGGAGTCATGACTTAGCTGCACAGCGCGCTTGGACATATTTTCCATTTTTGCTTTTTGCCTGTTTGGAGTCTTCTACTTGTTTTCGCCTGGGTTGACGGCTCTGGGGCCATTGCTGGGAAGGCCTAAAACTGGATAAAAGTGGTTTCGACAAAATCCATGCGGAAAAAGTTTTTGTTTTTTCTGACATTTTGCTCAATTTAGCGTTTTCAGGGGCCTGTTTGGGGGGCTTCCTGGTATTTGTGGGTGGGTTTCGGGGTCTGGGAGCACTGCAGGGTATGGATACTTTTGATTGCAAGAGGTTTGTAGCAAATCCGTGGTGGCAGAGCGGAGTTAGGGCCTAGCTGCAGAGCGCGCGCGGAGTGATTTTGGAAATTGGGCTGAAAATGACTAAGTCCCCATTTTTGTAGTTTTGCTTTTTGGCTGTTTGTGGGTCTTCTACTTGTTTTCGCCTGGGTTGACGGCTCTGGGGCCATTGCTGGGAAGGTCTAATACCGGATAAAAGTGATTTGGACAAAATCGGAGGTTAAATTATTTTTGCATTTTTGCTGACTTGCTTGTCTTTGAGGTGCTGTTTGGGGGGGTTCCGGGTGTTTGTGGGTGGGTTTTGGGGTCTGGGAGCACTGCTGGCACAGTCTAATTTTGATTGCAATTGTTTTTAAGGAAATCCATGGTGGAAAAGGGGAGTTATGGCCTAGCTGCACAGCGTGTTTGGACAGAAGGCTGAAAAATATTGTAAGTATGAGATTTTCCAATTTAGCTTTTTGCCTGTTTGGGGGTATTGTGCTTTTTTGAGGGTGGGTTGACGGGTCTTGGGGCATTTCTGGGAAGGTCTTATTCCGGATAAAAGTGGTTTGGAGAAAACTATGCTGAAAAGCCTTTTGGCACTTTTTGTCACTTAGGGTTCGTCAGGGTTAGCACTAGGAGCAGGATTGCATGTGTTTCGGGGTGTTCTAGATTTTTGCAACTGAGTTCTGTGGTCTTAGAGCACTCGTGGGAATGTGTAATTTTGGTTGCAAGTGATTTGAAGAAAATCCATGGTGGGAAAGGGGGGATTTGGCCTAGTTAAAGAAAGCGTTTGCCACTATTCTTAACTTAGGGCTCGTTAGGGTTAGCGGTATTGTATTGCATTTGTTTGGGCGGGGGCTGTTTGTGGGGGGGTTTGCAAGTCTTGGAGCAATGCTGGGTATGGATACTTTTGCTAGCTTGCAAGTGGTTTGAATACAATCCATGGTGGGTAAGGTGGGATTTTGGTCTACTTTACTCTCAAAGGTCACCATTTTTCTACTAGGACTCGTTTTTTGAGATCTGATGGAGGTCTTCTACATTTTTGCGACTGAGTTTAGTAAGGGTCTGGGAGCACTGTTGGGAAGGTCTAATTTTTTGCTAAAACACAGTTTACAGTACACCTAGCTTGAGGGGAAAGATCCGCTAAATTAATTTGCCCATACTAATTTATCCATCAAAAGGAGACTCAGACAGAGTACGCAATTTCAAAAATATTAAACTCAAAGTGTGACTTTTTGCAGTACACAGCGTACATACCTTATATTTATTTGTCAGTGGTGTTCTAATATCACTTCCTGTTTTTCCATCAATATTTACAGGCCGGGTTTCAGACTGTGCAATGGGAAAAAAAGGATGAAGTCAGGCTTCACATTAGCGAGCAGCAATTCAGCATCCGCCAGCAGTCAGTGGACAGGGTGTCTTCTGGTCATAAACATTGATGGACGGAGCGTCTGCTGGAATGGAGGAGTCCCGCTAATAAGAGGAATGGTTTGATGCATGCAACTTACCAAATTCAACAGGACAACTACAACAACATACAGATACAGTATCCGTTCTTTTCTAATTATCTTTTAAGTAATGTTATTGCTGTGAACTTCTATGAGTTTGACTCTGCATTTCTTTGATCTCTGCTTCTAAATTCATCCCTACAGCCATTCTATAGGTTTTACTTCTGCTATTTTTTAAACCTAATTTAATGTAAGAAGCGTTTCTCTGAGTGCAGAGATAGGCAAGTGAAAACGCTGCAGCCCTGTACTGTCGCATTCTTTCAGTCACGGTTGTCGAAAGTACTACTTACTTTTCAGTACCCATGCATGCAGTAGTGCATGCACTTCCTTTATGTCACTTAAAAGATTTATGGTTAGCTTTGTACCCAAAGATTTGTTTATCTTCAATTATTGTTTGTACATGCTGTGCTTTTTTTTTCTTCTCTCAACTAAACTTTCCCCCAAAAAAAACCATTCCCATCCATTTTCCAAACCCTAACCCTCTTACCCTGGGCTGTGTGGTTTTGATTGAAGTATGACTAAATGACAGCAATAATTCCACACACTTGCTGGGGAGGATAAGGTCATAGCAACAGGCTGGTGAAGGAATCCGAGGATATATTCTTACTCAGCTTGACACTCAGTCACTATTGGCAAATGAAAGCAGATTTTCATGTGCGCCATCAACTTGATTGGTCATCAAGAACATCCTCCTACTAGACATGGCAAATTTTTATGCTGCTGTGTCCTTCACCTTCGGTACTATTTCTTGTAGTAGTAGCCAATGTCAATGAAATTCAATGCAAGTACTAGTTATATTTTCAATACTTTAACATTTGCTAGGCTACATTGTTGCACTGTTCTAGTGTACTGTCAGCTTCTATATTCTCTATTGTACCGTTCTAATGCTACGGTAAGGACAAACAAGGTTTCATTTTCTTTGTTTTCAGATGCTGCAACTGCCACTGTGTAACACCTCTAGTACCACCCCCATGATGACATTTCATCCGCCCAGGATTGACAACCTTAATCACCATTTGCCGTGCAGCCAGCCCTGTGCCTAGCCCTATTTCCAAACACAAATTACAGGTAAGATAAGCGTTTGGGGGGAGGAAGTATAATGGAGTATTAGGAGACGAGAGACTGACGCTAGTACTAGTAAAGTCCTAGGACTATTGATTGAATTCACTTATTCTGTGATAGGCACTTAATTTTGAAAACATTTGGGCAATTAATTACACAACTTGAATCAAGATGCCACTTAAGTTTCAGGAAAACAAACTTACTGTTAAACCCCCACCCACCAGCCTCAAAAGCAGAAAAAAAACACGTATGCTAGGATAAAGTTTAAAGTATATTTATATACCTAACAAAAATAATCTCCCGCAAGACCCAACCCACCCCCACTCCCTAACCCCAACAAATGTCTGTGAAAAGTTCAAAAAACCCAATTCCCACCCACCAGATGTCTTTAAAAAAGGGGCAAGGGACAGTCTCCTCCTACTGCTGGCTGCTGCTGTTGACTTTCCGGGCCCGGTCGGTATGCTCCTTGCGGAGGGTCTCGAGCAGGGTTTTGGTGTTGAGGAGCTCCTGCTCAAGGTAGGAGACCCTCAGGGAAAGGCGGTGCATACTTTTTTTGTAACTGCTGTGGGGTGCAGCTGATTTCTTTGCTGCTCGGCGGTGGCGGGTAGCTGTGGTACCCTGGCTCCGTACCGCTGGAGACCTGCTGTGCTGACTGGCTGACCCAGGGAGCGCGGAGGAGGATGCAGGTGTCGCCGTAGATGTTGTAGATGTACTCTGCGTGTCCTCCTCCTCCTGGGTCACCAGCTGCCGATATTCGGCGACAGTGGCCTCCACATATATAAAGAAGAAAGAAAAAGACATAGTCTGTAACCAATGCTCTTTAAGATTAACACAAAATGATTCAGCAGAAAGTTGTGTCACAGTAGAACTAGCAACTTGCAAGTGCAGTACATAACTATTGTGGCCAGTATCTATCTAACCTCCCACTTCTTCATCCTTGCTCTAACATTAGTGGGAGTTTAAGGAATCAATTCTAGGAGCACTATGGACTCACTCCTTTAGAGTCGACTATGACAGTACACCAGTCTCATTCTTCTTCTTCTCTCTTGTTTAGCAAAATTGGTACATTAACTTCTGCAAGCCGGCATAATGCCAGCGCAGTCAACTTGCACCGGAAAAAAATAGACACCCGCCATGATGAGTGAGACAGACTTGCGTTACTGTACCAGTTAAGTACATGCAGGTGGTGATGCTCTTACTTTTCTATTATGGGTGGCACTAAGAATACTCTGTTACAAGGGCTACTGCTTAATTAATGTAACTCTCACCCTACAGTGACAATGAATACTAGAAAAGGAAAATGAAGAAGATAAATATTCTGATTATCTATCACTGCACATGGTATGTATTTGCTTACATATGGGATGACTTTAGGTGCTTAGCTTTTTATTGAGTGAACAGTGATACATCCACACATGAATGACCGAGTTCTACTAAACTTATTTACAGAGGTAGTGAGTGGCCATCGTAATAGCCGGATATATGCTGTGCTTACAATATAAACTACTGCTACTATTCATGGTAGTATTCGGACAAAATTAGTATTACAACTTCTTTACCTTGCCTTTCCTACACTGGGACGGACATGCGGGTGCGGTGTTACATGCTCTTTAAAGTAACACTTAGTTCATCCAGTGACGTCTACTCTCTCTAGATACACATTTGCTATTTAAGAGTCAGATAGTACCATGATCCAGGCATCCATCCATTGAAACTATATGTCAATCATTCTTCTTCATGTCTCTCATCTGGACAAACCTTATGATTTCTCACGGGGAGCACACTATGCAGTCTGCAATCTCAATAAGTAAGGAATATAAGAGCTTACCACTGCCTGCCACTACCGTGGCAACCCGCACAGCAGTTTGGTCCGGCACTTGCACCGCCTCCTCCCCAGAGCTTTCCTCCTCCACCTCCGCTCTAGGCCCAGCACCAGATGTTCCACCTACAAAGTACATTTAAGAATGTTAGATGTCATAGACATACACCACTCACTAGCATTTTGTCTAGGAATGAAGAAATGTGAATACAGAAACCAATCTAATAATTTGTGACTGTCTACTCTAAAGTAAAAATGTCCCTTTTTCCAGGCCAGGGAAGGTTGTTGTCTTGCTGCACTTTTTGGCACAACTGATGAATGCTTGCTTTTTAACACGCACCATTTTTCTCATAACAGACAGAAGCTTCACTTCTAAGAAGAAATCATCATCATCACCACTAGGACAGAGAGACCAACGATTTATCACCAAAAAGAAGTTCAAACCAGGTGAGGGCTCGGCTCGCCCACAGTAAATGTGTGAAATAATCACTATTCACTATAAGCACTTTTCCATTTTTAATCAACCATACTTTATGTTTTATGACAAGCTTGATTTTAATAAATATTTTTACTTTCAATAAAGCTTTAAAACTTAAATAGACTCTGTGGTTTTTGGTCAAGAGTGAATGAGCCAAAGGTTTTGCAATTTGCAAGCAGGAGTCTGTGCCTCTGACACTTCTGGACTCCGACTCCGTACTCTTCTCCTGCGTTGTATAATCATCATTGGGGATCAATCATCGATAAATTCAGGAGCTAAATGACTCTGCCACACTATCTAGTCAGTAAGGAGATTGGGGGTTCTTCAAAGACTGATATTACTGAGGTATGTGGAAAGTCTACCTGAGCCTATTATAATTGATAAACAATGCACTATTTAGTGTCCATAGTTCTATTTGTGCAGATTTGTCCCTGCAATAGTAGTAGTATGGAGTGTCCTCCTATCCAAACCAAAAGTAAAGTACTAGTATCTTATTCTTTCTTGGTGGTCATTCACCTTGTTTTTGTTGGTAATTGTCAAAGAAGCATAACATTTAGAAGACTTGAAAAGACATTATGGACAATCTCAGAGGACTGCACTCAGTGCATAGAGCTATTGCTGACTAGAATGGGAGTTTCGTTTTACACCTTTTGCCAAATGTGCAATCTTAGTTAGCTACACACACAGACTAATAAGAATAATCTAGTAATACCACAGGGAGTCATAGTCGAGGCAGGATAAGAATTTAGATACAGTCTACAAGAAGATCAAAGCCGATTTAGAGAAAATCAAATGAGGAACGCTAGGAAAAAATAGGTACTCTATATTAAAATTAAAACTTACCGGGGCCAGCAAAGGAGCCCTTGCCTGACCGATCCTGGCCTTGTTCAGCAGCAGCAGCAGCCTCCTCCAATGTCCTCTTGCCCCTGGAGGGAGCTGATGTACAACATGAAAGAAAGAAAGACCAGAAAACATGGATGATATTTGTCAACCAAATCAAACATTTCAAAAGAACAATAACAAAATATTTTGGCAAAATAGCAAATAGACAACTATTCCACGGGATATATTGACCTATCTCATGTGGTCTACTACGATATAGTATTGCTTGATTTGCGGACCGTCGACTTGGAAAGTTATGGAACTCACTAAACAAACTACTAAAAAGGTTCTCCTAGGACTGGCAGGCAGCAGTCCACAGCAGGCAAAGTGACAGACAAAGTCCTTCGTGATTGCAGATCAGCAACAACACTAAAAAGTTTCCTACTACATTTACCAGTCATTAAAATACTCAAACTATCAATCCTCCACCACTATTTCTTCTTATTGCCAGGTGTAGAAAGGAAGGACTGGACTGGAGTCTGTAGGGGCAGATTTAGAAGCCCCTTGAGGCTCTTTTGCTCCATTGTTGCGTGACTTTTGTGACGCAGCGGCAGAACAAAAGAGGCGCCATGGTGCAGCGTATATTAACAACGTGACGCATATGGGAGATGCATCACGTTGTAAAGCCCTGCGCCATCAGGGGGCGTTCCAGCGCAAGGGAGGGCGTTCCTGCGCAGGAACGCATACTAAAAGTGGCTGAGGGAAATCTACAAGATTTCAATCAGTCACTTTTAGGACAATGATGCGTGACTCAAACCCTGCGCCTGCTTGAAGCAGACGTACAGCTTGAGGCATCATTGGGGAGATAGGGCACCCCAGAGCATTGCTGGAGCTGCGCCATCGTTGCGACGCAGCTCCAGCAATGCGCTGCCTTTCCGGTACAGATGCGTAACGCTTCGGTGACATTTTGGGCCCATGGTGCGCCGCATTGAAAATACGGCGCACCATGGGTGGTGGTGGAACGGCGCACAATTACTGGCGAATCCCTGCTACTTTGCAGGGATGCGCCGGTAATTAAAAATCTGACCCTTAGTGTCTAGCATTACGCAGTTCTTTAAATTACACTCATACACAATTTCTCAGGCCAATGAAATTAACAAAAAATCTAAAACAAATAAGCATAGTAGCAACGCTACTGAGAAGGAGAGCAGTGCACCTGAAATGCACAGAAGATTTTGAAATATAATTTACCTACAATGTAATCAGCAACAGTATTGGTCTTGGTAAAAACCAAACATTTGCAATATAATAACACACAGAGCAGGAGAAAACAGAGTAGTGCAGAAATAGCTACTACTACTCACCAAGCCCGGGGATCTCGAGGCCGAGCAGGTCGATCAAGTTGCGTTCCCGGTCCAGGAGATTCGTCCAATGGTGGGTGGCCTGGTTGTAGGTGTGCCGGACCCGAGAGTGTTGGTACATGGCCCGGCACACCTTCTCCCACCACTTCCGCCGCTCTTGGATCCCGTACCCGCTAGCGATCTTGCTGCCTGCCATGATGGTCCTGGGGAGGCGGCGCTGAACATAAAAAACTAGTGCAGCCACCGCCTCCGCGCTGAAGATCTCCTGGGCTATTTTCTTCTGCCTGTAATTCCAATTTATTTAGTAAAAGCCTGGCCATGAGTTTAGCTGTACTGTCTATCAAAGAGATAGGCCGATAATTGGCTGGCAAGGAGGCATAGCCTTTTTTAAAAATTTGAATTAAAATAGAGTTTTTCCAGGAGGGAGGAGGACTGTGCTCTGCTATTGAATCAAAAACCACGGTTAGAAGAGGGGACCAAAAAGCAATATCAGCAAGGAAAATATCTATGGGGACCCAGTCGGGCGCTGGCACTTTAATGGATAGGGATTTCAGCAGAGCTAATTAGACTTCCTTAAGGTTAAAAGAGAGATGGGAGGGGGCCTTAATATTATCACTCACGGGTTCACGAGGGGCAATACCTGTCTTTTTGAAGATTTCCTGGAAATACTTTACCCAAGTATCCTCATCAATATATGTCTCTAAAGAGGGCCCGCCACTATCCTTCAGGAACGGTGCGTTTATTACCTTCCAGAAGGCAGTACTATCTCATAGGGCTGATGCTGGTTTTAAATTATCCCATGCTTCTACTTTAAGTTGTCTGAGTCTGAGTTATTGTGCTCGTCTATAGAGGTTCCTAAGTTCACAGACCTGCTCCTTATCTCTTGGTAGAATTTTAAAGGCTGTGCGCAAGTTAGTCAAGCCTACAGAACATTCATGATCAAACCATCTATATGGGTTACTATCTTTAGTATGAAATGGTCGTAACAGATGTAGGGACAAGACATTTTGTAGCTTTCCAAACGGTCTTATAGCCTCAACTTGATTAGCAAAAGGATCCAGGCAGGTTGATGTACCTTCCTGGTTTGCCCTAACGAGGCTGGTAAAGAGCGAGACCACCTCTACCTTTTCCCATTTTAGAGTAAAGCCCCATGAACTTGCAAGAATTGGTTTTGGTACAATAGTGGCATTACATTTGTTTTTGGTGTCGAGCCACGTTCGCTTAGTATATTTAGTTGCTCCCTCATTAAAATACTATGTAACGCCTTTCCCGTGGCGTCATGATAGAAATGGGGGATGGGAAATGTGGTCTCCATTATAGTTTACCATCCCACATTGATCCTCCATAGCTCCACGGCACAGCCTTGTATTAAAGTCACCTGCCCAGTTTATGTAGAAAGGTTAGGAGTGGGACTCTGCAAGGTCCTCTAGAGCATCATCTATACAAATGCCCCTTGCTGAATTCAAGAATTTTGTTTACTTTTCAGAAATGTGTAGTACTCTGGGATCCAATATTGCTTTCATACCCATATCTACCAGTAACTGGAAGGAGGTTTAAAGTACAAAAATACGAAAAATGGGCTATGCACCAATGAAATAAAAAACTGTGTTAAATAAATTGTTTTTCTGACAAACATCTGTCTGTTCCTGAAAGCTGTGAAAATGGTGATTTTAGCACCTCAAAACCTTTGTTGATATGTTTTGCAAGGAAATAAACAGATGTTTTTTTCTGAAGCACTTTTTCCCCATTTTCCTTAAAACAAAAAATAAAATATAGCTGTATTTTGACCAATTTCTTGATCCCCTCAAGGGGAATGCACAAACCCTTGATGCATTTAGAATCCTCAAGAAGTTGGAAGAAAAGGATGCAATTTTGGCAACTACCCCAAAGAGCCCAAAAAATGGCTCAGCAAGGGGTGGTGGGGTGACTGAAAGCCGAGCAGCAAAGGGGTTAAACAGCTTTATCTGAATGTGTAGAAAAAAAGGTTTCTACCTGAACTAATCTTTTGAGACATAAAGTATTACCACACCCAGAATTGGTTTAAAACATATCATTGTGCAATAACCTGTCTGCAGAAAATCACAGAAAAATATTTGAATTACATCTTGCAATCTGTGTAGAGAGTGACCTTTCAGAGTCTAGTTTCAAAGCCATGCATGAGTACACATGATGCATTTCCTATAGTACACCTTTGGATATTTATGCATTCTTTTGTGAATTGGCCACCATGATTTCTGCAATAATTCTCTATTTCTCATAGTGGATATCATATAATATGTGCTAACATGACCCCTGAAAATTACTGCATTCCACAATATTACAATTACAAGAGTCTATTTGGTGAACTACTTTCACTTTCGCTGACTCTTGGACAAGTCATTCAGTGTAGTTTCCAATCTGAAAATAACTCAATATATTGCAAAGTGAAGGGTTTCCATTAATAACATTAATATCATAGAAAGAGAATCAAATGAAAACTTTGCAGTGCATTCTGTGTGCTTTTAAATCAGTGCATAATTTGTGTTCAAAAGAGTGTTTAGATTTGTCGACTTGAAATCTCAAGTAAATGTGAATGTGTTTGCATTTAGATAGCGCCTTCTACCCAGAGGTCTCGTAGCACTGTATTCATACCGCTGTGGAACCCTTCCTGGCTTTCCTGTGAAATGTCCACTCCTGGGCAAGGTGAAGCCAGGTTTCCAAGCACTGTTGGGACTGTTGTGGAGATTAAGCAAGCTATTGCCCAGAGTCAGACCCATGATTAGACTAGGCACCGAGGCGAGAATTATCAGGTATGGGAAAATTGTGTCCAAGAGCCGCGGAGGCGGGAATTGAACCCTGGTCCCGGGCCAGACCTCTGCATCAGGGTCTGCCGCTCTAACCATTGAGCCACGCTTCTCCACTAAAGTAAAGATGTATTATACACTTGGCAGGTTAAACGTTACTGCAGAGATTTGTTTGTGAGTCCTTTTTGTTAAGCATGATATTAATAAATATATTAGTAAACATTAAAAAAAGGAACTGTATGGCTCACAATTGTATTGTAACATTTACATAACACTTCGTAGGAGAATGCCTCTTTTGACATGGTCAGCCCCTACTTTTTGCCTGATGCATGATGTAATTAAGAACTTTAAGTGTACTGCAGCACTGCTAACCATGATCCCAGTGTTATATCTTTTCCCCCAAACCATACCATGATTGGAACCTCTTCAGTGTCCCTTGTAAGTCCCAAGTAAATGTTACCCTTGGTACCTAGGGCATTAGAACTGAAAAGAGTAGACTAGGGCTTCCGCATCTTTAGTGTCAGAAGGCTCACTCCAAGTCCATCGAAGCCGACGATGCTCCCAATGCCCCACCACCTCAGAAGTAGCCTTAACCTATCAAAGCCGCCGCTGAAGCAGAAGGGGAAGTGGATTGAAAGAGAGACAGCCTGGTTGATGGTTCTCTTCTCTGGTCTTCTGCCAACGTCGAAAGGTAACACTGGCACCTGCAGTAAGACACACACTTAACCTTCTTTAGCTTTTACAATTTTCAAAGAAAAAATACAAGTCTATTTATTACTAACGTTACCTGGAAGACCTGGCTATTTGCTTCTCTCTATATGATGATATAGCTGCCAGCTAACATGTTTGGTAGATGATTCTGTGTCTGCAAAACATATATTAATATGTATACTTATTAGCTATAACTCACTATCACGTTTTATGACTTTTTCCCCACCACAGAATGTCAATCCCAGGACCTATACTCACCAGCTCTATATGTTTTGCTGCTTCTAAGGTTACCAGGAGAAGCTGTGAATTCCTGGTAATGATAACTTCAACTGTAGTGAAAGAAAGTCCAAAACCCAACTGAATAAAATACCCTCCTAGGAGTATTTTGGAAGAGTTACGCCTTACACTGTCCTGGCGTTTAATGTCTGTCACTTGAAGTCTTGAAACCAGAAAACTCGGTGGTCGAATTGTTATACAGGAAAATTATGACTAAATACTAGTCTGTTACGACAACAGTCTTTCATGAAAAGTACCTGTAGATGGCAGTAGCGTCTTGTGCCTCAAAACTGATTCAATACTGCTTACTCAGCTCTAACACTGCAAAACGATGCTTGAAAATCCCACGTAGCGCATGCGACTTGCTTGTAGAAGATTCCGACGTCTGTAAATCCTTGGAAGCTGAAGGTCGTAACTGGATACCAGAAACAGGAACGGGGGACTTCACAAATACGCAACCGTCACGGTGCGAATTCAGTTGAAGTGCGTCATTCCTTAGTTCTACTCAGAATTTCAGCTGTACTGCAAGCGCGAGCTCTCGTGAACTAGACCACTGCTGCTGGACAGCGGTCACAGGACTTTTTTCGCCCATGCTGGTGAGGATCGCAAAGTGCCCTAAAATATAGTCTCCACATAAGCTTGGACACTAGGAAATCTCTTCTTCACGGGGAACTAATGGCACTCATTTGCGCCGTATCGGTAGTGCTACAGATTTCAACCCAGAGCCTGGGACAGTACCCATAATCCTGACATTTAGTGCCATTATCCTAGGGATTCCTCCCTAAGACCATGCACATTGCCAATGCAGGCTGTGTGTCTTGGTGTTTAGAAAACTGAAGAGTCGAACTGGCACACAGACCTGTGTGCCATGACCATAGACACTCCATGAGATATATGCAATTTTGAAGGCCTCTAATAGTTCCAAAAGCATTTTTAAAGTATTTAATGATATAGCTAATCCTTCCTGCACATATAACAAGACTAAGCATGGGCAAATTTTGCGAATCTGGCGTTCGCGAATTTTACGAATTTGCGAACTCGCAATCCGCAAAATCCGCGAATTCTCGCGAATTTGCGGATTTTTTTTTTGTGTTCGCAAGGATTTCTGCCAGTTCGCAAGGATTTCTGCCAGTTCGCGAGGGTTTTGTGTAAGTTCGCAATTGCGAACTTACATGTCGGCTCGCAACGGTCACGATTATGTTGTTTCTACGTCTGGTTCATCATCACAGGTTCCCAGAACCCTCTGTTTCACCCCTGCCACCCTCTGTTTTACCCATGCCATCCTCTGGTGCATCAATGCCACCCTCTGGTTCATCATCACTGTAGATTATGGGGGGGAAAAGCAAGCCCACCTGCCTGCTTCAACTGACATGAATTAATTTGGGGTTGATTTATTAATCTACTGGATGAGGTCCAGTATGGTTTTCGTCCAGGACACGGGACAGAGACTGCACTGTTGACCGTGTTGGATGCTCTTCGTCTGCGTGTAGACAAGGGTCAACATGCCATCTTGATCCTATTAGATCTGTCTGCCACTTTTGACACGGTCAACCATTCGGTCCTCTTGAAATGGCTGGAAGACGTTAGGGTAGTTGGTCAGGCACTAAAATGGTTTCATGCCTACCTATCTGAAAGAAGTCAGGCCGTAGCTTTCCATCCTTTTCAGTCAAAGTTCACTAAGGTCCCTCATGGTGTGCTGCAGGATCTGCGATAAGCCCTATTCTCTTTAATGTCTACATGAGTCCTTTGATGGATATTATTAGATCTTTCGGCTTAAGGGTAGTTAACTATGCTGATGATACTCAGCTGATTCTTTCACTGGAAGGCAAACAGTCTACCCCTTTGGAGAACTCTCACAACTGTATGCGGAACTCAGTGGTTAAGAGATCATTTTCTGCAATTCAATGCAGACAAAACTGAAATCCTGTGTATTAAGAATGGGAGAGTGCCACCGCAGTTTTCGGCTGACTTCTGGCCTTTTCACGCAGACCCCCAACTGTTACCATCTTAGTCAGTACGCAATTTGGGGGTCCTATTTAACAAAAAGTTGACCCTGGAGACACACATCAATAAAACCTTGGGGAATTGTTTTTCCCTTATCAGGCCTTTGAGGAAGATTCTTCCTTTGCTCCCTGCTCAAGCACACCCTCTGGTAGTCAGGAGCGTGATTCTGAGTAGATTAGAGTTTTGTAACCCCCTTTTGTTGGAATCCCCTACGTTCTTGACTGGCAGACTACAGAGAATCCAGAACATGGTAGCTAAGTTGGCGATGTTGCGTCCTCAACACTCCTCTTCTTGCCAGGGCCTCGTGGAGCTGCACTGGCTCCCTATAGTGCAGAGAATTCACTTTAAATCACTCTACGTTATGTTTAAGGCGCTTTATGGATTGGGCCCTATACCATTACAGAGTAAATTTAGTTGGTATGTTCCTTCCCACTGCCTTCGATCCTCTTCAGCCTTCTTAGTGAAAATTCCCCGGACCAGAAGAGCCAAGCTGGGGGGTCAGACTTTCAGTGTTAGTGGCTGCTAGACTCTGGAATAAGCTGCCCCCAGACCTGTGACAGATGCATGATCTCTTACCATTTCGCAAACAAATAAAAACGTGGCTCTTTCCTACAATCTAACTTTGGCTCTCTACAGCCTCCCTCTTTTAGCTCCAGAATGCCTGTTAGGGTTACAGTGCGCTGTATACATTCTGCTAACAGTTACAATTACAAATACAATTACAATTACAATTACAAGTACAATTACAATGTACATCTCCCTTAATGCAGGCCTTACATCCCTTAGGCAGGCTGCACTGTATCCCATTTGTGAACATATCTGCATGAGAATATGACCCTGCAATATTTGAGCCAGTCTTGCATATTGTAAGTGCACACGGAAGCCATAGAACATACATGGGCTGGAAACTTGTCATTATGATTTTCCTAGCTCTGTAATAGCTTCACTGTACCCTAAAATGCTTGGTACCAAACATCTTGTCTTAATAAATCATCACTCATGCCAGTGTTGAATTTAATAATAAATGCACATAGGAGAACTTTTAGAGAGTCCCCTAAAACTTTCAAAGCACTGTTGTGGTCTCTAACAAGTATTAGCCAGCCTTCCACCACCTGACCTCATGGGCTAAAAGCCAACACTCTCAGTGGCCAGGAACAAAGTTTGCTCTGGGCCGAAACAATGGTCCCTTTCAAAAGTAAAAATGAATGAGACATATAAATACAATGAAAACTACGCCTGTGCTCCCCAAATGAAAAATTAGGCAATTTATTCAATCAGAGAGGATTTCAAAAACCAAGAAAAATATCATAAAAGGAATAAGTCGGCAGAAACAAGGAAAATACAGAATTTTCAGACCTCAGGCATTGTACATTTGAGTGAATGAAAAGTAAATGCACAATCTCTAAGTCACAATTTCAAAAGTATATTTATTTATTTTGTATTTATGAGATTTATAATGCGCTTTATTCACCCCGGTGGGGTATTTTAGCGCAAGGACTGTGCTGGTGAAAGCTGAAGAGCAGGTATCTAGAAAAGGAAGGTTTTAAGTATCTTTCTAAAGTGCTGATAGCCAGAGCATAGGCCCAAATGGATGGGGAGCTTATTCTAATATGACGGGGCAAGGTAAGAGGAGGCCTTCCTTCCTAACCTTGCTCTCCTATTCCGGGGAACCCTGAGAAGGGATTTAGTGCCCGAGCAGAGAGATCTGCTAGGGATGTAACTGATGAGTCTTTCAGCCAGGTAGGAGGGGCCTTTATTATATAGCGTCTTGTGAACAGTACAGCAGATCTTGAACCATACGTGCTGGTGCACCGGGAGCCAATGCAGCCGGCGCAGCAGCGGCCGGGAGGGAGTCTTGGAGGGGGCTTTCAATACAAGGTGCACAGCGGTGTTCTGAACCACCTGTTGGTGCCACATAAATGACTTGTTAGATCAGTAGAGCGTTGCAGTAATCTAAGTGTCTCAGCAACAGCGCCTGCATAAGAGTTTTAGGTAAAGAGTCAGGGAGTAGAGGAAAGACTCTCCGAAGTAATCCCAGTACATGGAAGCAAGAGCCGACAGTGGGTGTTGCGTGCTCCTTGAGCGTCAGGGCTCGGCCAAGATGAATGCCTAGATTTTTTACACAGATCCTAGGTGAAGGGGGGGCGCCCAGGTCTTCCGGTCACCATTCTGGTGTCCACCACGAAGAGGCATCACCGAAGAGCATAATCCTCATCTTGGCAGCATTAAACTGGAGGAAGATATTCTTTATCCAGCTAGAGATGGCACTCATCGCTGAGGAAAAGGAAACTTGAACTGAGAGGATGAATTTACTGAATGAGAACCGCAGTTGTGTGTCATCTGCGTAGGATATTGGGACAAAGCCCAATGACCTCAGAAGGTTGCCTAGGGGGGCTACATAGATGTTAAATAAAGTAGGGCTCAAACATGAGCCCAGGGGTACTAACCTCATGAATTCCCTGGCCTGAGAGTGGAAAGGGCCCAGATTGATTGTCTGAGATCTAGAAGAAAGAAAACTAGACATCCACTGCAAAGCTGCCTCCTCCAGGCTTCAGAGCAAGATATGGTGCGAAACCAAATCAAACATGACTGAAAGGTCTAAGAGTACCAGGATTGTTGAATGGCCACTGTCTAGGATAATTCTGATGGTATCTCTGACCGCTAGGAGGGCCGTTTCTGGACTATGATTAGGTCTAAATCCAGATTGTGAAGAATCTAGAGCACCAGTGAATTCTACATGCTCAGACAGCTGCTTATTGATGTGTTTATCCAAAACTTTGAGATGGGGCACAGATTGGAGAGACATGACGTTGGGACCTTAGTATTTTTGCGTAAGGGAATGAACTGAGCCGCCTTCCATTCTGACGGGAGAAAGCCATCATTCATAGAAAGATTAAGAAGCAGGGTGATATATTGTACCAGGAAAGGATATAGAGAGACTACAATTTTTGCCCGGATGATGTCAAGTGGGGATCCTGATTTGAACGAGCCTAGTAACGATTCCACTAATTTGGGAGTCACCGGGAGAAAATTAGCTAGCACCTGCATAAAATCAGGCCCCTGTGACACATAGACAGGGAGAACCAGAGTACTCCCTGATAGACTAATTTTGTCATAGATGGAATCGATCTTATGAGTAAAAAAACTATTCATGTCATTACATAGGGCTTGAGTTTGAACCTCTACTGAGTCGCAAACCTTTAGGTTAGTAAACATATTCGGGATCTGGAACAGCGATTTCGATGTGTTGCCTGCCTGTGCTAGCTGAGAGGCTAGGCACATTTTCTGGGTGGCTTTTTTATTTTTGTGCTACAAGGCAAGAGCTGTCTTGAAATTATCCTTGTCCCCGTCTTCATGGTTTCTTCACCAGCGTCTCTCTAAATTCTTACATCTCCTTTTTTCAGCCCGAAGCTCAGAAGAGTACCAGACCATTTGAGGGTGCCTAGTTGAGGTGGGGAGAGATTTCAGGGGAGCTAGTTGGTCAATGGCTTGTGTGACTGCTGAATTATACAGAGCTAGCCCCTCCTTTATATTAGTTGGTTCGATAACCCAAGGGGCGTAAAAAACATTTTGAAAGATGTCGGGTGATTTTACACCACTGTCTGCTGACCCGATGGGGAACGATATGCAAAACTACCTCTCTGGAGCCTTGTATGTGAAATTCAATCAAGGAATGGTCTGACCAAGTTAGAGGGAGGGGCTGTTCACATCTAATCCAGGGGGAATCGGAATAAATAATGACAAGCGTGCCAGGCTGTATGCGATGGGCCATCATTATGCTTGACTAAGTTTAGTGCTGCCAGGTCCGCTAGGAAGGAAGATATTTCCGTATTAGCCGAACATTTACTATGGATGTTAAAGTCACCCAACAGCAAAAAATTATTGTTCGAAATAGCTGAGGGTGCAATGAGTTCCATTAGATGGATGGAAAAATCCCCAAGCCGACCAGGGGGGCGGTAGACTAGAGCACCCTTCCAGCCCGACGAGGGTGTAAATCCAGGTGGAAAATTAGAATTTCTAAGTTCACATTACAATGTTGATCGGGAATAGGTACTTAAATTCCCTCTTCATGTATAATGGCTATCCCACCCCCTATTTTAATTGGTATATCCTGTCTGAATATTTTTTACCCTTCTGGAAGAGCTAGCACAATAGCCAGGGTAATGCAAGGCTTGAGCCAGGTTTCTGTGAGTCGGAGGATAGGAGATCCCACACCTCCGTAGTGTGTTTAAGGAGGGATATGATGTTACAAAGCAAGACTTTGCATCCTTTGCAAAGGTTTACAGATGACGGCACCCCACTTGTGCTGGCAATGCATGGAGATATATTGCTGCAAGGATGAAACACAGAGGAGGCCTGACCAATGTTGTATGCCTCAATATTATCACTCAGAGAGTTACATTGGTAATGGCAAAATAGGCGGGAGAAGGGGCCTCAGGTACTGAGTAAAACAAGAGTGTAAAAACAACTTTACTAATATTAAAACAGGTGTCCCAAACCGATTCTGAGCACGCTCGTAATTATCACCCACCAGAATGCTGTGAGTGTCAGCTTACTTGTGCGCATCTGCGTTGCTCATAAAGAATATAAATACAACAAGTCCTATCATGTTTTGACTAATCAAAGTATTGATGGAGCAGGATTTCACGAAGGAAACCTGCTCAATTGAACACCACTATAACACGTACTAACAGTCAGTAGCGATAGATGGATTCATGCACGCAAATATATTACACGTGGGAAGCTGGCTTTGCAAAATGCATGAAATAACCAAAAATGAATGTGTAAATAACCGTAAATGTAATAATCTTGTGTATAACATTAATTTAGAAGGTTTGCATGGCAAGGCTACATGTGTATGTAGTAAGAAAGCATTTTTTGTGTTACTTTATCCTATTAAATAATGTGCTTTCCTGCTAATGCTCTGCTAGGATAACCGATAACATGAAGTAAAGTTGAGGTGGGTGGTAAACAGTCCATTATCACATAATTAACACATGTTTTTTTCCTATTCTTTTAGTAATGGAAGAATCTTCCATTTTTATAAAGTTGTCCTCTTTATGGGAGAGTGAATCTGGGAGTGCAAGGGAACCATGTGATCACATGAACTGAACTACTGTGCAAGGCTGATAAAGCATCACATGGTGAAGGACAGAACGTTGGGGGAAGCGGCCAACGCCAGGGTCTTCATGGGAACCGAAGCCATAGTTGTTGAATTTATTAAATGTACAATAAATTGTAACACGTGCACCTGTGAGAGAGAAGCTGTATTGATGACTGTATAAAAGATTATTTAGAACAATGTGTTGGTCAAAAGTAAATGACCTCACGGTGGGATGACATCCCACCCCTAGAACTCAACCAATCCCTTAGCACAAAAAATGACCCTAGCAACTATTGTGGGACAGATATCTAATTTTCGAGTATAGAAATAGGTGCTTTAGGTGTGCGGTTTAGCTGTTGCAGGTTTCATAGGCTGAAAGTGTCAGAGTGAGGGATGCACAGCTGATCGTTGGGTTGCGGAGAGGCCTAGCTGTTCCTGTCCTGATTTCAGAGTATTTTATCACCGACTCTTGGTCCAGTGGTCCCCCACTGCTACCTAGGCCTGGGTGGTAATTTTCCCTTACAGATCCTTTGGGTTTTTATTTAATCTAATTTATCATTGCAGACATTATTTTTGCAGTCATATTTCTTGTCTCTGTATCTTCTGTGTCTTCATCTATCCCTCCGAATTGACAGTTTAATCGATATAATTTACTTGCATCTGATGTCTCTTCATCTGTTTACTCTTTGCAACATGTATTTGAAATGATATTTCTGTTAGTGTCATGATTACATTTTTTGCTCTCCCTCACAACTTTTCCAGTATTTGAATTTATTAAATAACCAATATGAGCATTTGTTAATACTAGATAAAATTACAAACCCCACCAGTCTGTGATTATTTTAGTCAGTTCATTGATTAGATGTTTTCTTTAGAAATCAATCAATAGACTTTATTTCGGTCAGAAGACCATTAAAGCACAGAAGAAAAAAGACAATGCAATATGTACAATTTCATTACTGACAAATGCTCATTGTCAGATACACAGTCCAATTAGTTTCTAAACATTGTTAAAATATGTACAAAATAAAAGTACTATCAAGTTTTCTTTAGAAATTCCTTTGCAATCAACTCTTCAACTAATTAGTCCATTGACCAAGTAGATGAAAAGTCCATTATTATTTGTTCAGAAAACACAAATATACAGAATGTGTAAAGTTTCAATCTGATTAGCGAGAGTAAAATTGAGGCAAAGATTAACAAACTTGACCCCAGCGTACCAGGGATTTGGGTGAATGAGTATGGGCCAAAGTATGTGATTCTTGAATATTTATCCCTGATCAATTTATTGGGTTAGCGCTGGATCAGTCTCATTACTTAATCCATTGTGCATTACCAGTTCAATAAAACAAACAATAATTCGGTGCAAGCATGCATACCCATGTAAGGCCAACTGGCTCAAAGTTATAAATAGGTGAAAACACTATGCACCTGATTCACTAAAACTGTGCAATTGGCCAGATCACAATAATAATGGCTCAAAAAAAATTATCAAATATTAAGAAATATAATACAATGAGCCCATGATAGTGGTGCCGGTTACATGAATTAACCCGCCACTGACCTTGTAGTAACACTCTGTAAACCACAAGTAAGATGGCAAGAAAAACTGACATAGCATGCATAAATCTCTGTATGCAAGTTTCAACAATCTCTAAGGAGTCAGGGAAATCAAGATTCAGAGTCCGATAATTACAGGCTTGGTATAAGCGATGTTAAAAGTTGACCTGGCATATGCTGTCCAATAGTTCTAGTGGGCACCTTGCACCAGTCCAAACAACACTTACTGATGATAGGTATAGGAGAACCTTTATTGAAAGCTATCCTAGTGGTAGCTATGGAGAGCAGCCTTTAGGCTAAGTCTTGAAGGAGTCTAAAGCAGTTAGGTTTACCAGATTATAACCTCCTGAATGACCAAATGAAAGGAGAACCACAGCAGGTACATATAAAATATATATCAATGGCGACCTGCTGCAAAGTGCTGCTGCCGGGTAGAAGGAAAGTGTCCGGAGGTATCCAAGCCTAGATCGAAGATGTAAAGAACCTGAAAGCAGAGGGGACAGGGTCTGAGTCACTTGCCAGTGACCAGGGGCATGATATACGAATGCCCACTGATGTTGGGTGTTATAGGTGCGAAGAGGTGAAGCTTGACTCTGCAGCCCCAGGGACCAGACAATGTCCACAATTACCAGGATCTGTATTCAAGCTGTACCACAAAGGATGTCAATTGCTGTGGTGTCAGTGCTCGGATTGAACATAACAAGCCTTGGCAACAGCAACCCACTCAAGAAGAGAAAAGATGCTTTGGTGCAGACGGCAAGGTCAGGGGGACTCCCCAAGCACTGGAAAGGGAGACTCCCAGGGGTTCGGGTTGCACTGTCTCCACGAGGGATACAGGGCTCATACTTGCTGCGCACACAGGTTGTCATCAGAGACTATGGAACCCACCTCCTGTGTTGCTAAATTTTTTGGAGTCCGGCGGGAGCTTTGGAGATGCAAACCGGTCAGATGCATCTTTGTTGCCTGCCAATAAGGGGAGTAACTCCTTTACTACAAGGGAGATTCTTCAGTTATCTAATGCCTTGTAGATCATCGAAGTTCCAAGACTATGTATCAAGTTTCATCCAGGTAAATCTAAAGTCTTGTAGTCAGGGATTCCTACTTTATACCCAAGGAGGGGGTGAGATAAACTCTGGGGACCCACATGTGTGAGGGTCAGGAAAGAGGGGTGGCTACACCCATTTCCGCTGTCCAGTTTTGTGCCAGAGCAGGGGCTGGTAGCTCCTACTACCGGTTTGAGTTAGACTATGCACAGGGATACCAAATGTGCCCCCAGTGCAGACATCAAATCACTCTTGGAGTGCACCCACCCAGCCCCAATACACTAAAGCCTGTCTGGGAGGTGGTTAAACCTCCCTGTGACAGGAAACCTATTGCCCAGGCCTCCCCTGCCAGAGTTTCGTCCAGCAGCAGGAGGCCAGCCTCGTGTCTGTGGTTGCAGCATCCATTTTGTCATGCCAGGGTTCTGTAAAGCTGGTACCGGGTATACCTGTGTAGTCACGTTTCTCCCTCTATGAGGGTGGAATCATATGTAACTCTCCTATATGTGATTGTATAGCCTTCTTTTGAGCTCCTGAGTGGGTATAAAGACCCATGGTTCTTTAACTCAGTGTGCTACTTCATACACTACTGAAGGGTGTTGTGTGAATGTAGTACATGAGGTTTAATAAATATCTCTTTTGTCATTTCAGTTTCCGTGCCAGCTTCTATGTACTGGTCTGAGGACTTGTGTGCAGAGAAGGGTGAACCCCTAGCACTGGTAGGCCTGGCTGAGGCCCACCTCTACAGATTGGCGCCCAACCAAGTGGGGCTCATCGGCGACTCGGATGCCCGAAGGAGTGGTGGTCGAAATGAAGGATTGGAATCTCGCTGTGGACAATCGCTGCCCGCGGAGACCCGGGTCTTGGCTCCCACAGCGTTTTTCCTCTCTTTCTGATCTGACCCTCCAGGTGGTGCTGGTCCTCAATTGAGATCTCTTCTGGTGTTCGCCGTGCAGAGACCATTTGGTCGATTCAGAACTTGGCAGTTGGAATCTTGAGACTTTTGTTTGGTAAGGTCGTTTGATGCGACACTATGTATATGGAAATGGAAATTGGCCAATATATGGAAATGAATAGAAATATTTAAATTTCAATTTATATAGGCAGGTAATGAGGAGACTTTTCTCTAACTTTATGAATTATATGTAAAGGCACATTTTGTGTTAAGTGCCACTGCTGTATAGTATTGTATATCTTACAATATTCTTGGGCATGCTTGATTCAAGCAAACTTCATAGAATGTGTTGCTTCGTTGGAGGTATCAATGCAAGTATTGAGCGCAGTCAGTTGGCTCCCCCCGAGGGGACACCTAATAGGGAAAAGTATATTAAAAATTGTATTTCTTCTAAAATGTACAGCACGTTATGGAACAAATATACTTTCAAGGATCCTATGCATGGGTCATTTGATCTTAGAAAGATTCAGTATGTGGAAAAAGGTATGTTTAAGAGCAAAATCAGACAAGACATGTTTGACTTTGTATGAATGTGGGAGAAAGAATCGTGTGAACGAGTGAGAAGAGGGCAAGCTTTGATAGATAAGAGCACAAAAATATCCATGCGAAAGTGCTGTAATTACAAAATAAAGAAATAAAGGAGAGAAAGGAGAGAGATGATAGGGAGCGTCTTTTACAAACGGTCACCCACGCTCTGGTAACGAGCCGACTGGACTACGGAAACACCCTCTACGCCGGTACCACTGCAAAATTACAGAGGCCAAAATAATTTACAAGCACTCGGTTATCATATACAAAAATATGATCCTAGATGCCAAGAAGAAGTACTTCTCGGAAAAAATTGAACTTTCTAAAAATTCAAATAAAGCATTGTTTGAGACAACTAAACAATTGGCTGGTTGTCTACCTAACCTCCAACCTCCCTCCTCCCAACTGTTCTGTGATGCTTTGGCCAACTACTTTTATGACAAAGTTAATGATATCTATGCTGTCTTTGCTAGCTCCGCAAAAACGCCTGTAAATATTACTTCTGAGAAGGCGAGTCCCTCCACAACCGGTCCTTCTTTATATCAGTTTAAGGAGGTCTCTATTACTCAGGTCAGGGATTTTTTGTCACCTATTAAATCAGGCTCTGCCCTTGACCCATGCCCTTTTAAAGTATTGCTACCAGTTTTGGAAGTTCTGCTCCCAGCCATCACTAATATATGTAATACTTTGATTACCACAGGAGTCTACCCCGCTGACCTAAAAAAGACATTACTGAAGCCACTGCTGAAAAAACCAAATTTAGACAGGATTGAGCTCAAGAACTATCGACCGATTGCCAATTTGCCCATCTTGGCCAAAGTTGTCGAAAAGGCCTTAAACGCCCAACTGTCAGCCTTTATAGAACTCCATCATTTATTGGATGATTCTCAGTTTGGTTTTCGCCAACATCATGGGACGGAGACGGCCCTGATCAAGGCCACAGAGGATATCCGAATCATTCGTGATGCGGGTGGCACTGCGGTCTTGATATTGTTGGACCTTTCAGCAGCATTCGACACGGTCGATCATGCTATTTTGATCGACCGTGTCGAAGATCTGGGGATTAAGCATAAGGCTAAGACCCTACTGGCATCCTTCCTTGCCGGAAGGACTCAGGTGGTCACCATAGGGCCTTTTCAATCTACCACCCTGTCCCTGCCATGCGGAGTCCCCCAAGGCTCATCCCTGAGTCCGACACTTTTTAATATATACGTATCGGACCTTGCCAACACCATCAGAGCTCATGGGATGAGCCTTACTTCCTATGCTGACGATACCCAGTTGGTCTTGGCCATCAGAAATGACGGACAAAAAGTGGCTGATAACTTCAATCTGGGCATGCAGGCTATAGGAAGTTGGATGGCCGCCAACTGCCTCAAATTGAACTCGGATAAGTCCGAGGTGGTCATCTTTGGACACTTATCCCCAGATTGGTCTTCCCGCTGGTGGCCACAGTCCATGGGTTCACCGCCCACCCCAGTCAGCAAGGTGAGGAACCTGGGTGTCATGGTTGATGACAGGCTTACTTTTCTTCCTCATGCAAATCAGATTGCCTCCTCCGCATTTTATAAACTACGAATCATCAAAAAAATCCTCCCTTTTCTCCCTACTTCAGCTGGCAAAACCTTGATCACGTCCTTGGTCTTATCCACCTTGGACTATTGTAATGCTCTATTCTTGAATGCCCAAGAGAGAGTCCTCAACAAGCTGCAGACTATTCAAAATGCCGCTGCCCGACTGTTGGGTAACATCCCCAAATTCCAATCAGTCTCGAGCACTATCAGAGAGTTGCATTGGCTCTCCATTAGGAACAGAGCTAAGTTTAAGGCTCGGTGCATTGTCTATAAGGCACTGCACAACCAGGGACCGGCCTTTCTGACTCAACAACTCATCCCCTACCGGCCCGCTGGGTCCCCTCGGTCCTCTGATCTCTTCCAGCTGGAAGTACCCCGTACCAAACTGGTCTCATGGGGTGACAGAAGATTTCTTGTTTCCGCACCCAAGCTCTGGAACTCCTTGCCGCTAATCATAAAGAACAGTCCCTCTTTGTGGTCCTTTCAAAAACAACTCAAAACTTGGTTATTTGACCAATAAGTAGATCCTCCTTTAGGGCTGAATTTAGCAGATATCAGCGCCCAGATGCCCAAGGGCCTTTGTAGCGCTTTACAAATGTTTAAATAAATAAATAAATAAATAAATAAATAAATAAATAAAAGTAAATAAATAAATAAATTACAGGTAAATGGCCAATACCCTGTACGGTGCACCCTCTATCCTCTCCTTAATAACCACAGGATGATTTAATTTTGCAAGATCGTTCTCCGCCTCCATATACTTTTCCTCGTGCTCCTGTCCATGATTCTGACGATGATGATTCTCCTTTGGATCAGGATAAGTTAGGATCATATCCTCTGCGAGAGACTCGCTCTATGCTGGCCGCTGATCGTGCTGCTACCCTTAGATCTGCTGCTCGTAATGCTGCTTGTGATAATATTTCTGCCTCTGATTTTTTAACTGACAAACAACAATGGCAGGAGAGGGAGCAGTTATATTTTGCAGAAATGTTTGCCATGGAAGAAATTAACGGTTTAGGGAGCATTTCACAGAGTTAGAGCCTGCTGATATAGCAAATGATTATAAGCAATTGCGTGACAGTCTTTTTCTTGTCCATCAGGTGGCTGACTTATTTAGACATGTGGTTAAACTGCAAGCTGATGTATTCCGTTTGCCAGAGGAGAAAAAAGCAAATGCTGCAGCTGCACAAACACTTCAGCCCACCGCGCCGCAGCCTGATGCTTCAGAGACAGATATGACTGTTGCAGTTCAAGGGAAACCCATGCGTGAAGCCGCACCTTTGTATGTCCCTCCTAGGGGTGCGGGAATAGATGATAATAAAAATTCCACTGATGGGAAGGGTTATTTTATTTATAATTGGGTTTACACTCCTTGGAGCAGAGCAGATGTCATGGCTCTTAAAGCTGCTCTGCCTGACCCACAGAAAAACATGTCCGCTTAATATGAATAAGTTGAAGGAGCCATTAGTTCTTGTACCATGACTTTATCAGATATTGATAAGTTTTTGGGGCTTATTTTTCCCCCTTATATGTGGAGATCTATTCGTAAAGTTGATGATCATACAACTTTCGGGGATGTTTGGAAGGAATTAGAACAGGTTGATGCGGAATGGAAACCAGCACAGAAACCTCAGCAATTGATTTTAGATCTTCCTAAAGCTATACTAGTTAAATTGAGAACTCTCATTCCTCCTAAAAATATAGATTGGACTGTGTTAGTATCCTGCAAGCACAAGGCAGATGAATCGGTCTCTGATGTTTTCACACGTTTTGAGGAGGCCTTCCATGACTTTAGTGGCCAGTCATTGAAAGATGACACAGGCAGGCATCTGTTTGTTGATAAATTTGTCGCAAACATGTTGCCAGG
The DNA here is from genome assembly GCF_964263255.1 of Lissotriton vulgaris. Lineage (NCBI taxonomy): Eukaryota > Metazoa > Chordata > Amphibia > Caudata > Salamandridae > Lissotriton > Lissotriton vulgaris. The sequence goes on from NC_141689.1 coordinate 138,697,894, forward strand.
AATAGCTAGTCGCCTAAAAGCCAGGGAAAGTTCATGGCTACGTCTTCCCCAGTCTCTCTTTTGATCGTGGCCCTATTACGAATGTCAGAAATAAAAAGCTAAGGGCAATGAGGATAAGAATAATAAGGAGCTGAAAACAATGGTTATGATTGCTTAGGTTTATGGTCCCTCTTATGGAAATAGTGGTCGAGGTGCACGTACAATGTATCGCCCTAGTACACCCTCTTTTTCCCGAACTACTTTATCTGCTGATCAGTGTGCTTAATGCAGGGAGATTGGACATTAGGCTTCTGAATGTCCTCATTCGCGCCCTTCGCAGAATCAGTGTGGTTGGTGACAAATGAGAGACCGCCCAGGGAATCCAGGACATAGGGGAGGTATGGATGATTGTGCTAGATTTGAGACTGTTGAGGGTCCTCTGAATTCTTCAAATACTTTTGATAGGCATAACCAATACCAAATATCTGATTATTTGAATTCGGATTCAAAGGACTCTTCTTATGCATAGGAATACCCAGGATGGGGTAACAAATCAGTTGAAATCCCAGTCGATCAGAAGGGTTCCTATGTCCAAGCACATGTTTTGGGTTCTACTTTCTGGTTGATACAGGTGCTACTCGTAGCACCTTGTCTAAACACTTGGTTCCAAGGGCTCCCCTGTCTGGCTTAACCATTATATCGATAGGTTTCGATGGGACACCTTCCCTTAGCCCACTGTCACAACCACTTGAATTTCATGTTGATAAATTTACTGCTCAATGTCCATTTCTGCTTTCCCCTAACACACCAGACAATATTGTGGGTCTTGATATGCTCAAGAATTTTAGGGCTACGATATGCTGTTCCCCAGAAGGTGTCCGCGTTATTTTGAATGATAACTATCCATTGGTTGGTAAGTCCTGTCTCATTAGGGAGGATATTGCATTGGCTTCACTCCCTGGTACTTTGTGGGCTACTTTGGACACTGATGTAGGGGTAATGGTTATTCCACCAGTGCATATTCGTGTCAAGGAGGGAGCTTCATTGCCAGGATTGCCTCAATACAAAATTTCTCGAGAAGGTGTAGAGGCCACTTGTACGCGTTGTTCATGATTTGATTGAAGTGGGGCTTTTGGAAGAAGGTCCTTACAATATTTGCAATATCCATATCCTTGATATTTTGAAGAAAGATAGTGATACTAAGATCTACAGGTTTATCATTGATTTACGAGAAGTTAACAAGAATGTAGTGCCATAATACCTGGTAGTCCCTGACATCATAACACTTCTTACTTTGGTTCCTCCGACTGCTACTACCTTCACCTTGATTGATTTGAAGAATGCTTTCTTCTCAATCCCTATTCATCCTGATAGCTGATATTTGTTTGGCTTCACTTTGAATAATTGATCAATTAGATTCTGAAGAGATCCCCAAGGGTATACAGAGAGTCCTAGTATTTACAGCAAAGAGTTGAAATGACAACTTGATTCTTTACCTGTGCAGACTGGGGTGGCTCTCATACAGTATGTTGATGGCATCTTGTTGGCCGCTGATATGCTTGAACAGTGTGAAGACGAACGCTGTCATTGCTTTCTTTCCTTGCATCACACCTAAGTATGGGCGAATTTTGCGAATCTGGCGTTCGCGAATTTGCGTATTTGCGAACTCGCAATCCGCAAAATCCGCGAATTCTCGCGAATTTGCAGATTTTTGGGGGTTTTTTTGTGTTCGCAAGGGTTTCTGCCAGTTCGCGAGGGTTTTGTACCAGTTTGCAATTGCGAACTTACTTGTCGGCACGCAACGGTCGCGACTATGTTGTTTCTACGTCTGGTTCATCATCACAGGTTCAGAGCACCCTCTGTTTCAACACTGCCACCCTCTGTTTCTCACATGCCACCCTCTGGTACATCAATGCCACCCTCTGGTTCATCATCATCACTGTAGATTATGGGGGGGGGGGAAGCAAGCACACCTGCCCTGCTTCAACTGACATGAATTAATTTGGGGTTGATTTATTAATGTGTCACTGTTTTAAAATTCCAGTCTGGCACCTGCTTCCTTATCTGTAATTTGCTTTCTGTTGCAGTGCAATTTTTTTTTCCAGGACCTTTGTGGCCTACTTGTAGCTATTCTATGAGCCTGCTGTGAGGGTCAGAGCAGGGTCATACAATTGTTGCAACTAGCAACTGAACTCTGGAGGGGCCCCAGTCAGGAAGCACTACAGGGAATGGTTACTAATGATGAGTTTGAACTTTTGCACCTGCTGAGTGCTTTCAGTTTTGCAAAACTCGTTTTTCTGCAATTTCGCGGGATTCACGGGCACGAACGTGTGCGAGATTGAATTCGGAAGCCGCAAATTTGTGCGAATATGCGATTTGTTTTTTTGCGGCGTGTTAGTTCGCAAGGTTTTGTGCGTTTTAGTGAGCCGCTTGTAGCGCCACGGCGCGAAGTTACCCTCACGGTCATTCACGGGCGCGGCCATCTTGTTTGCATGACCTATTTCCGTTTCCGGGCGCGATGTGTAATCTCGCAAAGTATGCAGCTTGCTAGTACAATTTCGCGTGTGTTCGCGAGGAAAATTTCGCGCCAACTTACCCACGCGGTCGTGAACGGGCGCGGCCATCTTGTTTCTCATTCATTGCTATGGTTCTGGGCATGCTTTTTCTATCCTCCCTGAATCTCTGCCATCCTTTGCTTGTTTGAAGTTTTTTTATCTATTTTACTTATAATCTATCCCTCTATTTTTCTATCTCTATATTTTTGAGTTTTCTGCTACTTTTGGTTAATTTTAAACTACTTTTTTAAACTCTTTTCTTTTCTTCTTCCTTATTCTATTTTCTTCCTTATTTAGCTTCCTTTCTGCCCAGACCATGGTAAAAGGAGCCGGGAACCATCCCGAGAAGGGGAAGGGTCCCGCACCCCGTGCCTGGCTCCCGTGGGGAGATCTCCCGGGGGAGTAGGTCGCACCCCGGGAGATCTTCAGCCCGGAGGAGGTGGCCGCACTAATTTTTTATGTTCAGCGCCTCCTCCCCAAGACCATCATGGCAGGCGGCAAGATCGCTTGCGGGCATGGGATCCTGGAGCGCCGGAAGCGGTGGGAGACGGTGTACCGGGCTATGTGCCAACACTCTCGGGTCCGGCGCACCTATAACCAGGCCACACACCGTTGGACGGATCGCCTGGACCGGGAACGCGATCTGCTCGACCTGCTCGGCCTTGAGATCCCCGGGCTTGGTAAGTAGTAGTAGCTATTTCTTTACCACTCTGTTTTCTCCTGCTCTGTGTGTTATTATATTGCAAATTTTTGTCTTTTTTACCAAGAGCATTAATGCTGCTGATTACATTGTAGGTAAATTATATTTCAAAATGTTCTGTACATTTCAGGTGCACTGCTCTCCTTCTCAGTAGCGTTGCTACTATGCTTATTTGTTTTTGATGTTGTGTTCATTTCATTGGCCTGTGAAATTATGTATGAGTGTAGTTTAAAGAACTGCGTAATGCTAGACACTAAGGGTCAGATTTTTAATTACCGGCGCGTCCCTGCAAAGTAGCAGGGATGTGCCAGTAATTGTGCGCCACGCCACCACCACCCATGGTGCGCCGTATTTACAGTGCGGCGCACCATGGGCCCAAAAGGTCACCAAAGCGTCACGCATCTGTGCCGTAAAGACGGCGCATTGCTGGAGTTGCGTCACAACAATGGCGCAGCTTCAGCAATGCTCTGGGGTGCCCTATCTCCCCAATGCTGCGTCAAGCCGTACGTCTGCTTCAAGCAGGCGCGGGGTTTGAGTCACGCATCATTGTCCTCAAAGTGACTGATTGAAATCTTGTAGATTTCCCTCAGCCACTTTTAGGATGCGTTCCTGCGCAGGAACACCCTCCCTTGCGCCGGAACACCCCCTGAGGGCGCAGGGCTTTACAACGTGATGCATCTCCCATACGCGTCACGTTGTTAATATACGCCGCACCATGGCGTCTCTTTTGTTCTGCCGCTGCGTCACAAAATTCACGCAACAATGGAGCAAAAAAGCAGCAAGGGGCTTCTAAATCAGCCCCTACAGACTCAAGTCCAGTCCTTCCTTTGTAAACAGAAATAGTGGTGGTGGATTGATAGTTTGATTATTTTAATGACTGGTTAATGTAGTAGGAAACTTTTTAGTGTTGTCGCTGATCTGCAATCACTATGGACTTTGTCTGTCACTTCGCGTGCAAATCAAGCAATACTAATAATGTAGTAGACCACATGAGATCAGTCAATATATCCCATGGAATAGTTGTCTATTTGCTATTTTGACAAAATATTTTGTTATTGTTCTTTTGAAATGTTTGATTTGGTTGACAAATATCATCCATGTTTTCTGGTCTTTCTTTCTTTCATGTTGTACATCAGCTCCCCCCAGGGGCAAGAGGACACAGGAGGAGGAGGCTGCTGTTCAACAGGATGCAGGCCAGGATCGGGCAGGCGAGGGCTCCTTTGCTGGCCCAGGTAAGTTTTAATTTTAATATAGAGTACCTATTTTTTCCTAGCGTTCCTCATTCAATTTTTTCTAAATCGTCTTGGATCTTCTTGTAGACTGTATCTAAATTCTTATCCTGCCTCGACTATGACTCCCTGTGGTATTACTAGATTATTCTTATTAGTGTGTCTGTGTAGCTAACTAAGATTGCACATTTGGCAATTCCACTGGACTCCCATTCTAGTCAGCAATAACTCTATGCACTGAGTGCAGTCCTCTGGGATTGTCCATAATGTCTTTTCAAGTCTTCTAAATGTTTATGCTTTGACAATTGCCATAAATAAAAAGGTGAATGACCACCAAGAAAGAATAGGATACTACATTACTTTTGGTTTGGATAGAAGGACAATCCATTCTACTACTGTTGCAGGGACAAATCTGCACAAACAGAACTATGGACACTAAATAATGCATTGCTTAGCTTATCAATTATAATAGGCGCTGTTAGATTTTCCACATACCTCAGTGATAACAGACTTTGTAGTTAAACCCCTGATCTCCTTACTGACTAGATAGTGTGGCAGAGTCATTTAGCTCCCAAAGTCACCAATAATTGATACCCAATGATGATTATCCAATGCAGGACAAGAGTATGGAGTCAGAGTCAAGAAGTGTCAGAGGCACGGACTCATGCTTGCAAAAATTGCAAAACCTTTAGCTCAGCCACTCTAGTCTGGAGGACCAAAAACAACAGAGTCTATTTAAGTTTAAAAGCTTCATTAAAAGTAAACACATTTATTAAAATCAAGTTTGTCATAAAACTAAACTTTTAACTGAAAATGGAAAAGTGCTTAGTGCTGACGATTAATTGAACACATTTCTTGTGGTCGAGCCGTGCTCTCACCTGGTTTGAACTTGATCTTGCTCGTGTTCTTAGAAGTCAAGCTTCTGTCTGTTAGGAGAAAAAGTGGTGCGTGTTAAAAATAAAAAGGAAGCATTCATCAGTTGTGCCAAAAAGTGCAGCAAGACAACAGCCTTCCCTGGAAAAAGGGACATTTTTACTTTAGAGTAGACAGTCACAAATTATTACATTGTTTTCTGTTTTTTTCACATTTCTTTATTCCTAGACCAAATATTCTATAATAGTGAGTGAGTGGTGTATTCTAACATTCTTAAATGTACTTTGTAGGTGGAACATCTGGTGGCGGGGCCAGCACGGAGGTGGTGGTGCTGTGCCGGACGACACCAATGTGCCTGTGAGGGTTCACACGGTGGTGGCGGGCAGAGGTAAGCTATATATTCCTTACTTTTTGAGATTGAAGACTGCAGAGTGTGCTTTCTGCACGGGTGTATTATAAATCAACCAGGTAGTAGCCTCCTCTAAATGTACTTCGACTTAGCTGTGAAGTTTTTGGCGAGAAAAATCCCAATCAGATCTGAGATGAACTTGATGGATGGGATGAACGAAAAGCGAAAGAAGGGTGTAAGTAAGTGTGAAAGGACAAGAAATTTAATGATAACTGGCAAAGGAGAATGATATGTGTTTGCTTGGTCCCCGAGGTGGCTGGGAAGGAAAGAATATGGTATGGTGCATTGCTGGGTGAATGATGAAGAAAGGATGGGTGGAAGGAGAACAGCCTGGGTGGGTGAAACAGAAACTGTATGTGTGCATATACTTAAATGGATGGATGCCTGGATCATGGTACTATCTGACTCTTAGATAGCATATGTGTATCTAGAGAGAGTAGACGGTCACTGGATGAACTAAGTGTTACTTTGAAGAGCATGTAACACCGCACCCACACGTCTGTTCCAGTGTAGGAAATGCAAGGAAAAGAAGTTGTAATTTTGTCCAAATACTGCCATGAATAGTAGCAGTAGTTTGTATTGCAACTGCAAGCGCAGCATATATCTGGTTATTACGGTGGACACTCTGTTGTGCCTTATGTTATCTCCTTGCCTGCTGCTCAGCCAGTATGAATGTGATGTCTGTGTGGAATGTTGAATGCTGGATGACAGAGTGAGTAGAATGTTAGTGTGCCTGGTGTGGATGTGGAATGACAGTTGATGAGAGAGGGCTGAGCAGTGACCATCCTGTTCCTGGTGGGGTTTTCCTCCTGTTCATCTTACTTGAAATAAAGAGCTTCAAGAAACTACCTGACTATCCATCATTTCATTCACTACATTTTGGCGACGAGGATGGGATCTGACAGAAGTCCGTTGCTCTAGGAGCTCCTCACCGTGCTGGCTCCAAGAGATTATGATGACGCAGTAGAGCACTCTAAGGGAGTTGGCGATTGTGCTGCGTGCGTCATCAAGAAACAGTCAGTCATTCTTTCTGGTCCTGTCAGCACGTCATTTTTGTGCGTGTGGATAACGTCTGGATCTGAGGTCAGAGTTTAACTCCTTGTAAAACATGGGCACTGCCTGTCTGGAGCTGTGGAAAAGAGAATTTCTGCATTCGCGGCATTTCTACATTCTTGGGACCTTCATGAGCAGTTTTCACGGAGCAGTGTTTAGGAAAAGAATTGTTTATCTCTTCAACGGAAAACGAGTCATTTGGAAAAGTGAACAGTTTTCATGCACCAAACAAGGTTATGCTGCCATCTAATGGATTATTTTAGTATTTATTTTCTAGTTCTTCATTGACTGTCCTAAGGTTTCCTGGAGCTTCTACTGTTTTAAAACACTGCACTTATTTAAAGGCTGTACTGCTTATGATAATTTTTACAAGTTTGTACTACTTATGATAATTATCCATGCAGTAATAAGGTTGCAGTGATGTTTAAATATTTATACAGCAATTTAGTAAGTCTGTTGTACTTAAAGTAATTCATACAGCTTTCTAGTAAGTCTGCTGTTCTACATTTATAATGTTCTACATTTATACAGATATTTAAGTTAGGCAGTGGTGTTTGAATAATTTATACAGCTATTCAAATAAGCCTGTATTACGTTTAATGCTTCATACAGTTTTCAAACTTGTCTGTTTTACGTTTAATGCTTCATACAGCAATTCAAGTAAGTCTGTGTTACTTTCAATGCTTTATACAGCGATTCTAGCCTGTATTACTTTCAATGCTTGGTACAGCAATTCGAGTAAGACTGTATTACTTTCAATGCTTTATACAGCAGTAAGTCTGTATTACCCTTATGATTTAATTAGTTGTTGTTACTTACATGGTACAAATTTAGTGGTGCAGATTTAGGTTCATGATTGGGTGCTTCTTGTATTTGCTGGTACTTTAGGTTTAGAGGTTATTTTCCTTAGGGTTGTTCAGAGCTGGTCTCTTTACATATCCAGTGCGGGGTGTGCGCGCGCCCTTCCCACTGTTTTTACCCTACGTAATTGTGCTTAGCATCAGCTTTACCTTTTATTTATCCGTACTCACTTTTATTGTGCTGTGCCTACGCTGCAGTGGTTATTCCATACATTATTGTGCTGTGCCTACGCTGCAGTGGTTATTCCATACATTATTGTGCTGTGCCTACTCTGCAGTAGTTATTCTATACATTATTGTGCTGTGCCTACTCTGCAGTGGTTATTCTATACATTTTGGTATTATTGCATTTTACAATTTTAATGTTCCCAAGGGAAGGGGATGTGTTTAGCTATATTTGCTTAGTCTATTTTCTTGGTTTCTCTTTTGCACTCTTTCCTTGCTGCTTATCTTTTACTCAGTCTTCCTTTCTCTTATCTTTGATATTCTGGTCTTCCTTTCCTTTCTCTTATCTTTGATATTCTGGTCTTATTTGGTAAATATATATATATTGCAAGTTTTATCTTTTGCTTCCTTTTAAATTGCTATGTATTATATTATTGTGTTTTATTTCCATTGAAGAAAAGGGGATATGTTGTGCCTTATGTTATCTCCTTGCCTGCTGCTCAGCCAGTATGAATGTGATGTCTGTGTGGAATGTTGAATGCTGGATGACAGAGTGAGTAGAATGTTAGTGTGCCTGGTGTGGATGTGGAATGACAGTTGATGAGAGAGGGCTGAGCAGTGACCATCCTGTTCCTGGTGGGGTTTTCCTCCTGTTCATCTTACTTGAAATAAAGAGCTTCAAGAAACTACCTGACTATCCATCATTTCATTCACTACATTCTCCCTACCTCTCTTAATTAAGTTTAGTTTAGTAGTAGTACGTCATTCATGTGTGGGTGTATCACTGTTCACTCAATAAAAAGCAAAGCACCTAAAGTCATCCCATATGTAATCAAATACATCCCATGTGAAGTGATAGATATTCAGATCATTTAGCTTCTTCATTTTCCTTTTCTAGTACTCATTTGCACTGTAGGGTGAAAGTTAAATTAATTAAGGAGTAGCCCTTTTAACAGAGTATTCTCAGTGCCACCCATAATAGAAAAGTAAGAGCTTCACCACCTGCATGTACTAAACCGGTACAGCAATGCAAGTCTGTCTCACTCATCATGGTGTGCGTCTGTTTTTCTCGGGTGCAAGTTCACTGGGCTGGCATTATGCCGGCTTGCATAAGATAACGTACCAATTGTCCTAAACAAGAGAGAAGAAGAAGAATAAGACTGGTGTACTGTCATAGTCGACTGTAATGGAAGTCCATAGTGCTCGTAGATTTTGTTCCTTAAACTCCCACTAATGGTAGAGCAAGGATGAAGATGTGGGAGGTTAGATGGATACTGGCCTCAGTAGTTATGTACTGTGCTTTCAAGTTGCTAGTTGTACTGTGACACAACTTTCTGCTTAATCATTTTGTGTTAATCTTAAGGAGCATTGGTTACAGACTATGTCTTTCTTTCTTCATATAGTTGCTCCTTCCAAATCAACAAAACCAACAAGGAAGGAGCGGGCTTGAATGGCCCAGCAATGGAGGCTGGATGCCACTGTCGCAGAATATCGGCGGCTGGTGGCCCCGGAGGAGGAGGACATGCAGTCTACTGGTACAACATCCACTGGGACTGCTGCATCCTCCTCCGTGCCCCCACGGGCTGCCAGCCAGCGCAGTGCTCCAGCGGTTCGGAGCCGGGCTACCAAAGGCAACCGCCACCGCCGAGTAGCAAAGACAGCAGCTGCCCCCCACAGGAGTTGCAAGGCACGCCAGCACCGCTTATGCCTCAGTGTGTCCTACCTGGAGCAGGAGGTCCTAACATATAAGACCTTGGTGGAGGGCCTCCGCTCCGACAATGCTACCCTCCGCAAGGAGTATGATGCCCTGGCCGCTAAAGTGAACAGCATCCTGCCGTAGTGTCCCTTGCCCCTTTTTTAGAGACTTTTGGGGGATGGGAATTGGGAGTTGGGTTGTTTTTGGGACTTTTGAAGGACAATCGGTGGGGTTAGGGAGGGTCTTGCGGGAGATTATTTTTTTAGGGCTACACAAATATACTTTTTGAAACTTTATCTGAGCATACCTGTTTTTTACTGCTTTTGAGTCTGGTGGGTGGGGGTTTAACAGTAAGTTTGTTTTCCTGAAACTCAAGTCTGTGTCATTTTCTTCCTTTAAGTGTAAATGGCTAAATGTTTTCAACACTAAGTGCCTCTCACAGAGTACGTGAATTCAAGAGTCCTAGGACTTTAGTAGTACTACTGTCAATCTCTTGTCTCTCCTAATACTCCATTATACTACCTCCCACCAAACACTTATCTTACCTGTAATTTGTGTTTGAAAGTAGGGCTAGGCCCAGGGCTGGCTCCACGGGAAATGGCGATTAAGGTTGTCAATCCTGGGCAGATGAAATGTCCTCATTGCGGTGGTACTAGTGGTGTGACACAGTGGCAGTTGCATGCCTATGGAAAAAAAGAAAATGAAACCTGGTTTGTCCTTACTGGAGCATTACAACGGTAAGATAGACAATATAGCAGGTGACAGTACACTAGAACAGTGCCACAATGTAGCCTAACAAATGGTAAAGTATTGAAAGTATAACTAGTACTTGCGTTGAATTTCTTTGACATTGGCTACTACTACAAGAAATAGTACTGAAGCTGAGTAAGTCTAGAATATATCCTCGGATTCCTTCACCAGCCTGTTGCTATGACCTTATCCTCCCCAGCAAGTGTGTGGAATTATTGCTTTCATTTAGTCACACATCAATCAAAACCACACAGCCCGGGGGAAGAGGGTTAGGGTTTGAAAAATGGATGGGAATGGGGGTTTCTTATTGGGTAGGTTTTGTTGAGAGAAGAAAAAAAAGCACAGTATGGACAAACAATAATTGAAGATAAAGAAATCTTTGGGTACAAAGCTACCCATAAATCTTTTAAGTGACATGAAGGAAGTGCATGCACTACTGCATGCATTGTTACTGAAAAGTAAGTAGTACTTTCGATAACCGTGAATGACAGAATGCGACAGTACAGGGCTGCAGCGTTTTCACTTGCCTATCTCTGCACTCAGAGAAACACTTTTTACATTAAATTAGGTTTAAAAAATAGCCGAAGTAAAACCTATAGAATGGCTGTAGGGATCAATTTAGAAGCAGAGAGAGATCCAAGAAATGCAGAGTCACACTCATAGAAGTTCACGGCAATAACATTACTTAAAAAAACATTGGAAAAGAATGGATACTGTATCTGTATGTTGTTGTAGTTGTCCTGTTGAGTTTGGTAAGTAAGTTGCACGCATCAAACCATTCCTCTTATTAGCAGCACTCTTCCATTCCAGCTGACGCTCCATCCATCAATGTTGGTGACCAGAAGACACCCTGTCCACTGCCTGCCTGGCGGATGCTGAATTGCGGCTCGCTATTGTGAAGCCTGACTCCATCCTTTTTTTCCCATTGCACAGACTGAAACCCGGCCTGTATTTATTGATGGAAAAACAGGAAGTGATATTAGAACACCACTGACAAATAAATATAAGGTATGTACGCTGTGTAGTGCAAAAAGTCACACTTTGAGTTTCCTAATAGACAGTGCAATATTTTTGAAAGTGCGTACTCTGTCTGAGTCTCCTTTTGAAGGATAAATAAGTGTGGGCAAATTAATTTAGCGGATCTTTCCCCTCAAGCTAGGTGTACTGTAAACTGTGTTTTAGAACAAAATTAGACCTTCCCAGCAGTGCTCCCACACAGACCCTTACCAAATCCAGTCGCAAAAATGTAGAAGACCAAGAATCAGATCTCAAAAAACGAGGCCTAGTAGAAAACTGGTGACAAAACGTACTTTGAAAGTAAAAGTAGGCCCAAATAAACTGTTACCCACCGTGGATTGTATTCAAACCACTTGCAAGCAAGCAAAAGTATCCATACCCAGCATCGCTCCAAGACTCGCAAACCCCCCCCACAAACAGTCCCCCACCCAAATACATCTGCCTGGGATGGGGGATGCTGGGGGACTTGTTGATGCTCCTGCATGTCTCCTTGTGTGTGTGGTGTGCCTTCTGTGTGTGTGGTGGGGTGGAGGCCCTGTGGGCTGAGTGGACGGGCCATGCCTACCTGTCTGCCTGGCTGGTATCTTAGACAATTGGGTTCTGGCTGGTGCGTCACTACGGTGTGATGTCCGTGGGCTGGCTGTGGTGTTGCATGGGTGGCGTGTGCCTGATGGGGGGTGATTGTGCTGAGGTGGGACTGGTGTGGGTGCACTTGTGTGTGTTCCTGTCCCCACCAGGGTGTCTGGTGTGGACAGGTACCAGTGTTCATGCTTGCTGTAGCGTGGTATGTGTGTATTGCATGCTTGTGTACCTGTGGCGGCGTCCACGACGGTGCATGACTTGCTGGTAGTGAAGTAGGAATAGGGCCGGGAAGGTGTGTAGGGCTGGGTCCATGGCGGTCGGGTCCGTGCAGTGAGTCTTGTGGCAATGCTTTCCCTCTCCGTTGTGGTGCTTCCGCCGTCTATGAGATGGAGGTGTTTCCGCTGCGGTGTTCTGGTTTGTTTGCGACATCGTAATATTGCGGACGGTCGGGACGTCATTCCGCACGGCGGTGAGCCTGGATTGGCTCCGTTCGACGTGGTGTCTGGTGTGTTCCAGCGGCGGTTCATGTTTTTACACAGCGGACGGTAAACGTGCCCAGTACCCCTTCCTAATATGGTGGACGGAAGACCTGCTGCTGGCGAACGATGAGGCGCATTTTCCGCCTCCTCCAGCCCAGCGGTCATGCATCCGTCCACCATCCTAATCGGCCCCTTAGTTTGGATTTTTGGATTTTGAAAGACACAGCAGTGTAATCTATTCTCAGTTTCAAAATCCAAACCAGATTGCTTTTCCACATGCAAGTTAGCATCTCCCAATGTGGAAAAGCAATACCGGCTCCTGAAGGACTCGGGGAGCCGGCGGGACCGTGGATGCATTGTGGCTCCCACCACGGGCCCAAACATTTTTTATAAGACCCAGGGGATAGGGTCCCTGGGGATATTAGAAAATACTGATTGGGGACAATTTTTTTACGGTAAAATTAAAAGTAAAATTCACACGCGCAGCCTCAGTGTGGTCCCCTGGTGTGTATGCACTGGATGCATGACTCATAATCTGTAGGGTGCGTGACTCCAGCACCTTTGGTGCACAACTTCTACGCGTTTGGCAGCCGGAATAGCTTTTCCACATGGGGAACTTCTAACATGCAGCTCCCCATGTGGAAAAGCAATCTGATTTAGATTTTGAAAGAGAAAACAGATTTCCTTGCTATGGGAGGGTGGGATGGAAACCCAGGGACACTGCAGGAGCTGGCCCTCCCACAATACATAAAGCCCCGGGAGTGGAGGTCCCCGCGGCTTTGGGGACCTTGGACCCCTCCCTCCACCATTTTTTTTTTGCCCAGGGGGGGACGATCCCCAGGGCTGGGGGGCCCTCTGGGCCCCCATAAAATTGAATAATTTTGCCCCCCATATTTAGCCCCTCGGGGGCTTATTATAAAAAAATCTCCGTTTTATTTTATGTATTTTACGGCAGAGTCCGTGCACCCTACACGCATCTGCTGTGTCTTTTTGTAAAAAAAATTGTGGGCCCTGGGGTTCCTTTTGGGACCCCCTAAGCAGGTCTAGAGGGTCAAATTATTTCTACCCTGCCCCCTTTCTACTTTTTGCACACATATTTCACTGACTTCCTCAGCCGTGCTTCTACCAAGGCACAAAATGGCTGGCAACAGTTCCTGGTTTCGAATGTCGACAACCACTTGACAGCCAATTAGCATTCAGCGTGTGATCAGAAGCGTGCACTTATGGTACGAGGATGATGAGCTGAGACTCTGTGGATCCACCGCGCCCATAGCTATATCAATGAATTTAACTGTAATTGTCTTAGTAACTACTGAACATATTGACACCATTTAAGGAAAAGGCAAAAGTCTGAATTGAGGAGTACCTCTTTGCCAAGTTTGGGGTAATTCCGTTCAGCCGTTCGGGCTGTAGCTGTGGCTAAAGTTCCTATGGGAAATTGCACTTGACGAATCACCATGAAACTAGTGGGGCACTCCGTTCCGCTCCTATCCTGAAAGTCTTGGGGTGATTCGTGAAGCAGGGGCCATGAAAAAAGGGGGTCCCAAAACGTGTTTTTCCCATGCAATTTTCCATAAGAACCGTTCATCGCAGCTATAGCCCGAACTGTTGTATGGAATTCCACCAAATTTGACAAAGAGGTAGTCCTTGGTTCAGACTCGTGCCTTTTACTTAAATTGTGTAAATTTGTTCAGTAGTTCCTGAGAAAACCACAATTAAAATAATTATATATCCCATGGGCGTATATACAACTTTGGAGACTGTGGGTGGAGCCCCAATGTCCCTATAGTCCCATCCATCTCCCTGCATCCTGCAGAAGCCGTCATTACTTTTGCACATGAGGACCTGCTAATATGCAGCTTCACGTGGGGAAAAGCAATCTGCCTTGCATTTTAAAAGAGAGAGCAGGTTTTCGTGTTTTCTCTTTCAAAATGCACACCAAGTTTGCTATGGCAGGGCAGGAGCCTCGGCTCCCACCCTGCCATAGCAAACAGCAGTGTAGACAAAATCATCTGATAAGACAACAAAGGATTTTGAAGTCGGATGTATGATGTTACAATGCATACTTTTACAATGCATACCTTTACAACGCATTTTTTACAATGCACATCCATTACAACGCATTCCATTACAACGCATGCCATTACCACAAATTTTTTTAAACTACCTTTACAACGCATTCCATTACAACGCATATTATTATTATTATTATTATTTAATTTTATAGAGCGCGTAGTCACCCGTAAGTATCCCAGCGCTAAGATCAGTACAACTGGGGGTCAGCGGGGGCAGGGAGGGAGACAGGTTAAGGAAAGAGGTGGGTTTTCAATTGCTTCCTGAACCGTAGGTAGTTGGGTTCAGTTCTCAGGTGGTGAGGTAGGGCGTTCCAGAGGCGTGCGGTGTGGACCAATAAGCGTCTTCCTCCTGTTCGGGCCTTCTTAACTCTGGGAGTGACGATGAGATGTTCCTGGTCGGAGCAGAGGGATCTAGGGGCTTTGTATGGTTTGATACATTTTTTCAGGCTTGGGGGGCCATTGTTTTGCAGCAGTCTGTGTGCCAGGCAGAGGGCCTTGAACATCACACGTTCTCTCACCGGAAGCCAATGGAGACGCTTCAGAGCTGGTTTGGCCGAGGCTCTGGCAGGGGTGTTAGTGAGGATCCGGGCAGCTGCATTTTGGACCCTTTGTAATTTGTTCAGGGTTGCCTCTGGGGCCCCTAAGTAGATGGAATTACTAAAGTCGAGCCTAGAGAGTATCAGGCCTGAATCAGCAGTTTTTGAGAGTTGTGGGGGACTAGGGGCAGGATCTTTCGAATTGACCTGAGCAGCCCAAAGCACGTCCCGGCTACCTTTTTTGCTTGTGTTGCGAATGATAGATCCTTATCGAGCCAAACACCCAGGCTTTTTACCTCTGGTTTCGGATCCTACCTTTACAACGCATACCATTACAACGCATACCATTACATTGCATGTATGGTAAGTATTGGATAGTGTAGGGGTAAAAATTACTATTCTAACTCCAGGAGGGTTCAACAGTAGGGTAAGTGTTGGATAGTGTAGGGGTAAAAATTACTATTCTAACTCCAGGGGGTGTAATAGTAGGGTAAGTGTTGGATAGTGTAGTGGTAGAAATTACTATTCTAACTCCAGGGGGTGTAACAGTAGGGTAAGTGTTGGATAGTATAAGGGTACTATGCGTTGTAATGGTATGCATTGTAATGGTATGCGTTGTAATGACAAGAGTTGTAATTGTATGCGTTGTAGTGTCATGCGTGGTAATGGTTGCGATGTAATGGCATGCGTTGTAAGGGATGTTGCGTTGTAATGAGTGCTTTGTAATGGCAGTGCATTGTAAAAGTTGCATTGTAAAGGTTGTTTCCCTTGAAGTCTATTATCGCAGTTTGCTGCTGCTAAAGGTGCGTTAATTTAACGCCGTCCTTGTAAATATGTTTCCAAGTTTTGGAATGTCGACATTCCAGTCTTCCATTTAAATAGCCAAATTATTTAATGAAGTGCACACTGTGAATTGTGAAACAACAGTGTCTGATAGGGATCGATGAAGAATTGTCCATTGTTGAGAACAGAATTGTACATGAGGTTTTGTAACGCCAGTGGTTATGACTCGTGCCCTCTCTTGAATTTAATTTGAAGAGTTGTGTACTTGTTTTGCTGCTAATGTACACAGTGTTCTCTGGTCTCATTTTGTTTTTCCTTCTGTCATGTAGAGGACCCTGGGTAAATATAACATCTTCTGTACAGCCAGCACCTTTGAACCCTACCCCCAAACTGCTTATTGCCTGTTACCATAGTAACAGTTCATGGAACACTTAACTGAGCACACAGGTCACAAGTTCAGCCCACAATGTTGCTAATTCAAACAGCAAGCGTGCTGGACTTTTAAAATGTTTCCATATGAACCGTTAATTGCAGCTATAGCCTTTGGTAAAGAGTTAGCCTCAGTATTACACTTCTAGTTATGAACATCATTTTGACTTTTGATTTTAAAATGTTCTCTAAGCAGATGATTATCATACTAAATAATAGTAAAATGTTGTCAGAACAAGAAGAGGTATACACTCAGTTTGGTTTTTTAAATTATGTTTTATTAAAACAGAAATAAATAAAAACAAACATAACTTTAATAAAACAGAATAATGAACTAAATGTGAGATGGACTCCAGTGGTAGGAGCGTAGATAACCTGCAAAACAGAAATGAAAATAAGTCTTTAAAATAAGATCTATGTTTTTGAATGAGGTGGGAGATTACATCATTACAGAAGGCAAGATAGTTTTTTCTCATATGCACACTCAGGGTAGTCACCCCTCCCACAGAATCACCCTCAACAGGAGTTGGTAGGGCTGCACTGCTTGAAGGCTTAGGCCTATCTCATGATATAGATGGTATTTAGAATGAGATGGAGATGTGACTGAAAGAGGTAAAAAATCACAAATTAACACAACACATGGCAATATTGCTTATTCACACGTGTGCAGTGTGCCTGATACATCCCACCCCTCTGGTAGACCAGCGCTGAAGAGGTGTTTTTAGGGAAGGGCCTGCTGGCTCACATCTACAGTAAGGTCCAGCAGGTCTTCAAATTGATTCAGAGATGAGACAGAATTAGGTGAGAGATCACGTTATTATGCAGGACAATATTATTTATTTTGCAGCGCGTTTAATTGGAGGCATTGTGTATCTAGGCCGCTTTGCTTACCTTTTGAAACACTGCATCTAGCAGTGGTTACAACTTGGATTCTGGTTTGGATCTATACTGTAGACAGTGTTACATTCAGCCTTGATTTATTTATCTGAATTGTGGACAGTAGGGTTCATAACTTGAAAAGAGAAAGAGAAACAGTGTGAGAGACAGGAAGAGAGAGAGAGAAAGGGAGAAAGAAAGACATTGAAAGTGTGAGAGAGAAAGCAATAGATGGAATAGGAGAGGTAGTGTTGATACTGGAGAAAATCTTCACATCTCATCTGTTTGCCTCCAGTGTGTGTCCAACCATGTGCCAGGTTATAGTGCACTAAGCATGGGCGAATTTTGCGAATTCGCGATCCGCGAATTTGCGGATTTGCGAATTCGCGAACCTCAAAATTCGCGAATTTGTGCGAATTTGCGGATTTTTGTTTTTTTGCATGTTCGCGGGGTTTTTTGGGTGTTCGCTGGTTTTTTTGCGTGTTCGCTGGGCTTTTTGCGTCTTCGCGAGCCGCTTGCATAGCGAAGTTAACCATGCAGTCGTTTCTGGGAGAGGGAGAGAGAGATAGATAGATAGATAGATAGATAGATAGATAGATAGATAGATAGATAGATAGATAGATAGAAAGAGAGAGAAAGAGAGGGAAAGAGAGAGGGAGAGAGAGAACGAGAGAAAGAAAGAGAGGTCGGATCTCTGAAGGGCCAGATTCCTGAGTTGCCCCTACAGAACATACAGCTTTTTATTTTTAGCAAAATGCATAAGAAAATTGTGCTGTAAAGGTCTCTTTTAGTTTAACTCCTCCTGACAACTCAAAATGGGTGTATTTGCCATCCTCTCCCTTCTTCCTGTTTTTTATATCTGTAAGTGCTTCCTGATGAGGTTTAATTCCTTGGACAGGTGCCTACTTGTAACTATTCTCTGACCCTGCTTCAAGGGTCAGAGCAGGGTCAGAAAATAGTTGCAAGTAGGCAACGAGGCGCCAGGAAGCAATTAGCAGCAGGTGTCCAAGTTGAAGTTAATTTGTTTGTAATCCTTTTGTAAAAGGTTACAAAGAAATTAGGTTCAATTTTTGCACCTGCTGCTGTAACCCTTGCTTGGCTGAAAATTCGTCCCCGCTGATTCGTGGATTTTTCCGCAAATTTTACGCCCACCCTTATAGTGCACCCTCAGGTTTAGTGATCTTAAAGATAGCATAGAATTAGTAATTGCAGAGTACAGACAACTACACACGTATATCTCTGTGTTACGCCTTTGAACACTTAGGCTCCTGCATTACATCAACTTCCATTGCAAGAAGGTGTCTGTGCGCTCTTTTCCTCCCAGGGTGCTATACCCCATGCACTCCTACTGCATAGCGGTGAGTTCTCATTACTCCGCACCCAGACTGCTGCACCCCATCCACTCCCAGTGTCCAGAGGTAAGTGATCGTTCCTGCACACCTAGACTGTTGCAACCTATCCACTCCCACTGCCCCAAGGTGATTGTACATTCCTATGCACTCAAGTTGCTGTACACTATCCACTCTCTCAACCCACAGGTGACTTCTCGTTGCTTTGAAAACAAGCTTCTCTGCTCACCTTGTGTCACTGGCGTGTTTCAGAGAGGGTCCACCACGTGTCCAAGCAAACTTTTTAGTTGTTGTTACGATGGCCACGCATCATCGCAGATTCCTCAAATGTTGAGCTTTGGAGGTGTTGGGGGAGGATGCCAATTAGTGAAACGCAACCTGTTAGATAAAAAGAAGATAAGATTGTGTGTTATTTTTTTCATGAAATGAGAGAGGAAGAGAGAGAGTGAGAATTGCCTCAGAAAAGAATATTCGCTGCTCACCTTTCTCTTACCGGTGTGTCTTCCACCACTTGCCGAGCATAGTGCACCTTGAAGCTCCACATCTAAAAGATAGCAAAAGAAAAATGTTATTTATGTATTTTATGAATTTATAAAGTTTTATATAGCATGAACTTGACACACAAGGGTATCTAAATGCTTTACAATATAACATAATTGAACATTAGAGGTTGAAGTGGTGGGCATACATTCAGTGCTGGCCATAAAGCAAACGTGGCAAGTTATAGTAAATAAATAGCTTAGGTGACTAGTAGTCAACAAAAAATGATGCACAAGGGAGGCAGAGCCATTCACATTATACACTTTTTCAGCTTTAGAAGGTTGAGGTAGTAAAGGTACAATTGGTATTTGCAATTCAACACAAAAAAGTAGATAATAGAGAAGTGTGGCTCAATGGTTAGAGCAGCAGACCCTGATGCAGAGGTCTGGCCTGGGACTAGGTATGGGCGGAAAATCCGTTTCGCTCGCGGATTTTGCTGATTTTCGGGAAATCCGCAATCCGCGAGATTCGCGAATCTCCCGCAAAATCCGCAAATCCGCGAGCAGCGGATTTTGCTCGCACTGCTCGCACTGTTCGCGTGAGTTCGCGGCTTCCCAGTACAACTTCGCGCCCCGCGAATAAGTGCTAAATTGCAGAAATACGATCTTAGCAAAACTGAAACTACTTGCCAGGTTCAAAGGTTCAGGCTCATCATTAGTAGCCATTTCCTGTAGTGCTTCCTGAGGGGCCCCTCCAGAGTTCAGTTGCCAGTTGCAACTATTATGTGACCCTGCTCTGAACCTCAGAATAGTTACACATATGCCACAAAGGTCCTGAATTACAGCTAAGGGAGACAAGCAGGAGCCAGGCTGGAAGTTAAAATCCATTAATGAGCCCCTAATTCATTATTGTCAGTTGGGGCAGGGCAGGTGTTGTAACTAATTTTGCAACAATGAAAGCACTTAGCAAGTGCAAAAGATCACTAATCAGGGCGCACTAAGGAAGCAGGTGCCAGCTAAAAAAATATTCTGTGACACATTAATCAGCCCCAAATTAATTCAGGTCACTTGAGGCAGGGAAGGTGTGCTTTGCTTTGCCGAAAATAATGTACACTGGACAACCAGAGGGTGTGGTGATGAAACAGAGGGTGGCATGGGTGGGCCAGAGGGTGGCATGAGTAGTCAGAGAGTGGCAGTGGTGACAGAGAGTGGCAGTGATGAAGAAGAGTGTCCCAAACAGGATGGACACGTAGAAACAACAAGTTCGCAAAACTTGCGACCCGACAGGTAAGTTCGCAAATTGCGAAATTGTAAAAACCCTCGCGAACTGGCAGAAACACGGGCGAACACAAAAAAAAAAATCCGCAAATTCGCGGGAATTCGCGGATTTTGCGGATTGCGAATTCGCAAATCCGCAAAATTCGCGAACGCGAGATCCGCAAAATTCGCCCATGCTTACCTGGGACCAGGGCTCAATTCAATATCCAGACTGCTGTGTCGCATCTACTTCCTTCGGTGTGCTAAGTTTCACTGCTCACCTTTTAGCAGACAGAACACCTTGTATATCATGTAGTCCTGCTCTCTCACCAAGAAGTCTTACATTTGGTGCTACGTCTTGATTTTGCAATGGCAAAGGACATACTTGTGCACCCATCATCATCGCAGGTTCCTCACCCACTCAGTCCTTCTGGTACCACTAACTCAGTGTCCAAAGAGGCCACGTATGTGGTAGTGGGCCCCCCTGTTCGGTAGTTTGGGTCTACATGATGTTGTAAATAAAACAGCGATAAAGTTAAGCATTAGCTGAAGTTATGATAATGAGCCATTTGTTGTGTTTTCCGCTCTAACTCTCGTACTGGTCAGACTCCATTTGTTTTCCTGTCCTCCATCTTGTATGCTACATATTGCCATGTGCCCGCCATGTGACGAGTCCTACCTCTTCGCTGATCACCCTTAGGATCTGCCCAGCAACAGTCTATAAATAGACTGCTTTGTGTGTCTAGCACATGCTCCGTGGAACTCACATCTGTCTTTGATCAGCGTAGATAGGAATGTGCTTTTTGCAGGCTTTGAGAACCGTTAACTCCGCCCATATAAAGATCCTGTTCAGAAATGTCCATATATGGTCATAAATCATGCTCTGTGTTGTACCCGCCCACCTATGAACCCCTTCTTTGTGAATAAAAGGGGGCTATGTACTTGAGTTCTTTGTGCTACCCTTTACAATACCGAAGAGTGTTGTGTAGGCTGTAGGACCACCTTTAAAGGTTTATTAAACTATGTTTTTTGTTTCCAGTTTCCGTGCCAACTTCTTTCCATAGTCTGAGGACTTCATGTACAGAAGGGCAAACCCTTTGCACTGACGGGCCTTGATGAGGTCTGTGTACATCAATTGGCGCCCGTCATGTGGGGCTCATCGGCGACTCGGATGCTCGAAGGATTGGTCGTGACGAAGGATTGGAACCTTGCCAGGGACGTGATCACTGCCAGCGGTGTTTTTAGTCCTGGCATCCCGAGGTATTTTTTCCCTCCCTTCCCATCTGACCATCTGGGTGGTGCCGGTCCTCGACTGAGTCGGTTTGCCGTGCAGTGGCCATTTGGGCGAATTTGGCACTTGGCAGTTGGATTCTGGACGCTCTTGATTGGTATGAACCATCGTACGGTACTTTCTGCCAGCCTTTGGTAGTCTGGGTTGGCAAGGCAGTTTTAGGATACACTTGCTGTGACTAATTTGTTGGGAGTGACTAGTCATATGTTTGGTTTGGATTTGGGATATATGCGTTGCAACACATATATGCAGGCAATGTGGAGATATTTCTCCTGACTTTTGGATTTGAACGGTGCAACGTTTTAAGTGGCATTTTGATTATAATATTGCATATTTTGCACTATTTTTGACATGCCTGTTTATTAGCGCACTCCGTAAGTGGTGCTGCTGTTTTTGAAATGGATCCGGTTAAGACTTGAGGAATCACAGCCGGCTCCCCGGAAGGGACGCCGAATAGGGATATGTATGTGAAATTTGGTCTTTCCCCTATAATGTACAGCACATTATGGAGGAAATACACGAATAAGGATCCTGAGTTACGTTGGCCTCTGTATGGATCATTTGATTTGCGTAAGATTGAGTATGTGGAGCAGTGTATGTGTAAGAGACGAGTGAGGCAAGACATGTTTGCATGCATGCGTATGTGGGTGACAGAAGTGCGTGAGCGCGAGAAAGCGCTGATTGAGAGGGAACAACGAAAGAGTGAACGTGAGAGAGCGCAAGAATTGAGAAAGCGTGAAGCAGGAATTGGAAGAAAAGCAGGAAAAAGAACGCAGATTGCAGATATCTGGCCAGTATGCTGTTCGTCAGCCTCTTTATCCTGTCCTTAATAAACATGATGATGATTTTTCGTTATTAGATTGTTCTCCGTCTATGTACGCTGGTCCGTCCGCTCCGAGAGGAGGAGGTCAGGATTCTAGATCACCTTCAGAAAAGGTGGATACGCGGTCTATGTTATCAAACGATCGTATGGCTGACCTCCGAAAGATTGCTTATCGGGTTAACAAGGCTACTGTTTCTCTTTCCAAGTTACTGCAGGATCTTGAAAGATGTCAGGATAGGGAGAAATTATACTTTGCTGAGACTCTTTCTGATGAAGTTGTTACATCTTTTCGGAAGTATTCCGATGTTCTTGAACCTGATGATGTGGTAGCTGATTCTAAAGAATTGCGTAAAAGTCTTCTTCTTCCTTCTCAGGTGCCTGATGCGGTCTGATGGCTGTTTGCGTTGCGGGACGAGATGCTTCGGGATGAGGCACAAAAAAGGAAGGCGGAAGAGGAGAAAACGAATCCGAGCGGTGGCGGGAAGTAGTCATCCATCTTTCATTCAGATAAGATCGATGCAGTGCATGTTAAGCCTATGCGAGAGGCAGCGCCATTGTACGTTCCTCCTAAAGGAGCGGGTACTAGTTCGGATAGAAGTTCTCCTGATGCAAAAGGGTATTTTATCTATAATTGGGTATATACTCCTTGGAATAGAGTGGATGTTATGGCGTTAAAAGCTGCATTACCTGATCCACGAAAGAACCCTGCCGCCTTTTATGAGGAAGTCGAGGGGGCCCTAAATTCTTGTACTATGACCCTGGCCGATATAGATTTATTTTTTGGACTTATATTACCCCCAGATATGTGGAGATCTGTGCGGAAAGTAGACAATCTTGTACTCTTTAAGGCCAAATGGACGGATCTTGAAGATGAGGATAGAGGCAGGAAGCCTGCGCAAAAACCACCCCAGTCGATTTTAGATCTTCCTGCTGCCATTTTAACTAAGCTAAAAACGATTATCCCCCTAAAAAGATTGATTGGACTATGTTAGCATCATGTAAACAGAAGGTAGATGAATCGGTCTCTGACTTCTTTACACGATTTGAGGAAACTTTTCATGATTTCAGCGGTCAGTCGCTTACGGACGACACAGGCCGACATCTTTTTGTTGATAAGTATGTTGCGAATTAATTGCCAGGAGTGGCAGCTCGGTTGAAAGCGAATGAAAGCTCCTAGACAACTTCCTCTCCAGCATCCCTCCTGCCGATGGCTCAGTATTATGAGCGTCACGAATTAGAAGCGAAGGGTAATGAAGGAAAGAAGTCTAAGGATTTGAAAACGAAGGTTATGTTACCACAAGTTTATGGACCGCCCCGTAGAGGTACTGATAGGGGAGGTCGAGGCTCTTCTGGGTCGTCTTTTGACCGTTCGGATTTGGCGAGGGATCAATGTGCATATTGTAGGCAGAGGGGCCAATGGGGGGAGGGAGTGTCCATTGTTGCGCGCACAGCGGCAAGAGCGTGGTCAAGGACCGATGAGACATAGAGGGGGCTTTCCAGGCCCCAGGGGCAACACGAATGATCGTGCTAAGTTTGATTCTACTATGCGACCGCAAGATGGGTCTAATGTCTTTGATCGACGGAGTCAATGCCAAATATCTGATTATGCATGCCCTGAATGTCATGCTTCACAGTATGCATAGGATTGCGTAGGATGGGGAAAGTAATCAGTTGAAGTACCAGTGGATCAGAGGGGTCCTTATGTTACAGCACATGTTTTGGGTTCTACTGATCGGTTTCTGGTTGATAAAGGGCTACTTGTAGCGCCTTGTCTAAAGAATTGGTTCCGAGGGCTCCCCTGTCTGGCTTAACGATTACATCTATAGGGTTCGATGGAACGCCTTCTCTTAGCCCACTATCCCATCCTCTTGCACTTCACGTAGATAGGTTTGTTGCACCATGTCCATTTTTGCTCTCCCCAAACACGCCTGATAACATTGTGGGGTTGGATATGCTCAAGCATTTTCGGGCCACAATACGATGCTCCCCTGAAGGAGTATGTGTTATTTTGAACGACAGTTATCCTGAAATGGAGAGAGTGTATACGATTAAAGAAGACATTGCATTGGCCTCTTTACCTCGTACCCTGTGGGCTACTTTGGATTCTGATGTGGGACAGATGGTCATTCCCCCGGTGCACATTACTGTAAAGGAGGGAGCTGTGTTACAGCGCCTGCCTCAGTATTGTATCCCACAGGAGGGGGAGGAGGTGCTTATTCAGATTGTGTAGGACCTTATTAAGGTGGGGGTTGTAGAAGAGGTTCCATACAATGTGTGTAACAGTCCCATATTACCAATCTTGAAGAAAGACACTGACACTAGGATTTATCGATTTATTATCGATTTACAAGAGGTTAATAAGATAGTGATACCTCAATACCCAGTGGTTTCTGATATTACGACACTTCTTACTCTGGTTCGGCCAACTGCAACAACGTTCTGTTATAGACTTGAAGAACGCTTTCTTTTCGATCCCTATTCATCCTGACAGCCGATATCTTTTCGGATTCACTTTGAATAATCGATCGTATAGATTTTGAAGAGTTCCTCAAGGCTATACTGAGAGTCCTAGCATTTATAGCCAGCCGCTGAAACGGCAATTGGATTCTTTTGTTCTACCTGAAGGTATGGCGCTTATACAATATGTTGATGACATCTTGTTGGCGGCCGGTAGCCCTGAGCAATGTGCGGATTGTACCTTGTCTCTGCTTGCCTTCCTGGCATCACACAATCACAAAGTATCAAAGAAGAAGTTGCAATATTGTAGACCAAAGGTAACCTACTTAGGTCACCATTTGTCTAAGGAGGGGTGTGCACTTACACCAGATCGTATTCAAGTAATTTTGGATACACCAACACCCTCTACGCAGAAGGATGTTCGAGCTTTCTTAGGTCTTACTTCCTTTTGTAGACAGTGGATACTGGGTTTTTCACACATAGTTAAACCACTGTTAACGCTTTTGACAAAGGATTCTCCAGTTCCCCTTCCCTGGACAAATGAGTGTGAGAATGCTTTTCTGCAATTACGACAAGCCCTTTGTTCAGCACCAGTGTTAGCCACCCCTGATTATATGAAGCCTTTTACATTGTATGTACAAGAAAGAGATGGATGCGCATTATCAGTTTTAGTGCAGATGCACGGTGACAAACAGCGCCCTTGTGCATACTTCTTGGCAGTACTTGATCCTGTTGCTCGAGCGTTGCCTGGTTGTTTTCGCTCGGTCGCCGCAACAGCTGTGTCAATACGTCAGAGTGAAGGGATTGTTTTATCTCATAAACTGATGGTGTTGGTCTCCCATGCTGTTGATGCCCTTTTGAATCAGACAAAGACACAGCACTTAACTAGTGCTCGTCTAACAGGATATGAGCTCCTCATATTACACTGAAGAGATGTGCAACACTAAACCCAGCCACGTTGTTGCCATTTCCGGTGACTCAGCCTGAGGTGCAAGAAACACATGACTGTGTCTTTGTGACTCAGGAATAGACAAAGGGTCATATTGATTTACAAGATACGCCCTTTACAGATGTGGATGGAGAGTTGTGGGTGGATGGGTCTTGCTTGAAGTTACCAGATGGTACTACATCAGCAGCATATGCAATTACTACGTTACACACAATAGTGGAAACAGCACTCATACCGCAGAAATCAGCCAGGCAGCGGAACTGATAGCATTGACAGGAGCATGTGAGCTTAGTGCAGGATTATGTGTGAATGTTTATATGGATAGCCGCTATGCTTTTGGAGTAGCACATGATTTTGGGCCACTCTGGAAGGAAAGGGGCTTTTTGACATCACATGGAGCACAGATAATGTACGGAGAATTAGTACATAATCTTTTGACTGCATTGACGTATCCAAAGAAGATAGCTATAGTGAAATGTAGCGCACACAAGAAAGTAACAGATAAAGTGGGAGAAGGCAATGCTTTTGTAGATCGAGTAGCACGTGAAACTGCGATGCAGCCTGACTCCACTCCAATGTACGTTGTGAAGTCACAAGCTGAGCGGTGGCTTGATGCTAGGAAGGAGGTAATAAAGATACAGAGGACCGCTTCTGATAAAGAGCGGGAGCAATGGTCCAAGGATGGAGAGTTGTATGATGAAGGTTGTTGGAGAAATAAGCAGATGGATAAGTGGAAGTTACCCATAGCTTTTGTACAACCTAGGGTTCAGATGGCACGTGGGCTAGCACATGTTGGGGCTTCAGCAATTGTGAGATTGCTTACGCAAGTTTGGGAGCATCCAGAGATTGCTAGTACGGCTAAGAGAGTAGTACAGACCTGCATGATTTGTCTTAAGTACAATCCAGGAAAAGGGACACGAACTACAGCAGTAGGATTTGCAACACCTACTGCCCCCTTTGAAGTTTTGCAAATGGATTATATTCAGTTTGAACGCTGCAACAATCTGAAATATGTTTTAGTTGTGGTTTGTGCATTCAGCAAATGGATTGAAGAATACCCTACGAAAGACAATACTGCAATTACTACAGCAAAGGTGCTATTGAAGGAATTTTTTCCTTGCTATGGTGTTTGTAGGTTGCTGTGGAGTGACAATGGGCCTCATTTTATAGCGGACGTTGTCAAGCATGTCCTGAAAGGATTGGGAATAAGACAAAAGTTTCATGCAGTGTTCCACCCACAGTCAGCAGGATTGGTGGAAAAGTACAATGGTATCTTAAAGCTTAAAATAGCAAAGATACAAGCCTCTACTTCTCTGCCTTGGCCAGATGCTTTGCCTTTGGCATTGCTGTCTATCAGATCGGTACCACACTCTCGAACCGGTCTTACTCCTTATGAGATCGTGTTTGGACGCCCCATGAATATATGGGGGCCGCCCAAACCAAGTTCAGTGTATGATGTACCTTGTGTTTTAATGAATGACTATTTGGCACAATTAACTGATAGTTTGGTTTCTATTCATCAACAGGTTCGAGAAGCACTCCCTGACCGGTCCACAGGTGAAGGACATAATTTCCGGCCCGGAGATTTCATCCTAATAAAATCGTTCGAGAGGACGAGCAGTCTGGAGCCAAGGTGGTGTGGTCTCAAGCAGGTTCTCCTTTCGACGGGAACAGCCGTCCGAGTCACCAACCAGAAGAACTGGATCCATTCCATGCATTGTCCTCCGGTATTGACCGACCATCGAGAAATCCTGACTGCAGAGAGAGGCTGTGCTGTGGTACCTGACGAATCTGAGGAGTTCTTCCCGGACCCGACAGTTCCAGGAGTGAGGAGATACAGCCTACAATCGAGGAAAGAGCCTGTAATTGTGTGATAAGGTTGTCAGAACGGTCCCTAGGTTAGTGAAACGGAGAGCCAATGAGGCAAGGGGGGGATCAGCCCTGCATTAGTGTAGTGACACCCGTCTTGGCCTGCTGGTGAAGAAAACAACGGCTGCTTTAGGGGTAAGAGTTCTGACTGCCCTTTTTAGTTTCAGGAAGATACATTTGTTCGTATGGAAAAGAAGAAAATCTTTTGTGCTGTAGGGTTCATTGCTGCTGTGGCAGTTGTTGCTACAGTCACGTGGTTCTTCGAGGATGCAATTCCCTCTCGTGAGCTGTATGTTGTTTCCACTCCAGTGCCAGATGAGCACTTCTTTTATACGTTTCTGTATCAAGAGTTGAAACATCGACAGTCATATTTGAATAACACTTTCATTCAGGTGCTACACCATACTCACGTGGCTACTAATGCTACGAACTGTTGGATATGTGGGATGATGCCAGCACACCAGAAGAAGGGGGGAACACCATTCATACCTCTCCCTTTCTCTCATAATGGCTCTTGTCGAGCATGGTACACTTTGCTTTTTGCCACAAGAAAGCCTACAGTGGGCAGATTGCTTTTCAAACTGAATAAAGAATGCCATCAGGACCAAGAAGGCTATCCCCAAGCCAATAGAACTATATGGGAGTGGGAAGAGTATCGACCGGACAATGATTCAACGCCTTATATTTTTACGAACACTAGAGACATTGTTGGAAATGAGAAATTTGTGATTTCAGTAGCTCAAACACAAGCAGATTTATGTGTTCAGAGTGTAGGTTATATCCCTGTAGGTGTTAGCGACTGTATTATCGTGTTGAATATTGACGGTCTGAATAACAGCACATTTTTGGCCTCTCACAATACCTCTTTTGTGTGCGGTATTAGAGGTTATTACAGATTACCAGCTGGATGGTCTGGAGTGTGTTGTGTAGCTTTTTTGCTACCGCCCGTATTCCTAGCTCCTGCATCATATCATAAAGATTTAAAATTATTGAATAATGTAACTGTAAATAGATATAAGTGTACTCTGTCTATTGACGATGTAGACCAAACAGACACTACTTTGCAACAGTACATAGATTTTATTTAGGATTATTTTTCTTTGTTGGAGCTGCTCTGAATAGTAGAAAGATACGACGATTGACTAGAGTTGTAGAAGCTGTAACAAATCAAACTGCTGCAGCCCTAGGAAATCTTACTGAAGAGCTGCAAATTACTAGAATTGTTGTGTTGCAAAACCGAATGGTTTTGGACTTAATGTTGGCAGATAGAGGTGGTGCTTGCAGAATTATTGGGAGTAGCTGTATTTATTCCTGACCATACTCCTTCTGTATATAAAGCAATCAATAAATTACACAAGATCGCTGCTGATATACATGTTGAAAATGGAACCTGGACATTTTCAAGTTGGTTCTGGACTTTAATTTCCACATGGGGCTGGAAAGTTCTTACCGGCCTTTGTATAATTGTTGCAATCATTTTTTCATGTTGTGTATGTATCCAATGTAGTCCAATGATATGTTCTCTATGTGTTTCATTTTGTGTACCTTATAAAAAAGATGTCGTTGAGGCTGTCCGCCAGAAAAACATAACTAGAGAGATAGCTGAAATGATGAGCATCGATATTAACCATGAGTATTTAGAATATCCTAGAAAACCGAATATCTTCAGGTAATGCTGAAAGGGTCTGCTGTTGTAAATAAAACAGCAATAAAGTTAAGCATTAGCTGAAGTTATGATAATGAGCCATTTGTCGTGTTTTCCGCTCTAACTCTCGTACTGGTCAGACTCCATTTTGATTTCCTGTCCTCCATATTGTATGCTACATATTGCCATGTGCCCGCCATGTGACAAGTCCTACCTCTTCGCTGATCACCCTTAGGATCTGCCCAGCAACAGTCTACAAATAGACTGCTTTGTGTGTCTAGCGCATGCTCCGTGGAACTCACATCTGTCTTTGATCAGCGTAGATAGGAATGTGCTTTTTGGGGGCTGTGAGAACCGTTAACTCTGCCCATATATTGATCATGTTCAGAAATGTCCATATATGGTCGTAAATCATGCTCTGTGTTGTACCCGCCCACCTATGAACCCCTTCTCTGTGTATAAAAGGGGGCTATGTACTTGAGTTCTTTGTGCTACCCTGTACAATACTGAAGAGTGTTGTGTAGGCTGTAGGACCACCTTTAAAGGTTTATTAAACTATGTTTTGTATTTCCAGTTTCCGTGCCAACTTCTTTCCATAGTCTGAGGACTTCATGTACAGAAGGTCGAACCCTTTGCACTGACGGACCTTGATGAGGTCTGTTTACATCAATGAGGCGGCCAAACCACCAGGATGGGCCATTACATCGCTTGCGATGGGAGCAACTCTAAAATGGAGTAGAGCACGTGTGCCCATTCTTTTTTATTGGTAGGGTCAAGTGTGTTGTGACTCCTGTGCTGAATGGGTGTGGTGTGGGTGTATACCAGCAATGAGGGAGTGTGTGTGTCTGCCGTTCTGACAACAAGTCCTGGAACTAGCAAATCACTACAGTGAAAATCTGGGTCATGTAGCGTTGCTGTGTTTTCCAGTAAGCGTAAGCGTAGTGGGCTGGCTTGACATATGCCAGTGCTGCGCGAGGCTGTGAACAATGACTCCGGAGGTATGGGCATGGCTCAGTCGTGAGCTATTTAAGAAATCAACTGATTTGGGTGTCTGTGTAGTAGTGCTGCTGTTACCCAGGTCTTTAACGCAAATGTGTAATTATGTCTGTAAAGTCCCACAACATGGCCAACATAGAAGGTATGGAGTATCACTGACCCTACATTAATGTATAGTTCCACACATAAAAGTTGGTGGACATGGCGTATTTTTGTGAATATCAATGTTTGTTGTACATTCATTGGAGTGTTTTAGCTGTTGTAATAGAGGACTATGAAAGTTTTAGTTTGCAGTTTTTTGTACATGAAGGGCAGGTATTATATATATGTATTTGGTCATTCAAGAATACAGTCGAACTTGATGCTAGAAATCAGTGTTCGAGACTCGGAGTCGTGTCCACATCCTGTTATTGTAGAGAAATCATGTAATCTACATGTGACTGAAAACTATATCATACACAGATATTTCATTATAAACGGTTTATGACTTCTGCTGTACAAAGATAGGAGCACTACATGTGAAATAATACACAGAAGATTCTATTGTAAATGTCATTTGAGATGTCATCAGTGGATTGCTGGCGCATTAGTTATAGTTAGCTAAACAAACTATAACGGGGTAATTTCAATGGTTTTGTACGAGTCAAATGTCCAGCTAACTTTACACATGCAGAGGTATCTACCCAGGCGAACTTTAACAGAAGAGACCCACTGGCTACGTTTAAACAAAAAACTCTAACACAAACACATAACTATAACACAGTCATTTGTACTGATAAAAAAGATTTTTAATTGTTTTGATAAAAAGAGATCTAAACACATATCCCTAGTATATACGATAATTTATACAGTTAAAAGTTTTTGCTGATAAACAAAAATAAAACATGTGTTCTTAAAATAGTTAAGGGACAGCATTGCTATCCTGTATATTGTTGGTTCGGCTGTAGTCAACGCGTTTCGACATGCTATAGTGTCTTCATCAGGACCATTTATTTTTCAGCCAATTATTTCTGGGTCAGTTTTGTTCCCGGACTTTAGACCTTCATAAAAAATTCGAAGAGTGAGGCACCTTTCGGTTTGTCAAATCTTATTTCATGGATTTCACTGCTCCCATCTCACTCTTCATCTTCTCGTATTCTCGAACTTTATATTTTATTTAAAAGGGCAAACCGGCCTCAGAACGCTTTATGATGCAAGGCGGTACTGAAAGCGGCGCCGTTTTGTAATTGACAGGGAAAACGCAGAAGCTATTCAGAGCGCAGTGATTGTTACGAAGACTTTCTCTTTCTTCCTTTAAAAGTTTTTGCTGTAGTAGACGATTTCGGAAAAAAACGCTTTACTTATATTCGTTTCTACTGTTATTGCAGAGTCTTTCTTCTCGCAAGTCGCTGGGTACGTGAACGGTTGAAGTGACGTACTCACAGCAAAGATAGGAGAGTTCTGCAGAGGATCAAAAAGCTGAACAGCTTCTTATGTTTCCGAGGTTCTTCCGCGTGTCTGCTGGTTTAAAAAGTTTTTAAACCAGCAGACACGCGGAAGAACCTCGGAAACATAAGAAGCTGTTCAGCTTTTTGATCCACTGCAGAACTCTCCTATCTTTGCTGTGAGTACGTCACTTCAACCGTTCACGTACCCAGCGACTTGTCAGTAAAATTTCCAGCTAACTATAACTGGTGTGAAACCTATGGTTTTTTCAGTGAATTTAATAGGTTTTTTAAATGCTAATTCCTAACTATAACTGGTGTGAAACCTATGGTTTTTTCTGTGAATTTCATAGGTTTTTTAAATGCTAATTCCTAACTATATATAAGGCCCCAAACCTATGTTTTTTTCTTTGAATTTCTAAATTTGGTTAATAGCAAATGTCTATAGCTATGAAATGTAATATTTTTGAAAATTATTGAATCCTATAATTTATTTGCATTTTAAACATTTAAAAACATTTTATTTTTTATTTTTGACCCTGGAGCGCTCCCGGGGCGCGCCCCGGTGAGCGCCCCGGAGAGCGTAGTCGTTTGAAGCGCCCTGGTGCGTGAACCGGGAAGCGTCCCGTTAGCGCCAATGTCGCGAACGAAAACATGATCGTGACGTATTGCGTAGCCGCGTCCGCGTGATACGCACGGCGTAAGCGCACCCGGAAGCACTCAAGCGAATACGCTCGTGCAACGTAAACAACCGAAGCGCTTACGCGACGTGACACGGGGCGCGTCGTGTAAGCGCGTCGGTCATGTGACCGAAAATAACACTTTTAATTGGTGCAGAACAGTTTTAGTTTCATAATGATGAAATCCCTGGTCTTGTGACCTGAAAATAACACTTCTCATTGGTTCAGGCCTTTTTTTTCTTCCAAATGATGAAAGACCCCACCTTTTTTCCTTATTCTGACTTTGTCCTTTGACTGAGGAAGACCTGATTGTACCTCTCTGTACCTTTTTGATCTATATAATGGCTTCAGTAGCAGCAGCAGCTGGTGCATCTGCACCACCACCACCACCACAACCACCAAGAGGACCACCACAAGATTACATTGGTGGTCAACAAGAGGAGGAAGAGGAGGAGGAAGAGGAGGAGGGGAGGAGAAGATGGCTTGAAGAACACAATACCCCATACCAGCCAAGACCACACATTATATGGGAGTTTTTTTCGATCCCAGAGGGAAAGAAAAAAGTAAATGCAGGCAAGGTGACTTGCCTAATCTGTGGCATGGAACTTTCTAGGGGGAACCCTAATAAAAAATATTCATTCGGAAACAACACAATGATTAGACACATGCAGCGCAAGCATCCAATAAACTATTCTGCTGCGGAGATGAGGGAACTGGCCAGAAACCCTCCCCAAACTACAAGCACCACCTCGAAAAGAAAGCAATGCACTCCGTCGGGACAAGAGGCAAGAGAGACGATGCCTTGCATTCAGCCACGGTTTGCGGATTTCTGAATAACCTGTAAATATTGTGGGAAGACCATCTCCAACGGAGAACAGAGCGTAAAGCTCATCGTCCTTGCTAGGGACAACCACAAATGCCCCAATAAACCCTAATTATTTATTTTCTTTTTTTTTGCTCTAGTTGAGCCATTTTCAATTCCCTGTTTTTTCGTTTCTCCCCATGAAAAATACAAAAAAATATAAAACTGTTCAGAAAACACAAAAAAAGTTAAAAATGTTCAAAAAACCAATAAAAAATATAAAACAACAAAAAGAAGAAAAAAAACAGTTATTTTTAGAACTACCTCCAATTTATAAAAAAAGGCTACATTTTTAAAAAACTCTGTCATTCTTTTTTCCCCATGGTCCGCTCCCCGGTGCGCTCCCCGGTGCGTGTACCGGGCGCTCCCCCCGCGCAAATCAAAAAAACAATTTTTTTTTGCCCCGCTGGCCCCTTTTATGGCCCCCACATCAAACCTAGGGGTTCAGGGGGGGTCTATACCTGTCCCCTTATGGTCATTTCCCCCTTCTTTTTTTTCCACCTCTTGTGTCTCGATTCTACCAAAACACAAGATGGCGGTCGCTCCGGACTTTTTCGAATGTTTACAGACACCCGAGAGCCAATCAGCTTTCCGTGCGCACCTCGCGTGGCGCGCCCGGACGCTCCCCGGTGCGCGTACCGGGGCGCCGCCATAGATATATATATTTATTTGAACCTAAATTACTCAAAATCCACTGGAGCACATATCTTGAGACATAGCAAAGGCACATCGGGCTACCAGTCCCTACAATTTTGCCAAGTTTGGTGGTAATCCATTCAGCCGTTCGGGCTAAAAGTGAGTTCAACCGCACTATGGAAATTAACATGGGGAAAACACGTTTTGGGACCCCCACTTTTATCTCGGCCCCCGCTTGACGAATCCCCCCTCAACTTTCAAGGAAGGACCGGAGCTCTGCGAGGCAAATTTGAGGAAATTTTCAGGCAGATTCGTCAACCGGCGCCAAAGTTATTCCAAATAGAATTTTGAGATTTTGCATTGAAAAAAATCCTAACTATATATATATATATATTACCTACTGGCTGCCTGCAAGGGAATTGTATTGTTATATATATATTACCTACTGGCGGTCGCCAGTAGGTATATATAGTTAGGATTTTTTCTCTATGGGATTTTTGAAAATTCTATGTCTAATAACTTTGGCGTTTGTGGACGGAATTGGCTGAAATTTTCTGGAAAATGGAGCATTTTGTTTCTGATTAGCCCCTGACAATTTGGGGGGGTTTCATCAAGGGGGGGGCCGAGAAAAAAAGGGGGTCCCAAAACGCGTTTTTCCCATGTTAATTTCCATAGGGCGGTTGGCCTCACTTTTAGCTCGAACGGCTGAATGGATTTGCACGAAACTTGGCAAAATTGTAGGGACTGTTAGCCCGATGTGCCTTTGCTAGGTCTCAATATATGTGCTCCAGTGGATTTTGAGTAATTTAGGTTCAAAAAAAGATATATATCTGGGCGGAGCCTAACCACACATCTGATCTGATTGGCTGTCAGCACTTCATCCAAGAAGTGTTGGCAGCCATCTTGGGACCAATATACATGATAGCACCTCATTAAAAAGCATTGTAGTTAATAGAGGGTTTTAGGACTTTAGTTACATTATAAATCATTTGTTGATGGTACCATACTCGTTTTAGGAATTGTGGTGGGTTCTAAGGTGATTTTACCATGTGAAAAAACCTTCTGCTGTGATATCATGAATATTGTTTGAAAGAAAACTAATATCTCATGATTTTCCCACAATGGTTTGGAAGGGGATCTATAAGCTAAACTGAAAGCATATTTTCTGTAAATTCACATTATCTTTCTCAGTCATGTGAAAATGAAGTCTGACATTCTCAGTAAAACATGTACATCCAACAAGGACAGAGACTGTCAGTTGATTCCTTTGTGTTCTACTGCAGCCTCCTAGAGTGTTCTAAAGAACAACTAGAGCGCTAACAGTCCTACTTATTACAAAGGTATGGCACACCTGAAGCCATCTTGATTGGAATAAAGTGGTAACTCTTAAAACATTTAATTTAAAAAGAAACAACATGAGGGGGTATATTTTGCCATAGAAAGTATGATTAGTGCTGCAGAATGAAAAATTAGGGCACATTTTGAGTGACTTCTCAAATCCTTTTCTATTTCATTAAAACATTCTGACATGCAGTCTCCCAAAATGGCCACCAGAGACAAAAGAGCCCAAATGTAGCCCAAATATCACCCAGATGTAGCCCAAGTATAGCCCAATGACAGAATGTCCCAGAGTGTTCTAAAGAACAACTAGAGCGCTAACAGTCCTACTTATTACAAAGGTATGGCACACCTGAAGCCATCTTGATTGGAATAAAGTGGTAACTCTTAAAACATTTAATTTAAAAAGAAACAACATGAGGGGGTATATTTTGCCATAGAAAATATGATTAGTGCTGCAGAATGAAAAATTAGGGCACATTTTGAGTGACTTCTCAAATCCTTTTCTATTTCATTAAAACATTCTGACATGCAGTCTCCCAAAATGGCCACCAGAGACAAAAGAGCCCAAATGTAGCCCAAATATCACCCAGATGTAGCCCAAGTATAGCCCAATGACAGAATGTCCCAGAGTGTTCTAAAGAACAACTAGAGCGCTAACAGTCCTACTTATTACAAAGGTATAGCACACCTGGAGCCATCGTGATGGGAATAAAGTGGTAACTCTTAAAACATTTAATTTAAAAAGGAACAAAATGAGGGGGTATATTATGCAATAGAAGGTATTATTAGTGCTGCAGAAAGAAAAATTAGGGCACATTTTGAGTGACTTTTCAAATCCTCTTCTATTTCATTAAAAAATTCTGACATGCAGTCTCCCAAAATGGCCACCAGAGACAAAAGAGCCCAAATGTAGCCCAAATATCACCCAGATGTAGCCCAAGTATAGCCCAATGACAGAATGTCCCAGAGTGTTCTAAAGAACAACTAGAGCGCTAACAGTCCTACCAATTACAAAGGTATGGCACACCTGAAGCCATCTTGATTGGAATAAAGTGGTAACTCTTAAAACATTTAATTTAAAAAGGAACAAAATGAGGGGGTATATTTTGCCATATGAATTATGATTAGTGCTGCAGAAAGAAATATTAGGGCACATTTTGAGTGACTTCTCAAACCCTCTTCAATTTCATTAAAAAATTCTGACATACAGTCTCCCATGATGGCCACCAGAGACAAAAGAGCCTAAATGTAGCCCAAATATCACCCAGATGTACCCCAAGTATAGCCCAATGACAGAATGTCCCAGAGTGTTCTAAAGAACAACTAGAGCGCTAACAGTCTTACTTATGACAAAAGTATGGCACACCAGAAGCCATCTTGATTGGAATGAAGTGGTAAGTCTGAAAACACTCAATTTAAAAAGGAACAACATGAGGGGGTTAATTTTGCCATAGAAAGTATGATTAGTGCTTCAGAAAGAAAAATTAGGGATCATTTTGAGTGACTTCTCAAATCCTCTTCTATTTCATTAAAAAGAATTCTGACATGCAGACTGAAACATGCACTTTGAATACCAGCAGCAGACGTCCCTGGTGAGCAGTAGCTTTACTACAGTGATCTAATATGCAACTAGAGTGCTAACATTCAGAATTTATGGCAAATGTGTGACACATCTGAATGCCTTCTTGATGGAACCAAAGTAAACAAGCATTGAAAATGCAATAGATCTCGCCCTCGTTTAAGTTAAAGCCATTCTGTTTGTAATGAGGTGGCTTTTTAGCTTTGCTTTTATTAGTGTTTTTTCAACTTTCATGTAAATAACATGCATCTGTATGCATATAAGTATATGTATGCATGCATTTATGTTTGTATTTATATAGATATACAGATGATATATGTTTATATATGTATGTATATATATATATATTCACTGAAAAAACCATAGGCTATAGACCATATATAGTTAGGAATTAGCATTTACAAAACCTTGAAAATTCACTGAAAAAACCATAGGTTATAGACCATATATAGTTAGGAATTAGCATTTACAAAACCTTGAAAATTCACTGAAAAAACCATAGGTTATAGACCATATATAGTTAGGAATTCGCATTTACAAAACCTTATTTTACTCACACAAAACCATTGAAATTCGCATATATAGTTAGTTGCACTAACTATATATCGCGCACCCGCAATCCACTGCTGATCATGTCACATATTACATCATTCATGACATGGTCAGTGACATCACTGATGACATCATTCATGTGATAATACGATGAACGTCTTTAGACTCTAATATAACCTTATATATACTCAGGGTAAACAGACCCTCACAGACGGTCACTCATCCATGGAGTTACTCACACGCCTAGTCAGTCATGCACTGAATCAATCACACCTCCATATCCTCAACTATACAGTTATACACACCTTACTTATTCAAACATATACTAACACATATTTACTCTTTTATACAATCCCTGATACAAGTTCACAATGATCCATACAGCCACTTACACATTCACTGGCTCTTATGCACAGTAATTTATATATGTGAACTCTCACATGTACTGTGTTTTACATATGTACTTACTTTGACATGTAGCACTGAGATATCCATTCACTCACCAATACACTCGTACACAGTCAACCATCCATACAGCTGTTTCCACATGCAGTTTTGAACCCATAGATCTAGTGAATAAACTGTTCACACATGTATGCACAGAGTCACACACCTCCCAGCCACCCCCCCACACACACTCACTCTCCCATACAAATACTTGGACAACCAATCAATAACCCATACAGTTACTCATATAGCTACTGATCAACACATGCAGCAGTTCATAGAACAACAGATATAATGATGCACTAATTAAGATAGTTTAGTCACTAACCCATGCACTCAGTGAGACACATTTAATCACTCACTCATACAGTCAGTCATGCACCTACTAAATCCTTCATCCAGACACTTATACATCCACTCATTCTTCAATATGTAAGACATATTTGAACTTTACAGAAACATACAGTCACTGGATGTTGTCATCAGTGATGTCATCAGTGATGTCATTTGAGATGTCATCAGTGATGTCATCAGTGATGTCACTGACCATGTCATGAATGATGTAATATATGACATGATCAAACTATATATGCGAATTTCAATGGTTTTGTGTGAGTGAAATAAGGTTTTGTAAATGCGAATTCCTAACTATATATGGCCTATAACCTATGGTTTTTTCAGTGAATATATATATATATATATATATATATATATATATATATATATATATATATATATATATATATATATATATATATATATATATATATATATATATATATATATATTCACTGAAAAAACCATAGGTTTCACACCAGTTATAGTTAGCTGGAAATTTTACTGATATAAAACCATTGAAATTCCCACGTTATAGTTAGTCGGACTCACTATAACTTGCGCGTGCAATGCACTGCTGATGACATCACATATTACATCACTCATGACATGGTCAGTGACATCACTCATGACATCACTGATGACACCATCCTTGTGACACAGTGACAGACCTCCTCTCAGTGTAAAGTAACCCTTCAGACACATATTCAAAAATAGAAACTGAAATTTTTTAAAAATGGAGATACCTATATCAGTTACAACAAGCAATTCTGTACTTCCACTATCTATATACACATCCACTCATTCACCAACAGTTCTATATAGTCACTCATACATATACTCACTCATCATATGAAGAGATACACCTATACATCCTGTTACACACCGACATTCATCCAAAAGTTACTCACACACATATTCACACGTGCAAATAAACTATTGAACAACCATTTATTTGAATATAGAGTTATACACACACTTCCACCTTACTTCTATTGAAAATTACACATATTTATTCTCTTAAACAATCACTTATAGAAACACATACTTATTTAAACAGGAAATCTTACAATCTCTTACTCTCACATATACTCACTTATATACATCAATATTCATATATACTAGATTAAAACATATGTAGTTACTGATAAAGACACTAGTGAGACAGTCATTCACTCACTAACAAACACATATAGACACTCATCCACCCATACAGTCCTGTACATATGCTGTCTTCAAAACACATACAAACAAAGAGTCAGTCACTCATGCATCTATGTGCTAAGTAATACCCCCACCAAACCATATAGACACTCATACTGATACTAATAAAAATATCAAATAACCCATATACATACGCATGTAGCTACTTATCAACACATGTAGCCAATGAAACAAAAAATGAAACACTAATATATGTATTTAAATATTTAAACATAACTCACTAATATTTAATTTTTCAGAAAGACACATATTCACTGGATGGTGTCCTCAGTGATGTCATGAGCGATGTCACTGACCATGTCATGAGTGATGTAATATGTGATGTCATCAGCAGTGCATTGCACGCGCAAGTTATAGTGAGTCCGACTAACTATAACGTGGGAATTTCAATGGTTTTATATCAGTAAAATTTCCAGCTAACTATAACTGGTGTGAAACCTATGGTTTTTTCAGTGAATTTAATCGGTTTTTTAAATGCTAATTCCTAACTATAACCGGTGTGAAACCCATGGTTTTTTCAGTGAATTTCATAGGTTTTTTAAATGCTAATTCCTAACTATAACTGGTGTGAAACCTATGGTTTTTTCAGTGAATTTCATAGGTTTTTTTATGCTAATTCCTAACT
The DNA here is from genome assembly GCF_964263255.1 of Lissotriton vulgaris. Taxonomy (NCBI): domain Eukaryota; kingdom Metazoa; phylum Chordata; class Amphibia; order Caudata; family Salamandridae; genus Lissotriton; species Lissotriton vulgaris. The sequence goes on from NC_141689.1 coordinate 138,737,761, forward strand.
ATAAGTTTCACTTTATAAATAAGACTGTTAGCACTCTAGTTGTTCTTTTTAACACTCTGGTACATTCTGTCATTGGGCTACAGTTGGGCTACATCTAGTTGAAATTTGGGCTACATTTACAATTTTTGGTCTCTGGTGGCCATCTTTGGGCTACATTGGGCTACTTTGGGCTACATTTGGGCTACATTTTGGCTCTAACATATATTAAGCCCAATGTAGCACAATACATATTTTTCTAAAGTTAATTTTTTTACAAACCACTTCAGAATAGGGCTACCTGTCCCTACAATTATCCCATTTTTTTTTTTTTTTTTTTTTGGGGGAGCGCTCCCGGAGCGCGCCCCGGGGAGCGCCCCGAAAAGCGTATTTCTGAAAAGCGCCCCGGGGCGCGCTCCGGGGAGCGTCCTGTGAGCGCCAATATCGCATACGAAAACATGATCGTGACGTATCGCGTAGCCGCGACCGCGTGATACGCACGGCGTAAGCGCACCCGGAAGTACTCGAGCGAATACGATCGCACAACGTAAACTTCCGACGCGCTTACGCTGCGCGACCCGGGGCGCGCCCCCGGGCGTGCCCCGGGCGCGTAGCGTAAGCGCGTCGGGTCATGTGAGCAGAAAATAACACTTTTCATTGGTTCATAACAGTTTTAGTTTCATAATGATGAAGCCCCTGGTCTTGTGACCTGAAAATAACACTTCTCATTGGTTCAGGACAGTTTTTTTTTCTAAATGATGAAAGACCCCACCTTTTTTCCTTATTCTGACTTTGTCCTTTGACTGAGGAAGACCTGTTTGTTGCTCTCTCTACTTTTTTGCTCCAAATAATGGCTTCAGTAGTAGCATCAGCTGGTGCATCTGCCCCACCACCACCACCACCACCACCAAGAGGACCAGCTCCAAATTATATTGGTGGTCAAGAACAGGAGGAGGAGGAAGAGGAAGAGGAGGAGGGGAGAAGAAGATGGCTGCCAGAAGAAAATACACCTTACAAACCCAAACCACACATTGTATGGCAGTTTTTTTCAATCCCAGAGGGGAAAAAAAAGGTGAATGCGCCCAAGGTGACTTGCCTCATCTGCAATGATGAACTTTCACGGGGCAACCCAAACAAGAAATATTCTTTTGGTAACTATACCATGATTCGGCACATGACCAGAAAGCACCCAAACAACTACTCTCGTGCAGAGTTCAGGGAACTGGCCAGTAACCTCCCCCAGTCATCAAGGACCCCCTCCCAAAGAAACCAACCCACTTCATCAGAACCAGAAACATCCGAGGTGATGCCTTGCATTCAGCCGAGATTTGCTGATTTTAAAATCACTTGTTCTGCATGTGGCAAGCTTATCGCCTATGGCGAAAAAAGCGTTAAGCTCATCGTCCTTGCAGGTGATAATCACAAGTGCCCCAAAAAGAAGTAATTTTTGGGTTTTTTTGTTTTTTTGCTCCAGTTGAGCCAGTTTCAATTCCCTTTTTTTGTTTCTCCCCCTAAAAAAATACAAAAAAAATATAAAACTGTTTTGAAAAGCCAAAAAAAGTTCAAAAAGTTCAAAAAACACAAAAAAATATAAAACAACAAAAAGAAGAAAAAAAAAAGTTCTTTTTAGAACTACCTCCAATTTCTAAATCAAAACTTCATTTTTTAAAAACTCTGTCACCTTTTTTCCTCATAGTACGCTCCCAGGGCCGCTCCCCGGTGCGCGCACCGGGCGCTTCCCCCGCGCAAAACGAAAAAAAAAAAATATTTTAAATGCCCCGCGGGGCCCTTTTATAGCCCCCACATCAAACCTAGGGGGTCAAGGGGGGGTCTACCCTGCTCCCTTATGGTCATTTCCCTCTTTGTTTTGCCCACCTCTCGTGTCTCGATCCTACCGAGACACAAGATGGCGGCCGCTCCGGACTGTTTAGAATGTTTACAGACAACTGAGAGCCAATCAGCTTTCTGTGCGCAAGTCGCGTGGCGCGCCTGGAGCGCTCTCCGGTGCGCGCACCGGAGAGCGCCTATAGATATATATATTTTTTTGAACCTAAATTACTCAAAATCCACTGCAGCACATATCTTGAGACATAGCAAAGGCACATCGGGCTACCAGTCCCTACAATTTTGCCAAGTTTGGTGCAAATCCATTCAGCCGTTCGGGCTAAAAGTGAAATCGACCGCCCTATGGAAATTAACATGGGGAAAACGCGTTTTGGGACCCCCCTTTTATCTTGGCCCCCGCTTGACGAATCCCCCCCAAACTTTCAGGGAAGGACCGGGGCGCCGTGAGGCCATTTTCAGGAAATTTTCAGGCAGATTCGTCAACCGGTGCCAAAGTTATTCCAAATAGAATTTTGAGATTTAACATTGAAAAAAATCCTAACTATAACTACCTACTGGCGACCGCCAGTAGGTAATATATATATATATATATATATATCCACTCCCAGGTTCTAATATTCTCAAAAGAACCACTCGGACTCCTCAAGTGCTTTTGCTTAGTTTATTTCAGCAACGGGAAAAACGACGCGTTTCGGGGATGAACCCTTGATGACGCTCGTAGTCACAAAGTGCCACCATGTTTAAATACATTAGAAAAAACACAACACCTCACGTGATTTTTGCCATCAACTGTGGCGGCCATCTTGTAACATGCAATTTCCGCACGCTATCACGTTTTAAAACATGTCCTGATAAGTGACATAAGTTTATAATATTGTCTGTATATTACACACAACTGGTAGTTCAATAATGCAAGGTAAAGCGATTCAATTCCCGCTGTCTTTAGATTTGACACTGTTGTCTCTCAGAGTCTCGCCCCAGTGGGCTGGTTGCAAGGTGGAGTCTCGCCCCAGTGGGCTATTACCAGTTCATATGTCCCCTACTTTAAACATATTGTTTACGTGTTCATGGAGCTTTGGCCTTTATCTTCTAACCATCAGTTGTCCTTATAAGTGATAGTGCTCATAATCAATCTGAAATTAAAAACATGACATAAATCCTTTGTAGCAAACTGTATTCAGACAGTAAAACATATCGATCATTCATGTAAATGAATTGCCAGCTCTTCACTGATATTCAGCCCATTAGGGGCAAGGCTTTCGAGCTCAACAATGTATCTCGATTCCAATTTGCGCATCGACAATTCTCGGTTCCCCCCTCTCACACCAAGGTCGACACTGTCAATCACCACCAATCGCACCTGGTTCTCGTCACTGTAATGGAATTCTGCAAAGTGACGAGAAACAGGGTACTGTTTGGTCTTGTTTTTAATAGCTCTTAAGTGCTCCAGCACACGCTTTTTAGCCTCGTGTTTTGTGCTGCCTATATACCATTTCTGACAAGGACAAATAAGTACATATATACAGTGTGTGGTAGTACAAGTCAGATTCTTTTTTATCACGAATTCTCTATTGTGATTGGGTATAGGCAGAGTCTGGCAGTCTGTGCTGTTCTTGCAGGCTTTACATTTTTTATAACAGCGAAAACCAGCCGGTCTTCTGGTGTTGGACACATCCCTGGATCTTACATGGTTGTGACTTAATTCATCTCTTAAACTCTTACTTTTTTTTAAAAAAAGTGATCTGAGGATTACTGCTCAAGTTGGTACTTAAATGGGTATCAGTTAACAACACATGCCAGTGTTTTTTTAAGATGTGTCTTACAGAATTAGCCTGCCCTGAAAAAGTGGTGATGAATCTCACAGTGTCCTCATCTTTATTTTCTTGCACTTTAGGATACAGTAAGTCATTCCTTTTTAGAGATTTCACCCTGAGTTTTGCTTTGTTAATGATGTTTTTATTATAACCTCTCTCAAGGAATCTTTTACACATAACTTCTTGTTCATGTTCAAAAGATGAGTCATCACTACAATTTCTTTTTGCCCGCAGCAATTCCCCATAGGGGATGCTGCGTATCAAATTGGAGGGGTGGCTGCTGTCAGCATACAGAATACTGTTCCCGGCTGTGTTCTTCCGGTACAGTTTAGATGTGATCATCCCATCCTTCACTTCTACCAGAACATCTAGAAATTCTATAGATTTGCTACTGATGTTGCTGGTGAAATGTAAATTTAAATTGTTGTTGTTCAACTTGGCTACGAAGGATGTTGCTGCCTCTTCTGTGCCCCTCCAAATGAAAAAAATGTCATCAATATAGCGCAGCCACAGGGTAATGTTGGAAAATTCGGCCATCTCCATGGCAACCCGCTCCTCCCACCAGCCCATGAAAAGATTCGCGTAGCTGGGGGCGAAGCAGGTTCCCATGGCCGTACCCTGTGACTGTCTATAGATGTCCTCATCAAAATAAAAGAAATTATTAGTCAAACAGACTTCAATCATTTTTAACAGCATTTGCGAATGATGGTAATAGGTTGTGGATCTCGTTTTAAAGAAATGCTGTATAGCTTCTAGCCCAAGATCATGTTTTATGCAGGTGTATAGACTGCTAACGTCCAGTGAGACCAAAAGGTAATCTTTCTCCAAGTGCATCCCATCAATCACCGTCAAGAAGTGTGTTGTGTCTTTTAGGTAAGAGGGCAATGCGATAACATACGGTCTTAAGAAGAAATCAATAAACCTGGAAGTGTTCTCCAACAAAGATCCTATTGAAGAGACTATAGGTCTTCCCGGACGGTCCACCATATTTTTATGAAGTTTTGGGAGTAAGTATAAGTCAGGGATTCTGGGGTGGGCGCAATATAAATATTTGTATTCCCCATCCTCCAGTAATCCTCTGTCTAACCAGTCTGTTAGTAGGCTTCTGTACTTGATGTAAGATCCCAATACTTCAGTCATATTGCTCCTGGAATAGCATTCCTTGTCACTTAACTGTCTCTGACCTTCCGCTATATACTTCTGTTTGTCCTGAATGACAACATTGCCACCCTTATCCGATTGTCGGATGACAATGCTAGAATCATTTTTCAAATCCATAAGTGCATTTACTTGTAATTCGGTTAGATTTTTCTTATCCCAGGGTGTCTTAACATATCTTGTATCTTTCAAGTCTTTTAAGACACCTCTCTCAAAAATGTCAATAGCTTCGCTTTGGACATTGGGGAGGAAAATCGACTTGGGCTTTAATGTACTGCCTGGATTTCCACTCATATCCTCTACCCATCCTTCCCAATCAGGAGTTTGATCAGTTGTCATTCCCAATCTGTCTTGGGTGGGATATATTACATTCAGTAAGTCAATGTCACCCACATCAATGGTGCTTATAATGTTAGGATTACTCACGTTTCGTGGATTTCGTACTGCAGTGTTGAACCATTTCTTCAGCTTTAATTTGCGGGAGAACAAAAAGAGGTGATGGGAGGAGCGGGTTGCCATGGAGATGGCCGAATTTTCCAACATTACCCTGTGGCTGCGCTATATTGATGACTTTTTTTTTCATTTGGAGGGGCACAGAAGAGGCAGCAACATCCTTCGTAGCCAAGTTGAACAACAGCTATTTAAATTTACATTTCACCAGCAACATCAGTAGCAAATCTATAGAATTTCTAGATGTTCTGGTAGAAGTGAAGGATAGGATGATCACATCTAAACTGTACCGGAAGAACACAGCCGGGAACAGTATTCTGTATGCTGACAGCAGCCACCCCTCCAATTTGATACGCAGCATCCCCTATGGGGAATTGCTGTGGGCAAAAAGAAATTGTAGTGATGACTCATCTTTTGAACATGAACAAGAAGTTATGTGTAAAAGATTCCTTGAGAGAGGTTATAGTAAAAACATCATTAACAAAGCAAAACTCAGGGTGAAATCTCTAAAAAGGAATGACTTACTGTATCCTAAAGTGCAAGAAAATAAAGATGAGGACACTGTGAGATTCATCACCACTTTTTCAGGGCAGGCTAATTCTGTAAGACACATCTTAAAAAAACACTGGCATGTGTTGTTAACTGATACCCATTTAAGTACCAACTTGAGCAGTAATCCTCAGATCACTTTTTTAAAAAAAGGTAAGAGTTTAAGAGATGAATTAAGTCACAACCATGTAAGATCCAGGGATGTGTCCAACACCAGAAGACCGGCTGGTTTTCGCTGTTGTAAAAAATGTAATGCCTGCAAGAACAGCACAGACTGCCAGACTCTGCCTATACCCAATCACAATAGAGAATTTGTGATAAAAAAGAATCTGACTTGTACTACCACACACTGTATATATGTACTTATTTGTCCTTGTCAGAAATGGTATATAGGCAGCACAAAACACGAGGCTAAAAAGCGTGTGCTGGAGCACTTAAGAGCTATTAAAAACAAGACCAAACAGTACCCTGTTTCTCGTCACTTTGCTGAATTCCATTACAGTGACGAGAACCAGGTGCGATTGGTGGTGATTGACAGTGTCGACCTTGGTGTGAGAGGGGGGAACCGAGAATTGTCGATGCGCAAATTGGAATCGAGATACATTGTTGAGCTCGAAAGCCTTGCCCCTAATGGGCTGAATATCAGTGAAGAGCTGGCAATTCATTTACATGAATGATCGATATGTTTTACTGTCTGAATACAGTTTGCTACAAAGGATTTATGTCATGTTTTTAATTTCAGATTGATTATGAGCACTATCACTTATAAGGACAACTGATGGTTAGAAGATCAAGGCCAAAGCTCCATGAACACGTAAACAATATGTTTGAAGTAGGGGACATATGAACTGGTAATAGCCCACTGGGGCGAGACTCCACCTTGCAACCAGCCCACTGGGGCAAGACTCTGAGAGACAACAGTGTCAAATCTAAAGACAGCGGGAATTGAATCGCTTTACCTTGCATTATTGAACTACCAGTTGTGTGTAATATACAGACAATATTATAAACTTATGTCACTTATCAGGACATGTTTTAAAACGTGATAGCGTGCGGAAATTGCATGTTACAAGATGGCCGCCACAGTTGATGGCAAAAATCACGTGAGGTGTTGTGTTTTTTCTAATGTATTTAAACATGGTGGCACTTTGTGACTACGAGCGTGATCAAGGGTTCATCCCCGAAACGCGTCGTTTTTCCCGTTGCTGAAATAAACTAAGCAAAAGCACTTGAGGAGTCCGAGTGGTTCTTTTGAGAATATTAGAACCTGGGAGTGGATATTTACGAAGCGCCGGCTTCGGTACTCGGACCGCCCAGACAGCCTCGCAATCTCTTCCGGCACTCTTGGAGCGAATATATATATATATATATATATATATATATATATATATATATCAAAACAATTCCCTTGCAGGCATAGAGTGACGCATAAATTATGCAAAAAAGAAGGAGAAAACTCTGGTTAGTTCCCAAGTTTAGGTGGAAGGCAGCTCCTGTATAGAGCACTCTCAACACCAGCAACACTCTAAATTTGCTCACCTCAAATGTCTGCTTTTCTATCAATGTTTTTAAGCATAGGATTAGCACAGTGCTATCCACGCCAAGATAGAAATGGACAATGTCTTTTGACATTTGTACAGCAAAGTCTTTAAGCATAGGATTAGCACAGTGCTACCCACGCCAAGCTGGAAACTGACAAAAACCATTTACCACTCCAGGCACAATATTACAGCTTTAGATTGGTAAAATAACATTCAAGCCAACCTGAAATGAATAAAAGCAACTCCTGACATGTGTTTCACTGTCATTACAGCTCTTCAGAGAGGTTTAGCTTTGTCCAGACACAAGGGAGCACCCAGTATAAGTCAAAACAATTCCCTTGCAGGCAAAGATTGACACATAAATTATGCAAAAAAGAAGGAAAGAACTCTGGGTAGTTCCCAAGTTTAGATGGAAGGCAGCTACTGTATAGAGCACTCTCAACACCAGCAACACTCTAAATTTGCTCACCCCCAAAAATGTCTGCTTTTCTATCAAAGTTTTTAAGCATAGGATTAGCACAGTAATTTATGCGTCACTCTATGCCTGCAAGGGAATTGTTTTGACTTACACTGACGAAGGAAACGAAACGCGTCTGTCATAAACTACTGCTTGGCTGATTAAAAAATCCGGCTGGAGTGCTTTTGTTTGGCTTTTCTTAAAAGGAAGTTAAATCTTGGAGCATTACTATATATATATATATATATATATATATATATATATATATATATATATATATATATATATATATATATATATATATATAGCCAGAAAAAAGTAAAATTCCCTTGAACAGAATTATACAGTGTCTGGTAAGAGCAATTAAAACCTAAATTGCAGAAAATCATGAATTAATTGTCACATTAAATGAAAGGGGGAATCACACTTTATTATGTATACATACAATAAAAATTGCATTAAAATACAGTAGATTCTTGAACTGAACGCATATGAGGAATTAAATAAAAACAAAAAAACCTCTCTTTACTTTATTACTGCTGCACAACCTACGGGTTGAAGAGGAGTTCTTTCTCCCAAGACTCTATTTCTAGAGCATTTTTGTATGCGTATTATGAATTTATTTGTTAACTATGGATAAATTAAAAACATTTGGGTTTTCAGAAGATCAATACAATAGACTCATGAATATATAGATATATATATATATATATATTCACTGAAAAAACCATAGGTTATAGACCATATATAGTTAGGAATTCGCATTTACAAAACCTTATTTTATTCACACAAAACCATTGAAATTCCATATATTGTTAATTGCACTAACTATATATCGCGCACCCGCAATCCACTGCTGATGATGTCACATATTACATCATTCATGACATGGTCAGTGACATCACTGATGACATCACTGATCAAAAGCATCATAACACTTGTTTCCAAAAAAAAAAAAAGTTCTTTTCAGAACTAACTCTTTGTACCAAAACGAGCTCCAAGAGCATATTAGCTGATATTTTCCCACCGCTTTCATTTAGTGCGCGACCGGGTGCGCGCACCCACCTATCGCGTACAGCCGTCGAGACACGCATGTGCAGTCATGTGACTTAAAAAGAACACTTCCAATTGGTTCTTACTAGTTTCTATTCTGCAATTTACACGGAACACTCCACCCACTTCCCTAGAAAACCAGTTTATCGAAAAACTTTTAAAGCCTCCCCTTATAAAACATTCAACATCGTTCACATAGCAGTGTAGTAAATAGCACTAGATACACTCCGTCCCTTAATTATAAGAGACTTATTGCTATGTGAGAAAAACTTTTGTTTTCACGTGATAATGTGAAATGCTGAGCCTGTTACAGAATTTTCTTTCACATATATGTTACTATTCTCCTTCGACCACTAACACCGTAGAAAATACCACCATAGCGGTGATATTTTTTACACCGAGAACGGGCGATTTGTATCGCTTAGAGCCCTTGCTATTATAAAGTTTTATTTCCTAAGTCTGTGATCTCCAACTGTGCAACGTGACTCCCCTGTGTGTCGTAATGAGGTGCTAAGAGCACCACGTAGACTATACTGTGACAAAGCATCCATAAATTCCGCTGACATTTCTACCCTGCTATCTGCAATTATAAACATCAAAAGGAGCTACGCTGCGCCCCTTGGAGAGCCCTCACTCCCACTGCTACAAAGGCTTGGCAGTTGCCAAGATGCACAAAAACAGCGTCTCGGATCCATTGAACTTCTGTGACGGTCTCAATGAAAATAAGCACTAAACAATACTCAAGTATGTAGCAGTCCTTCTACTTGATTAGAGACTAAACATTTACCGCAGCACTGCAACGATTTCTTCCGCAAATAAACCTTGGTATTAATGAGGTTTAACGCAAATGCGGTAAAAATCGTTGCAAAGCATAAGTATCACTGAAAAATAAGGATTATTCATGCATAGCGACCTAATGCTATTAGCCATGTTATCCACCTCCCATTGGATAACATGGCTAAGAACTCCTCAGGGCAGGTGTTAGCTTTTAGAAATATTCCCGCTTAGCGCAAATATCTCCAAAAGCTAGTAATAAGAGATAGCGATGTTAAAGAATATTTTCAGTCGCTAACATCTTCGCATGCCCACTTTGCATGTCATTAGATATAAATGCAACTGACATGCAAAGTGCGGCCCAAAATGTTCACTATCTTCTACTAAGTGTTGCTAACTGGTGTTAGCAGCAGCTAAGTAACAGAGAGATAATGTTATCTCTGCTTTCTTGACATTTAAAGCAAAAAAAACACAGATAAACACCCTTCATAATATACCTCTATATTCAAATTGAAGTAGGCGTAGATCTTGACGCAGCAATCACATGCACAGTTTTGAAAGAATATGGCCCAGAAACTCACTGAGTAAGTCAACCACTTTCAATACGTATTACTTCAGAAGAACACTTCTTTATAATACACGGCTCTAGAATGACACACATACCTCGTCTTTATAGAAACCCTTCAGGTTTTTTTAACAGCTGTTAAATGCTTCCATACTCATCACAAAGCTGCTCCATCATGAGCATTGCCTCAGCTGTCCCCAGGACGGACAACATTTGTGATGAACTTGCCACTGTGCATGCAGAACACTAACATTGTGCTTCCTTAACACGTTCTATTCACTAAGCAGAACCATGACTGAACCACTCTATCATAAACACATCTGAACCATGGCTCATAGAAGGAGTAGCTCTATCATGACCATACAAGTACCACTAAGCCCCCCAGCCCCCTAACCTTGAGGCAGAATTGGCACTGCAACACAGGATTTAAAGTCCTGCAAAGAACACCATGTAACATTTAATATCATATACACCATTGTTTTCATATATCACTTTTGCTAAACTCACTCAGTGAAATGTTGCTCATTTTATTAAATCACTTTTAAAGCATACCTTCTAACAATGCACCCAATCCTATATGAAAGTATTCAATATAAAAGATGACATTGCTTTAAGAAGGATAGAGAAATAAATAACACAATGTTGTAAACATTTCTTTATTATATATACTTACCTAATAAAAAGAAAAAAAAAGTAAATTTCTTATTAAAACGTAGCATCTGTGAAAAAAATTAAAAATAAGATTATAAAGTATATTATTTAAAGAAAAAAAAATAGGAAACAATAAGAGAGATGCAAAGAAAACTGTCAGACATTATTAATTAAACTTACCTTATACATATAATATCTGTGGAGGAGAGTAAAAAAAAAATCTATTATAATACATATTTCTAAATGCAATATAACAAAATAAGTAAACAACATATTAAATGATTTATTTTTGCTGTTCTCAGAATACATTGATTTTCACTATCAAGAGTGATTTCAATATTAATCATCATATAACAGCGGGGAAAAAAACACAATCAAAATGATTGTGTTTAAAAAACCCATACAAAACCTGCATACATATTATAAATACCTGAAAAAAACTTGTCTTAAATGTTTTCCTCAAATTCGCAATTTCTTGAGTAAGCACACTACATCTTCCATAGTTACAACCTAATTAAAGTATACCACTTATTTTTCAAGATATCTCAACAAAGCCCCGTGCAGCAATCTCCTTTAAAAAATGTGTATTAGAAAGACACAGTTTCATCTCTCATACCTTTCCGCGTGGCCAAATTGTATAAGGTAACTCATTATCTTTTAAATACCTCTCCCAAACACTTGCGTCCATATAGGTTTCTAAATAATTCTCAAAAGTACTCATTTTCTTCTCTCATATTTTTCCACGTGGCCAAATACTATGAGTTAAGTAGTTTTTTTCTGAAATTATTTAATCTTAGTCTTATCTATTGTTTTCTGTACTTTCACAATCAAAATTTATACCATATTTTATACCATCAAACATTAAGTACATTCGTACCTGATGTTATCACTATGCAAAACACAAATTTCATTTATAGATTTGTACACCCTCATTTACATAATATTTATAAACTAGTAAGTTTCAGATCTTTATAGTATACATATTCCTACAGCAAACCATTCTACTGAAATTTGGGTTCCAAAAATAACAAATAACAGTTACTTAAGGCAAAAGGCAAACGTTTTTTAAAAGTCAATTGACTATCATTGCAAAGTGTCCAGCCACTAGCACACTTCAAATAAGCTGTATAATGTCCTGATGATGTAGAATGCCCTTCATGATAAATAATGGCTACAGTTAGAAATGTTCTTCTAGAAATAGAAACTTGAGAAGCCACAAAATTTTTAATTAAAGTGGATAATTTACTCCCATCAGCTCTGCATCGTTGAAACATTAAAATTACATATTGTCCATATGTATGGATAAATAAAGTTGATAACATTTCAGACTTGCATTGAGAACAGACCATGTTTTGATGCGCATCTTTAACTAGTTTATGAAAAGGCACTTCTTTGTAGTCTGGTAATGTCAAATATAAAAATCTTTCACTGGGTATCTCAGTACTACTTAAAAAGGAGCAATTATCACACTTATGTTCCCATTTATAAGAAAGCCCAAAAAGACTATCAATATCTACACCTTCATCTTCCAAAGCTGTAAACATATACATAATAAATTCCTGACAATCTTGCTGAATATTCTGAGAAAAGTGATTTACTCCTGCACATATGTCTAAAACATTCCTTAATTCCGAAACACTTCCTACTTCACTATCACCACTACTACACGTTTCAAATATAGAATTTAAAGAATGACAAAAGGTATGCTTCTGATTTTCTATAATCTGTTCCTTAACATTTTTCAGAAAGAAAACAACATTAACTACTACATTTGCATAGCAGTTGACACCACACCTATTTTCCAACTTAAATCCAACAATCTCTTCAATACTAACTGTTTTCTTACGGCTACCAATAACAGCTACATCTTTTTTTCGTCGTTTCTGGACTACTTCAGCACATTTGTCCTCATTTTTCCTTTTCTGACCAACTATACGCCTTTCAATTAAAGGATATTGAGGTAAACTTGGAGCATATTCTCTTCTTAACCTATTATACTCCTTCACACAATTTAAATCTGCACTAATCTTTGTCTCATCATAATCAATTAAATAAAGTCCACATAAAGTTCTAACACGCGATAAAGCAACATACGCCATGCCCTCTTTGAATACAGTGCTTCCAATATTTACCAAAGCACCATCTACACTTAAACCTTGAGATTTATGTATAGTCACTGCATATGCTAAACAAATTGGAAATTGCTTACGACGGACATATAAGTCTTTCACAAGCAAAAAACGAGTTGAACATCGACTAATTTGTTGAACTTCCTCAATCCCATCAAATTTTATCCTCAAAAATTCAATCTCATCTCTATTGGTATAATTGACAAAACCAACAACATTACCCATTGCTCCATTTACCAATCCTCTTTCTACATGTAAATTTCTTCTTAAAATTATCCGACAATTTAAACATACATACAGATTTTTCTCTAAACCAGCAGTTTTAGATATAGTTTTTTGAAGAGAATCCAATTTCAATTTCAACTTTTCAGACAAAACAATAGTACTACCTTCATGCTCTATTCTATCTTTAGATTCCAGTTTCTTAATTTCTTGATTTTCTACATTCAACATTTTCTCATTAAAAACTGAACATTCTTTCAGAGTTGGCATCAAGCATATCACTGTCTTATCTACTACCTCTTTACTATATATTCTCTCAGGAACATTATCATCATTAGGAAACAGCTTGGAAAGTAATCGAGTTCGTAGAGTCTGTTTCGCATCTTCAGTTAATTTTCCAATCCTAATATCTTGAAGAATACTTCCATATTTAGTATCCTTTGCCTGTCGCATATTTTGAATCAGTTCAGTATATTTGAAATGTGACCATATATTTACATTTCCAATACTGCCCAGGCACTTTCTAGTCTCCTCATGTGTAACAGTTTCAAATACAGGTTGTCCTTTCACAGGCGTCAGCTGCAGTAGATCTCCAAAAACTATGACATGTTTACCTCCAAATAACACATCATACTCTGTCTTAAGTGTCTGTTGCATTCTTAAATGCACAAAAGCAAGCATTAAATTGGAGACCATGCTTACTTCATCAATAATAAGAAGTTTCATTTTTTTAAGGACTCTTCAAAACAAGCTTCTCCAGATAGCTTCTGATATTGTAATTTATTTTCATGTTCAACTGGCAGCATCAGCAAGCGATGTAAAGTAACACCTTTTATATTATGTGCTGCCAATCCAGTTGGAGCAGTAACAACACACAACAGTGTTGACTGAGTTGTTTACTGTAAATATGTAGTAATTCCTTTAATTAGAAAACTTTTACCAGTCCCAGCTTCTCCACTTACATATAATCGAATAGGCTCATATGGCCGGGATACCCGTCACCCCCTCCCAACACAATCCCCAAGGATGGGAAGACGGACACAGTTCTTGACTTTTGGAAGGCGGGAGGGAGTTACCCTCCCGGCCGTATTTATTAAAATATGAAACAAAATCAAAACATTAAAATAACAGTTTCATATCATGTACAATTTCATTTTCACATTACGATGTTTATTGGCTAACCTTAACACAGCTCTAATACAAAGGTTCTCCTAGCCGATTCTAAACATCCTGCAAATGCATATACTCAAAATTAAATTGTACATCCTAACATTACGGGCCAACGGCAAGGTCGTAACCGGTGTCAGATCCCTAATACCAGAACTCCCCCTTACTTGTAAGGGGCGGGCGCACAGAGGACTGTACCTCTGTGCCAACTTCCAATTTCCCTTGTCTTAACGGGGGCCCCATATTTACTCGACGCCATCTTAGTGGTCGTCCGAGGACTCGTGTGAGGTGTCTAGAAGGTAGCGTAGACCCCCCTCCCACCCCACACTGCTTACCACATCCCCCGTCGCGGATGTCCTGGCCCCGGGAAATTCCCAGGAGGGGCCCGAAGCCCCTCCTCCCCAGGGAGGGGCCTATGACCGCCTTCCCTTTCGGCGGCCCCATCCTTAGAGGGGTACCGCCTCCCCGTGTGAGGGGCCAATGGCCGCCTCCCCCCGGGCGCTCCCATCCATAATGGGTGGCGCCCCACCTCTAGGGATCTTCCAATTACTGCTCACCAATCATGACCTTACCGCCCGACCAAAATAAATACGACATTTTGAACCTAATGAGGACGGTATAAACGGTTAGAATGGATATCACACAATAACCTTTATTTACACCAGTAACACATCATTCAACTAGGCTGTGATACTTCGCCTAAGAACATGCTAAATAGCAACCATTTTATTATCATCAAAAAAGACAATCCAGACTTTATTAAAAACAACCTGTAAAAGAGATAATATCACCGTTAAACGACTTTATTGCAGTACTAATCGTTGCCATCAGGGGCTGGTGGGTGGGTCAAAATTGGCTCCTTGTTCCGTCTCGGGCTCACGTGCAACGAGGAGGTGCAGCTTCCAAGCACAGGAACAAGAGGATGCTTCCTTAGATTGTTGCTCTTTTATTCTTCTTCGGGAGGGCGTGTACCCTCCTCCGATCCGCTCCCGGGGCGTGGTCAATGGTGCAGGAGTCTAGGACAACCCCTCTTGGGCGGGAAAAGGCGCGCCCCGGCTACGCCGCTTCGGGCATACCAGCCGGGAGACGCCCCCCGCCCAAAATGGTTTCACGGGGGGGTCAGGGCACCCTACCATACGTTCGGGGGGACCGAGTGGTCGCCCCTTTCCATATGGCCGGGATACCTGTCACCCCCTCCCAACACAATCCCCAAGGATGGGAAGACGGACACAGTTCTTGACTTTTGGAAGGCGGGAGGGAGTTACCCTCCCGGCCGTATTTATTAAAATATGAAACAAAATCAAAACATTAAAATAACAGTTTCATATCATGTACAATTTCATTTTCACATTACGATGTTTATTGGCTAACCTTAACACAGCTCTAATACAAAGGTTCTCCTAGCCGATTCTAAACATCCTGCAAATGCATATACTCAAAATTAAATTGTACATCCTAACATTACGGGCCAACGGCAAGGTCGTAACCGGTGTCAGATACCTAATACCAGAACTCCCCCTTACTTGTAAGGGGCGGGCGCACAGAGGACTGTACCTCTGTGCCACCTTCCAATTTCCCTTGTCTTAACGGGGGCCCCATATTTACTCGACGCCATCTTAGTGGTCGTCCGAGGACTCATGTGAGGTGTCTAGAAGGTAGCGTAGACCCCCCTCCCACCCCACACTGCTTACCACATCCGCCGTCACGGATGTCCTGGCCCCGGGAAATTCCCAGGAGGGGCCCATAGCCCCTCTTCCCCAGGGAGGGGCCTATGACCGCCTTCCCTTTCGGCGGTCCCATCCTTAGAGGGGTACCGCCTCCCCGTGTGAGGGGCCAATGGCCGCCTCCCCCCGGGCGCTCTCATCCATAATAGGTGGCGCCCCACCTCTAGGGATCTTCCAATTACTGCTCACCGATCATGACCTTACCGCCACAGGCCGGATAGTTGACCGGCTATCCGGACCCCCCACAAACTCCTACTAAAGGTCATGGCTACACAAACCCTTTAACCAAGCTATGAAGTCTTCTATGAGTAAGACATTCCCCTCCCGAGACAAATGGACCCCATCTTCAAGATACATATGGTCCCCCCGAATACATCCATGTGGGATACAATGCAACTGGCCTGAACGAAACAACCTACTAAGTTTGTTATTAACTTTCTTTACTGACTGATTCAAAGCTGGCACAGTGAGGGCCCCCCGCCACCCCTTTCTAGGAATCATGTGTGACCATGCAATCGTGCACCCCGGAACCCTTCTTGCCAACCAACTCACTGTGGATAACATTAACTCGAGAAGTACTCGTCGACCAATGGTTACCAAATCATTGCCCCCAAGATGTACTATGATTACAGACGGCGGTGACCTCGTCCGCCCTAGCAGTCCCTCCATAAAAGTTTGAAACTGGTCAATACAGAGTCCGCCCCTTCCGTGGAAGGTCACCCTGCACCCGTATTCCCCAGCCACGTGAATCATGTCACCTGCTTTGAATACGTCCGCGGCTCGCCTCACGTATGAGTGGCCAACGACCCACACCACTCTTCCCTCAGCCGGTGATCTTTGACCGCTGGTCCCCAGGTGCCGGGTCAACTGCACAGTTCGCCCCGCAAAGCCTGCTCGCGAAACTGTAAACCAAACAGAAAACAAGAAGCGTGAGTGCATGACATTAGCTTCACAACATGTGCAACCGCACATACCTTTTATAACAATTCGAGGACCAACGCCCCAACTGTTTCCCCTTTTCCACACTCAGACCCCTGGCTGTAGCCTCTGTAGCAGCCCCTATCCGAAAGGAATGGGTCCCAAAATCGCTCGGGTTCAAGCCCGCTGCTGCGATTGCCATTGTTAACACCCGCTGAAACTGAAACCTAGTCAGTGGGGTGGCATCGGTGTGCCTCAGCAAGCTTCCCCCCCATGATGCCGCCCTCTGCGCTAAATACTCCTCCACGCATTTTACCGGGCACTTGGGAGATCCTGGAATCCGCTGGACTACCACACAGTCCCCGATCGCTCCCTGATCGGTCTTGGACCTGGCTATCGAGACTATCATCGTCTCCCCCTTAATTTGAATGTGTTCTCGTCACAGACCTCCCCCCGTATCCTGCTTATTCTTCGCCACCAGCTCGCTTACCCGCATCGCCCCATGGAATGCTAATGCAAAAGTGGCCCGGAACAGCACTGTCTCTGATTGAGATGAACATGTCGCAGGGAGTACGGACATTAACAGGGACAACCTTTCCAGACCTATCGGGTGTCTCTCATCCACCCTACGGCCCTCAAGGCGTTGCCACCCACGCAAAGCCTTCTTTACGAGAAAGGACGATGTGGGGTCCTGGATGCCATGCGCCTGAGCCATGAAGGCAATGGCGGCCCTGTGTCGATTGGCTGTTGCCAGTGATCGGCCTGCCTGATGTAGTGATACCAGAAATTTCAGGACATACTCCTCCTGCCCCCAATGCTCCCCCCTAGCTGAACCCAAAAATTCCCAATAGGAACGGAACGCCCCTTCATATGCCTTCCTTGTCCTGGGTGCTAGACTCTCTCCCACGAGGTTTTGTAATCCGGGGCACCGAGAGACCAAAGAGCTTCGGGAAATGGTGCCGCCACCAAGTCCGCTGAGGGCAGAAAACCCCGGAAGGCCTGCATGTGGGAACGAGAGAGCGCATCAGCCGCCTGGTTCAGTACCCCAGGCACGTGTCTTGCCCTAAAGTGGACGTTTAGTCTCATACATAGTAAGACAATTTCTTTCAGCAATCTCAAGATCCATTTGCAGCGTGCTGCCTGATTATTGATACATTCAACAACGGTCATATTATCAGACCAGAACACCACAGTGCGATCACGAAACCCCTCTGGCCATGTTTTCAAGGCCACCAGAATGGGGAACAGCTCAAGAAATCCAATGTTACCTGTGAGCCCACCATCGTGCCACCACGCCGGCCAAGTTTGTGCCGACCATTGATTACCAAAGATGGCACCGAAGCCCATGCTTCCTGCCGAGTCGGTCCACAACCCCAGCTCCTCGGAGGAGGCTGGCGGTTTGTTCCACACGACGCGACCGTTGAAATCCGCCAGAAATGCCAGCCATATGCGCATATCCTGGCGAACCTCTGCTGACAGTCGTGTGCGGTGGTGCCCTTCCCTGAGGCCAACCATGGCTTGTGCGATAGAGCGGGAAAAGGGGCGTGCCATCGGTATCACTCTAAGGGCAAAGTTAAGCTGACCCACCGCTTGCTGCAACTGATGGAGAGTTACTTTTTTCTCGCCGAGGCACATTTCAAGTGAGGCTTTAAATTTAATTACCTTCTCTTTGGGCAAACGGAAGCACCCCTCTACAGAATCGAGCTCAATTCCCAGAAACTCAAGTGAAGTAGATGGCCCTACCGTCTTACCTGGTGCCAGTGGCACGCCAAAACGTCTCATGAGATTACAGAACTCCCTCAAAGCCTGTGCACATTCTGTGTCCCCAGCTGCCCCCAGAAACAGAAATTCATCAAGGTAGTGCATAACCTGCGTAAAGCCCGTGGCTCTGGTGAACGCCCATTGCAAAAAAGTACTGAACTTTTCAAAATACGCAAAAGCGATGGAGCAACCCATCGGCATACAATTATCCATGTAGTAGCGTCCTTGAAACATAAAACCTAAAAGACGCTGATCGTGTGGGTGTACCGGGAGCAACCGGAACGCTGACTCGATATCTGATTTAGCCATCAGCGCTCCGGCCCCAGGCGATTCAACATGGCGACGGCCTCATCAAAGGATGCATATCGCCCCGAACAAACTCCCGGGTTAATCGCATCGTTCACCGAAAGACCCCTAGGAGCGGACAAATTATGGATTAACCTGAACTCACCCGGGTCCTTCTTGGGGACCACTCCCAACGGTGAACAAACAAAATGAACATTCGGCGGGTTTTCATATGGACCCGTAACCCGACCTCGGGCCACCTCCTTTGCAATCTTTGCCTGTACCACCGCCGTATTTTGTTGAACCGATAGCTGGTTCTTACACTGTGCTTCCCCCCGAAAATCCCCCACCGGGATGCGGAAACCATATGAAAAACCGTCTCGCAACACCCCGGCAGAGACATGATCGGGATATTCGTTCAGCCAAGGGATCATAACCATGATATCAACGGGAGTAGATAACGGTGCCCCTTGGTCGATGTTAGACCTGTTTGGCCCCCCTCTACCTCCTGTATCACCATTCTTGGCTCTGCACGAACTCTCGGGGTGAGAAGCCTGTCCACACCCTGCACACTCATGCCTGAACTTGCATGTCCCTTGCGGCCTAGTGCACTTGCCCCTGTTAAAGCTCCAACAAACCCCTTTTCTACTCGAGTTCCCATTACTCTTTGTGTGCTGATCACTGTTGGCGCCCGCCCGAAAGGGCGCCACCACATAATGGCGGGAAGGCTCCGCCCCATACCCGCCGGAAGAAGACGACTTCGTCGTGTTCGGCATCACCTGTTTTTGCCAAGAAATGGAGTCGAAACAATCCCACGTCAGGGATGAGTCGTGCTCCTTGGCCTTCCGAAATTTGTTATAACCCATCCATTGATTGCCTTCATACGTTTCGTAAAATTCCATTATACGTGTCTGGTAACAGGCTAATCCTGACAATACTTCAGGCCTACGTTCCCCCATGATTGCAGTGAACATTCCAAACGCTCTGGCCCAATTAGCGATCGTTTCATCTACTATGAAACCCGCCATTTTTGCACGCCATACACTCGGATGCAACAATTCCTTCTGATTTCTGACGTGCTCTATCTCATAGTGATCGGTCAACAGCGAAAACATGTTCACATATTTATCTGCCCAAATCCTTTCTTTCACATCAATCGGGATATGTTGGACCACCTTTTCCCTCCTTGAGGGTAACGATCCCTCCCCCGCCATTGGCAACAGCTGCTTACCCGAACCAGTAGCTGGATTTGTTGTTGCTGGTGTTCCAACGCTCGACGCCGGTTGTTCCGAGGGATTCTGCGGGGAAACAAGAGGACAAGGTGCCTTCGCAGCATCTCTCGATTGCCGCAACTGCTTCATTATTAATCTGGCCTCCTCGGCCGTATCTCCCGGTGCCACTGCACCCTCGTTGCTCTTGCCTAACCACGCCGCCAACTGAGCGGCCAGTTCGGGAGGCATATCCCCCTCGTTCACTGGTGTGACTACCACAGGGATCGGCTGTCCCGCGTTCGGGATCGGAACTGGGGCCTCAACTGGACTGACCGGGCTCGCCGGAGGTGACTCGGGCACCGGGGCCTCCCCCTCTGCCGCCCTATTCCTGGCCCTTTTACCTCTCCCGGCAGGGACTACTCCCGGCAATGCTGGTCCAATGACTTTCTTCGGTCTACCCGTACCATTCATTGCCGCTATTTGCTTCTTCATGTTCGCCATGTCTTTCATCAGCATGCAAAGCATTTGTTCGGTCCCGACCATCTTTCCGACTTTCTTGCCAGGCATCGTTCACAGCAATTCGATTCGAGGTCCTGGATCCAAAGCTTCGGAATCACTGAAATGAGAAACACAAAAATTACAAGTTCTCAAAATTGGCTCCTTGTTCCGTCTCGGGCTCACGTGCAACGAGGAGGTGCAACTTCCAAGCACAGGAACAAGAGGATGCTTCCTTAGATTGTTGCTCTTTTATTCTTCTTCGGGAGGGCGTGTACCCTCCTCCGATCCGCCTCCGGGGCGTGGTAAACGGTGCAGGAGTCTAGGACAACCCCTCTTGGGCGGGAAAAGGCGTGCCCCGGCTACGCCGCTTCGGGCATACCAGCCGGGACACGCCCCCCGCCCAAAATGGTTTCCCGGGGGGGTCAGGGCACCCTACCATACGTTCGGGGGGACCGAGTGGTCGCCCCTTTCCAAATGACATACATGAGCAATCTTTTCTCTCATGACGAAAGCCATGCTCAATGTGCTCTGTCACTTCATCATATATCTGTCTTTGCTCAACATTAAACTGCTTCTTTAATTCTTCTAAGTCGATTACTTCCTCTTGACCTTGCTGCATTGCGCTTTCCACCTCATCCATCGCGGTGGCTGCTTCACTTTGAATAATTGGTTGTCCCAGTGGATCTTGACTTAATGATGCCGAACTTTGACTACCTTGTGAACTATCTCTAGCAATCTCTGCTGCAATTGTTGCTTCTTGCTCTATTTCGTCATTCAACATTTGCAGATAATTGCTGAAAACAGGACATTCAATACTACTTTTAGATTCAATTTTTTTTTTTCAATTCAATTCAATTTATTTAAATATGATTTTGGAACTCCTTGGAGATCCACATATTACATAGTGACAAACAAAATATAATAAAATGAAACCATCTGTAAACAACTTATACTAGCAAAGAATATACAAAGTTAACATACCATTCATCTAATACAATTCTAAAAAAACATTTGAAAAAGTTAAAAATTCTGTTACAAAAAATTTCATTTGGAGGACTAAAGATAGCATCTATCAGAGATCTTGCAGATAAAATACCAAACTGAACACATACAGGCTTTACCCAGAGACGGCGATAAGCCATTAATGCTGGACAAACTAGCAGAACGTGTATAGAGTCTTGAACTGAGACATTGCAGAAGTTACATACATTAGATATGCCATGCCATTTGGCCAACAACTTATTCAGGGGAAGGAGATCCTGCCTAAGAAGCAGCCAAAAACGGCGTAAACCGTGGGGTATGTTCCAGGAAACGTAAGGTTGTATTTGTCTAAATAAACAAGAATCAACAGCTTGCGTAGCCCCCTTCTTCTGTATAATCAAGTTGCGATCCCTTTCGTAGCTTAGCTTCCATGTGGCTTGTTTTAATGTTAATTTTAATTGGTGCATAGAAAGGTCTAAAAGAGTGGCTTCCTCCAAGTCCAAGAGTGTAATGGCCTTCCTGTAATTCTTTATAAGAATCGAATGCTCTTTTAGGGGGCCCATCAACTCTTTTGTAATTAGGGATCTTAGAGTGGCTGGCTTTCCTTTGATTAAACAGATAACCCAGCGAATAACTCCTGCTAGGCCCTGTGCCCAGCTACTTCTTAGACCGAATTCTAAACGAAGGGCTGATGCACTGCAACTATTATTAACCGAAGTTAAGCTTCTCAAGAGGATGCCCTCGATAGTGTCCAAGAAACCCCATTCGACTAAGTCGATTAATTCTACACCGTAAAGCAGAGTTGGGGGGACTTTTGCCCGGAAAGCCTCCAGCAGGTGAACAAAGTGTCTTTTGCCGGTTGATTTGTACAATGCTCTTAAGCCATTTCCCTGAGACTTTGCCTTACGGGAGCTATTTTCTATGTGGGATTTGTTGCTCAAGTTGCTGTTAACAACCTTGCCCAGGAATACATATGTTTTTACTCTTTCTAATTTTTGGCCTCCCAGCTCCCAGCTAATGTGCTCCAACTTCAATTTTTTCCGCCCCTCCATACACATTATCTTGCTTTTGGAGATGTTTATTTTCAGGAAATGCTCTTCGGAGAAAGTGTATAATGAATGCAGACGGTTGTTGAGACCTTTTGGGGTAAGGTCTAAAATGAATATATCGTCCGCATACATTAGACAAGAGATATATCTGTCTCCCAGACGTGGCGCAATTCCTTCACATGCAGATATAGTAAGGGGGAGATCGCTAACGTAAAGGGAAAATAAGAGGGGAGCTAAAAGACAGCCCTGCTTAAGGCCATTCGCCGATGGAATGAGCTGGGATAGGCCCCTTTCTCCCCCCAACAGCACTTTGCACCACGTGTTATCATGCAAATCCTGTACCAAGCGTAAGAGTCTATGAGGCATTCCCAGGGTATGTAGTTTTCTCCACAATACTTGTCGGTCGACCTTATCAAAGGCCGTGGAGAAATCTATGAATGCCGCATAGACTCTCCCCTTTCTGGCTCCAATGTATTTGTCGATTATTACCTGGAGGGCGGTTAAGTTGTCCATGGTCCCATGGTTTTTCCTAAAGCCTGTCTGCTCGAGTGGGAGAATATTTGAAGACTCCACCCATGCGTTTATTCGTTTGAGCAGACATCTTGTAAAAACTTTGCCGATTGCATCTAGCAATGCAATCTGGCGGTAGTTCTGAGGGGATAGGCGATCTCCCTTTTTAAACAATGGAACCAGGATACTTCCCTTCCAGGAGGGTAAGACCTTACCTCTTAGTAAACAGATGTTAAAAATTGGGCAGAGAAGCGTACTCCATTTAGCCCTGTTCTGTTTTAGTACGTTAATGGGCAATTCATCTAGGCCCATAGCCCCTGAACGCCTCATTTCCCCGATAGCTAAGTCTATATCCTTTTCTGTAAAAGGCTCTAAAGGCAAACTCATTTCAATTGGCCATTCTTGGGGAGTCACCGTATTATTGCTTGCATAAAGGTTAGAGACAAAATCCCTCCATATTTGTTCCTCAATAGGGATGGGTAGAGGGCTAGTTCTTAGTCCGCACCCCTCACCTATAAGGGACCAAAATTCCCTCATTTCCCCGTTAATAGCAGCTTCTCTTATTTTTACCCAGATGGCGTCCTCTTTTTCTTTACGTAGTGTGGCTAAAAACCTTCTCCTTTTCCTTTTTAGCATTGTTATTTGTTGTGCTATAACACCTGTTCTATTTAAATATTGGGCCCTTACTAATTTATTAATTTCTATGTTAAGCAGTCTCAGAGGGCAGGGGAATATACCAATGGACTTTTTCTTATTCAGCTTTTTTGCCCCTGTTATCACTGACTTCAAGAACAGGGAGAAATTTTCAATTTCAAAGCCATACCAGGAGGGAAGCTCCGATATTGCTACATCGAGCATTGCTTCCAAATTTCGATGTGCCCTTGCATTCCAGTAGCACCTTCCTGATTTGGTACCGAAGTTTGTTTGATCACTATTCAGAGTCCACTGATCACATTTAGAAGACTTTACATTCATCGAGATGAAGAGGATTCTATGATCACTTAACGGTGTATCGATCACATTGATGTTCTTCAACAACTCAAATGATTGGGTCCCCAGTATTACATAATCAAGAATTGATTCCCCTTGGTAGGATTTATGCGTGAAATTAGCTGGGGAATCCGAAGGGAGTCTCCCATTTGCAATAATCCCATCCGTTTCTGCCAACTCGTTTAGTAATAGTTTGCCACGTTTGTTTGTTTTTATATTTTCAGAGAACGTTGCTCGAGGAATATGGAGAGTTTCTTCTCTCATTTTGTCACAGAATAAGTTTAAGCTAGAGTTGGAGATCTTGCAGTTCAAGTCCCCAACTAGAATTATAACCGTTCTTGGATCTTTCTCCCTGATACTCTGGATAAGAAGAAAGACCTTTTTTAAGATTGCATTAAAACCAACTTCTGGAGGTATATAAGCATTTATCAGAGCCAGACGGTTACCAGCTGTAGGATTACCAGACCCAAATAAAGTTACTACCTGAAAGAGGTTACTCGGGTCCATAAAATGCTCGTAGTCCCAATTTATTCGGTTTGATAAGAGGCAAGCTATACCCCCGCTGGCGTGTCCTTTTTTATTTGAGGTGGCGCTACCTTCCAATACATAATAGTCTTTCCCTATTTGAATGTTATCAGTGCACCATGTCTCCTGGAGGCATATTATATTTGCCTCTAGGGACAAAAGGAATGCTGTTTTCTCCGGACTGTTTTTTAAACCGGCTGCATTCCAGGATATTATAGATAATTCTTTGCTAAAGGTGCGGATTAGATAGTTGTTTACTTAAGGATTTTTCAGCGAGTACTCTGGGAAGCCAGTTCCATTGGGCATTTTCCTCTCCAATAGCAGATTGATAAGAAAGCAAGGTAGGGTTAACGTAGGATATTACACGGGAATCCTTAGACTTACATATTTTTAACTCTGTGATCTCACCCACCTTATTTATATTACCTGTTGCTGCTTGCAACAGAGAAAAGGGGGGCTTCTGTTGAGTTTGGAATTTGGGAACATTGTTTTGTCTAGTATGCCCTAACACCGGAATTACATCTATTCCTCTGCTCTGCAGATCTTCTGAGCGTTGCAGAATTAGATTGGCTACTAACTTAGAATGAAACTTCACCCTAGTTATCATCCCCACTTCTGATTTTAATAGTTGAACCCTATCTAGATCGGCTGATTGTATAAGTTTCAGGTTGGCAGATTCTTGAAAATATTTAAGCAGGAGGGATCTATTCAGGATGCATTCAGCATCGAAGAGTGGAGAAAATTCTACCAATACGGTGTCTATATTTTTCTCCTTAGATTCTATTGAAGAGACACCTCTTGCGGCTGCTCCCAGAAAAGATGTTGCAAGGGGGTTAAGTAATGGAGCTACTTGGCCAAGAGGATTTTGCTCATGTCCTGAAGATGTTAGATTTTTAGACCCAATTATATCCCTATTGTTGGTAACTTGTTGACAAAGGGTATTTATATCGGTTGTTAATGATGGAAGGGGGGTGGGAATAGATAGTAATGCTGGAGTAGCCAGAGGCGGAGGGGCGATATTTTCTTTAGTAATCTTATTTTCGGGGTTTTTATCTTTTTCAGCTGCCACCTCAATTTGATATACCTCGTTCTGTAAGGGGGAATTTAGATGTTTTCTAAAGAGGATTTTCCTCCGCCTATTTTTTTCTATCCGTCTCAATAATTTCCTCTTATTCTTTCCGTTCTTTTTTATTATCTCAAACTTCCCTTTATTGCTATTCTCTTCCGGGATAGCGTCCGCCTCTCTGTCCCCTTCTCCCTGTTGCTTCTTTAATATAGGGAAGAGGTCATTCCCAGTTTTTAGCGGGAGTTCCCCGTAAACTTTAATTTCAGAATCGTTAACTGAAGAACAGTTAGGGTGGGGGAAGGCTGGGTAGCACTTGTTTTTACATCCTCATGTACTCCATTTGTAACATTGTTAACTGCTAGTGATTGATCTTTTATTCCTTCCTCATCTGGAGCTAAAGAGAAAGGGGACAGCTCCTTCGGGACTGCATCCTTCTCTTTTTGGGTCCCCAACAAGACTTTTAAAATTGGGTCACTGTGTCAAGTACGCAGTCGGATCCCCCACAAATTTTTCCAGTATTTGTAAGATGGACGACAGTAAGTGTTCTAGTATATGGAGGGAATCAGAAAAAGGTTTGTCAGTCCCCTTACATTGAAGTGCATTTATCCCGGTCAGATTTAAATTTGGACTCATGGAAAAATTTGAGTGTGAGGACTTGGAAGGGGTACTGCTGTAAAGATGTAAACCAGCATGGTTCGACATTACCGGAGTGTTCTGGTCCATCTCAGCTTTGGCCGGGTCAGTCTCTAGATACCTTTGACATAGGTCTTTATCTAGGATCATTGGAGACAGCCCATTGTTGAACGACACTTTTGTTGGTGATATATTTACTGTCTGGAGGGCATCATCATGTGGAATTATCCCAATATGCAAGTTATCTTGTTCTATGTCTTTTTTTGTTTTTATAACTACCTCTGGTACAAGATCAATGTTGTTTTTCATTGTGGAGAATAGGGGAGGAGAGAAACCACACTCGGAGGATAATGGTGCTACTCTTGTTGCCACTGAACTATTGTCCGCAATTACCTTGCTAATTTCAGGCATCTCTCGCGAGGTATTGTTTACAATGTCCAAATGGATAGCTCCAGAATCCTTAATGTCCTCTGCCTTATTGTCCGCCCCTGTAGCTTTGTTCTTGCCCCTTTCCCAGAGATTGAAAAGCTGGCAGGTGCTTTTCAGATTAGTGGCCTGACTAAGTTTATTTCGGAGGGGATTCGATCTGGTTTTTGAGCCTGATCTTCATACCAGTATTCTCCCAGACCTTAATTTCTTTGTCATCATCTCAGTCAGACAATGAAAAACGATTAAGCAGTGTAGGAGAAATTGCTATTAGTACACCTAAGCTGAACTACTTGGTAGTTTTTTTCTGAGATCTAAATTTCATGAACTAAACCTATATCAGACAGTCTATATCTACAGAGTCTGTATAGGTAGCACAAACATTCTATAACTTTTCTCAAATAGGTCATAGAGGTCAAAACAATATGTGGGAAACCAGTTGTTAGAGGACTGGCCTAGCCTAGCCTTCTCGTGCCTCTGAGGGCCTCAGAGGGCCCGCCCTTGTCCCGGGCTTCTCCCGGGCGCTCCCCGCGCGCTCCCCGCGCGCTCCCGCGCAGCGGGTGTGTGTCTCGTATAATATTGAGAGGGAGGTGAAGGGGGCGTGGCCACCAGTGAGAGCGTCACCAGGTGATTCAGGTGATTGGAGCAGCACGGACTCTTGGGAGATTGAGTCCTGCTCTCAGCACGCTCGCAGCCCTGTGGTGGAAATGCCTTCTGCACTTTTTTGGCCAGACAACAGCACAGTGGCGCGAAGCAGGACCCGCGGAGCGGGTCCGGCAAGCAGTAGCGTCTCTCTATGCCCCATCCAGATTACGATGCAAGGGAAGCCTCCAGTCGCCTCCAACGCCGAGAGTTCGATCAACAGACAACAGGTATCCAACTGGCAGCAGTTTCCAGGTTCTTTTACCAGAATGCAGGGGGGCGTGGCCACCAGGGAGAGCGTCACCAGGTGATTCAGGTGATTGGAGCAGCACGGACTCTTGGGAGATTGAGTCCTGCTCTCAGCACGCTCGCAGCCCTGTGGTGGAAATGCCTTCTGCACTTTTTTGGTCAGACAACAGCACAGTGGCGCGAAGCGGGACCCGCGGAGCGGGTCCGGCAAGCAGTAGCGTCTCTCTATGCCCCAGCCAGATTACGATGCAAGGGAAGCCTCCAGTCGCCTCCAACGCCGAGAGTTCGATCAACAGACAACAGGTATCCAACTGGCAGCAGTTTCCAGGTTCTTTTACCAGAATGCAGGGGGGCGTGGCCACCAGGGAGAGCGTCACCAGGTGATTCAGGTGATTGGAGCAGCACGGACTCTTGGGAGATTGAGTCCTGCTCTCAGCACGCTCGCAGCCCTGTGGTGGAAATGCCTTCTGCACTTTTTTGGCCAGACAACAGCACAGTGGCGCGAAGCGGGACCCGCGGAGCAGGTCCGGCAAGCAGTAGCGTCTCTCTATGCCCCAGCCAGATTACGATGCAAGGGAAGCCTCCAGTCGCCTCCAACGCCGAGAGTTCGATCAACAGACAACAGGTATCCAACTGGCAGCAGTTTCCAGGTTCTTTTACCAGAATGCAGGGGGGCGTGGCCACCAGTTGGACTGCTGCCAGTTGGATACCTGTTGTCTGTTGATCGAACTCTCGGCATTGGAGGCGACTGGAGGCTTCCCTTGCACTTCCCTCGCGCCACTGTGCTGTTGTCTGGCCAACAAAGTACAGAAGGTATTTCCACCACAGGGCTGCGAGCGTGCTGAGAGCAGGACTCAATCTCCCAAGAGTCCGTGCTGCTCCAATCACCTGAATCACCTGGTGACGCTCTCCCTGGTGGCCACGCCCCCCTACTACTTTTAGATGCGTTGAATGAATCTTCATACCTATCAAAGTCTCCAAGTAGTTCCTCTTCTCTACGCCATGGTTTAAAGAGTTGCAAAAGAGCAAAATAGTAAAATTCTCTTTTATCAGGTGTTTCGCAACTCAGTTTCCGATGATTTATCAGGTGTCCTTTTCTTTGTTTTACCAGACATCCTTCATGTCCAATTACAGCATGTACACCTTTATCAATATTCTCGGTAACATTTCTCTTAAAAGTATAATTTTGAAGTATTTCATACAAACAAATGTTTCCAAGCACAGTACTTCTATTTGGATAGTATGTATCCAACATATTTGTTTTCAAAATGTCTGTACTGTTTGGTTCTTTCTGGGCTAAGTACTCAATTTCTTGCACAGGTTTCAGAACACGGTTTCGTGTTTCTGCTAGGCCCAAACTCACCCAGAGAATAGTCCTTGACTTCACATAAAGACTTGCTGATGATAATCTATCACAACATTCATATGCTCCAATTTCTCGATGAGACAGCATCTTCAAACTGTACGTATATAATTTCTTGCTCAGGCTCTTTTCATGAGAAATGTCTTCCCACAACTCCTTCAGTTCCGTCTTTTCAGATTTCGTGATGTAAGACGTTACATATCGAGCCACAGCAATAGAGTTGTCTGCAACATATTGTATGTCCATGTTAGCATTCCACATGGACAAAATGACTGGGTTATAGTCATTAATATATTTCGATTCTTCACCTCTTCTTAAATTGTACGTATTTTTAGGTGACCTCCTTCTGATATTATGTCGCAAACATGACATCAAACTGTTGACTCTTCCTTTTGAAAGTACCGGTCGTGCAAATCCAAAGCGACATTTGGTATAAAATTTGCTCTTTGATTTGAATTTTCGCCGACAATATTTTCCACAGCGATGACTTTGAAAACGTAACACTTTTCCTCTTAAGTCCTTATCAGTGGTACTATTAGGTATGTCACAAGTGGCATACTGTTCAATAAAAGACAGTACAGTCTCATCCGAGTCTATTCCAAATTTAGGAGCATCCTTGATCCATAGCAGCATATGAATATGAGGAGCACCTCTTGCTTGATATTCTTTTTTCCAAAAGAAATCCAGTACTTCACCAAGAGGCGAATTTTTCTTGTTAGTAATGAAAGACATCAAAGCTTCAAATCTATGATTAAAATACCTGCAAACATTAACTGGATCTAATGAACACAGTTCTCCAGGTGTCTTGTAGTTTATATTTTCTATGTTTGCATTCGCCTCCCGAAGAAATTCAATTAAATCTTCCCAAGCATACTCTGCACAGCTTAGAGTTAAAAACCATGTTGGTGCTCCTAAGTTTCTAAGCATGCACTTCAAATCTCCATGACGACGGTACCAATGCTCATTAGTACCCCGCTGACAAGCCATTAAATTAATTAAATGAGAATCCAAAACACTATCTTTCTGATGCACTCTATCCATAAATTCCTTTGCTGAAATATTTTGCAGATGTACACCACTTTTTAAGATATGATTTACTGCATAAGACAGACCAGATAAGTCACTCTCAAACAGAAGATGAAACAGATATGGAATGCATTGGCAAAACCTTGGATCTTCTGCATATAATCTAGTTGTCCGGTACTCAGATGCAGAAATCTGCATAGGTCGATCATCATATCGTGTACCTTCACCTGTAGGAAATAACTGTGGAAAACAACGACCTTCCAAACTTTCTTCCCAGACACTAATAGGATTTCCTTTCGCCTTTTTCATCTGAAATAATTCAATAGCATTCCCTATTGCTTCTTTGGAATGCAGTGGATGAACACTGTAATGTTGTTAAATTTCTTCAGATCTAGATACATCAACTTTTTCAATTTGTCCACTACACAAATCACTATCCTCTTCTTCACTTACATCTTCTTGTTCTACGTATACATCTTTGTAATACTTATTATTTTGCACTAAATACAACATTGCCTTTTTCACTTTCCTAACATCCACTAAATCTTGCCAGATTTTCTTACTCTTTGTAGGTACACCATTCACTAGAATAACTAGAGGTTCCTCTTCTACATTTTCAACACCAATTGTTTCCATATTTTTGTTAAGATCAAGAGGCAAATACACAACTCTACCCTTTAATCCTCTTAGTAAGTCTGAAGGATTTAATTTACCAGTCTTAGGCTCCATTCGAACAATAGCCTGAAAAGGATGTACACATTGAATCAGAATTGTCTCATAAGTATTTAAATTCATCAATTCAGATGGAATATTTACCAACTCTAAATTATTGTGAACAGCTCTAGCAGGCATTTTATTTTCATCTAATTTATTATAACAATATTTACAAACACGTTGCTCAAAACCCAAATCAAAATAGTTTTCCACCAACAAATAAGTTGCAAAATCTTTCCATTGACCATTACTTTCATCTTCACTTTTTAAATATAAATCAACTAACCTCGTTTGACTTTTGTAATGAATTCGTCGGCAACAGACACAAGAAAAATTTGGTTTCTCACCTGCAATTACCTTAAACTTTATTATTTCTTGTTCAAAGTTTTCAATATTTACATTCCCAACATTTTCTAACACATTTCTTTCTATAATTATATCACCTTCTGCATTATCTTCCTCGGGACCAAAATAACTTACCTCAATTTCTGCACAAATCTTTTTAACATCTAATTCACATCCATACAAAAGAGCACTATTTAACTGTTTAAGTTTAAGTGCTGGACTTTTTGCATAGTACAACTTTCTCACTAATTTTCTCATTTTAGTGTGATGCACTGCTAACATCCGGAAATGATGAAACACACTCTGGCATATTTTTTTAGAGAGACAAGCCAGAGAATGACCTTGCAGACCTATTTTCTCGCGCACTCTGCATTCATCTAATTCTTGCAACATTTTAATTTTTTTCTTTAGACTTTCTTTAGCGTACTTACGTAAGAAATTGCGAAAGAAATCAATTGAATCCTGTCGTACACTACAAATGCTACTACAATTCCAACTGTAAACAGGAGCATTAGGACGTCCCTCTAAAGCTTCTCTAGCCATAACATCTTCTGCATTTCTAACCACAATTTTCTCTTTCTCAATAACACAACCATCCTTCACCTCATACGCTCGACCAGTGGTGTCAACTGCATGCAACAGATCGTTACTTTGAAAGTAACTCTCTTCATTAAAAAATGGCTCAGAAGTTGAAGTATGCATCCACTTCCCAGAAAACACTTTACAAAAATTACTCCTATTTATATGTCTCTTCCATTTACTTTTGAAAACTCGAATCGCCTTATTTAAAATATTTATTCTATTAAGTATTAAAATAAATAACTTTTGTTTGGTCTCAAATGCACGCTCAACAAAAGCCTCTATATATAGTTTTTTTTTTAAGAAAAACAGATCTTTTTTTAGAAACTTTTTCCTTTTGTAATAAATTCGCAACAACTCTGTTGTAAAACATACGCTTCCTGATTTGGCCAAATTGATTGGTCCGGGTTTTACTGTACTGACTTTCATCTTTCCGAATTCCAGTAATAGTAGTTTGTTTA
Organism: Lissotriton vulgaris; assembly: GCF_964263255.1. Lineage (NCBI taxonomy): Eukaryota > Metazoa > Chordata > Amphibia > Caudata > Salamandridae > Lissotriton > Lissotriton vulgaris. Next base: position 138,770,068 of record NC_141689.1, read on the forward strand.
ACTCCAGATTTCCTTTTAGATGATGAAATCGTTTTCTCCTTCTGAACTTCAATATTTACATTTTTCCTTCCCAAAATGCTTCTAAAAAACTTTTTAGTTTGCTTACCAGGAGTACTCTTATTTGTATCCGTCCTCTCAGTGTTCGAAAATAATTCTGTAGTTTTCTTCTTTAAACTGTATGTCCGCTTGTAGAGTTTCTTTTTTTCAATTCTGGTCGGCATCTTAATTTAAAATTTTGATGAGATTGTGAACCTGTAAGACACAAAAATAACAAATATTATAGTTCAGTACTACCATATACCGTACAAATTAAAACCACACATTCATTTTTTAATAAAATACACATAATAACAGAAAATCTCTGAACAAAGTAGTAAATCCTGTAGTAACTTTTACTTCTAAATTTATCACACTGTATATTTCTTTAAACTTCATAGACAATTTTTAAAAAAAATTTAAAAGCATACAAACAGTACACTTTTTTCAAAAACTATCGGTCATCATAACTGTTTTAATCTTTTTTTCTACAATCTCTTTTACACTTCATGAGAACATATCTTATCACTCTCATGAAGCACTTCATCGACGAATATATCAAGAAAACTATCATCACGAATGGTTTGCTATCACTTTTTTTTTATTATTTAAAAGTTCATAATTTAAAAGAACTTCTAACATCAGTTCATCAGAGACTTCCTCAAGTCCCTTGCCCTCCTCTTCTATCAGCTCTAAATATGCTGAATCTAATGAAATGTCCATAAAATAGTCATTTTCATCTTCTTCCTCTCCAACAACCGCGTCTAATATTTCCTCCATCAGTTCATTTATAATTTCAAAATGCACTTCATTTTCTTCAAAAAAAATTCCATTGTATTTTTTCCTATAAATTCTTCTTTTTCCTTTTAAAAAAATATATAGACTAAATAATATCTTTGTCCACAAGTGTATAATTGAAAACTACCTTTACTAATTTTTAAACTACAGAAAATGTTATAATCTCTAATTTATTAACTCTATAATTTGTAAGATACCACATTCCTCTTGTTTTGAAAAAGAAATTGGCAATATAACTCTAAACATTGACACTGTGTTTTTTTTTAAATTAAATAATTACTGTTGATAAAAGACATTTCACTGTAAAATTTATTTTTAGATTTTCTACATATTTGAAATATTTATTACCTGTATAATAATTTTTAGAGACCCATTTCTTTTATTTCATCACTACAAAGTGCAATATAAATATATGCACTCTAAAGAAAAGGAGCACACTATACAAACCATTTAATTCACTTTAGAGATTACTACTTCCCACAGAGACAGTTCCATTTATATTACAACAGTATACTCACCATGTCAATGTCTTAGCATATGCAAAATGTCATACTTACCATGAACAACCACCTCATAATAAAACTCTACATTAATATTTAAAAAGTGCCAATACATAGTATATTCACAGATATGCAGGAAAATGAGCATTAAATTTAGATCCATATCATAATACCTCTCTGTAATTAAAAATGGAACACTGCCAAACATAATACAACAAGATTTTAAAAATAATGAGCACTTCACAAGTATTATTAAAACAAACGTGAAAGAATTATACTCCAATGATTTCTAAATCTCAACTCCTTGCAAAATATCACATATCCCAAGCTCATTAAAACATAATTTGTCAATAAAGAACATCTCCAAAAACATATGTACTATAAGCAGGTAGGACCACATGTGAAAAATTTGAGATAAAATCATGTTCAAAACATTTAAAAATTATTCTTTATTATTTTCATCACCACCCACAGAAATTGCCAAAGCCCAAAAAAGGAACTCACCTGAAAAAAAAGAATATATACTCTCAATATATGAATTCAAATAGCAGGTTGTTCCTTTCAGGCACCAAACACTCTAAAAATGGAAAAAATAAAATTTTATTCACTTATAACAAACTTATTTCCTACACAATATACAATCATTATAGCATTGAACAAGCATAAGTAATAAGATTCCCCAAAAACTCTCCATTAAAAATAAATACAAAATTTCTCATTTATAAAAGCATTGTGCCACAGATATGTCACTTTTCCCCATATTAAAATTCATGCACCTACACCAGTAGGCTTTCAAAAGTAAAAGGCCAAGTCACAAAACAAAAAAAGCCTTATTAATGAAACATTGCGCCGCCACTGCGTCACTTTTACCATGGAAAAAGTGACGCACGGGTGACGCAAAGCCATCATAAATAAGGCCCCATGTCCATAGAGAAAAACTACACAACCAGCATTATACACATGCAAGCAATACACTTGCACAGAAACACAAAACAGCAAGAGCCACCATGTTAATATATATCCTTAATATAATAAACTTCTAAAAATGGATACATATTTCCGTGGCAAACTCCTTAGCAATATTTAAGTGACTAGACTCCTAAAAAATTTATCAAGTCATTATGCTCCTTTCCACTGCATAGCCGGCGACCTAATTCTGTGCAGTTCCTATACGACCCGCAGTACTGCGCCGTTTCCTTTACCACCTTCGTAAATTCAAAATGGATGTCCCTCCTACCTTCGCAAACGAACCGGACCACATACAACTATTTCGACAGAGAATGCTTCAGTACTACGGCACCTTACCACTCTCAACTTTGAATACTTCATATTGATTATCATTTCGATATTCATATTTCACCTGTGTGCAGCCTGTCTTTCATTGCCTGAGCTGTGATTTCACATGGGCCCTCGATTTATATCTCTGCAATTTGGTACCTCCTGAAGCGAATTACAATCACCTCATGAATCCGTTAATTGATCATGAACAGCTTTGTTCTGACGAAGAGATTATGGCCTTTGCAGGGATACAAGCAGTTCTGGGTCATTGGAATATATTCGCAGCGGCGCAATATTTCCTAACACAGAGCTACATCGAAAACCCACCGAGCTGCCCTATGATGGTAAAAGACGCTCCAATAATGACAGATCATGAATGCTCCTTTCATCTTCTCAATTGGATGGCTGACATGTTTTCAGATAATAACAGTGATTTCTTTTTACAAACACTTGTTGCCTATTTTGCCTACACAATGGACGGTTAACTCTTTAATAACAGAAAACTACATCGAAAACCCACCGAGCTGCCCTCTGAAAATAAAAGAGGCTCCGATTTTAACAGATCATGAGTACTGCTTTACTCTTTTCCATTGGATAGCTGACATACTTTCAAATGATAAAAGTGATTTCCTATTAGAAGCAGAAGCTACCTATTTTGCCTAAACAATGCTTCAATAACTCTTATACAAGCCATTGACTCAATGCAAAACTCGCTAATATATGCTACATGTGCCCTAATAAATGTGTAAATTTTAAACGAGTTTTTTATAACTGTAAACGCCATTTCGCATCTCAACTGCTTATTTCCGCCTCACACGCCTCTACTCCTTTAATTTCCTATAAAATTATGTTTTTAAAAAACTTTACAGAAAAATATGTTCTTTCAACAATATTTCCATTATTACTTGTGCTGTATTTCAAATGCAATACTGCAACCTTCAAAAGATATCTCAATACAGTAGTTCTCCTCAATACTGATTTGCGCACCATCCAACAGACTACATACATGCACCAATCCGCCATTTTGTCGCTTTTGGCGCCTTTTTTTTCCCTCACACAGTAACATACCACAAACTTGATAGTGCTTCGCAAGTAGACAGCTGATTCATAAAGTAATGATGTATAACCACTTGCATTTTCATATATCGTTCCTAAACTAAAAGACCAGAGACCTTCTTCCATTTATTAAAATATAATAAACTTCCTTATAAGAGTGTACAATGTTTTTTTCCAACTATATTCATTTTTCTTCAACTATAGCGTTTGTATTCCATGTACTACTGACAATACCAATTACTGTGTTTTTTGCAATTTCTGTACTCATATTACATAATGATATGGCTGAGATACCCGCCACCCCCTCTCAACACAATCCCCAAGGATGGGAAACCGGAAACAGTTCTGAAGTTTTTGGAAGAGGGAGGGAGTGACCCTCCCGGCCGTATTTATTAAAATATGAAACAAAATTAAAACATTAAATCAACAGTTTCATATTAATGTACAATTTCATAATACCACAACCTGTAAACGAAAATTAAAGTTATCCATCAACTTTATTCAAAACCACTTGCTGTCCTCAGGGGCTGGTGGGTGGGTCAAAATTGGCTCTTCGTTCCGTCTCGAGCTCACGTGCAGCGAGGAGGTGCAGCTTCAGAGCACAGGAACAATAGGATGCCTTCTGGTCTTGCTTCTCCTTTTATCCGTCTTCAGGGCGGGCGTAAACCCGCCCCTGCCTGCCCCAAGGGCGTGGCCAGCCGCGTCAGTGTCTAGGCCAGCCCACTCTAGGGCGGGAAAAAGCGCGCCCCGGCTACGCCGCTTCAGGCATACCAGCCGAGACTCGCTTCCCACCCAAGATGGCTTCCCGGGGGGATCGTGGTACTCCGCCATACGTTCGGGGGGACCGAGTGGTCGCCCCTTTCCATATGGCTGAGATACCCGCCACCCCCTCTCAACACAATCCCCAAGGATGGGAAACCGGAAACAGTTCTGAAGTTTTTGGAAGAGGGAGGGAGTGACCCTCCCGGCCGTATTTATTAAAATATGAAACAAAATTAAAACATTAAATCAACAGTTTCATATTAATGTACAATTTCATTACCACATTGCGATGTTTGGCTAACCTTAACAGATTCTCTAATACAAAGGTTCTCCTAGCCGAACTAACATCCTACAAAACATTTACTTGAAATTTTGAAATTGTACATCCTAACGTTTAAGGGCCAACGGCAAGGTCGTAACCGGTGTCAAGATCCCTAACCCAGAAATATCGCCCTCACTTGTGAGGGGCGGCCCAGACGGCCCAGAGGTGTACCTCAAGTGCCATTACCAATTTCCCTTGACTTGACGGGGGCCCCACTAAAACTCGACGCCACTTAGAGGTCGTACGAGGACTCGTGTGCGGTATCTAGAAGGTAGCGTAGACCCCCCCCCAAACCCCACACAACTTACCACATCTGCCGTCGCAGACGTCCTGGCCCCGGGAAATTCCCCAGGAGGGGGCTGTAACCCCTCCTACCCAGGAAGGGGCCTTGACCGCCTTTCCTTTTCTTTCGGCGACCCATCCTTAGAAGGGACCGCCTCCCCGTTGAGGGGCCAATGGCCACCTCCCCCGAGCGCTCCCATCCGTGTTGGGTGACGCCCACTCATAGGGATCTTCCAATTAGTGCTCACCGATCATGACCTTACCGCCCGACCAAAATAAATACGACAACGCTAACTAAATGACTAAACTATAAAGACATTGGCAACTACAACTGTATTAAAAACATGCTTACCCATGAACATTAAAGCAGAATTTCTTTATTCGCGAAACATAACACAAATCGACCATTCTTTATTACATACTCAAAATTATCACGATAATACCACAACCTGTAAACGAAAATTAAAGTTATCCATCAACTTTATTCAAAACCACTTGCTGTCCTCAGGGGCTGGTGGGTGGGTCAAAATTGGCTCTTCGTTCCGTCTCTAGCTCACGTGCAGCGAGGAGGTGCAGCTTCAGAGCACAGGAACAATAGGATGCCTTCTGGTCTTGCTTCTCCTTTTATCCATCTTCAGGGCGGGCGTAAACCCGCCCCTGCCTGCCCCAAGGGCGTGGCCAGCCACGTCAGTGTCTAGGCCAGCCCACTCTAGGGCGGGAAAAAGCGCGCCCCGGCTACGCCGCTTCGGGCATACCAGCCGAGACTCGCTTCCCGCCCAAGATGGCTTCCCGGGGGGATCGTGGTACTCCGCCATACGTTCGGGGGGACCGAGTGGTCGCCCCTTTCCATATGGCTGAGATACCCGCCACCCCCTCTCAACACAATCCCCAAGGATGGGAAACCGGAAACAGTTCTGAAGTTTTTGGAAGAGGGAGGGAGTGACCCTCCCGGCCGTATTTATTAAAATATGAAACAAAATTAAAACATTAAATCAACAGTTTCATATTAATGTACAATTTCATTACCACATTGCGATGTTTGGCTAACCTTAACAGATTCTCTAATACAAAGGTTCTCCTAGCCGAACTAACATCCTACAAAACATTTATTTGAAATTTTGAAATTGTACATCCTAACGTTTAAGGGCCAACGGCAAGGTCGTAACCGGTGTCAAGATCCCTAACCCAGAAATATCGCCCTCACTTGTGAGGGGCGGCCCAGACGGCCCAGAGGTGTACCTCAAGTGCCATTACCAATTTCCCTTGACTTGACGGGGGCCCCACTAAAACTCGACGCCACTTAGAGGTCGTACGAGGACTCGTGTGCGGTATCTAGAAGGTAGCGTAGACCCCCCCCCAAACCCCACACAACTTACCACATCTGCCGTCGCAGACGTCCTGGCCCCGGGAAATTCCCCAGGAGGGGGCTGTAACCCCTCCTACCCAGGAAGGGGCCTTGACCGCCTTTCCTTTTCTTTCGGCGACCCATCCTTAGAAGGGACCGCCTCCCCGTTGAGGGGCCAATGGCCACCTCCCCCGAGCGCTCCCATCCGTGTTGGGTGACGCCCACTCATAGGGATCTTCCAATTAGTGCTCACCGATCATGACCTTACCGCCACAGGCCGGATAGTTGACCGGCTATCCGGACCCCCCACAAAAACTCCTACCTAAAGGTCATTGTTGGACCTAGATTACCCAAGCCTACATATGGTAGCTTGGCACAGTAGTGGTCTACAGCTAACTCCAGGCGTTGGCTAAGTACTTACACAGCTTACCCACAGTAACACATTGATGAACCACTAAAATAAAGACACAACACCTTTGTTTGCAAAAATACCGTTACCTTTTATAAAAATAATATGGCTCTTTGGATTCGAAAGCATACAGGTTTATCACATCAATTGCTTTTAGGAATAAACATTGCACTTTTACTAGGGAAAATGGTTTTCACTCCTCCAGCTGTGGAAAAAGGCAGTAAAATACATTCACTTGACAAGGGTTCAGTAATGAGGAAGTGACGCTCTTTTGAAACTAGAAGAAACCTGTTAGATTTGCACTAGGTAGGGTTATACACTTATATCACTTAACTGGCATATACATTTTCTAACAGTTTCAAAGTGCTATTCAGGGTTATTGGCCTGCTTCAGTAGTAATTTTCAAGCCTCTAATATCACTACCCTGTAATCAACTCTTTAATTACTCTGGGGTATTAAGCTAACTCCCAGTTCAGAACAGCCCTTGGCTCCACAATGAACTACTAATTCTTCTATTCCCAGTGTAGGGTTTACACTAGCAGTGCCCAGTTATTAGATTCTTTGAGCCCCTCTTCCCTGCTCCTTACTTTAGCGTGGGGACGATGATGTCCCAGTCCCCACGCGTCACTGTTGCCTCTGGCCGCCTACCGGCGACTTTGCCTCTGTTCCGCCGAACCGGTGCTTTGTTGAGGGATCTGGCGGTAAATCGAGGGGGAGCCCCGCTCACCCTTCCCTGCTCGTGTCTACTTCGCACACAAGCGGAAAGGTAAACCGGAGCAACTCGCCTGAGCCTTCGTTTCCCCTCGCTCGCGCTGGCTCCTTCAGTCGGCGCTCGAGCGTGGGGGGAATTTGTGTTACTGACACGGCGCTCCAGGAAGCCTTCCGGCGTCTCCTCGGTCACGCCGACAGTCGCGCTGCTCCTCCGGACATGCGCGGAAGCGCTCTCGTACCTCTCCCGCCTCCGCACTCGCTCTCAGGAAGGACGCTGCTCCTCACGTCGTCGCTGCTCTCCTGGGCCTGCCCGACCCTAGGCCCCTCCTGCTTTTGTTAGCGTCTAGGTGCTAGACATGCGCGGACGCGCCTCCTCCTTCACTTGACACGGCCGGTGCCCCCGGGGTCCCGATGCCGGTCGGAGCAGCGCCGCTGCTTCCCTTCAGTTCCTCCTCACTTTGGCCTCACAGGAAGGATGTCCCCACACGGCGCCTTCGCTTCTCAGGTCGCCAGGGTGCCACAGACACTCGCCTCCACTCCAGCTACTCCACGTACTCGGTAAGCACAGCGCTGGGAGTTGACATACAGGAATACCCCCAATTAAGGGTGTTCTGAGTGGTTTTACTGGGGCTCTGAGATAAACGGGTTTTCTGCCTCCAGTAACTCGATTTCCTTGACAGAAGTTGTTGTCTTTGGGAGAGGGATCGGTCAGAGGCTATAGGGGGAACGATCTTCTGAAGTAACTGTCAGCCTCAGTGACCAACTAGCCGCTCTCAGGGTGTCCACCTCCTCTCACCACTGCCTCACTCCTCTACTCTGGTCAGCACAAAATGGCTGCTGGTCACTGGCCTTATATAGGCTGGCCTGAGACCTGCAGAAGTCTCTAGTAGATTCCAGAAAGTTCCTTAATGCTATCCTATGGACCTATCCTCCAGTAGTGTCCGTTATGACAGTTGGTGGACACCATTTTAGGTCTCTGGAGATCTCTAAAGTTTCAAGGGGGTGACTAGGCCTCACCAGTGATGAGGGAAAAATGGCGTCATCGCCAAGGAACACCTAGCCCCCTGACAGCATAAAAAAAAACTCCTGATGGACACATGTAAAAATAAAAGTAGAAACTCTGGGAGGCTAAGGGGGACAAAAATAAATCATGGTGGTTAGAGTCTTCCCAGAAGCAGACAGGTCTAACACGCGTCCCCCCCAGCTGAAAGTGGGGAGAACTACCCAACCCCTTGGGAGTCCTCATCACTAAGGCGGAAATACCTGGATAGACCGTCTGCATTGGCATGGTCTGCCCCAGGTCGGTGTTCCACCCTAAAGTCCATTCCCTGTAGGGAGATGGACCACCTTAGCAACTTGGGATTCTCCCCCTTCATTTGCATCAGCCAACGAAGGGGGCGATGGTCAGTCTGAACTAGGAAGTGCGAACCAAACAGGTATGGTCGTAGCTTCTTCAGAGCCCAAACCACCGCAAAGGCTTCTCTCTCAATTGTACTCCACCTCCTTTCCCTGGGGAGTAGTCTCCTGGACAGGAAGACCACGGGCTGATCCAAGCCCTCATCATTTAGCTGCGATAACACTGCCCCAATGCCATGTTCTGACGCATCTGTTTGGACAATGAATTCTCTAGCAAAATCAGGGGCTTTGAGAATGGGAGCGGAACACAATGCTTGTTTCAAGGTCAGGAAGGCTCGCTGGCAAGCCTCCGTCCAGACTACCCGTCGGGGTTGCTTCTTGGAAGTAAGCTCAGTGAGAGGGGCCACAATAGTGCCATACCCCTTCACGAAGCGACGGTAATATCCAGTGAGGCCCAGGAAGGCTCGGACCTCTGTTTGAGTCTTGGGGGGCTCCCAGGCGATGATAGCCTCAATCTTTGCCTGGAGGGGCTGCACTGTCCCTCTGCCCACCAAGTGACCTAGGTACACCACCGAACCCTGTCCGATCTGACACTTGCTGGCCTTGATTGTCAATCCAGCCTGTTGCAGGGCATGCAGAACAGCTTGCAGATGCTGCAAATGGTCCTCCCAGCTGCTACTGAAGACAGCAATGTCGTCCAGGTAGGCAGCAGAAAAAGCTTCCATTCCAGAAAGGACCCTGTTCACCAGCCGCTGAAAAGTGGCAGGGGCATTCTTGAGCCCAAAGGGCATCACGCGAAATTGGTAGTGTCCCTCAGGTGTAGAGAAGGCTGACCTTTCCTTCGCCTCCTCTGTAAGGGAAATCTGCCAGTACCCTGAAGTTAGGTCAAAGGTACTTAAGTATTGAGCAGCTCCCAGCCGGTCAATCAGCTCATCCGCCCGTGGGATAGGATGGGCGTCAGTTTTGGTCACTGAGTTCAAGCCTCGGTAGTCCACACAGAATCTCAATTCAGGTGTGGTGCCTGGTGGGGCAGCCTTTGGTACCAAAACCACCGGGCTAGACCAAGGGCTTCCAGAAGGTTCAATCACTCCCAGTTCCAGCATCTTGGCGACTTCACCCTTGATGCTGGCCTTCACCTTGTCCGACAGCCGGTAGATTTTAGACTTCACAGGTGGGCTGTCTCCTGTGTCCACGTCATGGGTACACAGGTGGGTCCTACCTGGGACAAGGGAGAACAGAGAAGAAAATTGCCCCAGGATCCGGCGGCAATCATCCTGCTGTTCAGGAGTTAGGGATGGCGAGAGAATAACTCCCTCCACCGACCCATCCTTTTCTTGGGACGAGAGAAGATCAGGGAGAGGTTCGCTTTCTTCTTCCTCTGCTCCATCGGTTACCATCATCAAGACAACCGCGGGCCTCTCATGATGTGGCTTGAGGCGATTGGCATGCAGCACCCTGTGGGGCTGTCTTGGGGCTTTAAGATCCACCAAGTAGGTGGACTTCCCCTTCTTCTCCAACACCTCAAAGGGGCCTGTCCAACGGTCCTGGAGGGCATTTAGCTCTCCAGGTTCCATCACCCACACCTTCTGTCCAGGCTCCAGTTCCACTGGGTGAGCGTTGTGGTCATACCACTCTTTCATCACTGCTTGGCTGGCCTCCAAGTTGTCTGAAGCTTGCTTCCACAACTTAGCCATTTGGCTCCGGAAGGCCAGCATGTAGCTCACCACGTCCTGGGGAAGTTTTCTGGGAGTCCGTTCCCATCCGTCCTTCACCAGGCTGAGAGGTCCTCGTACAGGGTGCCCGTACAAAAGTTCGAAGGGGCTGAAGCCCACTCCCTTTTGTGGCACTTCCCTGTAAGAAAACAAGAGACAGGGTAGGAGGATGTCCCATTTCCTCCGCAGGCTCTCAGGTAGACTCCTGATCATACCTTTCAAGGTTTTGTTAAACCTTTCCACAAGACCATTGGTTTGTGGGTGATAAGGAGTGGTAAACCGATAGGTAACTCCACACTCCTTCCACATAGCCCGCATGTACGCTGAAAGGAAGTTAGTCCCCCTGTCGGACACAACCTCCTTGGGGAAACCCACTCGGGTAAAGATCCCCATCAGGGCCCTTGCCACCACAGGTGCAGTGATGGTCCTCAGAGGTATTGCCTCTGGGTACCGTGTGGCATGATCCACCAAAACTAGTATGAACCGGTGACCAGCTGACGTTGGTGGATCCAATGGCCCTACAATGTCGATGCCCACCCTCTCAAAGGGGGTGCTAACGACGGGCAGTGGTTCCAGGGGAGCTTTGAGCTTCACTCCTGTTTTCCCACTAGCTTGGCAGGACACACACGTCCGACAGTATGTGTCAGACGCCACTTTCATTCGAGGCCAGTAGAAGTGGTGGACAAGCCGGGCAAAGGTCTTGTCCTGTCCTAGATGTCCTGCCAATGGTATCTCATGAGCCAATTCCAGTAGAAAGGCTCTAAAGCATTGAGGGACCACCAAGGCTCTGGCTGAACCGTGGCCAGGTGCCTTGGGCTCACTGTAGAGGAGTCCATCCTCCCAGTAAATCCGGTAGCTCCCTGCAATGTTTCCTGCTGCCTGGGCGTTGGCCTGTTGCCTCAGCCCCTCGAGAGTAGGACACTCCTTCTGAGCTGCACAGAACTCTTCCCTGGAAGGACCTCCCTCCACATGCCACTCGGTAGGGATGGGTAGGTTCTCCAAGGAAGCAACACTCTCCCCTGTGGACTCCAGATCCACCTCCGCAGGTGGTCCAGCTGTCTCACGAGGCGGAGATGTCGAGGCAGGGTCCTCCGGCCTCTTGTCCTTCTCCTCTCTAGCAGCTGGCTGGGCCATTGTTCCAGGCTCCAGCGTAAGCAACTTTTCCCTTCGGGCAGTTGCTGACCTTGTGCTGACACAAGTCCAGTCAGGGGGTCCCAGCATCTCAGAGTGAGTCTGGTACTCCACCCTCCTCCAAGCATTGTGCTCCATATCATTCCCTAACAGGCAGTCAACAGGCACGGCAGGGCTTACGGCAACTCGAAGTGGACCTGCAACCCCTCCCCACTCAAAGGGAACCTCAGCCACAGGGTAGTGGCCCAATCTGCCGTCAGCCATTACGGCGGGATGGAGTACATCTGGGATGACCTGCTCTGGAGACACCAGCTGACTCCTTACCATAGTCATACTGGCTCCTGTGTCTCTCAGAGCCTCCCCTCTACGGCCATTGATGGTGACCCACTGCTCATACTTAATAGTATTGGAGGGCAGCTGGGTCTTGGGAACCATCTCCTTATCTCCCAGGGACACTAAAGTGACACCCGCCCGCTCCCCTCCATTAACCAAAGGCATCTCCTCCCCGAGCACTACACTAGTGATTCCCGGGGCTTTTCCTCCAGTGGGAGGGGGTGGTCTTTTTGGGCATCTCACATCTCCTTTATAGTGTCCCACACCGCCACACTCAAAACAATGAACAACCCTTGGCTGCTGGCTTTGGCCAGGGGTAGGGTTGCGAGGGGGGTTACTCTTGGGGATGAATCCTCTGCCCCTTCCTTGTGAAGTATTTTGTGGCCCTTTAGAGAACTCCCTCTTAGTTTCCCCTCCCTCTTTCTTCTGGGGGGCGCCCTGTCCTTGCTTCTGGGAATTCCCTCCAGTCCCCTTAGTCGACACCCGGGTACTAACCCAGATGTCCGCCTCCTCAGCAAGCTTCCTGGGGCTGGTCAGCTTGCTGTCCACCAGATGCTGTCTTAGCTCGGGAAGACACTTCTCGAGTAGGTGTTCCTTGAGTATGAGGTCATATAGTCCCTCATAGTCCCCTACATCGCTGCCTCTTACCCAACCCTCCAGGGCCTTCCGGGAGTAGTCCAAGAAATCTACCCAGTTTTGGGTGCCCAGCTTGTAGCTGCCCCGGAACTTTTGTCTATATTTCTCGGGGGTCAACCCAAACTTCTTGAGCAGCGCTAATTTCATAGCCGGATAGTAGGTCTGTTCACTCTGGTCAAGGGCCAACAAAGTATCCCTGCCAGTGGGGGGCATGTATTTGTACAACCCACCTCCCCAGTGGACTTCCAGAATCCCATGGGCCCTCAGTGAGACCTCGTAGGCGGCTAGCCATTTAGCAATGTCGTCGCTGGGTACATAACAAGCCATAATGTCTTTTGGTAGGTACGGTCTAGGTTCTCGGGTGTTGGTTGGGTTATCGCTGCCACCATTCTCTGGTTTGGGGGTACGTAAGTTTAGGGCTTGCAAATCCATTTCCTTGATGGTCCGCTCATGCTCCAACCTCTTCTCCTCCCTCACCATGTCCATCCTGGCCAGTTCTATTCTCATCCTCCTCTCCTCCCTCCTGTCTTCTAACTCGGCGTCGGTCAATCCCCTCTCTGACACACTACTGCCCACTCTAGAAGGTGTTCTGGGACCTGTTACAAGGTTCTCCCCTCCCGCCTGGTACAGTGTTGTGGTCTCCAGGACAGTGTCCTTGTCACTCTCTTCAGGATCTACCTCCTCCCCGGAATGAGCCTCTACCCATGCCCGAATACTGGTCAGCAGCTCAACTTTCCTGGCGCCTTTCTTGAAAAACACCCCCTGCTGCTGACACCATTCTTTCAATTGAGGCACAGTATAATCGTCTAGCTCTTCCACATTTATCTCCATCCTTGTTTGAAGTATAAAATGCTATACAGGAGAAATCCACAGAGTGACCTGAGGTCAACCTCCACCCACCGCCAGAAGTCAATTTAGAAAAACCAAAAATGTAAATTAGGAGGGCCGCAGGGAGAAAACTCCAGGTGGGGTCTCGTGGTTGTCACTGTGTTACTAATAAGTAAGTGTAAGTACAGATCCGCTATCCCACCGCTGAAACACCAATTATGTTGGACCTAGATTACCCAAGCCTACATATGGTAGCTTGGCACAGTAGTGGTCTACAGCTAACTCCAGGCGTTGGCTAAGTACTTACACAGCTTACCCACAGTAACACATTGATGAACCACTAAAATAAAGACACAACACCTTTGTTTGCAAAAATACCGTTACCTTTTATAAAAATAATATGGCTCTTTGGATTCGAAAGCATACAGGTTTATCACATCAATTGCTTTTAGGAATAAACATTGCACTTTTACTAGGGAAAATGGTTTTCACTCCTCCAGCTGTGGAAAAAGGCAGTAAAATACATTCACTTGACAAGGGTTCAGTAATGAGGAAGTGACGCTCTTTTGAAACTAGAAGAAACCTGTTAGATTTGCACTAGGTAGGGTTATACACTTATATCACTTAACTGGCATATACATTTTCTAACAGTTTCAAAGTGCTATTCAGGGTTATTGGCCTGCTTCAGTAGTAATTTTCAAGCCTCTAATATCACTACCCTGTAATCAACTCTTTAATTACTCTGGGGTATTAAGCTAACTCCCAGTTCAGAACAGCCCTTGGCTCCACAATGAACTACTAATTCTTCTATTCCCAGTGTAGGGTTTACACTAGCAGTGCCCAGTTATTAGATTCTTTGAGCCCCTCTTCCCTGCTCCTTACTTTAGCGTGGGGACGATGATGTCCCAGTCCCCACGCGTCACTGTTGCCTCTGGCCGCCTACCGGCGACTTTGCCTCTGTTCCGCCGAACCGGTGCTTTGTTGAGGGATCTGGCGGTAAATCGAGGGGGAGCCCCGCTCACCCTTCCCTGCTCGTGTCTACTTCGCACACAAGCGGAAAGGTAAACCGGAGCAACTCGCCTGAGCCTTCGTTTCCCCTCGCTCGCGCTGGCTCCTTCAGTCGGCGCTCGAGCGTGGGGGGAATTTGTGTTACTGACACGGCGCTCCAGGAAGCCTTCCGGCGTCTCCTCGGTCACGCCGACAGTCGCGCTGCTCCTCCGGACATGCGCGGAAGCGCTCTCGTACCTCTCCCGCCTCCGCACTCGCTCTCAGGAAGGACGCTGCTCCTCACGTCGTCGCTGCTCTCCTGGGCCTGCCCGACCCTAGGCCCCTCCTGCTTTTGTTAGCGTCTAGGTGCTAGACATGCGCGGACGCGCCTCCTCCTTCACTTGACACGGCCGGTGCCCCCGGGGTCCCGATGCCGGTCGGAGCAGCGCCGCTGCTTCCCTTCAGTTCCTCCTCACTTTGGCCTCACAGGAAGGATGTCCCCACACGGCGCCTTCGCTTCTCAGGTCGCCAGGGTGCCACAGACACTCGCCTCCACTCCAGCTACTCCACGTACTCGGTAAGCACAGCGCTGGGAGTTGACATACAGGAATACCCCCAATTAAGGGTGTTCTGAGTGGTTTTACTGGGGCTCTGAGATAAACGGGTTTTCTGCCTCCAGTAACTCGATTTCCTTGACAGAAGTTGTTGTCTTTGGGAGAGGGATCGGTCAGAGGCTATAGGGGGAACGATCTTCTGAAGTAACTGTCAGCCTCAGTGACCAACTAGCCGCTCTCAGGGTGTCCACCTCCTCTCACCACTGCCTCACTCCTCTACTCTGGTCAGCACAAAATGGCTGCTGGTCACTGGCCTTATATAGGCTGGCCTGAGACCTGCAGAAGTCTCTAGTAGATTCCAGAAAGTTCCTTAATGCTATCCTATGGACCTATCCTCCAGTAGTGTCCGTTATGACAGTTGGTGGACACCATTTTAGGTCTCTGGAGATCTCTAAAGTTTCAAGGGGGTGACTAGGCCTCACCAGTGATGAGGGAAAAATGGCGTCATCGCCAAGGAACACCTAGCCCCCTGACAGCATAAAAAAAAACTCCTGATGGACACATGTAAAAATAAAAGTAGAAACTCTGGGAGGCTAAGGGGGACAAAAATAAATCATGGTGGTTAGAGTCTTCCCAGAAGCAGACAGGTCTAACAGTCATGTTATAACGTTTTCAGCCATGCTAAGAAGTCTCCTATGAGTAACTCATTCCCCACCCGAGACAAATGTACCCCATCCCCCAAATACATACTGTCATCATTAATACACCCATGCGAAATATAATGCAGTGTTCTGGAACGGAACAGTCTACCGACTTTGTTATTAAGCTTTCTAACAGAATGATTCAAGGCGGGAACAGAAATAGCCCCCCGCCACACCTTTCGTGGGATCATATGAGACCACGCAATTGTGCACCCTGGAACTCTCCTCGCTAACCAACTTACAGTGGAAAGCATCGCCTCGAGGAGAAGTCGTCTACCAGTGGTGACCAAATCATTGCCCCCAAGATGTACTATGACTATAGACGGCGGTGACCTCGTCCGCCCTAACAAACCCTCGAAAAATGATTGAAACTGGTCAATACAGAGACCGCCTCTTCCGTAGAAGGACACCCTGTACCCGTATTCCCCAGCTACGTGAATCATGTCACCTGCCTTGAATATGTCCGCGGCACGCCTCACGTATGAGTGGCCCACGACCCACACCTCCTTTTTCACAGCCGGTGATGTCTGACCGCTGGCCTGGTGTTGGGTCGACTGCATAGTCCGCCCCGCCTCGTAGGCTTGCGCAACTGAAAACCAAACAAAAACAAGAAGCGTGAGTACATCGTTACAGCTTCACAACATGTGCAACCGCACATACCTTTTATAACAATTGGAGGACCAACGCCCCACCCGTTTAACTTGTTCCACATTCAGACCCCTGGCTGTAGCTTCTGTAGCAGCCCCTATCCGAAAGGAATGGGTCCCAAACTCACCCGGGTTCAAGCCTGCAGCGGCAATCGACATCGCAAGCACCCGCTGAAACTGAAATTTTGTCAGTGGGGTGGCGTCAGCGTGTCTCAACAAGGTCCCCCCCCATGATGCCACCCTTCCTGCTAGCTAATCTTCTAAACACTTTACCGGACACATGGCGGACCCGGGAATCCTGCGTATAATTATGCAGTCACCCATCCCACTCTGATCGGTCTTGGACCTGACAAATGAGACAGTCATTGTCTCCCCTCTGATCTGAACGTGCTCCTGGCACAAACCTCCCGTCACATCCTGCTTGTTCCTCGCCACTAGTTTGCTTACCCGCATCGCCCCATGAAATGCCAGCGTAAAAGCGGCTCGGAATAACACCGTCTCATACTGAGACGAACATGTAGCAGGGAGTGTGGATAACAACAGGGCCAACCTATCCAAACCTATCGGGCGCCTCTCATCTACTCTGCGACCCTCAAGGCGTTGCCACCCACGTAGCGCTTTTTGTACAACGAAAGACGCTGTCGGGTCCTGGATCCCATGAGCCCTAGCAACAAAGGAAATGGCAGCCCGATGCCTCTGAGCCGAGGCCACCGATTTCCCGGCCAGATGTAAGGACATCAGAAAATTCACCACCCATTCCTCGTGGCCCCAAAGCCCCTCTCTATCAGTCCCCAAAAAGGCTAAATAGGACCGGAACGCCCCTTCATATGCCTTCCTCGTCCTGGGTGCTAAACTCTCTCCCACGAGGTTACGAAGTTCGGGGCACCGAGAGACCAGAGAGCTTCGGGAAAGGGTGCCGGCTCCGGGTCCGCTGTGGGAAGAAAACCCCAGAAAGCCTGCATACGAAAACGAGACAGTGCATCAGCCGCCTGGTTCATTACCCCCGGGACATGTCTTGCTTTGAATAGCACATTCAATTGCATACGAAGTAAAACAATTTCCTTGAGCAGTCTCAAAATCAATTTGCATCGTGCTGCCTGGCTATTGATACACTCGACCACGGTCATATTGTCAGACCTCTACCCCCGTTATCACCCGTTTTGGCTCTGCACGTGGACTCAGGATGGGATGATTGCCCACACCCACGACATTCGTGTATAAATTTGCACGATCCCTGGGGCCTAGTACATTTACCCCTGTTGAAATTCCAACAAACCCCCCTTTTTCCTGTATTGCCGGCAGGCCTCGAGTAATTGTTGGTGCCTGCACCTGATCGAAAGGGCGTCCCCGCATACTGGCGGGAGGATTCGCCAACGTTACTCCCTACTAATGGCAATTTCAACATACCAGTATCCTTCATTTTAGACCATGACACAGAATCATAACAATCCCAAGTTAAGTTTTTATCATGTTCTTTAGCCTTTCTAAAAAGATTGTCATAGCAAAACCAATGATTACCCTCGTGTGATGTCGAGTACCCCATGATTCGTGACTGATAAGTCGGCAATTCGGGTAGCAAATCGGGCCTTCGTTCCCCCAAGATTGACGTGAAAATCCCCCACGCTTTGCCCCAATTGCCAATGTTTTCATTTACCTTAAAGGCGGCCATTTTTGCGCGCCAAACACTCGGATGCATGAGGTCCTTCTGGCCCTTAACATGCTCCATCTCATAATTGTCAGTAAGCAACGAGAAGATGTTTACATATTCCCCTGCCCAAATCTTCTCTTTAATAGCCAAAGGAACATGTTGACCCAACTTTTCCCTACGAGAGGGTGCTGACTCGTCCCTCGCAATCGGCAATGGCCGTTTACCTGAACCGGACGCTGCCTCTGCGGTCGAACTCGTCCCCTGTGGCTTGTCTCCTGCTGCAGCCGGCGTGGACACCTTCGCTGCATCCCGTTTCTCACGCAGTTGCTTCATCAGCACCTGCGCCTCGACAGCCGTGGCGCCCTCACTACCTTCACCCAACCACGCTGCTAGTTGTGCTGCCAGCTCGGGCGGCATATCTTCGCTGGACACGGGGGTGACCACAACGGGAATCGGATTCCCTTCCTCCGGCACGGGAGTGGGTGCCTCGAGCGGGGCACTGGGACCCGGGATGTCTCCCCCAGCTGCTCCCCTCCTGGGCCTCTTGTTTTTCCCTCCCGGGGCTGCTCCCGCCAAAGGACGTTTCGGCCCCCCTTCCTCGTCCTTATCCATCCGCCTCTTTAGGTCGGTCACCTCCTTCATGAGAACGCGCAGCATCTGGTCAGTAGTCATGCGCTTTCCCACCTTCTTCGGCATTCTCCAACAGAGTATCTGAAAAACAAACAAGAACGATTACAACGCTCAAAATTGGCTCTTCGTTCCGTCTCGAGCTCACGTGCAGCGAGGAGGTGCAGCTTCAGAGCACAGGAACAATAGGATGCCTTCTGGTCTTGCTTCTCCTTTTATCCGTCTTCAGGGCGGGCGTAAACCCGCCCCTGCCTGCCCCAAGGGCGTGGCCAGCCGCGTCAGTGTCTAGGCCAGCCCACTCTAGGGCGGGAAAAAGCGCGCCCCGGCTACGCCGCTTCGGGCATACCAGCCGAGACTCGCTTCCCGCCCAAGATGGCTTCCCGGGGGGATCGTGGTACTCCGCCATACGTTCGGGGGGACCGAGTGGTCGCCCCTTTCCATTTGCCTTTAAAACAGTACATTTCTAAATAAACATTTCAAATATTCACGGTTTCTCTTTTAATCTATAATCTCAACTGAAATGATTTCATATTGAAAAACTATTCATGGGTTCCACATAACCTTAACTGTAGTCACTGAGGACCTTATTTATGAAGACCTTCCGCCGCCGGTGCCTCATTTTTTAAAATGAGAAAAAAGTGACGCACCGTTGGCGCAAGAATTTCATAAATAAAGTCCTGAATGTTTTCTTTTCTCGACCTCACTTACTGATACTAGAACCTGCAAGCCAATTACGGCCCGTGAACTCTTTCTTACTAGGTCGCGCACTGTACAGACAGTTATACCACTGTTAAATTTTTTTTTTACTGTTACCAGGCACCGCCACAGTTCCGCTTCACTCAGACTTAATCACTGCTCCCATGCTTCTACAGGCCAGACGCTATGTCGTATTTCTCTCCTTATCACCCTTTCATCTCAACAATAACAAACAGTTCTCCACCAGCCACCAGAGAACAGACTCAAATGCAGAGGCACCAAAGAGTGAAATACGACATACCCTGTGCTCTGAGAAAGCAACCAAGCGGTAATTGTGAAAGAAAATATTCAGTAGCGCTTTAAAAATACAAATGCAATGATATAATTATTTTTTTGAAAACGTTCCAATCACTTTGATAGGACTATCTGTGTGTGCCTCCACAGCAAACTTCCTCAGCCCGGATTGAAGGCAAACACACAGACAATAAGATAACACAGGGCAACGGAGATGCAAAACAGAAGGGACATGAAGATACAGTCAAACAGCACAACTGAGAGAGATATTTTTATGCTCCGTTTCCAACCTCAATGTACGAACACATTTACTACACAAATCTCTATACAACTTCATGGTCAAAGCTTTTCATTTCATTTCACTCGACCACCTCCCTCACCCCACCAGTGCAAACGGCGACCAGAAACCGCACTATAATTTTGATGTCTAACAGAAACTTTGTGAATACCTTAATCATTACCACTTTAGCCCCCTTCCCCGTCCCTCTCGCCCCACCCCCACCAGTGCAGGCCACGGCCACCAATCAATCATTGTTTCTGATTAAACTATATTATACAGTACATGACAAAACAAACAGTTACGCACTTACCTTTACCAATGCTTTGAACGATGTAGAACAGTGAAAGTCACAAAACAGATATTCGTTAGCGGAACTCTGAATATTGCTTCTATCACTGCAACCAAAATTCAATGGCACAGATATCCAGTCAATACACACTCATATAACTCTCTTCAGCCAATCACATTTCCTCACGCAAAATTGTAAAATCAAATTTACATTTCAATTGGTTGTCCTCCACAATATTTTCAGACTCACGTGAGACACCCATCACCAACTGCCATCTCCGGCTGTTTCCATGGTAACACCTCATTCTGCACCTTGCTGAAGGCACAGGTCAAAAGTTCATGTCTCAACGTTCTACAGCAAACTTAGAAGATTGTTTTCCCTCCAGAAACACCTGCCAATCCACAACTCTGTTACATGTCATTTTTTTCACACTCAATACTACTTTTCGTTTAACATAAACATTAACATGCAACGTACTCTACAATCTCCACTTATTATAATCAACCAATCATTTTTATTTTTTTAACCACACACAACCTCTTCCTTTTTCTTTATTTAGAATTTCTACTTCTAACTCCCATTCCACTTCCAGAACCGATCGGAGTACGACTACAAATCCCTTGAAAATGAAGGTCTGGCTAATAGGACACAGTTATATTCACTTGAGTGAAAAATATGCAGTAAGCAGACGAATTTGCAACATCGGCTTACCAAATGTACACATTACATGGATTGCCAAAAGAGGATTGAAATGCCACCATTTGATTCCATTGGTGAAAAATGTATGCATCTCCCAGAACCAAACCTTATAATTATGCACTGTGGTGGAAACGATCTAGGCACAATCACTGGGGTAGGTCTGGAAATGCTTCTAAAAGACACCTTTCGACAATTGATGACACTTTTTCCTCGATCTGCCTTGGTATATTCCAATATATGCCAAAGACAGAAATGGAATTGGTCCAATCAACATTGTGCACAATTTGAGAAAGCAAGGAGACATGTAAATAAATCTGTTTCTGCGTTCCTCAGAGATTATAGCATGGGTTCTATTTACCACAACAACTTGGGATACCACATGCAAGACGTCTATAGGAGAGATGGTGTTCATTTCACGAATGAGGGAAACAGAATCTTCCTCTGCAACATCAGGCTCTGCATCGGTACTTACTTATAAATGCAGAAAACACTCAATTAACACAAGGACTCCTTGCAGAGCCACCTTATATCTAAGCACTCAAACTTCTGATTTATCTCCACTTTCACACTCTCGTTAATAGGTGTGCGCGACCGGGTGCGCGCACCCCGCTATTTTTTTTCAGAAAAAAATTATATCTTTTCACGTTTAAGGGCCTTACTGCACACCCCGAGAAAACCTACGCAGCAAGACAATCTCTACCTTCTCCCCTTTCCATGTTTCAACGCTTTAAAATGAACAATATATTTACTCGCAGTGACAAAGTGGCGGACAAAAATTCCTGATTTCCTTCGAATCGAACGTTAACAGACGTCAAGCAGCAAAAAAAAATTCCGCTCACGCGCAGCTGCTTGGGTGCGCGCACGTGTGCGCGCCTATAGATATATAATTGACTTTAACTTTATTTTCTCAACAACTACTGAACGGATTTACACCATTCCAAAAAAAGCGTAATCTGCGAACAGGACTCTACAGTTTTGCCAAATTTCTTATAAATCCGTTCAGCCGTTCGACCTGTAGCCGAGTCTAAAGGTCCTATGGAAAATAACATGGAGAAAACACATTTTGGGACCCCCCTTATATCTCAGCCCCCACTTGACGAATCCCCCCCAAACTTTCAGGAAAGGAGCGCAGCGGACCGAGCCATCTTCTTTGAGAAATTCACAAAGATTCATCCACCAGGGCCAAAGTTATTCCAAATAGAATGTTGAGGATTTCCTATACATATATATAGTTAGGATTTTTTTCCTATGGGATTTCTGAAAATTCTATGTCGAATAACTTTGGCGTTTGTGGACGGAATTGGCTGAAATTATCAGGAAAATGGCACATTTTGTTTCTGAGCAGCCCCCGGAAATTTGGGGGGGTTTCGTCAAGAGGGGGCCGAGAAAAAAGGGGGGGTCCCAAACCCCGTTTTTCCCATTCATTTTTCCATAGGGCGGTTGGAATCACTTTTAGCTCGAACGGCTAAATGGATTTACACGAAACTTGGCAAAATTGTAGATATGGTTTGCCCGACGTGCCTTTGCTATGTCTCAATATATGTTCTCCAGTGGATTTTGAGAAATTAACGTTTTAAAAAACAGATATATCTGTGACAGCACTCCGGTTAGCGCCCCGGTTCGCGTACCTGACGCGTAACGGAACTTCGCGAAGTGAAGCTGATTGGCTCTCCGGTGTCTGTCAACATTCTAAACAGGCCGGACCGGCCGCCATCTTGTCTCTCGGTAGGATCAAGAGACAAGAGGTGGAGAAAAATGAAGGGGGAAATTAATGAAAGGGGGCAAGAGAGACCCCTACTGACCCCCTAGGAATGATGTGGGGGCTATTGAATTGTCCCGTGGGGCAAAAAATTAAAAAAATAAAAATTGATTTTTCGCGGTAGAAGCGCTACCCGGTAAGCGAACCGGGTAGCTCACCGGTAGCGTAACGGGAGTTCGCCGTTTTGTGTTTCGGTCGAATTTAATCACATGATGGAGGAAAAACAATGTGGGAAATAGGTATAAGGGGGCACGGGAGACGTATCCTGACCCCCTAGGTTTTCTGAGGGTGGCTGAGGAGGCTCATATATGTTGGAAAAAATTTTTTTTGCATTTTTGGCGCGGTTAGCTGCCGGTACACGAACAGGGTAGCGAACCGGGAAGCGAACATAAGTGAAAATTAGTGAAAAAAGGTACATTCGAAATTTTAAAAGAGTAATTATAGTTAAGGTAGCTCTGAAAGGAGCTTTTGGGTTCTGTGTAAGTTCTAGGTACTTTTAAGTAGGTACCAATACACAGTCTTAAATTTTGTATGAAAACTCTGTTTCCCTCATGTGAGAAGTGCACACCATCTCCTCTGTAGATATGTTGCATGTAGTAACGCAAGTTATTGTTGTAGATGGAGCCCATTCCATGGTCTCTCATATAAGCTGAAACAGATTTATTTACATGCTTCCTCGCTTTCTCAATTTGTGGACAAAATTGATTGGACCACCTCCATTTCTGTTTTTGGCAAACATTGGAATATACCAAGGCAGTTTGAGGAAAAAGTGCCATCAATTGCTCAAAGGTGTCCTTTAACAGCATTTCCAGACCTACCCCAGTCAAAGTGCCCAAATCATGTCCTCCACAGTGCACTATTATGAGGTCAGGGTTTGGCAAATGTAAAAAGGGTTTCACCAATGGTATCAATTGGTGACATCTCAATCCTCTTTGGCCAATCCATTTGATTTCCACATTTTGTAAATTGAGGTTGTGTAAATTTCTGTTATCAGCATACCTGTGAGCCCAGTGGATGTAGCTATGTCCAAGAATCCAGACAGAAAACATGGTGAGAGGAGGTTCTGCTGCAGTCAGATGAAGTGTGGGAATGAAATGGCAGTTGAAACAGTAGGAGTTTGTAAAGAAAAAAAACTGTGGAGTTTCAGTGCTAATGATTCACTAGCAGTGATTGGTGGATTTCCATTTCTGAAAAAAAATAGTTAGGGTGCATGGATGTGTTCTTTGAAAGATGTAATTTGAATGGTTAAGAAACAATTATTTTCAGAAACATTGCAGTGGATTAGCAGGTGTACTGAGAGTTCAGAGTTCATTTGAAACATTGGTGTGTGAACTTGTAAACATGAGAGGTCTTTCAGGAGGTAGTTGCTATGGAAAAAGGGCAGAAGGGGGGAAGGCTGTTGATTTGAAAAAGTGAGGGAAGAGTTTTGATTGGGTGACATGAGTGATATGTGTGATGAAATACAGCATGTCTGTGCCTTTGTTGGTTGCAGCCTCTGGAGTGCATACCCTTTGCTCTGCTAAAGAAAAATTGGTGTGTGTCTGAGACTGTTTTGAAATTCAAAAAGCATTTGCTAAGGTGAGAAAAAATTCATTTAATTTAGATAGAGACTAGTATAGTTTATGGAGAAAATAAGGAAGCCAGCTGTGCATTTAAAATGTTGTTTTGTGTCAAGTGTTTTCATTATTTTTTCCAAAAAGATTTTGCTTATTTGACAAATTATAATTATAGATAATGTGAAGTATTAGTACTGATAGGGTGTGCTTGTACATAGGAGCTGTGCTGTGTTTTCAAATGATGACCAGAAAATCGTTTTTTTTAAAAAGGAACTACTTTTCACATTTATGAGAAGGACAACATGGGGTCTGCTTTTTTAAATAAATATTTCACTTCCCAACATGAATATGGGAGAATATTTTGCTTGTTTTTCGGTTTAAAAACTTGTTTCTTGAAGTCATTTAGGTTTCATAATATGTACTGCTAGAGTTTCATAGTCACTATGATAATAATGATATACATTTAGGACTGTTTAGAGGGCATGGATATGCTGAGGCTTCTGTAATTGTCAAAGGAGGAGAATTATGTACATTGCACTGCTGCATACAGTCCTCACCTTCTACGTACTCTTGGATATGCTAGATTATATCTGCTCAATGAGATACCTAAGCTGAGGAAACACAGGTGATGTGATTGTGAAATGAGCAAAAATATTTGCACGTTTTTCAATTACATCACCCGTGTTTCCTAACATTACTAATCACATTGTGCAGATGAGGTTTAGGCCTGTCCAGGGAGACAGAGAAGGTCTGGCCTTTGTTCAAGAGTGCAGTGGACATGACTCACTTCATCTGTAGGCCTGCACATGTATTATCTCCTCTGTACTCTTCAACAAGCCTAAATTTCATCTGCAACCCTGAGTAGGCCTCACCTCAAACAAACTTTTGTGACTGCAAGACCTGCCTTTTTGCTCATGGATATTTCTTGGTTTTACCATGGCTGGCAGACAATCCGGCATACCTCTGGATAGGCCACACCTTATGCTGGGTCAAGGGCCTTGTAAATACGCCCTCATGTGTGCTTGGTAATTTTAAGTCACTTCTCCCTGGTGCAAGGGCCTTGTAAATACGCCCTCATGTGTGCTTGGCCATTTCAAGTCACTTCCTCCTGGTGCAAGGGTCTTGTAAATACGCCCTCATGTGTGCTTGGCAATTTTAACTCACTTCCCCCTGGTGCAAGGGCGTTGTAAATACGCCCTCATGTCTGCTTGCCAATTTTAGGTCACTTTCCCCTGGTGCGAGGGCCTTGTAAATACGCCCCTCTGTGCGCTTGGCAATTTTAAGTCACTTCCCCCTGGTGCAAGGGCCTTGTAAATACGTCCCCATGTGTGCTTGGCAATTTTAAGTCACTTCCCCCTGGTGCAAGGGCCTTGTAAATATGCGTTCATGTGTGCTTGGCAATTTTAAGTCAATAACATTAACATCAACAATGTCTGATGTGGAGCAATCTCTAGATGTGGAACAATTTCTAGATGAGGAACAATGTCTAGATGAGGAACAATCTCTAGATGTGGAACAATCTCTAGATGAGGAAAAATCTGTAGATGTTGATTTGAAATTATATAAAAGTTTTCAAAAACACCCTGTGTGAAGTGTTTTTAATATAACTGTGAAATAGAGTCTCAAAATTAGTTGAGATTAACATATAACAGAGCACAGGTCATATGTAGAAGCATTCCATTCCATTGCTACTATTTGAGATTTTTAAATCTGTCTATGTTGTTAAATTACTGTATGTAGAATTGACAACTAGTGTGTTAATTGTTTGCCTACTGTTATTAGTTTACTGTTTGGTAATAGTGGTTAATAACAATTTTTTCAAAAACATTTCCACAGATTTAACTGAAGATCTTTTGAAAATTTTTAAAATGCCCTCAAGGCAGAGGAAACAAAAAGAAGCAAAGCGACTTACACTCCACCTTGGTAAAGATTTGCAGCAGTCCTTTACTATAAAATCGTTTCAAGTCACCAAAAAAGCTCCGGGCAAGAAAATGAAATCATTTTTAAAAAGAATTTGCAGAGAAAAAAATACCACTATAGAACATGTTTTAGTGTAGAAGAAGAGAGACAATATAAAGGAAAAGGAAAGGCCCGTCAAAAAAGTTTCTGCTAGAGCAGGAGATAACTCTGTGCATGGCAGTAGAAGGGAAAATCAGTTCACGGACATTCGTAGGCGAATGTTCCGCAACAGGATAATTGTCAATTTGTTAAAAATGTTTAAGAAAGGCCAACAGAAAGTGGCATTTTATAAGAAAAAGAAAAATGTAGAGAAAATTATTGATCAGGCTTTCGAAATTAAGCGAAAGTTATTTATTTTGGTAATCAATAGAATTAGGAAACTAAACAAGGTAATTTATGATTTCAAATCAAATAGTAGATGGAAGAAAGTAGGTAATCGTAGTAATTTTTGTGAAGTTTTCTCAAGAGAATGGATGCATAGTTCAAGTTGTGAGGCATTTTTCAATGAGGAGAGTTACTTCCAGGACAATGATTTGGTGCATGCAGTTGACACCAGTGGTCGAGCATATGAGGTGAAAGATGGCTGTCCGGTTGAAAAAGAAAAGCTTGTGTCTGCAGATACAGAAGAGGTGTTAGGTGATGAGGTTTTAGGAAGACATGGTAAGGGTCCAGTGTACACCTGGAAGTGTAGTAGTATTTGTAGCGTGCGACAGGATTCCATCAATTTGCTTTGTGATTTTGTTCGTACATTTAATAAGAAAAGTTTAAAACAGAAAATGAAGTTGTTGCAAGAATTAGATCCTTGCAGAGTGAGAGAAGTAACAGGTTTGAATGGGCATTCACTGGCTTGTCTTTCCAGAATAGTATGCCAGAGTGTTTTTCATCATTTCAGGATGCTAGCAGTGCATCATAATAAAGTGAGGAAATTAGTGAGAATGTTGTATTATGCTAAGAGTCCAGCAATTATGCTTAAACAATTGAGCAGTGCTCTTTTGCATGGTTCAGAACTACATGTGAAGAATATTTGTGAAGAAATTGAGTTCTGTTACTTTGTTAGTAAAGAGAACAATGTTGAAATTGACCCAGTAAAAGAAGGTAATGTGGAAGAGAGTTCTAATATAGATAAGTTTCACAAGGAAATTTCCATCTTTCAGGTGAAATCAAGTGAGAGGCCTAATTTCACTTGTGTGTGTTGTCGACGGACTTATTATAAGAATCAGACTAAGTTAGTGGATTTATATGCAAAAAGTGAAATGGAAAACAATAGTGAATGGAAGGATTTTGCCACATACTTGATGGTAGAAAATTGTTTTGATTTGGGATCGGACCAACGTATGTGTACTTATTGTTTTAACAAATTAAACCAAAACCAGATGCCTGCTAGAGCGGTTAATAATAATCTGGAATTGGTTAACATTCCTTCTGAATTGAAGGATTTAAATACTTATGAATCTATTTTGATTCAAAGTGTGCATCCCTTTCAGGCTAATGTATGAATGGAGCCAAAGACAGGGAAATTGCCTCAATCAGATTTACCGAGAGGATTAAAGGGAAGAGTTGTTTATTTGCCTTTAGATTTGAAGAAAAACATTAATACAATTGGAGTAGAGAAAGTGGAAGAGGAACCTTTGGTTATCCTAGTTAATGGGGTTCCGACAAAGAGTAAGAAAATCTGGCAAGATTTAGTGGATGTTAGGAAAGTCAAAAAGGCAACATTGTATTTGATAAAAAACAATGAGTACTACAAGAATGTATGTGTTGCAGAAGAGGAAGTAAGTGAAGAAGACAGAGAATTGTGTGCTGGACAAATTGAGAAAGTAGAAGCCTCTAAAAATGAAGAAATATATGAACATTATAGTGTTCATCCTTTGCATTCCAAGGTAGTCATGGGGAATGCTATTGAGTTGTTTCAAATGAAACAAGCCAAAGGGAGTCCCATTAGTGTTTGGGAGGAAAGTTTGGAAGCTCGGTGTTTTCCAGTTATTTCCCACAGGTCGAGGAGGACGATATGATGAGCGACCTGATCAAATTCCTGCTTCTGAATACCGGACTTTACGATTGTATGCAGAAGATCCTAGGTTTCGTCAATGCATTCCCTATTTGTTTCATCTACTGTTTGAAAGTGATCTGTCTGGACTGTCTTATGCAGTGAAACACATCCTGAAAAGTGGTGTACAACTGCGAAATATCTCAGCAAGGGACTTTATGGATAAAGTCAATGTGCAAGACAGTATTTTGGATTCTCACCTGATTAATCTGATGGCATGTCAGCGTGGTACTAATGGAAAGGGGCGACCACTCGGTCCCCCCGAACATATGGTGGAGTACCCCGATCCCCCCGGGAAGCCATCTTGGGCGGGAGGCGAGTCTCAGCAGGTATGCCCGAAGCGGCGTAGCCGGGGCGCGCCTTTCCCGCCCAAGAGTGGGTTGTCCTAGACACTGAATCCGCTAGCCACGCCCCGGAGGCGGATTGGAGGTGGGTCAACGCCCGCCCGAAGAAGGATAAAAGGAGCGACAAGCCAAGAAAGCAGCCTCTTGTTCCTGTGCTCTGAAGCTGCACCTCCCCGTTGCCCGTGAGCTCGAGACGGAACGAAGAGCCAATTTTGAAGGATTTAATTTTGTCTT
The DNA here is from genome assembly GCF_964263255.1 of Lissotriton vulgaris. Classification (NCBI taxonomy): domain Eukaryota; kingdom Metazoa; phylum Chordata; class Amphibia; order Caudata; family Salamandridae; genus Lissotriton; species Lissotriton vulgaris. The sequence continues at coordinate 138,798,884 of NC_141689.1, forward strand.
TGTTCTTTCAGAAAGTCAGCGTTGGACGATGCCGGGCAAGAAGGTAGGAAAGCGTGTCGGTACTGATCAGATGCTCCGCATGCTGGTGAAAGACATGGCCGAGATGAAGAAGCAGATGGCGGCAATGAATGGTGTGGGGGGACCCAAGCGAGTCGTCGGACCAGCATTGCCGGGAGTAGTCCCAAACGGGAGAGGTAGAAGGGCCAAGAAGGGGGCATCAGGGGGGGAGGCCCCAGTTCCCGAGGCACCGCCGGCGCACCCAGATACACCGACTGAGGCCCCGATCCCGGTCCCGAACGAGGGGCAACCAATTCCAGTTGTAGTCACCCCCGTGAATGGGGAGGATATGCCTCCCGAACTGGCTGCACAGTTGGCAGCATGGTTGGGAAAAGATAGCGAGGGGGCCACGGCCGATGATGCCAGGGCAGTGATGAAGCAGTTGCGGCAATCGAGAGATGCTGCGAAGGCACCATGTCCTCTTGTTCCCCCGCAGGCTCCCGTGGAACAACCAGCAGCGGGCGTGAGTTCGGCAGCGACTACGGTCACAGCTACCGGGCCAGGTAAGCAGCTATTGCCGATAGCGGGGGATGGGTCGGTACCCTCGAGAAGGGAAAAAGTTGCCCAGCATATCCCGATGGAAGTCAAAGAGAGGATATGGGCTGATAAATATATAAACATGTTTTCTTCATTAAGGGATCATTATGAGATTGAGCATGTGAAAATTCAAAAGGAGTTTCTGCACCCCAGTGTTTGGCGCGCTAAGATGGCCGCTTTCAGAGTTGATGAAACGATAGGTAATTGGGGCAGAGCGTTTGGGATATTCACCGCAATTATGGGGGAACGAAGGCCCGATCTGTTGGCTGAAATACCCGTGTATCAGACACGTATCATGGAGTTTTCTCAGACATATGAGGGTAATCAATGGTTTTGTTACGATAACATATTCCGTAAGGCCAAGGAGTTCGACACATCTCTGACGTGGGATTGTTTCGACTCCATTTCCTGGCGGAAAATGGAGAAATCAGGCATAACAAAGTCGCCATTGTTGGGGGGGAACGGGGGCGAGTTTTCCCGCCACTCGTCTGGGGCGCCCTTTCGGGCGGGATCAGGCAATGATCAGCACTCAAGGACTAATGGCAACGCAGGTAAAAAAGGGGTATGCTGGAGTTTTAACAGAGGCAAGTGTACAAGGCCCCAGGGGTCATGCAAGTTTAGGCATGAATGTGCAGGGTGCGGGCAATCCTCGCATCCCGAGACCATGTGCAGAGCCAAAACGGGTGACACGGGAAGTAGAGGGGGCGCCAAACAGGTCTGAAATAGTCCGAGGGGCGCCTCTACCTACCCCGGTTGATACCATGGCAATGATTCCTTGGCTTAATGAATACCCGGATCATAGCTCCGCTGGGGTGTTGCGAGATGGTTTTTTGTATGGTTTCCGCATCCCGGCGGGGGATTTTCAGGGTAAAACACAATGTAGGAACCAACTGTCGGTTCTGCAGAATACAACTGTGGTACAAGCAAAGATTGGGAAAGAGGTGACCCGGGGTCGGGTTGCCGGACCATATGACATACCGCCAGATCCTAATTTTGTTTGTTCGCCCCTGGGAGTAGTCCCCAAAAAGGACCCAGGCGAATTTAGGTTGATACATAACTTGTCAGCACCAAAGGGTCTTTCGGTGAACGATGCGATAGACCCGGGAGTGTGTTCGGTGCGGTACGCATCTTTTGATGAGGCCGTCGCCATGTTGAATCGCCTGGGGCCCGGAGCGCTGATGGCCAAGTCGGACATCGAGTCAGCGTTCCGGTTGCTCCCGGTACACCCAGACGACCAGCGTCTCCTTGGTTTCATGTTTCAGGGACGCTATTACATGGATAAATGTATGCCAATGGGTTGCTCCATATCTTGTGCGTATTTTGAGAAATTCAGTAGTTTTCTACAATGGGCGTTCACAAGAATAACGGGGTTTACACATGTTATGCATTATCTTGACGATTTTCTGTTCCTGGGGGCAGCCGGGGACTCGGAATGTGCACAGGCTTTGAATGAATTTTGTGATCTCATGAGACATTTTGGTGTGCCATTGGCGCCAGGTAAGACTGTGGGGCCGTCTACTTCGCTCAAGTTTCTTGGAATAGAGCTCGATTCCAAAGAGGGTTGCTTCCGGTTGCCCAAGGAAAAGGTAATAAAATTCAAGGCCTCGCTGGAAACATATATTAGCGAGACAAAGGTAAATTTGCATCAATTACAACAGACTGTGGGCCAGCTGAATTTTGCCCTTAGAGTGATACCAATGGCTCGCCCTTTTTCCCGCTCGATTGCAAAAGCCATGGTCGGCCTTAAGGAAGGGCACCACCGCACAAGGCTCTCGGCAGAGGTTCGCCAGGACATGCGCATATGGTTGGCATTCCTGGCGGATTTCAACGGTCGTGTTGTCTGGAACAAACCGGCGGTGTCCTCCGAGGAGCTGGGGTTGTGGACAGACTCGGCAGGGAGTATGGGCTTTGGCGCCATATTTGGTAATCACTGGTCAGCCCGAACATGGCCGTGATGGTGGCATGAGAGTGGGTTTACAGGTAATATTGGGTTTCTCGAATTGTTCCCTATTCTGGTGGCCTTGAAAACATGGCCTGAGGGGTTTCGGGATCACTCTGTGGTATTCTGGTCTGATAACATGACCGTGGTTGAGTGTATCAATAGTCAGGCAGCACGATGCAAATGGATTTTGCGATTGCTTAAGGAAATTGTCTTGCTATGTATGCAACTGAACGTCCTTTTAAGGGCAAGACATGTGCCAGGGGTGCTGAATCAGGCAGCTGATGCGCTTTCTCGTTCTCGTATGCAGGCCTTCTGGGGTTTTCTGCCCACAGCGGACCCGGTGGCGGCACCATTTCCCGAAGCTCTCTGGTCTCTCGGTGCCCCGAACTACAAAACCTTGTGGGAGAGAGTTTAGCACCCAGGACAAGGAAGGCATACGAAGGGGCGTTCCGTTCCTATTGGTCCTTTTTGGGTTCTGCTAGGGGGGGGCTTTGGGGCCAAGAAGAGTATGTCCTGAAATTTTTGTTGTCGTTACATCAGGCAGGCAAATCGGTAGCTACGGCCCAGAGGTACCGGGCCGCCATTTCTTTTATGGCATGGGCTCATGGTATCCAGGACCCCACAGCGTCTTTTGTGGTACAGAAAGCGCTGCGGGGCTGGCAACGCCTTGAGGGTCGCAGAGTGGATGAAAGGCACCCGATAGGTCTGGAAAGGTTGGCCCTGTTACTATCCGTACTCCCTGCAACATGTTCATCTCAATCAGAGACAGTGCTATTCAGGGCCGCTTTTGCATTAGCATTCCATGGGGCTATGCGGGTTAGCGAACTGGTAGCAAAGAACAAGCAGGATACGGGGGGAGGTCTGTGCCGAGAGCACATACAAATTAAGGGGGAGACGATGATTGTCTCGTTTGCCAGGTCCAAGACCGATTAGGGTGCGATCAGGGACAGTGTAGTAGTCCAGCGGATTCCCGGATCTCCCATGTGCCCGGTTGCATGTGTTGAGGAGTATTTGGCGCAAAGGGCGGCATCATGGGGGGGAACCTTGCTGAGGCACGCCGACGCCACCCCACTGACTAGGTTTCAGTTCCAGCGGGTGCTTGCAATGGCAATTACAGCCGCGGGCTTGAACCCGTGCGAGTTTGGGACCCATTCCTTCCGGATAGGGGCTGCTACAGAGGCTAGAGCCAGGGGTCTGAGTGTGGAAAAAGTAAAACAGTTGGGGCGTTGGTCCTTGAATTGCTACAAAAGGTATGTGCGGTTGCACATGTTGTGAAGCTGTTATCATGCACTCACGCTTCTTGTTTTTGTTTGGTTTACAGTTTCGCAAGCTTACGAGGCGGGGCGGACTGTGCAGTCGACCCGACACCTGGGAACCAGCGGTCAAAGACCACCGGCTGACGAGAGAGTGGTGTGGGTCGTGGGCCACTCATACGTGAGGCGTGCCGCGGACGTATTCAAAGCAGGTGACATGGTTCACATGGCTGGGGAATACGGGTACAGGGTGACCTTCTACGGAAGAGGCGGGCTCTGTATTGACCAGTTTCAAACTTTTATGGAGGGTTTGTTAGGGCGGACAAGGTCACCGCCATCTATAATCATAGTGCATCTTGGGGGCAATGATTTGGTGACCACTGGTCGACGAGTACTTCTCGAGTTGATGCTATCCACTGTAAGTTGGTTGGCGAGAAGGGTTCCGGGGTGCACGATTGCTTGGTCCCATATGATTCCTCGGAGGGTGTGGCGAGGGGCTAATTCTGTGTCTGCTATAAATCATTCGGTAAAGAAAGTGAATAACAAGCTTGGTAGACTGTTTCGTACAAATACATTGCATTCGATTCCGCATGGTTGTTTCAGGGGGGACCATATGTATCTGGAGGATGGGGTCCATTTGTCCCGGGTGGGGAATTCTTTACTCATAGGAGACCTCGTAGCCTGGTTAAAGAATTTAAAGCCATGACCTTTAAGTAGGAGTATTGGTGGGGGGGTCCGGATAGCCGGTCAACTATCCGGCCTGTGGCGGTAAGGTCATGATCGGTGAGCAGTAATTGGAAGATCCCTAGGGGTGGGGCGTCACCCATTATGGATGGGAGCGCCCGGGGTGAGGCGGCCATTGGCCCCTCAACGGGGAGGCGGTCCCCTCTAAGGATGGGACACCGAAAGGGAAGGTGGCCAAGGCCCCTCCCTGGGGAGGAGGGGCTACGGGCCCCTCCTGGGAATTTCCCGGGGCCAGGACATCTGCGACGGCAGATGTGGTAAGTTGTGTGGGGTGGGAGGGGGGTCTACGCTACCTTCTAGACACCTCACACGAGTCCTCGGACGACCACTAAGATGGCGCCGAGTTAACCTGGGGCCCCCGTCAAGACAAGGGAAATTGGAAATAGGCACAAAGGTGCAGTCCTCTGTGCGACCGCCCCTCACAAGTGAGGGGGGAGTTCTGGTTTAGGGATCTGACACCGGTTACGACCTTGCCGTTGGCCCGTAATGTTAGGATGTACAATTTCAATTTTGAGAAAATGCATTTGCAGGATGTTTAGTATCGGCTAGGAGAACCTTTGTATTAGAGATGTGTTAAGGTTAGCCAAGTCTAGCATCCTGAAAATGCATAACATTTTAAAATAAAATTGTACAACCTAGCATTAAGGGCCAACGGCAAGGTCTTAACCTGTGTCAGATCCCTACTACCAAATTCCCGCCCTCACGGTGTGAGTGGCGCATGCGCAGAGGACTTTACCCTCGCAGCCAACTGTAACTTCCCTTGTCGTGGGGGCCCCCTTTCACTCGACACCATCTTAAGGTCGTCCGAGATCTCGTGCGAGTTATCCGTAAGAAAGGACAGCGTGGACTCCCCCCCTTCCCCACACTCTCTTCCGCCGGAGCGGATATCCGGCCCCCGGAAAATTCGTAGGAGGGGCATATAGCTGTCTCGCCCTGGGAGGGGCCTATGGCCGTCTCCCCCTGGGCGACCCATCCGTAGTGGGTGCCGCCCCCCGTGGGAGGGGCCAATGGCCGCCTCCCCCCGGGCGCTTCCATCCATACTGGGTGGCGCCCCCCCTAGGGACCTTGAAATCACTGCTCACCGATCATGACCTTACCGCCCGACCAAAATAAATATGACAGTTGTTTTACCTACTAAGGAAAGAAAAAGACACCTATCTGTGACAGCTTGACAATTCACCAACTTTGGCATTGCTACAAAGGGAAAAAGGGCCTAAAGCACAAGACAAATTTTATTATTTAAATCATTCCTCTACGTTTCTACAAAGGAGAAAAAAAAGGCATACAAGCATCTATTCAATCAAGAGGCATACATTTATGATGCAAAATTGACTGTATCTTTTTATTACATTCGAATAATCACCAACAATTACTTTATTCCACAAACATTGCAAAAAGGGGCTGGTGGGTGGGTCAAAATTGCAGCTTGTTCCCTAGAGGGCTCACGAGCGACGAGTGGTGCAGCCTTCAGAGCACTGGAACAAGAGGAAGCTTCGTTGGATGCCCGCTGTATTTATCCATCTGCGGGAGGGCGGGGGCCCGCCTCAAGCACGCCCATCCGTGCACGGACTTCCGGGCAGGTGTTTAGGACAACCTCTTCTGGGCGGGATGGGCGGGCTCCGGCTACGCCGCTTCGGGCATACCAGCCGAGACACGCCCCCGCCCACAATGGTTCCCGGGGGATCGGGGCACCCATCCATACGTTTGGGGGGGCCGAGTGGTCTTCCCTTTCCATATGGGCCGGGATGCCCGCCAACCCTCCCAACACCAATTCCTCATGGGAGGAGACAGACACAGGTTTGAACTTTTGGAAGGCGGGGGGGAGTTACCCCCCCGGCCGTATTTATTAAAATATGAAACAAAATTTAAAACTTTAAATTAAAACGTTTCATGAATCATGTACAATTTTATCTTCCATCTCTAATACAAAGGTTTCCTAGCTGAGTCTAGCATCCTGAAAATGCATAACATTCTAAAATAAAATTGTACAACCTAACATTAAGGGCCAACGGAAAGGTCTTAACCGGTGTCAGATCCCTACTATAAAATTCCCGCACTCACGGTGTGAGTGGCGCATGCCCAGAGGACTTTACCCTCGCAGCCAACTGTAACTTCCCTTGTTGTGTGGGCCCCCTTTCACTCGACACCATCTTAAGGTCGTCCGAGATCTCGTGCGAGGTATCCGTAAGAAAGGACAGCGTGGACTCCCCCCCCCTTCCCCACACTCTCTTCCGCCGGAGCGGATATCCGCCCCCCGGGAAATTCGTAGGAGGGGCATATAGCCGTCTCCCCCTGGGAGGGGCCTATGGCCATCTCTCCCTGGGCGACCCATCCGTAGTGGGTGCCGCCCCCCCATGGGAGGGGCCAATGGCCACCTCCCCCGGGCGCTCCCATCCATACTGGGTGGCACCCCCCCTAGGGACCTTGAAATCACTGCTCACCGATCATGACCTTACCGCCACGGGCCGGATAGTTGACTGACAATCCGGCCCCCCCACACCTCCTAACGGTCATGTCTCCTCAATGCCACTAGCCCTGCTATGAAGTCTCCTATGAGTAAGTCAGTCCCAGCCCTGGACAGGTGCACCCCATCATTCAAATAATAGTGATCACCCCGAATACACCCATGGGAAATGCTTTGCAAATGATTGGAGCAAAACAGTTTCTCAATCTTGTTGTTGACCTTCTTTACCGAGTGGTTCAACACCGACACAGAGATACCCCCCGCCAGATTCTTCTGGGGATCATGTAGGACCAGGCAATCATACACCCGGGAGCCTTTTGGCCAACCAGCTAACTGCTGACAATATGTGCTCTACTAACACCCGTCTTCCCAGTCTTACCAAGTCATTGCCTCCCAGATGGACTATAATTACAGATGGCGGTGACCTATGCCGCCCAAAAAGTTCCTCCACAAAGTTCTGAAATTGGTCAAAACAGAGGCCTCCTTGCCCATGGAAGGTTACTCTGAACCCATATTCCTCAGATGCGTGAGTCGCGTCACCTGCCTTGAATATGTCCCCAGCGCGCCTCACGTATGAGTGGCCCACGACCCATACCACTTGACCTCCAGTCGGTGATCTTTTCCCGCTGGTCCTCTGGTGTTGGGCCGATCCCAATTTTCGCCCCGCGTCACAGGCTTGCAAAACTGTAATCCAAACAAAAGACAACAATTGTGAGTGCATTCCATCAGTCTCTTATAACATGTGCAGTCGCACATACCTCTTGAAACAGTTCGAGGACCAACGTTCTAACTGTTTCACTTCCTCTGGACACAGACCCCGAGCCGTAGCCTCCGTAGCGGCCCCTATTCTGAATGAGTGGGTCCCAAAATCACACGGGTTCAAGCCAGCCGCTGCAATCGAAATTGCCAGCACCCTCCGAAATTGAAATCTTGTCAGCGGGGTGCCGTCCTTGTGTCTAAACAGGGTCCCCCCCCAAGTTGTCAACCTCTGCGCCATGTAGGCCTCTAAATATCTTACCGGACAACCGGGGTTCCCCCAGGCGCGCTGGAGCACCACACTACCCCCCAACGCCTCCTGGTCTGTCTTAGACCTGGCTATCGAGATCAGAAGAGAATCGCCCCTTATTTGGACGTGATCCCTGCATAGACCTCCCCCCATGTCCTTCTTATTCCTCGCCACAAGTTTACTTACCCGCATAGCCCCATGAAATGCCAATGCGAAAGCTGCTCGGAACCGAATTACCTCACTGGGCGAGAAGCATGTCTCATCCAGTTTCGCTAGTAGCAAGGACAATCTGTCTAACCCAATCGGGTGCCTTTTATCCTGCCTGCGACCCTCCAGGCGCTGCCAGCCCCGGAGTGCCTTCCTGACCAAGAATGGACCCGTTGGGTCCCGTACCCCGTGGAGCTGTGCCGTGAATGATATGGCAGCCCTATACCTGTTGGCGGTTGCCGCCGTTCGGCCTTCCTTGTGAAGTGCCACCAAAAACCGGAGGAAGGACTCTTCCCGCCCCCAGCTATGCCCCCCTACCGGCCCTAAAAAGGCACAGTATGAACGGAACGCTCCTTCATAAGCTTTTCTCGTCCTGGGCGCTAAACTGGCTGCCACGAGGTCTTGTAGTCCGGGGCACCGATCTGCCATAGTGCTTCGGGGAAAGGTGCCGCCACTAGTTCCGCTGTGGGTAGATAACCCCTGAAAGCCTACATGTGTGAACGAGAAAGTGCATCAGCTGCATTATTCAGTACACCCGGCACATGCCTTGCCCTGAATTGTACATTCGATCTCATGCATCGCAATACAATTTCTTTCAACAGTCTTAAAATCCACTTGCAGCGTGCAGCCTGGTGATTAATGCACTCGACCACTGTCATGTTGTCTGACCAAAACACCACTGAGCGGTCCCTAAAGTCCTCTGGCCATGCCATCAGAGCCACCCAAATGGGGAATAGCTCCAAGAATCCAATGCTACCTGTTAGGCCACATGAATCCCACCACGCCGGCCATGTTTGTGCCGACCATCGGTTTCCAAAAATTGCGCCAAATCCCACGCTCCCCGCCGAGTCGGTCCACAGCCCCAGTTCGTCCGATGAGGCTGGGGGTTTGTTCCACACCACTCGACCGTTGAAATCCGCCAAGAATGCCAACCAAATGCGCATGTCCTGGTGAACCTCTGCCGACAGTCTAGTGCGGTGGTGTCCTTCCCTAAGGCCCACCATAGCCTGTGCTATGGAACGTGAGAAAGGGCGAGCCATCGGCATCACTCTTAAAGCAAAATTAAGCTGACCCACTGTCTGTTGCAACTAGTGTAGGGTCACCTTATCTTTACGGAGACATTGTACCAAGGAAGCCCTGAACTTGGCCACCTTCTCAACTGGCAGACGGAAACACCCCTCCACTGAGTCCAGCTCAATCCCCAGAAACTCCAGTGAGGTAGATGGCCCCACCGTCTTACCTGGCGCCAATGGGACCCCAAACTCCCGCATGAGTGTGCAGAAGTCCTGCAGCGCTTGTGCACAGTCCCGAGTGCCCGCCGGACCTAGGAACAGGAAATCGTCCTAATAGTGCATCACCTGTCTATGCCCTGTGGCCTCGGTGAACGCCCATTCCAAAAAGGAGCTAAAGATTTCAAAATAGGCACATGAAATGGAACAACCCATGGGCATACATTTATCCATGTAATATTTCCCTTGAAACGTGAATCCCTGCAGGCGCTGGTCCTGAGGGTGGACCGGGAGTAACCTGAATGCAGATTCAATGTCTGATTTTGCTAACAATGCCCCGGGGCCCAGGCGATTCAACAGAACGACTGCGTCATCGAACGATGCATAACTCACTGAGCATACCTCGGGGTCAATAGCCTCATTTACCGGGGCCCCCTTAGGGGCTGATAGATTGTGGATGAGTCTATACTCCGCCGGGTCTTTCTTCGGAACCACTCCTAAAGGAGAACACACAAATTCTGCCACTGGCGGGCAGACAAATGGCCCTGCTACCCGCCCCAAGCTGACTTCTTTCGCTATCTTTCTGGCGGCCACCGTCGGGTTATGCTGAACCGACAGTTGGTTTTTTACAAGAGGGGCTCCCCCAAAAATTTCCCGCCGGGATCTTGAAGCCATACAGAAAGCCATTCCTCAAAGTCCCGGCGGACACATGATCTGGGTAACGGTTCAGCCAGGGGGTCAAAGCCAATATATCAATGGGCGAAGATGTTTGCTTCCATGGCACCAAATCAATCCTGCTTGGATCCCCCCTTTCCTCCCGCACTATTGGTCTTGGATCGGCAACTGGTTTCCGGGTGTGAGGAATTCCCACAGCCCGCACAAGCATGCCGGAACCTACACGTTCCTTGAGGCCTGGTACAGGTTCCTTTGTTGAATCCCCAACAAACCCCACGCTTGCCTCCATTCCCGCCGGACCTGGGATGTTGATCCCCCCGGCGCTTGCCCGAAAGGGCTGCGACGGCTTCTGATGGAATGTCCCAGAGCCACTCGTGCTTGGTACCGAAGTACCCGCCGGTCCCGGCAGGAGCTGGGCATGTCATGACACTGTGTCGAGACAATCCCATGTCAAGGCCTCATTGAACTCCTTCGCTTTTCTAAAGGTAACATCGTAACCCTTCCATTCATTTCCCCCATACATTGCATGGAAATTCATGATCCTGTTCTGATAACATGCTAAGTCAGTCAACACTTCCGGTTTACGCTCACCAATAATTGCCGTAAAAATAGAAAAGGCCCTGACCCAGTTCACCATGGTCTCATCGACCCTGAATTCCGCCATCTTGGCCCGCCATACGCTGGGGTGCCACAAATCTTTCTGGGTCTTTGCATATTCTAACTCACGATGGTCAGTCAAAAGTGAAAACATGTTAATGTACTTATCTGCCCATACCATTTCTTTCGTAGCCATTGGAATGTGCTGCGATAAGCTTTCCCGCCTTGAAAGTACTGGACCCTCCCCCACCAATGGCAACGCTCTCTTACCGGCTTCAGCCGTCTTCCCAGCCGTGTCCGTTGTCTTCACCCGACCGTCCGTCGTGACCCCCATCGCTACCTGTGGGGGAATAGAAGGTACATTCGCCGTCCCGGCGTCCCTTGACTGCCGCAACTGCTCAATAATTAATCTGGCTTCTTCAGCCGGGTCTCCCACAGCCACTGATCCCCCCGCTCCTGCCAGTTCCGGGGGCATTTGGTCATCCCCAATTGGCGTGATCACTACGGGAATTGGCAAACCCCCATCCGGTCCTGGTACCGGGCTATCTACCGGCGTGCCGGGGATGTCTGCACCTGGGCTCGATGGAGGTACCTCTGGTACTGGGACCTCACTGGAACCTGCCCTCCCCTTCCTATTCTTACCCTTACCCCCTGGGGCGACATTCGGCAAGGCCGGTCCTATGACTCTTTTAGGCTGCCCCGAGGGGGCATTCTGGGCCGCCAACTGTTTCCTGATGTCCGCTAAGCCACGACCGAGCTGATCCACTTTACCCATTTTCCGGTCCATCACCGCTACTTGGTTCACCAAGGTGCGTAGCATCCTCTCCATCTCGGAGCTCTTTCCCGCTTTCTTGGCAGGCATGACTTCGGTTACTCCGTCCGACTTGATCCGCAAGGGTGACTCGATCTTCCACACGCCCGACACTGAAAGAGAAATAACAAAGATTACAAGTTCTCAAAATTGCAGCTTGTTCCCTAGAGGGCTCACGAGCGACGAGTGGTGCAGCCTTCAGAGCACTGGAACAAGAGGAAGCTTCGTTGGATGCCCGCTCTATTTATCCATCTGCGGGAGGGCGGGGGCCCGCCTCAAGCACGCCCATCCGTGCACGGACTTCCGGGAAGGTGTTTAGGACAACCTCTTCTGGGCGGGAGGGGCGGGCTCCGGCTACGCCGCTTCGGGCATACCAGCCGAGACACGCCCCCCGCCCACAATGGTTCCCGGGGGATCGGGGCACCCATCCATACGTTCGGGGGCACCGAGTGGTGTTCCCTTTCCAAAACTGCTGGTTTTGAAAAGACTCTGAATGTGTGCTTAAATTGCTGTATCATTTTGAGAAGGAATTTACATGTTGAAAGAGGTCTGGTAAATGGATCAATGGGTAATGTTGTTGATTTTGAGAAATACAGAAATAGAGATGGTATTGAATTTTTAAAAATTTAATTTGATGGCATTGAGGAAGTACAGCTAATTGGTTGTTGCACAGCTAGGTTTTTGCTTGTAAAAGACTTATATGTTTGCCGTAAGCAATTTCCTGTTTGCTTGGCATATGCGGTGACAATTCATAAATCACAAGTTTTAAGTGTAGACAGTGCTTTGGTGAATATTGGCTGTTCTGTGTTCAAAGAGGGTATGGCTTATGTAGCATTGTCACGAGTAAGAACTTTATCGGGTTTGTACTTGATTGAGTGTGATGTCACAAACATTTGTGCGGATCTAGATTGTGTTAAGGAATACAATAGGTTAAGAAGAGAGTATGCGCCACATTTACCTCAATATCCTTTGTTTGAAAAACGTGTGGTAGGCCGGAAACGAAGAAATATCAGTAATAGTAGGGAGGTTGTAGCAAAAAGACCAAAAGTCGATGAACCCAAAATTGTAAGCAGTAAGAAAATGAATTCTGTTGAAGATGTTGTTGGTTTTCAATTTGAAAATAGTGCTGGCGTCAACTGCTATGCTAATGTAGTGGTTAATGTTGTCTTTTCTCTAGAAACTTTAAAAGAACAGATTGTGATCAATTCGGATCAAAGTTTTTGCTGTTTGTTGAATTCTGTGTTAGAGAAATGTAGCACTGATAGAACAAGAGTAGAAAGTGTGTCTGAAATTTGAAATCTGTTATACAAATGTTCAGGTCAAACACAATTCTCTCAAAATGTTCAGCAAGATTGTCAGGAGTTTTTAATGTATATGCTTAATGTATTGCAAGATGAAGGTGTAGATGTAGATCATCTGTTTGGCCTTTCTTATCAATGGCAGCATGACTGCGAGAATTGCACGTTATCAAGTACTACTAGTGTAGACTCAGAAAGATTTATATATTTAACTTTGCCAGACAGTAAATCAGTATCCTTTAATAAGCTAGTAAAAGCATCTGATCAAAACATGGAGTGTAGCCAATGTAAGTCTGCAATGCTGTCCACATTATTTATATGAAGATATGGCCAGTATGTCATTTTAATGTTCCAACGATGTAGGCCTGATGGAACAAAATTGACAACTTTAATTAAAAATGTTGTGGCTTCTCAGTTGTCAATTTCAGGAAGGACTTTTCTAACTGCAGCAATTATATATCATGAGGGTCCTTCAACAACATCAGGAGATTACACAACTTATTTGAAGTCTGGAAACGGCTGGTCATTCTGCAATGATTCTCTTTTAACTTTCAAAAAAAGATTGCCTTTTCACCTTAAAAATTCTTACCTGGCATTCTTACAACCAAAATTTTAGGGAAGGAATCTCGGGATTTGTTCTGAGGAATTTCAAGAGGTTCTAATGGCTCCTACACTATATAGCCTTGTGGATAAGTGTAGTACAGAGTGAAAACTGTTTGTTTTAATAAGCTAATTCAAGCAGCAGATCAAAACAAGTAGTAGAGGTAATGTAAGTCTGCAATGCTGTCCACATTATTTATAGAAACTTATGGGTGAAATATAATTTTACAATTCCAACTATATAAACCGGATGTAAATAAGTTGTCAAGTCTAATTAAAAATGTTTTGGCTACACAGTCGTCGATTTCAGGAAGAACATTTGTAACTGCAGCTATTATATGACATGATGGTCCTTTGACAATATCAGGATATTACACAGCTTATTTTAAATGTAAAAAGGCTGGTCTTTCTGCAATGATTACCATTTGACTATGAAGCAATGTTACCTTTTGACTTGTTTTCAGAAGTGAGAATTTAGGGTAGTTAACTGGACTATAATGATTCTTGGTGTTGATATAATTTAGTGTGCTGTTTTAAATTGCTTTGTATGTCACATTTTTGTTAAAATGATGGAGCTTATCTTTCAGAAAGTGGCGGGCAGAAAATAATAACAGCACAACATAGTATAAGCTGTTCATAGGACATCCTTTGACGTCATGGAAAGTAAGTTACTTTTGAGGAGTTCTGATTTCTGATTGGTTATATTATATGGGTTTTTTAAACACAATCATGTTGATTGTGTTTTTTTTCCCCGCTGTTATATGATGAATACCTTCAACTCACTGTTTTTAGTGAAATTTGATATATTCTGAGAACAGCAAAAATAAACCATTTAATATGTATAATTAATTCTGTACTTTGAATTGTGATTTTAATATGTACTCATCTTGTCTCATGCTCACTCATCTTTTACTACCTTCTATCAATTCAATTCAATTCAATTCAATAATCTTCATTTTGTTGCTTTGCAACATAAAAGATATACAATAATACAATTATAAAAAATACATTATACAATACAAAAGAACCAGTAATTAATACTGCACGTCATTATTTTAGAACAATCTATTATGGTTTAGAATTATCACGAAGTTGAATAAATAGTTTAAAATACATTATTACAGAATTAAGAAATCATTAAATCGAGTTTATAACAGCCAAGACATAAGATTTAAAATTAACAAGACAAATAAAACAGAAAAAAACATAATCCGTGGTTTGAACAGACTGACTGGTGTACAGCTTAAAAAGGAAGAGACATTTTCAATCTAATGAAATTTACAGCCAGAAGAAATCTACTAAAACCAAACACGATTACTTGGCTGGTATCCGTTTTTAAAATTCTACCTGCTTCCTTATGGGATCTAGAGCCAATAATATGACATAATGGCACTATCCATTTTTTTCTTGCTTTGCCATAACTAGAACAAAAAAACAATATATGTAAAACGTCTTCCCTTATATTGTTAGAACATACATGAAGTAATCACTGTTTGTCTTCCCCCAGCTTTTCTCTGTTACCCTAGTTCTCAGTGATCCATAGCTATATTTTAGATACAGGGTTTTGGCCAACGGCGGCTGAACCTCATCAAGAAATGGTTCAAAACAAGCCACATTTTTAACCATTAAAAATTTTTCGGTTAAAGGGCCATGCGTTCTAACGTACGCAGAATCGTGGCTCACATAGGACCAAAGGGACAATTTAACAATTTTCTTGGAGGCCATAATTAAGGACTCCGGCTCACTCCAAAAGTGGGTTAGACCTAGTTTGGATAACCACGCTCTTACGTGCTTGAACCAATAAATTTGGTTACCACTATCTAGGTCCAGTACTTCTTTCAACCCATTTTTGTAGTCAGTCAATTCGGGGCTTGTCCATAGTCTAACCCATAGTACTAATGTTCTCAACATTGCATGGTGGTCAGTATGCTTAATGTTTAGATCTAGAAATAATAGTACCAATGGAGTGTTAATGGGAACTTTTAATAATCCCCTAATAAACTTGTTCTCCAGTGTTTCAAAGGTCTTCCTGCATACTGGTCCCCATAGTTCAGCCCCGTACAGAACAGCAGATTGAACCTTGTACCTAAAATCTCTATTGCTGGGGTAACTGCCTTGTTCACACATTTATTATGTCTTTTTAGTATTGGGAGACAATTTTGTTTGAACGCTATTTTTGATTTTTCTAGCTGAGGTCTCCATCCCATTGACGAATCTAATAATACCCCTAAGTATGTAAAGCTCTGTTCATAGTCAAGCTTATGGCCATTTAACATTAGATTTTTTTTAAAAACTTTTGTGCGGGTTTAGTGCTATATATTTGTTTTTTATGTTGATTTCTAACCCTTTTAAGGAACAATATTGCTGGAACCTGTGTATTAATATCTGAAGGCCACGAGGAGTTTGTGAGATGAGGATCGTATCGTCCGCGAAAAGGAGGGACGGTACACGTTCCCCTCCCAGTCGAGGCGAATCATTATCACAACTCTACATATAAATCGCAATATCATTGACAAAAAAGGGAAACAAGTGTGGGAGCCAGTACGCATCCCTGGCGTACTCCCCTTTTTATTGGGATTGGGTCTGTAAGTTCCCCATTTGGACCCCACCTGAACTTAGCATAGTTCTCCTGGTGCAGGCCCATCACCAGTTTTAGTAATTTCCCAGGAAGTCCCTGCCTTGCCAAGGACTTCCAAAGTAAGTCACGAGGTATTAGGTCAAATGCTGCTCGTAAATCTACAAAGGTCACATACAGGTGGCCCTTGCGGATGATAACATATTTCCAGTACAAGCAGCATAACCTTAATACCTGATCTATGGTCCCAGTTTCTTCCCTAAACCCCGCCTGATATTTTGATAAAACTAGTTCTTCATCTAACCACGTGTTTATACGATTTAATATATGCCTGGCGTATATCTTTTGAGTTATATCTAAAAGACTAATGGGGCGATAATTTGCTGGATCGCCTCTATCCCCCTTTTTAAAAATAGTGATAATTTCTGCACCATCCCAAGTGTCTGGGATTTGGTCGCCAGCCGCAATAGCATTGAATAGAATACATGGTTTAAATATGGTGCCCAAACATCAGTGTTGTGCAGATAAAGGTCGCCTGGGATTTTATCGAGTCCAGGAGCCTTCCCTTGTTTGACTGAGGCAATTGCTAGCTCTGTTTCGTGTAAGTCAAAGACTACCAGTGGGTGTGAATTCGCTGGCTGAATGGAAGCCGGTTCTTCCAGAGAAGTAACCTCGGTGGTTTTAGCTGCGTACAACATTGTAAAATGTTTAACCCACGTGGCCTCGTCTAAGAAAACCTCTCTAGAGCCATTCTCATGTTCGTTCCCCTTGCCACTAGTTCCCAGAAGTGCCTCTGGTCCTTGGTTTTAGCTGCTTGTAGCATGCTAGACCATAAGTCCTCGTCCGAAGAGGATTTTGCTTTCACCAATATTGTGTTATATGATTTCCTTTTGTCTTTAATTTCTACAGGACTTTTTCTTTTGATTGCCTCAATCAAAGCAGTTTTGGCTACACGGCATTCCTTGTTATACCAAGTTTTCCCGACTGGTTTTGCATTTACTATACCAGTCCCTTTTTTTGGTCTGTTTGTTAAAAGGTCTAGCAATTGACTAAAGAGGAATTTATGTAATTTGATAAATTCCCCAAATTCACATGTGAGTGGACAATACGATTCACATGTATTTACAAAAGTACTGTAAATATTAGATAGAAGGTCCTCTCTTTCCAGTATATATGCCCATTTGACAGCCCTTCGATTATTGCTAACTATGATGTTATCTAGTATTGGTAACTGTACTTGTCTGTCGTCTCCCTCTATGTTTCCCGGCCCCTTTAGTAAGTTTTTGAGAAAACTAGTTTCAAGGGGATAATGGTCACTATCAAATCTCTCCTTGACTTTTAAATCAATTGTATATAACCACAAGTCAAAAGAAATAATAACATAGTCTAGGTTGCTTTTGTAATCTCGCCTTTTGAAGGTGGGTGCTTTCTGGCTATCAGATGGCATGCGCCCATTGCAAGCCCTCAGACCATGGCTTGGAAGCAGCCTAGTGATCTGAAGGGCTAATGTGGTCCCAGCGACGGTTCCATTATCAATCAGGAGAGGTATCCTATTAGCCACACCCTCATCTTCATACAAATTGACCATTGATCGGTTCAGAATTACAATTCATGTCCCCACATAAGATTACAGTAGCATCTAGCTCTAGGGTGTCCATAAAAGTCTCCAGTTTTTCAATGCATGGCGACACCTTATGAGGTGGATGAGGACTGTTATACACATTTATAAGGTTGATCACCCTTTTATCCTCTGTAGTTATTTCAAGACCCAGTATATCTAGGGAGTCAGTGTTTAGGATTTTTATACCGATATTAATAGATACACTGATCCATATTAGTAGGCCTCCTGAGGCCCGTCCTCTTAATGAAGGCACAGCCTCTATTTGATATGTTTTATATCCCACTCTATGGACCTGGTCCGTAGCCCATGTCTCCTGCAGCATACAGATATCAAAGGTGTTCATGTAATTATTCCAGTCAGGGTCACATAATTTTTCCGCGCACCCCCTCTACATTCCAAGAAACTAATGTAATCAAAGAGGGCCCCTCATTTGACCCACAGTTGCCAGCTAGTGTGGGTGAAGACGGGCTACTATTAACCCCAGTGCCAGTTGCAGTAACAATGTTATCTGCCCTCAGGGATCTACTTCCTTCTTCCACCTTCGCTCCATCGGTATCATAATTGATTGCAGCACCACTATCTTCCTCCCTGTTCATTAAACTTCAGTCGCATTCCTCCAGACCGCTGAATACGTCAAACCTATTCTATATTTCCAATGGCGTGAATGGTATTAAGTGAGCCATTCTTCTATATTCACTTGTGTTGTGTCTGGGGGGTATGGTGTTCCACCCGGATAACACAGGGGCTGGTGCTGGTTGGTACATATGAACAGGGTTTCTAGCAAGCTCCATGTTACAAAAATGATTGTCAAAGAGGGCATTGCTAGTTACCGGTTGGTGTGGGAATACTATAGACCTTGGGTAAAAATAAGTCAGCGGTGCGGTGTAATACAGTTATTCACATTACCGTGAGGCCAGGACAGTATGTATTGGACTGCGTTTTTGTCTCTGAAATTCACCACAACCACATCTCCCCCTATGTCCTTTGGTCTTCCACCTAGCCAAGGCAAACGTCGGACATGGACTATTTCACCATTAATGTTACTGGCTATTGGTCTGTGTGAAGATAGCCAGTGCATTATTTTATTCTTGAGTTGGAAGAAACCTTCCCGCTTATTTCCAGACAGTTCTGGTACCCCGGTGAGTACCACCACATAAGGTACAGCTTCGGGCGGGAGTTCAGTGGGTGGTCTCCTGCCTTGGGTCCCTCTTGTGTGTCTAGCTTCTTCCACCACCTCTAATCTTGGCAGCCCATTTGATGAGTTACCCAATTCCTTTACTAGATTATTATTAACAGGAATATCAGGAATATGATTTGAGGTTGTAACTAATCTTGATGGTGGTATTTTTGTCTGGTTTGTTTTGGAATTAGGGGGATGCTTGGGTGCAGATAGCGTGCTTATAGACTGATTCTTGGTCGCAGCTGGTGTAGCTATTTTCGAATTATTACAAGGAGTGGTGGTAGAAGATGTTGCCACAACGACGTCTGATGAAAGAATATGCGCCGATGTGGATGCTTGGCTAGGGATTGATGCTGTTATTGGACCTTTATTTTCTAAGGTCCTGGTAGAGTTTCCATGTGTGGCCAGATCTGCCTCTATTTTCCCTAGTCTTAACTCCACTCCTTTTAGTCTTTCAACTATAGCTAACGTGTAACTCCTCACGATGAGTTCTATGCTATCTAGTAAGTTACTAGTGGGGATTGATGGGGACCCTTCAGCATTTGGAGCATATTCAGTGTTGCACTCAGTGACAAAGTGAGGAGTCGATAATAGAAGTGCTGGAGAGTCTAACACTATTTCTGCAGCTTCCTTAGCAACTATGATCCCCGTGGCTTCAGTGCTGGTAGAATTAGACTTCTTCCTAAACTCGGAATGGCTCAACTTTGGCTTGGTTGGGTCCAATCTTTTGCGTCTCTTTTTGGTTGGTGGAGGGCCATGGATTTTATATGGCAAGGGCCTCATTATTTTTCCTCTTACTACCTTCCCTGGCCTGGGTGTTGGTGAGATCATAACTTTTGATACATTAGGGGTGCCAGAGAGATCAAGAGAGATAGTAGCTGATTCAGTTTGGGTTGAACTAATAGAAGGTGCTAAACACTCCCTTAGCAATAAGAGCACACTGTCCCCAGTTAATGTAGCGTCCATGGAATCGGCGCAAAAGTCACTGACTATTGTGACAACAGGAGTAGGCTCCGAAAGAACCCTGTTCTTGATCCGTTCAATAGAACGACGGCGGTCTGCCCGGCGTTCTGCTAAAGATGAGTCTTTTGTGCATTCGAAGGCAGCTTTAGTAAAATAGTTATCTAGGGTACCGTTAATCAGACCCCCTACTTTATCAGGGGCAATAGCAGAGGGTGAACTATGCACGATAGTAGACATTGGCAACAGTGGCAATAGTACCAAGGTTCAAAGAGGTTACACAACTTACTTACAAAAAGTCCCACGGCCAGGGGGTCCGGCCCAGTCCAGTCTCCTGAGGCCTCTGAGGGCCTAAGAGGGCCCGCAAGACGGTCATGACGCCGATTTTATGCGCCTCCTGGCGCTTCCCTGTGACGCGGACCCCAGTAGGGCTTCTGGGTGATGTGGTCCTAGCCCCCTCGCCGGTCTCCACTCGCCGGCTCCCGCTAATGATGGTAAAAAGCGGTGGAGCGGCGGGAGACTAGCAGGCGGGTCCGTGAAGGGCTGCAAGGGAACAGTAGGCAATGTCAGAAAGCAGCAACAGCACGACAAACGGCAGGACAGGCAATAGAGGGAACCCACATACAGTGGTGATGACGCGGATTTTATGCACCTCCTGGCGCTTCCCTGTGACGCGGACCCCAGTAGGGCTTCTGGGTGATGTGGTCCTGCCCCTCGCCGGTCTAAGAGGGCCCGCCCTTTGCCCGGGCTTCGCCCCGGGCGTCCCGCGAGACGGTGATGATGATGATTTTATGCGCCTCCTGGCGCTTCCCTGTGACGCGGACCCCAGTAGGGCTTCTGGGTGATGTGGTCCTGCCCCTCGCCGGTCTCCAC
Organism: Lissotriton vulgaris; assembly: GCF_964263255.1. Classification (NCBI taxonomy): domain Eukaryota; kingdom Metazoa; phylum Chordata; class Amphibia; order Caudata; family Salamandridae; genus Lissotriton; species Lissotriton vulgaris. Next base: position 138,819,513 of record NC_141689.1, read on the forward strand.
TCGGCGGCTCCCGCTAATGATGGTAAAAAGCGGTGGAGCGGCGGGAGACTATCGGGCGGGTCCATGAAGGGCTGCAAGGGAACAGTAGGCAATGTCAGAAAGCAGCAACAGCACGACAAACGGCAGCACAGGCAATAGAGGGAACCCACATACAGTGGTGATGACGCCGATTTTATGCGCCTCCTGGCGCTTCCCTGTGATGCGGACCCCAGTAGGGCTTCTGGGTGATGTGGTCCTGCCCCTTGCCGGTCTCCACTCGGCGGCTCCCGCTAATGATGGTAAAAAGAGGTGGAGCGGCGGGAGACTAGCGGGCGGGTCCGCGAAGGGCTGCAAGGGAACAGTAGGCAATGTCAGAAAGCAGCAACAGCATGACAAACGGCAGCACAGGCAATAGAGGGAACCCACATACAGTGGTGATGACGCCGATTTTATGCGCCTCCTGGCGCTTCCCTGTGACGCGGACCCCAGTAGGGCTCCTGGGTGATGTGGTCCTGCCCCTCGCCGGTCTAAGAGGGCCCGCCCTTTGCCCGGGCTTCGCCCCGGGCATCCCGCTCGCGTCCCACGAGACGGTGATGACGCCGATTTTATGCGCCTCCTGGCGCTTCCCTGTGACGCGGATCCCAGTAGGGCTTCTGGGTGATGTGGTCCTGCCCCTCGCCGGTCTCCACTCGGCGGCTCCCGCTAATGATGGTAAAAAGCGGTGGAGCGGCGGGAGACTAGCGGGCGGGTCCATGAAGGGCGTCCACGGAAACTACGTAGATGGAAGTCCTCTCATGTTCTGTGAAATCTAGAAAGTCAAGAGTTTTCGCAATTGAATTTGTAAATCCGTTTTCCAATTCGTTACATTTTTGTTCTTTCTTTCACAGATTGAAAGTATAAAAATAACAAGTGACTAAGTTAACGACAATTATAAGGTAAGTGTTTAGTACTCTTTCCGTTACATCTCTATCACATTTAACTTTTATTAGTTCCACTGCTTCATTTCTTTAACCCTCAGTTTCCTGCCTTTGCTACTTCCCTCATTTCTTTTCTATTACTTACTTATTCTACTCCTTCCACTACTTTTCTCAGTCCCTCTGTTCTCACAGTTCCTCAATCCTTTTCACTCAGTCGGTTTCTCTAACACAAACTGTCACTGTCTCTTCACTCTTTTATAAGTTGTTCTTTATGCTTTCTCTCTGTAGTTCATGCACAATATCTTATTTTCATTTCTTTGCTGTTTCAATTATTCTTTTTCTATCACTTCTTCTTTTCTTCTTTTTGTTTTTTCTCTCTGTCATTCCACATGTTTTTATCTTATTCACTATGATACACCTTGTTTTAATCCTATTTACTAACATTCTCTTTTTTTTAACACCTTCCCTCAGGGTTGTTGTTTTAGTCCGGTTCTATCCCTACTTATTATTCCACATCCTTTACTCTATTTCTTTTTAATTTGAAGATTCATTCACATTCTCCAAGTAACTCTTGTTTATTATTCTTCTACACTCTTTTTTTCTTTCACTTCCTTTTCTACTTTCTTTTTCTCAATTTTTCCCTCTTACAACTTTTCTTTGTATAATTATCTATTATACAGTATCTCTGTGTTACTCCCTCTAGCTGTCTTTCTTTTAACATTATTCTCTCTGTCTCCTTCCCTTATATACACTATTTTTTTTTCTTTTTTTTTTGGTTCGCTTCTGGTTCGCGTACCGGGGCGCGAACCAGGAAGCGAATAAAGAAAAAAGAGAATGCAAGAGTGCTAAACATTTTAGCAATTTTTTATAAATGGGAGGTAGTTCTGAAAAGAACTTTTTTTATTGTTTTTGTTGTATTATTTTTTTTAATTATTTTTCTGAACATTTTTAATTTTTTTTGTATTTTTCAGGGGGAAGAACGAAAAACAGGCATTAGAAACGGCTCAACAGGAGCAAAGAAAAAAATCACTTTTTGGGGCGTTTTGAGCACTTGTGATTTTCAAATGCTCTGTTCATTAAGTTTACACTCATCTCGCTGTAACAAAGCAATCCCCCACAATAACTACACACCAGCTTGATGTGTGCAAAATTAGTTTGGATAGTGGGGACCGTCTCCCTCGCCTCTGGTCCCGAAAGACTTTCCTGCGTTGAGGTGGTGGCCACAGGAGTTGGTGGGTTTTCACGTAGGTTACGCACCTCAGTCACACTGTAATTTATTGGATGCCACCTTTGCATGTGGCGATGCATAGTATAGTTCCCAAAGCTATACTTTTTATCTGTGCCTCGGGACAGAACTTCTTTACATATCAGGCATGTAACATGACGGGCATTCACCTTTTTTTGGCCTTGAGGAAATGTAAAAAACTGCCAAATGAAATTGTCCTTGCGGTGTGATGTCACTGACCATGTCATGAATGATGTAATATGTGACATCATCAGCAGTGGATTGCGGGTGCGCGATATATAGTTAGTGCAACTAACTATATATGCGAATTTCAATGGTTTTGTGTGAATAAATAAGGTTTTGTAAATGCTAATCCCTAATTATATGGTCTATAACTTATGGTTTTTTCAGTGAATATATATATATATATATACATTCAGGATAGCAGCGGAACGGAGCGCCCCATCTTCTTGGAGAATTTTGCGAAGATTCGTCAACGGGCGCCAAAGTTATTCCAAATAGAATGTTGTTGATTTCCTATGGAAACTAGGTTCTAACTATAACTACCTACTGACGACCGCCAGTAGGTAATATATATGTATATATATATATATATATATATATATATATATATATATATATATATATATATATATATATATATATATATATATATATATATATATATATATCGTTAAGTGGGGGCCGAGCAAAAAGGGTTCCCAAAACGTGTTTTCCCCATGCAATTTTCTATAGGCTAGAGCCAGATCTACTGAATGGAATTACACCAAATTTGGAAATATGGTAGAGTTTGGTTCGCAGATTATGCCTTTTGTTAAAAGGTATAAATACGTTCAGTAGTTTCTGAGAAAATCTAAAGTAAAATCATAGATTTATCGATAGACGAAGTATCGTACGCGTACCCTCCCGAGCACGAGCTTTATGCTAATTGGCTGTCAACACTCCAAACCAGGAAGTTTTGGCAGCCATCTTGTGCCTCGGTAGAACCGACGTGTAGGAGAGTAGGGTCTGCTATCCTATGGTTACCTCAAATTTTTGATTTTTGCTTCACTGGTTTCTGACTTAATGTGGCTGTGGGCCTGCTAATCAGGCCAACAGCCTGCTGTTCTCTCTCTAAATTAATGCCAATGCACTGTAGGTGCATTACGAAATGGAACTGGTTCACCTTATGAGTCCCTGTACCAGTGTACCTTAGGTACCCAGGGCATAGGTGCAACCCAGGCCTACCAGGGGCTGCAGCATGTATTGTGCCACCCCTGGCCTGGACTAGCTATTTTACACAACTGGCTGATCACTCAGCCGGGGTAAGTTGGTGTAACCACCTCTTACTTGGGTGTTGTATATCTATATCTAACATATATGGACAGATGATAACCTATAAGTCACTCCTATGGCAGGCCTCGACAATCCTGGAGGCAGAGTGCTTGGTTTCATGTGAGAAGGTGCTCTGGCATGAGCTGAGCCTGTCTACAGCTTTCAGAACAACGTCCTTTAGTCAAGTCAGTCAAGTCATATAATTTATATAGCGCACTGCATACCCAGAGGGTTTCAAGGCGCTTAGGAAGGGGAGGAGGATTATTTGTCAAATATCCACGTTTTAAGCTGCTTTCTGAACGCTAGGTGGTTCTGGGTGAGGCGAAGGTAAGCGGGGAGTGAGTTCCATGTTTTGGCAGCCAGGTAAGAGAAGGATCTGCCTCCCATGGTGGTCTTGTTGATGTGAGGTACAGTGGCGAAGGCTTGGTTGGAGGAGCGAAGTTGGCGGGGGGGGGAGTAGAAGGACAGTCGAGAGTTGAGGCAATCTGGTCCGATGTCGTAGAGTGATTTGTGTGCGTGGGTGAGCAGTCGGAAAGTAATCCTCTTATTGACGGGTAGCCAGTGGAGATCTTTAAGGTGACCAGAGATGTGTTCGTTGCGTGGGATGTCTAATATGAGCCTGGCTGAGGCGTTTTGGATTCGTTGTAGTTTCTTCTGGAGTTTGGCGGTGGTACCTGCGTAGAGGGTGTTTCCGTAGTCCAGTCGGCTCGTGACCAGAGCATGGGTGACTGTTTTCCTTGTTTCGGTGGGGATCCAGCGAAATGTTTTTCTGAGCATGCGAAGAATGTTGAAGCAGGAGGAGGATACGGCGCTGACTTGTCTGTTCATTGATAGTGAGGAGTCCAGGATGACGCCAAGGTTTCGTGCGTGGTCTGTCGGGATGGGTGCATTTCCGAGGGCTTCCGGCCACCAGGAGTCGTCCCAAGCAGAGGGGGATTTACCTAGGATGAGGACTTCTGTTTTGTCTGAGTTCAGTTTCAGTCGGCTTTGTTTCATCCATTCGGCGACTTCTTTCATTCCTTCGTGAAGGTTAGTTTTGGCGGTGCTGGGGTCCTTGGTGAGAGATAGGATCAGTTGAGTGTCGTCCGCGTAGGAGATGATGTTGAGGTTGTGTTGGCGGGCGATGGCCGCGAGGGGGCTCATGTATACGTTGAAGAGGGTGGGACTGAGTGAGGATCCTTGTGGTACGCCGCAGATGATTTCAGAGGCCTCGGAATTGAATGGTGGGAGGCGGACTCTCTGGGTTCTTCCGGTGAGGAACGAGGTGATCCATTCCAGTGCCTTTCCTTGGATTCCGATGTTTCTGAGGCGATGTAAAAGGGTGCTGTGGCAGACTGTGTCGAAGGCTGCAGAAAGGTCGAGGAGGATGAGGGCGACTGTGTCTCCATTGTCCAGTAGAGTACGGATGTCGTCTGTTGCTGCGATGAGGGCAGTCTCAGTGCTGTGTTTGGCTCGGAATCCAGATTGTGAGGGGTCGAGTGAATTGTTGGCTTCGAGGAAGGCGGCGAGCTGGTTGTTGACAGCTTTCTCGATGACTTTGGCCGGAAATGGAAGAAGCGAGATGGGGCGGTAGTTTTTGAGTTCGGTGGGGTCTGCTGTTGGTTTTTTCAGAAGGGCGGTGAGTTCAGCGTGTTTCCAATCTTCTGGGAAGGTAGCGGAATTGAAGGAGCAATTGATGACGTCTCGGAGGTGCGGAGCTATGACGGAGTCTGCTTTATTGAAGATGTGGTGAGGGCATGGGTCTGTGGGGGATCCAGAGTGGATGGAATTCATCAGGCGGATGGTGTCCTCCGTGGAGATAGGGTTCCAGGCGTTAAGGGTGTTAACGGGGGGAAGATGGTCAGCTGATGGTAGGGTGGGTTGGCTTCCGGGTTGGTTGTCAAAGCTGTTGTGGATGTCAGCAATCTTGTTGTGGAAGAAAGAGGCTAGGGAATCGCAGAGGGTTTGAGAGGGGGAGATGTCGTTGGAGTTGGCCGAGGGGTTGGAAAATTCCTTGACGATGTTGAAAAGTTCCTTGCTGTTGTGGGCGTTGTTGTCAAGTCGTTCTTTGAATGCTGTTTTCTTGGCTTTTCGGATCAGTTGGTGGTGAGTGCCATATACTCTTAAGTGCATTATGAACCTCGCGGTTAAATGCTATCTTTGGTTTGGCTTTATCAAAACATGTCGAGTAAGGTGTCATACGACTTGGAATTCTGGCAACGGGGGTAGCATTCCACCCTTCTAGAGGGAGACAACATGTACCTAACCTGAAACCCAGGTAAAGTTAGACGTGAGCCTCAGCATCACAAAATGGATGCTGCCACCACAGACACAAGTCTGACCTCCTGCTGCTGGGAGTCCTTCCAGCTTGGGAGGCCTGGAAAAAGGGTTTCCTGTCAGGGGCGGTGCTTGCACCACCCCAGGCAGGATTTTGTGTAGTGGGTTAGGGAGGGCTGAATAGAATGAGACATGCCTGGGGCACACAAGGTGTCCTGTGCATATGCCAATTCAAACCGGTGCTGGGGCTTTCCAGCCCCAGTCCTGGTGTGGAACTGGACAAAGGAAAGGGGGTGTAACCACCCTCCTTCCTGGTCCCACCCAGAGGAGGGACCTAGCAGGTGATCCAGCCCCTAGATTTGGTTTAAGAGTAGGAGCTGTGTCCAAAGACTACAGATCATCCTGAACTCGACTTGCAACTAAGAAGAAAACTGGACTTCGACATTCTGCTGCACAGAAAATCTCCCTTGTGGCCAAGGAGTGACCACCCTGTGAACACAGGCACCACCCAGAAACTCAAAGGCTGCTTTGCTGCTGCCTCCCGCCGGAGCCCGAGCTCAGAATCCAACAAGACCTGGATCCCCAGACATCTCAGAGCCCGATCCACAGTCTCTGAAAAGAAGAGACCCGTGGACGCAAAGAGAGACGTGGGGCCGGCCATCTTGGAAGATCCACGAGAAGCTGACTGCGCAGCACAGAAGGCATCCTCAATGCTGTGCTTTGGGGTTTGAAAAGCCCCACCACAGAGCAGCATCTGCACCGAAATGCAGCCCTCCAGCTTCTCCACGATCTGCGTGGGGCCCTTGTGCATTTTGCCAATTGACGCGTCATCCCCATCACTGGTCCGTTGGCTAGTGGCCACCTTGTCGACGAAATTTGAAATCAACACTGCTGGTCTGGTTGCTCCAGACAAGCCCTTGCTCCTGTGAAAAGGAGCAGCCCCTCTGACCTTGCTGGTCAGAGTAAGAAGCTTGCATTGTTTCCTGCATGGCTTACATTAGCCAAGGCCTGTTTGCTCTGATCAAGAAGCCGACTCCGCCATCAGATAGAGCCTTCATGAGACAGCTTGTGATCAACTCCTGGACGTCGCTGACCTCTTCGTGTCCACATGGCTGCAGAGACAATCTTTACTTCTTCACCTATTGGCACCCGACATCGCCTGGTTCCCTCCTGGTTCCATGGTAGTCTCTGGCTAGTGACTTTGAACATTGTCCCCTCTGCTTTCAGGTCTTCACTTCTTCATATCCACCCTTGGATCCACTTGAACTCTTCTCGACTGGCCGCCTGCAGCATCATCATCTTCAGGCTCCATTGAACCACACGACGAAATCCGACGCACATTCACATCTATGCACACGCTTCCTGTGGGTGAGGTAATGCTGGCACTCCGGTGCTCCTGTGTAGAGTAACATCTCTAGTGTCTAGGTTTCAAGTTGTTAGGGTCTGGTCCATCCGGAAGATTCCCTTTGCAGTAACTTTGTAACTTGTACGCACCCATTGAAAGTCTATGGGCGCCCGAATGTATCTTCTAACACTGCACACACACTCCGTGGACCTCCTGGTCACTAACTGTTGTTAGCTCCTTGCAGTCCCAGCGATTCCCAAGGCCCTAGGCCTTCTCCCTTTTAGATACGTGGTTCTCATACCACTATTTTAGTATATGGTTTGAGCGGCCACCAGGGCCTATCCATATTGTGCAACTTTTGTATATTTAAACAGTGTTTTGTTTCAACGCATTTGCTTCTGTGCTCATAAAGAGTATAGGGAATACTTGTAGTAAATAAATATATATATATTTTCAATATATATATATATATATATATATATGTGGTGTCCTTTCATTTGGTATTCAAGGAGAGTGTATATGGTAAAACAGCTTTCTTTCACATGCCTTTACAGAGTTTAGCCTAAGACTGCTTTGTCCACGCTACCCCTAGGATAGCTGGTCTATAAGGTTGACCTAGAACCAATCATCATAAGGGTTGTTTGGACTGATACAAGGTGGTCACTAGAACTAGTGAACATCATATATCAGGCCAACTTCTCATACGACGCACAAGAAAGCAGTGAAATAAACCATGCAAAACACGCAAAGGTGGCAGGGTAGAAATACCCTGACCTCCTAGGCCTGCTTAGGGGGTCCCACAAGGACCCCCAAGGCCCCAAAAAAATAGTTTTTAAAAAAATTAACAGCGGGATCCAGCGGAAAAAAAAACCCGAATTCTGCTTTTTTTAATTAGCCCCTGGTGGGCCAAATTCCGGGGGCAATATATCTCATTATAATAGTGGGCCAAGAGGGGACCGCCACCCCGGGTCTTTTTTTTTAATAATAATAATGGGGGGCCCAGAAGGGCCCCCCCAGCCCTGGGGACAGCCAACCCCGGGGGCTTTAATATTATGTATGTGAGGGGGCTCACGGCCCCCCAAAGCCCAGGGAATGCCACCCCGGAGCTTCTTTTTTTCAAATAAAAGAAACCTGTGGGGGGGCTTGAGCCCTCCCACACTCCCCAGGGACCGCCACATCCCTGAGGCACTATATTTTGAAATTGGAGGTTCGTGATAGACCCCCCAGCCCTGGGGACCACCACACCCTGGGGATTTTAATTGTTGGGAGGGGGCCACATGGCCCCCCTCCTGGAGCCTATGATGGCCCTGGGGATTTTCACCCCCCAGGGCCGGCACCTGCAGTGTCCCGGGGTGCCTACCCCCGGGACACTGCTGTTTGCTATGGTAGGACGGGAGCCTCGTGGCTCCCGACCTACCATAGCAAACTGCTTTGGTTTTTGAACGAGAGAGCAGGTTTCCTGCGTACGGCCTTACACTTCACACCCAAGCAAGGAAAACTGCTGGAACCTGCTATGGCCTCCTTCGTACTTCCCGCAAAATTCTCCCTCTGCTCCCCACCCAGTCCAGGAAGATATTGATTCCCGCGAAAAAAAACCAAAGTCTGCTTTTTTTAATTAGCCCCCGGGGGGCCACATTCCGGGGCAATGTATTTCATTATAATAGTGGGCTTAGAGGCGACCGCCACCCCGGGTCTTTTTTTATAATAATAATAATGGGGGGCCCAGAAGGGCCCCCCCAGCCCCGGGGACTGCCAACCCCAGGGGCTTAAATATTATGTATGCGAGGGGGCTCACGCCCCCCAAAGCCCCAGGGACCGCCATCCCAGAGCTTCTTTTTTGTAAATGAAAGAAACCTGTGGGGGGGCTCAAGCCCCCCCACACTCCCCGGGGACCACCACATCCCCGAGGCACTACATTTTGAAATTGGGGGTTTGTGATGGACCCCCAGCCCTGCGGACCACCACACCCTGGGGCTTTTAATTGTTGGGAGGGGGCCACATGGCCCCCCTCCTGGAGCCTATGATTGCCCTGGGGATTTTCACCCCCCAGGGCCGGCACCTGCAGTGTCCCGGGGTGCCTACCCCAAAGACACTGCTGTTTGCTATGGTAGGACGGGAGCCTCGTGGCTCCCGACCTATCATAGCAAACTGCTTTGGTTTTTGAAAGGGAGAGCAGGTTTCCTGCGTAAGGCCTTAAACTTAACACCCAAGCAAGGAAAACTGCCGGAACCTGCGATGGCCTTCTTCGTAATTCCCACAAAATTCTCCCTCTGCTCCCCACCCAGTCCAGGAAGATATTGATTCAGGGCCTCATATTGTCTAGACTGGACTATGGTAATGCCCTTTACCTCGGTGCTCCAAAGAAAGTGATGGCTAAACTCCAAGCTGTGCAAAATACTGCCGCCCGGCTTCTCATGGGTGTCAACCACCGTTGTTCAGCTAAACCAGCCCTTAGGTCTCTTCATTGGCTTCCCATACTTGAAAGAGTACATTTTAAGGCCCTATGCACCACTCACAAAATTCTGCATGGTAAGGCCCCCCCTATCCTAAAAGACCTTATTGTTCCATATATAACCAACAGAACTCTTCGGTCCACACATCTTCATCTGACTAGAATACCTAGGATTAAAAGGGTGCGATCAGGAGGCCGCCTTTTCTATTACAATGCCTCCAAATTGTGGAATTCGCTTCCAATGAATATCCGCACCCAGTCTAACCTCCTTTCTTTTCGTAAGCTGTTGAAGACCTGGCTGTTCCCTTAATTCCTCCTTTCTCACCTCATTCATCCTATCATTAAAGCTGGAACGCTTACGGGCAGCCATGCGCTGTAGAAATTTGTAAACATAAACAAACATAAACGAGAGGGCAGGCCCTGGGGGATAGGGTCCCCAGGGCCATAAGTTGCCAAGTGGCCCCCCTCCACCATTACAGAAAATTTAAAACAAATATATATATTGGCAGGCCCGGGGGATGGGGTCCCCAGGGCCTTAAGTGTGCATAGGAGGGGGGCTATGCAGCCCCCCTCCAGAAAAACAATACAAAAGTTGGCTATGACCCGGGGGATGGGGTCCCCGGGGCCCAGAATTGTCCCCCTTCCCGTAAAAATAAAAAAAAAATTGGAATTCCTCAAGAAACCCACCGCGGACCCCACGGACCAGAAGAACTTCCGCCTAATTTCACTCCTCCCCTTTCCAGCCAAAGTCATCGAAAAGACCGTCAGCAGACAACTCTCTGCCTTCCTTGAGACCAACAGATCCCTCGACCCCTCACAGTCCGGCTTCCGAGCAAACCACAGGACCGAGACCGCCCTCATCGCAGCCACCGACGACATCAGGTCCCTGCTCGACAACGGGGAAACGGCTGCCCTCATCCTCCTGGACCTCTCAGCTGCCTTCGACACCGTCTGCCACCGCACCCTGATACAGTGCCTTAGCAACACCGGAATCCAAGGAGCGGCCCTGGAGTGGATCATCTCATTCCTCGCCGGAAGAACCCAGAGAGTCAGCCTCTCCCCGTTCCGCTCCGCGGCCACCGAAGTCATCTGCGGCGTCCTGCAAGGATCCTCACTTAGCCCCACCCTCTTCAATGTCTACATGAGCCCTCTCGCAGCCATCACATGCCAACACAACCTCAACATCATCTCCTATGCCGACGACACCCAACTGATCCTCTCCGTCATCAACGACCCCACCACCACCAAAGCCAACCTCCAGGAAGGTACGAAAGACGTCGCCGAATGGATGAAGATCAGCCATCTGAAACTGAACTCAGACAAGACGGAAGTCCTCATCCTCGGACCATCTCCCACCATGTGGGATGACTCCTGGTGGCCCCCAGCCCTGGGCAGCGTGCCCAAACCAACAGACCATGCACGCAACCAGGGCTTCATCCTGGACTCCTCCCTCACGATGACCAAGCAAGTGAACGCAGTCTCATCATCCTGCTTCAACACCCCGCGCATGCTCCGGAAGATCTTCCGATGGATCCCCACAGAAACCAGGATGACGGTCACCCAGGCCCTCGTCACCAGCCGCCTGGACAACGGGAACACCCTCTACGCTGGAACCACAGCCAAACTCCAGAAAAGACTCCAGCGCATTCAGAACGCCTCAACACGACTCATCCTGGACATCCCTCGCTGCAGCCACATCTCTGCCCACCTGAAAGACTTGCACTGGCTCCCCGTTAAAAAAAGGATCACGTTCAGACTCCTCACCCACGCACACAAGGCTCTCCACGACATGGGCCTCAAAGTACCTCACCAGCCGCTTTACTTTCTACACATCCACCCGCCAGCTCCGATCTGCCAGCCTCGCCCTCGCCTCTGTCCCACGAATTCGGAAATCCACTGTCGGAGGAAGATACTTCTTCTACCTAGCAGCCAAGATATGGAACTCCCTCCCCACTCACCTACGGCTGACCCTGGATAACCTCTCCTTAAGGAAACAACTCAAGACCTGGCTGTTCGAGCAGTAGTAACCCTCACCACCCCTCAGCGCCTTGAGACCCTCACGGGTGAGTAGCGTGCTATACAAATTCCGTGATTGATTTATTGATAGAATTGGGGTGAGACCCTGGGGGCTGGGGTCCCCAGGGCCAATAAAAAAAAGAAAAAGAAGGGGGTCCCCTTCTTAAAAAATATTAAAATAAAAAAATGGATGGAGAGGAGGCCACGCCCCCTCATTGCACCACTCTGCAAACGCACCAGGGGGCGCATTTGCAGAGGGGAAACTAAGTTCCCTTGAAAACTGGGGGTCCATGGGGCCAAGTAGACCACCAAGAACATCCAGTATGCACCAGGGGGCTGCGTTGCAGAGAGGTGTAATGAGGCCATGCCCCTTTTTACACCTCTCTGCAATGCAGATCCTTGGGGCATAGTGGAGGTTCCCCTAGTTGGCCCCCAGGGATCCCCAGTATTCAAGGGGACTTGCACTGCACTAGGGTATGCAACGTCTTCCTTCCCTTTCCTCACTATGATGGACCGCTCACTCGTGGACCGCTCACTCGTGGGACCTTGGCGGGCGGGGTGGCAAAGTTACAGACGAACTCGCGGATTTATTTGCAGATTTTGCGCGTATTTGCAGACCGTGGATCCGCAAAATTAGCCAATGCTTAGTATCCATGATGTTGCATCATATAATCCTTGTTTCCCCTTGTACTGCACTAGTGATGCATTCAGCACCATGTACTAATCCATTCACTGCTCCAAAATCCAACCACTTATAAATTCATTCAGGTACTCTTCTTGCAGATGTAGTTCTTGAAACTCCTTTGCAGTATGTATGCACTTCTGTTATTGGTTGAACACTTGTTTTTTATACTTAATCATTGTAAATTGTATTTGTTTAGTGTTACAATAGTATATTTTATAGATTTATTTTTATGAAATTATATATATTTTTCATAACAGATTCCATTTATCAATACTAAAAGAAATTCATCATGCCTTCAAAAAGTGGAAAGAGGAGAGAACATAAAAAAGCTTTTCATTTCAAGAGAAGTGATCCAAAAGATTTACCTAAAAAACAATGTGTGGTGAAAAAGAAAAAAAAACTCCTGGTAAGAGAAGAAAGTATTTTCTAAAAAAAACTATCAAACACTAGGAATAGTGTGAAGAATGTGAAAAATAAAAATAATGTATCTGCAACAAAAAAGAAAAACAAGAGAAAAAACATAAATGATGGGAAATCATGTTCTAAAGAAGCACTGTATAGTAAAATAGGAAGAATCAATTTCAGGAAATTAGAAAAAGAATGTTTTACAACAGAGTTCAAGTTCAAGTTTGGGCATTTATATAGCGCACTACTCACCCAGAGGGTCTCAAGGCGCTTGGGGAAGGGGTTCATTATTTGTCGAATAGCCAGGTTTTAAGTTCTTTTCTGAAGGAGACGTGGTTTTGAGTAAGGCGGAGGTGAGTGGGGAGTGAGTTCCAGGTCTTGGCAGCCAGGAAGTAGAAGGATCCGCCACCCATGGTGGATTTTCGCATGCGCGGGACTGCGGCGAGGGCTTGATTGGATGATCTTAGTTGGCGGGTGGGTTTGTAGAAGGACAGTCGAGTGTTGAGGCATTCGGGTCCTAGATTGTAGAGGGCCTTGTGTGCGTGGGTGAGAAGACGGATCGTAATTCTTTTGTTGACGGGAAGCTAGTGGAGGTCTTTTTGGTGTTCGGAGATGTGATCTTGTCGAGGGATGTCCAATATGAGTCTCGCTGATGCGTTTTGGATGCGTTGGAGTTTTTTCTGTAATTTTGCTGTGATTCCGGCGTATAGTGTGTTGCTACAGTCCAGTCGACTCGTGACCAGTGCATGGGTGAGAGGCTTTCTTGTCTCGAGGGGGATCCAGCGGAAGATCTTTTTGAGGATGCGAAGTACGTTGAAGCAAGAGGATGAGACTGCGTTGACTTGTCTGGACATCGAGAGAGAGGAGTCTAGAATGAAGCCAAGGTTGCGTGCGTGTTCTGTGGGTGTGGGTGCTGTGCCCAGAGCGGAAGGCCACCAAGAGTCGTCCAAGGCAGAGGGGGAAGGTCCTAGGATGAGGACCTCCATTTTGTCTGAGTTGAGTTTTAGGCAGCTATGTTTCATCCATTCGGCTACTTCTTTCATGCCTTCATGAAGATTGGTTTTGGCGGTGTTAGGGTCTTTGGTGAGGGAAAGGATTAACTGGGTATCGTCGGCGTACGAGATGATGTTGAGGTTGTGTTGACGTGCGATGGAAGCGAGTGGACTCATGTAAACGTTGAAGAGGGTGGGACTGAGTGAAGATCCTTGTGGTACGCCACAGATGACTTCAGTGGCCTCTGAGTTGAATGGGGGAAGTCGGACTCTTTGAGTTCTCCCAGCGAGGAATGAGATGATCCAGTCCAAGGCTTTTCCTTGTATGCCGATGTTGCTGAGGCGTTGTATAAGGGTGCTGTGGCCGACTGTGTCGAAAGCGGCGGAGAGGTCGAGTAGAATGAGGGCCACTGTTTCTCCTTTGTCCAGTAGTGTTCGGATATCGTCATAAGAGTTGTCTTAAACTTATTAAAGGATATAAAGAAATGTAAAGGAAAATCAGCATTTTATAAGAAGATATTGAAAGTATTGTTGAGAATGCTTTTGAATTAAAAAAGAAATTATTTATTTCAATAATCAATAGAATTCAATCACTAGATAAACCAATCCATTTAATGAATCCAAAAGTAAGTGGAGAAGAGTAATTAACAGAAATCATTTTTCTGATTTTTTTTGGGTGAATGGAAACTCAGTTCAAGTTATGAGCTTTTTTTTAATGAAGAGAGTTATCTTCAGAGTAATGATGTGTTGCATACAGTTGATATAAGTTGCCAAGTGGCCCCCCTCCACCATTACAGAAAATTTAAAACAAATATATATATTGGCAGGCCCGGGGGATGGGGTCCCCAGGGCCTTAAGTGTGCATAGGAGGGGGGCTATGCAGCCCCCCTCCAGAAAAACAATACAAAAGTTGGCTATGACCCGGGGGATGGGGTCCCCGGGGCCCAGAATTGTTCCCCTTCCCGTAAAAATAAAAAAAAAATTGGAATTCCTCAAGAAACCCACCGCGGACCCCACGGACCAGAAGAACTTCCGCCTAATTTCACTCCTCCCCTTTCCAGCCAAAGTCATCGAAAAGACCGTCAGCAGACAACTCTCTGCCTTCCTTGAGACCAACAGATCCCTCGACCCCTCACAGTCCGGCTTCCGAGCAAACCACAGGACCGAGACCGCCCTCATCGCAGCCACCGACGACATCAGGTCCCTGCTCGACAACGGGGAAACGGCTGCCCTCATCCTCCTGGACCTCTCAGCTGCCTTCGACACCGTCTGCCACCGCACCCTGATACAGTGCCTTAGCAACACCGGAATCCAAGGAGCGGCCCTGGAGTGGATCATCTCATTCCTCGCCGGAAGAACCCAGAGAGTCAGCCTCTCCCCGTTCCGCTCCGCGGCCACCGAAGTCATCTGCGGCGTCCTGCAAGGATCCTCACTTAGCCCCACCCTCTTCAATGTCTACATGAGCCCTCTCGCAGCCATCACACGCCAACACAACCTCAACATCATCTCCTATGCCGACGACACCCAACTGATCCTCTCCGTCATCAACGACCCCGCCACCACCAAAGCCAACCTCCAGGAAGGTACGAAAGACGTCGCCGAATGGATGAAGATCAGCCATCTGAAACTGAACTCAGACAAGACGGAAGTCCTCATCCTCGGACCATCTCCCACCATGTGGGATGACTCCTGGTGGCCCCCAGCCCTGGGCAGCGTGCCCAAACCAACAGACCATGCACGCAACCAGGGCTTCATCCTGGACTCCTCCCTCACGATGACCAAGCAAGTGAACGCAGTCTCATCATCCTGCTTCAACACCCCGCGCATGCTCCGGAAGATCTTCCGATGGATCCCCACAGAAACCAGGATGACGGTCACCCAGGCCCTCGTCACCAGCCGCCTGGACAACGGGAACACCCTCTACGCTGGAACCACAGCCAAACTCCAGAAAAGACTCCAGCGCATTCAGAACGCCTCAACACGACTCATCCTGGACATCCCTCGCTGCAGCCACATCTCTGCCCACCTGAAAGACTTGCACTGGCTCCCCGTTAAAAAAAGGATCACGTTCAGACTCCTCACCCACGCACACAAGGCTCTCCACGACATGGGCCTCAAAGTACCTCACCAGCCGCTTTACTTTCTACACATCCACCCGCCAGCTCCGATCTGCCAGCCTCGCCCTCGCCTCTGTCCCACGAATTCGGAAATCCACTGTCGGAGGAAGATACTTCTCCTACCTAGCAGCCAAGATATGGAACTCCCTCCCCACTCACCTACGGCTGACCCTGGATAACCTCTCCTTAAGGAAACAACTCAAGACCTGGCTGTTCGAGCAGTAGTAACCCTCACCACCCCTCAGCGCCTTGAGACCCTCACGGGTGAGTAGCGTGCTATACAAATTCCGTGATTGATTGATTGATTTATTGATAGAATTGGGGTGAGACCCTGGGGGCTGGGGTCCCCAGGGCCAATAAAAAAAAGAAAAAGAAGGGGGTCCCCTTCTTAAAAAATATTAAAATAAAAAAATGGATGGAGAGGAGGCCACGCCCCCTCATTGCACCACTCTGCAAACGCACCAGGGGGCGCATTTGCAGAGGGGAAACTAAGTTCCCTTGAAAACTGGGGGTCCATGGGGCCAAGTAGACCACCAAGAACATCCAGTATGCACCAGGGGGCTGCGTTGCAGAGAGGTGTAATGAGGCCATGCCCCTTTTTACACCTCTCTGCAATGCAGATCCTTGGGGCATAGTGGAGGTTCCCCTAGTTGGCCCCCAGGGATCCCCAGTATTCAAGGGGACTTGCACTGCACTAGGGTATGCAACGTCTTCCTTCCCTTTCCTCACTATGATGGACCGCTCACTCGTGGACCGCTCACTCGTGGGACCTTGGCGGGCGGGGTGGCAAAGTTACAGACGAACTCGCGGATTTATTTGCAGATTTTGCGCGTATTTGCAGACCGTGGATCCGCAAAATTAGCCAATGCTTAGTATCCATGATGTTGCATCATATAATCCTTGTTTCCCCTTGTACTGCACTAGTGATGCATTCAGCACCATGTACTAATCCATTCACTGCTCCAAAATCCAACCACTTATAAATTCATTCAGGTACTCTTCTTGCAGATGTAGTTCTTGAAACTCCTTTGCAGTATGTATGCACTTCTGTTATTGGTTGAACACTTGTTTTTTATACTTAATCATTGTAAATTGTATTTGTTTAGTGTTACAATAGTATATTTTATAGATTTATTTTTATGAAATTATATATATTTTTCATAACAGATTCCATTTATCAATACTAAAAGAAATTCATCATGCCTTCAAAAAGTGGAAAGAGGAGAGAACATAAAAAAGCTTTTCATTTCAAGAGAAGTGATCCAAAAGATTTACCTAAAAAACAATGTGTGGTGAAAAAGAAAAAAAAAACTCCTGGTAAGAGAAGAAAGTATTTTCTAAAAAAATATATCAAACACTAGGAATAGTGTGAAGAATGTGAAAAATAAAAATAATATATCTGCAACAAAAAAGAAAAACAAGAGAAAAAACATAAATGATGGGAAATCATGTTCTAAAGAAGCACTGTATAGTAAAATAGGAAGAATCAATTTCAGGAAATTAGAAAAAGAATGTTTTACAACAGAGTTCAAGTTCAAGTTTGGGCATTTATATAGCGCACTACTCACCCAGAGGGTCTCAAGGCGCTTGGGGAAGGGGTTCATTATTTGTCGAATAGCCAGGTTTTAAGTTCTTTTCTGAAGGAGACGTGGTTTTGAGTAAGGCGGAGGTGAGTGGGGAGTGAGTTCCAGGTCTTGGCAGCCAGGAAGTAGAAGGATCCGCCACCCATGGTGGATTTTCGCATGCGCTGGACTGCGGCGAGGGCTTGATTGGATGATCTTAGTTGGCGGGTGGGTTTGTAGAAGGACAGTCGAGTGTTGAGGCATTCGGGTCCTAGATTGTAGAGGGCCTTGTGTGCGTGGGTGAGAAGACGGATCGTAATTCTTTTGTTGACGGGAAGCTAGTGGAGGTCTTTTTGGTGTTCGGAGATGTGATCTTGTCGAGGGATGTCCAATATGAGTCTCGCTGATGCGTTTTGGATGCGTTGGAGTTTTTTCTGTAATTTTGCTGTGATTCCGGCGTATAGTGTGTTGCTACAGTCCAGTCGACTCGTGACCAGTGCATGGGTGACAGGCTTTCTTGTCTCGAGGGGGATCCAGCGGAAGATCTTTTTGAGGATGCGAAGTACGTTGAAGCAAGAGGATGAGACTGCGTTGACTTGTCTGGACATCGAGAGAGAGGAGTCTAGAATGAAGCCAAGGTTGCGTGCGTGTTCTGTGGGTGTGGGTGCTGTGCCCAGAGCGGAAGGCCACCAAGAGTCGTCCAAGGCAGAGGGGGAAGGTCCTAGGATGAGGACCTCCATTTTGTCTGAGTTGAGTTTTAGGCAGCTATGTTTCATCCATTCGGCTACTTCTTTCATGCCTTCGTGAAGATTGGTTTTGGCGGTGTTAGGGTCTTTGGTGAGGGAAAGGATTAACTGGGTATCGTCGGCGTACGAGATGATGTTGAGGTTGTGTTGACGCGAGATGGAAGCTAGTGGACTCATGTAAACGTTGAAGAGGGTGGGACTGAGTGAAGATCCTTGTGGTACGCCACAGATGACTTCAGTGGCCTCTGAGTTGAATGGGGGAAGTCGGACTCTTTGAGTTCTCCCAGCGAGGAATGAGATGATCCAGTCCAAGGCTTTTCCTTGTATGCCGATGTTGCTGAGGCGTTGTATAAGGGTGCTGTGGCCGACTGTGTCGAAAGCGGCGGAGAGGTCGAGTAGAATGAGGGCCACTGTTTCTCCTTTGTCCAGTAGTGTTCGGATATCGTCATAAGAGTTGTCTTAAACTTATTAAAGGATATAAAGAAATGTAAAGGAAAATCAGCATTTTATAAGAAGATATTGAAAGTATTGTTGAGAATGCTTTTGAATTAAAAAAGAAATTATTTATTTCAATAATCAATAGAATTCAATCACTAGATAAACCAATCCATTTAATGAATCCAAAAGTAAGTGGAGAAGAGTAATTAACAGAAATCATTTTTCTGATTTTTTTTGGGTGAATGGAAACTCAGTTCAAGTTATGAGCTTTTTTTTAATGAAGAGAGTTATCTTCAGAGTAATGATGTGTTGCATGCAGTTGACAACAGTGGGCGACCTTATAAGGTTAGGAATGGTTGTCCTATTGAGAAAGAGAAAATTGTTCCCAGAAATGCAGAAGAGGTTTTAGCTGACGTCCTAAAGCTCCAGTGTACACTTGGAATTGCAGTAGTATTTGTATTGTACGACAGGAATCTATTGATTTTTTTACGCAATTTCTTATGTGAGTATAAACAAAAGATTAAGATGTTGCAAGGACTAGACCCTTGCAGAGTGAGAGAAAATTTAGGTTTGCAAGGTCATTCTGTGGCTTGTCTTTCTAGAAAAGTATGTTGAAGGGTTTTTCACTATTTCAGGATGATAGCAGTACATAATACTCAAATGAGGAAATTAGTCTGAATATGGAAAGGGGCGACCACTCGGTCCCCCCGAACGTATGGTGGAGTACCCCGATCCCCCCGGGAAGCCATCTTGGGCGGGAGGCGAGTCTCGGCTGGTATGCCCGAAGCGGCGTAGCCGGGGCGCGCTTTTTTCCCGCCCTAGAGGGGGTTGTCCTAGACACTGAAGCCGCCAGCCACGCCCCCGGAGGCGGGCGGAGGCGGGTTTACGCCCGCCCGAAGAAGGTTAAAAGGAGCAACAAGCCAAGAAAGCATCCTCTTGTTCCTGTGCTCTGAAGCTGCAGCTCCCCGCTGCACGTGAGCTCGAGACGGAACGAAGAGCCAATTTTGAGCATTGTAATTTTGTTCTTGTTCTTTCAGATATCTTCGTCGGAGAATGAGGGGCAAGAAGGTCGGAAAGCGGGTCGGTACCGATCAGATGCTCCGCATGCTCGTAAAGGACATGGCCGAGATGAAGAAGCAGATGGCGACAATGAACGGGGTAGGAGGCCCGAAGCGAGTCGTTGGACCAGCATTGCCGGGAGTAGTCCCCAGCGGGAGAGGCAAGAGGTCCAAGAGAGGGGCGTCTGGGGAAGAGGCCCCGGTTCCCGATACACCGATCGAGGAGCCAATCCCGGTTCCGAAGGAGGGGCGACCGATCCCCGTTGTAGTCACCCCTGTGAACGGGGAGGATATGCCTCCCGAGTTGGCTGCACAACTGGCAGCGTGGTTGGGAAAAGATAGTGAGGGCACCACGGCGGACGACGCCAGGGCAGTAATGAGGCAATTACAAGAATCTAGAGAGGCTGCGAAGGCACCATCTTCTGTTCCCCCACAGGTTCCGGTGGGTGAAACCGCAGCGGGCACGAGTTCGGCAGCAACTACAGCTCCTAACTCAGGTAAGCGGCTACTGCCGATTGCGGGGGAGGGGTCTGTACCCTCACGAAGGGAGAAAGTGGCCCAGCATGTTCCAATTGAAGTTAAGGAAAAGATTTGGGCTGATAAGTATGTAAACATGTTTTCTTTGCTTACCGATCACTACGAGATCGAGCATGTGAAGGGTCAAAAGGAGTTTCTGCATCCGAGTGTTTGGCGCGCCAAAATGGCCGCCTTTAAGGTCGATGAGAACATAGGTAACTGGGGCAGAGCGTTTGGCATATTCACTTCAATTATGGGGGAACGAAGGCCTGAGTTGTTGCCCGAGTTGCCCATATATCAGACACGTATCATGGAGTATTCTCAATCACATGAGGGCAATCAGTGGTTCTGCTATGACAATGTTTTTAGGAAGGCCAAGGAGCACGACCCAGCTTTGACCTGGGATTGTTACGACTCCATTTCTTGGCAAAAAATGGAGAATTCAGGCATGTTAAAGGCACCATTGTCGGGGGGTAATGGGGGTAAGTTTTCCCGCCATTCGTCTGGGACGCCCTTTCGGACGGGTGCAGGTAACGAGCATCACTCGAAGTCGAGTGGCAACACAGGTAAAAAGGGGATCTGTTGGAATTTTAACAGGGGAAAATGTACAAGGCCCCAGGGGTCATGCAAGTTTAGACACGACTGTGGGGGGTGTGGACAGTCCTCGCATCCTGAGACCATGTGCAGAGCCAAAATGGGTGATAACGGTGGTAGGGGAAGCGCCAAACAGGTCTGAAATAGTCAGAGGGGCGCCTTTACCTACCCCGGTTGATACCATGGCAATGATTCCTTGGCTCAATGAATACCCGGATCATGTCTCCGGTGGGGTGTTGCGAGACGGGTTTTCGTATGGTTTCCGCATTCCAGTGGGGAATTTTCAGGGTAAGGCACGTTGAAAGAACCAACTGTCAGTCCTGCAGAATACGGCGGTGGTACAGGTAAAGATTGGGAAAGAGGTGACTCGAGGGCGGGTTGCCGGACCATTCGATATACCACCAGTTGCTAACTTTGTTTGTTCCCCCTTAGGAGTGGTCCCCAAGAAGGACCCGGGTGAGTTTAGACTTATACATAATTTGTCAGCCCCACAAGGTCTTTCCGTGAATGATGCGATAGACCCGGAAGTGTGTTCGGTGCGGTACGCATCTTTCGATGAGGCCGTCGCCATGTTGAATCGCCTGGGGCCCGGAGCGCTGATGGCAAAATCAGACATCGAGTCAGCGTTCCGGTTGCTCCCGGTACACCCAGACGATCAGCGTCTCCTTGGTTTTATGTTTCAGGGTCGCTATTACATGGATAAATGTATGCCAATGGGATGCTCCATATCTTGTGCTTATTTTGAAAAATTCAGTTGTTTTCTGCAATGGGTATTCAAGAGAAAGACGGGGTTCCAGCATGTTATGCATTATCTCGATGATTTTCTGTTCCTGGGGGCAGCCGGGGATCCAGAATGTGGACAGGCTTTAAATGAATGTTGTGGCTTGATGAGTCATTTTGGTGTGCCATTGGCACCAGGTAAGACTGTGGGGCCATCGACTTCGCTCGAGTTTCTTGGAATAGAACTCGATTCAGAAGAAGGTTGCTTTCGGCTACCCAAGGAAAAGGTGGTGAAATTCAGGGCCTCCCTTGAAACATGTATTCGGGAGACTAAGGTGAACTTACATCAATTGCAGCAAACTGTGGGTCAGTTGAATTTTGCCCTTAGAGTAATGCCAATGGCCCGCCCCTTTTCCCGCTCGATCGCACAAGCCATGGTCGGTCTTAAAGAGGGACACCACCGCACGAGGCTCTCGGCAGAGATTCGCCAGGACATGCGCATTTGGTTGGCATTCCTGGCGGATTTCAATGGTCGAATTGTTTGGAACAAGCCGGCGGTATCCTCCGAGGAGCTGGGGCTGTGGACAGATTCGGCGGGGAGTATAGGTTTTGGCGCCATATTCGGAAAGCAATGGTCGGCTCTAAAATGGCCGTCATGGTGGCACGAGTGCGGGCTGACAAGTAACATTGCTTTTCTCGAACTTTTCCCTATTTTGGTGGCCCTGAAAACATGGCCTGAGGGGTTTCGGGATCACTCTGTGGTGTTCTGGTCCGATAACATGACCGTGGTTGAGTGTATCAATAGTCAGGCGGCACGATGCAAATGGATTCTGAGATTGCTCAAAGAAATTGTGTTATTGTGTATGCAATTGAATGTGCTCTTTAGGGCAAGACATGTGCCGGGGGTACTGAACCAAGCGGCTGATGCGCTTTCTTGTTTCCGTATGCAGGCCTTCTGGGGTTTTCTGCCCACAGCGGACCCGGTGGCGGCACCCTTTCCCGAAGCTCTCTGGTCTCTCGGTGCTCCGAACTACAAAACCTCGTGGGAGAGAGTTTAGCACCCAGGACAAGGAAGGCATATGAAGGGGCATTCCGTTCCTATTGGTCCTTTTTGGGTGCTGCTAGGGGGGAGCTTTGGGGCCAGGAAGAGTTTGTCGTAAAATTCTTGCTGTCTTTACATCAGGCAGGCAAATCAGTAGCTACGGCCCAGAGGCATCGGGCCGCCATTTCCTTTATGGCAAGGGCTCATGGGATCCAGGACCCGACAGCGTCTTTCGTTGTGCAGAAAGCGCTACGTGGGTGGCAACGCCTTGAGGGTCGCAGATTAGATGAGAGGCACCCGATAGGTCTGGATAGGTTGGCCCTGTTATTATCCGTACTCCCTGCGACATATTCATCCCAGTATGAAACCGTGTTATTCCGGGCCGCTTTTAAGTTAACATTTCATGGGGCGATGCAGGTAAGCGAACTGGTGGCGAAGAACAAGCGGGATACGGTGGGAGGACTGTGCCGAGAGCACATTCAGGTTAAGGGGGAGACGATGATTGTCTCGTTTGTCAGGTCCAAGGCCGATCAGGGTGCGATTGGGGATTGTGTAGTCATACATCGGATTCCCGGATCCCCCATGTGCCCTGTTGGTTGCGTGGAGGAATATTTAGCGCAGAGGGCGGCATCATGGGGAGGGACCTTTGTTGAGACACGCTGATGCCACCCCACTGACGAGGTTTCAGTTCCAGCGGGTGCTTACAATGGCAATTTCGGCCGCGGGCTTGAACCCCGGCGAGTTTGGGACCCATTCCTTTCGGATAGGGGCTGCTACTGAGGCTACAGCCAGGGGTCTGAGTGTGGAAAAAGTGAAACGTTTGGGGCGTTGGTCCTCGAATTGTTACAAAAGGTATGTGCGGTTACACATGTTGTGAAGCTGTTATCAAGTACTCACGCTTTTTGTTTTTGTTTGGTTTACAGTTTCGCAAGCTTACGAGGCGGGGCGGACTGTGTGGTCGACCCGACACCTGGGAACCAGCGGTCAAACATCACCGGCTGCGGAAAAAGTGGTGTGGGTCGTGGGCCACTCATACGTGAGGCGTGCCGCGGACGTATTCAAAGCAGGTGACATGATTCACATGGCTGGGGAATACGGGTACAGGGTGACCTTCTACGGAAGGGGCGGGCTCTGTATTGACCAGTTTCAATCCTTTTTCGAGGGTTTGTTAGGGCGGACAAGGTCACCGCCATCTATAATCATAGTCCATCTTGGGGGCAACGATTTGGTGACCACTGGTAGACGACTTCTTCTCGAGGCGATACTTTCCACAGTAAGTTGGTTGGCGAGAAGGGTTCCAGGGTGCACAATTGCATGGTCCCATATGATTCCACGTAAGGTGTGGCGGGGGGCGAATTCGGTGTCTGCTATAAATCATTCGGTGAAGAAAGTAAATAATAAATTGGGTAGATTGTTTCGTTCAAATGCATTGCATTCTATTCCTCATGGTTGTATCAAGGGGGACAGTATGTATTTGGAGGATGGGGTCCATTTGTCCCGGGTGGGGAATGCATTACTCATAGGAGACCTCATAGCTTGGTTAAAAAGTTTACAGCATGACCTATAGGCAGGAGTTTTGTGGGGGGTCCGGATAGCCAGTCAACTATCCGGCCTGTGGCGGTAAGGTCATGATCGGTGAGCAGTAATTGGAAGATCCCTATGGGGGGGGCGTCACCCATTACGGATGGGAGCGCCCGGGGGGAGGTGGCTATTGGCCCCTCAACGGGGAGGCGGTCCCTTCTAAGGATGGGCCGCCGAAAGGAAAGGGAAGGCGGTCAAGGCCCCTTCCTGGATAGGAGGGGCTACGGGCCCCTCCTGGGAATTTCCCGGGGCCAGGACATCTGCGACGGCAGATGTGGTAAGTTGTGTGGGGTGGGGAGGGGGGTTTACGCTACCTTCTAGACACCTCACACGAGTCCTCGGACGACCATCAAATGGCGTCAAGTTCATTGGGGCCCCCGTCAAGTCAAGGGAAATTGGTATGTGCACATGACATGAGGTACAGCCCTCTGTGCGGTCGCCCCTCGCAAGTGGGGGGGGTAATTCTGGTTTAGGGATCTGACACCGGTTACGACCTTGCCATTGGCCCTTAACGTTAGGATGTACAATTTCAAGTTAAAATGTATTTGTAGGATGTTAGTTTCGGCTAGGAGAACCTTTGTATTAGAAATATGTTAAGGTTAGCCAAAACATCGTAATGTGGAAATGAAATTGTACATAATATGAAACTGTTATTTTAATGTTTTGATTTTGTTTCATATTTTAATAAATACGGCCGGGAGGGTCACTCCCTCCCGCCTTCCAAAAGTTCAGAACTGTTTCCGGTTTCCCATCCTTGGGGATTGTGTTGAGAGGGGGTGGCGGGTATCTCAGCCATATGGAAAGGGGCGACCACTCGGTCCCCCCGAACGTATGGTGGAGTACCCCGATCCCCCCGGGAAGCCATCTTGGGCGGGAGGCGAGTCTCGGCTGGTATGCCCGAAGCGGCGTAGCCGGGGCGCGCTTTTTTCCCGCCCTAGAGGGGGTTGTCCTAGACACTGAAGCCGCCAGCCACGCCCCGGAAGCGGGCGGAGGCGGGTTTACGCCCGCCCGAAGAAGGTTAAAAGGAGCAACAAGCCAAGAAAGCATCCTCTTGTTCCTGTGCTCTGAAGCTGCACCTCCCCGCTGCACGTGAGCTCGAGACGGAACGAAGAGCCAATTTTGACCCACCCACCAGCCCCTGGAGACAGCAAGTGGTTTTGAAATAAAGTTTTGATGTGGTAACTCTATTTCTTACAGGTTGTCGTGATTAAAGTGTTGTTTTAGTATGTAATAAAGTGGATGATTCTTTACAGTATATTTTTCGAATAAAGTATTTTGCACCAGTGTTGATCAGGGATGTTTCAACAGTCATACGTGAAGCAGTTATGGTTTTGTTTTTTTAATTTAGTATTGTTAGTTAATGTCGTATTTATTTGGTCGGGCGGTAAGGTCATGATCGGTGAGCAGTAATTGGAAGATCCCTATGGGGGGGGCGTCACCCATTACGGATGGGAGCGCCCGGGGGGAGGTGGCCATTGGCCCCTCAACGGGGAGGCGGTCCCTTCTAAGGATGGGCCGCCGACAGGAAAGGGAAGGCGGTCAAGGCCCCTCCCTGGATAGGAGGGGCTACGGGCCCCTCCTGGGAATTTCCCGGGGCCAGGACATCTGCGATAGCAGATGTGGTAAGTTGTGTGGGGTGGGGAGGGGGGTTTACGCTACCTTCTAGACACCTCACACGAGTCCTCGGACGACCATCAAATGGCGTCGAGTTCATTGGGGCCCCCGTCAAGTCAAGGGAAATTGGTATGTGCACATGACATGAGGTACAGCCCTCTGTGCGGTCGCCCCTCGCAAGTGGGGGGGTAATTCTGGTTTAGGGATCTGACACCGGTTACGACCTTGCCGTTGGCCCTTAACGTTAGGATGTACAATTTCAAGTTAAAATGTATTTGTAGGATGTTAGTTTCGGCTAGGAGAACCTTTGTATTAGAAATATGTTAAGGTTAGCCAAAACATCGTAATGTTGAAATGAAATTGTACATAATATGAAACTGTTATTTTAATGTTTTGATTTTGTTTCATATTTTAATAAATACGGCCGGGAGGGTCACTCCCTCCCGCCTTCCAAAAGTTCAGAACTGTTTCCGGTTTCCCATCCTTGGGGATTGTGTTGAGAGGGGGTGGCGGATATCTCAGCCATATTGTATTATGCAAAAAATACAGCACTAAAAAAGTTGAACAGTGCTCTTTTGTGTGGATGTTATGTTATGTTATGTTAACTGGACTTATTACGCGCGCAGCTGCCCCAGCATCAGTATCAGATGTAATGAACATTTGTGAAGAAATTGAGTTTAGTTACTTTGGTCCTGAGCATGACAGTGCAGAAATTGATACATTAATAGAAGGAAATGTGAAAGAGAATGTACAACATTCTAGTACAAAACATTTTGAGTAAGAGATTACGAAGTTTAAGATGATTTCAGTTGAAAGGCCAAATTATTCTTGTATTTGTTGTCGACAAACCCATTATAAAAATCAGACCAGGACTTTTGATCTGTATTTAAAAAGTGAAAGAGAAAATAATAATGAGTGGAAGGAATTTGCAACTTATTTTCTGGTAGAGAATCTTTTTGATTTGGGTTCTGATCAAGGTATTTGTAAATATTTTTATAGCAAACTAGACGAGAACAAAATGCCTGCTAGTGCTGTGCATAATAATCTTGAGTTGGTAAATATTCCTTCTGAACTTATAGATTTAAATACCTATGAGTCTAGTCTTATTCAATGTGTGCATCCATTTCAGGTTATTGTTCGTATGGAGCCTAAGACAGGGAAATTGCCTCCTTCAGATTTACTGAGGGGATTAAAGGGAAGAGTTGTATATTTGCCTCTAGTTTTAAAGAAAAATATTACAACAATTGGTGTAGAAAATGTAGAAGATGAACCTCTAGTTATTCTAGTTAATGGCGTTCCTACTAAGAGTAGGAAAATCTGGCAAGAATTAGTGTATGTTAGGAAAGTGAAAAATGCAACGATGTATCTGGAAAAAAATAATCAGTACTATGAAAATGTGTATGTGGGAGAAGAAGAAATAACTTTAGAAGAAGATACTGACTCGTCAACTGGACCAATTGAAAAAATGGATATGTCCAGAACTGAAGAAATCTACAAACATTACAGTGTTCATCCACTTCCTTCCAAAGAAGTGATGCGGAATACTATTGAGTTATTCCAAATAAAGAAAGCAAAGGGCAGCCCCATGAGTGTATGGGAAGAAAGCTTGGAAGCTCGTTTCCCTTAGTTGTTTCCAACAGGAAAAGGAGGACGATATGATGAACCACCTGTGCAGATTCCTGTCTCTGAATACATGACATCAAGATTGTATGCAGAATAGCCAAGATTTCGACAATGTATTCTGTATTTGTTTCATCTTTTGTTTGAGAGTGACTTGTCTGGACTTCTATATGCAGTCAATCATATTTTGAAAACAGGTGTACATCTACAAAATGTTTTGGCAAAGGAATTTATGGATAAAGTATACCAGAAATATAATGTTTTGGAATCTCAGCTGATTAATCTCATGGCATGTCAGTGTGGTACTAATGAGTACTGGTACTTCATCATGGAGAACCTAAATGTATGCTAAGTAACTTAGGAACTCCTACATGGTTCCTTACTCTAAGCTGTCCTGAATATGCTTGGGATGATTAAATTCAATTTCTTCGAGAGGCAAATTCAGTAATATTTAATACAAGACACCTGGAGAATTGTGTTCTTTCGATCCAGTTAATGTATGCAGATATTTCAATCATAGATTTAAAGCTATGATGTCTTTCTTCATCAATAAACAAAATCCTCCTCTTGGAGAGGTTGTGGATTTCTTTTGGAGAAAGGAGTATAAAACAAGAGGTGCACCCCACATACATATGCTAATATGGATCAAATTCGGAACAGATTCTGATGATACTGTGTTGTCTTTTATTGAAGAATATGCTACATGTGCTATACCCAAAAGCACAGAAGAAAAGAACTTAAGACAACAAGTCTTACGATTCCAAAGCCATCGTTGTGGGAAATACTGTCGTCGAAAGTACAAGTGAAAGGAAAAGTTTTATACCAAATGTTGTTTTGGTTTTCCACGTCCTTCAATATCCAAAGGAAGAGTAAACAGTTTTATGTCAGCTGTGCGACAAACCTTGACAAGAAGGTCTCCAAAGAATACCTATAATTTGAGAAGTGAAGAGTCAAAATATATAAATGATTATAATCCAGTTATTCTGTCCATGTGGTGCTAACATGGATATTCAATACGTTGTGGACAATTCCATTGCTGTTGCTCGATATGTAACATCCTACATAACAAAATCAGAAAAGACGGAATTGAAGGAAATGTGGGAAGAGATTTCCCACAAGAAGAGTCTAAGTAAGAAATTATACAGTTACAGTTGGAAGATGTTATCTCATCGAGAAATCGGAGCGTATGAATGCTCAGTTCACTTATCGTCTGTAAGTCTGTACTCCAAATCTAGAAGAATCATTTGGGTGAGTCTAGGTCTTGCTGCAACATGAAATCCAGAACTTAAATCTGTACAAGAAATTGAATATTTAGCTGAAAAAGAGCCAGAAAGTAGAGATATTGTGAAAACAAATATGTTGGATACATATTATCCAAATAGACGTCATCATCTTGAGAACATGTGTCTCTATGAAGTGCTGTAAAACTATATTTTTTAATGGAATAATACAGAAAACATCAATAATGGAATATATGCTGTGATAGGCTCTGAATGTTCTTTGGTAAAACAAAGAAAAGGACATTTGATTAGTCACTGAAACCTGAATTGCGATACTCCTGACAAAAGGAAATTTTACTATTTAGCTCTTTTGCAACTCTTCAAGCCGTGGCGTTCAGAATTAGAATTACTTGGAGATTTTCAGAGCTACGAAGATTCGTTCAACTCAACTAAAGATACTATAAAATGTCCTGTTTTTGTTAATTATGTGAAAATGTTGAATGACGAAATTGAGCAAGAAGCTACAATTGCAGCTGAGATTGCTAGAGACAGTTCTCAAGACAGTCAAACTTCTACTCCGTAGAGTCAGGATCCACTAGGAGAACCAATTGTTCAAAATGAATCAGCAATTGCCATGAGGTGGAAACAGCAATGTATCAAGCTCAAGAAGATATTATGGACTTAGCAAACTTGGATGAGCAACTAAATCATGAACAGAAAGACATATATATACAAGTGAAAGAACAGATTGACCATGGGTTACTTCATGAAAAGAAAAAGAGCACATGTACAACGTTTCAACCAATCCAAATGTATGTGAGTGGACAAGCTGAAACAGGAACAAGTTTCTTAATTAAAGTAATCACCAGTTATCTACTGAAAACAACTGAGTCTCATTTATCTTGTGTTGTAACTGCCCCGACTGGGTTGGCAGCACACAACATTAAAGGAATTACATTGCATCATTTACTTATGTTGCCTGTCGAGCATGAAAACAAATTGGAATATAACAAGCTATCTGGAGAAGCTTGTTGTGAAGTTTCAAGAGTGCTTAGGAAAATGAAAC
Source organism: Lissotriton vulgaris (assembly GCF_964263255.1). NCBI lineage: Eukaryota > Metazoa > Chordata > Amphibia > Caudata > Salamandridae > Lissotriton > Lissotriton vulgaris. Next base: position 138,849,014 of record NC_141689.1, read on the forward strand.
TTCTGATTATTGATGAGGTAAGCATGGTCTCAAACTTAATGCTTGCTTTTGTGCATTTACGAATGCAGCAAATTCTTAAAACTGACTATGATGTGTTGTTTAGAGGAAAACATGTAATAGTTTTTGGAGATCTACTACAACTTACTCCTGTAAAAGGACAACCAGTATTTAAAACACTTGCGAATGTAGATACCAGAAAGTCTTTGGGTAGCATTGGAAATGTTAACATTTGGTCATATTTTGAATATAAGGAACTTATTACAAAAATGCGACAGGCAAATGATGCTGATTATGGAACTATTCTTCAAGATATAAGAATTGGAAAAGTGACTGAACATGGCAAACAAGCTTTACAGAGACAACTACTTTCCAATTGTTTCCAAATGAAAATATTGTTCCTGAGAAAATATATATGAGAATTGCAGAAAACAAATCTGTAATCGGCTTAATGCCAACACTGCCTGAATGTTCTATGTATAATGAAGAAATGTTAAAGTTGGAAAATGAAGAAATTATAAAATAGGAAGCTATTGATAAAATAGAGCATGAAAGAATCACTATTACTTTGACAGAAAAGTTGAAGGGAAAATTGGATTCTTTAGATAAATCGATATCTAAAACTGCTGGTTTAGAAAATAATCTATATGCATGTATAAAATGTTGGGTCATTTTAAGACTTAATATGAATGTGGAAAAAGGTTTAGTAAATGGAGCAATGGGTAATGTTGTTGATTTAGTTAATTATCTAAATATAGATTTTTGAAAATCAAATTTGATCAAATTGAAGAAGTACAACAATTTAGTCATTGTTCAGCTCGGTTTTTGCTTATAAAAGATTTGTATGTTCGCAGAAAACAGTTTCCTGTTACTTTGGCGTATGCAGTGACCATTCATAAATCTCAAGGTTTAAATGTAGATAGTGCTTTGGTAAATATTGGAAGTACTGTGTTTAAAGAGGGTATGGCATATTTTGCTTTGTAGCGAGTCAGAACTTTGTCTGGATTGTACTTGATTGATATTGATGAGAGAAAGATTAGTGCGGATGCAAACTGTGTGAAATAGTATAAGAGGTTAAGAAGAGAATATGCTCCCAATGTAGGTCAATATCCTCTATTTGAAAAGCGTGTGGTAGGTCGAAATAGAAGATATGTGAATATCTGTAGTGAAGGTATAGAGAAAGAAAAAAACAAGATAAAGTTGTGATTGCAAGCAAAAAGAAAAAGGACACTGTTGAAGAGATTGTTGGTTATCAGTTTGAAAATAGTTCTGGTGTCAACTGCTATGCTAATGTAGTTGTTAATGTTGTTTTTTTCTTGAAAGTTTGCAACAGCAAATTGTTGAGAATCGGGAAAACAGATTTTGTTTATTGTTGTATTCTGCTTATGAGAAATGTAGTAGTGATGAAAGTAAAATACTAATTGTTTCTGATATTCAAAATGTATTGGACATAAGTTCTGGTTATATTCAATTTACGCAGAATATTCAGCAAGATTGTCAGGAATTTCTAAGGTATATGCTTGTTGTATTGGAAGATGAAGCTATAGATATTGAAAATACTTTTGGCCTTTTTTCATAAATGGCAACATGACTGTGAAAATTGTGTGTTTACATGTAGCACTAACATAGACACTGAAAGATTTATATATATATATATATATATATATATATATATATATATGTCTTTACCAGACTGTGAATCAGTGTCTTTTAACAACCTAGTTAGAGGAGCAACTCAAAACATGGAGTGTAGCCAATGTAAATCCAAAATGGCATCAAGATTATTTATACAAAAGATATGGACAGTATGTAATTTTAATGATGCAAACTTTGTAAAGCTGATGGAAGAAAAGTGGAAACTTTAATTAAAAATGTTGTAGCTAGTCAAGTATCAATATCAGGAAGACCTTTTGTAGCTGTAGCAATAATATTCCATGATGGTCCTTCTACAACATCTGGACATTACACTGCCTATTTCAAATGTGATAACGGTTGGGTACATTGCAATAATGCTCAATTCGTTTTTAAACAATGTTTGCCTAAAAAATTACCAAATGCTTACCTAATATTCTTAAAGCCAAAGTTTAAGCAACAAAATTTGACCTTTCAGGATTAGTATTGGACAACTTCGAAACAAAGGATTTCATGAATACTATTTAACCTTGAGGAAACGTATCTAAAACAATTAAGAACTTTTTGTTGTATATTTTGTCAGCATAGATTTCCAAACAACATTATTTACAGTGTATAAAAATTAATAATAATGTTTTGTTATTTTATCATTGTTTGAGTTGTTTCATATTTAGGTAAGAAATTGCTCTTAGAAAAAAAACATTTAACATGTATTATTTCTATGTTTAGATTGTTATTGTGAATGTTGAATGTTTTTTTTTAAAAGACAATCTCATTGATTGTCTTTTTTTTGCCTGCTGTTATGTGATGAGTACAATTGAAATCACTGCTTCTAGTGAAATTCAATATATTATGAGAACAGCAAAAAAGTAAAATGAAATATTTTACAAATTATTATATGTTGTAAAATATATATTGTAACTGTATTTTTTCTTGTCTTCCACAGATGCTAATTTTATAATATATCGTTTTTTTTATTATGTATTACTTTTAAGATAAGTATAAGTAACTATAAAAAATGATTAATGGGCTGTGCTTCTACACAGCTGAAGGAACAAGAGATGGACGGAGTACATATGTGTGCAAAGATGGTTTGTATCTTTTAAAGATATATGATAAAGTTAATATGCATATTAAGTGTCCCTGGGGACCCACTATCTCAGAAGATATATTCAGAAAGTGCCAGAAAGTTTTATTACAGAGATGTATAAAATGAGACATGGCTTCAGAACAGCTCTCTGCAACTCACCTGTATGGAATTGAAAAGAAAGACATGGTTGGGTAGTAGAGACTAGGGACTTTTAGGATTAAAAGAGACCAAATTGCTCAACATAAAATACGTCACAGAGTGTGTTTTTAAATACTCTTTCATATTTATAAGGACAGGATAAGTTACTGTATGTAGCTTTTCTTCTCCATGTAAATATGTCATCATCATACTCAATACTTCGTGTCGAAGGGGCATTCTATAGGTGTTGCTGTGAGTATTTTGGACATATATAAGCAATGACTAGTTTCTAATTTTGGTAAAAGTTGAGTACTGGGGGCGTGGCTTGCACATCATAGGATATGGCGGCGTGATTCCGGAGCTCCGGCACCGGACCCACTACTACAGTGATTTTTGGTGGCATTTGGATTCGCCCAGACCGGCCAAACACTTTGTAGAGCACCGGAATGTGAGGTGAGCCTAGCGCCCTCACTCTTTTTAGGATTTGACCAATTTCGGCGATTTTGTTTGTTTTGGTTGCCCGATTTATGGACTGTGAAGCACCGCACACTTGAATGAGCCTGATTTCACATGTGGTGAGTCCATTATTGCATGAACTGTCGTCTGAGGTTTCATTTATGCCTTTTTCTATGACGATTTGGACTTTGATATTTTCGGCCGCCATTTTGTGATTATCTGTTGCTTTGTACCCATGGAATGCTTCCTTCTGCTGATTCTACATGACTCTGGTTCCATGATTACCCTTCAATGACTACTACAGATTTTGTTTATTTGAGCTTGTACTTGCACACTTCTGTCTGTTGTTCCTTCACCTACCTGATGCATATGCCACAATTTCTCCTTTATGAATTATTCCTCATGACCTGATTTTGCTCTTTCAGTCTGCCGCTCAGCAATGCAGGTTGGCTGCTGTTGGTTGCGCACCCATATCTTTTTGTCACCTTACGTTTCTTTCATGGTTAAGGTGTCTTTCTCTCAGCAATAGGTCTTCTTGGGATATTTTTCTCTGTTTGTTGAGCATTTATTGACTGCGTCTACTCTCTTCCATAAGCATCCATTGCTTATTATCAATAGCTCTCTTCTATTTGCTGCTCTGAGCTCTTGCATGGGGAGACTCCGTAACTTGAAGATTGCCACGATCACTAAATTGCCTTCTGGTTCAGATTCTGATTCGCCACTTCAGGATTTGGAAGGAAGTATGATGTCTAAGCTAGACACTTCTCATGGTGCTATTCCCAAATCTCAAATTGGCGGGAAATCACCTTCCACCATCACTTCCAGCAAACGTATGAAAAAAAGACCCTCCTTCCCCTGGAAGTGCCTCATCTCCTTCGTCAATGGATTTGATCCTGGAGGAGCTCTGTGCTCTTAAGCCCTTCATGGAGGCTACCACCATAAATATGCAGGCCATGCAAGACAAATGGACCTCACTGGATTCCCGTGTTTCTATCCTGGAACAGTGAACAGACTCTCTTCACTCCTCTTGTTCACGCATTCCTTCATTGGAGGCTGACGTTCTTCTCCTTAAGAAACAGATGGAGGATTTGGAAAATAGGAATCGCAGGAACAAACTCTGCCTTTATGGACTTCCTGAGCTCACAGAATGGTCCAACCCTACTGCCTTCTTCCAGGCCTTCCTCGCAAAAATCTTGGATACTCCAGCTTTGGCCTCCATCAATATTCAGAGGACTCACCGCCTTGGTTCTAGAGTCTCTTCTAAACCTAGAGGTGTTATCATGCTGTTCCTCCAATACACTGATCTCCTCCAGGTTCTCTCAGCTGCTAAACTCAAAAAGCAAATCTGTGGGAAGGACATCGCCTTTTTTTGTCTCAAGATGTATCCAAAACCACTGCGGACAGACGGAGGAGGTTTCTGGACTTACGTCCTCAACTTAGAGCTCTCAGTGCCCGATATGGTATTCTTCATCCTTGTCTTTTCAAGGTCACTTACAAGGACAAAACCACCACCTATGAAGATCCTGCCGTCCTTCAAGCATTCCTTCGTCAACAGAGTCCTGACAGCATGGACGTTTCCAGACCACAATGACTGAGCATACAGTCTCTTCAAAGCTGTTAACGTTGTTTCTTGTTTTGTGGCTCTTATCAATGTTGTCATTTTACCCCTCCATATTTTAACCTTGTTTTAATCCGGTTTTAATACTGTTCTCCTGCTTATCTCATGCATTTTCCTTTTCTTCTCTCCTATATTTACAGGTGCTTCTTCCTTCCTTTTCCTTCCCGATATATCCATTGTTTCTATGTGCTGCCCTTGTTGCTGTTGCCAACTTCCTTTTGATGCCTCCACCCCCGTCCTCGTTTGTGTTTTTGGTTTTCGTAAGTATGTCATTCAGTCGTTCGTTTTGGACTTGTACTGTCTCTTTGATCTTTTTTGTCTCTCTCCTCTTCTCTTTTTTTCCCTCTCATCATCTCTTCCTTTTTTCCTCTTTACCAGTTTTTTCTCGATTTTTGCATTTAATGAGCATGTTATTGTTATTTGCTTTTGTATACTGTTTCATTCCGGGTCAATACTTGGAAAATTAAGGGATTAAATAATCCCATTAAAAAGCAAAGGGTATTATCGCACCTTGCTAGACTTCATACTGATGTCGCCTTCCTTCAGGAATCTCATCTTTCTGAGGAGGAGGCTCTAAAGCTTAAACATTGTTGGGTGGGTCAGGTTTTCTGCTCCAGAAAATATATATATTCAGAGAATATAGTTTTTTTCTCCCCCCTCACCAATCCCAATCTCGCATCAATCATATTTTTCTTAGCAAATCCCTCTCCCAGCATGCCATTCGTTCCGAAATGGGTTACATTCTACTCTCTGATCATGCCCCTGTCTTTGTGGATTTGGACCTCCTTTCGTTCTCTCCTCCTTCAGGCAGATGGAGGTTCAATACCACTTTGCTCCAAGATCCCACTTTTTGGTCAGAATTTTCTACTTTTACTAATGAGTTTTTCCTTATTAACCACACTCGTGATTCCTCTTTTGTCATGGTTTGGGACTTATTCAAAGCAGCCTCTAGAGGTTTTATTATCAATTTTGTGGCAAGACGGAAAAAACTTAGGGAAGCCAAGTCAACTCATATTTTGGCTGAGATTAAGAGTCTAGAACATGACTATTACTCCTCCAAATCAGACGCCTCTCTTAAAACCCTTATTGAAGCGAAAATCTCCTTCAACAAATTTACGACTGAAGCAGCCTCTAATCTTATATTAAAATGCAACCCCCGATATTACGGTGGTAAAAATAAGATGGGGAAACTCCTTGTCAACTATTTAAAGATAAAACGAGAGCGTACAAAAATTGAATCTATACGTACCTCCTCAGGTGAATCTTGTTTTAAAGATAAAGATATTCTCACTGAATTTCTCAAATTCTATGATACCCTGTACACCCCTGAATGAACCCCCACATTGCCCGTCCCCAATATAACTTGCTTTTACCTGTTCTCAACTCTTATCTCCACTCATTGCCGATATCCAATGATATACCTCTCGACCGCAAAACTACTTCCTCCATTCAAGATTCTACCCCCTCCGCTTCTTCTCTTTATAACTCCTTCCGTTACTCAGTTGATCGAACAAAATCTAAACTTGAGATTGCATGGGAGTCTGATTTTTCTCAGGAGTGGTCCGCTCTTCTTTGGGATAAGATCTGGACCAAACTTCATGAATCCTCTAGAGCTGTTAATACTAACCAAACTTCATACTTTATTTATAACAGAGTTTTCTTCACCCCACTTTCCCTATCCCATTTTTCATCGGATACACCCTCTACTTGTTGGTCTTGCCCTTTTTCCGCAGCGGACCTTAAATACATGCTTTTTGATTGTCCACATATTTCCAAGTTCTGGAATTCAGTTTGGGCCCAAATCCAAAAGATTGTCCATTTCCAGATCCCCTTCTCCCAAGCTCTTGTTTTTCTGGGCTCCATTTCTCCTGACCTTCCTCAATCCCCTAGCCATTACCAACTCCTTGATCTCTTCATAGCTGTTGCTTTCCACACTATTACATCTAACTGGAAACAAGCTGCGAACGTGTCTTATCGTTCTTGGTGGAACACAGTTTGTTTCAATAATCTGCTAGACACCAATTTTATATCTCCCATTTCTCTGGCCATTAAACGAGACCTTATATGGCTTCCTTTGGTAACATATCTTTCCTCCACTGCTCCAGCGTGCTCCTCCATGGCTCCTGATGTTGTTGAGGTCCGCAAACCACCATGAATTTTGTTTTACCTTTTGCTTGAATTGTATTTCCATTATTATCATACAGCGCATTTGTATCTCTTATACCCCTTTTGCTCATGTTATTTCATTCTCATTTTATCTGCCTTTTATGAGATTTCATTATAATAACTGATGTGTTTTCCCCTTCTATGAGATATATGAAATTTTATTGTAATCACTAATGTGATTTCCCTTATGTTGTGACTATTGTCATATCCTTCTTCCTGTTTCTTCTTCCCCCCCTCCCCTTTCCCGCTTAACTTCAATAAAATCAAACTTAAAAAAAAAAAAGTTGAGTACTGGATAGGTCTTTAAGGATTGATGTGTGTGAAAACAGATGAAGTATTCAAAAACTAATTTCAGAATGGTACCTAAATACACATAGATTCTCACTGTAATTCCAGACAAGCAACAGTATCACTTGCATTTTACTAAAACACATTTACTAGTTTGGAAGGGTTAAGGTGAACAGACATATTACTTTCAATGGAAAGAGAAATTTTATGGACAACTAGCAGGTACCAGCATGGGATTTTCGGGAGCACCAGCCTATGCAAACATCTTTATGTCCAAATTTGAACATGAACATATATTGACAGCAGACAGATGGAATGAAGGTATAATTCAATATTGTCGCTTCATTGAAGACATTTTTAATCTGGTCCAAGGATCAATCAGAATTGGAACATTTGATTCACCAATTAAACACCAAAAATCCCAGGATCCAATTCACCTACTCAATAAGTACGACACAAGTCAACTTTTTGGATGTAATGATTAAAAAAGAGCAGACAGCTTACAAACTTGTAACAGACATATACACTAAACCTACCTACAAGAACAGTACATTATTATTTTTCAGTTTTCACCCCAGAAGTTTGATTTCCAATTTACCATATGCACATTTTTTGCGGATCAAGAGGATTTGCACAGAAGAAGAGACTTTATCACAGCAATTAAAGGCCCATCAAACCAGATTTGAACAAAGAGGGTATCCCACAGATATCCTTCAACAGAGCATTGACAGGTTGGCAATTAAAGATCGACATTCTCTTTTAGCTTCAACACCGAAGAAACAGAGTACTGCTTTCACCTTTGTATCTAAGTTTTCTACAGTTTCCAACCATATTAAAAGTATCATTCACAAAAGATGGGATCTTTTACAAAATGAAAAAGAATTTAACGGAATATATGATGAAAAACCTATATTTGCTTACACGCGTAGTAGAAACCTGCTGGACATTGTGAGAACATCAGCGAAACTATATGAACCAGATACCTACAGAGGAACTCTTAAATGCCAAAAGATACCTTTGAAACATTCAGCAGACTGTAACACTACTCACTAAATCTATTGTTTAAAATGTCCTTGCGGCCAAGCTTATATAGGCAAAACTGAATGAAAATTCAAAATAAGACTATCAGAACATAAAAGCACCATACGCACGAAAAGCAGATCCACATCAGTAGCAAATCTTTGGCTGGAAGAGCACCACAATATAGCCCAACTGTGAGTGCAAATTGTGGAAGTAGTGGTGAAAGTGGAAGGTCAGGACAATAGTGCCAGGCTATTACAAAGAGAGGTATTCTGGATTGATTATTTACAAACTTTGATACCGCAGGGTCTCAATGATAGGGTAGATTTGAGTTGTTATCTGTGATTCACTAAACTATTCAGCAGAGTGACTCAGCAAATAGTGATCCTAAGTATTTATGTAAAAACCATTAATCATATATGTGAGTTCAAACACCAGTGTTCAAATGCAATCTACACTCATGGAGACTACATGTTCATATTGATTTATGATGTATTGTTGGTTATTGCACCTTGTCTGAATATTGGTCTGTATAATGATCTAAAGGCTATTTATCATACTGTCATATTTTGGTATTTTTTTTATAAAACATCTGACGTTTTATCCATGTTTAAACATATCTGGTAGATTGCATCAAACATAACAGAAATGATTGTATGTACGTACCATGATTCCTGTATGCATATATAATATGTGAAAATGTTATTGTTTTTTGACCAAATTGACCATTTCACACCATTTGCAATAGTGCACGTAAGCCCATCAAGACCACTAGTTAGCACTTTTTTCGTTCAAAATTGATACAGTTAATGATATTTGGAGTCTTTCGATATTTACTTGATGACAAATACTTATTTATCACTAAGATATACACATTTTCTTACACAGATTTTGCATTTCGACAGGAGGGTAATATAGTGAGATTTCTTTCTGCCTTTATTGAATTTACAGAAGATGTACACAGATGACCATGCTTGAACATTCAGGTTTTCCTCCAAACGCATTAGATACAGCAATGGATAACATGCCCGCTGTCCAGTAGAATATCTTGATTGCAATATTTAATTCCATAGAAAAGGACACCGGAGTAAAACGGCAGTTTATCATTGGAATAGATTTGTTCAGCGAGTTACAGCTTTGAATTGTGGTAGTAACAGGGGTATACAGTGATAGCCTTCATTATACTGAATAACTACAACTCCCATAAGTCCCACATCAACGCGTCGGTAAAGTAGAGGTCTCGTACTCTTTTATGCGTGTATTGTATTCTACCGCTGTAACATGAACAGGTCTTGGAATCGTAGAGAGTGAACGAAGCTTTGGCGGACGTTGTTGTGACCTTTAAAGGTATGTTTATCACCAGCTATTTTCAGTAATAAGCATTTTGCAAGTTTGTAATCATGAAAGCGTGATTATTAGATTTAGATTGCTTTTTTTTAGGATTCCTTTACTTGAGATAGAATTCACAGAAATCGATGTCAGTTGGACAGATACACATACGCAGGTATGCGGCAGATAAAACAATTTGGTTGTGATTGTGGGTGAGAACATTAACGACATATGAATAGCGGATCTATGACAGAATTTCGACAGACAGAATTTCGACCTACACAAATATCGGCGTAATTATATCGATAGCAAAACTATCGACGCCCTATGTACAACATGGTAAGTACCAAAATATTGAAAATATAATATCGATGTTAAAAATATCGTTGTCAAATATATCGATTTTTTGGGGATTTAAAATAACATAAAAAATACTGTAAATAATACTTATTAATTACTTAAACATATTTAAATATATGTAATAATGGTAAAAAAAAATAATAATACATATTTAATTAAAAAGAAAAAATTAAAAATCATATATAATATATACTTACTTAACAATAATTACTATTCCTACTCCAGTGGGTGCAACAGTAGGGAAAACTGACCCTGTACCCTAAAAATACCCCTTTACCCAAAAACCTAAAACTGACCCTGAACCCTAAAAATACCCCTTTACCCAAAAACTGAAAACTGACCCTGAACCCAAAAAATACCCCTTTACCCAAGAACTGAAAACTGACCCTGAACCCAAAAAATACCCCTTTACCCAAGAACTGAAAACTGACCCTGAACCCAAAAAATACCTCTTTACCCAAAAACTGAAAACTGACCCTGAACCCTAAAAATACCCCTTTACCCAAAAACTGAAAACTGACCCTGAACCCTAAAAATAACCCTTTACCCAAAAACTAAAAACTGACCCTGAACCTTAAAAATACCCCTTTACCCAAAAACTGAAAACTGACCCTGAACCCAAAAAATACCCCTTTACCCAAAAACTAAAAACTAACCCTGAACCCTAAAAATACCCCTATACACAAAAACTGAAAACTGACCCTGAACACAAAAAAATACCCCTTTACCCAAAAACTGAAAACTGACCCTGAACTCTAAAAATTCCCCCTATACCCAAAAACCCAAAACTGACCCTGAACCCTAAAAATACTCCTTTACCCAAAATAATTAATATTACAATTAAATTACTTCCCACCCTATTCCCCTATAAACCCACAACCCACTCCAGTAGTAAAACATATAATTTAGTTAAAATTATACATAAATTATCAATTAATTATTCTATTAATGAATTAAAATAATTCATTGCCAATTAATATTTAATAGCAAAATAAATTAATCATAAAAAATAATTATTTAATTACAAATAAATTACTTCCCACCCTATTCCCCTATAAACCCACAACCCGCTCCAGTAGTAAAACATATAATTTACTTGAAAAGATACATAAATTATCAATTAATTAATCAATTAATCAATTAAAATAAATCATTGCCAATTAATATTTAATTGCAAAATAAATTAATCATTAAAAAATAATTATTTAATTACAAATAAATTACTTCCCACCCTATTCCCCTATAAACCCACAACCCGCTCCAGTAGTAAAACATATAATTTACTTGAAAAGATACATAAATTATCAATTAATTAATCAATTAATCAATTAAAATAATTCATTACCAATTAATATTTAATTGCAAAATAAATTAATCATTAAAAAATAATTATTTAATTACAAATAAATTACTTTCCACCCTATTCCCCTAAAAACCCACAACCCGCTCTGGTAGTAAAACATATAATTTACTTTTATATATTTTTTATTTATAAAAACATATTAAACACATATTATAACAATTAATTTAAATACTTAACTAAAATTTCTAACACATATTAGTAAATCGAAATTACTTACATCGATATATATGCTATCGATATAAGTAATGTTGATATTACTTACATTGATATATATGCTATCGATATAAGTAATTTCGATATTACTTACCTTAGGGTCGATATTCTGGCCATCGATATTCTGGACATCGATATTCTGTCCCTTCGATATTAGCAACTCGATATAAGTGTAAGTCGAAATTAAAGATTCGATATTTTGACTGTGTACCATGAATAGCAGCAGTTTTACTCATCGTCATTATATTCTTAAATATAGATAACTGTTGACATGAACTCATCATTCACTGAAATGCAGATGGAAATTAGATTTCTCTGGACAGTTGTTTGCTGTCACTCATAAGGTTAGTGCATGCACCATATTACCTAGATGTAAATAAGGAAAGTTATAACTTTAGTTTATCTTAGTGAGTAATAAGAGGATATTGAAACAGGCTCGGTACATATTTTGTGTAAGCAAAACTCGATAGACAAAGAAAGTCATCATGGCAGCATACAGTGAACAATGGTGTTAAATGATGTTTCAGCAACAGTGACTTGAATTGCGTGTTACAGTAACATTGTAGTGAGTTTAACCCATTTACTGCTAAGGCATTACTCTTGTTTCTCATATAATTTCCATTGAAATCAATGGAAAGTCCATGACGAGTTACCCTTGTCATTAGCGGCGAAGAGGTTAATGTCTACACTCTGCATGATTCATTTTTTAACAGACGGAAGTTGGTCTGCGTACAGTTTTTACACAATCACGTCACACTTGAAGATTGACTTAGTATCGAGGAGTACAGGTAGATCATTATATCGGTTGGTTATAAAGCTAATACACGGGCATAGGTTGTTTTAACCACGTGTGAATAACAACATGATTATATCTTAGCATGTGCTACACTGACCTACACAGGTTTCCGCACTATCTGTCTTTTTGAACTCCTTACTTTTGAGCACTTATGAAGACACTTTTTACAAAAGAGCACTACAGGATGGTAATTTTAAAGATTTCTAGTACCCCTTCTTTTCAATAGTATCACCAGACAATTACAGAGCATGATACTTATACCTTCAGGCACATTACCCCCAGGAACACCCCCCTGAGTGTCTATTTGTACATTAATTTCCAGAAAAAAGAAATATATCAACGTTTTTTTGTTTTAGGAAATTTCTCCTGAAGAAGGGAAAAACCATTTCCAGAAATGCATTGGGCTTCGGACTTCCTGATACCATAAGTTACATGATATTGAATGAAACACAATGTCATGAATTTTTGATGTTATTATAAATATGAATCATTGATTGCTAAAATGTACTTTTACATAATTTCATGCTGATCTTATATGAAAAGAGATATGTTGACAGAGTTGTAAAAAATCTGCAGTCACAATGATGTAATTGTTTGACTTATATGAAAGACTGGAATATTTGAGATAAACGTATGTTTAAAAACAAACAATACAGTTCATTATTATTTAAGTAAATTCAATAAATAGTGGAATATAGTGTTCCAAGGAACAGTGCACACTGCTTGCAGGCTGGTGTCTACATCGTTATACTGAACAGACATATTCTACATTTTTTAGTACTGCATTTTAGTATAGGAGCCTGAGTCATTTGCCATAGTCATAAGGAGTGACTGGTTTCGAATTCTACAAAAACCTAAGAACAGGATATCTCTATAAGCAATTATATTTATATAACCATATGAAATACTAAAACTCTACTGTTGGAATGTTATTAGACAACTGTATTTGCATAAAATGTTTTTTTGGCCAAAATAGTCGAAGAAGCTACCTTTATATTATGTACTAAGAAAACTGTTAAAGTGATGTGTTTATGTTTTTGTGCTAGAACAAAGAACATAACAGATTTTTTATGGATAAAGAGGGGAATATTGCAGAAGAGACATTAAAAATGAGCAACAGTTTAATTGAACTAAAAAAATAATTTATAACAGGCAGCAAGACTGATTCAGAGGACATAAGTACTGCAGATGTCACAAGTGAATTTAAAAATCAAAGCAATGATGCTGATTTTTGGAAGCACTGAAAGACGTAGAGTTACTGGAAGCTATAAACTCTGAAATGGCAAACCAGCAGTATGATCTGGAAGAAGTTCCAGATGAGCTCCTTTTAGAAGCTGTGCTAAAATATGAGGTGTTTGGAGAATAATTTCACTGTTTAATAATAATAAATTCTGGACTATATAAAGAGATGCTGTGTATCTTTTTTTATGTGGAATTAAAATGTAGCTTAAGATCATTAGACTTTACCTTTTAAATATTTAATTACTTTTAATTTAAATCTAAATTTAAAATCATCCTGTGGCAACAATATATCACATTTTGTAACACAAGATTGTGTTTTATATTTGCAATACCAGGAAAAGATACTCTGTATATGTGTTCATCTCCGTGTAAATAGATCATCATACACAACACTTTGCATTGAAGGGGCGTTCTATATGTGTTGCTGTGTGTATTTGCACATAACACTTATACAACAAAACACATCAGAAATATTAAATCTGAAGATGTGTGTGAATGTTGCACTATTTTGCAGTTGGTGTAGAAAGGTAGAACAGTGAGCTGGGCTTTAGTAAATGCACTGCTTCAAACGCCTACTGAGTATGTATGCAGTTCTGCAACCACCTACACACTTGTGTTTCACGCCTTTAATTTCCCAGTCTGTATCCTTAAAATTCCATGAAACACTCTGTCGCTGCCCTTGTATTGTTGTAGTCACCCATTCAACAGGATGTACTGTTCACTGTGCTAAAACTCAAGCACTTAGAGATTCACTCAGACATTCTCTTTACAGTATTCTATTCATTCAGTCAGTAGTCAGTACTCATGCAGCGAAGTAAGCTTTACAACACATGGGCTGCTTCAAACCCCTATGCACTATGCATACAGTCTTCTATTCACCTGCACACTTTTCTTTTACACCTTCAATTACCAAGTCGGTATCCTTACACTTCCACCAAACACTCTGTCACTGCTCTTGCACTGTTGTAGTGACCCATTCAGTAGTATGTACTAATCCATTCACTGTGTTAAAACTCAAGCACTTATAAATTCAGTCAGGCACTCTCCTTGCAGAACTGTAATCATTCAGTCAGCAGCATCCTCCAATTGGTGTAGCAAAGCACAACAAGGATAATTGTTTTCACTTCTCCTCATTTTTTAACTTTCAATATATGCTACAATGCACAGCAGATTTTGAAGGAGAAAAATGCCTTTACTGATTGTTTTTGTGCAGAAAGGTGTCCCTTCCTGTACAAAAACAATGTCCACATGACATGGACATCCTTGCACCTTGGTGCAAGGGTGCCTGTGTCACCACATGGCTGCAGTTTAGGCAGCTGTGCAGAGGGAAGCACAGACCAGCAACATATTTATATACATATGTTGCATCCCTGTGATTCAGAAGTAACAGAGCATGCTGTAGTTAAACAGTTTACAGTGTCATGCTGTTGTAATTTGACAGCGATTAAGGTGAGCGTTAGCGAAAGACATATGAGTTTTGCCGTTATCTTAGCATTTGACGGAATCCATCTTGTGCTCGTGGCGGAAATTTTATCTGCCACATACTACCTCGTGTCGACCATGTGTGTTGTCCTACCTTTCTGCTCATGGCCTTTGAATCTGTCCGGCAACAAGCTATTATTAGCATCTCTGTCTTTGCTGCTGACCATTAGGGTCCACATCTGCTATTTGTTAACCCTAGATTGGAATGTGTTAGCCGACACCCCAAGACTGTTAACTCCTCCCATTGATCTATTGTGCTCTTTGATATTACCTTGTATGGACATAAAATGTGCTTTTAGGGTTTGTACCGCCTTCTTATGAGCCCCTGTGTGGGTATAAATAAACCTTGTGTTCTGTAGCCCTTTGTGCTACTTCTCGCAGTGCCGAAGGGTACTGTCCGAACTTTAGCACCACCTCATGAGGTGTAATTAATTCTATGTTTTGTATTTTCAGTTTCCGTGCCAACTTTTCTTTTGGGTCTGAGAACTCTGTGCGCAGAAGGGCGAACCCCTTGCACTAGCGGGTCTGGCTGAGGCCTGCATGACAAATTGGCGCCCGGCATGTGGGGCTCATCAGCGACTCGGATGCCCGATGGATTGGTTGTGATGAAGGTTCGGAAAGTCGCTGAGGATGCGATCGCTGCCAGAAAAGTCCCGAGTCTCTGCACCCGAGGTGGTTCTTCCTTACTTTCCGATCCGACCATCCAGGTGGCGCCGGTCCTTGATTGAGATCTCTTCTGCTGGTCTGCTGTGCAGTGACGTTTGGTCGAATTTAGAACTTGGCAGTAGGAATCTGGACAGCCTATAATTGGTAAGAGCCCTGTTGTAGGTTTTGGAATTTGAATGCCCTTGGGTGGTAAGGTAGTTTTAGGAACGCTTACCGTTGCATATTTGTATTTGGGATAGACATGTCTACTTTGGCTCTTGTTTGATATGATATGATATGATTTGATATGATTTGATATGGATATATGAGTTGCAACCCATATAGGCAGGCAATGTGAGGACTTTTCCTCCACTTTTGATATGTATAGCGCAACGTACTAAGAAAGTGCCTTAAGCGCTCTTTCCCTATAGTAGTGTATATTTTGCACTATTTTTGAGCATGCCTGTCCTTCGTGCACTTCGAAATATGTGCTGCTTGTTTGGTGGTACCAGTTTGACTTGACGAATCGCAACCGGCTCCCCCCGAGGGGACACCTAAAAGAGAGATGTATATAAAATTTGGTCTTCCTGCCATAATGTACAGCACGTTGTGGCACAGGTACACCAAAAAGGACCCTGAGTTATGGTAGCCGCTGTTTGGGTCATTTGATGTGCGTAAGGTTGAGTATGTGGAACGATGTTTGTTTGAGCGAAAGTCTAGGCGTGATATGTTTGAGAGTTTTCGAATGTGGAAGAAAGAAGTACGGCAACAAGAGAAGCGTGAGCCAGCGTTGATTGAGAAAGAGCAGCAGAAGAGTGTGTATGAGAAAGCGCTTGAATTGAAAAAGAATGAAGCGAAAGAACTGCAGGAGCGAGAGGAGAAAGAACATAGGTTACAGATATCTGGCCAATATCCTGTCCGTCAGCCTCTCTATCCTGTCCTTAATAAACCACAAGATGATTTTATGTTATTCGATCGACCTCCACCTCCGTTTCTTGTTCCGTCCGCTCCGGCAGGGGATGATGAGGACTCTGATTTGGGACTAAAGAAAGCGCAGGACACTTGCTCCATGTTGTCCACTGAACGAGCGGCCTACATTAGACAGGCAGCTCGTAAGGCATTACGTAACACTGACTCTGCTTCTGATCTTTTTGCTACTATACAGGCTTGGACAGAAAAGGAGCAGATATATTTCACTGCGTCATTTGCTGATGAAGTTGTAGAAATGTTCCGAAAACATGCTTCAGTATTAGAACCTACTTATATTGCAACTGATCGTAAACAGTTACATGACGGTACTTTTGTTTTTTCCCAGGTAGAAGACGCGATTAGACGACTGGTTAAAATTCGAGATGAGGCGACCCATCTGAAGGAGCAGAAAAAGATTGTGGACAACGTTCCACAGTCCAATCCGCCCGGAAAACAGTCTCCTATCTTCGTGACAGATAAGATGTTACCAATTGTCATGAGACCTATGCGGGAAGCCGCGCCTTTGTATGTACCTCCTAAAGGAGCGGGTGATAGTGATGATAAAAGTTCTGTTGATGCCAAGGGATATTTTATTTATAATTGGGTATACACCCCTTGGAATAGAGCAGATGTAATGGCGCTTAAAAATGCGTTGCCTGACCCGCGTAAAAACCCAGCCCCCTTTTATGAAGAAGTTGAGGGCGCTCTAAATTCCTGTATTATGACTTTAAGCGATATAGATCTGTTTTTCGGTCTCATTTTACCCCCAGATATGTGGAGGACCGTTCGTAAAATTGACGATCGGACTGTTTTGGGTGCTGAATGGAAGGACTTAGAGCGCATGAATGCAGACAGAGAGCCCGCACAAATGCCACATCGGTTAATATTAGACCTTCCCGCAGCCATTTTGACTAAACCTAAAATGATCATCCCCCCTAAAAAGATTGATTGGACTGTATTAGCATCGTGTAAACAAAAATTAGATGAATCGGTTTCTGATTTTTTCACACGTTTCAAAGAAGCTTTTCATGACTTCAGTCATTCTGACTGACTGACTGACTTCAGTGGCCCGTCTTTAACAGATGATACCAGCAGGCATTTGTTTGTCGATAAATATGTTACGAATCTGTTACCAGGGATAGCCATCCGCCTAAAAGCTAGCGAGAGTTCTTGGACTACTTCCTCTCCGGCCTCTGTTTTAACGATGGCTAAATATTACCAGCGCCAAGAAGCGGAGGCGAAGGGGAACGAGGACAAGAAATCAAAAGAGTTAAAAACGAAAGTTATGTTGGCCCAGGTATATGGCCCGCCTTCCAGAGGATACAATAGGGGCCCGACAGAAACTATGACAGAGGTGGACGAGCACCCCCTAATACTCCTTACGGTCATACGGATTTATACATATACATATATATATAGTGTTACTCAACAGCAAATCACCTGGGGGCCTTAACATATGGGAAGACCTACATAATTTTCTATGATTTATGCGTCAGGCTGTTGCATATCTACAATTTGAATTTAGATAGGTCTACCACCTGAACCTGAATAGAGGGCACACTGTACACCTATTCCCCATCTTTATATGTAGAAGATTGACTATTCGTGACCCTTTACCCACCTGACTTACCAATATGATGCTATTTGCAGCGGATCCCTTCAGGGTTTAGGCAGTACCACCAATAGTGCCTCTTGCAAGGATGCTGGAAGCTCTCCTCTCTCATAAGCTTCCTCCCTCATGATAGATATCTGGGGCACTAGTTGTTCGACATAGTTCGAGTACATCTCCAAGGGCCAGCCGTTGGTACCCAGAGATTTACCCACTGCTAATTGTTTAATGGCCTCCAGTATTTCATCCGTTGAAATAGGTACCTCTAAGGAGTCATGCTGGGGTTTCATGACCTGCGGGTGCTGTACTGTTGTTGAAATACTACGAATGTGAGAGAGATTATCTGCTACAGGTGCTGTATATAGCTCTGCATAGCATTTGTAAAAAGTTGTTAATTGCTGCTTGTTTACTAGGATGCCTTTGTTGTTGTATATCATGCTGATGAGGGGGTTGAGAAGCGTCAGATTTCAAGAGCCAAGCTAGCATTGTGCCTGCTTCATCTCCCTCTTCATGCAGCTGGGCTATGTAATGTTTGAAATCTAGTGCATTGAGGCTGTATGAGGTCTCCTTATATGCCAAGCATGCCCTGACCATCAGAGGAATCACCTGGGGGTCTTTGGGCACCAGGCTTTCACATCTTTAGATCTCCACCTCATGCTTTTGTGAGTCTGCCAATAGCACCATGTGTGCGCCATATGTTGTCTTGATTGCCTGCCCTCGGACGACCATTTTAAACGCGTTCCATTCTATGCCTCTATTAGAAGTGGTTCCTGTATTTTCCTGAAAATATGTGGTGATTGCCTGCGAGATGGTAGTGCGAAAGTCTGTGTACCTAAGTGCAGCTACAGGGAGATACCACATCAGGATCCTAGTCCTCTGAGCACCCCATGAGAGGTGCAGCTGCAGTGAGTTATGATCGGATAACACCCGTGCTTATTTTTCTGAATGTGCTACCCTAGCTAAGGCGCCTGTGTGACAGTTTAGTGCATCAATCCGTGTGCGGAGCTCATGCAATGTGGCTAATGGGAGTACATGCGTGTCTCAGGGTGTTGACTACGCCATGCATCCTGTAGTTGCATGTGTCCCTCACAGTCCTTCAGGTGTCTTGATATTGGATTGAATTGTGCTCCCAGGAGCAGCGACTACGAACCATCCACATCGAGATCATTTGTCAGTTATAGTACCCTCCCCAAAATGTTGCTGATGTGGGGTCAAACAGCAGGGACGCATGAATGACTGTAGACACTGCACCTGTCCTGAGTGTGTGGCATAGGGAGAGACCAGTACAAGTGTGGACCCATCCAGTAGACCCTTCAACACCACGAATGGGCCCTGTGGAACAATGCAGGTGCGTTCTAATTTCAACAGGGTACCTGGTGTCACCCAAATGCGGGAGCCACTGGCATAACCGAAGTATGAGGTGCCTATTACCGTGCCCCTCCATTACGTATGTAGAGAAACTAATGTTAGTACAGTGAGATACATCTCCAGTTGTAACACTACTGTGATTGTGTGTGAGCACAGGTACTGATAACTTTTGTGTCTTTTGACGTAACCTGCCAACCCACGCACATTCCAAGTTACAAGTGTGTAATCATTATTTGTCATTTGATCCCCAATATATTGAAAGTGGAAGGAGCCCAACTCACGTAGACCGCCAGACAGCCCACTCACCCCATTGCAGCACATATTGTATCTGGTGCTCTCTCAGCAATGCTTAACCTCCATACAGGAGATTCTCTGACATTGTACAGCCAGGGTATAATTGGGATATATATGCGCAGTTTGGTTCTCCACCTGCCAGGGACCCCTAGATCTGGTTATTGAAGGATGTGGTATCGGTAAATGTAATTACAAAGTGTAAATGTGGGCTGAAAATCCATTCCGCTCGCGGAATTTGCGAATTTTTTGACAATTTTGAGGTCAGAGAATTTGCAATTCGTGAGTTGGCTTTTTTTTTGCTTGGTCGCGCTTCAAAAATACAATCTTGCGCATGCGGCATTGACTTACCGTGATTCTGAGTTCGCCGAGTTGTTTTCCTCCCGGTTTGCGTGCGCTGTGCCATTTTCAATCTTGCTGCGTGATCGCGGGAGACTTTTCGACTGGGAGTACATCATGGCCTGATCGTGTAAGACTTTTCGACCGCGAGTACATCATAGCTTCCCGCCATCTTGCACTGGGAGACTTTCAGAACGTGAATACATCATAAGGGCCCGTGATCACGCATCGCAAGAGTAAACACGAAGCGCGAATGCGCAGCTGACATACGGCGGGAGATTTGAACAGCTCGCTTTCCGGAAATAACAAAAATTGCAATTATACACAAGAGATCTATCGCTGGCAGCAATAACCTTCTGAAATTGATGATTTGGATCAGAATAACTCTAAGTATGGGCAAAATTTGCGAATTTGTGGTCCGTGAATTTGTGCGAAAACAAATTTGTGGTCCGCATAATCCACTAATTTGTGCGAATTTGCAGATTTTTTTTGCGTGTTCGCGAGGCGCTTTGCGTGTTTGCGGGGCGCTTTGCGTGTTCGCGGCCTCTTGCAATGCACAGACCGCAAAGTTAACCATGCGGTTGTTCATGGGCGCGGCTATCTTGTCCTCGTTGCGTTTTTCCGTTTCCGGGTGCAGTTGCATACTCGCGTTGTGCGCGGGGCACGATTGCGTGGTTGCGTGCGTTTTTGCGTGCTCGCGGGGGAAATATTCCGCAAACTTACCCCTCTATGGGTGCGGCCATCTTGTTTTTCATTCATTGCTATGGTTCTGGGCATGGTTTTTGAATCCTTCCCAAATCTTTGTAATCCTTTGTTCTTTAACCTTTTTTTAAAATCTTTTTTGCTTATTATCTATCTCTCTATTTGTCTACCTCTATATTTTGTGTTTTTTTATACTTTTGCTTACTTTTTTAACTCTTTTCTTTTCTTTACTTTTTCCCTATTCTTTCCTATTTTTTTTTCCAGCTGTCCAGGACCATGGCAAAGGGAGCCGGGAAGAGGAAGGGAAAGGGTCCCGCACCCCGTACCCGGCTCCCATGCGGGCGATTGAGGGGGGAGGATGTAGTGGCCAGGGAGATTTTAACCGCGGTGGTGGTGGCCGCTCTTATATTTTATGTTCTGCGTCACCTCCCTAAGACTGTGGCAGCAGGGGGCAGGCTCGGTCAATGGTATGGCCTCCGGGAGTGTCGCCAGCGTTGGAATAAGGTGTGCCGGGCCATGCGTAGGGAGTCGAGGGTCCGGCGCACCTATGACCAAATGACGCACCGGTGGGCCGACATCCTCGACCGGGAGCAGGACCTTCTCCACCTGCTAGGCCTGGAGATCCCTGGCCTTGGTGAGTAGCTATTTAATAACTACTTTGTTTTCTTCTGCTCTGTGTTATATTGCTAATATATGTTTTTCCCGAAGATCAAGAATGCAGCCGTTTCGATTTCATTGCAGGTAAATTAATGTTTAAATAGCATTTACCGGCGGGACTGCAAGGACCGGCAGCCCGCGCAGCAATGCTACGATCTCTTCCCGCCCCCACTGCACTAGGGGCTTTAAATCAGCGCCTCGGGGGTGCCACTCGGAGGCTTTTTGGTGAAGGAGACTTTGGTTCTGGGGAATTTTCCGGCGGGACTGCAAGGACCGGCAGCCCGCGCGGCAACGCTACGACCTCTTCCCGCCCCTACTGCCTTTCCCCTATTTAATCGAGCCCCTATCCCGCTCGCGGGACGCACGCCGGGCAAAGCCAGGGCCAAGGGCGGGCCCATTTAAGCCCATTGTAGCCAGAGGGAGAACGGACCGGGCCATCTCTCGAACACCTGGTTCACGTAACTCAGCCTACTCCGATAGTAAGTACCTTGCTTACAATATCTACATTTGTCCAAGATATGGTGGGCGGGAAAGTAGAAGTAAAAAATAACTACTAAGGGAGGCTACTCTGCAGGGACACTAGATGGCTTCATTCTGAGAGCAAACACCCTGTTGGATCATGAGATCACACTATTTGAGCGTCGGATCTCACAAGACATTGCCCTTGCTAAGAGATCGTCGCTGGGTTCTCTGGCCCATGCTCAATCACTGGTACGCCATGCTGTACAAAATGAAGGGCGGGAGGTCGATACTAGCTTTTCTGCTGACACTACTCTTCCTGCCCCTGATATGATGCGCAGGTCATTGGAACCAGACAAGGGACTGGCAGGAACCACTGGTGCCACTGCTCGCCAGCTAAGGGGAAGGAAGGAAGGGGCTATACCCAAGAAGAACCTGGGAGGAGCAGTCGCTTGCGCGAGAAAGCAAGTATGCGTGTAGTACTTTACAGAACTGCATAATGCTAGAGAGACTAGAGACTAAAGTCTAGTTCTTCCTTTGTGCTCCTGCTGCCACTAAGATAGTGATGGATTGATAGGTTGAGTATAGTATGACTTGTTATTAGTAGTAGGACATTTTTTAGTGGTCTGCAATCATGATGACGGACTGTGTCTGTCACGTCGCGTGCTGCTCAGTGCTGGCAGTCGCAGTAGAATCATTTTTATGGTTGGTTTAGTTAGTGATTTACATAACTTTCCAAGTAGACGGTCTGCAAATCCAGCAATACTGTACTAGTATCCTCCTGGTTGACCAGATCAGATAGGTCAATACATGTAGTGCAATTGTTGCTAATTTTTTTCCCTGAGATAATTTTAGATTGTGGTCAAAGAAATCAAATATTTCAAAAAAGCAATCATCCATGTTTGTGTTTATGTCATGATCATCATACCTCCCAGGGGCAAGAAGACAGCAACCCCCCAGACTCCGTGGAACAAAGTGGGCAGAAACGGTCATCTGCAGGCTCTTCTGCTGGCCCCAGTTAGTTGTTCTGCTGTTAATATAATTATACTTCCCTAACTTTTACAGCTCCTATTCATTCCAAACTGTTTCCTAATTCTATTTTTTACAAAATAGTCTTTGATCTTCTTGTAGACTGTTTCTACATTCTTATCCTGCCTCTCCACCATCACTCTCTGTGCTACTACTATTTACTATTATTATGAGTCGGTCTGTGTAGGTAGCTCAGCTTGCCCAGTCGGCAAACGGTGTTAAACAAAACTCTGATCCAGCAATAGCTCTAGAGGCACTGAGTGCAGTCCTCTGGGTTGCCCTTGCTGTCTATTTCAGTCTTCTTAATGTTAGTGCTTTGACAATTTCCAACAACAAAATGTCAATGTCCACCAAGAATAAGCTATAGTTGGCTTTGCCAAAAAGAGTTGCATATTGTGGATAAGCATATAAGTTAACACCCTCCCCAAAACCGTGACTTCTTTTCAGTCCCAATAATTAAAAATTGTTTACCTTTTCTCTTCCATTACGAGACAAAATAGGGGGTGGTGTATGGCATCTAAAAATATGACTTGTATTTTCTAGGCATCACAATATCAGATGCGGCACTTCCCACCACCAGTGCCGGGGACCATCAGCGCGGAGGGGTCCACTCCAGGGGCGGATGCGGCGGCGCCACAAGTGGCACCAGGAGGAGCTGAGGGGGATGGCTCAGCAGCGGCGGACGGTGGTAAGTTATTAATATACTCCTTACTTATTGACATTTTAGAGTAGGCTCGCAAAGGAGTGTATGATGTACTGTACAGTAGAGAGTACACTACTACAAGTACACTGTACTGTTAAGAACAGTTACTGATTTAGAACTACATTTTAGCCAATCACGGAGAAGACAGTCACCCTTGACTTAGCAATAGCATTAACAGCGGTAGTTCTCGAATAAGCAATGGCCCCCTCTATTTGACTTCAAATCAGCTGGGAAACTTTTATCATGAAGCCCAGTGATATCAGATGAATTCGAGGGATGTGATGAACGAAAAGGGAAAGAATTTCAGGTCAATGGAAGGACGAGCGAGTCGTAACATTTATGACTGTAAAGAATGATACGTGTTTTTGAATGCAGGCAGAGGTGGCTGATAGGAAGGAATCAGATGCATGGCTGCTTGAAGCAAGGATGTTTGGAGGAGAAAGAGAAAATGACTACCTGTGTTTGTGAAACAGAAAATTCATGTATGGTGTGCATTGCAATATATCATTTGGGTGAAACTCAAATGCAAGTCAAGACGGTGGTTTACCAAATAAAATTTAAAGGGTGTTATTTGGTTGTTGAGAAAAAGTAAAGTTGATACAGTTGAGACATTAAGAAGTATGATAGACATTTACTTTGGAAGCCTGGATGGTATCTTCTTCCTCATACATAGCCGAGGTGTATGTAGAGCAGACGCTCAGTGCATGAAGAGTGTTACTTCGTTCGAACAGCATGTCCGTGCAAGAGTAGCAAAGCAGAGAAAATCCAAATACTACAAGTTGTGATAGTTCAGAAACTCTCCCTTGCCTAAAGTAACAGTACAGTAGTTTACTTTGCAAGCACATCATATATTGTGTATGTATTGTATAGTTGACAATTATATCAAGTTAAGTCCCTTCCTCCGGCAATTATGGTTACTACACTCACTCCCTATGTTCATAATTTTCTTTCTGCTGTGTTAATCATGGGTGGACTATCTCTGTTGTTCACTCAATCTATCACAACAAAGCACCTAAAGTCATTCATCATATAAGCAAAGAGATCATGTGATCGGCTGGATACATGATCAGAAAGGAATAATCTTCATTTTCCTTTTGTAGTACTGAAGGCCCAGGGGGGGCAGTGTGAAATATAAATTACATTGAGCAGTAGCCCTTGATGTAACCGAGTATGGCCAGTGCTACCCCTATACAAAAGTAAGAGCTTACCTATCCCCACCTGCATGTACTGCTTAATGTAATGCATGCAAGTCTGCTTCATCATGGCTTGTGTCTCTTTTTCTTGAGGGCAAGCTGACTAAGCAGGCATTATGCCGGCTACCACAAGTTCACATACAAGTAATTTTTTTCGCAAAACTAGAGAAAAGAAGAAGAATACTGGTGTACTCTCTGACTCTCTGACTATATATTGAGTCCATAGTAATGCCTGGTAGTAGAATTCCTGAAACTCCCACTGTTACAGGCCTACAAAGACGGCGGAAAGATACATGCCAAAATGTTATACTGTGCTTGCAAATTGCTAGAGTTACTGTGAGACAACTTTCTGTTGAATTATTTTGTGTTATTGTTAAAGTGTATTGGTTACATTATTTTTCTTTCTTTCTTCATATAGATTCTCCAAAAAAGCTCACCAGACAGGAGATGGCTGTCAGGTCCAGGGCCCGGAAGCTGTAGGCCATTTGTGTCGAATATCGCTGGAAGCGGGCTCAGGAACAGGAGAAAGGGGCGTCAACAACCTCCTCCAGTGCCCCCGTGTCCACCAGCCAGCAGCCTCCAGCACGACGCCGTGCTCAGACAGCCTCCCACCGACGCTCAGCTACAACAACTCCAGCAGCTGCCCCCCCAGATCCTGGATGGCATGCCTGCGCCGCCTACACCTCAAAGTGGACTACCTGGAGCGCAAGGTAGACAATCTTGAGCAACAGCTCCGGGACCTCCGCAAGGAGCGGCGGGACTGCCTGTCCACACACCGCCGGAAGTGACTGTGTCCCTTGCCCCTTTTTTAAAGACTGTTGGGGGTGTCAGGTCCATGCCGGGCTCCATTAAGAGACCTCTGTCTGTCCCTACGGTTAAGAGAAGATTTTCTGCTTGGCAACCATTTCCACTCTGGGGCTCCATTCAGAAATTAGTCCATGTCCACAGTCAGAGTGAGGACTAGTACGCTTCCTGATCGTGCCACCGTTTGGTAGGGTTAGCGTTCTAGTCTTTCCTATCAGTACGCCATTTCCTTATCCCGCGTGTTCTATGTGGCGCACTTCAACTGTTCTACTCAGGCAGTTCGACGCCCTGATTTTGGCTCCAATCAAATCACCGCGTAAATTCCTAGTTTTACCCGTTTCCCAGTCAGTATCCACAGAGACTTCATTTCGGGACTTGGGGAGCGTGTTCGTTCCATTCCAGTCTGATTCCAGCATTCCGGAACATAAGCTGCAGCGCCACTTGTCAGTGTTCGGCGGTGTTGGCTCTGTTCTTGTCAGCGGCATTCTCCAGAGAACTTTTCCAGTGGGCAAGTAATTCTTCCGCATCTCCTCAGATTTTCGCGGTAAGAATATTCTATCCTCAAAGACTTCTGTTGGTGCTATCCTTGTCCAGTGTTATTGGGTTTCTTCAGCGTCAGAGTTTCCTTGGTCTGAAGAGAAGTTGGTTTCCAAAAAGAACTGTTTAATTGCCAGGACATATTCTGTGCTACAGTAAAGACATTTTGGAGTTTCAGTCCGCTTCAGTGATTCAACAAGTAAATGAGAGTATATATTATATGCATATGGTAATACTATTGTCTACCACCTCTACTCTTCTCATCACAACATTCCATTACTCAACACAAGCAACTATAGAGTCCTCAATCTCCCATATGAACACTTTTGGGCTCTGCAAGAGAGCGGCAATTTCCACACAGAATCAGGTATGAGAGAAGTGAGCAGGGAGAGAGTGAGTGATGGTGTTTTTCCACAAAATGGTTAGAACGTTAGTAATGTTCTGTTAACTGTTGCAGGTGTTCCCCAGCTACTCATCCCAGAGGTAGTGACGAAGACACCAGTGTGGAAGCCTCTCTTTGTTGTTTGTTATCCACTTCCCCTTTCCCTTCCATTCCTGGGCTTGGAGCAATCCGGGTGCAGGGGTGACTGGGAATTTGGAAATTATCATCGTAGAAGACTTGGCCACTCGCTCCCACGGAAATCTGGACAATTCAGGTACTGCTTCTGACAGATTGAAGTGCCTCTATTATCTTCCATCTGTGCGAGATGGCAGAAGGATTGGATGTCAAAGCCTTGGCTTCAGTGTTAGAGGGATTACAGAAACAGTTGAGTGAGACTAGGGAGGAAGTTAGGAAATATAATCAGGAGGCTAGTTATTTGCGTCAGAAAATAGATGAGCTTGCGGAGAGTCCGCGTCCCAATTTTGGGAGTATTAAGTCATCAGCCTTTGGTTCCACGCCTTCTTCCTCCTCCTCTACGGAGTTTACCACACAGGTAGTGCACGCAATGTCCCCTACAATTCCATTGGCCCCTCCCGAGAGATTTCAAGGAGACCCCCATAAGGCCCAAATTTTCCTTACTCAGTGTTCGTTACACTTCCTTTGTAAGCCCATTTTGTTTAAGGAGGATCAGTCTAAAGTGGCGTTTGTGCTGTCCTACCTGAGCGGAGATGCAGCAGCGTGGTCATTGCCCCTGGTGGCTAGCAACGATCCTGTGTTGTATAAATTTGAAGAATTCAAGGCCGAGTTCTTGCGAATCTTTGACCGAAGAAACGTCTCACAGACCACAGACAATGAACTTCTAGAGTTGAAGCAAGGGAATCGAGACTTGGTGGCCTATTTGGCACAATTTAATAAATTGATTGTTGAAACTAGTTGGCCCGAGTCTAAGAGGGCGGCCATTTTCTACCGAGGTTTAAAAGATGAGCTGAAGGACGACGGATTGGCCCAGATTCCCAAAAGACCTACTGATGTATCGGAACTCATAGATTTAGTATTACAGATAGATCAGCGGCTGGCGGAAAGACGAAGTGAACGTCGGAAGGATGTCCGTACCCTCCCACCACGATTTGATCGGTCGAGGTCGGAGTTTGCTAAGAACCACGAAGGCCAAAGTCAAGAAGAACCTATGCAGGTGGGAACGATTCGAGGTCCTCTTACCCAGGAGGAAAGAGAAAAGAGACGACAAGGTTGTGCAGGGTTGTGAAAAAGAGAAGTCAGTCTAAGGTGGCTGCTTTGTTAGCTGATTAGCATAGAACTAACACAGAAGTCCTCTTTTTGTTTCAGATTAAAAGAAGCACATGGGAGGTATGCATGTATTGTGGTCAGTCAGGCCATTTTGTCAAGGAATGTCCGAAGAGATCAAAGGCCAGCACGTGGGTAAAAGACCGGCTCCACCAGTAGACGGAGTTGCACTGGTGGGAGCGAGTGATGAGCCAACTCCAAAGCCACAACTTTTAGCTAATACCCTGCAATCAGCAGCCCCGCATCTGAATTTGCCATGTAGAATTGTGTTTGGGAAAACTCAGATGGAGGAAGTTTCCATGATGGTAGATTCGGGGGCTACTGGGAATTTCTGTGACATCCAGTTTGCCAAATCTTTAGGAATACAATTTGAAAAGAAGTTAAGACCAGAACCTGTGCGAGCAGTGGATGGCACCAATTTGTCTTCGGGGCCAATAGCTTATGATACTGAACTGATGACCGTAGTGGGACCAGGAGAGCATCGGAGTTTCATTCGATTCAATCTCATCGATGCTCCCCAATTTCAACTAATACTGGAAAGGGGCGACCACTCGGTCCCCCCGAACGTATGGCGGAGTGCCTCGATCCCCCCGGGAAGCCATTGTGGGGCGGGAGGCGCGTCCCGGCTGGTATGCCCGAAGCGGCGTAGCCGGGGCGCGCCTTTTTCCCGCCCTAGAGTGGGCTGGCCTAGACACGGACGCAGCCAGCCACGCCCTCGGGGCAGGTAGGGGCGGGTTTTCGCCCGCCCTGAAGACGGATAAAAGGGGACGCAAGACCAGAAGACGTCCTCTTGTTCTTGTGCTCCGAAGCTGCACCTCCTCGCTACACGTGAGCTCGGGACAGAACAAAGAGCCAATTTTGAGCGTTTTGATCCTTTTCTTTGTCTTCTAGATACTTCGTCGAAGAGATGCCCAAGAAAGGCGCAAAGAGAATGACGACTGATCAGATGGTTCGGGCCCTCTTCAAAGAGATGTCCGACATAAAGAAGCGGCTGGCGGAGCGAGACGGGGAGGAGGGATCGGGGCGTCCACCGGCTGGGGGGAGGCCCAAGAGGCCACGAAGGGTTCCAGCTGGGGGAGACGTCCCGGTTCCCTCTGCCCCGCTCGAGGCGCCGGCCCCGGTACCGCTCGAGGCGCCGACCCCGGTACCTCTCGAGACGCCGACCCCGGTACCGATGGAGGGGAATCCGATCCCCGTTGTCGTCAACCCAACATCTAATGAGGATATGCCCCCTGAGCTGGCAGCACAGCTAGCAGCGTGGTTGGGTGACGGTAGTGAGGGCGCCACGGCTGCCGAGGCACAGACGCTGATGAAAAGGTTGCGTGAGAAAAGAGATGCAGCCAAGGTGACCACGCCGGTGGCGGTGATAGACAAGCCACAAGTGGCGGAAGCACCGTCCGGTTCAGGTAAGCGGCCATTGCCGATCGCAAGGGATGAGTCAGCACCCTCTCGTAGAGAGAAGTTGGGGCAACATGTTCCTTTGGCAATAAAGGAAAAGATTTGGGCGGGGGAATATGTGAATATTTTCTCCTTGCTTGTCGATCATTATGAAGTGGAGCATGTTAAGAGTCAGAAGGACCTAATGCATCCGAGTGTTTGGCGCGCAAAAATGGCCGCCTTTAAAGTAAATGAGAATATTGGCAACTGGGGCAACGCGTGGGGTATTTTTACATCGATTTTGGGAGAACGTAGGCCCGAGTTGCTACCTGAGTTTCCAATTTATCAATCACGAATTATGGGTTACTCGACAGCGTATCAAGGTAACCATTGGTTCTGTTATGACAACCTTTTTAGGAAAGAAAAGGAGCATAACAAAAGTTTAACTTGGGATTGTTACGATTCTGTGACATGGGATAAAATGAAGGAGTCAGGAATGTTAAAAATGCCGTTAGTGGGGAGCAATGTTGTTGAATACTCCCGCCAAAATGCAGGGACCCCCTTTCGGTCAGGTACGAGCACCGACGATTACTCGAAACCTGCCGGCAATACAGGGAAAAGGGGTTTCTGTTTCAATTTCAACAAAGGTAAATGTACCAGGCCTCCGGGATCGTGTAAATTCAAACACGAATGTAGTAATTGCGGGTTATCCCATCCTGAGTCCTCGTGCAGAGCCAGAACGGGTGAGAATGGGGGTAGAGGAGGCGCCAAACAGGTCTGATACAGTCCGAGGGGCGCCTTTACCAACCCCGATTGATACCTTGGCAATGATTCCCTGGCTCAGTGAATACCCAGATCGTACTTCTGCTGGGGTGCTGCGGAACGGTTTTTCATATGGTTTCCGCATCCCGGTAGGGGACTTTCAGGGTGTCGGGACGTGCAAAAATCAACTTTCCGTCTTGCAGCATACGTCTGTAGTGCAAGATAAGATTCAGAAAGAGGTTAGACGTGGACGGGTTGCCGGCCCGTTTAGTGTACCCCCGGTACCGTACTTTGTCTGTTCTCCGTTAGGGGTGGTCCCCAAGAAGGACCCAGGGGAGTTTCGTTTAATTCACAATCTGTCAGCCCCACATGGTCTTTCGGTGAACGATGCAATTAATCCAGAGGTATGTTCGGTGCGGTACGCATCATTCGATGAGGCAGTGGCCATTTTGAATCGCCTGGGGCCCGGGACGTTGATGGCGAAATCAGATATCGAGTCAGCGTTCCGGTTGCTCCCGGTACACCCAGACGACCAGCGTCTTCTGGGATTCATGTTTCAGGGATCTTATTACTTGGATAGGTGTATGCCGATGGGATGCTCTATATCCTGTGCATATTTCGAGAAATTCAGTACTTTTCTGCAATGGGTGTTCACGAAGAAGACGGGTTTCCGAAATGTAATGCACTACCTTGATGACTTTCTGTTCCTTGGGCCCGCCGGAAATCACGAATGCGCCCAGGCCTTGGCTGAATTTTGTGTGTTAATGGGTCAATTTGGCGTGCCATTGGCACCAGGTAAAACTGTGGGTCCCACGACTTGCCTCGAGTTTTTGGGGATCGAGTTGGACTCTAGTGAGGGTTGTTTTCGTCTACCTGCTACCAAAGTGTCGAAATTCAGGGCAGCCCTGCAAGTATGTATAAATGCATCTAAGGTTACGCTGAATCAGTTGCAACAATTGGTGGGGAAGACGAATTTCGCCCTAAGGGTGATCCCGATGGCCCGCCCCTTTTCCCGTTCAATTGCCCAAGCAATGGTTGGCCTAAAGGAGGGTCATCATCGCACAAGACTATCGGCTGAGGTCCGCCAGGACATGCGTATTTGGTTAGCATTTTTGGCGGACTTCAATGGTCGAGTCGTCTGGAACAAACCAGCCGTGTCCTCTGAAGAGCTTGGTCTATGGACAGATTCAGCGGGAAGCATAGGCTTTGGCGCCATCTTCGGCACAAAATGGTCGGCACAAAGGTGGCCCCCGTGGTGGCATGAAGAGGGTCTGACCAGTAATATCGCTTTCCTTGAACTGTTCCCCATTCTGGTGGCCCTGAGAACCTGGCCCGAAGGGTTCAAAGATCATTCTGTCGTGTTTTGGTCTGACAATATGACCGTTGTAGGATGCATCAATAGTCAGGCAGCCCGTTGTAAAATGATTTTAAGGCTGCTCAAAGAAATTGTCTTACTGTGTATGCAACTGAACGTGATATTCAGAGCAAAACATGTCCCAGGGGTGATGAATCAGGCGGCTGATGCACGGTTCCTTTATGGAAAATCTGGATCTAAAGGTTAACGCATCTAAATCCCACACCATGGTCATGGGTATAGAGGGCGCAAAGAGAAGACACAAATCATTCTTTTGGAAAGGGGCGACCACTCGGTCCCCCCGAACGTATGGCGGAGTGCCTCGATCCCCCCGGGAAGCCATTGTGGGGCGGGAGGCGCGTCCCGGCTGGTATGCCCGAAGCGGCGTAGCCGGGGCGCGCCTTTTTCCCGCCCTAGAGTGGGCTGGCCTAGACACGGACGCAGCCAGCCACGCCCTCGGGGCAGGTAGGGGCGGGTTTTCGCCCGCCCTGAAGACGGATAAAAGGGGACGCAAGACCAGAAGACGTCCTCTTGTTCTTGTGCTCCGAAGCTGCACCTCCTCGCTACACGTGAGCTCGGGACAGAACAAAGAGCCAATTTTGAGCGTTTTGATCCTTTTCTTTGTCTTCTAGATACTTCGTCGAAGAGATGCCCAAGAAAGGCGCAAAGAGAATGACGACTGATCAGATGGTTCGGGCCCTCTTCAAAGAGATGTCCGACATAAAGAAGCGGCTGGCGGAGCGAGACGGGGAGGAGGGATCGGGGCGTCCACCGGCTGGGGGGAGGCCCAAGAGGCCACGAAGGGTTCCAGCTGGGGGAGACGTCCCGGTTCCCTCTGCCCCGCTCGAGGCGCCGGCCCCGGTACCGCTCGAGGCGCCGACCCCGGTACCTCTCGAGACGCCGACCCCGGTACCGATGGAGGGGAATCCGATCCCCGTTGTCGTCACCCCGACATCTAATGAGGATATGCCCCCTGAGCTGGCAGCACAGCTAGCAGCGTGGTTGGGTGACGGTAGTGAGGGCGCCACGGCTGCCGAGGCACAGACGCTGATGAAAAGGTTGCGTGAGAAAAGAGATGCAGCCAAGGTGACCACGCCGGTGGCGGTGATAGACAAGCCACAAGTGGCGGAAGCACCGTCCGGTTCAGGTAAGCGGCCATTGCCGATCGCAAGGGATGAGTCAGCACCCTCTCGTAGAGAGAAGTTGGGGCAACATGTTCCTTTGGCAATAAAGGAAAAGATTTGGGCGGGGGAATATGTGAATATTTTCTCCTTGCTTGTCGATCATTATGAAGTGGAGCATGTTAAGAGTCAGAAGGACCTAATGCATCCGAGTGTTTGGCGCGCAAAAATGGCCGCCTTTAAAGTAAATGAGAATATTGGCAACTGGGGCAACGCGTGGGGTATTTTTACATCGATTTTGGGAGAACGTAGGCCCGAGTTGCTACCTGAGTTTCCAATTTATCAATCACGAATTATGGGTTACTCGACAGCGTATCAAGGTAACCATTGGTTCTGTTATGACAACCTTTTTAGGAAAGAAAAGGAGCATAACAAAAGTTTAACTTGGGATTGTTACGATTCTGTGACATGGGATAAAATGAAGGAGTCAGGAATGTTAAAAATGCCGTTAGTGGGGAGCAATGTTGTTGAATACTCCCGCCAAAATGCAGGGACCCCCTTTCGGTCAGGTACGAGCACCGACGATTACTCGAAACCTGCCGGCAATACAGGGAAAAGGGGTTTCTGTTTCAATTTCAACAAAGGTAAATGTACCAGGCCTCCGGGATCGTGTAAATTCAAACACGAATGTAGTAATTGCGGGTTATCCCATCCTGAGTCCTCGTGCAGAGCCAGAACGGGTGAGAATGGGGGTAGAGGAGGCGCCAAACAGGTCTGATACAGTCCGAGGGGCGCCTTTACCAACCCCGATTGATACCTTGGCAATGATTCCCTGGCTCAGTGAATACCCAGATCGTACTTCTGCTGGGGTGCTGCGGAACGGTTTTTCATATGGTTTCCGCATCCCGGTAGGGGACTTTCAGGGTGTCGGGACGTGCAAAAATCAACTTTCCGTCTTGCAGCATACGTCTGTAGTGCAAGATAAGATTCAGAAAGAGGTTAGACGTGGACGGGTTGCCGGCCCGTTTAGTGTACCCCCGGTACCGTACTTTGTCTGTTCTCCGTTAGGGGTGGTCCCCAAGAAGGACCCAGGGGAGTTTCGTTTAATTCACAATCTGTCAGCCCCACATGGTCTTTCGGTGAACGATGCAATTAATCCAGAGGTATGTTCGATGCGGTACGCATCATTCGATGAGGCAGTGGCCATTTTGAATCGCCTGGGGCCCGGGACGTTGATGGCGAAATCAGATATCGAGTCAGCGTTCCGGTTGCTCCCGGTACACCCAGACGACCAGCGTCTTCTGGGATTCATGTTTCAGGGATCTTATTACTTGGATAGGTGTATGCCGATGGGATGCTCTATATCCTGTGCATATTTCGAGAAATTCAGTACTTTTCTGCAATGGGTGTTCACGAAGAAGACGGGTTTCCGAAATGTAATGCACTACCTTGATGACTTTCTGTTCCTTGGGCCCGCCGGAAATCACGAATGCGCCCAGGCCTTGGCTGAATTTTGTGTGTTAATGGGTCAATTTGGCGTGCCATTGGCACCAGGTAAAACTGTGGGTCCCACGACTTGCCTCGAGTTTTTGGGGATCGAGTTGGACTCTAGTGAGGGTTGTTTTCGTCTACCTGCTACCAAAGTGTCGAAATTCAGGGCAGCCCTGCAAGTATGTATAAATGCATCTAAGGTTACGCTGAATCAGTTGCAACAATTGGTGGGGAAGTTGAATTTCGCCCTAAGGGTGATCCCGATGGCCCGCCCCTTTTCCCGTTCAATTGCCCAAGCAATGGTTGGCCTAAAGGAGGGTCATCATCGCACGAGACTATCGGCTGAGGTCCGCCAGGACATGCGTATTTGGTTAGCATTTTTGGCGGACTTCAATGGTCGAGTCGTCTGGAACAAACCAGCCGTGTCCTCTGAAGAGCTTGGTCTATGGACAGATTCAGCGGGAAGCATAGGCTTTGGCGCCATCTTCGGCACAAAATGGTCGGCACAAAGGTGGCCCCCGTGGTGGCATGAAGAGGGTCTGACCAGTAATATCGCTTTCCTTGAACTGTTCCCCATTCTGGTGGCCCTGAGAACCTGGCCCGAAGGGTTCAAAGATCATTCTGTCGTGTTTTGGTCTGACAATATGACCGTTGTAGGATGCATCAATAGTCAGGCAGCCCGTTGTAAAATGATTTTAAGGCTGCTCAAAGAAATTGTCTTACTGTGTATGCAACTGAACGTGATATTCAGAGCAAAACATGTCCCAGGGGTGATGAATCAGGCGGCTGATGCACTGTCTCGTTTTCAAATGCAGGCTTTCTCGGGTTTCCTTCCCTCAGCGGACCCAGAGCCGGCACCCTTCCCCGAAGCTCTCTGGTCTCTCGGTGCCCCGAACTTCGTCACCTCGTGGGAGAGAGTCTAGCACCAAGGACGAGGAAGGCATATAAAGGGGCGTTTCAGGCCTATTTAGCCTTTTTGGGGACTGAGAGAGAGGGGCTTTGGGGTCAGGGGGAGTGGGTAGTACATTTTCTGATGTCCTTACGTAGGGCTGGGAAGTCGGTGGCTACGGCCCAAAGGCATCGTGCTGCCATTTCCTTTGTTGCCAGGGCCCATAACATCCAGGACCCGACAGCGTCTTTTGTGGTGCAGAAGGCGCTGAGTGGGTGGCAACGCCTGGAGGGTCGCAGAGTAGATGAGAGACGACCGATAGGTCTGGATAGGTTGTCCCAGTTGCTGGCCACACTCCCTACCACATGCTCGTCTCATTTCGAGGCGTGTTTGTTCCGGGCTGCATTTACGCTGGCGTTTCACGGGGCGATGAGGATAAGTGAGCTGGTTGCAAGGAACAAGCAGGATGTGGTGGGGGGTTTGTGCCGGGAACACGTTCAGATCAGGGGCGAAGCGATGATTGTCTCCTTTGTCAGGTCCAAGACCGACCAAGATGGGATGGGGGACTGCACGATCATTCGCAGGATCCCCGGGTCCTCCATGTGTCCGGTACAGTGTTTAGAAGATTACCTAGCACGAAGGGTGGCATCATGGGGGGGGACATTGTTGAGACACGCAGACGCCACCCCACTGACGAGGTTTCAGTTTCAGCGGGTGCTTGCGATGTCCATTACCGCAGCGGGCTTGGACCCGGGCGAATTCGGGACCCATTCCTTTCGAATAGGGGCTGCCACTGAAGCTACAGCCAGGGGTCTTAATGTTGAACAAATAAAACGAGTGGGGCGGTGGTCCTCCAATTGTTATAAGAGATATGTGCGATTGCACATGTTGTGAAGCTGTAATAATGTACTCACGCTTCTTGTCTTTTGTTTGGTTTTTCAGTTGCGCAAGCCTACGAGGCAGGGCGGACTATGCAGTCGACCCAACACCAGGCCAGCGGTCAGACATCACCGGCTGTGAGAAAGGAGGTGTGGGTCGTGGGCCACTCATACGTGAGGCGAGCCGCAGACGTATTCGGAGCAGGTGACATGATTCACGTACCTGGGGAATACGGGTACAG
This sequence comes from Lissotriton vulgaris, assembly GCF_964263255.1. Taxonomy (NCBI): domain Eukaryota; kingdom Metazoa; phylum Chordata; class Amphibia; order Caudata; family Salamandridae; genus Lissotriton; species Lissotriton vulgaris. Next base: position 138,885,307 of record NC_141689.1, read on the forward strand.
AGTGTCCTTCTACGGAAGAGGCGGTCTCTGTATTGACCAGTTTCAAGCATTTTTTGAGGGTTTGTTAGGGCGGACGAGGTCACCGCCGTCTATAGTCATAGTACATTTAGGGGGCAATGATTTGGTCACCACCGGTAGACGACTTCTCCTAGAGGCAATGCTTTCCACAGTAAGTTGGTTAGCGAGGAAAGTTCCGGGGTGCATAATTGCGTGGTCTCATATGATCCCACGAAAAGTGTGGCGGGGGGCTATCTCGATTACTGCTTTAAACCAGTCTGTTAGAAAACTTAATAACAAAGTGAGTAGGTTGTTCCGTTCCAAGACATTGCATTCTATCTCGCATAGTTGTATTAACGATGACAGTATGTATTTGGGGGATGGTGTGCATTTGTCGCGGACGGGAAATGAGTTACTCATAGGAGACTTCTTAGCTTGGTTGAAAACTCTACAACATGACCTTTAGGTAGGAGTTTTTGTGGGGGGTCCGGATAGCCGGTCAACTATCCGGACCTGTGGCGGTAAGGTCATGATCGGTGAGCACTAATTAGAAGATCCCTATGAGTGGGCGTCACCCAACACGGATGGGAGCGCTCGGGTGAGGTGGCCATTGGCCCCTCAATGGGGAGGCGGTCCCTTCTAAGGATGGGTCGCCGGAAGTAAAGGAAAGGCGGTCAAGGCCCCTTCCTGTGTAGGAGGGGTTACAGCCCCCTCCTGGGGAATTTCCCGGGGCCAGGGTCATCTGCGACGGCAGATGCTGTAAGTTGTGTGGGGTTGGGGGGAGGTCTACGATACCTTCTAGATACCTCACACAAGTATTCGAACGACCTTTAACTGGCGTCGAGTTCTTAAGTGCCCCCGTCAAGTCAAGGGAAATTGGTAGTAGTTGCACTTGAGGTAAGCCTCCGTGCTGTCGCCCCTCCCAAGTGGGAGGGGTAAGTCTGGTTAGGGATCTTGACACCGGTTATGACCTTGCCGTTGGCCCTTAAACGTTAGGATGTACAATTTCAATATTTCTAGAAAATGTTTTGTAGGATGCTAGTTCGGCTAGGAGAACCTCTGTATTAGAGAATATGTTAAAGTTAGCCAAACATCGCAATGTGGTAATGAAATTGTACATAACATGAAACGTTTAATGTTTTAATTTTTTGTTTTAATAAATACGGCCGGGAGGGTCACTCCCTCCCACTTCCAAAAACTTCAAGAACTGTTTCCGGTTTTTCTCCTTTCGGGGATTGTGTTGAGAGGGGGTGGCGGGTATCTCAGCCATATGGAAAGGGGCGACCACTCGGTCCCCCCGAACGTATGGCGGAGTGCCTCGATCCCCCCGGGAAGCCATTGTGGGGCGGGAGGCGCGTCCCGGCTGGTATGCCCGAAGCGGCGTAGCCGGGGCGCGCCTTTTTCCCGCCCTAGAGTGGGCTGGCCTAGACACGGACGCAGCCAGCCACGCCCTCGGGGCAGGTAGGGGCGGGTTTTCGCCCTCCCTGAAGACGGATAAAAGGAAACGCAAGACCAGAAGACGTCCTCTTGTTCTTGTGCTCCGAAGCTGCACCTCCTCGCTACACGTGAGCTCGGGACAGAACAAAGAGCCAATTTTGACCCACCCACCAGCCCCTGAGGACAGCCAGTTGTTTTGTAATAAAGTTAATTTATAATTATGTTTCTGTTTCGTTTACAGGTTATGATGATATCATGTTGATGTTGATTATAATAAAGAATGGTGTAGATTGTGTAGGTTTTTGCGATTAAATTGATTCGATATAGTGTTGAATTTTAAGCATGCTCTTTCGGTCATAGTGACCAATGTTTGCGTAGGTTTGATTAGCATTGTTGTATTTATTTTGGTAGGCGGTAAGGTCATGATCGGTGAGCACTAATTAGAAGATCCCTATGAGTGGGCGTCACCCAACACGGATGGGAGCGCTCGGGTGAGGTGGCCATTGGCCCCTCAATGGGGAGGCGGTCCCTTCTAAGGATGGGTCGCCGGAAGTAAAGGAAAGGCGGTCAAGGCCCCTTCCTGTGTAGGAGGGGTTACAGCCCCCTCCTGGGGAATTTCCCGGGGCCAGGGTCATCTGCGACGGCAGATGCGGTAAGTTGTGTGGGGTTGGGGGGAGGTCTACGATACCTTCTAGATACCTCACACAAGTATTCGAACGACCTTTAACTGGCGTCGAGTTCTTAAGTGCCCCCGTCAAGTCAAGGGAAATTGGTAGTAGTTGCACTTGAGGTAAGCCTCCGTGCTGTCGCCCCTCCCAAGTGGGAGGGGTAAGTCTGGTTAGGGATCTTGACACCGGTTATGACCTTGCCGTTGGCCCTTAAACGTTAGGATGTACAATTTCAATATTTCTAGAAAATGTTTTGTAGGATGCTAGTTCGGCTAGGAGAACCTCTGTATTAGAGAATATGTTAAAGTTAGCCAAACATCGCAATGTGGTAATGAAATTGTACATAACATGAAACGTTTAATGTTTTAATTTTTTGTTTTAATAAATACGGCCGGGAGGGTCACTCCCTCCCACTTCCAAAAACTTCAAGAACTGTTTCCGGTTTTCCTCCTTTCGGGGATTGTGTTGAGAGGGGGTGGCGGGTATCTCAGGCGGCTGATGCACTGTCTCGTTTTCAAATGCAGGCTTTCTCGGGTTTCCTTCCCTCAGCGGACCCAGAGCCGGCACCCTTCCCCGAAGCTCTCTGGTCTCTCGGTGCCCCGAACTTCGTCACCTCGTGGGAGAGAGTCTAGCACCAAGGACGAGGAAGGCATATGAAGGGGCGTTTCAGGCCTATTTAGCCTTTTTGGGGACTGAGAGAGAGGGGCTTTGGGGTCAGGGGGAGTGGGTAGTACATTTTCTGATGTCCTTACGTAGGGCTGGGAAGTCGGTGGCTACGGCCCAAAGGCATCGTGCTGCCATTTCCTTTGTTGCCAGGGCCCATAACATCCAGGACCCGACAGCGTCTTTTGTGGTGCAGAAGGCGCTGCGTGGGTGGCAACGCCTGGAGGGTCGCAGAGTAGATGAGAGACGACCGATAGGTCTGGATAGGTTGTCCCAGTTGCTGGCCACACTCCCTACCACATGCTCGTCTCATTTCGAGGCGTGTTTGTTCCGGGCTGCATTTACGCTGGCGTTTCACGGGGCGATGAGGATAAGTGAGCTGGTTGCAAGGAACAAGCAGGATGTGGTGGGGGGTTTGTGCCGGGAACACGTTCAGATCAGGGGCGAAGCGATGATTGTCTCCTTTGTCAGGTCCAAGACCGACCAAGATGGGATGGGGGACTGCACGATCATTCGCAGGATCCCCGGGTCCTCCATGTGTCCGGTACAGTGTTTAGAAGATTACCTAGCACGAAGGGTGGCATCCTGGGGGGGGACATTGTTGAGACACGCAGACGCCACCTCACTGACGAGGTTTCAGTTTCAGCGGGTGCTTGCGATGTCCATTACCGCAGCGGGCTTGGACCCGGGCGAATTCGGGACCCATTCCTTTCGAATAGGGGCTGCCACTGAAGCTACAGCCAGGGGTCTTAATGTTGAACAAATAAAACGAGTGGGGCGGTGGTCCTCCAATTGTTATAAGAGATATGTGCGATTGCACATGTTGTGAAGCTGTAATAATGTACTCACGCTTCTTGTCTTTTGTTTGGTTTTTCAGTTGCGCAAGCCTACGAGGCAGGGCGGACTATGCAGTCGACCCAACACCAGGCCAGCGGTCAGACATCACCGGCTGTGAGAAAGGAGGTGTGGGTCGTGGGCCACTCATACGTGAGGCGAGCCGCAGACGTATTCGGAGCAGGTGACATGATTCACGTACCTGGGGAATACGGGTACAGAGTGTCCTTCTACGGAAGAGGCGGTCTCTGTATTGACCAGTTTCAAGCATTTTTTGAGGGTTTGTTAGGGCGGACGAGGTCACCGCCGTCTATAGTCATAGTACATTTAGGGGGCAATGATTTGGTCACCACCGGTAGACGACTTCTCCTAGAGGCAATGCTTTCCACAGTAAGTTGGTTAGCGAGGAAAGTTCCGGGGTGCATAATTGCGTGGTCTCATATGATCCCACGAAAAGTGTGGCGGGGGGCTATCTCGATTACTGCTTTAAACCAGTCTGTTAGAAAACTTAATAACAAAGTGAGTAGGTTGTTCCGTTCCAAGACATTGCATTCTATCTCGCATAGTTGTATTAACGATGACAGTATGTATTTGGGGGATGGTGTGCATTTGTCGCGGGCGGGAAATGAGTTACTCATAGGAGACTTCTTAGCTTGGTTAAAAACTCTACAACATGACCTTTAGGTAGGAGTTTTTGTGGGGGGTCCGGATAGCCGGTCAACTATTCGGACCTGTGGCGGTAAGGTCATGATCGGTGAGCACTAATTAGAAGATCCCTATGAGTGGGCGTCACCCAACACGGATGGGAGCGCTCGGGTGAGGTGGCCATTGGCCCCTCAATGGGGAGGCGGTCCCTTCTAAGGATGGGTCGCCGGAAGTAAAGGAAAGGCGGTCAAGGCCCCTTCCTGTGTAGGAGGGGTTACAGCCCCCTCCTGGGGAATTTCCCGGGGCCAGGGTCATCTGCGACGGCAGATGCGGTAAGTTGTGTGGGGTTGGGGGGAGGTCTACGATACCTTCTAGATACCTCACACAAGTATTCGAACGACCTTTAACTGGCGTCGAGTTCTTAAGTGCCCCCGTCAAGTCAAGGGAAATTGGTAGTAGTTGCACTTGAGGTAAGCCTCCGTGCTGTCGCCCCTCCCAAGTGGGAGGGGTAAGTCTGGTTAGGGATCTTGACACCGGTTATGACCTTGCCGTTGGCCCTTAAACGTTAGGATGTACAATTTCAATATTTCTAGAAAATGTTTTGTAGGATGCTAGTTCGGCTAGGAGAACCTCTGTATTAGAGAATATGTTAAAGTTAGCCAAACATCGCAATGTGGTAATGAAATTGTACATAACATGAAACGTTTAATGTTTTAATTTTTTGTTTTAATAAATACGGCCGGGAGGGTCACTCCCTCCCACTTCCAAAAACTTCAAGAACTGTTTCCGGTTTTCCTCCTTTCGGGGATTGTGTTGAGAGGGGGTGGCGGGTATCTCAGCCATATGGAAAGGGGCGACCACTCGGTCCCCCCGAACGTATGGCGGAGTGCCTCGATCCCCCCGGGAAGCCATTGTGGGGCGGGAGGCACGTCCCGGCTGGTATGCCCGAAGCGGCGTAGCCGGGGCGCGCCTTTTTCCCGCCCTAGAGTGGGCTGGCCTAGACACGGACGCAGCCAGCCACGCCCTCGGGGCAGGTAGGGGCGGGTTTTCGCCCGCCCTGAAGACGGATAAAAGGGGACGCAAGACCAGAAGACGTCCTCTTGTTCTTGTGCTCCGAAGCTGCACCTCCTCGCTACACGTGAGCTCGGGACAGAACAAAGAGCCAATTTTGACCCACCCACCCACCTCCCCAATTTCAACTAATACTGGGTCTGCCTTGGCTCACCAAGCATAACCCCAGGATTGATTGGTCTCGACGTTCTGTTGAAATGAACTCAGATTTTTGTCTAGAGCATTGTTTCCAGTCCTCACCAGCGAATACCAGTTCCACGTTGTCACAAAATTTGGCCAATCAAGTTCAAATGGTTTGCGCCTTGGAGGCTCCAGAGATTCCGGAAGAATATCAGGATTTGAAAGAGGTATTCAATGAGAAAGAAGCTCGGAAATTGCCACCTCATCGAGAATATGACTGTCAGATTGAATTAGAGCCGGGGGTTTCTCTACCCTGCAGCCGAATCTATGCACTGTCGGAACCCGAGAACATCCATTTGAAGGACTATATAGAACAAAATTTAGCCAATGGTTTTATCCGCCCCTCCCAGTCTCTGGTGTCTTCGTCCCTCTTCTTCATCCCTAAGAAGGATGGGACCTTGAGAACCTGCATCGACTATCGAGCCTTGAACCTGGCCACCAAAAAGAATCGTTATCTACTACCCCTCATTTCGGAACTTCTTGATCAGGTTAAGGATGCATGTGTGTATACTAAGTTGGACTTACAAGGGGCATATCATTTGGTGCGCATGGCCGAAGGAGAGGAGTGGAAAACTGCCTTCCGAACCAGGTTTGGTTTGTACGAATACCAAGTGACGCCCTTTGGGCTTTGTAACGCCTCAGCTGCTTTCCAGCATTTTGTGAATGACGTGCTTCGAGAGTGTTTGGACCGCTTCGCGGTGGTTTACATCGATGATATCCTCATTTATTCCAACAGTCTAGAGGAACACGTTCATCACGTACGAGCTATTTTGGAACGGCTGCTGGAGAACCATCTGTTCGTCAAGCTAGATAAGTGTGTCTTTCATTCCTCCAGGGTGGAATTCTTGGGCTTTGTTTTGTCCCCGGAAGGAGTATCCATGGATGATTCCAAGTTGCAGGCAATCAAGTCTTGGCCTGCGCCTAGGTCAGTGAAGGAGATACAAAGCTTTTTGGGATTTGCCAATTTTTATAGGCGTTTCATTTTGAATTTCTCTGAAAAGGTGAGCCCAATTACCCGTCTTCTGAAAAAGAATGTAAGATTCAGCTGGGAACGTGAATCTGAGGAGGCCTTTCAACAGTTAAAGGAAGCATTTGTGACAGCTCCAGTTCTGCAACATCCTAACTTGAATGAACCCTTCTTCATCGAAGCTGACGCATCCAATTTGGCAATAGGAGGAATTCTGTCTCAACGTCAGAAGGACACTGGTCAACTTCATCCGGTGGCATACCATTCTCGAAAAATTACCCCTGCTGAGATCAACTACTCCATCGCTGATAAAGAGCTTTTGGCAGTCAAGGAGGCATTCCAAGTGTGGAGACTCTACTTGTTGGGAGCGAAACATGTAGTCACAGTCTTCACTGATCATCGAAATTTGCAATTCCTAAAATCAGCTTGCACGTTAACTCCCAGGCAACTGCGCTGGTCACTCTTTTTTGCAGACTATGATTTTGTTTTAACTTACAAGCCAGGTTCTTCAAATGGAAAAGCTGACGCCCTTTCCCTTTTGAGCATGGGAGAAGAAGACAAAACCAAAGTGGAGGGATTTATCATTCCGGAGGAAAAGATTGTAGCCATTGCAGTCGAAGATAAATTGGAGACTCGGATTAAAGAAGTATTTGCTAAAACAGAATTTTCCAAATGGGAATTGGAAGGTCCAGATCGCAGTGTGAGAGATGAGAAACCATATTGGCAAGAAAAAATGATTGTTCCCAGTGAGGAGTTGCAACATTAAGTCATTCAGCAATTTCATGACCATCCATTAGCAGGCCATAGAGGAGCCAAGAAGACTTTGGAGTTAATTAAGAGAATCTTCCTCTGGCCAGGCATGGACGCTCAGGTGAGGCAGTACATCGCCACTTGTGAACCGTGTGTTAAGGACAAGAGTTTGAGACAATCCCCGCAGGGCCTTTTGATGCCTTTACCAGTAGCTCCATCCCCCTGGCACACAGTCTCCATGGATTTCATTGTCGATTTGCCTACTAGCCAGGGTTATTCAGTCATTTGGGTGGTGGTGGATCAGTTTACAAAAATGAGTCATTTTGTCCCTTTGAAGGCACTCCCCACAGCATCTCAGTTAGCTACACTATTCATAGAACACATTGTCAAACTGCATGGGGTTCCAAAAGTGGTTATCTCAGATCGGGGTCCTCAATTTGTTTCTCGATTTTGGAAGTCCTTTCTTAAGGGTCTAGGAGTCGACACTCGTTTGTCCACCAGTTTTCACCCAGAAACGGATGGACAGACGGAGCGAGTGAACCAGGACTTAGAACAATATCTCCGGCTATATTTGATGGATCAGGAGGGGGAATGGCCCTCTTTGTTGAGCACTGCAGAGTTTGCCTACAACAATGCAGTTCATTCTTCTACCGGGTTTTCTCCATTCTTCCTGAATTCTGGTCGTCATCCCAACATGCTAGTGGGTCGGGTGGATGTTGAGGTCCCTGCAGCGGGGGAGGTGATACAAGAGTTACAGAAATCCTATCAGGTAGCCTCTTCCAATTTCAAGAAGGCAAAAGATGCTTACAAGGTGCAGGCAGATAAGAAGAGAAGAGTGAGTCCCATGTATGAGTCCGGAGAAAAGGTTTGGATTTCCACTCGACACATGTGGTTGAGAGGGAATCGGAAGTTCCAACCCAGGTTTGTGGGTCCCTACCCTGTGGTTCGAATGGTTAATCCGGTGAGTGTCAGGGTAGCTCTCCCAAAGTCCTTGAAGATCCACCCAACTTTTCAGGTTTCGCTGATTAAAAGAAACCCTCCAAACTTCAGACGTGTCCAACCACCAGCTCCAATCCAAGTGCAGAGTTCAGAAGAATTTGAGGTCAAAAGAATCTTAGATTCTAAGCTTAAAAGAGGGAAAATCTTTTATTTAGTGGACTGGAAGGGTTATGGCCCAGAGGAAAGGTCCTGGGAACCCAGCAGTAATGTTCATGCTCCAAGATTAGTCACTGAATTCCATAAGATTCATCCTCTGAAACCTAGGGAGGGGGCTTTGGTGGGGGGTACTGTCAGGTCCATGCCGGGATCCATTAAGAGACCACTGTCTGTCCCTACGGTTAAGAGAAGATTTTCTGCTTGGCAACCATTTCCACTCTTTGGCTCCATTCAGAAATTAGTCCATGTCCACAGTCAGAGTGAGGACTAGTACGCTTCCTGATCGTGCCACCGTTTGGTAGGGTTAGCGTTCTAGTCTTTCCTATCAGTACGCTATTTCCTTATCCCGCGCGTTCTATGTGGCGCACTTCAACTGTTCTACACAGGCAGTTCGACGCCCTGATTTTGGCTCCCGTCAAATCACTGCGTAAATTCCTAGTTTTACCCGTTTCTCAGTCAGTATCCACAGAGACTTCATTTCGGGACTTGGGGAGCGTGTTCGTTCCATTCCAGTCTGATTCCAGCATTCCGGAACATAAGCCGCAGCGCCGCTTGTCAGTGTTCGGCGGTGTTGGCTCTGTTCTTGTCAGCTGCATTCTCCAGAGAACTTTTCCAGTGGGCAAGTAATTCTTCCGCATCTCCTCAGATTTTCGCGGTAAGAATATTCTATCCTCAAAGACTTCTGTTGGTGCTATCCTTGTCCAATGCTATTGGGTTTCTTCAGCGTCAGAGTTTCCTTGGTCTGAAGAGAAGTTGGTTTCCAAAAAGAACTGTTTAATTGACAGGACATATTCTGTGCTACAGTAAAGACATTTTAGAGTTTCGGTCCGCTTCAGTGATTCAACAAGTAAATGAGAGTATATATTATATGCATATGGTAATACTATTGTCTACCACCTCTACTTTTCTCATCACAACATTCCATTACTCAACACAAGCAACTATAGAGTCCTCAATCTCCCATATGAACACTTTTGGGCTCTGCAAGAGAGCGGCAATTTCCACACAGAATCAGGTATGAGAGAAGTGAGCAGGGAGAGAGTGAGTGATGGTGTTTTTCCACAAAATGGTTAGAACGTTAGTAATGTTCTGTTAACTGTTGCAGGTGTTCCCCAGCTACTCATCCCAGAGGTAGTGATGAAGACACCAGCGTTGAAGCCTCTCTTTGTTGTTTGTTATCCACTTCCCCTTTCCCTTCCATTTCTGGGCTTGGAGCAATCTGGGTGCAGGGGTGACTGGGAATTTGGAAATTATCATCGTAGAAGACTTGGCCACTCGCTCCCACGGAAATCTGGACAATTCAGGTACTGCTTCTGACAGGGTGGGTGGGAATCGGGAGTTGGGGATTATTTGGGACTTTTCAGAGGACTATTTGAAATGGACAATTGTTTGGGTTATGGAGGGGTGGGGCTAGTTTATTTTTGTTAGGGTAAATATATAATTATATATTTTACATACTTCAACATAGAGTACGCGTTGATGTTATTTTGTGTGGTGGTGGGTGGGGGTTACGGCATGTGTGGTTTCCTCCAACGTACCAGCAGGAATGATCTAAAAATGTCCAAAAAATTTAAAAAGTGCCAGTAACAGAGTTAGTGAATTCAATTGGCCAACTAGTACTTTACTTGTACCACTGTCAGTCTCTCCTCCGAGTCCTAGCTTATTATTCTACCTCCCCAAAATGCTTATCTTACCTGTGATTGGTGTTTGAGAATAGAGCTAGGCACAGTGCTGGCTGCATGGCAAATGGCGATTATGCCATCCAGGGGCGAAATTCCGTTGCTGTGGTGTTAGCAGCTGTGGTACCACACTAGCAGTAGCAGCATATGAAAAACAAAGTAAAACAATTAGACATTGAGTGGCCTGAGAGGAGTATTAGAAGGAACAGTAGCCTAAGCAATTGCTGAAGATAAGCATGGGGAAAAAAGAATTGCATGGATGATTAAGGCTTCAACAAGAACAGTGACACAGCAGCATAACAAGTCTTCTTGACATGTAGGAGAATATGTTGACGATGGATCCAATCGATGGTGAGCATGAAATTCTGAATTTATTTTAAAATACTCATTATTGTTTTTTTTAACGAGAATTAAAATATCCTAGGATTCATCTAGCTACCTTAAAAATGATTTGAGGAGGTTGCTTGCACCTTATCCTCCCCAGCAAGTGTTTGGAATTATTGTTGTAATTTACTCACACCTCAATGAAAACCACACAGCCCGGGGGAAGAGGGTTAGGGTTTGAAACTTGAATGGGAATGGGGTTTGTGGGGAAAGTTTTGTGGAGAGAGGAAAAAAAACACAGCATGGATAAGCAACAAATGAAGATAAACAAATCTTTGGATATGAAGCTATCCATAAATCACTTAAGGGACCTAAAGGAAGTGCATGCACTACTGCATGCATGACGTTGTTTGCTAAATGGATGGGTTACTGAAAAGTAAGTAGTACTTTCTACAATATACTAACTATGAAGAAACAATGTGACAGTACATGGCTGCAGTAATTACGCAATTTCACTTACCTAGCTGCCCTCAGTGAGAAGAACAACTTAGTACATTAAATTAGTTTACAAAATAGCAAAGAAAAAAGTATATAGGGATGAATGGAAGCAGATAGCAAACAAATGCACAGAGTCACACTCATAGAAGTTAACAGAAATAATATTACTTAAAAGATAAGTAGAAATGAAGATGGATACTGTAACTGTATGTTGTTGTAGTTGTCCTGTTGAATTTGGGAAGTTGCATGCATCCAGTCATTCCTCTTTTTCGCAGTACTCCTCCATTCCATCTGACGCTCCGTCGATCAATGTTGGGGACCAGAAGACACCTTGTCCACTGCCTGCCTGGCGGATGCTGAATTGCGGCTCGCTAATGGTAAGCCTGAGTTCATCCTTTTTCCAATTGCACAGGGTAAAAGCTGGCCTGTAATTGTTGATGTTGATGGTAAAACAGGAAGTGATATTAAAACACCACGGAGAAAAAATGTAAGGTACGCTGTGTATTGCAAAAATAACACTTTCAGTTTCAAAGTCGACAGTATTACAATACATACAAGCATCATTTTGAAAGTGCATACTCTGAGTCTCCTTTTCAAGGATAAATAAGTGTGGGCGAATTTTGTGGATCTTTCCCCTCAGGCTAGGTGTAAACTGTGATTTTAGAACATAATTAGACCTTTCCAGTAGTGCTCCTAGACCCCTCAACCCACCCCCAAAGATGTAGAACACCCCCAAGTAGCCCCCCAAAAACATGCGGTACTGCGACCTGGCTGAGGCCTACTTGAAAATCGTGCTAAAATGCACTCTGAAAGTAGGCCCAAAACGATACTTTTCCACCATGGATTTCCTTCAAACCACTAGCAATCAAAATTAGACATTCCCAGGAGAGCTGCCAGACCCCTCAACCCACCCCCAAAAATATAGAACAGCCCAGACCCTTAAAACCAGTCGCAAATCTCTAGAACACCCCCAAGTAGCTCCCCAAAAACATGAAATACTGCTAACTGGCACAAACACTAACATAAAATCGTGCCCATGCGCTCTCTGCAACTAGGCCCAAACCCCCCTTTTCCACCATGGATTTTCTCCAAACCACGTGCAATCAAAACTAGACCTTCCGAGCAGTGCTCCCAGACCCCTCATCCCACCGCTAGAAATCTAGAACACCCCCAAACAGCCCCCCAAAAACATGCAATACTGCTGTCCCCAAAAAAGTGCTGTTTTCAGCACTTCCACTACTTCGATCCTCTTGAAACTTACCAGGACACTTGTTCCAGTGATTCCCAAGAATCTCATCAAGGCAGAACAAAATCGATCCACTGGAAGGTGTACGACTAGTTCACTCAAAACCATGCGCCCGCAAAACACCAAAAAGGGCCAAAATTCGGCCAATTCTGAAAAACCTCCAAACCCCCCTAAAACTTTGCCAACATCATTATGAACGAGCCTGCATTGGGCCCTGAGCCCTAGACTCCAGGAACCCTACCAAATTATTAATTAAACCCAAAAACCCTAGTAAACCGCACTGAACCCTAAACCCTAGATACGCTTTGTCTGTCTGTGCCTAGGTATGCAACACCAGGGTGCTTCACTCAGTGGTGCCTGCCTTGACCATCTGCATGGCCCCGCTGCAAGCATGGGCCAAAAATCTGTTAGGCTCGCAAAAATTGCTGTTTTTTCGGCGGCAAATTCTCAATCCGCAAATCGTGCGAAATCGACGAAAATTCGCAAACTCTTGAGCGTAACAGATTTTTGGCCCATGCTTGCGGCAGGGTCATGCAGACGGTCAAAGCAGGCACCACTGACTGAAGCAACCTGATGTAGCATACCTAGGCTCTTTGACACAGACAGACAAAGCATATCTAATTGTATGCAGCAAGCCACATAGCCCCAATTTTACATGAACTGATGTACTCTGTAATCTGCCTGGCATAACAACACTACACTGCCTCGACCACTCCATACCACGACTAGACAGACATGTAGTTCTGCTGTAGTAGTTGTTGTAGACTGGTTTACCTGTTTGCCACTCACAAATTGGCCATAGTTCTTCCCTAAACCGACGCTGATGATCCATACATACCAGTGAGTGACTGTAAAGAAAAAAGGTATATAATATTTAATCAATCATCATGGTATATTGGCAAACAGTAAGTCCAATGACATTTAGCATATTGGAAAATGCAACGTAGTGTTGCGTGTTTATCTAGGTTCCTGATCGATACTGTGACCTTATGCCCCTATTCGGCTATAAATCCATTTATTCCCTATATTGGCATAACCGTTCAAGTGCGATTTTCAGAAAAGTCATCTCTGGCCTCACACGAACAGAGTCACATTCCAGCATAGCTCTCTGCCACTTCCTTTGCGACCAATTAGTGCAATGACAGAGCAGAAGTCACTATCTGATATTCCTAGATTAACACTCCGAGTTCTTCAACAAGATAAAAACTCAGCAAACCTGGAAATCCCCGCTTGCTGTGTTTTGATTAGTAATGGAACTCTAATGAGCAACTGATAACTATCACTTCCTAGTGACATCTTTAATTGACTTCTTATGTCCAGCAAACTTGCGTCAAACCCGGCACCTGTCAGGTATAAATATTACCAACGTTGCCTTAAGCAATGAGCTACTGTTGCTGATGCCAGCTGCCTGCAAGACCCCGTGTTGGTAAACCTAGCCCTCTGTCGCTGCAGCCTGCTGTCCCTGTGGTGGTGAAGCTGCTGATACCATTATCGCTGCTAAAGCGCGAACTATGGTGCAGTACACTTAGGAGCTGAACAGCCGTCCCTCTGCGAAGACATCCAGCAGATTCCAGCTGCCCGCGGACGCTGTCCCCCCTCCTTCCTCGATGCGCTGAAGAGACCCGCTGCCTTTCTCGTGCAGAGAAATCCAGCTCCGGCGTTTCCGGTCTACCCTTGTGGGTGACGGGGATATCGAGAGTGACCCCTGAAGGAGATACCAATCCTCCATCATTCTATTCAGAGGTATGGTGTTGACTAACCCCTTAGACGAGAATTCTTGAAACAAACCTTGGCAAAACCAACTTAACTTAAAGCTACTTACTTACTCCCCTTCCACGTGTTAGGCTTAGGTCAGGCACACTGGGGTAGGCGTAGTTAGAAGCACCAGTTGAGTATGTTAGCCTAATGTATATATGACTGTATATATGTTTTATTACTTTTAAACCATTGTATGGCTAAGAAACCATATCAATGCTTTTACAGTTCTATTTCGCAATACTTATCTTACTGTACGTACTTGTTATAATAACAAGTCTTGCAATTGTGGCAATACATTTCTCTTGTACGAGAAGAAAGACTGTTCAATAAATGTTAACCCTTTATTGACAAACGCCCGTCTCTCTATTCTCTACATCTCGTGAAAGTAAACTGCACTAGACTGACTGAGTGAAATACATGTCTATTGTTTCACACGACCCTAGAGATTGACTCTTGATCTGAGGAGCAAAGTTGTCATGTTGCACGGTTGTTGGAAAACTGAATCCCTTCTTGTCTGTGCCAGGGAAGCTGATCACTTCCCATGCAGAGAAGAAAGTTTCCAGTGACCTCTGAGCTAGTTGGTAACACACCCAATTAAGTTTAGCATAGTCAGTGGAGGCCTGGAATATCCGCAGTTCCACGTCGATACTACTGTTTATGTTATTCCAATGCGCAGGGCCTAGTGGGAAACTAGGAACTACACTACAGTAGTGGCCACTGCAGTTGAAGTACAATTTGAATTAAACAAGGTAAAAAAAAGCAGAGTAGACTTGAGTTACATTTAGTATGTAAAAGATTAAATAATAACAGAAGACATATGATTCATTTCATGCACAACAAACAAACAGCAATTGCTTTCATCAGAGCCAGACAGTCATTGATGTCCACTGCATGCCATCTTCTTCTCATCATTATTCATTACCTGTTCCACTTTTTGTCCGCATCTTCTTCTGAAAGTGCGGGACTACAGAGCAGCCTCTCCTGTCAATTTCAGAAGTAACTGTCAGCAATCAGCAAGCATGTAGTCAGTAATTCCAGTCCCACTTGAGGGGACTCATCTACGAAGACAAAGTTTCTTTATTCTGCATAATCCATCCATCTGCCTTGAGGGAAATGGATGGGGGGAGTCTGGAGAAGGAGAGGATAGAGGTGCAAGATTGAGTTGTGAACTTGTGAACCTCAGGAATGCAGACTGCTGCACCTTCAAATCAATAAGGAGAGAAGATGAAGACAGTGCTGCTGATGGACTTGTTATTAGGTGATTAGAGTTTTGTTGTGGTAAAAGTTGCAGAACAAAGAAAGACACACAGGAATAAAAGTGAATAAGGACGATAAAAAAGGAAGTCATTTTCAAGCCTCGGTGTCAGGGAAGTATACCTCGTCCTCAAACTCTATGAATTGAGACGGGTGTAGGTCAGGTAACAGAGAAGAACTTCTGTCAGCTAAGTCGGTGTTCTCTTCTTCCTGCGTGCATTCACGTATTTTGTAATCTGGTGGTATGAAGAGCTGATTCATCTTGATCAATGTTAACTTCTCCACATTTTTGGGCGAGAGGCGGGTCCTTTTTGAAGTTACAATAATAATAATAATAATAATAATCCACATTTGTAAAGAGCACAATCACCCATCAGGGTCTCTAGGCACTGGGGGCCGTCGGGAAGGTTAAGCAAGCTATTGCAGAGAGTTACATGGTGCTGGGCTAATCTTCCCCTGGTGCCGGGGTTCGAACCGTGAGTCAGTCACCCTAGCCGCAGCGCCACACCTCTCCCTTAATGGCACCAACAGCACTGAAAACACGTTCAGAAGACACGCTTGCGAGTGGGCAAGACAAATATTTTAGAGCCAGGTTGGTGACCAATGGCCATAGAGCCATTTTCCTATACCAATACGGCAAAGGGTTCTGATTAACGAAGACCTCTGTTGTGTCATCCAGATAGGCCTGCACCATCGACTGAAGGTTCTCCAAGGTTGCTCCACTTTGCGTACCATCTGTGGCCTTTGCATCACTGGAACGAGCAAACCCTTGATGAATTAGCCAATCCACTTCCGACAATATTATGGCTGGGCCTGGTGCAGGTGAGGATGATGATACTGTTGCTGGTGTCATTAACGGCTGTGAGGGAAAGTGACTCCCTTCAGCCACAGATTCAGAAGTGGGACTTGACGCCGGATGGCCTGCTGATTCAGTTGTACTTCTGCCGGCTCCTTCAATTTTGTGCTGCTCTTTTTCTAACCGAGTGGCTGACACAGCTAGCCGATGTTTGTACTTTGAAGCATCTGCTTCATCAAAATGGATTAATGCTTTGCTGACCAGTGCCTTTTTGTACCATGGATCCAGAATAGTGGCACAAATGTAATGTTGTTCTGTATGTATTGCCTTTCATTGTTAACTAGGCGACTTAAAAACCTATCTGCCAACTGATATGCATCTTGCTTTTAAGCATCATCTCGGAACATTGAAGACACTGCCTTCAGTTGGTGCTCTAGCATGCGCAACATTGGGATAGCTTTGCCCAAAGAACAGTCCTGCCTGCTGACTTCACACTTGAAGACCTCAAAAGTACGAAGCATGTCTGTCAGGCTTGCAACTAGCTTCCATTCCTCCAACTCTAGCCTCATGTCTTTCATAGTAGAACCCAGTTTATAGACCTACTTATTGATTACCCCCCACTGCTCAGACAGACGCTCAAGCATGTAAAAGGTTGAGTTCCAACGTGTTGCCACCTCCTGGATGAGTCCTTTGACTGGCAGTCTACGTTCATGTTGAATGCTCCTCAGCTTCTCCCGGGCCTTAAAAGAATGGCTGAAATGTGTGCAGATTCTTCAGCAGGAGGTCAGTAACTTGTTGACTGTGGTTTCTTTTTTTCAAGAAATCTTGCACAACAATATTAATACTGTGCGCCAAACACGGCAGTCTGAAATAGTCAAATAGATGCATGGCCTTAACTATATTACTGCCATTATCCGTGGAAACATAACCAATCATGCGATTTCTTGGATGCAGCCATTCATAGACCTTTCTATAAAACTCCTCCAAAAGGTTAGGTGCAGTATGAGATTTCTCAATGGCAAACATGGCTACTGTTGCATGTTTCCGAGTAGATTGAAAAACTGTGTCTGTGTCAACATGCTTTTAACTTGTCTTTAACCCCTGCAAAAGAGACCCAGTGTGCAGTGATGCACATGTAATCAAGGGCTTGGCAACTGGTCCACATGTCTGTTGTCAGGTGGATAGTGTGAACAGCACTCTTCTGAATAGCTGCACCAATCACCTCCAGCACATGTTGATGTGGTGCTGGAACAGTAACTCTGGCAAAATAGGACCAACTAGGAACCTTCCATTTAGGGCAGACTGTTGCCACAAATTCTAGAAAACCCACCCCTCCCACAAAAGAAAAAGGGAGAAGGTCCAGCGCTAGCATTTTAGCCAGCTTTGCGTTATACAGAAGTGCCGTTGGGTGGTTGCGTTCAAATGGCACATATGACCAAAACATTCTGCTAATGGTGGTCTGGACTGTTTTTCGTGATGATGAGGATGCAGACTTCTTCAAACCAGTTAGGCTCATTCATGTACTTTTTCGCATTTGTGTCTCTTCCAGACTCTTAGTGTGCCTCATACATGTTGCAGGGGTAGAGGGTGTGGGCGCTACCACTGCAGTGCTGCAGCCAGGGGTACTGGGTGTACCAGAAATAATGTCTGTTGCTTCTTCACTTCCCCCCTACGCAATCCGCCCCTCGTCATCATCAGATGCAATATCAATAGATACATTTGGATTTGTTTTTCTTTTGGCTTCCTGGATCTTACTTAGGTGCGCCTCCCACTGGATAGTGTGGTGTTTTTTGAGATGACCTCTCTGGCCTCCAGTACCATGGTTGGTAACAAGCTTACCCTGACTAACTGATATTTTACCAATTGAACATACAACCATGTTTTCTGCCTTTTGGCTAACACTAAAGAAGTCCCAAACTGGCAATGGAGATGTCTGCTGGTGGTGGAGGTGCTACTTTCAGTTTCAATGCCAGATGAAGTGGAGGATGGGCGTGGCTGAATTTGACTCTGTTATTCACTTACTGCACCACTACTTGAGGTAATGGAGGTCGAGCTGGATGGAGGTCCCTGCCGGCCCTTCTGACGAGAAAATATGGAAGCTGTACGTTGTGTTGGAGTTGGAGTTAACTGTGTTGTTGGTGGTACCATTGCCACACCGCACACATCCCGCTCAGCAGCCATTCAGGATAGGGTCAAAATGTCTGTCTGCTGCATGCCTGCTGGGGCTGGAGTGACGACTGTTACGACTGGATCGTCGTCAGACTGTTCATCAGCAGCAGTAGACACCACTTCTTGTTCGTCGTCATCACCCATAAGCGGAAGCCTTGCGGGAACCTTCCTTTTAGGCTTAGCTACCTCTCAGACTGCATTTGTGGGTTCCAAACAAGATCAATATCATCAGAAGGAAGGGTGCTTGAAGAAGAACTTGTAGTAGCCCTCCTTGACCTTTTTCTTGCTGGGGATCTGGAAGACAATGGATCCTCTGCAGGAGAACTGGCTTCCTTGGATGATACCTCCGCTTGATTCTCGATTTCCTGATGTGCCCCTACTTCTGGAGAAACAAGCATTGTGGGCAGTTGTGCCACTCCATTCGCCTGTAGTTGCGCCTCTCCATGTGCCTCTCCTTGCGCATCACCTTGTGCCTCTCCTTGCACCCCTCCTTGCGCCTCTCCTTGTGCCTCTCCTTGCGCCTTTACTTGCGCCTCTCCTTGTGCATGTACTTGCACCTCTCCTTGCACCTCTCCTTGCGTCTCTCCTTGCGCATGTACTTGCGCCTCTCCTTGCCCATGTACTTGCGCTTGTACTAGTAGCACCTGTGGTTGTCATTGCAGCTGTGGTTGTTGAACACTCGTCAGCTGAGTTACACCCTGCGTTGATTTTATGCTACTTTCTTGCGATGAGCCAACATCACTGGTCGATGGTGATTGAACAATGAAAGTGGCTGCCTCTGCAGCACTCATGGACTTGGACCTCACTTGGTGTGGTGGCATTGAGACCAATGAAGCGGAGGTGCTGCTCCCAGCTTGGTCCCCGGTGGACCCCCCTGCTGCAGGCGTTTTTTTTCCCCGAAAAAAGTGTCTGTTGGCACACCAGTCTCCTTGGTAAGTGGCACCACTTGCTTTGTCTGCTCCTTCTTACTGGCAGTGGCAACTTTCTTTGTAGAGGAGCTACGGACACCTTTCTTTGGTCCCATCTTCTTCAGATGTCAGAACAGCAGGGCGCAGTTGCATGTGTTGCAGAGTTGTCTGTGGCCACATGTGACGTCACGTGATGTTGTGCTGCACACACCACTGCAGGACTTCTTCCTGACACTTGTGGTTCTCTTGTGCACCTAAAAACAAAGAAAGCCAGGGGAACATCAGTTAAACACCCCAAAAAGTCAAAAAACACAAAGAAATCACCACAATCCAATGTTATCCATGTCCTCAATGATGTTTAAATTCAAGAGGCCCCACACAAAGCCTTGTCCCATGCACCACTCACTATCCCCTGGGCATAATGGGTGAAAGCAGGGCAGGCTGGGTGCAGGCCTATGGCTCAAAGCACACTGCCTGGCTTCAAAATGGCCCCTTGTCCCCCAGCCACATGGCCAGGCCCTGCCTGGACCAGGCCTCAAAATGGCTCCCACCCACATGGTCAGGCCCAACAGCACCCACAAAGTTGAAAAACAGACAAAAACACCACAATCCAATGCAATCCAACCATGACCTCAATGATGTTTAAATTCAAGAGGCCCCGTACAAAGCCTTGGTCCATGCACCATTCACTACCCTTGGGTATAATGGGTAAAAGCAGGGCAGGCTGGATGCAGGCCTATGGCTCAAAGCACACTGCCTGGTTTCAAAATGGCCCCTTGTCCCCCAGCCACATGGCCAGGCCCTGCCTGGACCAGGCCTCAAAATGGCCCCCACCCACATGGTCAGGGCCCAACAGCACCCAAAAAGTCGAAAAACACATAAAAAACACCACAATCCAATGCCATCTGACCATGCCCTCAATGATGTTTAAATTCAAGAGACCCCACACAAAGCCTTGGTCCAAGCACCACTCACTACCCTTGGGCATAATGGGTGAAAGCAGGGCAGGCTGGGTGCAGGCCTATGGCTCAAAGCACACTGCCTTGCTTCAAAATGGCCCCTTGTCCCCCAGCCACATGGCCAGGCCCTTCCTGAACCAGGCCTCAAAATGGCCCCACCCACATGGTCAGTCCCCAACAGCACCCACAAAGTCGAAAAACACACAAAAAAGCCGCAATCCAATGCCATCCATGCCCTCAATGATGTTTAAATTCAAGAGGCCCCACTCAAAGCCTTGGTCCATGCACCACTCACTACCCCTGGGAATAATGGGTGAAAGCAGGGCAGGCTGGGTGCGGGCCTATGGCTCAAAGCACACTGCCTGGCTTCAAAATGGCCCCTTGTCCCCCAGACCCATGGCCAGGCCATGCCTCGACCAGGCCTCAAAATGGCCCCCACCCACATGGCCAGGCTCCAACAACACACCCCAAAAAGTAAAAAAACACACAAAAATCACCACAATCCAATGCCATCAATGCCCTCAATGATGATTAAATTCAAGACAGAGGCCCCACACAAAGTCTTGGTCCATGCACCACTCACTACCCCCGGGCATAATGGGTGAAAGCAGGGCATTCTGGGTGCAGGCCTATGGCTCAAAGCACACTGCCTGGCTTCAAAATGGCCCCTTGTCCCCCAGCCACATGGCCAGGCCTCAAAATGGGCCGCACCCACATGGCCAAGCCTACACATTACTCCAAAAATTCAAATTCGAAAAGCACACAAAAATCACCACAATCCAATGCCATACTTGCCCTTAATGATGCTTAAATTCAAGAGGCCCCACTCAAAGCCTTGGTCAATGCACCACTCACTACCCCTGGGCATAATGGGTGAAAGCAGGGCAGGGTGGGTGCAGGCCTATGGATCAAAGCACACAGCCTGGCTTCAAAATTGCCCGGGTCCCCCATCCACATGGCCAGGCCCTGCCTGGACCAGTCCTCAAAATGGCCCCCACCCACATGGTCAGGCCCCAACAGCACCCACAAAGTCGAAAAACACACATAAAACACCATAATCCAATACCATCCATGCCCTCAATGATATTTAAATTCAAGAGGTTCCCGCACAAAGCCTTGGTCCATGCACCACTCACTAGCCCTGGGCATAATGGGGGAAAGCCGGGCAGGCTGGGTGCAGGTGTATGGCTCAAAGCACATACGCCTGGCTTCAAAATGGCCCCTTGTCCCCCAGCCACATGGCCAGCCGCTGCCTGGACCAGGCCTCAACATGGCCCCCACCCACATGGCCAGGCCTCAACAACACACCCCAAAAAGTCGAAAAACACACACAAATCACCACAATCCAATGACATCCATGCCCTCAAGGATCTTTAAATTCAAGACAGAGTCCCCACACAAAGCCTTGGTCCATGCAACACTCACTACCCCTGGGCATAATGGGTGAAAGCAGCGTAACACTGGCACAGGGGGGAAGAACATGGCGGCCGCAGGCTAGTGCAGCGTGCGCGTCAAACGCCGATTCTCTGAGCACCGCGGTGCCGCTGCCTCCTTGGATCACAAAAATGGGACTTTGAGAATGCATTTCTGAATGCATTTATATAACCTTACTGTCGTGTACGGCGTCTGTTTTGCCTCTATTTTGGACGTTCCGGCGGGTTTTGTGAAAGCCGAGCCCTTCAGGTCTCGTCAATGTGCTGGAGGGAGAACGCTGTCTTTCGACCCCTCCCCCTCAGCCTGTTGCCTCCGTGGAGCCGGTGGCAGAGAGCAGCCGTGGAGCTTCTCCGAGGTCGCTCGGCTCGAGGGCTACTCAGAGGTAGGCTGGGTTGTGATGGGGGAGCAGGGCAGCTGTCGCAGATTTCCTCGGGGGAGTATTGTGGCTCTGGAGCTGGAGAGAGAGGGTTTGGTAGAAGTGAACTCGAGAGCAAAGTTGGTGGTGCTCCTGCTGCAATAGTGGATCCCATAGGGGAGTTTGAGGGGATTGGTGAGATCACGGAGGCATCAAAACCCAAAGAAAATAAAACCTCTAGTAGGAAAACAATTTCCAAGAGCGCGAGTGAGAAGCGGGGAAAGAACCAGAAGCCAAGAATTAAACTACATGTCCTAGAATCCTCCACTACAGAGGAAGCAGTACCTGCAGAGCCTTCTACTTCAGATACTTCAGCTATAGAAAAAGCTAGGCTCAATCAAAGGGCTACAGGAAAAAGAGGCAAAACAAATAGCAAAGGTGGTCCTCAAGGGGTGTCTAAAACCTTAAACTTGACCAGTGCCACTGGTAAGATCACCCCCTCTCTGCGCTCATATTTCAAAGTTTTACCTCAAGTATTGGACCTGCTACCTGCCAAAAACCAAGATAAGGGTACTAAATCACCTATACCTCTCCTAAATACACCTATATTGTCAGACATTCTTATCAGTAATAGCGAGATTAAAACTCCCGCCCTGGCCTCAGAAATGGCAGAGTCATTGTCTCTCCCTACAATGAGGGTTGAAGACAATGTTGGGTGTGTGCAAGACTCGACAGGTCAAGACAAATCATATAATCTAGAGGAGTGAGTTGAGGATGAAGGAGCCAAAAGTGAGAGGTCCACCCGTACTGAGAGCGCATTGGAAGCCCTTGCAGCCTCAATAGCCTCGATGAGAGAAGAAATTAAAAATGATTTCTTGATTTCTAAAGCGAACCAGAATGACATTCGGACAGCCTGTGAGGTGTTGGAGAGGAAAGTGGATGGGTTGAGTGAGAGGACAGAAATACTGGAAGGTTCAGTAGGGGTAATGAAGGCAAGCCTGGAAGTTGAGGAAATATAAATTTTATGGTCGAGAAATGTTCCCTAACGTGTACCCCACCGTCTCCATGTACCAGCTTAAAGTGCATGTAACTTCCCTCCTGTGCCAGCTATGAAGACGCAAATACATTTGCGTCCAACGTTAACATGTCCTCTTTCAGATCCACCCTGAATGGGTTGAATATTCTGTTCCTAAGTATGCCATGCCAACGTCTTTTTGTGGTGTACTTTACACGTTTTTCAGCTCTGGCGAAGTAGGCCCTGAATTCTGCCATCAAGCTTTTTCTTGCCTTCTGATTCTGAACGCCTCAGCCTGGGCTGCCTCTGTACCCGTGACCTCTGCCTTACTCCCTGTGCGGCTAACGGCGCTTAGCTCAGCCTGCTGCCTGCCAACACTGTATTCAACCTTCGAATTATCTGTTCCGCTCCTCAAACATACATTCCTGACTACCAGTTCAAGTAAACATCTTCCAGCTGCAGAGCAAAGGGCCCGGCCTCACTGTCTCCATGCAAGTAATTCATAGCCTCTGTTACCATGGTAGGCCCATGCCCCCTCGCATCTCATGCAGACACTTAGACGCTTATACACGCACTCACAGTCAGTATAGAATAGCCTCTGCCCAAGAGACCTTTTCCTCTAGATAATATGGTTCCCAAACATTAGATATCAGATATGATATAGGTACGAGTTGATCTGACATGCCAGACTTCTGTCTCTTTCCGCAAGTGTAAATGTCAAGTCCCCTGCACCCTCCAGTTCCACGTCATTCACGCGTCATGCAGCTGCGCGCGCATCCAGGCCTCAGATTTCTGCTGACATTGCCAAATTCTGCTAAGTACCCACCTACTTGTGACACTTACATGTGACGTTTCTAGCACACACCTCTATGTTCACGCCTAGTTCACGCCTTCTAATTACGTATCATTACCACGTGTGTGCTCTTATCTTGTTTCTCTCAGCTGTTACGCCTACTGTATTGGTTTCTATTGTATGATTTAAGTATATAAGCTATGTATTGTCAATAAAATATTGCTCTATCCCTTCCTGCACCCCAGTGGTGGCAGGAACACGATATCCGATCTGGTACCATGACCATTCCTTTTTAAGGAATAAAACCCCTAAGAACTCTAACACCACGGACTCTGCCTCTTTCTTTCCGATTGAGTTATTTTTGTTAAGCACTTACCTGCATAGAAATTAGGACGGTAAATCAAATATTTACCACATTATTTTGGCGCCCGATAGGGACCCCTCCCCCACCCCACGCGCCGGTTGGTGCGTTGCAAGCTTTGCCCCCTGCCATCAGTCAAGACGGAACTACGCGTACCCGCAGGATTTCCTGTTTCTCCCTCTGGCCCACGGAGGTGACGGAGACTGCGATCAGCACCCAGACGAGGCGGTGAGGAGTGCGGAGGATCCCGACCAGAGCCTAGCCGAAAGAAGCAAGGTCCGAGGTGTCAAGAGGCCCACCAGTTTCCGAAGTATCCACGTGTCGAGTCGAGTCGAGTCCAGTCCGGTCCAGTCCAGTCGAGTTTTCCGAGGCCTTCCGATTCCGTGCTTCCCGGTGAGTACCATTGCTGGGACGTATCTAGACGGGTGCATTATTATGTATCCGGTAAAGACGGGTTTGGGTACACAAACGCGGTCTGCACTGTTTTAGACAGTGTATCTGTACTGTTTAGCAGTATATCCGTTATTCAAGTTCTTGCACTGTCTTCGACAGTGTATCTGTGCTGTTTAGCAGTACATCCAGTATCTAGGGTAGGGATATATGTTCAAAATGTTTTTCATGTAATTAATGTCGTGGTATGAGTGATTGTTTAATGTGCATTATTGTGTTTTTGTGTAATTAGCTGTGTTCAGAATAAGTAACCAGTACCAAGTATCCAGTACTAAGTAACAAGATGCCGTTCTTCAATAAACTAAGACAGATAGGAACTAGGAAAGGGATACTAGAGGAAGAAATTCCTATCCCCCCTAGGGACACGCCTGGAAACTTTATGTACCATAAGCATGGCATAGACGCCATATTGTATCTAGATTTATGGGCCAATTATACTAAGCACCTAGAAGAAAAACACAGATGGCCCGTTACAGGAACGTGGGATGCTGAGTGCATCCTGAAAGTAGAAGAAGCACTATGGAGAAAGAAAGCCAGACAATCACAGAAAGATGCCATAGAATTGTGGCGTAAAGAATCACATAAACGAGCCGAGAAAGAGCTCCGTAGAGAAGACAGACATAGAGAAGAGTCAGATAGAGCCCAAGAGAACAAATTAGTTAATGAAGGAATCAGAGTAAAAGCAGAACAAGTAGACCGCGCATGAAACAATCTTGTAAATGGCATGTATCTTGTGGCCGAGGGTTCGCCTGAAGCCACTTCAGAAATACCGAAAAATCTGCCGCCACCATTGGTTCCAACTAAAGTAAAGCACAGGACTACTAAAGACATATTTCTGAATTCTTATCTAGACGATGTAGCACCCGCTTACACCAATTCACACGCCCTGCCTACTGACGGTGACGAGGACGGAGGTGGCAACCCGCCTACAGACCATATCCCGCCATCACCGCAACAAGGTTCCCCCGTCCGACTGCCGGTCGTTCCTCCACCTCCACCACTTCCCACGCTTAAGGTTAAGATACCAAATCCGTTTTTGCCTGATCCTATTAAGAGACAAGTTCAAGTACACATACAGACTCCACGGAGGGATAATGCCCAAGCCTCCGCCTCAGGAGGTGCAACCGGGGGTTACCAGACCCCGCCAGCAACACACAGATTACACCTTAGAGACATGCAGAAGCACCCTACACTCCAGTCACCCCGTCTCGACATACTCAAAGAACAACTTCCAGTTTGCAGATACGATCCAGTACCCGGCAAAGACGATAGAATGTTGATAGCGTCACTACGCTTGCGACAAGCTACAGATTACCTAATATTATTCCCAGGGATGACTGATCATCTAGATAGAATATACCATTTTGTCCAGACTGGAGAAAATCCCGATAGTATCAAGGAGGCCCTGGCACATCAGAAAGTTGACACTCAAGCATATATATTACGTTTTTTCATAAATTGCTTAATAAGAGAACGAGACAGGCCTGAGACAGAACAGGATGAAATGGAAGCACTAAACAGGTGGGGTCAAAATATAGCCGAAGGAAAACATGATAAAGTGAATTGTATAGCTAGTATGTACAAGAAAATAAGAAAAGCAGTAATAGAAATGCACGAAAAAGAAAAAGAAAATGCCTCCTCCGAAGAGGAGGAAGGACCTGAAGAACCAGAAATAACTACAGATACGATAGCATATGTAGGTAAGGGAAATTACCTTAGGAAAGGCATTCGTCCAGAAAGCAAGAGAGTTTTTCTCTCTGGCATATCAAAACCGAATTCTCCTGAATATCTGTTTCAAGACACTGATAAAATGCTTCGAGAACGAATGGGGTACCATGTACTCAATTCTATGGATGAACAAGAACTAGCCCGGTCAGCAGTACTATGGGCTGACAGTCCTAATATATACAATGATGACACAGTAGCGCAGACATTTCTGAACCTATCCCCAGACGAGCAGAAATTAGCAGGTATATATATGATTCAGCACCTCCTCACGTTATATAGAAATAAACATTCTGATCCAGGTCCCTTACACGATACATTAGAAGCACTACTCATGGATAGATGGAGAGGCCTAAGTACCAAGTTAATCCAAATAATTCTAGAACAACGGCACAGATATAACACCTTTTTAGGCCCACAATATGTTCCCGCTCCGCCCCCAGAAAGAAAAATGTATCATATGGAACGTTTAGAAAGGCAGAACCCTTTACGAGAAGTACACCCAGTTATGGGTACCGATAATACCTTGAAACGTGTGTATGTACACACACCTCTGACCAAGTTAGAACTATTGGAGATGAAGAAACTAGTACCCTGTCACGATAAAGACCCTGCAGGTTTTCACAGAGAACTTAAAGACATGTTACTGATGGGAGATTACACATATGCAGATATCATGAAAATGTTAAAGGTACTGCTGCCCACCGGCATCTACGAGAAACTCAAGGAAAGAGAATGGGAGGTGGGAGACAAAAAGATTATATGGACAGAAATAGAAGACGAGGAGAAAACTCGTACCCCAGGGCTAGGCCTTGGGGAGAAAGCTAAAGCATTACCAGGTTTGATAGTACAGGTTCTGCCAAGATTACTGACCACCAAAAAGGAAGACTGGGACGCAATCTCAGCCTGTAAACAGAAACACGATGAAGATACTAGTGACTTCTATTCAAGATTCGAGAAATGTTTCATTATTAATAGTGGCCTAAAACCAGGTAGCGAGTCGTACCCACATCTTTTTGTATCAAAGTTAGTAGAGAATTCCCTGACAGCAGTCAAAAACCGTGTATATAAAGTTGAAAGTACATGGCAAGCAAATACGCCATCCCAGATGTTACAAATGTTACAATACCATCAGAACAGAATTAGAGAAGAACAGGATCACGAACAGAGACGTATGAAAGACACGAAAATGAAAATGTTAGTGGCCCAGTCGGTTCCAGCCGACGGCCAGAGAAAGGGTACGACCCAGACAGGTAATGCCGCAGCTCCCGTTAAAGGGACATGCAATTATTGCAAGCAGCCAGGTCACTACGTACATGAATGCCCAGTCCTGAAACACAATATAGCAACAGGTAAAACTAAAGAAAGACCGCATCCGCCTAGACAAGATCAGGGTCAGCAACAGACTTCACAGAATTCACAACCTATGCATGCTCCACCACATACAGCACAGACAGCAGCTGTATCACAGCCACAGTCACAGCCCATAGCCGCAACGCAGCAAGTTTCACGGCAGATGTGCCAGTATGCCCAATCTGATTATCCCGATTATCAACGATACACATGAAACAGCCTAGAGAGGGAGTTTGGCTTGCCTCTTATTGAGATTCCTGTAGATCAAGAGGGTCCTTACGTACACAGTCAAGTATTGGGAAAAGACAGAAAGTTTTTAATTGACACAGGGGCAAGCCGCACAACAATCAGCCATAATGAAGTCCCAGGGGCACCCCTCTCAGGCTCACAGAATGTTTCCCTTGGTTTTTCAGGACAGCCTATTGTAAAAGAGGTATCGAAACCAGTCCCCCTGGCTGTGGGTCCATTATCACGTGTTACAGACTTGTTACTTACGAAATCATGTCCCGAAAATCTGTTAGGTATCAAAACATTGAAGGCTCTAGGAGCTGTGATATGTTGTTCTCCGGAAGGAGTTAGACTCTTTTTGCGTGACTTTAAGGGTCACTATGTATTACGAGAGTTTGATGTCAGATTGAAAAATGTACCGAAGCACCTGTGGGCACAAGGCCCGACCGATGTAGGTTGCATGCACATCACACCATACCGTGTTACACTCAAACAAGGAGTTGTTTTACCAAGAATCAGACAATACAAGTTACCACCCGATGCTGTAGTGGCTTTACTGGAAATCATTGAAGAGCTCATTGCCCAAGGAGTGGTCGTAGAGACCGACTCCAATATCTGTAATTCCCCTATCATTCCGATTCTTAAACGTACTGATCCCAATGCACCACCAGTATATCGGTTAGTGATTGATTTACGAGAACTGAATAAATGCATTGTTCCACAGTACCCTGTGGTTCCCGACATCTCTTCCCTATTGACTGCTATTGATTCAGAAGCAACGTTCTTTACTGTAATTGATCTCAAGAACGCCTTCTTCAGCGTGCCCATTGATCCAGAGAGCCAATACCTCTTCGGATTCAGTTTAAATGGACGAAGTTTCAAATTTTCACGCGCACCTCAAGGATTCACAGAAAGCCCCAGCATCTATAGTCAAGCACTGAAAAGACAACTCGATTGTATTCAAATGCCAGTTAACACCGCTTTACTGCAATACGTCGATGATCTGCTGATCACCGCACGAAGTGAGCCCGAATGTGAACAAGCATCACTGACAGTTTTACATTTTCTGGCCGACAAGGGACACAAGGTGTCTCCTTCGAAGCTACAATTCTGTGTTCAGCAAGTTGTGTACTTGGGTCACTTGCTGTCCAAAGTGGGGAGACAGCTCACTCCTGACCGCATCCAGTTAATTGTAAATATGCCACAACCCCAGACACAAAAGGAAGTGCGGGCCTTTATAGGCCTCACCTCGTACTGTAGACAATGGATTCCCCAGTATGCATTTCTAGCTAAACCACTCATTCAGTTGACAACACAGGAGGCAGCGACTTCGACTGCCCTTCCTTGGACTCAGGAACATACGCATGCCTTTGAGGAATTAAAGAAAGCTTTATGTCAAGCACCAGTTTTAGCAACACCATGTTACAGAAAACCCTTTACACTTTTTGTTACAGAACGTGATGGTACAGTGTTGTCTGTCCTCACTCAAGATCAAGCAGGTTCACATAAGCCTTGCGCTTATTTTTCAAGTACATTGGATTCAGTAGCCCAGGCGCTCCCTGCGTGCTTAAAGTCAGTTGCAGCGACAGCCCTAGCAATCAGACAGAGCGACTCAATTGTTTTAGGACATCAATTAACAGTACAAGTTCCACATTCTGTAGAGGTTCTTCTAAACCGAACTCAGACTCAACACTTGACTATAGCACGACTGACAGGTTATGAACTGACACTATTCCAGCCACACATAGAAATCAGACGCTGTAACATCCTGAATCCCGCAACATTGTTACCTTCGATTATGACTAATTCAGCCCCGCATGATTGTATAGAGATCATTAATGCAGTAACAAAGCCCCGACGAGACTTAACTGATGTTCCACTGACAAATCCAGACCTGACACTTTATGTGGATGGTTCATGTATGAGAACAAACACAGGAGAATTAGTGGCCGCCTATGCAGTGACCACTGAAACTGAAGTTAAAGAAACATATCGTATTGATACACTGTCCGCTCAAGCAGCAGAGCTCATCGCTCTGACCCGAGCCTGTATATTAGCCAAGAACAGAAATGTTAACATATACACAGATTCACGTTATGCTTTCGGAGTTGTACACGACTTCGGAGTGTTATGGCAAGAACGAGGTTTCCTGACCTCTCACGGTGCCAAGATCCAACACGGTCCTCTCATCCAAGCACTGTTAGAAGCAATACATCTGCCTTCAGGCATATCCATCATGAAGTGCAAAGCACATACTAAAGTTACAGATTCCATTTCCCAGGGTAACGACCTGGCAGACCAAACAGCAAAACATACAGCATTGACTCACACCCAGACAACTGATATGACAAAGACAATAGTACCGACACATTGTATGACAGTTAGGGATCCCACACTAGATGTAATCGATATTCAGACACATGCTACTCCAGATGAAATCAAGAAATGGACTGAACTAGGAGGGATCCAGACAGATCAAGGTTGGATGACGAAGGGAAAATCTACATGGTTTCTCCCCGACTCTATGGTTCAAGTCATAATAAATACAGCACATAGTCCAGCACATCTAGGAGAAAAAGCTATGTTAGACAGTTTACAGAATCTCTGGTACAACAAACACTTACGAGCAGCAGCAAAACAGAAAGTGCGTACTTGCATGATCTGTTGTCAGTTCAATCCAGGTAAAAGCGTCCCTGTAGAGCAAGGTGGATTCCATCCTCCTGATCACCCTTTTGAAGTCCTCCAGATGGATTATATCCAGATGGACCGTTGTCGAGGATTTAAGTACGTCCTCGTAGTTGTTTGTGCACTTTCCCGTTGGACCGAAGCATATCCAGTCCCAGATTACACTGCTCCGACCACTGCCAGGCAGCTGGTTCGTGAATTCTTCCCACGGTACGGCTTGCCTCGTGTCGTGTACTCAGATAACGGACAGCCATTCTCATCCGAGCTCATGAAACAGGTTTCCCTTCTGCTAGGATATCAGTGGAAATTCCACTGCGTCCGACATCCCGAAGCCGCTGGCCTTGTAGAGAGGCATAACCAGACACTGAAAACACGCCTTGCTAAAATCTGTAAAGAGAAAGGGGTCGACTGGATAGTCGCCCTGCCAGTTGCACTGTTCTATATGAGAATGGTCCCCCATTCGAGATCAGGACTATCACCGTATGAAGTGGTCTTTGGCAGACCACCGAATATGTGGGGGACGCCCATGCCTAAGAAAATAACCAATGTTGATTGTAATATGCTGACAGATTACCTTGCCTCCTTGATGTCTGCACTCCAATCATGTCGTTCACAGGTTGCTGCAGCCTTCCCCGACAACACTGATGTAAAGCCACACGATGTCCGTCCCGGGGATACAGTCTTAATTCGTAATTTCGACAGGAAAAGCCGGCTGGAGCCCCGCTGGAAGGAGCCGAAGATCGTCCTTCTTACCACGAGGACCGCAATCAAAGTGGAAGGCCGAAAGGGGTGGATCCACACGAGTCATATTAAAAAATGTAATGAACTGTTGCCAGAAACTGACTCGTCCACCCCCTCCAAGGACTGCCTCGATACTAAAGACTTCAAAGTTCCAAAAAGAGAGAAAACTCCCCAAGAGGAGTATCGAACAAAGCTTCGATCTAGCAAGTCAGACAGTTTAATTGTTTAAGTCCTCCCCTAGGTGA
The DNA here is from genome assembly GCF_964263255.1 of Lissotriton vulgaris. Lineage (NCBI taxonomy): Eukaryota > Metazoa > Chordata > Amphibia > Caudata > Salamandridae > Lissotriton > Lissotriton vulgaris. Next base: position 138,916,650 of record NC_141689.1, read on the forward strand.
ATCGGTTAAATAGTTTCTGACATGTATCCCCTAGATCGAGATAGAGAGAGAGACAACTCAAGAAACATGCATACTGTAAATCACTCCGTAGTCACTGTATAGTGACATTATTGATTATGTTTTTTCTAAGTCTTCTGATTATTGTTGCCAGTATATTGCTTCCCGTATACTACCCTATCTTCAAGCGTGAACAATCTGCTTACAATGTCACTGCCGAACATTCTTTTAGTGAGTTACCCCCCATGAACTATCTTACAGACTTGCGCTGCGCAACAATACATTCATTAGTATGTTACATCACTCCCATCAGACTAACAATGCTACAAACTGTTGGATATGTGGCCGACTCCCTCCCTATCAGAAATACAAGGGAGTTCTGCCCCTCTTTCCGTACCCGTTCACACACAATGGCTCTTGTGGAGCATGGTTTAGAATAATCAATTCCTTAGATCCTGATATTGCTGTTTTCGAAGGAAACTGGGTTTGGGGAAACTTGAACTTAGTTCTGCTTAATGCCTGTTATCCTGACAAGAAGGGACTTCCCACTAGAATAGGAACTGATCTAGAAAATGAAGTATATGGATTAGGTAATTATACAATTAACCTCATGATTCTTACTGTCGAATCCGAAGCTGCACCAGTTCTCCCTGCTATGTCAGTATTACCAGTCAAAGGTGATTTATGTGTCAGAAAGAAGGGTTCAGTACACTTAGGTCATAGCAAATGTACTACTGTGGTCGAATTCAGTGATCAAGGCAAATCTTCCTTTAGAGCTACTCGTCATTCCTATTTTGTTTGTGGCCATACCGCATACATACGCTTACCTCTAGATTGGGATGGTACCTGTTACATTGCATTCCTTCTGCCACCTGTTTTTCTAGCCCCTCCTGATTATCACAGAAATACAAATCTAGTAAAGAATAGACTCCGAAGAGATCTCCCGATTGTCGACTATACTGAAACGGCATGGGAGCAATACACAGATTTCAATAAAGGATTCTTTTTCTTCACAGGTCCCGTCCAAAATAGTAAACTGATACGAAGATTAACTAGAACACTCGAAGCAGTAGTAAATGAAACTACCTCCGCTCTAGGCAACTTAACAGAGGAGCAATCTGCCATGCGGGTTGTTGTTCTCCAGAATCGTCTTGTTATTGACGTCATCCTAGCAGATAGGGGCGGAGCTTGTAAGGTCATCGGGTCAAGTTGCTGTGTTTTCATTCCAGAAAACGCGCCTACAGTATACAAAGCTATTACACGTCTTCATAAGATTGCAAGTTTGATACATCAGAATCCAGGCACCTGGACTTGGTCCGGTTGGTTCTGGACAACGCTGACCGCTTGGGGATGGAAGATCCTATCCTTCCTAGGCATTGCCCTTGTCATAGTATTCAGTTGCTGCCTGTGCCTACAGTGTGGGCCAGCGATTTGTGGTCTGTGCGCCACTTCATGTATTGCACATTCCAGTTTTCACTTAAAACGCGAAAAGAAGAAAGAAGAGCAAATAATGTTACAACAACAGACTGATCGGTTTATGAGAATCGATATATCATGAAGGGTCCGTAGAGAACAAGGAGGGAATGAGGAAATATAAATGTTATGGTCGAGAAATGTTCCCTAACGTGTACCCCACCGTCTCCATGTACCAGCTTAAAGTGCATGTAACTTCCCTCCTGTGCCAGCTATGAAGACGCAAATACATTTGCTTCCAACGTTAACATGTCCTCTTTCAGATCCACCCTGAATGGGTTGAATATTCTGTTCCTAAGTATGCCATGCCAACGTCTTTTTGTGGTGTACTTTACACGTTTTTCAGCTCTGGCGAAGTAGGTCCTGAATTCTGCCATCGAGCTTTTTCTTGCCTTCTGATTCTGAACGCCTCAGCCTGGGCTGCCTCTGTACCCGTGACCTCTGCCTTACTCCCTGTGCGGCTAACAGCGCTTAGCTCAGCCTGCTGCCTGCCAACACTGTATTCAACATTCGAATTATCTGTTCCGCTCCTCAAACATACATTCCTGCCTACCAGTTCAAGTAAACATCTTCCAGCTGCAGAGCAAAGGGCCCGGCCTCACTGTCTCCGTGCAAGTAATTCATAGCCTCTGTTACCATGGTAGGCCCATGCCCCCTCGCATCTCATGCAGACACTTAGACGCTTATACACGCACTCACAGTCAGTATAGAATAGCCTCTGCCCAAGAGACCTTTTCCTCTAGATAATATGGTTCCCAAACATTAGATATCAGATATGATATAGGTACGGGTTGATCTGACATGCCAGACTTCTGTCCCTTTCCGCAAGTGTAAATGTCAAGTCCCCTGCACCCTCCAGTTCCACGTCATTCACGCGTCATGCAGCTGCGCGCGCATCCAGGCCTCAGATTTCTGCTGACATTGCCAAATTCTGCTAAGTACCCACCTACTTGTGACACTTACATGTGACGTTTCTAGCACACACCTCTATGTTCACGCCTAGTTCACGCCTTCTAATTACGTATCATTACCACGTGTGTGCTCTGATCTTGTTTCTCTCAGCTGTTACGCCTACTGTATTGGTTTCTATTGTATGATTTAAGTATATAAGCTATGTATTGTCAATAAAATATTGCTCTATCCCTTCCTGCACCCCAGTGGTGGCAGGAACACGATATCCGATCTGGTACCATGACCATTCCTTTTTAAGGAATAAAACCCCTAAGAACTCTAACACCACGGACTCTGCCTCTTTCTTTCCGATTGAGTTATTTTTGTTAAGTACTTACCTGCATAGAAATTAGGACGGTAAATCAAATATTTACCACAAAGTAGCCGAGCTAAAAATTGAAAGTCTACGGAGGGAAGGTGATGCCATGAAATAGAGAGTGGAATTATTGGAAAATTACTCACGATGAAACAACTTGCGAGACCTTTGTAATTAAAATATTGAAGGATTCCCTCAATTTTGAGGAGACGGTCGAGGAGCTAGACAAGGATATACAACGAATCCACCGCGACCCCATTCGGTTGAATCCTGGCAGAACAAAGCCTAGGAAGATCTTGATTAATCTCCTAACGTATTCTTTGAAAGAAAAAATCTTAAATCTCTCTCTAAAATTTAAATCGATAAAGGGTCCTGACTTTTCTTACAAAATACTTTCTGACCTCTCCAAACCTACGCTGGGCCTAAATCCATCGTTTTTTTGCACTCCACACCACAAAAACGATGGATTTAGGCCCAGATCTTCGTACTGGGGTGAATGTATGACATTGTTCTACATTCTGTCCATCAACTGTGTTTTTTGCAATTTTCACCCCGAGTGTGCTGGGTATACTCAGACGTGAGTCCCAGGCTCTCCACACCACTGGAGTCAAGCTATCCAGGCTGATGAAGGCTGATAGCCAGAAACCGGTCCTTGGATGCTTGATTCCGGTGTGGGAAAGACATGGCTTGGTAGTTCGGACTGGACTGTTCCCATGAGGCACAGAGTCAGAGCTGATTTGCATATAGCCAGTGTCTAACCCAGGGTGGTGTGGAGTGCAAAAAACAATGGATTTAGGCCCAGATCTTTGTACTGGGGTGAATGTATGACATTATTCTACATTCTGTCCATCAACTGTGTTTTTTGCATTTTTCACCCCGAGTGTGCTGGGTATACTCAGACGTGAGTCCCAGGCTCTCCACACCACTGGAGTCAAGCTATCCCGGCTGATGAAGGCTGATAGCCAGAAACTGGTCCTTGGATACTTGATTCCGGTCTGGGACAGACATGGCTTGGTAGTTCGGACTGGACTGTTCCAATGAGGCACAGGGTCAGAGCTGATTTGCATATAGCCAGTGTCTAACCCAGGGTGGTGTGGAGTGCAAAAAACCGATGGATTTAGGCCCAGATCTTTGCACTGGGGTGAATGTATGACAATGTTCTACATTCTGTCCATCAACTGTGTTTTTTGCAATTTTCACCCCGAGTGTGCTGGGTATACTCAGACGTGAGTCCTAGGCTCTCCACACCACTGGAGTTAAGCTATCCAGGCTGATGAAGGCTCATAGCCAGAAACCGGTCCTTGGATGCTTGATTCCGGTCTGGGAAAGACATGGCTTGGTAGTTCGGACTGGACTGTTCCCATGAGGCACAGGGTCAGAGCTGATTTGCATATAGCCAGTGTTTTTTGCAATTTTCACCCCGGGGGTAATGTTTAAAGCCATGTTGGTCGGTGCTACACTACCAACTGATGGATTTCTGTTTAAATTCGGGGACCAAAAATACTTTAAAAAAGTCAAGTTGAAAATCCTTATGTCCCAGGCAAAAGCCTGGCTAAAGATAAGGAAAAGACTAGGCTTGTCGTATTTCTCAAACTATGCACCCATCTGGGAATCCCCGGGTTTACCACCATGTCTGAAAGACAGACTGGCAATTCCGGTGAGAGATGGAGGAATAATAAAATGGGGGGAATTGCTCGCAGGAGAGAACCTGAGGTCTTGGGAGGATCTACGGAACAGCTGGTCCCCGAGTTCTCGAGATTCAAGTTTATCCAATTAGATAGTTGGGTCAAAGCTCTGGGTAGGTCAGGGGTAACATTCGGGAAGTATAGTACCATAGAATAACTGTTGGTGGAACGACAAGGGGGGGGTAAAGAGGTGACGCAGTGGTACTAGAATTTGTTGGAGGAGATAGATGGAGAGTTCATTCTCCCGGAGGGGAGGAGAATTGGGTGCTCAAAGTATAGAAATCTGGCAGAGATCTTGTACCCTGTTATATAAAATTGTTAAACCTGCAGGGTTGAAACGTAACCATTTTTTTTAATGATACATCGAGCCTACCTCTCCCCCTTAAAACTGTCTAAATTTATCCCAGGCAAGAAATGCAACAAGTGAAATTACATCGAGGCCTCAGACGTCCATATGTTTAAGGATTGTCCTCATATAGCCCAGTTTTGGAATGAAGTGAAAGCAACCCTAGACTCTATACTTAACACCTCTGTGTCCATTACACTACCTCTTATCATCTTTGGATGGGATAATAGTATAACCGGTCATGCAAGGTCATTTTTGTTCTATGCAGTTTTGTTGGCTAGAAGACAGATATGTAAAGTCTGGAAAGAAAATACGGCACCATCACACGCAAACTGGCTGTCTTCTATGTATGAAACATCTAAGATGGATATGACGAGACCTTGCAGCACACGTAATGTGGCTTTTTGGGATCTTCTGGTTCAATGGAAATAGTTGCCGGGGTGTTTTTTTTTCCCCCGGTCCTATGATTATGCCACAAAACTCCATGAACTAGGCCCCCCACCCCTCTGTACATGGCTGGTTCTACAGGTTATTAACACCAAGATGGAGTCAGGACACCCCCAGTAACTCTTAAGGTCATCTACTGCCGACTCTCAGAAATCGTGTTGTTGGGTGGTTAACAGCAAAATTCATATATCCCGAAACATGACATGCATGGCAGTTGGCGGCTAACTAAGAGGAGGGCAAGGCAAATGAGGACATTTAAAAAAAATATATATATATATAATGGGTGAAAGCAGGGCAGGCTGGGTGCGGACCTATGGCTCAAAGCACACTGCCTGACTTCAAAATGGCCCCTTGTCCCCCAGCCACATGGCCAGGCCCCAAAATGGCCCCCACCGACATGGCCATGCCCCAACAACACCCAAAAAGGTTGAAAAGCACACAAACATCACCACAATCCAATGCCATCCAGGCCCTCAATGATGCTTAAATTCAAGAGACCCCACACAAAGCCTTGGTCCATGCATCACTCACTACCCCTGGGCATAATGGGTGAAAGCAGGGCAGGCTGGGTGCAGGCCTATGGTGCAAGGCACACTGATGGCTTCTAAATGGCCCCTTGTCCCCCAGCCACATGGCTCACAGAAACAGTTGAATCATGCACCCATGACTATCCCTGGGCCTTCTGGATACTGTGGCTACCCACAATATACTTTTTTTAAAGTTGTGAACAAGTTTTAAACTTTTTGTTGCAGCAACTGCAATGCCCCAAACAAACAACACCAACTTACTTGTAAAATCTCACATCCAAAAGTGATCCAAACTCCAAAGACCAAAAAGTCCTCAAATACAAATATCCAGCAGCAGCCACAAAAAGTAAACCTTCCAGCTCCAGATCCAAATCAAAAGTGACCAGGACCTCTGTTGCTTCTTTCAACCCTTCCCTTGATCTTCTCTTGCTTTTTTCATCGCCGCTATTGCATTTTGTTGCAGCTCTTGAATTTTTCTGCACTCTTCTTGCCTCTTTCTATACCTCTCTTGCCTCTTTCCTCACTTTCCTTTGTGCTCCATTCTGTTTCTTTCAGCTCTTCTTCTGTACCTCTATTGCCTCTTTCTTCACCTCTCTTGCCTCTATGTACAACTTTCTTCCCTTTTCTACACCCCACTTACTCTTTCTGCAATTCGTTTGCTCTTTTCTTCACATCTTGCTTCTTTCTGTATTCTTCCTGCCTCTTTCTGCACACCTCTTCCCTCTTTCTGCACCTCTCTTGCCTTGTTATGCACCCCTCCTGCTTGTTTCTACACCTCTGTTGGCTCTTTATGCACCTTACCTGCCTCTATTTGCACTTCACTTGCCTCATTCTGCATTTCTCCTGGTTCTTTCTGCACCTCTATTGCTTCTTTCTGTATTTCTCTTTCCTCTTTCTGCACATCTGTATCTTCTTTCTGCACTTCTCTTGCTTCTTTCTGCAGATCTCCTTGTTCTTTCTGCACCCCTCTTGCCTCTTTCTGCACCACTCTTTCTGCACTGATCTTCCCTCTTTCTGTACCTCTCATGTTTCTTTCTGTACCTCTCATGCCTCATATTGCACATTTCTTGTCTCTTTTGCAATTCTTTTTCTTCTTTCTGTGCCTCTATTCTCTCTTTCTGCACTTCTTTGGCTACTTTCTGTGCATTTCTTCCTCTTTCTGTACCTCTCTCCCCTCTTTCCCCAATGTTCCTCTTCTTTCTGCAGTTCTCTTGCTTCTTTCTACACCTCTCTTACATCTTTCTGTACCTGTGTTACTTCTCTCTGCACTTTCTTGGCTATTTCTTTACCTATCTTGCCTCTTTCTGTACCTTTCTTCATCTTTCTGTGCCTTTCTACCTATTAATGCACCTCTCTCGCTTCTTTGTGCACCCTTCTTACCTCTCTCTGCAAATCTTGTACCTCTTTCTACAAGTCTCTTGCCTCTATCAGAACCGTTTTAACTTTTTCTGTATTTCCCCTACCTCTTTCTGCACTGCTCCTGCCTCTTCTGTACCCCTCTTGCCTCTTTATGTACCCCTTCACACTTTCTGTACCCTTCTTCCCTCTTTATGCACCTCTTTTGCCTCTTTCTGCACCCCTGTTCCTCTTTCTGCTCCTCTCTAGCCTGTTTCTGCACCTCTCCTGCCTCTTTCTGTAGTTTTCTTGCCTCTTTCTTCAACTCTATTGCCTCTTTTTGTACCTGTCATCCTCTTTCGGTACCTTTCTACCTCTTTCTGCACCTCCCTTGCCTCTTCCTCACCTCTCTTGCCTCCCTCTTTCTTGACCTCTCTTTTCACACCACACCTGCCTTTTTCTTAACCTCTGTTGACTCTTTTTGCACTTCTCTTACCTCTTTCTGCATTCCTCTTGAATCTTCCTGTATCCCCTTACTTCTTTATGCACCTCTCTTGCTTCTTTCAGGCACCTCTTTTGCCTCTTTTTTCACTTATTGTATAAATGCTGTTGATTCTTCCTTCAACTCTCTTGCCTCTTTCTATATTTTTCATCCTCCTTTTGACCCTTTCTACTTCTTCTTGCACCTCTCTTACCTCTTTCTGTACATCTCTTGCCTCTTTCTGTACCTCTCTTACCTACCTCTTTCTGAATCTCTCTTTACGCACCTCACTTGCCTCTTTCTGCACATTTCATTCTTCTTTCTGCACTTCACTTGCTTCTTTCTGCACCTTTTTTACTCTTTCTTCAGTTTTCTTGCTTATTTTTTAACTTCTCTTGCCTCCCTCTACAGCTCTTTTATCTCTTTCTGTACCTCTCTTGTCTCTTTCTGCACTTGTCATGCTTCTTTCGGTGAGATTCTTCCTCTATCTCCAGTTCTCTTGCTCCTTTCTGTTCCTCTTAAGCCTCTTTCTGCACCTCTGCTGATTTTTTCTGCACTTCTCCAGCCTCTTTCTGCAACCCCCTTTCCTCTTTCTGCACCCCTGTTGGTTCTTTCTACACTTCTCTTGCTTCTTTCTGCACCTCTGTTGCTTCTTTATGCAATTCTCTTGCCTCTTGCTGCACTTATCTTGCATCTTTCTGCATTTTAGTTGCTTTTTCCTATATAACTGTGTCTTCTTGCTGCGCATATCCTGATTCGTTCTACGCCCTCTTATCTCTTTCTACACTCATCTCCCCCTTCCTGTACCTCTCTTGTGTACCTCTCTTGCCTCTTTCTACACCCCTGTTGAATCTTTCTACATCCCTCTTCCCTCTTTCTGCACCTTTCTTGCATCTTTCTGCACATTTCTTGCCTCTTTCTGTACCTTTGTTGCTTCTTACTGCACTTCTCCAGCTACTTTCTTCGGCTCTCTTACTTATTTCTGCACCCCTATTGCCTGTTTCTGGTACCTCTCTTCCCTATTTCTGCACCTATCTTCCTTCTTTCTGTGCCTCTTTTGCTTCTTTCTGTAGCTCTCTTGCCTCTTTCTGCACCTCTCTTTTCTATTTCTGCATTTATATTTCATTTCATAATCTTTATTTCGAAACAGTACCATAAAAGGTACATAAAAAACACATACATGTACGTAAAAACATGATTGACATTATCAGATGATACCAAGTGAGATAAAGTGCAGTTCAGCAGAGTTGCTGGAAGGCAATGTGGGTACGATTGCCATTACATTTAAAACCTAATTAAATAATTTAAAAAGGCATATATACAAGTAAAACATAAATAAAACCATAACAACCCAACACTAATAATGATTGGAATATATTTGTGAATGCACTATCAGTTCATAAAAAATATTTTGTCATGGAGCAGCTCATAGATCTCAAGCAAGGCATTCCTACTAAAGTTTCAGTCCTAATTTGGCTCTTATAAAATATGTGGCAAGCAAGAACCTGCTAATTCCAAAAAAGTGACCTGACTGGTATCAGTTTTTAGAATCCTACCTGCCTCTTTATATGATCTTACACCCATATTTAAGCAGAGATGTCTGAGCCATCTTTTTCTCGGTGCCTCATACGCCAAATAAAAGAACACAATGTGCAAATCATCTTCCTTAGCTTCACCAGAGCATAAAGTGCATTGATTGTTGCTATTGCTTGACCACCTTGCTATGCTTGTATTTGTCCTCAGGATACCATATCTATATTTTTGATATAAAGTGTCTTGGCAAGTGGTGGATATACCTCACCTAGAGAGCATTCCTAATGTGCAGTATCTTTGAACATGAGGAAACTAGTCGTTAATAATTCATACACTGTTTCGTTTAACATATTGCATTCCATATATGCCCAAAATGATGATTTTAACACTTTCCTTGAATTTTGAGATAGTATTGACGGATCATCCCAGATATGTGCTAGGCCAATCTTATTTAACCAAGATCTAACATGTTGAAGCCATATTTCTTCCTTCTGTGCGTTTCTCCATCTTTCTGCACCTCTCTTGCTTCATCACCTTTCTTCTTATTTTTGTAGTTCTCTTGCTTTTTTCTGCACCCCTCATTTCTCCTTCTGCCCCTCTGAAGCTTCTTTCTGCACTTCTCTTGCCTCTTTATGCACACCTCTTTTCCCTACCTGCACCTCTGTTGGTTATTTCTCTACTTCTCTTGCTTCTTTCTGCACCTCTGTTGCTTTTTTCTGCACATCTCTTGCCTCTTTTTGCGCTCATCTTGCTTCTTTCTGCACTTCTGATGCTTCTTTCTTCACTTCTCCTGCTTTTTTCCTGTACCCTCTTATCTCTTTTTGCACTTATTTTTCCTCATTCAGTACCTCTCTTATATGTTTCTGTAACTCTCTTCCCTCTTTCTGCAAGTCTCTTTCCTTTTTCGGCACCTCTATTGCCCTTTTCTAAACCTATCTTTGCCCCTATTTCTGCCCTTCTCTTTACGCACATCACTTGCCTCTTTTTGAACCTCTGTGCCTCTTTTTGCACTTCTCTTACCTCTTACCTGTCTTTCTGTTGCTTCTTTATCCTCCTCTCTTGCATCTTTCTGCACCACTCTTGCCTTTTTCTGTACTTTTTTCTATCTTCCTGTACCTCTCTTGCCTCTTTCTGTACTTGTCTCGCCTCTTTCTACATCCCTATTGCCTTTCTGCACGGCTGTTGCTTCTTTCTGCACTTCTCGTTATTCTTTCTGCTCCACTCTTACTCCTTTCTGCAACCCTCTTGAATCTTTCTGCACTTCTCTTCCCTCTGTATCCCTCGTGCCTCTTTCTGTACCTCTGTTGGTTTTATCTACATTTCTCTTACTTTTTTCTGTACCCCTTTTGCTTATTTCTGTATCTCTCTTGCCTCTTTCTGTACACTTCTTCCCTCATTCTGCACCTCCCTTGCCTGTTTCTATACCTCTATTGCCTCTTTCTGTACCTGTGTTAGTGCTTTCTTCATCTCTCTTCCATCTTTCTCCACCTACCTTACCTGTCAATGCACTTTTCTTCTTCTATTTGCAGTTCTCTTGCTTTTTCCTGCACCACTCATGCCTATTTCTGCACTTCTGTTGCTTCTTTCTGCACTACTCTTGCATCTTCATGCACCCCTGTTGCCGCTTTCCACATCACTGTTAGTGCTTCTGACCTTCTCTTTCTTCTTTCTGCACCTCTGTTGCCTCTTTCTGCACTTCTGTTGCTTCATTTTTCACTTTTCTTTCTTCTTCCTGCGCATCTCCTGCTTTTTTCTGCACCCTCTTATCTCTTTTTGCAATTGTCTTCCCAGGTTCTGCACCTCTAATGTCTCTTTGTGTACTTTTCTTGCCTCTTTGTGTACTTTTCTTGCCTCGTTCTGCAACTTGTTGCTTCTATATGTAAGTCTCCTGTTTCTTTCTTTATCTCTCTTACTTCTTTCTGCACCTCTCTTGTTTCTTTCTGCACTTTTTCTTGCCTCCTATCTATTTTCCTTCTTTATGCCACCCTCTTGCCTCTTTCTTCACCTCTTTTGCCTTTTATGAAATTTTCTTGCCACTTTCTTCACCTCTGTTGCTTCTTTCTGTACTTAGCTTGCCTCTTTCTGCAACCTTAGCCCCTTTCAGCTCCTAAGTTGGTTCTTTCTATACTTCTATTGCATCTGTATGCACCTCTTTTGCTCTGTACTTGTCTTGCTTCTTTCTATACTTCTGTTGCTTCTTTCTTTAATGTCTTCTTCCTTTACATCTTCTGCTTCTTTCTGTACCCTCTTATCTCTTTTTCTGCTTGCCTCCCTCTTCATCCATGTTCCCTCTTTCTGCACACCTCTTTCCTCCTTCTGTGCTCTACTACCTCTTTTTGTACCTCTTTTGCCTCATTCTGAAATTACCTTGTCGCTTTCTGCAACTCTCTTGCCTCTTTCTGTTCCAAACATGTCTGTTTCTGCACTTCTCATGCATCTTTATGCACCATTCTTCCTCTTTCGGCATGTTTCTTCTTCATTCTGCAGTTTTCTTGCACATTTATGCACTTCTCTTCCCTCCTTCTGCTCCTTACTTTTGCTTCTTTCTGTACTTCTCTTTCCTCATTGTGCTCCTTAATTATCTCTTTCTGTCCTTTCTTGCTTTGTTCTGCACTTCTCTTCCCCCTTTCTGTGCCTCTGTTGGTTCTTTCTGCATTTCGCTTGCTACTTTATGCAGCTCTCTTGCTTTTTTCTGTACCACTCTTGCCTCTTTCTGCACCCATATTGCCTCTTTCCGCAACTCTTTTTTCTTATTGCACTTCTCTTCCTTCTTTCTGCACTTCTCTTTTGTCTCTCTGGAACTCTGTTGCTTCTTTCTGCATTACTCTTGCTTGTTTCTTCACTTTTCTTGCTTCTTTCTGCAGTCGTTGTCCCTCTTTCTGCTTTATTATTGTCTCTGTGTGTGCCTCTCTTGCCCCTTTCAGCACTTATGTTTCCTCTTTCTGTCTTTCTGTTGCTTGTTTTTCCTTCTGCCTTGCTTTTTACTGCACCCCTCTTGGCTTTTACTGTACCCCTTTTACATCTTTCTGTACCTCTCTCTTCCCTCTTAATGTACTTGGCTTGCCTCTTTCTGCATCCCTATTGTCTTTCTGCACCTCGGTTGCTTCTTTCTGCACTTCTCTTTCTTCTTTCTGCACCACTCTTGCTTCTTTCTGCAACTTTTTTAAATATATCAGCACCTCTGTTGCTTCTTTCTTCATCTTTCTTTGCTCTTTCTGTATCCCTCTTGCATCTTTCTGTACCTCTGTTGGTTTGATCTGCACTTCTACTTATTCTTTCTGCACCCCTCTTGCCTCTTTCTGTACCCTTCTTCCCTCATTCTGCACCTTCCTTGACTGTTTCTTCTTCTCTTGCCTCTTTCTGTACCTCTGTTAGCTCTTTCAATACCTCACTTTCTTCTTTCTGTCTCTTTCTGTACCCCTCTTTCTACAACTCTCTTGCCTCTTCATGTACCTTTCAATTAGACGTTTGTTAAGCACGACTACTCTCATGGTGCTGGGGCTGTGGGGGTGCAGGTTCCAGTCCATCAAGGAGAGTATCCATCAAAGAGCTAGGTTTTGAGGTTTCTTACGAAGATGGGAAGCTATGTTGTCTGTCTGAGTTAGAGTGAAAGGGTGTTCCAGGCGAGGAAGGCGAAGGAGCGGTCTCCCGATCTGGTTTTTCTAGTGCATGGGACCACGGAATAGGAGAGCTGGGCTGATCATCGGGTCCACTGGGGTACATGGAATTTGAGTTGGCTGTTCAGGTTTGCTGGTCCGGTGTTGTGGAGGGCCTTGTGTCCCTGGGTGAGCACCTTGAAGGTGACTCTTGCCTCGATGGGGAGTGGAGTATGCACAGGTGCTGGGAGATGTGGCAGTGTTTTGGCAGGTTGATGACCAGTGTTTCGGCAGCGTTCTGGATGTTCTTTAGCTTGCAGGTGAGGTTTTTGTTTATTCCGGTAGAGAGTACGTTGCAGTAGTTGAGTCTGCTGGTGACCACGGTGTGAGTGACAGTCTTTCTGTGTTCGAGGGTGATCCACTTGAAAGTCTTACATAGGAGGAGGAGAGTGAGGAAGCAGGAGGCCGAGACTGAGTCGATCTGGTGGTCCATTTTTAACTCAGTGTCCAGGAGCATTCCCTGGTTGCGTGTGAGGTCCTTGGAGGTGGAGGGTTTCCGAGGGCAGAGGGCCAGCAGGTGTTGTTCCAGGCATCGGGGTTTGGGCCCATGATGAGTACTTCTGTCTTGTTGGTGATTAGTTGTAGGCAGCTGATCTTCATCCATTTGACAGCGTTCACGCCTTCTCAAAAGTTGTGTCTGGCAGTGTTGTGTTTCTTGGATAGGGAGAGGATGAGTTGGGTGTTGCAAGTATATGACACAATGTTGAGTATGTAGGTTCTGATGATGGGGAGAGTGGAGCCATGTAGACGTTGAAGAGCGTAGTGCTAAGGGAGGACCCCTGAGGGACTCCGCAGGTGGTTGTGTAGGGTCTGAGAGGAAAGAAGGGAGTCTGACCCGATGTGTTCCCCCAGAGAGGAAGGAGCCTAACCAGTTGAGGGCCTTGTCCTGGATCCCTGCATTGTGATGTCTTCGTATTAGGGTGCAGTGGGAGAATGTGTCGAATTCCGCTCAGAGGTCGAGGAGGGTGAGTGCCTTCACAGTAGATTTAAAAGTCAAAGAGAGATATGAAAGTGACCATTGCCCTCTGGAAACGAGTTTCCAACAAAGCATGTTAAAGGGGTTGGGAGTCACGGAGGGAGGCCATAGCCCAGCATCCTCATCTATAATAGACAACATTGTCCTTGGTAATAATCGCAGGGCGGTTAAATGGGCCTACGTATTGGTAAGAGAGGATCTATTGGCCAACATTTACTGCACCTTTGCAGACACCCTAAACTCATATTGTCCCTATAGCTGCGACCCCAAAGAATTTATTAAATTGCACAAATCCCTTTTCAGCAAACTATTAGAACTCCTTACAAAAAAACCCAAAAAAGATGCAGGTACGACTAATGCAAAATCTATAGGTAAACCTTGGTATAACAAGGAATGCCGTCTTGCTAAAACTGCACTGATTAATGCTGTTAAAGGGGAAGGTCCATTAGAAATTAGAGACAAAAGGAAGGCTTATAATAAAATAATATTAAGAGCGAAATCCTCCTGGGATGAGGAAATATGGCTCAGCATGTTAACAGCCGCCAAAAACAAGGACTAGCGACAATTTTGGGAACTTGCAGCTAAGGAAAACAGTCGTGAGAAAGGCTCTAGGGAGGTTTACCTAGACGAGGATACTTGGGTCAAACACTTTATATCATTATATGCAGCCAAAACTCCAATTGATGTTGTTGCAACAGATGTATTCACTGTCACAATACCAGCTAACACTCACCCGGTAGTGTTTGATATACATGAAACAGAGACAGCAATTGCCACGGTAAAGAAAGGGAAGGCGCCTGGACTTGACAAAATTCCGGGCGATCTCTATCTGTATAACGTTGATGTCTGGGCACCCTACTTGAACCATCTATTTAATATAATTGCGGCTAGCGACCATATTCCGGACACATGGAATGGCGCAGAAATTATTACTATTTTTAAAAAAGGGGATCGTGGCGACCCAGCCAATTATCGCCCCATTAGTCTTTTAGATATAACACAGAAGATTTATGCTAGACATATTTTAAATCGAATTAACTCATGGTTAGAGGACGAGTCAGTTTTATCCAAATATCAGGCGGGATTTAGGAATAAAACAGGTACCATTGACCAGGTATTTTGGCTATGCTGCTTGTACTGGAAATACGTTATCATCCGCAAAGGGCACTTGTATGTGACCTTCGTAGACCTACGAGCAGCATTTGACCTAATTCCTCGTGATTTACTTTGGAAAACTCTGAATAGGCAAGGGCTGCCAGGCGAATTGCTAAAACTTGTGATGGGCTTGCACCAGGAGAATTACGCCAAGGTCAGGTGGGGCCCAAATGGGGAACTTACAGACCCAATCCCCATAAAACGGGGAGTACGCCAGGGATGCGTACTGGCCCCCACACTTTTCTCCCTTTACGTAAATGATATTGCAGCCTATATGGAAAATTGTGACAATGATTCGCCTCGATTGGGAGGGGAACGTGTTGCGTCCCTCCTCTTCGCGGATGACACAATTTTAATTTCGCAAACGCCACGCGGCCTACAGACCCTTTTAGATAGGTT
This sequence comes from Lissotriton vulgaris, assembly GCF_964263255.1. NCBI lineage: Eukaryota > Metazoa > Chordata > Amphibia > Caudata > Salamandridae > Lissotriton > Lissotriton vulgaris. The sequence goes on from NC_141689.1 coordinate 138,931,927, forward strand.
CCAACAGTATTGCACCTTAAAAGGACTAGAAATTAATATAAAAAAACAAAATACATGGCTCTAAACCCGCACAAAACTTTTAAAAGGAATTTAATGTTAAGCGGTCAAAAACTAGATTAGGAGCACAGTTTTACATACCTGGGAGTCCTGATAGATTCTTCAATGGGATGGGGCTGTCTTCCAATATTGTAGAGACACAACAAAAGTGTGAATAAGGCAGTCACCCCAGCAGTAGAGCTTTTTAGATACAAGGTCCAATCTGCCTCACTGTATGGGGCGGAAATCTGGGGGCCAGTATGTAAGAAAACTTTTGAAGCACTGGAGAACAAATTTATCAGGGGACTTTTAAAAGTTCCCACCAATACCCCATTGATACCCTTATTTCTTGATCTAAATATCAAACTCACAGATCATCATGCAATATTGAGACCAGTACTGTTGTGGGTTAGATTATGGACAACTATTGAACTATCTGGCTACAAAAACGGCTGAAAGAAGTCCTTGAGCTTGATAGCGACAGGAAATTTTTTTGGTTCAAGCATGTAAAAACCTGGTTAATCAAGCTCGGATTAACACACTTTTGGAATGAGCCAGGATCTCTAAATCCAGCCTCTAAGAAAATAGTCAAACTGTCTTTTTGGTCATATGTGAGCCACAATTCCGTGTATATAAGAACACACGGTCCTCTTACTGAAAAATTCCTTATGGTAAAAAATGAGGCATCCTTTGAACAATTTCTTGATGAAATCCAGCCACCATTGGCCAAATCCTTGTATATAAAATTCAGATATGGAACGTTGAGGTCCAAGGTAATTGAGAAAAGATGGGGGAAGACAGATAACGACTATTGCAGTTTGTGCACCAATAATCAAAGGGAGGATATTTATCATATATTGTTTTTCTGCCCTAGCTACGTTAAGGCAAGGAAAAGATGGATAGTCCCCTTGTGCCGTAATATTGGCTCTATCTCCCATAGGGAAACTGGTAGGATTCTAAGTACGGACACCAGCCAAGTAATTGTGTTCGGAATCAGTAAATTTTTATTGGCCGTTTACTTTATCAGACGGAAACTAAACCTTTCATTTTAATTAAGGAAAAACTGCCATCCTGAATTTTTTTAAATCATAAATTGTGTCTAGCTATTTGTGTCTTCTCAAATTCCTGGCTGTTATAACCAATTTAATGTTTTTTTAATCTGATTTTTAAACATTTTAATATATTTATTCAATTTCTGTGTCAAACACAAATTTAAATCTTGTGGGTCCAAATATGATGAAATGTAGATTTTATAATAGGGTGCTCAATTATAATGAATTGTAAGTTCTGTATTGTGGTGAATTTTATCGTGTTTTGTTTATATTTTATTGTATCTTTTATGTTGCAATGCAACGAAATAAAGATTAAACTTGAACTTGAACTTGAGTGCTACTGTTTCTCCTTTGTCTAATAGGGTGGGGATGTCGTCAGCTGTGGCGAGGAGGGTGGTTTCCATATTGTGTTTTTTTCTGACCCCGGATTGGGAGTCGAGGATGTTTTACTCTTCAATAAATGTTTCCAGTTGGCTGTTGATAGCTTTCTCTATGACTTTCACGTGGAACGGGAGCAATAAGATGGGTCTGTAGTTTTTTAGGTCTGTGGGGTCCGCCGAGGGTTTCTTCAGGAGGGGGTTGACCTCAGCATGTTTCCAGTTTTCGGGGAATAAGGCAGCCACCAGGGAGCAGTTGATGGTGTGGCAGAGCATGGGTGCAATGGTGAAGATTTGGGAGGGGCAGGGACCCTTGGGGGCTCCCGCATGGATTGACTTCATTGTCTTCTGTGTGTCTTCTGTGGTGTGGGCTGATCAGCTGTCAATCGTTGGCTTCAGGGTTGTAGGGGTTCCCTGTGTGGGCTCTCTTTATCAAAGTTGTCGTAGATGCTCTTGATTTTGTGGTGAAAGAAGGTGCTGAGTTTGTCTCAGAGTTCTTGTGAGGAAGGGATGTGAGTTGACTTGCTGGTTGGTTGGGTGAACTCCTTGATGATGTTGAAGAGTTCTTTGCTGTTGTGTACCTGGGTAGAGATTCTGTCTTGAATCGCTTTTTTCCTAGTTTCTGGTGGGCTCTGGAGTTGCTGTGAAATTCTGTGGATTTGGTGTACCACCATGTCTTTTCAAGGGGTTGGCAGGTGTGTCTGGACTCTAGGAGTTTGATGGTGAACCATCTGGCTTTCTTGGAATGGGTGTTGTTGTTTTTCTAGATGGGAAAATGGTGTTGGCGCTATCAGAGATCCATCTATCCAGTGTTCGGGCTGCTGTATTGGGGTTGTCATTTTCCACGATTGTTGGGGTGGAGTTGCCGAGTGAGGAGGCGAGCTGGTTGTTGGTGATTCTGGTCCAGTTTCTTCGTGGGAGCAGGTGCTGGTGTCTGTGGATGGTGGGTGTTCGGAAGGTGAAGTGCACCCATCGGTGGTCAGTGCATGGGATTTAGGTGGAGTGGCTGATGGTGATGGAGTTTCCTGTTGTGAAGAAGGGGTTCAGGGTGTGTCCTGCTGAGTGTGTGGGTTCAGTCATAATTTGGCAGAGTCCAATGTTGTGGAGCTTGTCCAGGAGGGATGTGGTGTTGGGGTCCAGTTGGTTGTCGATGTGGAAGTTGAGGTCTCCCAGCAGGGTGTAGTTGGTGGATGCAATGACATGCAGGGAAATATGACCATGATAAGTTGGTGAATGGTTCACAGGGTCCTGGGGGTCGGTAGATGAGTGTTCCTTGGAGGGTGATGGTAGGGTTGGTCTGTATCCTGAAGTGTAGATGTTCCATCATGTCAATGGACTGGTCGGGGAATGTCCTCAGATGGAGGGTGTATTTGTGGATGATGGGAATTCCTCCTCCCAGGCGGGTGTGGGGGTCCTTTTTGGTGATCTTGTATCCTTGGGGAATGGCGATGGTAATGTCCGAGCCTGAGGTGGTGTTGGTTCTGGTTTCGGTGAAGAATGCTATGTCTGGGGTGGTGCTGTTGAGGAGATCCCAGATTTCTGTGGCGTGTTTATGGAGGGATCAGACGTTGAGGAGAATGCATTGCAGAGGCTTCAGTTTGGGTGTGTTCTTGCAGTCGGGGTGTGCTGGATCCGTGTTCCTGTTGATGCTGCAGGTTAGTCAGCAGCAGTGACAGCTGAAGGGTCCATGGGTGTCAGCTAGCAAAGCTAGCTTGTAGTTGTTGTTGCGACTGGGTTGAGTTCATAGAGTGCTGCTGGTCTGCAGCATTGGCGGTGCGGAGATCTAGGCACCAGCAGCACACCAAAAGTGCTTGGCCACGCAGTGGCTGCCCTTAAGTAGGGGTCAGTGAGGGCTGGACAGCTGGCAGGCGGGAGCAGGAAGCTGGATTGGTTGTGCTGGTCATGCTGGGGGGAGGGAAAATGGGCAGGAAAGGAAGAAAGAAGGAAGCTAAGGAAATAAGTGGAATAAGGCAAGAAGGTAGAAAAAGTGCAAAAGGTGCAGAACAGAGAAAGACAGAGGGAGAAAGAAAAATGAGTGAAAAACGGAGAAGAAAGCAGAGCAAGACATAGGAGAACAGAGGTCTACTGAACCACCAGGGATGAGGCGCAGGTGATCCTTTGGGTGGAGGAGGACCTCGAACACCAGCAATACTCAGGAGTGCAGGGGATTGGGGGGCCTCACTCAGTGGTGGAGCTGCGAGTGTGAGAGAGCCATTTTACTGACAATTAGTTCTCTCTTTCTGCACCTCTCTTGCCTCTTTCTGCAGATCTTTTGCCTCTTTTTGCACACCTCTTGCTTTTTTCTGCACTTATCTTGCCTCTTTCTACAATTCTCTTTCCTATTACTGTACCGCTCCTGCCGCTTACTGCATTTCTGTTGCCGCTTCATGTACATCACTTGCTTGTTTCTGCATCCCTCTTGCTTCTTTCTGCATGCCTCTCATTTCTTTATGCACCTCTGTTGCCTCTTTCTGCTCATTTATTGCCACTATAAGCACCTCTTGTGCCTCTTCATGCACTTCTTGTGCCTCTTTTTGCACTTCTCATGCTTGCTTTTGTACTTCTCTTGCCTTTCCCAGCACCTCTCTTGCATCTTTCTGCACCTCTATTGCCTCTTTCTTTACATCACCTACCCTTTTCTGCACCCCTCTTCCCTCTTTCAGCACCGCTCTTCCCTCTTCCTGCACCCCTTGTCTCTCTTTCTGCAACTCTCTTTCCTCTTTCTCCAACCCTCTTCCCCCTTTCTGCCCCTTCCCTGCATGTATCTGAACCTCTCTTGCCTCTTTCTACATTTCTCTTCCTCTTTCTACTTCGTTCTACAGTTCTCTTGCTTCTTTATGCATTTCTCTTCCCTCCTTCTGCTCCTCACTTTTGCTTCTTTCTGTACTTCCCTTTCCTTATTCTGCACTTACTTACCTCTTTCTGAATCTCTCCTGCTTTGTTCTGCACTTCTCTTCCCTCTTTCTGTACCTCTGTTGATTCTTTCTGCACTTCCTTTGCTACTTTCTACATCTCTCTTGCTTCTTTCTGTACCAATCTCGCCTCTTTCTGTACCCTTCCTTCCTCTTTCTGTACCTCTCTTTTCTTTTTGCACTTGTCTTGCTTCTTTCTGCACTTCTCTTTTGGCTCTCTGTAACTCTTTTGCTTCTTTCTGCATTTCTCTTACCTCTTTCTGCACTTTTATTACTTCTTTCTGCACCTCTCTTGCTTCTTCCAGCACTTATGTTTCTTCTTTCTATTCATCTGTTTCTTCTTTCTCCTCCTTTCTTGCTTCTTTCTGTAACCCTCTTGCCTATTTCTGCGCCTGTGTCGCTTCTTTCAACACTTCTCTCACTTTCTGCACCCGATGTTCCTCTTTTAGCACCTCTGAGGTTCTTTTTTCACTTTTCTTGCTACTTTATGTACTTCTCTTGCTTCATTCTGTACCTCTTGCCTCTTTCTGTACTCCTCTTCCCTCTTTCTGCACACCTCTCACATCTTTATGCACCTCTCTCTTAGCAATAGGAACAGATTCAAGATCACGTAAATTATATAGTCGAAGGTATCATTATTGGGAGAGAAGAGGCATGTTTGAGGTTGTAGAATTGGTATGATGCCTGTGAAGATTTAAGGCAGGAATTTGCTCATCAGGAATGAGTTTGTTTCAATTTTGAATAGAGGTGTAGAGGAGATTTTTCTGATGCATGGATGAAGCAAGTTCCATATTCTTGATGGGCGCTCCTAGAATGTCTGTTTCTTCCAGATAATGTATGTTTTTGGGTTAGGTACTGGGGTTATTGTGGTCTAGTGCCTTGTGAGTGATGCAAACCATCTTCAGGTGGATTCGAGCTTCTAGGGTAGCCAGGTGCGGGGATATGCCTTCAGGTGCGGGGATATGTGTTCACATTTCCTAGATCTTGTTAGACGTCTTGCTGCAGCATTGAGATAGGCTTTTAAAGGGGCAGATGAGAATTTGGGAAGCCCCGAGAGGGTAGTACATGCGTAGTCCAGCCAGATGACTAAGGACTGAACTGCAGTTTTGAAATCTGGGTTCTCGATGAATAGTCCATTCCTTTGTCTCCAGGGAGTTATTAGGGGTGAAGATTAACAGAAATTCTGTTTTTTGCAAGTTTAGCTTGAGATACTGGGTCGTTAACCAGTGGATGGTCTTTTTGAGAGCTATATTCATCGTCTTTATCTCTTCAATGAAGGAGATTTTGAAGTAAAGTTGAGTGTCATCTGCATACATGTGCTAGGAGATGTTCACCTGCTGTCGTAGTTCGGTTAGTGGTTCGACATATAGGTTGAATAGTGGGGGGGATAGGATAGATCTTTGTGGTACTCCTTGTGGGTTAGGTGAAGAGGGAGAAAGATTTCTGTTGACCATGAACGATGGCGTTTTTTTTTTCCAGAAAGGATTTGAACCATTGAAGAACTGTACAAGATAAGCCCATCCTGTTTTCTAGTCTTCATGGAATTTTTTCATGATTGACCGTCTCAAAGGCTGATGAGAGGTCAAGCGGGACTATTAGGCAGGATTCGTTGCAGTCAAGAGTTAGAAGGGCATCATGTACTATATGTATTTGGCTGTTTCTATGCTATAGCCGGGTCTGAAACCTGATTGGTGGATGTTTAATAGATGGACGTCTGTGATGTGTTGGTTTCGTTTTCTGCCGAACACATTTTTTCAAGACATTAGTTAGCCTGGGGATGTTGGTTATAGATCAAAGTTGTGGGGTTGGAGGTTTTAGATATTGTTTTTTTTTAGGATAGGGGTGACTTGGCCCATTTTTATGAAAACCGGGATGGCGAGATGGGACCTTCTGCTAGAGAGTCATTGATGATTTTGGTCCAGAGAGGGGAGATGATATGGAAGATGTGGCATAGGCAATTTGAGGGGACAGGGTCATAGAAGTGGTTGATGAGTTTGATAGTTGCTAGAGTTTTGGTGATGTCATTGAGATCATAAAGTTTTAAAGTAGACCAGTGAGAGTTATGTTTGGACAAAGGTATCTCAAGTTGTTCAGGATTTTCGGCTTGAGTGATCTTTGGAGTGAATGAGTTAATTGCCACAGTATTAAGCTTGAGTTGGGGGGAGTTAGTTCTGCTGTGAAGAATGAGGTAAGTTTGTCAGTACTAACCTGTGAATTTGCTGTTAAGAGTGTGGATTTGTCCAATTTGTTTGATTGTTGTTTAAGAATTTTGAAGAGTTTCTTTGGTCTATTTTTGGCATTGTCCACTTCTGATCTGAAGAAGTCTTTTTTTATTGTAGAATACTTTTGTTACAGGAGTTTCTAGATTTCTAGAGTAGTTTAAGATAGAGGGGGAGGGCTGTTGTCTCCATTTCCATTCAGTTGATCTAAATTTAAATCTCTCATCATTGAGGGCTCTGCTTAACCATGGGTTTTTGTGTTTGTTCAGATTTCTTTTGAGTTTTAGTGGTGCAGCTCGGTCAAAGACTTTGGTCATCATGGTGTTATAGCGAGCAGTGAGATAATTGACTTCTGACATGTTGGGGTGAGAACTTTCTCACAGTGGGAGGCTAGGTTGTTTTAGGTGAGGTTGTTGGTGTCTCTTATCCATTGTTTAGGCTTGATTTGCTGCAAGAAAGTTTTCTTGTTAGCTGAGGGAATTTGGAAGGTGATAAAGTGATGGTCCGACCAGTCACAAGGGGTGATCGACATAGATCCAATCGTATTTTTGTGTGGAGATGAGCCAGTTAAGAGTAGCACCCTTGTAGTGAGTGGGCTTTGAGATAGTTTGGATCAAGGAATGGGCTGCTAGAAAGGTTTTGAGAGTTTGGGGAATTTTTTAAAGAAGGCTCATGACTATCAGGGTTAGGGGTTATAGAATGAAGGTTATTCAGGTTTATTCTCTGTGGATGTGATGGGATATTCTGGTTGGGTTGTATAGGACTGGCAGAATAGAGAATTTTTCATAATTTTTGATGAGGCAAGTGGGAGTTTCGTATTGCAGTAGTAGGGTTTGGATTTCCGGGTCTTGTAGGTAGGTGGGGAGATTGTGTATGCCTAAGTGTCAATTGGTTAGAGGCAGGGGGATGGTTTTTGTCATGTTGATGAGTGCCACTAGAGAGTTTTTAAGTTGATTAAGTTTAGAAAGAGAGTTTTCAGCGACTTGTAAGAGGTCTCTGATTTCTAGACACCCTTCAGGTTTCGTGAGGTGAGAATGCGTTTTGGGTGAGTTTTGTTCAGATCGATGATACTGTGGGAGAGACCAGATCGGTGAGCAGGGAGGGCTGTGGATGGTATTGCTGAGGGGTTCAATGTCTGTGGGGTCAGTGTGGTGGGTATGGGTGGCAGGGAGCAGGGTGGTAAAAAAATGGAGGGGTATGCATGAGCGGGGGCTATTTTAAGATTTGCTGGAGTGTCCATGTTGTGGTGAGTTTTACCGGAGGTCAGGACAGAGTTGTGGAGGTGAGCAAGGGTAGTGGGAATAGGGGTGGTGGCAGAGTGTGAACAGAGGAGGGTTGGGTATTGGGTATTAAGGGAGTGGTGTTGTTGTTGGTTCTATTGATGGTTCTAGTTGAGGGTGTCAAATGATTTCTAGGGGCGTTTGAGTTGGAGATGCTTCCTTCGTAGGTTCTAGGTAAGGGAAGGGGTCGCTGATCTTCAGGAGATGACAGGGTGGAGGGAGTAGTTAGGTGCTGGAGGACACTGGGTGGGATGATGGTGCGGGTTTTTAAGGTAAAAAAGTATTTGTTGAATAGCTCTAAGTCCTTGTTAGCTGCTTGAATAAGAACAGTGCCATTTTTGTAGGACGTTATATTCAGGGTGCTCTGAGGTTTTGTGCGGGTATCGCTGTAATCCTGGTTCTGTAGGGAATATTTGTATGGCCACGGATGGTTATCAGCATGGAAAAGGCTGAACACCATTTGGCTATTCTTCTTGGGAAAAATATGAGGTTATTGTTTATTACGCCTTTCTTGGCATTGAACGAGGGGCCCAGGAACAGGGTTTGGGGTTTTCTTCTGAGAAGGTTGTGTTTAAAGGTTTAAGAGGCAATTTCTGATAGATTGGGGGTTCCTATATTTCTCTTGCCTCTTTCTGGACCTTTCTTGTCTCCCTCTTTCTGCAGCACTCTTTCCTCTTTTTACACTTCACTTGCTTCTTTCTGCACTTCTCTCACTTCTTTATGTGCCTTTCTTTTTCTTTTTGCACCACTCTTCCTCTTTCTGCAGTTCTCTTGCTTCTTTCTATACTTTTCTTGCCTCCCTCTATACCTCTCTTGCTTCTTTCTGCACCTCTGTTGGTTCTTTCTGCACTTTACTTGCTTCTTTGGCACCTTTCTTGTTTCTTACACACTACTCCTCCCTCTCTCTGCACCCCATTCCCTCTTTATGCACCCCTCTTCCCTCTTTTTGCACCTCTCTTGCTTCTTTCTCTACGTCTTCTGCCTCCATTTTGAAATTCTCCTGCCGCTTTCTGCAACTATGTTGCTTCTCTCTGCACTCCTCTTTCCTCTTTCTGCACATCTCTTGCCTCTTTCTGCTCCTCATGTGCCTCTTTCTGTACTTCACATACTTCTTTCTGCACCATTCTTCCTCTTTCTGCACCTCTCTTACCTCATGATGCACCCCTGTATCCTCTTCCTGCACCACTCTTGCTTCTTTCTGCATTTCTCTTTCCTCTTTGTGCACCTTTCTTGCCTCTTTCTGCATCTCTCTTGCCTCTTTCTATATTTCTGTACTTCTCGTGCATCTTTCTGCACATTTCTTCTTCTATTATCACCTCTCTTGCTTTCTTCTGTACCTCTATTCCCTCTTTCTGCACCTTTTTTCTTCTTTCTGCAGTTCTTATGCTTCTTACTGCATCTCTCATGCTTCTTTCTGCATGACTGTTGCTACTTTCTGCACTTCTCTCGAATTTTTCTTCACCCTTCTTGCCTCTTTCTGTACCCCTGTTGGTTGTTTTTGCACTTCTTTTACGTCTTTCTGCACCTCTGTTGCTTCTGTCTGCACTTCTCTTGCCTCTTTCTACACTTATCTTAATTCTTTCTGCACTTCTGTTGCTTTTTTCTCTACTTCTTTCTTCGTCTTGCACATCTCCAGCTTCTTTCTGCACCCTCTTATCTCTATCTGCACTCATCATCCCTCTTTCTGCACCTCTCTTGTCTCTTTTTCTACCTCTTTTGCCTCTTTCTGTACTTCTGTTGCCTCTTTCTGCACCTCTGTTGCTGCTTTCTGCAATTCTCGTGCTTCATTCTGTACCTCTCTTCTTTCTGCACACAGGTTGACTGTTTCAACTTATTTCTGCACTTCTCTTGACTCTTCTGGAAACTCTTTTGCTTCTTGCTGCACTTCTCCTGCTTTTTACTGCACTTCTTTTTCTTCTTTCGGCACCACTTTTGCCTATTTCCTAACTCCTTTTACCTCTATCCGCATCTTCTGTACTTCTCTTGTCTCTTTCCGTACCCCTCATGCCTCTTTCTGCACCACTCTTGTCTCTTTCTGCAATTCTCTTGCTTTTTTCTTTGCATTTCTTTCTCTTTCTTCACGTCTATTGCTTCTATCAGCACCTCCCTTGCCATTTTCTGTAGCCTTCTTGCCTCTTCCTTCATCTCCGTTGCTTCTTTCTGTAATTCTCTTGCTTCTTTCTGTACCTCGCTTGCTTCTCTCTGTGTCACTGTTGCCTGTTTATGCACCACTCTTCTCTCTTTCTGCACCACTCTTGCCTCTATCAGTACCTCTCTTGCCTCTTTCTGCACTTTTCATGCCTCTTTCTGCACTTCTCCTACCTATTTCTACACCTCTCTTGCCTCTTTCTGCACCTCAATTGCTTCTTTCCGTACCTCTCTTGACTCTTTATGCACCCTTATTCCTTCTTTCAGCAACCCTCTTGCCACTTTCTACACTTCTCTTCTCTCTTTCTGCACCCCTCTTGCCTCTTAAATCACCTCTGTGGTTTCTTTCTGCACTTATTTTGCCTCTTTATTCATCTATATTGCCTGTTTCTCCAACTCTCTTGCCTCTTTCTGTACCTATGTTGCCTCTTTATGCATATCGCAAGTTTCTTTCTGCAACCTTCCTGCCTCTTTCTGCACACCTTTTTCCTTTTTGTTTACCTCACTTGCCTCTTTCTACACCCCGTTCCCTCTTTCTGCTCTTCTTGTCCCTCTTTCTGCACCTTTATTTTCTCTTTGTGCACATCTCTTGCCTCCTTCTTTATCCCTCTTGTCTCTTCCTGTACCTCTGTTCGTTTTATCTACACTTCTCTTGCTTCTTTCTGCACCCTTTTTGCTTCTTTCTGCACTCCTCTTGACTCTTCCTGCACCCTTCTTCCCTCATTCTGCACCTCTCTTGCCTGTTTCTGCACCACTCTTACTTCTTTTATACCTCTGTTAGCTCTTTCTACACCTCACTTTCTTCTTTCTGCATTACCCTTGCCTCTTTCTGTGCCCTCTTCCCCTTTCTACACCTCCCTTGCTCTTTATGCACCCTTGTTCCCTCTTTCTGCACCTCTCTTGCCTCTTTCCGCAGATCTTTTCCCTTTTCTGCACATCTGTTGCTTCTATATGCACTTATTCTGCAAGTTTCTGTCCTGTTTCTCTTCCTCTCTTGCCTCTTTCTGTACTTCTCATGCTTCTTTCTGTACCATTCTTCCTTTATCTGTACTTCTCTTGCCTCTTAATGCACCCCTGTTCCCTCTTTCTGCACATCTCTTGTCTGTTTCAGGACTTCTCCTGCCTCTTCCGGCACCTCTCTTGGCTCTTTATGCAGTTTTCTTGCCTCTTTCTGACCCTGTGTTGCTTTCTGCGCTTCTCTTCCCTCTTTCTATAGGCCTCTTTCAGCACATCTGTTATTCTTTCTGCACTTCTGTTGCTTGCTTCTGCACCTCTCTTACTTCTTTCTGCAATCCCTCTTGCCTCCCTCTTCATCAATGTTTCCTCTTTCTGCACCCCTGTTGGTTCTTTCTGCACTTCTCTCACTACTTCTTTCTGCACCCCTGTTGCTTTTGTCTGCACTTTTCCTGTCTCTTTCTACACTTATCTTAATTCTTTCTGCACTTCTGTTGATTTTTCTGCACTTCTCTTTCTTCTTCTTGCACATCTCCAGCATCTTTATGTACCCTCTTATCTCTTTCTGCACTCATCATCCCTCTTTCTGCACCTCTCTTGTCTCTTTGTCTACCCTTCTTGACTCTTTCTGTACTTGCGTTCCCTCTTTCTGCTGAACCTCTGTTGCTTTTTTCTGCAATTCTCTTGCTTTTTTCTGTCCCTCTTTTGCTTATTTCTGCACTCAAGATCCCTTTTTCTGTACTCCACTTCCATCTTTTTGCAGCTATCTTGCCTCTTTCTGTACCTCTCTTGCCTGTTTCTTTATTTCTTTTGACTCTTCTGGCAACTCCTTTGCTTCTTGCTACACTTCTCTTGCTTTTTTACTGTACCTCTCTTTCTTCTTTCTGCACCCCTTTTGACGATTTCCTCACTCTTTTTCCCTCTATCTGCACCTCACTTACCTCTTTCTGCACCTGTGTTGCTTCTTTCTGGACCCCTCATGCCTCTTTCTGTACCTCCCTTGTCACTTTCTGCAATTCTCTTGCTTCTTTCTGTGCCTTTCCTTCTCTTTCTTCACATCTCTTGCTTCTTTCAGCAGCTCCCTTCATTTTTCCTTTACCCTTCTTGCCTTTCTTCATCTCTGTTGCTTCTTTCTGTACTTCTCTTGCTTCTGTTGCCTGTTTATGCACCACTCTTTCCACTTTCTTGCCTCTATCAGCACATCATTTGCCTCCTTCAGCACTTTGCGTACCTCTTTCTGTACTTTTCTTTCCTGTTTGTGTACCTCTCTTGCCTCTTTCTACACCTCTCTTGCCTCTTTCTGCACCTAAATTGCTTCTTTCCACACCTCTCCTGCCCCTTTATGCACCCCTCTTCCTTCTTTCAGCAACCCTCTTGCCGCCTTCTGCACTTCTTTTCTCTTTCTGCACCCCTTTTGCCTCTACAATCACCTCTGTTGTTTCTTTCTGCACTTATCTTGCCTCTTTCTCTATCACTCTTGCCTGTTTCTGCAACTCTATTGCCTCTTTCTCTACCTTTGTTGCCTCTTTCTGTACCTCACAAATTTCTTTCTGAAACCTTCTTGTCTGTTTCTGCACCCCTCTTTCCTTTCTGTGTACCTCACTTGCCTCTTTCTGCACCCTGTTCCCTCTTTCTGATCTTGTCATCCCTCTTTCTGCACTTTTATTATCTCTTTGTGTACAGATCTTACCTCTGTTGGTTTTTCTGCACTTCTCTTGCTTCTTTTTTCACCCTTTTTGCATTTTTCTGCACCCCTAATGCCTCATTCTGAACCCGTCTTCCCTCATTCTGCACCTCTCATGCCTGTTTCTGCACCAATATTGACACTTTTATACATATGTTAGCTCTTTCAATACCTCACTTTCCTCTTTCTGCATCACCATTGCACATTTCTGTTCCCCTTTCCCCCTTTCTACACCTCCCTTGCCTCTTTTTGTACCCTTGTTCCCTTTTTCTGCACCTCTGTTGCCCCTTTCTATAGATATTTTCCTCTTTCTGCACATCTGTTGCTTCTATATGCACTTATCTTGCCTCTTTCTGAAATTCCCTGTCCTGTTTCTGTACCTCTCTTGCTTCTTTCTGCATATCTGTTGCCTCTTCCTGTACCTCACTTGCTTGTTTCTGCATTCCTCCTGCATCTTTCTGCACCCCTCGCATCTCTTTCTGCACCTCTGTTGCCTCTTTCTGCACATGTATTACTTCTATAAGCACCTCTTGTGCTTCTTTGTGCATTTTTTACATGTTTCTGAAATCTCCTTTGCCTCTTTCCGTACCTCTGTTTCCTCTTTCGGCACCTCTTTTGCTTCTTTCTGCACATCACCTACCTTTTTCTGCAACACTCCTTCCTTTTCCTGCACCCCTCTTCCCTCTTTCTGTACCTCTCTTGCCGCTTTCTCAAACCCTGTTCCCTCTTTCTGCACCTCACTTGCATGTATCTGAACCTCTCTTTCCTCCTTCTTTAGTTCTCTCGCTTCTTTCTGCATTTCTGTTGCTTCTTTCCATACTTATCTCTATTTATGTACCTCTTTTCCTCTTTCAGTACCTCTGAGGTTCTTTTTTTACTCTCCTTGCTTCTTTCTGCACTTTTCTTGCTTCATTCTGCATCCCTCTTGCCTCTTTCCGCACTCCTCTTACATCTTTATGCACCTCTCTTGCTGCTTTCCACACCTTTTGTGCCTCTATCTGCATTCATCATACCTCTTTATGCAACTCTGTTGCTTCTTTCTGTGTTTCTCATTCCTTTTTATTCACCTCACTTGCCACTTTCTTCACACGTCTTACTCTTTATCTGCCTCCCTACCTCTTCCTGCACCTCTCTTTCCTATTTCTATAACTCACTTGCCTCTTTCTGGACCTCTCTTGTCTCCCTCTTTCTGTACCTCTCTTACCTCTTTTTCCACTTCACTTGCTTCTTTCTGAATTTCTATTGTTTCTTTATGTGCCTTTTTTCCTCTTTCTATACCTTTCTTACCCTTTCTGCAATTTTCTTGCTTCTTTCTACACTTCTCTTGCCTCGTTCTGCATTTCTCTTGCTTTTTTCTACATCCCTCTTGCCTCTTTCTGCACATCTGTGGTTCTTTGGGTACTTCTTTTCCCCGTTTCTGCAGCCCTCTTGCCTATTTATGCACCTCTGTAACCTTTTTCTGTACCTCAATTGCTTCTTTCAGCACCTCTCTTGCCCCTTTACGCACCCCTCTTCCTTCTTTCTGCAACCCTCTTGCCTCTTTCTGCACTTCTCTTTTCTCTTTCTGCACCACTCCTATGTCTTTAATCACCTCAGTTGTTTTATTCTGCACTTATATTGCCTCTTTCTGCATCTTTCTTGCCTGTTTCTGCAACTCTCTTGCCTGTTTCTGCACCCCACTTTCCTTTTTGTGTACCTCACTTGCTTCTTTCTGCACCCATGTTCCCTCTTTCTGCTCTTATCATCCCCCTTTCTGTACCTTTATTGTCTCTTTGTGTACTTCTCTTACCTCTTTCTTTATTATTCTCTTTCTGTACCTCTGTTGGTTTTATCTGCACTTTTTTCTGCTTCTTTCTGCACCTCTATTGCCTCTTTTTGCAGATCTTTTCCTCTTTCTGCACATCTTTTCCTCTTTCTGCACATCTGTTGCTACTATATGCCACTTTCTGAAATTCAATGTCCTGTTTTTGTACCTCTCTTGCCTCTTTCTGCATTTCTGTTGCCTCTTCCTGCACCTCACTTGCTTGTTTCTGCTCTCCTCTTGCATCTTTCTGCGGCCCTCTCATCTCTTTCTGTACCTCTGTTGCCTCTTTCTGCACATGTATTGCCTCCATGAGCACCTCTTGTGCCTCTTTGTGCACTTCTTGTACCTGTTTCTGCAACTCTTGCCTCTTTCTGTACCTCTGTTGCCACTTTCAGCACCTCTCTTGCTTCTTTCTGCACATCACCTACCTTTTTCTGCAACGCTCTTCCCTTTTCCTGCACCCCTCTTCCCCCTTTCTGCACCTCTCTTGCCTCTTTCTTCAACCCTGTCCCATCTTTCTGCACCTCACTTGCATGTATCTGAACCTCTGTTACCACTTTCTGTAGGTCTCTTGCCTCTTTCTGCACTTCTGTTGCTTCTTACTATACGTATCTCTCTTTCTGCACCTCTTTTCCTCTTTTAGCACCTCTGAGGTTCTTTTTCCTCTTTCTTTGCTTCTTTCTGCAGTTTTCTTGCTTCATTCTGCATCCCACTTTCCTCTTTCCAGACTCCTCTTCCCTCTTTCTTTCTGCACACCTCTTACATCTTTCTGCACCAATCTTGATGCTTTCCTCACCTCTTTTACCTCTACCTGCATTTATTTATGCAACTCTATTGCTTCTTCCTGTGTTTCTCTTTCCTTTTTCATTACCTCTCTTGCCACTTACTTCAAACTTCTTACTCTTTATCTGCCTTTATACCTCTTCCTGCACCTAGCTTTTCTTCTTTCTATACCTCTCTTGCCTCTTTCTATACCTCTCTTGTCACCCTCTTTCTGCACCGCTCTTACCTCTTTTTCCACTTCACTTGCTCCTTTCTGTACTTCTATTGCTTCTTTATGTGCCTTTCTTCCTCTTTCTGCACCTTTCTTCCCTTTTCTGCAATTGTCTTGCTTCTTTCCATACTTCGCTCGACTCCTTCTGGATCTCCCATGCTTCTTTCTGTAACTCTCTTGCCTCTTTCTGAAATTCCCTGGCCACTTTCTGCAACTCTGTTGCTTCTTTCTGTATTTCTGTTGACTCTTTCTACTCTTCACTTGCCTCTTTCTGTACTTCACATGCTTCTTTCTGCAACATTCTTCCGCTTTCTGCATCTTTCTTCCTCTTTCATCAGTTCTCTTGCTTCTTTCTGCGTTTTAATTGCCTCTTCCTCAACCTCTCTTTTAATTCTTTTGGCACTTCTCTTTCCTCTTGCTGCATCTTTCTTCTTCTTTCCGCAGTTCTCTTGCTTCTTTTTGAAATTCTCTTGCCTTCTTCTGCTACTCTCTTTTGCTTATTTCTGCACATCTTTTTCCTCATTCTGTACATTATTTATCACATTCTGTACTTCTATTGCTTCTTTCAGCACCACTCTTGCCTCTTTCAGCAACGCTGTTGCTTCTTCTTACACTTCTCTTGTCTCTTGCTGTACCTCTCTAGCCTCTCTCTTTCTGCACCTCTCTTTACACACCTCGCTTGAATCTTTCTGCACTTCTCTTTCTTCTTTCTGCACTTCTCTTGCTTCTTTCTTTGCATTCTTTCCTATTTCCCATACTTTTTTCTCTTTCTGCAGTTCTCTTGCTTCTTTTTGGACTTCACCTACCTCCTTTTACACCTCTGTTGCTTCTTTCTACACTTCTCTTTCCTCTTTATGCACCTTTCTTGCCTCTTTCTGCAACTCTCTAGCCTCTTTCTACAGATATCTTGTATCTTTCTGTACTTCTCATGCATCTTTGTGCACCTTTCTTCTTTTATATGTGCCTCTCTTGCTTTCTTCTGCACCTCTCATACCTCTTTCTGCACCTTTCTTCTTCTTTCTGCAGTTCTCTTGCTTCTTTCTGTATCTCTCATGACTCTTTCTGCAAAGCTGTTGCTTTTTCCTGCACTCCTCTTTCTTCTACCAGCACATATTTGCCCTCGTATCTCTTTCTGCACTTGTCTTTTCCGCTTCCAGTGCCTCCTTTGTTTCTTTGTGTATTTTTGTTGCCTCTTTCTGCAGCCCTCTTGCCTCTTACTACACCCCTGTTGGTTCTTTCTGCTCTTCTCTTAATTCATTGTGTACCTCCGTTGCTTCTGTCTGCACTTCTCCTGCCGCTTTCTACACTTCCCTTTCTTATACTTGCACATCACCAGCTTCTTTCTGCACCCTCTTATCTGTTTCTGCACTCATCATCATTCTTTCTGTACCTCTCTTGTCTCTTTGTCCACATCTTTCTGTACTTCTGTTGCCTCTTTCTTCACCTCTCTTGCTTCTTTCTGCAATTCTCTTGCTTCTTTCTGTACCTCTCTTGCTCCTTTCTGTGCCCCTTTTGCCTGTCTTCTCTCCTCTTCCCTCTTTATGCACATATCTTGCCTCTTTCTGCACCTCTCTTGCCTGTTTCTGCACTTCTCTTGTCTCTTCAGCCAACTCTTTTGCTTCTTGCTGCACTTCTCTTGCTTTATTCTGCACCTCTCTTTCTCCTTTATGCACCTTTTTGACTATTCCCTCACTCCTTTTCCCTCTTTCTGAACCTTAATTGCCTCTTTCTACACCTCTCTTTCTTCTTTCTGCAACCCTTTTGACTATTTCCTCACTACTTTTCCCTCTTTCTGAACCTCATTTGCTTCGTTCTGAACTTCTCTTGCTTCTTTCTGCACCTCTATTGCTTCTTTCTACAATCCCTCTTGCTTCCCTCTTTAACCATTTTTCTTCTTTCTGCACCCCTCTTCCCTCTTTTTGCAACTCTATTGCCTCTTTCTATACCTCGTTTGTCTCTTTATGAAATTCCCTTGCCACTTTCATTAACTCTGTTGCTTCTTTCTGAACTTGTCTTGCCTCTTTCTGTACTTCAAATGCTTCTATCTGCAACATTCTTCCCCTTTCTGCATCTTTCTTCCTCTTTCTGCAGTTCTCTTGCTACTTTGCACTTCTATTGCCTCTTCCTGCACCTCTCTTGTGCTTCTTTCTGCACTTCTCTTTCCTCATTCTGTACCTTTCTTCCTCTTTCTGCTCTTCTCCTGCCTCCTTTTGCTACTCTCTTATGATTATTTCTGCACTTCTCATTCCTCATTCTGTCCCTTACTTACCTCTTTTTGCACAGCTCCTGCTTCTTTCTGCAACTCTCTTCCCTATGTCTGTACCTCTGTTGGTTCTTTCTGCCCTCTTTTGCTACTTTTTGCACCTCTCGAGCTTCTTTCTGTACAACGCTTGCCTCTCTCTGCTATGCTGTTGCTTCTTTTTACACTTCTCATGCCTATTCCTGCACTTCTCTTACCTCTTTCTGTACATTTCATCCTCTTTCTGTGCCTTTCTACCTCTTTCTGCACCTTTCTTGCCTCTTTCTGCATGTTTCTTTTCTCTTCCTGTACCTCTCTTGCTTCCTTTGTTCTGCACCTCTTTACGCACCTCACTTGCCTCTGCACTTCTCTTTTGTCTTTCTGCTCATCTTGTGCTTCTTTCTGAGCCTTCCTTTCTGTTTCTGCACCTTTCTTCCTCTTTATGCAGTTTCCTTGCTTCTTTCTGAACTTCTCTTGCCTCCTTTTGCAACTCTCTTGCTTCTTTCTGCACTTCTCTATCCTCGTTATGCACCTATCTTGCCTTGTTGTCTACCTCTCTTGCCTCTTGCTGTACTTATGTTGCTTCTTTCTGTACCTCTCTTACCTCTTCTGGCAACTATTTTGCTTCTTGCTGCACTTCTCTTGCTCCTTTCTGCACGCCTTTTGCCTATTTCCTCACTCCTTTCAATCTTTCAGCATCTCTCTGGTCTTTTTCTGCAATTTTCTTGCTTCTTTTTGTGTATTTCTTCCTCTTTCGTCACGTCTCTTTTATCACCACACTTGCATCTTTATGCACCTCTCTCGCCTCTTTATGCAACCCTCTTCCTTCTTTCTGCAACCTTCTTGCCTCTTTCTGCACACCTGTTCCCTCTTTCTGTACCTCACTAGCCTATTTCTGCACCTCTCTTGCATTTTCTGCAATTATTTTGACTCTTTCTGCACCTCTGTTGCTTGCTTTGGCACTTATCTTCTCTCTTTTTGCACCTCTCTCGCCTCGTTAATCACCTCTGCTCCTCACGTGCCTCTTTCTGCCCTTCTTATGCTTCTTTCTGCACCATTCTTCCTATTTCTGCACCTCTCTTGCCTCTTGATGCACCCCTGTTCCCTCTTTCTGTACATCTTGTGCCTGTTTTAGCACCTCTCTTGCCTCTTTCTGTAGTTCTCTTGCCTCTTTCAGACCCTGTGTTGCTTCTTTCTGCACTACTCTTCCCTCTTTCTACACCACGCTAGCCTCTTTCTGCACATATGTGGTTCTTTCTGCCCTTCTCTTGCTTCATTCTGACACACTCGAAAGCCAAGCTCTAGTCAGTGGAGCAGAGATGGATATGTTCCTTCTTAGCTAACATATATTTTACCAATTAGGAGGTTAGGGTGAATACAATGTTCCCTCTGTTCCTGTATCCCTTTGAAATCCATATTGGGATTCCACTAAAACATTATTATCCACTTCATATGTCTCCAGCCTCTCTAATACAATTCTTCCCATTATCTTTACCAGTATCTACTATGGTTAGCTTCAGCTTGCCTATTGGCTTGCCATTTGCAGACTCCTAAGTCACTCCATTATTCCTTCTCCTCATGGGTCACGGCATGCATGTGTTGTGCCTCTTCCCGACTTTAGCCCTCCCATGAGTGCAGTGACCAACTACTGCCAAAGATACGCAGCCGTCATTTTAACCCATTGTATGAGGATTCTTTTTTTTATGGGTGACGGATCGCTGACAATGTGGCTTCCATGCCAGGCGCTTGCATGTCCGGCAGAGCCTTGGACCCTGCACATCCTCATTGGGAATGCAGTGCGTCTTGAAGTAGCAGAGCACTTCACGCTGCAGCCCCAGAGGAATGTTCACATAAGTTAGCATGATCCAACCATGATTCAGAAACCCTCGCTCACTCACTCAAGGCAGGATCCGCCACTTGGATAATTTAGTCAAGTTTTTCATGCTTCTCGCATGTGTAAAGAGTGCGCTGAATTGCTCATGAAACGTATTTTAACAGAATAAGCGGTGTGCTGAGCCACTTAAATATGAAACTACATTTCCTATGATGCAGCTCAAACGGCATCAGAAACGCACCTCTCCTAATTGGCCTCGCACACTCCGTAACTGAGCACAGAGTTTGCAGCAACAGAGACCATGGCATGAAACCGCTCTTCTCTTTCCACTTTAACTAGACAATACGGTTTCCTCTAATGGAAATAGAGGCCGTTATTTTTACAACATTAACACCGAGGCAAAGTAATAGGTGTTTATTTGCCCTCTGTGGAGAGCATATGCTGGTGCTCATACTTGCCTACTGTGCTGCAAAGATGCTTTTGCCTAGAACAAGAAAGACCCTCTTTGAGCTAACAGCCAAAACTCACACCGTTATAATGGATTTGTCAGAATGTTTTATTATATGTCATGTTCCTCTTCATGAATGGCTGCGAAATGCAGCACTTCTGGCAGAAGCCAGTGGGGAGAAATGAGAAACTGGCAGAAGAGCACTGCTTCTTTCCAACAAGGTCCTCATTCACCCAAGATAAAAGACACTTGACCAGGTAACTCCCCTTCCTTTAAAAAAGGAAGTCAGCTTTCCTTTTGTAAAAAAAAAAAAAACAACTCTCCTAGGCGCACAAACTCCCCTTCACTTTTTCACTTTAAGACGCTGGTTTGTGAACAGTACATCTTGGCTGTGTACCACCCAGCGAGCATCACCTGGGTAATGTTTACTTTCCAGACAAGAGGCTATGTCAATGACTTTTGAATAACAAACTTTAAACTAACCACAAGCACGTTGTCTTGTGAATGAACACCTTACAATAACCTCCCTTTCAACTAGCGATATTGTACAGAAAAGTATACCCAAACGAGCAGTCACGAACCCCGATCCATTCATTTTTCAGGCACATAGTATGTACACATCTCCTAAATGTCACTTTTCATTTACATAGAACTGTCTCCTCCAGCCATGGTGTTAGTCCACTACTTGTGTTTATGTGCATCCCGTTTTAATCTCCTATGTGATAAAACAGGCCTGGTTACATTTAAGCTGCTCCTGTAAATGGTGCAATACAAGAGGATACTTCAATGTGTTGCTGGTGTGCATAAGTAAATGAAGTCATTTTAGATGAATCCCAAAGAGAAGCACATGTATATATCTTTTAAGTATGCAGCCAGTATTTTCTGGGCATTTAAACAGTGATAATGCAGTGTTTGCGGTGAGTCTGATTTTTGTTTGTTCCTGTTTGGTGAGCTCATTTAATCCATTCTTTTTCTTTGTTTTTGTTTTGTTTACAGGCGAATGGCAGGAAGTTTAAGCGTATTGTATCCTCAACCGCTGATGCTTTTCACGCCAGGGATAATTCATTGATTCTCTTGTATTTTCTCACAAAAATGGCATATTTAGGGTTTGGAAAGCTACTCGGAGAAGTATTGACTTGCCACTTGTATTGCGGACGTGCGATTTAACATGTCACAGTAAAAAGGATACTACTTGCTACAAAAAATAATTACATATTTATCAGGTGATTCCATAATTATTGAAATTGCATCTATTGAAAATTGTGCTTACATAGTGCTTACTAGCCCTAATAAGGTGTTGAAGAGCTCTGCAGAGAGGAGCACATTACTCCATATTCCCGGGATCTTTTTCTTAGTAGGATCAGTGGCATTGGAGTACTCTCCAGTATCTTCTGCATTTACTCTGATTTAAAAAAGTGAAGGTGTGGGATGTTACAGGGAGTTGAGGACATGTGCGGCTGTAAGAGGGATACATCCATTAGAAACTATGGATATCTGGAAAGCGTGGTTAGGAGTCCTAGAGTGAATGAAAAGGAATTGGTGGACTTTTTTAATTTTATTATTTGATTTAATGTAATATGCATTTATAAAATATAGACATGCATATAGACATATGCACATGTCTTAATATATTCCTGAATGCTGCCTTTGGTGGAACACTGCCTTGCTGACTGCTAGAGCTACCATCTGTGCTACATATTGATTAAACAAGAAATGCTGAGTTCAAGTTTTCAGAAATTATGAAGCTCCATTATGTTCTTTTCAGTATGATATAAACCCATTCAAGGCTGCTTAATATGCAGCGTGTAACACACAAAATACACTCCTTATCATGCCACATAATTCCTCTCAACATATTTACACTCAATGCCACACAGTTCCACGCCACAAAATTCAACTCTATACATTTCTATTCATGAAAATATAATTCCACAGCAAACCATATAATTTCACTCTGCAACACAATTCCACTACATACTACATACATCTAATCCACACCACAACATTCTGCATCATGCCGCGAAATTCAATACAACACCACATAATTCTAACACATTATATTCCATTCCACAACACACAATACCACTCCACACTATTACCCCATATGACAAATAATACCACTCCACATAATTGCAAGTACACTCAAAACCACATAACTACTATCCACATTTTTCCTCTCCATGCCATGACACATAATTACACTTCACATAATTTCACACCACGCAATTCCAAACCACTCAATTCCAATCCAAATTACATTATTCCACTCTACACCACATATATCCACTCCACAACACATGGCTATAAGACATTGTCATTGACAACGCCAATAGCTCTCAGATTGCCGAGATCTTTTGGCTTTGCCAATGCTTGTTTAACATTGGGAAACTTATGCTGTCCATCCACATGCAAGGAACACATCCTTGGGCAGCAGCATAACAGTGTGGTAAAATCGATTACCTATACTTAATTTGCTATCAATAATCAATAAGAATAACTCAGAAAAATAAGAGGCAAAATCCGGGATATTGAGGTAAACTCAAAAGGGTTTTATTCCTGTAAAAGGAATTGGGTTATTGGCTCGAGCCAAGGTGGCATAACCATTCCATCACCACACAGGTTCAGGAAGGGGCAGACAGACAACATATTGTTTACAGAGGTACATATATATAGTCAATGCATTACAATGTATGAGCATACAGTAGGCGTAACAGCTGGAAAAGAAGAGATAAAACATGGAAACGTCATCAAAAAGGCGGTACAATGGGCGTGCATGAAGGCGTACACTAGAAACGTCACTTGTCATGAGGTCACAAGTAGGTGGATCCATAGGAGAATCCTGCAATGTCAGCAGAAATACATGGCAGAGATGCGCGCGCAGCAGCTTGACGTGGATCTGACGTATAACCAGAAGGTGAAAGGACTTGACATTTAGCACTACAAGTGTAGACATAAGTGTAGACATAAGTCTGGGATGTCAGATCAACCTAATCCCAAATTGTATCTGGTATCGTATGTTTAAGGAACAGTAGTGTCTGGAAGGGAAAAGGTCTCTCGGGCGGAGACTACTCTATACTGTCTGCATGTATGCGTCTACGTGTTGGTATGCGGGGTGAGGGGGCATGGGCCTACCATGGCAACGGAGTCTATGAATTACTTGCACGGAGACAGAAGAACCGGGCCTCTCTGCTCCTGCAGCTGGGAGGATGTTTACTTGAGCTACGAGACAGGAATGTGTTTTCGAGGAGTGGAGCAGATAATTCGAAGGTTGAATACAGTCTTGGCAGGCAGAGGTTAGGCTATGCGCCGGAGCCGCGCAAGGAGTAAGGTGGGGGCCACTGGTACAGAGGTAGCCTGGACTGAGGCCCTCGGAGTCAGAAAGCAGGAGAGACCTCGTAAAAAAGGCTCAATGGCATATTCTGGGCCTACTTCACCAGAGCTGAAAAACGTGTAAAGTGTACCACAAAAAGACGGTGGCACGACATATATATGAACTAAATATTCAATCCGTTCATGGCGGATCTGAAAGAGGACAAGTTAAAGATGGACGCAAATGTATTTGCGTCTTCGTAACTGGCACAGGAGGGAAATAACATGCACTGCAAGCTAGTACATGGAGACGGTGGGGTACTCGCTGGGGAACACTACTCGATCAAAAATTATATTTATATATGTGCACGCTTGAATATAGGATAATAGATATGCAGAAGAATACCAGCAATGATAATCAGCAAACATAGAAAAAACATAACAAGTAATGTCACTATACAGCGACTACGAAGTGATTTGCAATACGCCTTTTTCTTATGTTGTCTTTGTCTATCTGTCTCTCTATCTTGATCTAGGGGATACATGTCAGAAACTAATTTAACCGATTCACCTAGGGGAGGACTTAAACAATTAAACTGTCTGACTTGCTAGATCGTAACTTTTGTCTGTAAAGTTCTGAAGCAGTTTTCTCAACCAAAGGGAGTTTCGTGTCAGTTTGTGGAGGAGGGCAGGGCTTAGTGTCCAAGTCCGAAGGAAGTCCAAAGTATTTTTTAATATGGCTGGAATGCAGCCATCCCTTCCTGCCCTCTATCTTAACCGCGGTCCTCGTTGTCAGCAAAACCAACTTCGGCGACTGCCAGCGGGGCTCCAGCGGGCTCTTCCGATCAAAATTCCGAACATAGACGTAATCGCCAGGAACCACCTCATGGGGCTTCGTCTCGGTGTTGTCGGGAAAGGCTGCAGCTACCTGTGAACGACAAGATTGTAGTGCAGACATCAAGGAGGCAAGGTAATCTGTCAGCATAAGACAATCAACATCAGTTATTTTTCGTGGAATGGGCGTCCCCCACATATTCGGTGGCCTACCAAAGACCACTTCATACGGGGATAGTCCAGAACGGGAATGGGCCACCATCCTCATATAGAAGAGGGCGACCGGCAAGGCAACTATCCAGTCTATACCTTTATCTCTACAGATCTTGGAAAGTCGGATTTTCAGTGTTTGATTATGACGCTCCACGAGACCTGCTGCCTCGGGATGCCGGACACAATGGAACTTCCACTGGTAACCTAACAGAAGTGTAATATGTTTCACAAGTTCGGATGAGAATGGCTGACCATTATCTGAGTACACGATACGGGGCAAACCATACCGCGGGAAGTATTCACGAACCAACTGCTTGGCAGTGGTCGGAGCAGTGTAATCGGGAACTGGGTATGCCTCTACCCATCGGGAAAGAGCACACACGACTACGAGAACATACTTGAATCCTCGACACCGTTCCATCTGGATATAATCCATCTGGAGGACTTCAAAAGGGTGATCGGGAGGCTGGAATCCACCTTGTTCTACGGGGATGCTTTTACCTGGATTGAACTGACCACAAATCATGCAAGTACGCACTTTCTGTTTGGCTGCTGCCCGTAAGTTTTTATTGGACCATATGTGTTGAATACTGTCTAGCATTGCTTTCTCTCCAAGGTGTGCGGGACTATGTATTGTATTTATGATGACTTGTACCATAGAATCGGGGAGAAACCATGTAGATTTTCCCTTCGTCATCCATCCCTGGTCTGTTTGGACCCCTCCTAGTCTAGTCCATTCCTTGATTTCATCTGGTGTTGCATGTGACTGTATGTCGATCACATCATGTGCGGGATCCCTAACTGTCATGCAGTGTGCTGGTACCCCTATTTGTGTCTGATCAGTTACATGAGTTCGGTTTTGAGCAGTTTGCTTTGCTGTTCGGTCTGCCAGGTCGTTACCCTGGGAAATGACATCAGTAACCTTAGTATGTGCCTTGCATTTCATAATAGAGATTGCAGTAGGTAGATGTATTGCATCTAACAGAGCTTGAATGAGGGGACCATGCTGGATGTTGGCACCGTGAGAAGTTAAGTAACCTCTTTCTCGCCAGAGGACTCCAAAGTCGTGAACGACTCCGAATGCATAACGTGAATCAGTATATATGTTAACTCTCTTATTCCTAGCTTGTATACATGCTTGTGTCAGAGCAATAAGCTCTGCTGCTTGGGCTGACAAAGTGTCAATACAGTTTGTTTCAATGACTTCCGTGTCTGTCGTGACGGCGTAGGCTGCCACTAATTCACCTGTCTTTGTTCTCATACATGAACCATCCACATAAAGTGTCAGGTCTGGATCTGGTAACGGAACATCTGTTAAGTCTTGTCTGGGCTTTGTTGTGATAGTGATAATTTCGATGCAATCATGTGCCAATGGATCTACTCCATTTAGTGGCAATAACGTGGCAGGATTCAATGTGTTGCAGCGTCTGATTTCGATGTGTGGCTGAAACAATGTCAATTCATAACCTGTCAATCTTGCTATGGTCAGGTGTTGGGTTTGAGTTCGATTCAAAAGGACTTCTACAGAATGTGGAACCTGTACTGTCAATGGATGTCCTAACACAATAGAATCACTCTGTCTGATTGCTAAAGCTGTGGCTGCAACTGATTTCAAACATGCTGGAAGGGCTTGTGCGACTGGGTCTAATGTACTGGAAAAATAAGCACAAGGCTTGTGTGAACCTGCTTGTTCCTGGGTAAGGACTGACAATGCAGTACCTTCACGTTCTGTAACAAAAAGTGTAAAAGGCTTACTGTAACATGGTGTTGCTAAAACAGGTGCTTGACATAAGGCTTTCTTTAAGTCCTCAAAAGCTTGTGTATGTTCCTGAGTCCAAGGGAGGACAGACGAAGTCGCTGCCTCCTGTGTTGTTAACTGAATGAGTGGCTTTGCTAGAAATGCATATTGGGGAATCCATTGTCTACAGTATGAGGTGAGGCCTATAAAGGCCCGTACCTCCTTTTGTGTTCTGGGCGGTGACATGTTAACAATTAACTGAATGCGATCAGGTGTGAGCTGTCTCCCCACTTTGGACAGCAAGTGACCCAGGTACACAACTTGCTGAACACAGAATTGCAGCTTCGAAGGAGACACCTTGTGTCCCTTGTCAGCCAGGAAGTTCAAAACAATCAGAGATGCATTTTCGCATTCGG
The DNA here is from genome assembly GCF_964263255.1 of Lissotriton vulgaris. NCBI lineage: Eukaryota > Metazoa > Chordata > Amphibia > Caudata > Salamandridae > Lissotriton > Lissotriton vulgaris. Next base: position 138,958,418 of record NC_141689.1, read on the forward strand.
GTTCGCTTCGAGCGGTGATCAGCAGATCATCGACATACTGAAGCAGAGCAGTGTGAACTGGCATGTGGATACTGTCTAGTTGTTTTTTCAAAGCCTGACTATAGATGCTGGGGCTTTCTGTGAATCCTTGAGGTGCACGGGCAAATTTAAAAGATCGTCCATCTAAACTGAATCCGAACAAATATTGGCTCTCCGGATCAATGGGGACACTGAAGAAAGCATTCTTGAGATCGATTACGGTAAAGAACGCTGCTTCGGAATCAATGGCTGTCAGTAACGAAGAGATATCTGGGACCACAGGGTACTGTGGTACAATGCATTTGTTCAATTCGCGCAAATCAATAACCAATCGATAAACAGGTGGGGAATTTTGGTCAGTACGTTTGAGAACAGGAATGATAGGAGAATTACACACATTAGAGTCGGTTTCCACAACCACTCCTTGTGCGATTAGCTCGTCAATCATTCTCAGTAAAGCCACTACAGCATCTGGGGGTAACTTGTATTGTCGAATTCGTGGTAACACCACTCCTGCTTTAAGTGTGACTCGATACGGGGTAATGTGCATGCAACCTACATCAGTGGGGCCCTGCGCCCACAGGTGGGCAGGGACGTTCTGTAGTCGGGGATCCATATCTCTCAATACATAATGGCCTTTGAAATCTCGCAAAAATAATCGTACTCCCTCGGGAGAACAACAAATAATGGCTCCTAGAGCTTTCAGTGTTTTTATGCCTAATAGATTTTCTGGACAAGATTTCGTGAGCAATAAGTCTGTAGTCCGTGTCAGAGGACCTACTGCAAGAGGGAGGGGTTGTGATACTTCATTGATAATTGGTTTTCCTGAAAATCCGAGGGACACGTTCTGTGAGCCTGAGAGGGGTGCCCCTGGTACTTCATTGTGACTTATCGTGGTTCTGCTTGCCCCTGTGTCAATGAGAAACTTTCTGTCTTTCCCTAAAACTTGACTATGTACATAAGGACCATTCTGATCTACAGGAACTTCAATAAGAGGCAAGCGGAATTCACTCTCTAGGCTGTTTCATGTGTATCGTTGGTAATCAGGGTAATCGTTCTGTGCATACTGATACATTTGCTGTGTCGTGGTTTGTGTCGCAGTAATGGGCTGTTGCTGAGGTATCGCTACTGTCTGTGAAGGAGCTGGCATGGGTGCGATCTGCTGTGTGTTCTGGGGTACTTGTTGAGAAGTCTGATCTTGTCTAGGAGGACGTGGTCTCTCTTTAGTCTTGCCCGTGGCAATATTATGCTTCAAAACGGCACATTCATTTATATAATGACCTGGCTGCTTGCAATAATTACATACACCCTTTACGGGAGCTGACGAATTACTAGATTGGTTCGCACCCTTCTTCTGACCATCAGCAGGAACTGACTGAGCAACTAACATTTTCATTTTTGTATCTTTCATACGTCTCTGTTCATGTTCTTGTTCTTCTCTAACTCTATTCTGGTGATACTGTAACATTTGTAACATTTGCGAAGGGTTATTAACTTGCCAAGTGCTTTCTACTTTCAGTACTCTATTCTTGACCTGGGGTAAGGAATTCTCGACTAATTTCGTTACAAAAAGATGTGGATATGACTCGCTACTTGCTTTCAGACCACTGTTAATACCAAAACATTTCTCAAATCGTGTATAAAAATCACTAGTGTCTTCATCAGGTTTCTGTTTACATGCTGAAATTGCCCCCCAATCTTCCTTTTTCGTACTCAATAAACGTGGCAACACTTGTACTAACAAACCTGGTAACATTTTTACTTTATCTCCAAGCCCTAGGCCTGGCACTCGGGTATTCTCTTCATCTTGTAATGCAACCCAATCAATCTTTGCATCACCCACCTCCCACTCTTTTTCTTTGAGTTTCTCATATATGCCTGGAGGCAGTAATACTTTCAGTATTTTCATGAGGTCGGGATAAGTGTAATCGCCCATTAATAACATATCCTTTATTTCGCGGTGAAAACCTGCAGGGTCTTTATCGTGACTGGGTACTAATTTCTTCATTTCCAATAATTCCATTTTAGTTACAGGAGTATACACAAACACGCGTCTGAGCGTGTGGTCTGCGTTCTGTACGGGGTGCACTTCTCGCAACGGATTCTGTCTATCCATGTAATACATGGTCTTTCGTTCCATAACAGGTGCTGCGTTAATCTGTGGACATAAGAATGTATCATACTTGTGGCGGTGTTCTAGAATTACCTTAATCAGGTCAGTACTTAGACCTTTCCATCTGTTCGTGACCAGTTCTATTAGTATATCGCGCAGGGGACCTGGATCAGAATGTTGGCTTTTATATAACAAAAGCAGATGCTGTATCATGTACATACCAGCTAAACGCTGCTCACTCGGTGTCAAGTTCAGGAACGTATGTGCTAACGCATCATCACCATATTTCTCAGAACTATCAGCCCATTGCACGGCTGACCTGGCTAATTCTTGTTCATCCATAGAATCAAGTACATGATACCCCATGCGCTCTTGAAGTACTCGGTCGGTGGCTTGGAATAGGTGTTCGGGTGTTTTAGGATTACACATGGCTTCCTGATATATTCTTTTACATTCTGGGCGCACTGGGCGCATCGAATTATTAAACGGTCTTCCTTTACCTACATACGCTACCATTTCTCTGACTGGCGACTGGGCTTGTGCTAGTGTCTCTGGTTCTTCCTCTGCCTCCTCCTCTGTGGATTCATGTTTGTCGGAATCTACTTCCGGTACGGGCTGTCTTTTCTCGTGCATCTTAATTATCGCAGTTCTGATTCTTCGGTACATGTTATCTATACAGGCTTCTTTGTCATGCTGTCCATCGGATATATGTCGGCCCCATCTGTGGAGCGCTTTCAAAGATTCCAGGTCCGTACCCGGCCTATCTGCTTCTCGAATAAAACAGTTTATAAGAAACCGTAATAACTTGGCTTTAGTATCCACTTTCTGATGGGCCATGGCCTCCTTAATGCTTTCAGGCCCTACTCCTGTCTGCACAAACTTATATATTCGGTCTAAGTGATCTGTCATTTCAGGCAATGACATCAGGAAATTCGTGACTCGTCGTAAACGTACTGATGCAAGTAACATGTCCACGTCATTCTTTTTACCGGGTACAGGATCATATCTACAATCTGCAAGGCGATCTCCATAAAATGTAATATCTGTTCTAGGTGTACGCTGTTGCGCTATTTCTCTAAGACTCAGGCGATGATTTGGTGGCGGAGTCTGGTAACCTGCCCCTCCGGACGCGCCTCCTGAGGCACCGGCTCCGAAAGGGTTAGTCAGATCTGTATCACGGGGAGTAGGAGGAGGTAGATCAGGAGGAGGATTCCGGGGAGGAGTAGCTTGTCGGGGAGGAAGAGCATAAGGGTTCTGACCGTTAGGCACAGGCCCTGGCGCAGGCAAGGGCGCAGGCAATGGGGTATTAACATAGGTGGGAGGAACATCATCTAAGTAGGAAGAAAGGAAAACGTCCTTTGCTGTCCTCGGGTGTGTTTTAGTCGGGAGCAATGGGGGTGGTAGGTCCTTCGGTGTTTCTGGAGAGGCCTTAGGCAAGCCTTTTGATAGGATGGGGAACATGCCATTCATAAGCGTATTACGCTGTCTGTCTACTTGTTCTAATTTTACTCTGATACCTTCCTCAACTAATGCGTCTTCTCGAACCTTGTCGGGCTCCTCCTTACTCTTTTCTTCTAATCTGTGAGCTTTTTCTGTGCGCCTATGCGACTCTTTACGCCATAACTCGATGGCATCTTTCTGTGACTGTCTGGCTTTCTTTTTCCATAATGCTTCTTCTACTCTCATGATGCAATCTGCATCCCATGTCCCTGCAGCGGGCCATCTCTGATTCTCTGACAGTTCTTTAGTGTAGTCTACCCACAAGTCGAGAAATAAAACAGCGTCTAGGCCGTGTTTATGGTACATAAAGTACCCTGGAGTGTCCCTAGGTGGAATGGGAACAGCTTCTTCTAGAACCCCTTTGCGGGTTTTTAATTGTCTTAGTTTGGAGAACAACGGCATTCTGAAATCAGGCTACTTGATTCTTATTCGGATATGAACACACTATACATAAGACACGTCTAAGCACAACAATGAAAATCGAACATTCACTCATACCACGACATTTGAATGACACATTAAAACATTTCAGGAACGAATCACATTAATAGGTAACAGTGACAAGTACAATAAGATGTACCGCTAAACGGCACGGATACACCTTATACAGGTGCAGACTAGATATACTGCTATACAGTACAGATACACTGCTAAACAGTGCAGAACAGGCTCGTGTACCCGAACCCGACTAGACCGGCACAAACTAATGCGCACGTCAGGATGCGTCCCTAGCAACGGTACTCACCAGGAAGCACGGAAACAGAAGGCCTCGGAAACTCTGGACTGGACTCGACACGGACTGGATTCGGACTCGACGCAGATACTTCGGAACTTCGGATTCTGGTGGGCCTCGGTATACCACGGATCTTGCTCTCTCAGCTAGGCTCAGGTCGGGATCCTCCGCACTCCTCACCGCCTCGTCTGGGTGTCGATCGCAGCCTCAGTCACCTCCGTTGGCCTGAGGGAGATACAGGAAATCCTGCGGGTACGCGTAGTTGTCCGTCCGGCTGTGGCAGGGGGCTAGGCCTGCAACGCACCACCGGCGCGTGGGGTGGGGGAGGGGTCCCTATTCGGGCGCCAGAACTGTGGTAAAATCGATTACCTATACTTAATTTGCTATCAATAATCAATAAGAATAACTCAGAAAAATAAGAGGCAAAATCCGGGATATTGAGGTAAACTCAAAAGGGTTTTATTCCTGTAAAAGGAATTGGGTTATTGGCTCGAGCCAAGGTGGCATAACCATTCCATCACCACACAGGTTCAGGAAGGGGCAGACAGACAACATATTGTTTACAGAGGTACATATATATAGTCAATGCATTACAATGTATGAGCATACAGTAGGCGTAACAGCTGGAAAAGAAGAGATAAAACATGGAAACGTCATCAAAAAGGCGGTACAATGGGCGTGCATGAAGGCGTACACTAGAAACGTCACTTGTCATGAGGTCACAAGTAGGTGGATCCATAGGAGAATCCTGCAATGTCAGCAGAAATACATGGCAGAGATGCGCGCGCAGCAGCTTGACGTGGATCTGACGTATAACCAGAAGGTGAAAGGACTTGACATTTAGCACTACAAGTGTAGACATAAGTGTAGACATAAGTCTGGGATGTCAGATCAACCTAATCCCAAATTGTATCTGGTATCGTATGTTTAAGGAACAGTAGTGTCTGGAAGGGAAAAGGTCTCTCGGGCGGAGACTACTCTATACTGTCTGCATGTATGCGTCTACGTGTTGGTATGCGGGGTGAGGGGGCATGGGCCTACCATGGCAACGGAGTCTATGAATTACTTGCACGGAGACAGAAGAACCGGGCCTCTCTGCTCCTGCAGCTGGGAGGATGTTTACTTGAGCTACGAGACAGGAATGTGTTTTCGAGGAGTGGAGCAGATAATTCGAAGGTTGAATACAGTCTTGGCAGGCAGAGGTTAGGCTATGCGCCGGAGCCGCGCAAGGAGTAAGGTGGGGGCCACTGGTACAGAGGTAGCCTGGACTGAGGCCCTCGGAGTCAGAAAGCAGGAGAGACCTCGTAAAAAAGGCTCAATGGCATATTCTGGGCCTACTTCGCCAGAGCTGAAAAACGTGTAAAGTGTACCACAAAAAGACGGTGGCACGACATATATATGAACTAAATATTCAATCCGTTCATGGCGGATCTGAAAGAGGACAAGTTAAAGATGGACGCAAATGTATTTGCGTCTTCGTAACTGGCACAGGAGGGAAATAACATGCACTGCAAGCTAGTACATGGAGACGGTGGGGTACTCGCTGGGGAACACTACTCGATCAAAAATTATATTTCCTCAACAGACCTAGTTAAGATCGGAGCCCATAGCTTCATATGTTCTTCATATGCATCTGCAGGGCCCCAGCAGGGCTTGATGCTTTACCAGATGTAGTTTTATTTATTGCAATGAGACCTACTCTAAGCTGACCTGCTGCAAAGGGATAAAGACATGGGGCACAAATTCACGAATGTAATCTAAGACAAAATCCTAACTTTACGACTTTCGGTATTCACAGAAGGCATTCAGGAGAGCTAAAGTTCGGATTTTGTCTCAGTTAAACTCAAGTTTTGGTCTTACATTAAACTTTAGTCAAATTTAAGTTTAACTGAATTAAAAAATCCTATTCATAAAGTTAGGATTTTGTCTCAGTTAAACTTAAGTTTGTCTTAACTTTAGCTTAAGACCAAAATTTAAGATTGACTGAGACAAAATACTAACTTCAGTACACCTAAATGCATTCTGTGAATGCAGAAAGTGGAAAATGTAGGATTTTGTCTCAGATTACTTTTTTGAATCTGGCCGATGAAGAGTAGGTTCACCTGCATTTTTACTTTAGACAGTAAAGATTTTTTCAAAGTGTGTTCGCCAATCACTTGGAGCACTAAGTGGTTCTAGCATTGGATCGGAATCTTCTTTCAGGAAAGGTTAATTTATCACCTTCCAAAACAGTATGGGATCCCTAGTGTCCGACCTCCTGATTTAGATTAGTCCATGCCTGCTCTTGCATATGTTTCTTTCTTCATTTTAAAAATTGTTTATGTAATAATCTAAACCGCTTAACCTCCACCTAAAACTAGGGATTAAATGTTAGACTTTTTTTAGATTTTGTTTTGCTCATTCAATTCAATTCAAAAGGTGCTTTATTCGAGTATTACTCATAAAAGCAAGACAAACAAACATATAATTAAAAAACCAATTAAATTTACATACTCAATCAGACAAGCACATGCACATTTTAACAATTTAAAAAACAATGCACATTTTAAAAAAAATTAAAAACAATGACACGTCATATGTACAGGTGCAAAAATCATTACCGTCGGAAAAAAGAGACCAGGGGGGTGACAATCATAATAACAATGTAAATATCCCCAGAAAATCATTACATTAAAAGAGAGTTCATTACATTAAAAATCAACGTTCATGCCAATGACACATAGTATAAACAGAGAATAGACAAAAGTCTAGCAGTCTCTGGTTAACTAAAAAATTTACAGAGAATAAACATTAGTTTAGCAGTCTCTGGCTATTTACTAAACAGTTTCTGGTCGACTTGATGGCAGTATTTAACTTACCAACAGTCTCTGCCTTAAAACCCACGCCCATCCCAGGTACTTAGCAATTGCAATATTGATCCATTCTTCAGTAGTAGATTTTACTATGCGCAGTGCCACCATACTACTTTTTGTACCTAAATTCCTACACATAGGAGCCAACCAGGCTTGCCTTGGGGCAGAATATACTGGGCAACAAAACAGGAAATGACCTAGGGTTTCTTTTCCTACCCCACAGGCTGGACATAGTACTACCCCCCCTGATTTCCATTTAGTTGTTAGGTTACGGAGAGGGAGCGAACCTACCCTCATTTGAAATAACAATTTCCTGTCCAGGGGGTTCATTATGTAGTCCCAATACTTTTCATAAATGGGGAACATTTTAGCTTCTAGGTAGCCAGTGGTCATGGTCCCACTGTTGGTATTAAGCAAGCTCCTAGTAGCAACGTGTTCCCAGAATATGTCTTTTAAAACAGTCTTAGAGGGAAATAACGCCCCAGCAGGATCTGTCCATAAGGCATGTAGTCCTAAATTAAACAGTGCAATCTTTAGTGTTTTAAACCATCTGATTTTATTGTAATGGTCAGCTTTGATGACATCAGAGAACCCTTCCGCGTAATGAGAGAGCTCTGGTGTAGTCCAAAGTCTACGCCAGAATAATATCGGGCGCAGTTTGGCCTTTTCCGTGAGCTCTCTTCTACCTAACTCGTAACGCAGGGGCAATAATGGGCTACTCTGTGGGGTACCCGTCAATGACCTCAGAAATTTATTTTCAGATAGTTGGAGTTCGTGGAGGTTTTCGTACCCCCATAACTCCGCACCATACAAAGCAGACCCAATTGCTTTTGCCTCATATATTATCAGGGGCGGTTTAATAGGTTTTGTCATTGACTTCCTTTTTTTTTTTTTTTTTTTATTTATTTTTGTAGCAACATTCAGTCAAACAATATAGTAACACAAAATTAACCAACATATTTAACATATTTCAGAAATATTAAGAATCAGAGCAAGGTAATAATGCCTATTAATCAATATCTACTTCAGCTGTTAGGAGAAAATAGAAAAAAACAAAACAGAAAAATCAACATATCCAAGATTATATACTCAATACCGTATTTTCTACAATATTATCTTAACAAATCAAGATATCGTAATCAGAGTAGGAGACTTCACATTAGAATACCAGTTAGAAATTGGGGCCCAAATCTGGTTCCCGAAAAGTCTAGTTTTTTTACCCCTAGTATTATAAATTGAAATCTCTTGTTTATATGTGGCGAGGAAACGACCAAGCCACATCTGAAATGTGGGTGGCTCCAGATCTTTCCACCGGGCAGCAAGAATGATTCGTAAGATTGCAGTTGCTAAGAACATGGATCTTTGCTCCTCGATGCTATGGCCCAGAGAATCATCATGGCCCATCACATAGAGGGTTACTGAGTCTTTTATATTCCGACCAAAAACCTGGGCCCAAAATTTCATTATCATCGTTTTTAATAGATCTAATTTGGGGCATTCGGCAAACATATGGATTAAATTTGCTTGAGGTTGTTTACATCTTGGGCAATGATCATCGGCTCGTAGGCCCCATGAGAATATTTTGGCTGGTGTATAATACAGGTCATATATAACTCTATAATATTGAGCTTTAAGGTTGGAGGCGATAAACAATTTTGATGATAACGCTAATGAAAGATCAATGTCTATATTTGGATTAGTCAACCTTAGAGCCCAGGTTTGCTCTACTCGCTCCAAATCATCTTTAACATTTTCCATAAGCATTTGATATAGGATGCCTATACTGGTAGATTGTTTGCCAACAATAGAAAAAAAATGAAAGTGGTTTAGTTCAATTTTGGGAGTGCAGTTACGAATATATGTAGAAATTTGAAAATATTTAAGAAAGTCAGTGGCTGGAATGGTGTATTTCTGTTGAAGCCATTCAAAGGTAGTAATACCAACTGGATTTAAGAAATCTGCCACTGTCTGAATACCTATATTCGCCCATCTCCGGGAGGTACTATCGTTAAGGCAAGCCGGAATAATTGAACTATCCCACAAGGGAGTATATTTAGTAAACTTAGGGATCTTCAGTTGTTTTGATGTAAATTTCCAGACCTTCCAGGCATCAACAACCACTTTGAACTTAATTTTTTTAAAATAAGATGGTTCAATCTGCCTCAGAAATAACCCCTGACATTTAGTCCCCAGGCTAAGCTCATAAATAGAAGGGATATTGTAATGTTCATTATTACGTATAGTACGTGAATTTAACAGAGGGCCCATGTGTTGGATCAGTGTTGCCCATAAATATAATGTTAAGTTAGGGATAGCCAATCCCCCCCTTTCTAAAGGTAGAGTTAGGTATGGTAGAGCCCTTCTAATTTTACCGTAACTCCAAATAAATTTAGACATGGAGGAGTCAAGAGTCTTTATATAGTTACCTCCGGCCAAGAGTGGTATTGTTCAAAATAGATAGAGTATTTTTGGGAAGATGTTCATTTTGAAGTAGTTGGCCCTTCCGATAATAGACAGATGTAAGTTGTCCACTCTTCTAAGATCTTCTTTAATCTTCTTATTCAGGGGGGTATAGTTAAGGTGATTAATTTCGCTCACGTTGGAGGATATAATGACCCCTAAATATGTGGCTTGTTTAACTTTATAAGGGCTTTCAAATATCGTATTATTCGTACATAGGACCATTGTTTTATCCCTGTTAAGGGAATAGCCTGAGTAAATACCAAAAGTATAAGTAATTAGTTCAATTTCGCTAATTGCCTCAGTTGGGTTTGTTGTTAGAACAGCCACGTCATCGGCGTAGGCCAAAATTTTTGTTGAGAATCGATCCACCATAACAGGTTTAATAAGAGGTGAGGAAAGAAGTTTTAAAATAAGGGGGTTTATATAAAGGGCAAATAATAACGGGGAACAGGGACAGCCCTGTCTTGTACCTCTTTGTATCTCGATAAACTCCGACTGCGACCCACATATGTTAAGTTTAGCTAGTGGTCCAACATATAGGGCTTTTATAGCATTGATGGATTTGTACCCGATGTTGTTCAACGCCAGTATGTTCCACAGAAATTGCCAGGAAACACGGTCAAATGCCTTTTCGGCATCGAGTAGGATCATCGACATCCTACCCCCCGTGGCGCCCATGATGTCAAAAAGGGCAATGGCTCTGCGGGTATGATCTGTGGTACCCTTCCCCGGGATAAAGCCATGTTGCCACGGGGAGACAAGACGTTCGATGACCCGACTCAACCGATTAGCCAAGACCTTGGCATATAATTTGGAGTCGGAGTTTATAAGAGAAATGGGTCTGTATGATGATGGGAGATGTGGGGGTTTGCCTTTTTTAGCAAATATTGCTATATTGGTATGTTTCCAAGATTCTGGTGGTATTGAATTACATTGGACCCCTAGAAAAAGATCTAATATGTAGGGTAGTATTTGTTTATTTAATATTTTGTAGAGGTCCAAGGGAATTTTATCAGGACCTGCAGCTTTGCCATTTGCGAGCTCTGCTAGCGCCCATTCCAGTTCTACAATCGAGATGTCCCTATCCAATTCTTCTTTAATTGATTCATCAATCAGTGGGTTGTGGCCTATCTCTAATAGCAAGTTGTTAAGAAAAGTTTTTAATTCTTTGCTAGAGTATTGATCTTCATTTTGATATAATTTTTGGTAGTACCTCTGGAATACTCCTATTATATCCTGTGCGGAGGTATATTGGTGACCCTCGTACTCAATCATTTTTATGTTATTGTATGATTGTTTTTGGCGTGTACGTAAGGCTAACTGCCTGCCAACATTTTCCCCGGACTCATATAGACTTCTTTTGTTTGATTCATATGTTTCTGCGGCTTTCCTAATTAATGAGCTGTTAATTTCAGTTTTCAAAACTGTTATTTTATGAAGAATATCATAGGCTAGGTTTCCTTGATGGACCTGGGTTGCATGTTGAACTTCGAGATTGGACAACTCCAGATTGAGCTCATAGTTGTTGATGTCTTCCCTCTTTTTCCTTTTGGCAACAAAAGAAATAGTTTCACCCCTTAGTGCTGCTTTAAAGCAATCCCATACAATTAATCTAGATGCACTAAATCTATTACAGTCAAAAAAACCCTGAGCCCAGGATGTTATATGGGTTATATATTCCGCATTGACAAGTAACTTTCTGTCAAAGGTCCATTGTGATTTGGGTATATTATGACTAGGCAGATTGATGATAAAGGTAAGTGCATTATGGTCCGATATTGTTCTTGGGGATTTGATTATATCTAATATTTCCGGATCCATCAAGGAGGTCATGATGTAATCGATTCGGACATATTTGTTGTGAGGGTATGAAAAGAAAGTGAAACCAGAGTCATGGTGTTTTTTCAAGTCCCAGACATCTCGCAAATTATGGTTATCCATTAATTGGCGTATGGCCCTATATACCTTAGGCTTACGGCCATTGTAGTTCAGGGGCAATTGATTAAGAACATAACCCCCCACTGAAATATTAAAATCTCCACAGAGGATAAGAGGAGAAGGCCAGGAGGCTAGTTCTAGATCCATATCCCTGAATGTTGTAGGGTCATCTAAGTTTGACCCATAAATTGCACAGATCGTGAGACCCTGTTCTAATTGTACTATAGCCCACCTTCCGTGTTTATCAGCTAATTTGCGTCTAGGATTACCAAGCAGTGGTTTGGCCAGAATTGCAACCCCCCTGGTTTTAGTTGTTTGGGAAGTGGCTACGATCACATTATACCCTGGGATCTTCAAGAGATCTTTGTCTGAATCTGCTATATGAGTTTCTTGCAGGCACAGTATGTCCACTGGATCTTGCTTCAATAGTTGATATAGCTGTGCCCTTTTTTTCCTGTCATTCAAGCCTGCAATATTCCAATTACAAAGTTTTAATCTCCCCATTTAATATGGCAATTCTGAACTTAGACTTAACCGCATGGTAAGGTATATATATACACATGTTTCAATCCACATGCTCCTATTCTGATTTGTCACTTTCCTCCCTTTAGCCATCACATGATCTCGTATTCTAGGCAAAAAGTATGTTTGAAATTGATTTATTTGTCTGAAGTTGCTATTTTTTTTTATTTCTCCCCCCCTGCCCCCACCCTCAACTCCCCTCCCCCCACTCACCAATCCATGAGGCATTTAGACTCTGATAGAGTCTATAGTGATGGTGAGATGGTCTCTGACCAGTACCAAAAGCAACCATAAACAATACATGCATAGTTAAACCCATTAGCTTAGAAAAGCATGTACACAAGAAAATAAGAGTGCTCAAATAGTGTATCAAAAAAAAATAAAAATAAAATAAAAATTAGAGAAATAGGATTATTTTAGAATCTACTGCCCTGTTACATAGCTAACAAGAAATTATTAGAATATATAGCTAAGCTAAGCGCGATGTCTAAATAAAAAGAGACTACAATATATAGGTTTTTCTAGGCTTATGTTAGACTGTCTAGATACTCTTTGGCTTTAATCTCAGACGTGAAGAATTTAGCCTGACCTTTGTAGATAACTTTCAATTTAGCAGGGTTATTAAGATATACTTGGGCGTTTTTGTCCATAAATGGTTTAATCATTTGACGAAGCCGCCATCTTCGCTCCACGGTTGTGTGGCAAAAATCAGGCCTGACAAAATAAGAGATATCATTTCTAGTTTGCCGGGCTTCGGGTTTTGCTTTGTCAGCAATGGCCTGACGGAGGAGAAAGTTACCAAAGTATACCAACACTGCACGGGGATACTTTCCTTGTAATGAAGACGCCATCATCCTAGATGGAACTCTGTGTACTTGCTGCACTTCCAAGTCCCAGTTCCAAGAGGCTAGTTCCGGTAAAGTGTCTTTGAATAGTTGAATAATAAAGGAGCGTATGTCCTCTCCCTCACTTTTTTCCGGAATCCCAAGGACACGGAGATTATTGCGTCGAAGACGATTCTCCATGTCCTCCAGCTTCCATCTAACATCTTTCAATTCTTCCTCATGGGATTCAACTTGCTCTTGAGTGGCTGTGGCATTAGCTTCGTTGGCTACTATACGATCCTCCATCTCCGGCATCCTTGCGTTCGATGCTGCAACAGATTTTGATAGTTTACGAACCACACCTTGTACCTTATGTAGTGCTAATTGCGCTCTTAGACCATCCCTCGAGGTTTGCTCACGATGAGAAGCAATTGCCTGTAAAACTGTATCCATTACTGTATTCAGTGTGGCATTTTGTTGTTCATTAGGTATACTTGGCTCAGTTAGAGATGTAGAAGCATGCTCTTGTGAGTTCAGAACCGGCGCTGTTGATGGAGAATAATCCCACTGTAGATCTGCAGCACCATGGTGGGTCCTTTTTTTCCTCCGTACTGTCCTCTTGCCCTCTCTGGAGCCATTTCAAGCTGGGTCGTGGTCACTCTCTATCGCACTAGTACCAGAGTCAGTGCCAGTGTCAGTGCCTGTATTGATCTCCGATTCCACCTCTGAATTATGTGACCATCTCAGGTCATCGGCCCCTTCAGATATGGAATAGAAATCAGAGGGATCTCTATCTGTGTCCAGTGAATCGGACACAGTATAGTCCTTGCACTCCTTATGTGGTTTTAAAGATTTTGTTGCACTTCCTTTAGGTTTATTTTTCCCCCCTGCATCCTGCCCCTGATGTATAGCCGATTTTGCAGTGTCAGTTTCAATTTCTATCTCACGATCGTGCTCAAGCTCTGGCTCTTGCTCATTACTCACAGTCAAAGTCATAGTGTCTATTAGAGACAAAGACCCATCAGTATCTTCAGTGTTTGTGGGAGCAATGGTGGCACAGGGAGATGTATGTTGGTTATTGTCTTCTGTAAGCGTCAGTTGTTTATTAACAGGTTCAGAAATCGTTTGTTTTGACTTCTCCCCCTCCCGACTAGGTTCACAAGCACCATCTGCTATCCCGCTCCCCGTCTCACCTGTAGTTTCCAATCCTGGAAAGGAGGGATCATCCATCGCTGTAGTCGTAGATAGGTGAGGGGTAGACGGGGTAGACGGGGCTGGTATTTTTCTTAACAGGTCAACCACTGAAGGGCCAGGTCGGGGTGTAGTTTGATGCTGCTTTAAAGATTTAGCTTGCTTTGACGGTGCCAAATGTTGTATATTTTCAGGGCTAGGGCTAGGGCCAGAGCCCGGAGTACCGCCTAATCCTTGTGTGCCAGTACGTTTCATTGCCAGTTCCCTGTCACGGAGAGCCTGTTTTGCTGCCCGAGTTTTAGAGGCTGCAGCGGCAGCCGCGTTCTTTGGAGCCATCTCTCTTGTGTCCACCAGGGCGAAAGTTTTGTCATTGACTTCCTATGCTCCTTAATTATAGTGCCGGATAGCTGCTTGTGCCTTAATGTAGCAATATTAAGGTGTTGCTGCCACTTATTGTCATTGGAGATCAGGATCCCCAAATAGGTGAAGGATTTTAACACTTCAAGAATGCGGCCACTCATGGTAATATTTGATTTAAAATTTCTATGTGGGTTAAAAGCCATGAGTTTTGTCTTGGACGCATTCACCTCAAGACCGTGGTCAATACAGAACTCATCAAATATTGCCAATGCTTTTTGTAAACCACTGGGGGTTTTTGATAAAATTAAAGTGTCATCGGCCACCATTAAAATGGGGACTTTCTCCCCAGCGAGAGAAGGGGCATCCACAGCCCGAGATTGCATGCGGGAAACGACACCATTAATAAAAAGGGTAAACAAGGTGGGGGCCATTGAACATCCTTGCCGAACCCCGCGCTCAACAGGAAATTCGGCAGTGTCGTTCCCATATCCTCCCCATCGTATTTTGGCATAGTTGCCCTCATGCAGTCGCATAATTAAAGTCAACAGATCCCCAGGGACCCCTAGTGTCTCAAGCACTTCCCACAGTTTCGCCCTCGGTACCAGGTCGAAGGCAGCCCGCAGATCAACAAATGCTGCATACAGGCGGCCTCCGCCTAGCACCACGGTCTTCCACTGTATCAGTTGGAAACGGAAGACTTGATCCACAGTGCTGGTTGCCCTGCGAAATCCGGCCTGAAAGGGGGATAAAATGTTGTGTTCATCAACCCAATCGAGCAACCTATTAACAATTACTCGCCCCACTATTTTCTGGATGGTGTCTATTAAACTAATGGGGCGATAGTTACCGGGCTGTGCCCGATCTCCTTTCTTGTATATAGGGACCTCTCCAGGTCGCTGGAATGTCAGCCCCCCTGGTAATCAAATTTATCAACAGATAGATATATTTGCACCATCTATCAGTGTCATTCAGGAAAACGTCTGCCGGCACCCCGTCAATACCAGGAGCCCGCCCACTTTGAACAGTTTTTAGGGCAGTGACTATTTCATTCTTAGTGAAGATGTCATCCTCAGTTGGTAAACAGTACATGCACCTTCTATCCACTGCCTGATCTCTAGAAGCATACTGTTCGCTAAAAAACTTAACCCAAGCATCCTGGGGGACATTATTACTGCTTGCTTCTTCTATCCTGTTGTGTCCCCATTTGACTATATGCCAGAATAACCTGGAGTCCTTACGATCACTTGCATTTTTTAGATTGTTCCAGTGTACCTCATCCCAATCTTTTTTCGCTGTTGCTATACACTGTTTGTAATGCTTCCTGGCAGATCTAATTGCCTCTAAATTCTTGTTTTTAATAGCGTCACCCAAGGAGATTCTTGCCAGCCTACATTCATGATTGTACCATCGTGCTGGTCTGTGGACATGGGTCTTTTTATTTGCCGGTTTCAGAAAATGGCCTTTGATTTCATTAAAGAGTACTTCGTGGACCTTGGTAACAGTGTTTTTACTAGGAAGAGGCCCAGTTTCACCCTCAAGGGCCATGATAGCCTTATCCGTTGCCATGCTTATTTTTTCCAGAACCAGCTGATCTGTTTTAACACTAGTCCACCTCAGCCTGCGTAAATCATTTGTAGGTACAATCAGCGGGGGTAAGGGGTCAATAGAAGTACTAGGGGCAATTACATCAGACAGCCACCATTTATGGAGAACGCAAAGAGGATTGTGGTCACTCTCAAGCCTTTCCTTAACCTCCATATCAATAATGGATGACCATAGGGTCATACTACATATAACATAGTCGATACGACTCTTAGATCTTCCATTATCAAAAGTCATGGCTGATACTCTGTCTGACTCAGTACGACCATTCAGGGCCCTTAACCCGTGTTCAAGGCACATAGCATTCAGGCTTAGGATATCCTCGGTCCAGCGAGTTATTGGGGTTAAGTCAAGTGCAGGGATTTCCCAAATCTTGTCTTCCTCCGCACCTAAAAAAGCCTCACCGGTATCAAGGGGTTCAAAAGTACGGTTTAGGTCTCCTGCCAATAAGATGTTACTCCCAGGAGAGTGAATATCTAGGTAACTGTACAGAGACGATAGAACCGCTGATTTACCAGCATTTCCCCCTCTAGCATATAAATTATAGATGTCAATGAAGGTGGAAGAGTCCCTCTCGAGTCTAATGAGCTGGATATCTTTGTGATTTAGCTCTAGATTTTTTACTAAGATCTTCAGGGACTGACGGACCCATATAGTGAGACCTCCCATTGGTCTCCCTTTGGGACCTTTGATAGCCGGTACATAATAATTCAAATACCCCAAAGCAAAAACAGGATCACAGGCCCATGTTTCTTGAAAAATGCAAATGTCATACTTGCTAACGAATTCAAACCATTCTCCACAGTCCATTTTGGAACATAGCCCTGCTACATTCCAAGATAGAAGGTTCCCAAAGGCATGCTCCACACATATTTCAGAACTGTGATCAGGCCCATTCAAATTTACATCCACATTAACATTGTCTTCTACTATTGAATATGTTAATCCTACCGAAACATCTGGATTACATAACTCATTTAGTGAGTCCATAACTCTATATTGCCCCCCTGTTGCACACATGGCTGGGGGTATTTGCAGCTGAGGCATACAATTAGTTATTTGTCAATCGCAAGCATCTAGATTGGAAAGAGCAGAAAATCTGTTTTCCAAACCTAGACTCCACTCAACGGAACCAAAATTCTTACTACCCCTTTTGGTTACAACGTTCCATTTTGTTCTTAAGGTATTTGGATTGGGGCCTCTGCCTTTCCGGGGGTAAAAGAAGTCAAGAGTCAATGGTACAATAGAAGTAGAACGTCTCTGTGGTGGAAAAATGTTAGGCAGTATGTTTGGTAATACATCAGGGTCAGAGAGATTAAGCACAACGCAATCACCCTTGAACTTTTTCTCCCTGTTCCCAATCCACTCCACTCTTCTTGCATTTACCAGTTCCTCGGCCAGTTGCTGTTTCCCCCATGGAGATATGGCCATGTTGTTGGTTAGCCAAGATAGAGATTTGTTTAAGAGCGATGCTGTTGTTTCAACTTCACCGGAAGCCAGAGGGGGCACGTTTGCTAATACAAGAACTAATGGCGAGGCTTCCACCACCAGCTCAAAAGACCCTTACGAGGTATTAGGTTCACCATTAAGATGGACGGAGGGTGCAACACCAGAGCTATTTTCCGGTAGGTTTATCAGAGGAGCCACTGGGGGGTTTTGGGCAACAGTGGGTGGCAATTTAATTGCTAGAATGTCATTAACCAAAGGTTGTACATTGGACGTGATGACTTCAGGGAGTTTCCCCACTTCACCCAGAGTTTTACCAAGGAGACCTTCCAATTTAGTCACCTCAGCGGACAACTTATCAATTTTGCTTATCAAATGTTTAACGATCCCTTTGATTTTTATGTCCATCAGAGTGCAAAATTTCTGAAATTGAATATTAGAGAAGGTCACATATGTTTCCCCCAAAGAATCATCCTCCTCTTCGTCAGAGATTTTCCTTGGTGGTGTAGCAGTTTTGTTTTTAGCTGACCTTAACCCCGGCCGTTTTTGTATAGCTTTTCTTTTAGCCCCTGTAACCCTCGGTGCTGGAATTGGAACAGTGGTAGGGGTAATGGGCTCACAGATCATAGGGATCAAAGTCACTACATCATTATCGCTATTGTCTTCAGTGCTGGCCACTATGCCACTGGGTTGAATGATAACAGTGTCCTGTGTGGAAGCTTGTGCTGCTCCAGAGTGGCTAGTATTTATCAGGTCAAAAGGGTCCTCTGTCTCTGTGTCTACTAATGGGAATTGTGTAGATGAGTCCAGACCCAATGAGGACCTTCTATCGCTATTGATTTTCGCCACTACCTGGACTAAGTAGTTCTCCATGGTGTTGGTTGCAGGTGTTAACTTTTTACCAGGCATACCAGGCATGTGTACAGATGGTTTTGCTCCAATAACAAGGCGTAAAGCTTGAATGATTAAATAGCGTTTTACCTGGCAGTCGATGGATTAGCAGGTCGATGATCGTCGGTTGGCCTGTAGGTGTTTGGGCAGAGTTCCTGGCCCAACCCAACCTTGTCCGACCTCGGACGGCCACAGACGGCCCGCCCTTTGCCCGGGCTTCGCCCGGCGTCCCGCTTGCGTCCCGCAAGACGGGCTCTCACTTGATGATGTAGGCGAGGCGGTGGTGGGCGGGGCACTCAGGGGGGCGCTGACCAGATGTCAGGTGGTCACGCAGGGACTCCTGGGATAGTGAGTCCCTGCCGCGCTACCCCTGCAGCCTCCTCGGATGTTTTTTACCCACGGTGTTCTCTTGGGCAGCAGACAGGATCCGCGCTGTTATAGATGGTGGGACAACCCACAAAGACAAAGCGGCGAGCAGTGGTATGCAAGCTCCAAGGGACAGGAAAGTTCCACAGCGTCTCTGGCGTTTCGTGGGACACACAGGGTAGGTGGGTCCACTTCCTTTAATCAGACTGCCGGTGGTGGGCGGGGAACTCAGGGGGGCGCTGACCAGATGTCAGGTGGTCACGCAGGGACTCCTGGGATAGTGAGTCCCTGCCGCGCTACCCCTGCAGCCTCCTCGGATGTTTTTTAACCACGGTGTTCTCTTGGGCAGCAGACAGGATCCGCGCTGTTATAGATGGTGGGACCACCCACAAAGACAAAGCGGCGAAGCGGCTCCCGCGCAGCGGGAGCGGCGTGCAGTGGTATGCAAGCTCCAAGGGACAGGAAAGTTCCACAGCGTCTCTGGCGTTTTCATGGGACACACAGGGTAGGTGGGTCCACTTCCTTTAATCAGACTGCCGGTGGTGGGCGGGGCACTCAGGGGGGCGCTGACCAGATGTCAGGTGGTCACGCAGGGACTCCTGGGATAGTGAGTCCCTGCCGCGCTACCCCTGCAGCCTCCTCGGATGTCTTTTAACCACGGTGTTCTCTTGGGCAGCAGACAGGATCCGCGCTGTTATAGATGGTGGGACCACCCACAAAGACAAAGCGGCGAGCAGTGGTATGCAAGCTCCAAGGGACAGGAAAGTTCCACAGCGTCTCTGGCGTTTTCATGGGACACACAGGGTAGGTGGGTCCACTTCCTTTAATCAGACTGCCGGTGGTGGGCGGGGCACTCAGGGGGGCGCTGACCAGATGTCAGGTGGTCACGCAGGGACTCCTGGGATAGTGAGTCCCTGCCGCGCTACTCCTGCAGCCTCCTCGGATGTTTTTTACCCACGGTGTTCTCTTGGGCAGCAGACAGGATCCGCGCTGTTATAGATGGTGGGACCACCCACAAAGACAAAGCGACGAAGCGGCTCCCGCGCAGCGGGAGCGGCGAGCAGTGGTATGCAAGCTCCAAGGGACAGGAAAGTTCCACAGCGTCTCTGCCGTTTCGTGGGACACACAGGGTAGGTGGGTCCACTTCCTTTAATCAGACTGCCGGTGGTGGGCGGGGCACTCAGGGGGGCGCTGACCAGATGTCAGGTGGTCACGCAGGGACTCCTGGGATAGTGAGTTCCTGCCGCGCTACCCCTGCAGCCTCCTCGGATGTTTTTTACCCACGGTGTTCTCTTGGGCAGCAGACAGGATCCGCGCTGTTATAGATGGTGGGACCACCCACAAAGACAAAGCGGCGAAGCGGCTCCCGCGCAGCGGGAGCGGCGAGCAGTGGTATGCAAGCTCCAAGGGACAGGAAAGTTCCACAGCGTCTCTGGCGTTTCGTGGGACACACAGGGTAGGTGGGTCCACTTCCTTTAATCAGACTGCCGGTGGTGGGCGGGTTTTGCTCATTCATATTTGTGGTCAAACCATCCTAGGTTCTGCTTCTTAATATACCTATTAACTTAAATTTTAGATTAAAGGCTATAGCCATTCTGATTTTTCCAAAAAGCTGCAACAACCATTTCGGCGGGGGGAGGGGGGAGATTCAGCGTAGGTACAACCAATAAAAATGCCCCAGTTAGCTTTTACCACACTTTCCAAAAGAGATTTTTCATCAATCGGAGTCTATTTGATACTTATGCAATTTTTTCCTGCTACAGCAATATTGGGTGTCAATATTATATGTTCACATCCCCTTATTTTAATACTTATAGTCAGTGTAAGAGAGGCATAGTTGATGAAATGTGTTGATTCTATAAGAAACGACCTAAAAGACTTCCTACATTTAATTACATTATAATATGGTCAATAGACGTTAAGCTTCCTTTTCCTTGAAAGGTAGGTATTGATGTGCATCCTTCCTCTGCATTCAATTCAAATATTTCTAGGATGTATTTAAAAAAGAGTTTATTTATTGATTTCACATATGTATCATGAGGGAAGGGAAGTTGAATATTCCCTAAAGTGACAATTAGACTACAAACGCTCTTCTCTGAGTACAATACTTGTGAGTATCAAAATCTCCCATCCAAGCACAACCTTTATCAAGCTCCTCCACAATATATATATATGGTGGCATTAGAAATATTATGAAATGTATTATTATGAAGATAATATATATTACGTGCTTCTAGGACTGCCAATTGGACGAAAAGAGAATCGCTATAGGCCTACTTTAGTAACTGGGGTTTTTGTGTATATCAATTTTGGTACGGCTATACCTCTTTCCTCAAGACTAATCAAAACATTTTTTTTGCATCCACAGTGAGTGCAGGTGAGAGCGGTGGGGTGGTGGGGCCAGGTGGGGTAGGGGATTTCGATGGATGTTGATGAAGGGGTAAAAATAAAAAAAATAATACATTTTCCCTAGTCATCGTTCGTTGGAATCCTCCCTACAAGACCCCACTGCTCTTACCTGGACGGGCCGTGGCTGTAGTTTAGACTGGAACTCTCCCAGTATATCTCTTGACATCCTGTGAAGTGAGTATACGATTGCAGTCGCTTACTGGCATCAAGATGTTAAAGATTCTATAGCTCCAGTGAGCGCCTAGCCAAAACTTATGGCCAGATGCATCAATATCTGGTTTCCTAATTGCAATATCATCCCAATCGCTATTAGGATATTTGTATTCCTTACGTGTGAAACTCTTTTGAGTTTCATTAGTGATTTCTAGTAGGCCCCAAATCGACCTTCTTCATGCATATTAAGGAGGTAGGTCACAATTAGCAACAAATTAGGAATCACAGTTATCACAGGGATAGTGGCCTGCGGAAATTAACGAACCACCATGTCTGTGATTGCCTTTAAATGAAGCAATATTTTTTAAAGGCTGTCTGCTTTGCTTAAAAGAAAACAAGATGCATTTAAAAAAAATATTTAAACTTAGCATAATTCTCTCATTATGGCAGCTTCAGTGATGTGTCAATCTATGTATACAAGTCTTGATAGGCTTCAATTTGCTTCACAATCCAAGGGTGGAAACACAGGAATGCCTATGCACCATCCATTGAACACTCCATTGATGCAAATAAATGCAAGTCAGAGGGTTGAACGGCATTATATTACCTTTGGTCATATGCCAATACAAGTCATTATTTGCATTCGTTTATACATTTCAGTCTGTGTTTGAGAAGTAACACAAACTAGATGCACAATTTGTTCAAATGTGGGCCCTGGTTTATAGCACTGACATTCACATAGATAGGCACATCACACTGAAAGACATTCTAAGAAGCTCACCATGCTCACACACATATATTCAGAGAAAGAGGCTCAGCTGCAAAGTCATAGCTCACAAGAACACACACACACATTACAAATACCAACTCTGTAGGCATACCAATAGATAGACACCAAGGCCCAAGGCAACAGAAGGCAACACAAGCCTTTAAATGGAATTTGCTGAGCCAGGCAAACCCTCCTTGAGTGGCTCTGTGTGGCGTAGCCCAAATCAGTGCCTTGCATTGCTCTGAATTGTGAAAGTGTTCGATGGGTCCACCTTTTAATTTTGACAGAATTCGGTAAACCTTAGATTGCATCAGAATGTTACACCTTCCCAATTGAAGTGTCATGGGGATAAATACCTTTATTTCTGTTTGATAATTACGGGTCCATTACGATGTCAGGCAGTTTGCCTCCGCCAGGCTGGCGGTGGCCACCGCCGGCCTGGCGGAGGCAAACCGCCCGACATTGCAAGCCCAAATCCCCCGCCATATTAGGATGGCGGAGGGGAAGGTGGCGGTGCAAAATACCGCCTGCCTGTTTTCCGCCCCGGTCGCCTAGCGGCCGGGGCGGAAAACAAGTAAAATGGAGGCGGTGTCTGTTAGACACCGCCCGCAATATTACCATGGGCATTGTTAGATGGCTTTCCGTGGCGGTGCTGCCGCCACGGAAAGGCATGCGGTCTTCACTCCGGGGGCCCCATGCGGGCCCCCAGAGTGAAGTACAGGTGGGGGGGTGCACATGGGGGGTACCTGTGGTACCCCCCTTCATTTTCATTTGCAAAGCGGCAGGCACCGCGCGGCAGTGCCTCCCGCTTTGCAAATGAAAATGTGAAAGTGCATTTTCAGCATTCTGGCGGGTGGTGCAAAGAGCACCGCCCGCCACAATGCTGAAAATACAGGATGTGCCCACCACTGTGGCGGGCACATCCTAATGGCACCCCCGGGACCCCCGCCCTCATGGCGGGCGGTCCCGATTTACGATAGGATGACGGGCGGGCAAAGTCTGCCCGTCATCCTAATGGACTCCTTACTCTTTTCAGGTGGGCTGCCATCTGCAGCACACAAAGAAATAGGAAAATACCTATCAGGATTGTTTTTTTGCCAGAAAGTTACCCTTTCTGCACAAACACAATCCGTCCTGCAACACAGGCACCATTGCACTATGATGCAATGGTGTCTGCATTGGTGCTAAGCTGAACACAGTGTACAAGCTCAAGGAGAGAGCATAAATGCTCTATATTGTTGTAAGTGTGGTGTATTTCTGCACTATCCAATTTATGCAACACAGTGCAGATCAGCATCTTTGCTTACTGCCCTGCAATGCATAGAAGGTTTGTAAATATACCTCCAATTTCCTACAGGTTACGTTACACTCACTGTGAGTCTATGTAATATCGAAATATAATAAAAGTTTCAGTCTGGCGATGAGAAGTATAGTCTACAGTCAATTGCACATGGTTCATCTGCATGGGGCAGACTGAAAACACCCTCACTTGTGATCTGCACATACAATTTACAGTGGATTTCAAATAATTCAAAGATGTAGCGTTATTTGAATTGCTTTCAACAAATTAATAGTTTTTTCCATATCAGTTTGATGATGCTGATTTCCATAGAATTTCTGCGAGATTCCACGGAATGTCCGACGGGGCAAAGAGGGCATTTGACACTATTTTGTTAACGCAAAATGCACCCTTATGTCCAACCAATGGATGTGAAGATGCATTTTGCGCTAAGTCTTAGGTCAGCCAAGTACCAAATGCACTACATTGCATACACTTCATCCCCTTTATTTACTCAATGGGGATTACTGCAGAGTATGTATAAGTGCTGAGGGGTATGAATTGCTGGGCAGTGGTTTTAAATCAGACCAGGAACTGGGAGTAGTTCCCTCTACCTTCAAAAATAAAATGCAGAATAACGTTTAATCTGCTGTTTTTGTAACATAGAGGGATTACTTCATCCTCCTCACAGTGTTAAAAAATCACAGCAGTGCATTCCCTTTGATGCCTTTACATAGTCCCCAGAAATCACTGCAGGATAGTCAGTGGTTTCTAAAGAGTGCTGGAAGAGGGAGAGGTCCCTCTTCATTTAAAAAAATAGCAGATTAAACTTTAATCTGCAGTGTTTTTTAAACATAGGACTGCTCCCTCTTTCACGCCTGCCACTGCAGATTAATTCCACCAGCAGAGCAGCAGAATTTATCAGTAACTCTGTGTGACAAGAGTAATACAGAATTACCAAGTTCTTGGCAGAATTGAAAAGCTACCCAGGTCTAATATTATTAGTTAGCATTTTATCCTAGTAGTATACCATGAAATCATTTTAAGAGGGTGCCTCATAATAGCATTTTAAATCTTTACAACTATATGATTTATCCACTGGTATGTGCACGGCCTGAATAACCTCATTATTTATATGCATTTAGACACTTCAATGTTACAGTGTGCCAATAAACATGTAGTCTTTTCCATTTCTGTTAAGTGGTATTATGATCAGTAAAGCAAATACAGCTACTCAAAATCCAGCAGATGCAGCTAAAGAAGCTGCATTAATGCAAGAGAACTACCAGGACGTTGTGGATAAGTATGACTATCAGCTTCAATCCTGCAAGAAGACAATCCTTTCCACAGAACAGACCATTTCAGCTAACACCATAAAAATTCAAGTCCTCCAACAGGACTTAAAATCGGAAAGAGAGCTGTATCTAAATTTTAAAATTCCCTCTTCCCATTGAGGAAATGCACCAGTTTCCTGAGCAAGCTGGCTGGCAAGATCATTGCAGGCCAACATGTACTTGGAGTTTAGTGGGATGCTTGCTGGTCTGCTGGGAGTCTTTGTGATGAAATTGTAGTGAGAGTTTGACCTCTGGCTGAAAGTAGTACAGATTACTCACTCCTGATTTCTGCTAGATTACCTACAAAACATCAAGAGAAGCATCAAACCCACGGCACTCATCTTTTCCTCATTACACAGAAAAACGTGATCGCATTAACCTCTTCTTCAGTCAATAGATATAGAGCATCCCCCAGCACATTACCAACACCAACCCTGGTTCATCTCTTGCACCTGCTCCTTCCTATAATACCCAGCAACTGTCTAGCTTCAAATTTATATCTTTCTCAGATCTCACCATTATATTGTACTCCCTCAAAGCCAGTCCTAATAAAGATAAATCATCAAAGCTCTCTCAGGAAAATCCCTTTCACCCATACCCTCCATTGCCAAAGCCTCCCTCACTCAAAGTATCTTCTCAGAAGCTCTCAAGCCAGGCCAGATACTCCCACTACTAGAGAATCCTATACTGGACCATGATGGCCTTACCAACTATCAGCCCATAACTTATAAAGCATTCATCTGGATTCATTTGCAAGCTCATTAGATCTGGCTGATAATGCTGCTGGTACAGTACCTTATGTGATCAATCATAAAACAGAATATAAGGAGGACTTACAGGTGAGAGGTATTGGCTCCATCCTCATGTTGGTAGCCTGGAGTACTTATTATGTGTATGTAACAGTCAAAGGCTTCAAAAAACAAACTGTTAACCAACACATAGATGTGATTTTTTGTTAATTTAGCCAGCTGCCAGAGCTTAAATTTTCATTGGCACACAAATGTCATTGTATTAGATAAAGAGATAATTTTCAGATTCAGGCACCAGCGTTGTGAGTAGCTTCCTGCTGCACTCACTAAGCCCCCAGCTCTGCCTGTTCGAGTGGTGAATACTGGCACGTTTCTCACACCCCCTCTGGCCCCGAACACCGCTTCTGTCTTACCAGATACACCAGCTTTGCAGTCTTTTGAAGCGGTGACACAAAAACCCGAGCAGCAGTGTAACCGTGTGTGCCTTGTTTGCCTCTGCAGCTGCCGGTTGCACCACGTCTGCTGTCTTCGTCTCAGCTGCTTGCTTTGGCGGCTCTGTAGCGTTTCAGCAGGTGCTCGACTCCTCTGAGCTCCGCTATCCCTCCTACGTTGCAGGCAGCTACCTTTCCCGAAAACTTCTCGCACTCCGCTGGCTCCGCAGACTCCGCCGATTCCGTCTCCTCCGCTATGCCGCCGGGAGCGCCATGAAGGTTGCACCTCAGCTACTGCCATCACCGCCGCCGCCAAAGCTGTCACTGCAGCAGTGATCGACTCCAGCGCATCGCCACTCTCCATTCAGGTATTGCTGGAAAAGCGTCTTTGCTTTGCTTTGCTAGAAATCAGCGTGTATCTTCTGCCTTCTATAATCTAATCCATATTCCTCAAAATGAGCTGGTCAGCATCGGAGCGTTCTCCTCTAGCCGACTAGCCAGACGCCATCTTGCCTGAATCTGAGCCTGAATTGGAGCCTGCCAGGCATAATACGGCAAAAAGACTGGCAGAGACAGTATTATTAACAGTATCATTTAATTTTGGCAACAGAGGCAGAGGCAGAAGTATCAGAGGTCGTTGCAGCTTTTAAAGGGGTTAAAAGGACTCCAAAAACTGCTTGAGGTGGGAAAGCAAAAGTACCTGAAGGGGCTGAGAAACAAGCTTCAGGGCAAGTTGTGAAAAATAAAGGGGGAGACAAGGATTTACAAGCTATGAATGAGGAAGGAGCAGCTACCAGTAGCAAAGCGAGAACCAGGAAGCAGGCTGCAACAAATGCTACACAGCCATCAGGTCAATCAAAGGGTATAACAGGATACTTTACCCCTTCAAACATAGCTAACACAGCCAAAGAGAGCACTACCTATACCTCTGAGCTACCTGGCACCCCTCTAGCAGAGACTCAGTGGAGTAACATTATGGACCTCAATGACATTATGGACAGTACAGAGGAAAATACACGACCTAATGAAGAGACAACAGCGGCAATAGGCAGGGACACAACCATAGAGACTCCAGAGACAATAACTACCCTAGCACAACAAACTGAAATATTGGTACAGAAAATAACTGCAAATAGTGGCCAGAGTGGGCTAGAGGATAACATAGATCCAGTGGATACATTTTTCTCAGTAACAGATGGGTCAGACGCATCTGAGGAGACATGCTCAGGCTTGGAGGAAAATGGAGGGATAAATACCGACTCAAGCTTGTCTTTAAGTTTGGAAGGGGGAAGCGGATCCTCACCAAAGGGGAAAAGTCAAAAACCTAGTCAAGAACCAAGGAAAAAAAGGCTGTCTCAGCGTCAAAGAAGTACACAGTCACAAGAGAAATCAGGCAGCAGACGCAGACGTATAAGTGTGGCAAGTACGGAAACAGAAGCAGCTTTAAACTGGGACTACTCAGATACACAGCAGATGTACAATGAAATCGAGATTGAGAAAGAGAATCCTAAAGCTGGGGGGTACACGGACAGGCACAGGCAGCGGAACCCACTCTACAGCTAACTTTAAACTCAATCAAACAATTGCAGGATGCTACAAAAGCTGAGGGAAAAAAAACGCTTAGCAACTAAACACCTGCAAGGAGCTATAAGGAAGGTAGCAAAGATATGCACAGCCACAAATACGAGGATGACACATCTGGAAGACCGAACGGGGATGATGGAGGATCAACAAGCCAAAGACTCGACTAGACTGATGGGATAAGAAAAACAGATGGTGGATGCCCAGTGGAAGCTGGAGGATCTAGAGAATTGTCAAAGACGAAACAATCTCAGAATCCTGGGTATAGAAGAAGGGGCCGAAGGCGGGGATATTAGGGCGTATGCCCTGAGAATGTTCAAAGGAGCCTTCCCGGAACTGAGTCATTGGGATTGGGACAGGGAAGTGCAAAGAGTGCACAGGTTCCCACTAACTTTAAAAAAGAAAGGGCCCTCCACTACAGAGGGGGTACCAAGACCAAGAGCCATGTTAGTATATTTCGGCAACTTTTTGCTGAGGGAAGAGGTGTATGCAAAAGCTCGCCCCAACACTAAATGTACATTTGGGAATCAATCCTTCTTCTCAACCCCAGATTACTGTCATAGCACAGTTGAAAGAAGGTGGAAACTGAGAGAATTACTGGATCCATGCCATAAGATGGGCCTGCAGGCCAATTTAATGAACCCGGCAAAACTAAAGATAATCCACAAGAATTCTACTAAGGTCTTTTTTTCTGAAATCCAAGCAAAAGAGTATATGGATATGATTCAAACCAGTGGTGAAACCAGCAGTGAAGCCAGAGACAAACTTTGAAGATCTCAGCGGCGACGCTTTCATTAATTAACACGCTTGCTTAGCAAGAGACAAGTTGGTCTAAGAGGGGCTTAGCCTTGTTAAACGTATACAAGATATAGTATATGATTGAGTGAGGACAAGAATTGCATATTTTGATTGGGGATAATATATGGGCAATATGGACAAATGGAATGAAATGCCGAGACCAATGTTATTTTCACGGGGGGATCTGGTTAAAGGGGTTCTGAAGGAGAAATCAAAGTGAAGTAACTAATCCATGTGATTTAATTTAATTTTAAAGGTCGGCAAAGGGGAGTCGATAGCCAGACTCCATCACAGAGGCCAGCGGCCTGCTTGCTCTAATAGGTGGGGGGGGGAGGAGGGGAGAGGGGAAGGGGGAAGAGGAAAGGGGGGGAAAAACATCACATCAAGACAAGATAGAACAAGGGGAGGATCATTTTTTAAAAGATGAGAGAGCTGTAGAAAAACTATGCTGAACTGAGGATAAAACAAGAATATCAATGCGGATAGGTACATTGAATATATGTGGACTGAATGACGGAAGGAAGCAAAGGGAGTTGAGGGAATATTTAAAAACAATCCATGTTGATTTGCTTTGTCTACAGGAGACCCATATAGAGGTGTCCCAGAAGGGATTATTGGGGCAGCTAGGTTTTCAATTGCTTGCTTACACAACACAAGGGACGAGGACAAGAGGGGTGGCGGTATTAGCACGGCAAGGTATGGTGAATGTTAAAAGGCAAAAAGCTGATTCATATGGGCGTTGGGTGTTGATGGAATGCCAGGTGAAGGGATTTAATTTTACTTTATGTACAGTGTACGCCCCGACAGTTGATGATCCTGAAATGCTTAATTTGATGAATACACAATTGGCTAACTGGCCCCAACCCCTGGTGGTATGTGGAGATCTTAACATTAACGGTCTGAACGGTTTATGGAAGCATGATCTGAAAAAATTTTGGGGGGAGGAAAAAGAGAAGTCATACGGCTTTGATAAGGCTAATGGAAGATAATGGCTTAATAGACATTTGGGAACAACAGCATAATGTCGGGGGGGGGGGGTAGCACGTATTTTTCCGCACCCCACAAAATATTAGCAAGACTGGATTCTTTTTTGGTATCCCCTACAATAGCTACTATGGGCAAAGTGAGTAAGCTTCCCCGAGTTATGTCGGATCATAATCCTGATTTTAGACGTCGCAATTTCAACACAAAATAATCAAAGCTCAAATTGGACATTCAAGAGGGCACTGCTACAAGATGCCAAGTATATTGAATCTATGAGAGGATGGCTGAAAGAATTTTTTGAGGTTAATAAAGGAACAGCTTCCCCAGCTATAGTTTGGGATACAATGAAAGCAGGCATAAGGGGGGAGACACTCAGTTATTCAGTTAGACAAAATAAGGCAGAAAGGGAGGAGATGGCAGGGAGAATAAGAACGGTGGCAAATATTGAGGAAGAACTTGGTGTAGCTATAAGGTCTAAACAAGACATTATTGTAATATCACAGAGATTAGCAGTGGCTAAAGCAGCTGTGGGGGAGATATTTGCATCTAAAGCAGCAGGGAAATACCTGGTTTGGAGGAAGGAACAGTATGAATACAGCGAACAGATCGGCCGCATATTAGCCTCGCGAACAAGACAGGCGGTTACAAAGGGTGATATCGCAGAGGTAATGCTTCAAGATGGCAGTATGGTGACAGCACCAAGGGATATATGTGACAGGTTTCAAGAATTTTATCAAATACTTTATAATCCTGATCAAGGGGGCGAGAAGCATGAGATAGAGGAATTTCTCGAAGGAGCTAATTTAGAACAACTGGATGCTGCTGATAAAGGGGCTTTGGAAATGATGTTTAGCCGAGGGGAAATGCATAGAGCAATTTTGGATCTTCCAGCAGGGAAAGCTGTTGGTCCAGATTCTATACCATTAGAATTCTATAAAATCTTTTTGCCTGAAATAGAAGGGGATTTTTATAATTTAATAATTAATATTCAAAAAGGTATCCCTCCCCGAGAGTCTTGGAGTGAAGCAACTATGATAGTGTGTATTAAAAAAAATAAACCACCAACTAATCCTGGGTCATATAGACCAATAAGTTTAATGAATAGCGATGCGAAAATCTATTCGAAAATCATGGCAAATAGATTAGGGAAGGTAATATGCAAGATAGTATCCCCCAGACAGCATGGGTTCATCCCTGGGAGAGGCACTACAGAACATATCAGGAGAGTTGTAACCCTGTTTGATGGAACAGCAGCCTCACGAGACCCTATGCCACTAATATTATTAGATGCAGAAAAAGCATTTGATAGGGTCTCGTGGGGATTCCTCTGGGCAGTGTTAGAGAAGGTAAACCTTGGGAGCGGTTTTATAAAGGCTGTCAGGGCACTATATGTCAATCCAAGAATAAAACTTAGAATTATGGGTGAAATGAGCAATGTGATAATGATTGGGCGGGGAACCAGACAAGGATGTCCTTGTTCTCCACTTCTCTTCGCCCTATGTATAGACGCATTTATAAGGAGAATAGAACAGAATATAGACATACGGCCAATTGTTTTGAACGGACATGAAACAAAAATTCTGGGGTATGCGGACGATCTGGCGGTCACATCCTGTGATCCAGAAATGGCATTACGGGCAATATAAGCAGAGGCAGCTATATACGGAAAATTATCAGGATATAAGCTAAACGTAGATAAAAGACAAGTTGTAATAAATCAAAAAATAACGCTAGCAGATCAAAGAGTCACCGAGACAGCGGTATATTTAGGGGTTTCAATCACCTCTGATATCTCGACAGTAGTGGGGAAAAATTTAGAACCTATAATACGTAAGGCTAAAATTGATTTTAATCGATTAAACAATCTACATTTGACTACAATCGGCCGATGCAACCTGATAAAAATTTATTTTTTGCCTAAAGTGCTTTATCTTTTTAGGTCCATTCCCCTGTTATTTGATAATAAATGGTTCAGGGAGCTAGAAGGGGTAACAAACAGGTTTATATGGGCAGGAGGAAGAACACGTCGCAGCCAAAAATTTCTGTCGCTGCCCCGAGAACGTGGTGGGTTGATGCTTCCCGATTTCAAAGCCTAATATTGGGCAACAGTTTTACAATATATAAGAGGGATGCTGGGGGGAGATATAACGGATAAATGGAGAGGGAGGGATATGATTCCGGATGTATACGAGCTTTTGGTTAAGGATTCAGGTAGATGGTTGCTCAAATATGATGAGAAAAGCTATTACAAGAAGGTACGCTTTAAGACCCTGGGGGCTGCAATAACTATGTGGTCTACCATTAGGAAGAAGTTAAAATTGGGTAGAATGAACTACTATACACCGCTATATGGGAACCCATCGCTCCCAGGAATATTCCAAGATTCCATAATGAAAGAGTGGGACAGACAAGGGGTAAAAACTATAGGAGACCTTGTAGGGGCGGCAGGGGTAATCATCACATATGAAAACGCGCAACGGCTATATAATTTAAGGCATAGAGATTTTTATAAATATTTACTAATTAGGTCAGTCCTATCAAGAAAGCGGGGTGGGGATGTTGATATGCAAAAGGTAGACTTGATGGAAGATATAAGAAAAGAAACAGGGTGTTCCATATCGCAGTTGTATGGCGAAATATGTAAATACAAGGAGGATGACTCTGAAAAAATGTTTGAGAAATGGGGAACTAAACTGGGGCTGACAGGGAATGAGGCTGAGAAATCGTTAAAAATGTCAAATACGGTGCTGAGAACAACAAATTTGCAAACCCAGCAATATAAAACATTGTTTGAACTGTATCATACCCCCCACAGGGTGGCACAGTGGGGTGGAATAAGCGGTATAACCTGTCCAAGATGTCAATCTACCCAAGCTGATATGATTCATATGTTTGCTTCATGTCCTGTTTTAGAGAGCTACAAACAAGAATTGGAACAATTTTTTAATAATTCATTGGGAATGAATATAGCATTGTCGGATGAAGTAATGATTTTAGGAGTAGCTAAGGATGGCTTGGAAGTACCTCACTATGAGTTTTTGTATATAGCCATGGTACTAAGTAGATTATGTATAACATCGCTATGGAAAGATCCCAGACCACCGACATTACATCAATGGGTTTCTAGGCTGTTGGCGATCCTTACCTTGGAACAGGCTTTATATGAAAAAAAGGGAAGGGTAAGAACAGAAGTTGCGAGACGAATATGGGCTCCAATAATAGAATGGAAGCAAAGGCTGGGGGAGCTGTAAGCATACAGTAAGATAATTAATAATTTGTTTTACGTTGAGTCAGCAAGAACCAGTATGGATAGAATTTACTAAATGAATGTATGAATTTATGAACTTTTTAAGGAATTAATTTGTTATAATGAATGTTATCTGATTTTCTTATCTTGGTGAAATACATAATGAAAATGAAATTGTAATCTTGATGTTGATGAATAAAAAAAATATTTAAAAAAAAAAGAGATAATTTGCAATATTTGCTTTTCTCTTGCATCAGTACATATGCCAGGAGGGTGATTATTACCATGGCAGTTCAGACTACAGTTTTGTGTTTGTGACTCAGGACTTCACTAATCTACATAGACTTCTTTTCTAACGTGAAAGTGCAACTGTTACCTGACCCTATATGATCATCAAAAAAGAGCTTTGGAAGTCTTACTGAGAGTGGTACATAGGCTCCACCCACACCATGGTTCTCATGACTACTGGATTTGAATGGGCCAAATGTGTGTTCTTCCACCAAAATGCTACTTGTATTGCCCTTT
Organism: Lissotriton vulgaris; assembly: GCF_964263255.1. NCBI lineage: Eukaryota > Metazoa > Chordata > Amphibia > Caudata > Salamandridae > Lissotriton > Lissotriton vulgaris. Next base: position 138,991,496 of record NC_141689.1, read on the forward strand.
TTGGCTTATGGCAAAATGTACATTCAATGCAGCAGGACTGAACAGTTTTATAGTGGCAAGCCAGCAATTATGACTATAGGACTTAACGGTCTATGATTAAATGTTAAGATGAAGGCATTAGACCTGACACATTTATTGTAAAAACATGTGTTTACATCACTAGACATTTAAGGTTTAATTCTCCACTTCCCCTAACCTGGTCAAATTACTTCATGCTCAGTTTCCGGATGTCTCTCAATGCAATGCAAACTAGTAGGAACAATAAGCCACAAGGGCAGATCAGGCCTGGGAACAACATTTATGTGTCCTTCTTCTCCTCTAAATTTCCTACTCAATACATTTCAGAATTATTGAACATCAATAGTGCACTCACTACATTTCAGGAGTCTTTCACTCAGACTTTTGACAAATTTGCATGTTTAAGACCCAATTACCAAAAGCCCACTAGACTCCCTGCTTCATTGTTCATGGAGGTACTTAAGCAAGATAAATCAGCTTGTAGGAAACTAGGAGAGAGAGGGTAAGTATCTAAAGATCCCTCTGACAAAATGATCTACAAGTCAGCCCTAAATAACTATTATAGAACAATTAGAGCCACTGCTAAGTCTCATCTCATCGATAGAACTGATGATGCTAGTCTCTGCAACTGCATCCCTTCTGCTGACAATGTTTCCATCATTCCCTTTACTAATAACTTCTTCACTGCCCTGTAGTATTGTGAATCAGTCACCCGGAATCAGTATTAGACACGATGAGCAAGATTAAGTTGGGTTTCCCTTACATAATCGTGAGACTTGCCAATTATCTCATCCCCGCCATCACAGCACTGCGTAACCTTTTCCTGGATACTACCACTTTACCTCAGGAGTGGAAAAAAGCACAGGTCATGCCAATCCTGAAAAAGCCTAATGGGTACCCTTTGAATCCAGCAAACTATATGCCCATCTCCCTTCTCCCTTACCACGGCAAGATTATGGAAAACCTAGTTAGCCAACAAATTACCCAATATTTAGTATCATACCCTATTATTGACCCCTTGCAATCTGAGATTAAAGCCTTTCATAGTGCTTAAACAACACTGGTGGGGGTTCTAAATACTATAAGACTCTCCTTTGATGAGGGCTGTACATCCATGCTAGTATTACTTGATCTCTTGGCTACATTCAACATAATTTGACGTTCAATCATGATTCAGGTACTCTCTAATGTCGGTGGCAAAGCCATTGGCTGGTTTCAGAGCTTCCTCTGCAACTAAATTTCGGGTGATGTCATTGGGCAGAGAAATCCTATAATTGCCTACAGCTCAATGGCGACTAATCAGAAATAGTGATGTTCTGTATGGCCCATGTCAACACAATGAAAGAGTGATGTTCACCTTAATTAGGCACCCCCCTCAAAACAAAATGTTGGCACAAAAAATGTGGGAATTCTAATTGATGATAGCCTCTCAATGAGAAAGGAAGTGAAATCTACATGTCACACCTGTTTTTGGATAATGCACATGTTAAGAAGTGTATTTCAATGGCTACTTCTCCATACAAGAAAGACCCTCACAGAGACACTTACAGTCAGCCACGTAGATTATGGAAATGCCCTCATGGCTGCGGCCAATGATTTCTCCTGTCTAGATTGCAGGTAGTCCAGAACACCGTGACCCAGTTTGTCCTCAAACCTCCACCTCGTACACCTTCTGTACCCACACTTAAATCTCCGTACTGGGTTTTCATTAGAAAGCAAGGGATTTTCAAGCTTCTATGCCTGGTAAACAGACTTCTGTCAGGTAAAGGACCAATGCATCTTCTAAACAAACTGTCAATTTATCAACAGACCAGATATTTGAGATTCAAGGATCAATTCTTGCTCTGCCCATGCCGTATTCGCAGTTAGACAGGGTGGTCAATCCTTTTCTTACCTAGGTATTTTTTCATTGGAACAGGCTTCCGCATCACATTTACCTTACGAGGCTCACTTACTCCTTCCGAGCCACTGCTGAACTCCTGGCTGTGCTCATGGAATGGACCGGGTGGCTCTCGGCACAGAAAAGCACTAAAATCAATATGCCCCCGAAGACTGAACACTTTGCCCGAGATTGGAATGCGGAAGCTTGGCAGCCTCGATTGGCAGCTGTAACTATGGGTCATGCACTCCCCTTTGCACCAAGGCATTAATAAAGGGGGTCATAAACCACAGGTCTTTAGATGAATCCCTGAATTTTGGGGACAAATTATTTTCAGATGATTCTTAAACAAGTGCAGCAGTATCTGAGGGGGAAAGTGTGTCTATATCCTCTAGCTCTGAAACTAGCAGCCAGTTTGAAGGGCCCGATACGGTGGTTCGCAGAAAGAAAAAGCGCAGGTGAAGTAAAGAATGGACTTCCCAGGGTCAGTGCAAGGAGGGCTCGAATAAATAAGTAAGTCTTGCTTTAAAGTGGGATTATTCTGTCATGCAAACGCATGTGAGGAGCCCTATACGGAGTTCAGAAAAGGACAAAATAATGAAGACCCTGAGGAACTGACCTTGAGATAGATATATGATTCGATTAAACATAACAAGGAAGAGACAAAGCAAGATGGCAAAAAAGGGCCTAGCAACCAAAAAATTACATGGGGCTGTCAAAAAGGCAGTAAAAACTTGTACCAAAACTGGGGAAAGAATTACAGAACTAGAGGAATATAGACCAGGTCTAGAGAATGAAGTGGAAAAAGGACAAAGCCAAACAGAAGCCCAGCAAGCTAAGATGAAACAACCTAAGGACCCTGAGGAGGTATAGAATGAGTGGACACACAGTTTATCATAGTAGGCAAAGGTTTTGGTGCTGCTTACCCCCTTGACACACTCTTGCAAGGTCCCCTTAGTAGATATATTATTTTGATTTGCCAACTGGTATTTAGTGACTGGTGGTTGCCTTGTGGACGTTGTTTATGGTGGTAAGCCAAATATAGCATCTAGAAGTCTGGCAGGTTCACTAGGAGAAACGCATTTCTGATGACATAGGTTAGATCTGTTTGTTATGGAAAGCATTTGTTAAACTCAATATGCATTGAGGAGAAAATTGTTATTTCTCTATATCAGGCTTACTGGTAGTACTACCTGTAAGTAGCTCTCTACTGTGCATTCCAGCCTACTAAATTGGAATATTTTACTTGGTTGAATTGACAGACACTTAAATTGTGTATTCAAATAACAAATTTGTGCATTTTCAGAAATCATAAGCTGATGTTTTAATGAAAAAAAGGTTTCATTTCTAAAATATATTTAAAGCTGATTTTTGAGAGATATATTATATGGGGAGTCTTATTACTTATAATATTACTTCCATGCCAGGGAAATTGGATCTAAGACTGACCTGTATTACCTACATAGAAGCATTCCATATTGAGAAAGCCATTTTTACTTTACTTCTGGCAACGCTGCCTGATGCACTGAGGTGATCACAAACGGTTATCTTGCATAAGGTGGTCACTAATGTATTCTTGTCTGATGTGGTCTCTATTACACCACTAATGATATTAATAGCTGGTAATGGTTTCAATTGAACATAAGAATCTCTTATCAAACAAAAGGTTGGAGATTTAAATTTAGATCGCTGAGTAGGATGTTGTACTTGTGGCCAAAGGCTAGAGGCAAAATAAATTCTGCAATGGTGTTGCAGAAGCTGGAGCGTGGGCCTGCGGTCGACAATCAAGTCTGCCTCTGATGGTTATATTGTCATCCATGTGGAGCTTATACTTGATATGTTCCAGGGTTTGGCTAGTCGATGGGCTGGTGTGTGCGCAGTGGCAGGTGAAGAGGTAATAGCTGCAGAAAAGAGGTCCTACAATGAAGCGTGGGTCAGCACATTGTTAATGTTTGGTGCACCGTCTGGGGTCGAGAGCATAAACGTTGACACTGGTTTATGTTCACGGACCAGTGGTTGTGGCTCCAGATTCAGTCCAGTACTATGCAAAGAAATGGTAGATGGAATGCTGAATAAATCATACTTTCATTCCCAGTCAAGAGATCTGGGTTAAATTCATCGTTTTTTTGCTCACCATGCCACCCCACTTTAGATCCAGCCATATGTAAATGTAAATGTAAATGTTTTTGGATTTGTAAAGTTCCCATCACCCAGGGGTCTCTAAGCGCTGTACAAATACCACTGCGGAACCCTTCCTGGCCTGTTCCTGTGAGGTGTCCACTCCTGGGCATCCCCAAAGGTTAAGCCAGTCATCCTAGCATTGTTAGGGCCATTGTAGAGATTAAGCAAGCTATTGCCCAGAGTTGCAGAGTGAAACCCATGATTAGAGTAGGCACCGAGGCGAGAATTATCGGGTCCGAGGACATTGAGCCCAAGACCCTGCCGCGAAGGGGATTGAACCCTGGTCCGGACCAGACCTCTGCCTCAGGGTCTGCCGCTCTAAGCGGTGAGCCACACTTCTCCACTAAAATATGCAAATCAGACTTCACCCTGTACCTCATGGGAACAGTCCTGCCCAAACTGCCAAGCCAGGTCCACCCTGGACCGAAAACAAGCATCCTGGGACTTTTTTCGCAGTATTACCCTTAATCAGACAGGCTAGCTTAAATTCAGTGGGACAGTGAGCAAGAGACCCACGTCTGGGCATACCCATCCCACTGAGGGTGAAAAGTGCTATGTAAGCAAATGTTGGATGGAATGCTGAATAAATCATCCCAGTCAGGATATCAGGGCTAAATCCATTGTTCTTTCGCTCACCATGCCATCCCAGTGCGGACCCAGCCACATGCAAATCAGGCTTGAACCTGTGCCTCCTGGGAAGAGTCCAGACCCGAACTGACAAGTATCCTGTATAGGCACAGATGGGCGCAGTCAGGCTTATCTTTGGTATGTCAGCAGCAGGCCAGTGGCATACCCTCTGCGCGGTCACACCTGCATCCAGTGGGTCCTGGGGAGGGTTCTGTTGCCGGTTAGAATGGTGAGTGGGAAAACCGGTGGGGAAAACACCAACGGGAATGCACGGAAAGCTGTGGTGTTTCTGGATCAGTCTGGAACAAGCAGGAATTGGAGGCCAAAGGCAAGTGGCAAAGTAAGTGTCCAGGTGCCAACATAGGAATGCTCATGCTTTATGTGGATGCACAGGAACGCCCACGCTTCCCCCATTAAATGCCCACTACTATGAAATCTAAAGCAACGCGGCACAAGCCGATCGGTTGCATTGCATTAACTTACAAAGTCATGCATATAGCTCCTGATTGGTTATGTAAATCTTAATTAAGTCTTTACCTTGTTGACACACGGACAAGGCAAACGCTTAAGTAATCTTGGCACTGGGTTGAATCCTGGACCGTGAATAAACATCCTGCAGATCTGGACAAGTCACTTAACCTTCCCATTGATGTACACTTTGTTCTTTTGCAAAGTGTTCCAATGCCCTCAGGTCAGGTTGTCACGGTATGAAACTGTGAGAAAAAAATACTGCAATGATTCCAACCTGAAAGACATCCACTAACCTTGACAGGGAACAGGAAAGACTTGCAATTTTGACCCTAGTAGAGTGAAGAAATTTAGACTTTTTCATACACTAACTTCTTTTTTTCCAATGTATCAGAATCTGAGATTATCAGTATGATGCACTGCACACGGCCACCTTCCTAATATAAAGACTTGGATATTTACCTTAATTAATGATCCAATAGATCCAAACTAAATATGGCACCTTTGTTTCTCTTGTTATGTAACTTATGCCTAATGATGATGATGCCATTGAGTTGCTTCCCGGAATGTCTGCACTCAATGTGATGAACACTTTTCTGTCTTACTATTGACTGTATACTAACTAATGTTTCTTTCATTACCGGTTTTCAATGTTCTGCCTGCGAATAAAGGTAGCATATTAACCCACAGTGTGCCTTGACTCATAAGTCATAGTTTGCTTGGATGAGACTCAATGTAAATCATGCTCAGCCCTTTAGTATAGATTTTATTTTGGTTGTATAAAAACATACTGTCATGCTTCTCTGCAACTCTCAAGGGGACCATTACTTACACGTAGGAACGCAAACGGTTTTGAAAATATCAAGATTCATTGAGCTTTTGATTGATGAAAATAGTATACAATATGTTTTGGAGTTAGTCACTCAGTGTGACACACCATGGATAAAGGTTGCTTGCTGTGTGAGAATCCTTATTTGCCCGATTTGGACATACCATATTTTGTATAACTTTCTAGTTTTATAACTATGGGGATCATTACAATGGCCGGCAGACTCGAGTCTGTCTGCCATCATTGTGGTAACTGGGACCACCCGCCTGTAAGGTTGCGGTCCCACATGTCCTGCATGTCATATTACAATGCGACCACCACCTGCAAAATGCTAAACCATGTCATGCATTTCCCTACACTACGTGGCAGGCATCATGCAGAACCTGCCACTTTGTGCTGGGAAATGTAGGGGGGTACCATGTGTATCCCCCATGCAACACCACAACCCCAACACAAGGGGGGCATGCAACAGCCCCCCAAATTCAATCCCAGCCATTCTTTACATTCCGGTATCCTGCCATGGAAAGGCCGGCTGCAGGCTGCATTGTAATTGGTGGACAGTGCCTGCTCGGCACCACCACCATTCTACAAATGCCAACCACTCTACAAGGCAATCCTGTTGTGGAACAGTGGCGGGCAGTGATTGCGACCACCAGAGAACTAGGATGATTCCATCTGCCATCAGAATTTGGTGGGTGAAAAATTGCTCTCCGATGGCTGGGGGCCCGCCAACGCACGGTTGTGGGTGGCAAACCCTCCACCATAGTAATCACCCCCAATGTATCTGATGGTTGTCCTGTAGAAAATCTTACTCTCAAAACTGTAAGCCTGAGATTGTTATAATGACAAGCTACATGCCTTTTTGATACACTGGAAATGTTGATTTGATTTGTGGATTTGTAAAGCGCGCGATTTTCCATGGGCGTCTTTGCGCTGGGTGAATGTAGGAGACCAGTTAGCTGCCAAGGTTAAGCTTCTAGCCAGCGGTAAATAGCTAAGTTTTTATCTGTTTCCTAAATGAAAGCAGTGAGGGGCTGTTTTTGATTGCAGTTCGGAGCAGATTTCATGCCTTGGCTGCATGGAGCAGGAAGCTTCCCCCCCTCCCTCCCACCTAACCTTTTCGTATTTTGGTACCTGGATCAGTTTTAGATGACTTGATCTCAAGGTCCTAGATGGCTCATAACATTTCTGGTGATTTTTCAGAAACTGCAAACCCATCCCATGGAGGGCTTTGTACGCCAGACACAAGGATTTGAATTTTATTATTTTTCCAATTGGGAGCCAATGTAGGGATCTCAATCTATGTGCTATTGGTTCGGATCTGGGGATGTCCAGCACCAGCCTGGCTGCTGTATTCAGCAGGCACTGTAGTTTAGCCAGATGCTGGACTCGGATCCCTGCATATAGAGCGTTTCCATAGTCCAGTCTTGATAAGGCCAGCATTGTTACCACTGTTTTGCAAGACTCATGGGGAATGAAAGGCAGGAATTTCCTAATCATTTTCAGGATGTACAAAATGGATGACGACAATTTGTTAGACTGTGCCTCAAAGGATAATTTGTTGTCCAAGAGTGCCTAGGTTTTTTACCTTATCAACTGGTGACAGGCGGTTGCCCAGGTTGTCTGGCCACCAGTCCTGGGACCAGATTTGCATGTCTGAGGCCAACAGCATGACTTCGCTTTTATCCCCATTTAATTTTAGGCAGTTGCCCTGCTTGCATTGGTTAATCTGTTCCATGCAGTTTTTGAACCTTTCTGCTGTCTCTTTAGTATTGTTTGCGATTGACACCACGATTTTGGTGTCGTCAGTGTAGGAAACCGGAAGGAAGCCACAGTTCTGTATTATTGCCGCTAGGGGTGCTTCATATAAGTTAAATAGAGTGGTACTTAGTGAGGACCCCTGAGGTACCTCACATGGAGAGTTGAATGATTTTGATTTAGCCTTTCCCAGCTCAACTGTGAACGTCCTCTTGGAGGTATCCCCAATGACTTAGGTCTGGTGTTCCCATTATGAAACATTATGACAATTACAGTTTGTCTATCTTACTAATTGTGAAAAGCATACGTTAAAGCTGGAAAACCTTTCAAAGTTGATTATTACATGGTGACTTAGACTATTGTTTGATTTTTCGTTACATGGTGAATTAAGGTGCGTTCGTTTCACTAATGATAATACTGATGTGGCATACTTGCACTTTTGCACTAAATACCACTTTTATCTATTTGTGTTGCTTTTACTGGTGCTAACCTTTAGACTTTTTTAATCCTAATCTAAATTTAAATTTCTGACGCCGTGGCATTGTTTTGGTGAGCATTACGAGCTCTTTCTGCCTTTCTCTTTGCTCCGCTGCAGGGCCTCACCTCTATTGTGCATGAAGAGCTCCATCTTGCCTTGTTTTCTTTTTCTCAAACTGGGCCACCATCGTAGCAGTTGGTGGTGCAGCTGTTTCAAGGATTAACGGTTCCTCGTTTCCAGTTCCATCTCCTGGGGCATATCTTCAGAATGCAGTCCAGAGCATGGAGCGGACGCATGGTGAAGTAAGGTGAGCACGTTTCACTAATGATAATACTGATGTGGCCTACTTGCACGTTTGCACTGAAGTACCTGTTTTATATATTTGTGTTGTTTTTACTAGTGCTAACTTTTAGCCTTTCTTAATCCTAATCGAATCTAAATTTATGCCCCCATGGCATTGTTTGGTTGAGCATTCCGAGCACTTTCCTACCTTTATCTTTGATCTTCGGTCCGCCGCGAGGTCTCTCCCCGATTGTGCGGAAAAGCTCCATCTTGCCTTGCTTTCTTTTTCTGAAACTGGGCTGCCATCATAACAGTTGGCGCTCCAGCTCTTTCTAGCATTTCTGGTTCCTCACTTCCGGTCTGGTTCCTGGGGCATATTAATGCAACAATGCAGTCCTGAGCGTGCAGCAGAGGCGCGCAGCGTGCGTGCCAAAGGCGCGTCAAATACAAGCCTGTCTGCACCCGAAAGCACCCGGAATGCGCCATGTGCCTGGACCCCTGCTAGTTTTTTAGGCATATTCTAATGGTAAGCACAACTCAGCCAGGGTTCCTGGGGGAATGATAATCACGGCTATCAGTGTACTGTGTGCAGTTTTTCATTTAATGACACCATCGCACATACTTCCACCCAAACCCCTGCTGGTTGACGAGAGACAAGAACTTACCTGACCCTGGGACGGATAGTACTAAGGCTACCTCAGCTCAGCACTCCCCACACAAGTTAATAAAAAATAACAATAGTAATCACACGTTAGAGGAGGGCTGTCTACGTGTCATACTGCTGAACACAAGATGGGCTATTAATAACAAATATGAACGAGAGAATTTGCTACAGACCTCAGACCCTGATTTTGTCTGCCTTACCGAAACCTGGACTATGTACCCCTCAGAGCCTAACTGGGCTATTTTTATACCAGCAGGTTACTCCCGGCCCAGTGTAGAAAGACCAGGGTAAAAAGGGGATGGCATAGCAATTATCTACCGATCCACTTTCAAGGCCACGTTTGCCTCTTGCCCGTTACTAGGAGCAGAAGCTATGGATTTTAATATTAAATTCTCTAATACTGCATCCTTTCCTGGCTTGCTCATATACTGGCCCCAGGGCCAAAACATGCTCTTCCTACAGGGTTTACAGACATTTATGAAATCATGTCTTGACTTCCCAACATTCACTATATTTGGGGGATTTTAATTTCCACTTAGAAGCAGACAAAAACTCAGACACAGCCATACTGGCTGATAACTTAGAATGTGTTGGGCTTACACCTAGGCGCAGAACCACACACAAGGCCCGACACCCTCTTGATGGTATTTTTAACAACAACCCTAATAACTCAGTCAGAAAAATACTTCCAGTAACATGGTCGGATCACAATGTCGTCTTCTACAAACCCCCTGTTAGGACTGGGATTTCTGGTTGGCTAAGGCTTGCGCCAAAGCCAGGCAGACACCACCATTCTAGTCAGGGCAAGGGAGTCACACGCCAAGATAACCCCTGCCCACCCCCTTGGTAGCTTGGCAGGAGCAGACAGGCTTATCCCAAAGGCAATGTGTGAAGCATTTGCGCACGCACACAACAGCAACAACATCCTAGGCACACCACAAAAGGAACTCTACACAAGGGTATATATAAAAATAGCCTTTGTATTACCATAAACACATTAGATCTTATTCACACAGTTACACTGTGCCGACTGGCACTGGGCAGTATTTACAGGGGATTATTTACACCAGGACAGGGCCACGTGGGCCACTGTTAGAATCAGCACTTAGTAGAACTAGCACTTAGAATAACTGTAACACCAAATAACAATTACAGACCACAACCAGTAACCACTGGTAAAAGGTAGGTACACGCTAAGCAATACTAATAACCATAGCCATAGATCACGCAGGGACACATAAACTCACTAGTATAAACTATACTAGGCAACACACCCTCCTAAGCATGAAAACACATTTAGAGGTATCACAGGCATAAAGGCATTGCACATTACGCATAATTCACATTAGGCCTAACTAGTATAAATACAGTAGGCAATCTCCTCACTAGTCTAAACACATTAGACCCTGCCTCCTAAAAATACTTCACATTTAGGGGCATAAAGCACAGAGTGAAGTATCATCTCACTAGTATAAATCATAATATGCTACACAACCTCATAATCCTAAACCACAGTTTCACAGGGTGCGCTAAACATACTAAACGCAATACATTTCCTAGCACCACATCACTCTAGCACATAAATCACATTTAGGGCCTTGCGCACTGTCCACAAACCAGCCCCCCTGGCCAACTGGCCATCTCAAGAAGGGGCTCAAATGCCCTGTGTCCAGAATGTCAGGGCACGCTGCCAATGCAGAGCCAGTCAGGGGTGCGCCACCAGCGCAAGCCTAAACGTTGCAGCTGCCCACTACTTGCTGGGCAGCTGAGAACAACAACAGGGCCTAAATGTTGCAGCTGGCACTAAGTGCTGTGCAGCTGTAGAAGGCCTGGCACCTCTGTGCCACTTCTGTCCCTCTCAAGGACTCCCACTCCAATTAGTGCCTAAATGGTGCAGCTGCCCACTACTTGCTGGGCAGCTGAGAAGTATACTGCGGCACGGGCCCTCACTGGCCCTCTGAGCAAACTGCGCCAAACGTTGGAGCCCTCCAGGCTCTGAAATCAACAGGGCACAGGAGCACACTGGCTCCTTAGGAATACAACTGTGCCATAGGTAGGAGCCATCTGGCTCTGAAAGCATGAGGCAAAACTGGGGCCAAAAACATGTGGGAGCCACTATGGCTCTGGCGACAACTTAGGCCTCTGTTGGAGCCACCAAGGCTCTAGAAAGAAACATGCCTCCAAACAAACTGGTACCACTGTACCTGGGGGACCCCCACTGGGGCCCCTTTCCTCTGGCTAGCCCATCGTTGGAGCCCGCCGGCTCTGTAAATACCTGCCCCCCAGGGAGCACCCTGGCTCCTAATACAACGGGCGTGGGCCCCTCTGGGCACAGAAAAATGGGTAAGTCCCGACGTTGGAGTTCGCAGGCTCAAACTATACATGCTCCATGCGCTGGAGCCCTCACGCTCTGAAAAAATGTCACCAGCACTGTTGGAGCGGCCCGCTGCCAGGTGGGGCCACTCTAGGAAACAACACCCCCGAGCTCTCTCTTTACCGGGCTCCGGCGTGGGGGACTCTCTTCCCAATGCATAGGGGGCACAGGCGGCGGTAATTGAGGGGCTCTCTCACCTTACGAGAGCCCCGTCCTCTCTGCATGCCCATCTTCACCCGGTCCCCCATCTTGGGACCGGGACTTCAGGAGGGGGGAGCCAGCGAAGCTCCAGACTGCCGCCTCTGGGGCTCCTCGTTATCTGTGGCGGGGGCGAGGCACCGGCATTGTGCCTCGGGCCCCCTGCTGCTGCCATCACCACACTTGAGGGGCTCTCCCAGCTCACGGGAGCCCCGCACCTCCCACTATTCAATTCCGTCACGTCTAGAATGGCTGGAAAAGAAACTGGTCCGTACCCGCTGGCACGGCCATTTACTCACGAGATACCTTAAAGAAAACATTATTCCCATAGGCTTACAGATCAAGATTGAACCTGCCATTTTCGTAGAGGTACCCAAGTTCAAGGAAGGATTCAGCCACGTGGCGAACAACTGCTCACGCCACTGGATGGTGTTGGGGGTGGAAACTGCAGCTGAACAAATTCAAATTATCACCTCCGAAATCAAAACACTCAAAGCAGAAATTGCAGCTGATGCCAACTTTGCCAGCGCAAAGGAAACCTTAAGCAATCTGGAGGCAACTTTGAAGGACTTCGATCTAACCACTCAAAATCGCAAACTTGAGAAACTAGCCAGAGACATCAGGCTATACGACAAGAGGAAAACATACCCATATCTCCAAGAGGACTACTATTGGCAAGATACCCAGGGGCGATTCACCAACAGAGGACGTGGCAACTACCGGGGTAGACGTAACTTCACAACCTTCTCCGACTCGTCCTACAGTTCTGAGGGAGAACACGAACAGCCAGGGACCAGTTACTCCTACAATTACCAAGACTACGGATACAAGCAACCCCAATTTATTCCCCCTCCTTTTTTAGGACAACGCCAAGGGACATGGCGACCCCCCAGAGGAAGAGGCAACTACAGTACGAGAGGCCAACAACGGGGTCAAACTCAGAACACCAACAGTTGGGAGTCGGGACGTGGTCACGCCCAAAAACAGGTCCACTTTCAACAGGAGCAACATGGCGAGAGAGTGACTCACAACAAAACCTACCGCTGGTAGTTAACCCACCCGCTGATAACCCTGTGATTAACAACTCTCAGTACCCTCTCAATGAGGATGAACTAAAAGTACTCAGCAAAGGACTATCTTATGTCCCTACGAACAGACCTGATCAGTTCCTTGGTACGCGCTGAACTCTTTAAATTCTTTCGAAAAATTTGACTAAAATACTTCTTCAGGAATGCTGGTCCGTACATCAATCCCTCCTATACAGGTTTGAGGATTCCTTCCACCTTTGTCCCCCCGTCCTGCACCATGTCCCTCAAAAAACTGGCATTTGAGGTGGTGGTGTGGAGAGACATCAACACCACCTTCCTTGAAAAAACCTTTACCGAATATAATACCAGCAGAACGGAAAAAGCAGCACTCCAGTCTCTTGCCAACAATAACCAGGTGGTTATTAAACCAGCGGATAAGGGCGGTGCAATTGTAGTTCAAGATGTCTGTAAATATGAAACAGAAATCAATCGTTAACTTTCTGACGGCACCAGCTACCAACAACTAAGATCTGATCCTTCACAAGCAATTGCCCTGGAAATCTTGGAAATAACACAGGAAGGGTACGATTTGGGTTTCCTGACTAAATATGAGCTCGACTATCGCAACCAACAATGTCCACGTCTCGCCACCATCTATACTCTCCCCAAGATCCACAAGAGTATGGTGGACCCACCCGGACGTCCCATCGTCTCCGGATGTGGATCCATACTCGAGCCACTGGGTAGATACACCGATTTCTTCCTCAAGCCTCTGGCTGAAGCCACACAAACATACCTGAGAGACACTCTCCACACTATAAACATTATTGAGAATTTACCCTTCGACTCTCAACACCAATTACTTGCAACATGTGATGCAGTTTCTCTCTGCACCTGCATTCCCCAACAAGAAGCCCTGGCAGTAGTAACTAGATGCCTACAACAAAGACCGGCACCCATGCAAGTACCAACTGAATTCATCATTGCATTGCTGAGGATTGCGATGACCAAAAATTTCTTTATGTTTCAAAACCAATTCTATCTTCAGACTCAAGGTGTAGCGATGGGGGCTCCCTTCGCTCCGGATGTAGCCATTCTCTATATGGCAGCCTTTGAGGACACCACCGTTCTGTGTGCACATAATCCATTCAGAGACCACATTCATCTCTGGATGAGGTACATCGACGACATCTTGATAATTTGAAATGGTGACCAAACTGACTTGACAACGTTTCATATATGGCTCAACAACCAGCTACCCCACCTTCAATTTACTATCCAGTCAGACAACCAAACCGTCGATTTTTTGGATATCACCATCTATGTCGACCAAGGCCACTTGCTAACTACATTATTCCGTAAACCATCAGAGAGGAATTCGCTATTGCAGTACAATAGCCATCACCCTCGAGCGCTACGGGACAATCTGCCATTTGCACAGTTTTTGCGCATAGCCAGGAACTTCTCCATCAAGGAGCACTACTTAGAACAATCTGATGATCTGTCCAAACGTCTCCAACAGCGAGGTTATCCGAGGCGACTAGTCACCAAAGCACGGAAAAGAGCCTGGTTCTATCCCCGGGAACACCTCTTGGTTCCAAAAGATCCTGGCACCCCTGAACAGTATTGTTTAGTCTGTGTCACCACTTATTCCACCAAGAGCAATAAGATCAAGCGGATCATAAACCACCACTTGAAAGTGATATCTGATGACATCCAGCAAACAGGCACTCCGTTGCATGCTTTCAAGAAAGCTAAAAGTGTGAAAGACCATGTGGTGCGCTCTCTTCTGCCCACTCCTGACCAACCCACCCTAACATCACTTTGGAATCTTCCACCTATAATAGGTCACTTCAGATGCGGCCATTGTAAGGGATGTGATTCCACAATTCAGACGAAAGAATTCCAACATAATCATGTGAAGGTGCGGCTTAAATCATTCAGTAATTGCAACACACTGAACATTATATATGCAATACTATGTCCTTGTGATTTAATCTACATCAGTCAGCCCCTGTGACTTACGTGGCGTTATTTTGAACACGCGTTGCCTAGCGTCCCCCGATGAGCACGCCAGTAACCTACGCCTTGCTCCTTTTCCTTTATTTCAGCGGGCGACTCTGGAATGATCATATAGCGCCTTGCTATCTAGAAACGACCGCTCCTAATTCCCCTTCCCCGGGTAAGCCATCATGATGTAAATTTTTGAATTTCGGTATACTGCTTTCAGCCCTGAGTTCAATAGACCTACTTAGCCCCTTATTATTGTTTTTTCAGATACTTCGTTTGATGAATTTCTGCCCAGCGTTCCCGGGCCACTATTCCGCTCCAGCCACCCGCATCTAGACGTAAGTTCTCTCAATTTATCACACTGGCCATTTAGAGCTTGTGATATGTATCTTAGCCCCCATTAGCAAGCCATTTGCAACTTGTTTTTAATCCTCTTAGGATTCATTGACAGCGGAATCCACTCCACAGATGAGCACCGATTAATTGAGGTATGCTCTTCACAGACCGTGTGCCCATGTTAATTATACATTTTTGGTTTATAATACATGAGTTAGTAATTCTGTACTCAATTCTTGATGCCAATAGGTTGCTAGCCCCCCCACCAGTCCTGATGAAGACCCCGCCGCAAGGTTTCTAGTAATTCCTGCTATCCAGTGGGTCGAAATATCGACAACCCTCCATCATTCTCTCAGCCCCACGTTTGAGACTATGTCAATTATGCAATACATGGGGCATGTGTTTGTTTAAACGGACTATCTGGATTTATCATTGTCCTTATAATACAATTTACTGATAATTATTTGAGACTGTTGCTTGCTTTTACTGTCACTATCCCCACCTTCACTATCCTCACCATATCACTCCTCTAGTATTCCCCAGGGGCACTGTTCAACCTTTATAAAATGAATAATGTTGGATACTATATCCCTGCTTTTTCTACTTTGTGATTAAAACATTGTAGACTCACTATGTGTATCATCTCTAATTAATTTTTTTGTTAATATGTATGTTTCCTTGCTGGGACCCCTTCCCTCTCAATAACTATTCAATTCCGGGCAGTTTCCCCAGGCAGCGGCAGCATGTGCGGGACTTACCTCTCCAAAACGGAAGTCCCGCCCGCCATCAGGCACGTCGCCTCGTGACTTCCGCTTTCACTGCGACTGCGGTGTCAATCTCTACGCAGGGGCAGTACCGAGGGGTGGGCACCCTCTGTGCAAAAATAAAACATAGAAGCAGGGTGGGCACCCGCTAAGGGTGCCATAAATGGGGTGGCACCCATAAATAATTGAAATAAGCGGGCTGGGCACCCGCCGTGTAACAAAAGGGCAGGAGCGCCTCCCCCCCCCGGGATAACCACAGCGCTCTGCCAGAAAGTAAAAGTAAAGTGCTACAGGGTGCAGAGAGAGACCCAGGGGCATTTTAAAACACCACTAGCACTCACAAGGTGCTGGGGCAACCCCCAAGCCCCTAGGGCTACAAGCAGTCCAGAACAACGGTTCTAGCAGTCCTGAATGGATTAAGGTGGAGCAAAAGCAGCTCACAGCAAAGAAAAGTTCTCCAGCATCCAGGGGCTGGGCAGGGCCCAGGGAGGCAAGCTTTCGACTGGGTCCCAGCAGCAGCACCCCCCTGGTTGTTTCAAGTTAGGAAAAACAAGAACATTTTCATGGGGTCACAGCCCCCTTTTTATACATTAGAAAACTTTGTCTAGCAGGGTGCAGGCAATGGGAGAACCAGCTACAACTGGTTATGGGGAACTCCTGAGCACTTTGTGGAGGGATGGCCCAGCCCTATTCAGGTCCCAGGTGCACCACCTCCCTGCCATCAACATGCATATCTCTCCATTCACCACCGGGGTAGACCCATCCTGACTCCTGGAGCCAGGCACACCAGCCAGCTCCAGCCAATCACAAGCCAGATAGTCAATTCACATTCACTGCACAGACATGCCAACTTCTAGAAGTGGCACTTCCACACTAGACACATTAAATCCACACACATCATTGCGCAGCATTTAATCTCATGAGTTTGCACATAGCAAACTCGCCCCTGCGCTCCCCACACATCAGGATCTACACATATTCCCACACATATTCCCCATGCATTCCTATGGGAGAGCAGGCCAGTCTCACCACACATACACAGAAAGCGCAAGTACTTCACACTGGACCACAGTGAAAAAGTGCGCAGAGGCCTAAAATAACCAACACCAGGTTACAGAAACAGGCTAGGAAAAAGCAAAAAGTTTTGGGGTGAACATGCCAAAAGGGCCAAGTCCAACATTACCTATAAGGATAATGATAGGCTTGAGCCATTTATCCTGCCCCCTGTTAAATCTAGGCCTTGGCATAAAATCAGGGAAGAAGAGTTAACAGAGCTGTTGGATACAAGTCCACCGCCTTTAGGTTTGAACGTTAATGCGACAGCTTATAATATGGATGGATGGATCTGATCAGCAATTGATCAGTTAGCCCCCATAAGATCAAATAAACCACAATGAAGAAGGGTCTCTGCCCCATGGTACAATCTAGACCTTAAAGCCATAAAAATCCGGTGGAGGCACTTAGAGAGGTGCTGGAGTGCTGATTACAATGAACAGAGTAAACTTGCCCTTAGAGGAGTACAAGCGAGCCATCATGAATGCAAAAGAGATGTATTTTACGAGTAAAATTGATGGGGCAAAAAACACCTCAAGAGAGCTTTTTAAGATGGTCACAGCACTATCTAAACTAAACCAAGAAAATCAATTTGTTCCAGACCAGAATTTCTGCTACAAAATGGTAATCTTCTTCCATACATAAATACAACTGTTCTACTACGATTTGGTAGGGAAACGTCTGAGCCCTTTAAGGTCTATGACGCTGGAGCCAGCTAGCTGAATTAGCCCTGCCACGTAAAGTCAGTTGAGCAGGTTTACATTCACTGAGAGAACAAATGATCTCTTATGCTGCAAAATACAGGTCCCCAACAGACAAATAAGTCAATCAATCAATCAATCATTACGTTTGCAAAGTGCACTACACACCTGTGAGGGTCTCAAGACGCTGGGGGGGGGGGTTGGCAGCTGCTGATTGAGAAGTCTTCTGAAGGCCAGCAGGTCCTGGGTCAGTCGTAGGCCGGTACGGAGAGTGTTCCAAGTCTTAGTGGCGAGGTAGGAGAAGGATCTGCCACCGGCGGTGGTTTTCCAGATGCGTGGAACTGAGTCGAGGGCGAGGGTGGCAGAACGGAGACTGCCAGTGGGGGTGTAGAAGCTCAGTCGGTCGTTGAGGTATGCTGGTCTGTCATTGTGTAGGGCTTTGTGTGAGTGGATGAGGAGTTTGAAGGTGATCCTCTTGTTGACGGGGAGCCAGTGCAGGCCTCTCAGGTAGGGTGTGATGTGGCTGCGTCGAAGGATGTCGAGGATCAGTCGTGCTGAGGCGTTATGGTTCAGTTGCAGCAGTCTAAGGAGCTTTGTTGTTGTTCCTGCGTAGAAGGTGTTCCTGTAGTCCAGTCTGCTGGTGACGAGAACCTGTGTGACGGTTCTTCTTGTGTCGGAGGGGATCCATTTGAAGATCCTGCGGAGAATTCAGAGGGTGTTAAAGCAGGAAGCAGAGACGGCGTTGACCTGCTTGGTCATGGTGAGTGCAGAGTCAAGGATGACCCCTAGGTTGCGTGCGTGGTTGGTGGGTTTTGGGGCTGTTCCTAGCGATGTTGGCCACCAGGAGTCATCCCAGTCTGAGGGAGTTGAGCCGAGGATGAGGACCTCTGTCTTTGCCTGAATTCAGCTTCAGCCTGCTGTCCTTCATCCATTCGGCGACGGCCTTCATTCCTCTGTGGAGGTTGGCTTTGGCGGTGTGGGGGTCTTCGGTGAGGGAGATGATCAGCTGGGTGTCGTCGGCGTAGGAGATGATGTTGAGGCTATATTGTCGTGCGACGTGTTCGAGTGGTGCCATGTAGATATTGAACAGCGTCGGGCTGAGGGATGATTCCTGAGGAACGCCGCAGATGATCTTGGTGGTCTTGGAGTGGAAGGATGGGAGGCAGCTCTCTGGGTTCTAAAAAAAAAGAGCCGGGCTGAAGACGGCTGGAATGCCAGAAACCGGTCCACGGAAGCTTGTTTCTGGTCCAGGGAAGACATGGGTTGGCAGTTCGGGCTGGACTGTTCCCATGAGGCACAGGGTCAGACTGATTTGCATATAGCCATGTCGGAACTGGGGTGGCAGAGTTGGCTAAAGAACGGTAATGGATTAAACCCAGATCTTTTGACTGGGTGTGAGTGTTTGATTGATTCAGATTCTCCGTCCATCACCAACACCTTTTGTACCGCTTTTGGCCACCATAAGTGTGGCAGGGTATGCTCAGACGTGAGTCCCTTGCTCACTTTGCCACTGGATTCAAGCAAGCTGGGCTGAAGACGGCTGGAATGCCAGAAACTGGTCCTCGGAAGTTTGTTTCCAGTTCAGGGAAGACATGGCTTGGCAGTTCGGGCTGGACTGTTCCCATGAGGCACAGAGTCAGACTGATTTGCATATAGCCGTGTCTGAACTGGGGTGGCAGAGTGGGTTAAAGAACGGTGATGGATTAAACCCAGATCTTTTGACTGGGTGTGAGTGTTTGATTGATTCAGATGCTCCGTCCATCACCACCCCCTTTTGTACCGCTTTTGGCCACCATAAGTGTGGCAGGGTATGCTCAGACGTGAGTCCCTTGCTCACTTTGCCACTGGATTCAAGCAAGCCGGGCTGAAGACGGCTGGAATGCCAGATACCGGTCCTTGGAAGCTTGTTTTCGGTCCAGGGAAGACATGGCTTGGCTTTTCGGGCTGGACTGTTCCCATGGGCCCATGAGGCACAGGGTCAGACTGATTTGCATAAAGCCATGTCTGAACTGGGGTGGCAGAGGGGGCTAAAGAACGGTGATGGATTAAACCCAGATCTTTTGCCTTGGTGTGAATGTTTGATTGATTCAGATGCTCCGTCCATCACCACCCCCTTTTGTACCTCTTTCGGCCACCATAAGTGTGGCAGGGTATGCTCAGACGTGAATCCCTTGCGCACTTTGCCACTGGATTCAAGCAAGCCGGGCTGAAGACGGCTGGAATGCCAGAAACCGGTCCTCAGAAGCTTGTTTCCGGTCCAGGGAAGACATGACTTGGCAGTTCGGGCTGGACAGTTCCCATGCCATGAGCCCATGAGGCACAGGGTCAGACTGATTTGCATATAGCCATGTCTGAACTGGGGTGGCAAAGTGGGCTAAAGAACGGTGATGGATTAAACCCAGATCTTTTGACTGGGTGTGAGTGTTTGATTGATTCAGATGCTCCATCCATCAACACCCCCTTTTGTACCACTTTTGGCCACCATAAGTGTAGCAGGGTATGCTCAGACGTGAGTCCCTTGCTCACTTTGCCACTGGATTCAAGCAAGCCGGGCTGAAGACGGCTGGAATGCTAGAAACCGGTCCTGGGAAGCTTGTTTCCAGTCCAGGGAAGACATGGCTTGGCAGTTCGGGCTGGACTGTTCCCATGAGGCACAGGGTCAGACTGATTTGCATATAGCCATGTCTGAACTGGGGTGGCAGAGTGGGCTAAAGAACGGTGATGGATTAAACCCAGATCTTTTGACTGGGTGTGAGTGTTTGATTGATGCAGATGCTCTGTCCATCATCACCCCCTTTTGTACCGCTTTTGGCCACCATAAGTGTGGCAGGGTATGCTCAGATGTGAGTCCCTTGCTCACTTTGCCACTGGATTCAAGCAAGCTGGGCTGAAGACGGCTGGAATGCCAGAAACCGGTCCTCGGAAGCTTGTTTCCGGTCCAGGGAAGACATGGCTTGGCAGTTCGGGCTGGACTGTTCCCATGAGGCACAGGGTCAGACAGATTTGCATATAGCCATGTCTGAACTGGGGTGGAAGAGGGGGCTAAAGAACGGTGATGGATAAACCCAGATCTTTT
Organism: Lissotriton vulgaris; assembly: GCF_964263255.1. NCBI lineage: Eukaryota > Metazoa > Chordata > Amphibia > Caudata > Salamandridae > Lissotriton > Lissotriton vulgaris. The sequence continues at coordinate 139,012,220 of NC_141689.1, forward strand.
GACTGGGTGTGAGTGTTTGATTGATTTAGATGCTCCGTCCATCACCACCCCCTTTTGTACGGCTCTCTGGGTTTTGCCAGGGAGGAAGGATGTGATCCAGGCCAGGGCCTTCTCTTGGATTCCGGCGTCATGGAGGCGTGCATTTAGGGTCCGGCGGCAGACTGTGTCGAAGGCGCTGATAGGTCCAGAAGGATAAGGGTGGCTGTTTCTCCTTTGTCCATAAGGATCCTGATGTGGTCAGTGGCGGCGATGAGTGCGGTCTTGGTGCTGTGGTTGTTGCGGAAGCCGGACTGGGATGGGTCCAGGATGTCTTTGAGGTAGCGGGTCAGCTGCCTATTGACGATCTTCTCTGTGACTTTCACTGGGAAAGGGAGCAGGGAGATGGGCCGGAAGTTCTTGAGGTCGTTGGGGTCCACCTTGGGTTTCTTCAGTAGGGGGTTGATCTCGGCATGCTTCCAGCTCCCTTGGAAGGTTGCTGTCTCGAAGGAGATGTTGATTGTTTTCCGGAGGTGGGGGGTGATGGCTGTGCTGGCTTTGATGAAAACATGGTGAGGGAATGGGTCAGATGGGGACCCAGAGTGGATGGAGTTCCTGGTCTTGACAGTGTCATCGTTGCTGACGTTGGACCAGGTGGCCAGGTGGCTGGTGCGCGTGGTGGTCACAGGGGTGGTGGTCCCGGCAGTGGAGGTGGTCGTGGTGGTGTTAAAGCTGTCGGGGATGTCGTTGAAGCTGTCGTGGATGTTGGTGATCTTGCGGTGAAGGAAGGTGGCCAGTGAGTCGCACAGGTCTTGCGATGGTGGAATGTCGTTGGTGTTGGCACTGGGGTTGGAGAGTTCTTTCACGATGTTGAAGAGCTCTTTGCTGTTGTGTGCGTTGTTGTCCAGGCGGTTCTCGGCGGTGGTCCTCTTGGCGGTCCTGATGAGTTGGTGGTATCTGCGGGTGACGTTCTTGTGGGCTGTGTGGCTGTCTGGTTTTTGGTCGGCGAGCCAGCTCTTCTCCAGCTTCCGACAGGTGCGCTTGGAGGGCCGGAGGTCTTACATGAACCAGACGGCTTTCTTGTTGGTGTGATTGGTGGCGTAGGTCTTGAGTGGGGCGAGGGTGTTGGAGCAGTCGTTGATCCACTGTTTTAGGTTGATGGCGGCGGTGTCGGATTCGGTGGGGTCGGCGGGCGATCCCAGGGCAAGGTGGTGGTCAGTTGGTCCTCTGTGACCTTGCCCCAGCAGTCACAGCATAGACCCATGTACTGGGCTGTAATAGTTCCACAAATAATAATCCGAAATCAGTTCAAGTTCTCTTCATAAGTCTTTTATATTTGTTTTTTCATTGTTTCAAAACGTTTGCGTCATCAAAATCAAAAATCAGGCGATCCAGCCTTGTGAAAATTGTACAGTTAGCATCCAATGCATTTCGGCCGTATATTGGCCTTCATCAGGGACTGGATTCTAAAAAAATAATAATATGAGGATGTGTCAGGGATTTCTAGATATTAATCACAATGGTATGTAAGAAGGTCAGGCGGAAAGAATAGCGAAAAGAATAGATTAAACCGGTAAAAGCCACCACGTGCATCAGTAGGTCGCAAAGATACCCTGCAGAAAATATATCAAATAGTATAGTCTCGTGTGTGCTCACTAAAAAGAACGTGCAATGTGAAATAAAAACACGAAGTGAAGAGTAAGCCGCCACCAGGGAAGCCTGCTCCGTGGGATACATATAGTAAAGGAAACAGATGCTGCCGGGTGAGCTGTCACGTAAACAATGGAATAATAGACCAACCCTGCGCATGCAAGATTAGACGGAGTTAATTTCTCCGCTTACCGGTAAAGTTATGAAAGCGCGCCCATACGCTGCTTCACAGAAAGGTTCCCGCTGCGAGCTCGAACACCCGCGTTTACAATGTTTGTAAAAGGTAAAAATAAACAACAGACCAAGTCCCTCTAAAGATAATGAAGATAAAGGAAGGTTCGAAAAGGGTGAAAAACAAAGTGAGAAAAAGAGTCGCCATGTCGGAAAAGGTTACACAGAAACCCAAGATGCCCGATAATAAAGTAAACTGAAACGTGACTGTATGATGACAAAATATGGTTAACATCTGTGTGACTAAACATATTTAAATGGATAGAAAAATGTATAAACACCAAGTAAACCAACAAATCAATACATGAGTGAATAAAAAGGATCAATAAATGCTAGCATAGTAGAGCAGAAACAGTCGTGTGTGAAAAACAAAAACATTCACATTAGATATCACATGATCAATCTCATAGGTAAGAGAAAAACAGGCAATTAAAAGAAAACATGCAAGATGCGTTCCAAAATATCATAAGTAACATTTGAATTCAGTTCTCTCATTCATTCCAGTGGGCTTCAGTGTTTCAAGTTTAAACATCCAGTAATTCTCTCTGCGTAGCAGGTTATTGTGGTTGTCAACACCCTCACGTTTCTGGACAATTTCTAGGATGGTAAACCTGAGTTGGCTTACATTGTGCGAAGCTTCGCAAAAGTGAGTTGCAACAGTGGATTTAGCCTGTTTGTTGCGAATGTTAGACTTGTGCTCGTTAAGTCTCACCTTCATCTTTCTCTCAGTCTTACCCACATAGCCTTGTCCACAGGGGCATTTTAAAAGGTATACAACGTTCATCGAATCACAGGTTGCTGAAACGCGTAATTTAATCTTGTAACCCTTGCTAGGATGGGTGATGACATTCCCTCTGATGATGTTATTGCAATGACTGCAGTTGTGACAGTGTAATGTGCCATTGAAAACTTCCTCAGGATTAGTCGTGCCAAATTTAATCATGTTACCCAAATTAATCCCTCTCTGGTAAGCGAAAAGGGGCATTTCATTGAAGATCTTGTTGAAGGCAACCTCTTGGGCTAATATAGCCCAGTGCTTGGTGATAATCTTTTTAAAGGCTTTGCTTTTTGTAGAATATTTCGATACCACCACAATTCTTGTGTTCTCTTTTTTAGGAACTTGAACCAACAGATCTTTCCTGTCTTTTTGGGTGCATCTTAATTTCGCTTAAATATCTTTTGGGGGTATCCTCTTTTTTTAAATCTGTCTTCCATTTCATTGATCCTGATCTCTGATGTTACTGGAGATGAAACAATCCTTTTCACTCGCAACATTTGCGAGTAAGGTAAGTGCGTTTTCAATGGGTTGTTATGAAAACTATTGTAGTGCAACAGATTGTTGCGGTCTGTATGTTTGCGGTAGAGATCAGTTTCGAAAAGTAACCCATTCCTACGTATTTCTACATCAAGAAAAGTAATTTTGTTGACATCTATTTCTGATGTGAACTGTATGCGTTCATCGCGTGTGTTGAGTTCGATAATGGCGTTCCTTAGTTCAGGTTCTGAACCTGACCAGATCGCGAACATGTCGTCGATATACCTCAATATCATTTTTGCGTTGGACTTCCATGGTTCTCTGTTAAGGATATATTCAGTTTCAAAGTGTTCCATATACAGATTTGCGTAGACAGGGGCCGCCGAATTTCCCATGGCCGTCCCGGTTAACTGCAAATAGTATCTGCCTTTCCATTCAAAGTAGCTATGAAAAAGGGTAAAGTGAAGTAGTTCCATGAGGAACACTTTAAAGTCAGAGTCCATTTCTGAGTTGAGCAATATATGTTCTATCACCTCAATGCCATCCTGGTGAGGAATGGAAGTATATAAGGATTTGACATCCATGCTACATAACAAGATTTCTTCATTTTCTTCCAATTGGACCATGTCCAATCTTTCCAGGAAATGGGTCGTGTCTTTCACAAATATTCTCATCCTCATCACACTTGATTGTAAATGTCTATCTAGCAGTTGACCAATGGGCTGGTGTTGCGAACAATCCACACATCATTTGTCAGAAAGCCGACAAGGGAGGAGCGATTGTGGTAATGAATACCTCTCACTATGAACAGGAGGTGGAAAGACACCTGGGGAACACTCATACATACTTGCTCTTGGATTATATTCCCACAGACCAGTTTGCAAAGATCATAAACGGCATCATTGACAAAGCATTTAATGATGGAACCATAAATGAAAAAACCAAGAAATTTCTTATCATGAATCATCCGAGGAGTCCGGCAATACACATGTTGCCGAAGATTCATAAGGACTTGGTTCATCCTCCCTTCCGGCCCATTGTATCGACTGTTGGAAGCATACACCAGCCCATTGGTCAACTGCTAGATAGACATTTACAATCAAGTGTGATGAGGATGAGAACATTTGTGAAAGACACGACCCATTTCCTGGAAAGATTGGACATGGTCCAATTGGAAGAAAATGAAGAAATCTTGTTATGTAGCATGGATGTCAAATCCTTATATACTTCCATTCCTCACCAGGATGGCATTGAGGCGATAGAACATATATTGCTCAACTCAGAAATGGACTCTGACTTTAAAGTGTTCCTCATGGAACTACTTCACTTTACCCTTTTTCATAGCTACTTTGAATGGAAAGGCAGATACTATTTGCAGTTAACCGGGACGGCCATGGGAAATTCGGCGGCCCCTGTCTACGCAAATCTGTATATGGAACACTTTGAAACTGAAGATATCCTTAACAGAGAACCATGGAAGTCCAACGCAAAAATGATATTGAGGTATATCGACGACATGTTCGTGATCTGGTCAGGTTCAGAACCTGAACTAAGGAACGCCATTATCGAACTCAACACACGTGATGAACGCATACAGTTCACATCAGAAATAGATGTCAACAAAATTACTTTTCTTGATGTAGAAATACGTAGGAATGGGTTACTTTTCGAAACTGATCTCTACCGCAAACATACAGACCGCAACAATCTGTTGCACTACAATAGTTTTCATAACAACCCATTGAAAACGCACTTACCTTACTCGCAAATGTTGCGAGTGAAAAGGATTGTTTCATCTCCAGTAACATCAGAGATCAGGATCAATGAAATGGAAGACAGATTTAAAAAAAGAGGATACCCCCAAAAGATATTGGATGAAGCGAAATTAAGATGCACCCAAAAAGACAGGAAAGATCTGTTGGTTCAAGTTCCTAAAAAAGAGAACACAAGAATTGTGGTGGTATCGAAATATTCTACAAAAAGCAAAGCCTTTAAAAAGATTATCACCAAGCACTGGGCTATATTAGCCCAAGAGGTTGCCTTCAACAAGATCTTCAATGAAATGCCCCTTTTCGCTTACCAGAGAGGGATTAATTTGGGTAACATGATTAAATTTGGCACGACTAATCCTGAGGAAGTTTTCAATGGCACATTACCCTGTCACAACTGCAGTCATTGCAATAACATCATCAGAGGGAATGTCATCACCCATCCTAGCAAGGGTTACAAGATTAAATTACGCGTTTCAGCAACCTGTGATTCGATGAACGTTGTATACCTTTTAAAATGCCCCTGTGGACAAGGCTATGTGGGTAAGACTGAGAGAAAGATGAAGGTGAGACTTAACGAGCACAAGTCTAACATTCGCAACAAACAGGCTAAATCCACTGTTGCAACTCACTTTTGCGAAGCTTTGTACAATGTAAGCCAACTCAGATTTACCATCCTAGAAATTGTCCAGAAACGTGAGGGTGTTGACAACCACAATAACCTGCTACGCAGAGAGAATTACTGGATGTTTAAACTTGAAACACTGAAGCCCACTGGAATGAATGAGAGAACTGAATTCAAATGTTATTTATGATATTTTGGAACGCATCTTGCATGTTTTCTTTTAATTGCCTGTTTTTCTCTTACCTATGAGATTGATCATGTGATATCTAATGTGAATGTTTTTGTTTTTCACACACAACTGTTTCTGCTCTACTATGCTAGCATTTATTGACCCTTTTTATTCACTCATGTATTGATTTGTTGGTTTACTTGGTGTTTATAAATTTTTCTATCCATTTAAATATGTTTAGTCACACAGATGTTAACCATATTTTTTCATCATACAGTCACGTTTCAGTTTACTTTATTATCAGGCATCTTGGGTTTCTGTGTAACCTTTTCCGACATGGCGACTCTTTTTCTCACTTCGTTTTTCACCCTTTTCGAACCTTCCTTTATCTTCATTATCTTTAGAGGGACTTGGTCTGTTGTTTATTTTTACCTTTTACGAACATTGTAAACGCGGGTGTTCGAGCTCGCAGCGGGAACCTTTCTGTGAAGCAGCGTATGGGCGCGCTTTCATAACTTTACCGGTAAGCAGAGAAATTAACTCCGTCTAATCTTGCATGCGCAGGGTTGGTCTATTATTCCATTGTTTACGTGACAGCTCAACCGGCAGCATCTGTTTCCTTTACTATATGTATCCCACGGAGCAGGCTTCCCTGGTGGCGGCTTACTCTTCACTTCGTGTTTTTATTTCACATTGCACGTTCTTTTTAGTGAGCACACACGAGACTATACTATTTGATATATTTTCTGCAGGGTATCTTTGCGACCTACTGATTCACGTGGTGGCTTCTACCGGTTTAATCTATTCTTTTCGCTATTCTTTCCGCCTGACCTTCTTACATACCATTGTGATTAATATCTAGAAATCCCTGACACAGCCTCATATTATTATTTTTTTAGAATCCAGTCCCTGATGAAGGCCAATATACGGCCGAAATGCATTGGATGCTAACTTTACAATTTTCACAAGGCTGGATCGCCTGATTTTTGATTTTGATGACGCAAACGTTTTGAAACAATGAAAAAACAAATATAAAAGACTTATGAAGAGAACTTGAACTGATTTCGGATTATTATTTGTGGAACTATTACAGGCCTGTACATGGGTCTATGCTGTGACCAGGGGACGTAGCCCAGTTTAGGGTTATGCAATTACTGTTACTGTTGTGAAGGTACTCTGAAGGAGGGTACACCCTTGGACACGCAACAACTTTAAACTTAAGGAGATACGGAGTGCAAGTGAGGCAAACCTTTCTTGCCCCAGCAGTGGCGTGGCATCTGTTGGGTGCGGTGGTGTGTGGTGGGTTTCCTGAAGGTGAAGTGGACGCATCTGTGGTCTGTCCAGTGGGGTTCGGTGGTGCGGTTCAAGGAGACGTGGGGACTTGCGGAGAAGATGGGGTCCAGTGTGTGTCCAGTGGCATGGGTGTATTCATGATAAACAGTCCAAGGTTGGCGAGATTGTTGATCAGGGCGGTGGAGTTGGCGTTGTTGTTGTTCTCGAGGTGGAAGTTCAGGTTCCCGAGGAGGATGTAGTCCGTGGAGGCGAGGGCGTGGGTGCTGATGAGGTCGGCGATGGAGTCGTTGAACTGTGGCTGGGTTCCGGGTGGTTTGTGGACGAGTGTTCCTCTGAGGGTGGTGTTGGGGTCGGTGTGGATCTGGAAGTGCATGTGCTCGGCGATGGTGAGGGTGTCTTCGGTGCTGGTCAAGACTCAGAGGGTGTCCTTATGGATGATGGCGAGGATGTACTCCTCCCGTGGAGGATGTACTCCTCCTGTGCTAATCCCTTGCCTGCCAGCTATTATGTATTTGATCTTGAATAAAATTAGTAACCAACTTGCCCCAATATTATCATGAGTACAGGAATCCTCCCCACTTCTTACAATAATTCATATACCAGGCCAATATTAAAGAAATCATCTCTGGACCCCAATTGGTTGAAAACTTTCGACCCATATCTTGTCTGCCACTACCGGCAAAGTTACTGGAAAAATCTATACATCAAGACTTAATGGGCTATCTAGGGCTTAATAACATCTTAGACCACTCTCAACACGGCTTTAGACAACACCACTCCACTGAATCAGCCCTAATTATGGCCATAGAGGAAATACAGAGGCAACTGGACAGTGGAGGAAAGGCAATGCTAATCCTACTAGACCTCTCAGTCACATTTGATACAGCAAATAACAGGTACTGATTTAAAGGCTAAAGGCAATAGGTATTAATGAGATGTCTCTTAACCTTCTGGCCTTATTTCTCGTGGATAGGGAACAAAGGGTGTGAAGGGACAACCATCAATAAGAGAGGTTTTCCCTGCCCTGTGGAGTTCCCCAGGGGTTAGTTCTGTCTTTTTAATATTTATGTGACAGCTTTGGCTGAACTAACCAAAGGACATGGGTTCTCTATGGTGTCATTTGCTGATGTCATTTCCATCTCTTCAAATGCAGACACCATTAGTGGGAAATTCCATGGCTATCTGTAATACCTTGACCGGCAAATGACTGATTAAGTACATTTATTGAGATTGCAAGGTTGTGGAGCACACAGGATGCTCAACCAGGCTCACCAGTTGAGAGGCTATGTCCCACAGTAACATTCCATCTGTGTAAACACAAGCAGTAACTAAGCAACCATAACATTCCACAGTACTACAACAGATATGACTAAGTACAACATAATACATACCTTCCCTTGTCCTAAAAAAACCCCAAAAAAGCAAATTAGACAAAAAAACACAATAACAAAAAATAACAATAACCTAGTATCTAAAATAATAGAAACCAACCATTTTCTCGTACTATTTATCTAAAGCGAATAGGCAACCAACATTTTCTCGAACTTCAAACTATTTATCTAAAGCGAATAGGCAACAAACATTTTCTCGAACTTCTCCTTAGATTTTCAGAACTTGAAGGAGAAAGAGTAGAAGGACCACAATGTACGGTGTCTGGTCCATCAACACTACGTTGATCAGAATACAAAGACTCAAAGCTTTTGGTGGAATCATTGTGTTGAGAGGAATTCAACACAGAGCTACGGACAACCATGGAAACTTTCCCCAGATTCCACCAGTGCCCACCTTTGACCTGTACAGTATTTCCATAAACTTTAATAACACGTTGTGGCTCACCAAACTTACTCACACCTTTCCTTGTATGAACGGGAGACTTAACTTTAACCAAATCTCCTACATTGAGAAAAGACATCTTGACTCCTTTTTTTATCAAACCAAGCCTTCTGCTTCTCTTGTGAGTTAGTAACGTTTTCTTTGACTTTACACATCAATTCATCAACACTAGGAGTAAACATGAGCAAATTACCCATCCATCGTGGTCTAAAGGAAGTGTTGGCATTTCTTCCTCTCAAGAGCACAAACGGCAAGACCTTGGTGATAGAATGAGGTGTAGTTCTATAAAACCACATCATATCCTCAAGGGCTCGTTTAACATCATGATGACCAAATTTGGCCCACTTTACAGAATCCCCAACCACTCAGTTCATTCTCTCAACAAAACCATTGAATTGAGGATGATAGAGAGAACTCCTAATATGTTTGACAGAAACAGATTTGAGAACATTTTGAAATTCATGACTAATAAACTATGTTCCATTATCCAATATTACAAATTCAGGAAATCAATGATGGCCTTGGAATTGGCTTCCTTAACCAATCTTATTTCTGGCCATTTTGATGTGTAATCAACCAAAACTAAAATGTATTTGCAGTGACCACTAAGAATATCACACGGGCCTTGTACGTCAATTCCAACCTTGACCCACGGCTTATCAGGACACTCAATGGGTTTCAACTGAGGCGTAATACCCTTTAACGACTTATCCTACGAAAAACAAACAACACAATCTCTCACCATATTCTTCATTTCGCCATCCATTGAAGGCCACCAGAAGACATCTCTAACGCGACGTTTAGTAAGGGTTGATCCTAAATGCCTTTCATGAACACGTTTTAAAATACCAGGTCTGAAAGAAGACGGAGGGACACGTTTCTCGCCCCTCAATAACAACCCGTCTTCAATAGTTAACTCTTGACTGACTTTGCAAAAAGGCTGAAATAAAGGTGGCAGGACCTTCTCGCGTGGCCAACCTTTGGCAACTAAATCACAGACATCTCGAAGAATGAAATCAGAACACAAGGCTAATCTCCAATCTTCTTCAGATCCAACATTGTGACAAGGAATGTCAATCCCAGCAACAAAACAATCTTCGCAATCTTCATTAATGAGGGCGTCAAATTTAACATTCTCTTGATCATTGTTGCTAGTAGGGAACCTAGACAGAAAATCAGCTCTCAAGTTCTGACCACCAGGTATGGGCCTGGCTTCAAAATTGAACTGCAACAGCTTGATAATCATCCTAACTAACCTGGGAGTGGAACCTTTGCTTATACCATCACCAAGAATGTTTACAAGGGGCTTATGATCTGTGGGAAGAGTGAACCTTTCACCCCAAACATAGGAACAACATTTTTCTATAGCCCAAGAACATCCCAGAAGTACCTTCTCAATAACCGAATATTGATGTTCTGCTCCTCTAAGTACCCTGGATGCAAAAGCGATGGTCTGTTCAGCTCCATCTATTTTTTGTGTCAACCTGGCACCTAAACATACTTGACTAGCTTCAACAGTTATAAAACAATCATGGGCAGGATCAAAAGGCTTAAGAGCTTTACAACGAGCTAAAGACAACTTAAAAAGTTCAAAAGCACTCTCACAGTCCTTTCCCCATACAAAAGGTACACCTTTCTTTAGAAGAGCACTAATGGGCCTAACAATACTTGCAAAATCTGGGACAAATTTAGAATAGTACTCACAAAGCCCAAGTAGGGATTTAACACCTGATTTATCTGTGGGAGCAGGAGCACTAGAAATTGCTCCCAAAAGTCCTGGTTTGTGACTGACCCCCTCTTGCGATATTATGTGGCCTAGATATTCAACCTTGTCACAAGAATACTCACACTTTTCGGGTTTAAGAACTATACCATTATCCCTAAATAAAGATAAAACTTTATCCAGAGTTGCGTCATGGGAAAAATTGTCATTGCCAAATACCAAGACATCATCTTGAAACACTAAAACAGAATCTAAGTCACAGAGAATATTATTCATAATTATTTGGAAAACGGACTCCGCTGAGGCCAGTCCAAATGGCATCCTACAATATTGAAAAGTGCCTAAAGGGGACACAACGCCGTGAGATGCTTTGAGTCTTGATGGAGTTCCACCTGGTGGTAGGCACTCGCCAAATCTAGTTTGGAGAAAACAGGTCAGAGATCTTAGGAAGGGGATGGGAATCAATCCAAATTTCCTTATTGAGGGACCACAAATCCACACAATCCCTAAGTTGAACATTCTTCTTGCGAGCAATTACCAAAGGGGATAACCATAAAGATGATTCCGCAGGTTCAATAATACCTTTGACACATAACTCCTTTAAATCCTTCTCCAAATCAGATCTAACACTAAAAGGAACACCCCTTAGCTTGTGTTTGACTGGAGTGGCCTATTTCTTGACAACAATTTTATGTTTGAAAGCCTTAACTTTCCCGAGAGAATTGCTAAAGACAGAGGGATATCATTGCAACAAGCACTTGTTCTAGAGTTCCAGGTCTGAGGATCATTCTGAATAAACCCTGGTGAAACCAGCCCAGAATGTTTAAACCCTTCACTGCAACGTACATTTTTCCCTTGATACATCTCCCTTTAAAATAAATTTTGTCTTCAAAATATCCTGAAAGATCGATCTTGCGTCCTTCGTAAGAAACAGAAGATCGATCAGGAGGGAGCAGCTTGATAGAATCACCCCACGTTTCCTCAAACAAATCTTTGGTGATCATGGTGATCCAAGCACCAGAGTCCACCATCAATGGAACCGTTTTATCTCCAATACCAATATCTACAATAGGATCTCTACATTTAGAGGGATCTCCCTCAACTACTTCTAAGGTAGAGCTAATCTGAACACATTCGTCCCCCACCTCCCTGATAACAGAAACAACTTCTCTGTTGCTTTCACCATCTGATTTTACAGCGCAGGGAACAGGTTTTTTGCTATACTTTTTCTTGAGACAAACCTTTGCAAAATGTCCTACCTTCTGCAATAATTACAAGTGAAAGAAATAGCAGGACACTTTCCGTTTTTATCATGGGGAGGATTCCCGCACCTAATGCAGAGGTTAGGATCATGTTTGTTGAATTTAAGAGAAACCTTTGAAAAAGTGTTTTTAACATTAGGTGCAACTTTAAAATTTTTTACAACATTGATAAAATCATTGATCTTTTCAGTAGATTTGTCATGAAGTTCTTTCAAAGAAAACAATGAGGTTTCAATGCTTTTGGCAATCCTTAAAGCTTCATCAATGGAGGGGTCAGATAATGATAAAGGTTTTTGCCTAACATTTTTACCCTTGCATTGGCAAACAAACTGGTCACTAATAAGTTGCTCAGTGAAATTTTGGAATTTACATATAGCAGCTAAATGCCTTAAAACAGAAACAAAAGTATCGACGTCTTCGTCTTCGCACTGTTTTCTTTTGAAGAACTTTTGTCTCAAAACAATAAGACTTGGTTGTTTATCAAACCTTTTTTGGAGTTTCAATACAGTACTATTAAATTCATAAAGATTGTTGCTTTCTTCAGGAGTAAGGTAGATGAAAACGGAACGACCTTCAAAACCTAAAGAGTGAAGTAATAAATATTTTTTTCTTTCAGCTGCATACCTCGAAGCCCCTATCTCTCCAAGATATGTCTCAAAGGCATCAAATCATTTCTCCCAAAGTACAGGTGGTTCACCTGGAGACTCAAAGAAGGAGGGCGGTGGATTCACTGCTTGCATGGTAAAATACTGATGAATATTAAATTAAATAAATACATAATCAAGAACAACCCCTTGAAAACATTTTTTTTATGAAAAGATGACTCCAAGAAATGGTGGTATAATAACTATGGTGTGCACATCACCGTGCAATGTGTGCTGAAAACGTAGCAAAAAAATAATTATATATATATATATATATATATTACCTACTGGCGGTCGCCAGTAGGTATATATAGTTAGGATTTTTTCTCTATGGGATTTTTGAAAATTTTATGTCTTATAACTTTGGCGTTTGTGGACGGAATCGGCTGAAATTTTCAGGAAAATGGCACATTTTGTTTCTGAGCAGCCCCTGACAATTTGGGGGGGTTTCGTCAAGGGGGGGCTGAGAAAAAAGGGGGGTCCCAAAACACGTTTTTCCCATGTTAATTTCCATAGGGCGGTTGGCCTCACTTTTAGCTCGAACGGCTGAATGGATTTGCACGAAACTTGGCAAAATTGTAGGGACTGTTAGCCCGATGTGCCTTTGCTAGGTCTCAATATATAGGCCTCCAACAACTGATAAAGGACCCCACTCACTCCGCAGGCAACCGACTCGATCTTATCTTCTCGAGCCCAGGTCTAACCCAAGTAGGTGACATCCTGCCTATGAGTTGGACAGACCACTCGCTCATCAAACTCTACATTAAGAATGCTACAACAAGCAAAACCAAACCCCACCCGCCCCCACAATTTTCGTACCGAAACTGGAAAGCGCTAGAAAAACTCAGCACCTCCACCGGAATCTTCGAGGTGGAAGACAGTTTCACTATTACCAACTCAGTGGAAGATAACTACAGGTCCTTTAGCTCAAGAATTACCTCCCTTGCGGACTCTGCTGCCCCTCTTAAACTCTGTAAACCGAAAGGTAGAGCCTCGGCTCCCTGGTACAACGATTCTTTGAAAACCCTTAAATCAGCCTGTAAACAAGCCGAGAGAAAGTGGAGACACGGATACTGTACCAACAATAAAATTCTCTGGAAGAAGGCACTCCGTGACTACAAGTCCGCTATTGCAGAGAGTAAAGCGAACTACTACTGCTCTACCATTACCAATGCGGCCAACAGCCCAAAAAGCATATTCCAGATTCTGGACAATATCTTACACCCTGACTGCGTCAAAAATTCCATCCCCCCTTCTCAGTCCCTTTGTGACAGCCTCGCTCAGTTCTTCACTGATAAAATCGAGACTATTATTAATAACCTGGCAACACCTCCGTCTTCCACTCTTTCCACCCTCCCCGAAATCAACTCCACCAACCCTGAATCTCTGAGGCCAACCTGTTCTCCCACGAATAAATTGCTGGCTTTCCCTCTTATTTCTCAAGCAGAATTTGAAATAGTAGCACAGGGCATCACTTCCGGATCCCCTCTTGACCCTCTGCCACCGAAAATATGGAAAACCTGTGGGCACCAACTATTTCACACCCTTCGGTTGATTTGTAATCAATCCCTGAGCTATGGCGTTGTTCCCCGCTCCTGGAAGCAAGCGCTTATTACCCCGCTGCTAAAGAAACCCACGCTAAATCCAGACTGTCTGTCCAATTTCCGCGCCATATCACTCCTGCCATTCCCAGTGAAGGTGCTCGAACGCTGGGTCAGTAAATGCCTCTCAACCCACCTCGAGCAGCACCACTTTCTGGACGAATTCCAATTTGGGTTTCGCCCAGCCCATGGCACTGAAACTGCGGTGCTCACGGCCATGGAGGAGCTCCGAATGCGCGCAGACAGGGGCCAAGCTGCGGCCCTCATTTTACTTGACTTGTCTGCCGCATTCGATACTGTCAATCATAGAGTCCTGCTCCAGCGGTTGAGAGCGGCAGGGATTGACGGCACGGCCCTGATCTGGTTTCACTCTTACCTCAGCGACAGAAAACAAGCTGTCTCCCTCCCCCCTTTCCAATCGGTCTTCTCCCCGGTCCCTCACGGTGTCCCCCAGGGTTCCTCTATCAGTCCGATTCTTTTTAACGTTTACTTAAAACCTCTGGTCACGTTAATTAAGTCACACAACATGACCACAGTAAACTATGCGGACGACACACAGCTCCTTCTCTCGTGGGAAGGCAAATACTCCATCTCCTTACAAGCCTTCCACGACTGCCTACGAGACACGGCATGCTGGTTGCACCGGAACTCACTTCAGTTCAACTCCTCGAAGACCGAGGTGATGTACTGCCCTGCGAGTGACATACCCCGCCCTCTGCCCGCTGAGTTCTGGCCCTCGGAGAACTCCAACAACCCCCCACCAGTTACCACCGTTCGCAACCTGGGCGTCATGCTCAACCATCAATTGAGCATGGAAACACAGGTCTCAAGAACAGTCGCAACCTGCACCGGCCTTATGCGCTCACTGCGCAAAGTCTTGCCTCTGCTTCCATCCTCCGCCAGAGCACTAGTAGTCAGGTGTACTATTCTTAGTCGCCTTGATTACTGCAACGCCCTGCTGCTTGAATCTCCGGCGACACTACTGGACAGACTCCAACGAGTCCAGTCGGCAGCAGCCAAACTGGCTCTGGGATGGACCAGGAGATCCTCGGCCACTGCCGCACTGGCCGAGCTGCATTGGCTGCCTTTGAGGCAACGCATTGCCTTCAAGGCCCTTTGCCTGGTCTTCAAGGCACTACATGGAATAGGACCCAGACCTCTTCAACGTCTGTTCTCCTGGTATACCCCCACCAGAACACTTAGGTCCACAACTGCTTGCCTCGCGAGAGTGCCCAGATGTAAGAAGGCCAGGATGGGAGGAAGATCGTTCAGAGTAGCTGCAGCCAAGCTATGGAACAGTCTGCCTGCCGACATTCGCCATATCCCTCATCTCCTCCCATTCAGGAAACGTATCAAAACTTGGCTCTTTCCCCTGTCCCTATAAAAAACCGGCCATTCCCAGCCCGCCCCCGTCTATAAACCACATGAGTAGCTACCAGCGCCAGGATACCTGCCAGGTGACAGTCGCGCTTTATAAATATTTTAAATAATTAAATAATAAATAATATGTGCTCCAGTGGATTTTGAGTAATTTAGGTTCAAAAAAAGATATATATCTGGGCGGAGCCTAACCACACATCTGATCTGATTGGCTGTCAGCCCTTCATCCAAGAAGTGTTGGCAGCCATCTTGGGACCAATATACATGATAGCACCTCATTAAAAAGCATTGTAGTTAATAGAGGCTTTTAGGACTTTAGTTACATTATAAATCATTTGTTGATGGTACCATACTCGTTTTAGGAATTGTGATGGGTTCTAAGGTGATTTTACCATGTGAAAAAACCTTCTGCTGTGATATCATGAATATTGTTTGAAAGAAAACTAATATCTCATGATTTTCCCACAGTGGTTTGGAAGGGGATCTATAAGCTAAACTGAAAGCATATTTTCTGTCAATTCACATTATCTTTCTCAGTCATGTGAAAATGAAGTCTGACATTCTCAGTAAAACATGTACATCCAACAAGGACAGAGACTGTCAGTTGATTCCTTTGTGTTCTACTGCAGCCTCCTAGAGTGTTCTAAAGAACAACTAGAGCGCTAACAGTCCTACTTATTACAAAGGTATGGCACACCTGAAGCCATCTTGATTGGAATAAAGTGGTAACTCTTAAAACATTTAATTTAAAAAGAAACAACATGAGGGGGTATATTTTGCCATATAAAGTATGATTAGTGCTGCAGAATGAAAAATTAGGGCACATTTTGAGTGACTTCTCAAATCCTTTTCTATTTCATTAAAACATTCTGACATGCAGTCTCCCAAAATGGCCACCAGAGACAAAAGAGCCCAAATGTAGCCCAAATATCACCCAGATGTAGCCCAAGTATAGCCCAATGACAGAATGTCCCAGAGTGTTCTAAAGAACAACTAGAGCGCTAACAGTCCTACTTATTACAAAGGTATGGCACACCTGAAGCCACCTTGATTGGAATAAAGTGGTAACTCTTAAAACATTTAATTTAAAAAGAAACAACATGAGGGGGTATATTTTGCCATAGAAAGTATGATTAGTGCTGCAGAATGAAAAATTAGGGCACATTTTGAGTGACTTCTCAAATCCTTTTCTATTTCATTAAAACATTCTGACATGCAGTCTCCCAAAATGGCCACCAGAGACAAAAGAGCCCAAATGTAGCCCAAATATCACCCAGATGTAGCCCAAGTATAGCCCAATGACAGAATGTCCCAGAGTGTTCTAAAGAACAACTAGAGCGCTAACAGTCCTACTTATTACAAAGGTGTAGCACACCTGGAGCCATCGTGATGGGAATAAAGTGGTAACTCTTAAAACATTTAATTTAAAAAGGAACAAAATGAGGGGGTATATTATGCAATAGAAGGTATTATTAGTGCTGCAGAAAGAAAAATTAGGGCACATTTTGACTTTTCAAATCCTCTTCTATTTCATTAAAAAATTCTGACATGCAGTCTCCGAAAATGGCCACCAGAGACAAAAGAGCCCAAATGTAGCCCAAATATCACCCAGATGTAGCCCAAGTATAGCCCAATGACAGAATGTCCCAGAGTGTTCTAAAGAACAACTAGAGCGCTAACAGTCCTACTTATTACAAAGGTATGGCACACCTGAAGCCATCTTGATTGGAATAAAGTGGTAACTCTTAAAACATTTAATTTAAAAAGGAACAAAATGAGGGGGTATATTTTGCCATATGAATTATGATTAGTGCTGCAGAAAGAAAAATTAGGGCACATTTTGAGTGACTTCTCAAACCCTCTTCAATTTCATTAAAAAATTCTGACATACAGTCTCCCAAGATGGCCGCCAGAGACAAAAGAGCCTAAATGTAGCCCAAATATCACCCAGATGTACCCCAAGTATAGCCCAATGACAGAATGTCCCAGAGTGTTCTAAAGAACAACTAGAGCGCTAACAGTCTTACTTATGACAAAAGTATGGCACACCAGAAGCCATCTTGATTGGAATGAAGTGGTAAGTCTGAAAACACTCAATTTAAAAAGGAACAACATGAGGGGGTTAATTCTGCCATAGAAAGTATGATTAGTGCTTCAGAAAGAAAAATTAGCGATCATTTTGAGTGACTTCTCAAATCCTCTTCTATTTCATTAAAAAAATTCTGACATGCAGACTGAAACATGCACTTTGAATACCAGCAGCAGACGTCCCTGGTGAGCAGTAGCTTTACTACAGTGATCTAATGTGCAACTAGAGTGCTAACATTCAGAATTTATGGCAAATGTGTGACACATCTGAATGCCTTCTTGATGGAACCAAAGTAAACAAGCATTGAAAATGCAATAGATCTCGCCCTCGTTTAAGTTAAAGCCATTCTGTTTGTAATGAGGTGGCTTTTTAGCTTTGCTTTTATTAGTGTTTTTTCAACTTTCATGTAAATAACATGCATCTGTATGCATATAAGTATATGTATGCATGCATTTATGTTTGTATTTATATAGATATACAGATGATATATGTTTATATATGTATGTATATATATATATATTCACTGAAAAAACCATAGGCTATAGACCATATATAGTTAGGAATTAGCATTTACAAAACCTTGAAAATTCACTGAAAAAACCATAGGTTATAGACCATATATAGTTAGGAATTAGCATTTACAAAACCTTGAAAATTCACTGAAAAAACCATAGGTTATAGACCATATATAGTTAGGAATTCGCATTTACAAAACTTTATTTTACTCACACAAAACCATTGAAATTCCATATATAGTTAGTTGCACTAACTATATATCGCGCACCCGCAATCCACTGCTGATGATGTCACATATTACATCATTCATGACATGGTCAGTGACATCACTGATGACATCACTGATGACATCTCAAATGACATCACTGATGACATCTCAAATGACATCACTGATGACATCACTGATGACATCTCATTTGACATTACTGATCACATCACTGATGATATCATTCATGTGATAATACGATGAACCTCTTCAGACTCTAATATAACCTTAGATACAATCAGTGAACCTGTGGTTTTTTCAGTGAATATATATATATATATATATATATATATATATATATATATATGGTGTGCGCATCACTGCGTGATGAGCCTCGAAAAAAAACACAAATGCAAACCTTTATGGTGTGCACATCACCGCGTGATGAGCCTCGTAAAGTGACATAAATTTAGCAAAACAAAATTTACATTGGATAAAAGGTGTGCGTATCACCGAGAATATGAATGTAGACACTCAGATGAAACAATCTGTAAAAAAAAATAATGTTGTAGAGTTCAACAGTGTGCGCATCACAGTGTGAGTGAGAGCAGAGATGAGTGAAAAACCTCGAAAATAGAATGCTGTGACCAGATTGAGCATAAGACGAGAAAAACAAATGTTGCCTCAATGGAACCCAAAATATGCGTTGATTAATTTGTTGCCGGGTGATTGGAACGCACACAACAATGGAGAAAATCACTGACGCCAGTCCAACGTGATTACGTTGACTCAGTTGGACGTAATCAGCATGATGACGCTCCGCAAGCAGGAAAGAATAATTGCTGGAACGCAAGCTATGCGAGGATGGCGTTGATAGCAGAACAGGAAGCATCACAGAGACTGAACAAGGAGCGAGACATCGCTGGAGAGAGTGCGAGAAGAGGCTCGAGACAGTGAGTAGCCGTTGATTCCCCAAAGTTCAAATGTAAATAATGTAAGCGGCAAAATAAAATAAAAATATACGTAAAACGCTGCTGAGCCATAAAAATATATCTGTAAGACAAAAAAAATAAACAGCGCAAAAACGCCCTACCAGATACTTGAGAGTAGGCGTCAACAGGATGTTTGAAGAAAATTTAACCTATCTCGATGAAGGTAGAGAGGAGCAACAGCACTGGATGTAGAAGTCAACAAAGGTAGCAGCTTGATCGGTAGAAGAATCACTGTAGCTGTAGAAATTTGCTGAAGCTGTTGAAGCTGGATGGCTGTTGAAGCTGGGAATGCTGTGGCTGTTGAAGCTGGATGGCTGTTGGAGCTGGAAATGGCTGGGCCACAGTTGTCGCTGTAGCTTTTGAACACGCTGGTTTCTTGAAGAAAGGACCAAGTAATCAGAATCGTTGCCAGTAATTTTGTAGTAGCTTGACCGGAGGCAAATGACTGATTAAGTAAATTTATTGATATTATAACGTCGTGGAGCACACAGGATGATGCATCAGGCTCAGCAGTTGAGAGGCTATGTCTCACAGTAACATTCCATCTGTGTAAACACAAGCAGTAACTAAGCAATCATAACATTCCACAGTACTACATCAGATATGACTAAGTACAACATACTACACTATCTAAATCATATCATGGACTGGTTGCACCAGAGCTATCGCAACCTAAATACGGAAAACACAGAAGTGATGGAGTTTAGTACTGGGCACCACTCTGGAACCAGGAATGGTAGCCGACAGAGGCAGGAAACTGCATTGTACCCACAGGAAGTCAGGAACTTGGGAATCTTGTTGGACGATCAACTAAAATTCCTAGCCCAAATTAACCAGCTTACATCAGCTTGCTTCTTTCACCTAAAAGAAGTACAAATTTGTTTTCCTTTTATCCCCCCAGTACTATGGATATTGGTTGTTGTCCCTTTCATTCTTTCAAAGATTGACTATTGCAATGCGTTCTTTATGGGCATTAACAAGCGGCAATTGTTCAAACTACAATCTATACAAAATGCTGCAGCTAGAATGCTGTTAGACATTCCAAAGTTCGATCACATATCTGGTAGAATTAAAACCCTTAACTGGCTGCAGGTGCAACAGCAAATTGAGTTTAAAGCTTTGTGCTTGGTACATACAACCCAGTTTGGTGGAGGAGCAGCTGCTTTACAGAAACTATTTCAGCAGTCGACTCCTCGGAGAAATCTTAGCTCAGCAAACAAAGGTCTAGTCCAGTTACCCTGAATACAAAGACTAAATACAAAGACCTAGATGGGGTGGTAAGAGCCAGACATATTGTATGTCCAGATTATGGAATGTATTACCAGACGATATCAGACTTCAACCTTCCAGACCACGATTCAGGAAGATGCTGAAGACATGGCTATTTATTAGGCAGAAGTAAGGGTACTCCTCCTGTGCTAAACTAGTGTCCTGCTATAGCACTGAAATGCCTCAGCATTAGTGTGCTCTATAAGTATAACACTGACTTATATGTAATCTCATAGATTACCATAGTAGGCAAGGGTTATTGCTCTGCCCCCCCATCCACTCTGGCAAACAGTGAGGTGATTATCCTTGAGAGACCGCACCAAGAGAGATTGTTTATTATTTGCAACTTTATTGTATTACATAGTTGTAATTTCATATCTGTATGCATGATGGTTGAACGTTTAGGGGCACTTGAATAAACCTGTCATGGTTATGGTGTAAAGAAATCATAAAGTGTACAGGTGAAAGTCATGACATATTTCATAGGAATCATCTGTTTATCATGAATCAATTTGACAAAGTCAGTCAGCCCAACCTATGTATTGTGAAAAGCATGTATTAACGACAATGGCCTCATAAGGATGGGTTGTTGTTATACTGTGCTCAGCCTATCGGAGGGTGTATTGTTAGATTGAAATTTCACAGATTTAGTTGTAGGCAAGGGCTTTAGTGTTGCTGATCCCCCAAACACAGTCTGTGAGTTCAATAATCCTCTCTAAGTTCTCTTAAGAGTGATTGTCTTTTGTTTTTGCCAACTATGATTTTCTTTACTTTTGTACATGTATGATTGTATGCCAGATAGGAGGCCTGTGGACAGCTTACGGAGGATGTAAAAGACAAGATTTTCCTTAGATGTGGAAAAAAAGGCAATTTAACCTCAGATGCAACTAAAAAGGACATTTTACTCTGATCTGTAAACAAGGCAAGAGTAACGGGAGTACCCTATGCACTCACAAGAAATCAATCAAACATTGCATACCAATCATCAAACAGTGTACAAATAAACAAAGCAACAGAAAGTTGTAGGGATCTCCTGTGAGAGAGTAGTCCGTTGAAATCCTTTATTGTGTTAGACAGCCAGCCGACATGTGTTTCATCGCCTATGCGAATCCTCAGGGCTATACGTCGATGTGTCAAACTAGGAGGTCGCTCTGCTGGTGATACTTCCGACCCAGCAGGGCCCGTAACCTTGGTTAAAAATTTCAGGGAAATGACGTCCACACCCTGTATTCAGTAGTGGAAAATCACAAAATTGAATCTCGGTATAAAGCGCAGGCAACGTGTGGAACAGTCGTAAAAAACGTTCTATTCTAAAGATGGTGTAAAGAAGTGTAGTTACTTTGTTTATTTGTACACTGTTTAATGATTGTTATACAACGTTTGATTGATTTCTTGTGAGTGCACAGGGTACTCCCGTTATTCCTTTAGTTGGTAGTTTTTTCTACTAACTGCTGAGTGGTTACAAGGGTTTCCCACTCACCCAGTTGCACCACTTCTACCCAGCGCGCTATACATTGATGCGTCCACAGATGGCAGTGCACCCTTTGCGAATCTGACATCAAAAACCTTTCAGGATTTGTCAACAAGGCAAGAGTACTTCGTTTAAGTGCAACACAAATGTGATAAGTGTGGCTTTGAAGGATACGGATGATGAAGAACTATAGTAAGATTGAGTTGGCATGGTGACAAGCCATAAATAAAATTATTGGCTTGAATGTTTATAATCAAAATGTAGTAGGGCTGACATATTGATTTTTAAAAGAATATGTTAAAGTTCATAGGCATTGAGGGGTAGATCTATCCATTGAAACCTACAGATAGATATTTTGTTACATGGAATCGCACAGCTTATCATAGAATGCAAAGGTTTTGGTGCTGCTTACCCGCTCGACAAATACTGGATATGGAAGATTTGCTCTTGTAAGGGATCCCTAAGTATATATAATATTTTGCTTTGCCAACTGGTATTAGGTGACTGGTTGTTGCATTGTGGAAATTGTTTATAGTGGCAAGCCAAATATAACATCTAGAAGCCTGACAGGTTCACCAGGAGAAAAACAATTCTGATGACAAGCATTTAGGAGCAAATTGTTATTTCTCTATATCTGGCGCTTCAGCGAGTAGCTCTGAAGCTACCTGTAATTAGCTCTCTACTGTGCATTCCAGCCTACTAAATTGGAACATTTTACTTGGTTGAATTAACAGACACCAAAATTGTGTATTCAAAACAAAAAAGTGTGCATTTTCAGAACTCATAAGCTGGTGTTTGAAGAAAACATTGCTTCACTTCTATAATATATTTAAAACTGACTTTTGAGTGATAAATTATATAGGGAAGTCTTATTATGTATACTATTGCTTCCATGCCAGGTAAATTGCCGCAGTGACTGACATGTATTACCTACATAGAAGCATTCCAAATTGGAAAAACCTTTTTTACATTACTGCTGGCAACGCTGCCTGATGAACTGAGGTGATCACAAATGGCTATCTTGCATATGGTGGCCAATAATGTAATCTTGTCTGATGTGGTCACTAATACAACACTAATAATATTAGTAGCTTGTGATGTTTTCAATTGAACATAAGAAGCTCTTAAGAAGTTCCTATTACACAAAAGGTCCGAGACCTCTGCTCTATTTTAATGCCACCAGACAGGTATTTTGTTCTATGAAATTGATCTATGGCAGTGTGCCAGCTGCATTATTTTTGATGAGGAAGACAGCAGTGAAGATGGATGAGGTCCTTTCTAATTTCAGTAAATCTAGGATTGCATCAAATTTATTCATGGGTGCACCAATCAATCAATTAGGATTTTTAAAGCGTGTCTAATCACCCATTAGGGTATCCAGGCGCATGCAGACCCCGGAGGCTTATGCAAACAGACAGGAATTCCATGGTGCAGAGGTACGTGGGGAGGTTATTTCAGGTCTTTGCTGTGATTTGTGAGAAGAAGCATCCTCCACTTCTGCTTCGGTAAATGCAGGAAGCATGGGCAAGTGAAAGGGAGGTGGACTATAGTCTTCTTGATGGTTGGTGGAACTTCAGGTGGTGGTTAATGTAAGAGGGCCATTGGTTGTGTAGAGCCTTGTATGTATGGGTCAGCAGCTTGAATTTGCATCTCTTCTGTGCCAGAAGCCACTGGAGTTTCCTGAGGTGAGAAGTGTTGTGGGTTCATTGGGGAAGGCCGAGGATGAGCTTCGCTTCGGCATTCTGTATGGTTTGAAGTCTTTGTCTGAGCCATGTGGAGATTCCTACATGGAGGGAATTTCTGTAGTCCAGTCGGCTGGTGATGAATAGGGCTGAGCAGCAGGCAGAGGGGATGGAGTTGATCTGTGATTTGATGGTGAGCTTGTTGTCAATAATGATTCAGAGGATTCTGGCATGGTTGGAGGGAGTGGTTGTGGGCCCTAGGTCCGATTGCCACCAGGAATCATTCCATGTGTTATTGCTGTTTCAAAAAATCAGTACTTCTTTCTTGCCTGTGTTCATCTGCAGGCAGTTGTTCTTCATCCAGTCGGTGATGTTTGTCATGCATCTGTGGAAGTTAGTTTTGGTGGAGATGTGGTCATCAGTGATAAATTGGGTGTCGTTTGCATAGGAAATTATGTTGAGCCTACGGGATCTTAGGTTAATGCCAGAGGGGTCATTTATGCGTTGAAGAGTGTGCGGTTGAGGGATGAGCACTGGTGACACAGCATATTTCCTTAGGTTTAGAGGTGAAAGGTGGGAGATGGAAACCTCTTGGTTCTTCCAGAGAGGAAGAAGGTGATCCATCTGAACGTGTCCCCTTGGATACCGATGTGGTGGTGGTGGAGTCTCTGGATCAGTGTGCCTCTGATGGTTGTCTTGTCATGCATGTGGAGCATTAAGTTTAGATGTTACATGGGGGTGGTGGTATTGTCGGTGGTGATGGTACACTGTATGTTCTCTGTATGGATGATGGCTGTTTCCTGAGATCCCATACGTGTTTTCTGTGATGTATACAAGGTTGGGCTTGTGTGTCTGTAGTGGCAGGTGAAGTGGTAGTGGCTGCAGCAGAAAGGTCATACCCTGGAGTCCAGGTCAGCACGCTGGCAGTGTTTGTTGCGCCATCCATGGCCGAGAGTGTAAAAGGTGGCCATGGTTTCGGTCCAGTGCTTTGCAAACAAGTAATCAGGCTAGCTTGAATCCAGTGGTACAGTGAGCAAGGGATCCACGTCTGGGCATACCCATCCTACTTAGGGCAAAAAGTGCTATGCAAGCAAATGATAGACGGAATGCTGAATAAATCATACATTCACTCCCAGTCAAGAGATCAGAGCTAAATCCACTGTTCTTTTGCTCACCATGCCACACCAGTTTAGACCCATCAACTTGCAAATCTGTCTTGATCCTGTGCGTCATGGGAACAGTCCAGCCCGAACTGCCAAGCATCCGGTCCAGGCATGAACAGACACAGACGGGCTTGTCTTTGGCATGTCTTCAGCAAGCCAGTGGCACACCATCTGCGCTGTGATACCTGCATTGAGAAGGTCCTTGGAGGGTTCTGTTGGCAGGAAGAATGGTAAGTGGTAAAACATGTTCGGGAAAACACCAGTGGAAAAACCCAGGCAGCAGCAGTGTCACTGGATCAGTCTGGAATAAGCAGGAACTGGAGGCCAAAGGCAAGTGGCAAACTAGGTGTCCAGATGCGAATGCTCATGCTTCATGTGGATGCATAGAAACGCCTATGCTTCACCCATCAAATGCCCACTACAATGAAATCTAAAGCAAAGCAGCAAAAGCCGATATATTGCATTACATTAACTTACAGAGTCAGGCATATCGCTCCTTGCTTGGTTTTGTAAATCTTACTTAAGCCTTTACCTTGTTGCCACAGGAACAAGTTAAAGGCTTAGGTATTCTTGGCACTCGGTTGAATCCTGGGCCGCGGCTCAACTTCCTGCAAATCTGGACAAGTCACTTAACGTTCCCATGGATGTACGTCTTGTTCTTTTGCAAAGTGTTCCAATGCCATCAGGTCCGCACAGTAGGAAACAGTGAGAAAAAAAATTCTGCAATGATTCCAACCTGAAAGACATCCACTACCCTTGATAGGGAACATTAAAGACTTGTAAGGCTGACTCTAATAGTATGAAGGAATGCAGACTTTTTCACACACTAACTTGATTTTTCCAATGTTTAAGAATCTGAGATTATCAGTATGATGCACTGCACACTACTACTTTCCTAATCCAATACATCCTAATTCAATTTGGCACATGTGTTTCTCTTGTTATGTAATGCATGCCTCTTGATGATGCCATTGAGTTTCTTCACAGAATATCTGCACACAACGTGACTAGCATTTTTCTGTCTTATGATTGTATAGTATTCTGCATTTGTTATGTAATGTATTTTACCACCCCTGCTCAGCCAGTGTCTGTACTCTGACTCAATAGAATGTCGGAGTCATGATGTGCCTCGGAATGTTGGGACACAGAGAGGTGAAGTGACACTGGGACATTGGCTGAGCAGCATACAGGCTGCTCATGCTGGGGATCTCTTTCACAACTTAACTACTGGTTGTTTTGAACTATTCAACATGTTACCTGCTTTAATAAAGCATCTTTGATTACATCCTTCCTGCCTGGACCTCACTACTAAATTTTTTTGTCGACGAGCTGGCGAAGAACAAAGTGATACATGCGGATCTTAGTAACCTGGCTACCAAAAGAGGAACTGGAGTTGGTGTAATCTAAAGAGTCTACAGCTGCGACAACCACAAGAAGAGCATGAGGAGGTTTCCACAAAAATAAGAAGATGAAAAGAAAAGATAAAGCTCTACACCAGTCAGCCACACCAGTGTCCTCACCATCGGACAGTCCTAGCCCAGGCATGCTGTGCTCATCTAAATTACGTTTTTTGGACTCTGGTAACTTCTACTGCCTGTCCTTTCAACCACATCAACTCTATAGGCAGGCAATTAATTTCAGTCACACTTGTGCATTTCCAGGCACACACTCTACGACCTTGTGTAATTACAACTACAATGCAGCATGTAATGGAGTCTGGTTACTGCCTGCGCTGTGTGATCTTGAGCCCTTTTACACTACGTAATTTGGTCTTCTAATCATTCCAATAATCAATTGTGGAGGGAGAAGGAAGGCGTGATCCATTCAGCTTCCTTAATTCTCAAATTCACAAGATCAAGTAGGGAAGGATCACTTGTCCTGCATAACCTGGGTATGCAGGTCGCGTACCGATATGTCCCAAAAAAAAGCCCTCATGCACGTGTCAGATTTGCTTTAAAGCGGTATATCTTGATTGTCCGCTAGTTAGTCACGTGTTCGCATAATCATAGGGTAAGGGGTTATGCATCCTCCAGCCGGAGGTTTTCCACTGGTTAAAACAGTTGTGATCAGTGATGTGTAGGGTATATCAATTAAAAGTACTCATACAGCCAGAAGTTTGTCTTTATTGGATCTGGATTTGAGTTGGAATTAAAAAGTTGTAACGTGTGTTAGAGAGTGATTAGGGCTATCACACTCTGCGGTCAGTGATTAAAAGAGGTCGACATGTTTCAGCCCTAGGTTGCCTGGTGAGGTCAAGTGGGCTTTCTTCAGGACCTAGTGAGAGGTGTAATGAGACCGAGGGCGTCTCAGTGAGTGCAATCTCCTATAAACAGGATTGTCTATTCAAATGGAGAAGTCTGAAGACGGATCAATTAATCCTTCTCCTGGTTAGGTCTCAAGGAACCTGTAATACAAAATTGACAGACATACAAGGGGAGGGGGTAATCATTCCACCAGTGACTCTGTCATCGAGACCTCCACTATGTTAGTGAACAACATGGATGGGATGAACTTCTTCTTTCCACAAACCTATTCAGCAAGTGTCACAGTGCAAAGGTATCCTGTCTACATAACAGTTTACTGCTGGCTCTTATCTGCATTCTCCATTTATCTTCCCTTCTGAGAGTTCAAATACAGTGCCACGCCTTGTGGGGAATGTGCAGCTGTATTTTACAATAAGTGTCTCATGTGAAGTATTTGTCAAGATGTTCACACTTGTTTTTTCTGAAAGTGTCTCTGTCACAAAATGCATTAACTATGACTGACTTTCCTTCTGATTCGCTTCAATCCATGTGTTTCTCTACTATTCTACGCTAATCATGGTTGTGAGGCAATAGTGGCCGAGGGTGCTCAACTCTATTTGTGCTTTGCTCTACCTGAACAATGTATGTTCCCCACAGAATTCAACCTTTGGCTGTTTTTTTAGCCGTTTCAACCGATACGTGGTTGATTGACATTGCGCGCGCCTTTTTTCTCAACTGTTGAGCTGCGCAGATTTTATTAACGACGAGTATCCTCTGTGACGACACGCCTTTGGTCACATCATGGCTGTGCAACTCTGAGTGTCAAATTTTGGCGCACTAACGTGCCGGGAGCCTCCCAGTGCTGCCATGTTCTTCATTAAAGCATCTTCGGCTGTAAGCCCTAGAGCACAATCTATCTTTTCCGACAAATGATACAGTCAGCGCATGCCGGAATGTCTCTGTTGTAAAGAAAACGCTTTTGGTAAGCCATAAGAAACTTGCGGGTGCCTTGCAACCTAGGACTCAGTTTACTGATATCTGTGAAACTAGCCTTTATTGCACCATGCTATCGGCAACATGTTTGCCAAGAACTGAATACTCCAAATTTGCTGCTCCACCACAAACGATTCAGGAGGCAGTATAAATTATAAGTAAACCTTGCGAAACAGCCACAAGGGTGTTTCTCCTACTTCCATTCATTGGCAACTTCAGTGTATTTATCTGTTTATGTGCCATCTGCTCATCATATCAATAATGTTATACTTTGCTATAGACCTGCCTACTTATCCTGCATAGGATTGTTCAAGGGAATTTGGTGGCACATTGTGATACATTTCTTGACATTGGGTTCACACCTTCAGGAGCTCACTGTTCATTTTGCGTGTTTCTCATTACACTTATATCTCTCTTACCTCAGGGATGGGAGTGGGTGTCAGTCCCACTGTTTCAGAGTACACTTGTCTACATGGGTTGCATTTTGCGTACATACTCTTTTGGGGGTCCATTGTTCTTTTTGCATATGTACTTTTTACATGTTACCTCTTCCCTGCATGGGGATGTAATGGGTACCAGCCATGTTTGATCTTACACTGTCCTACACAGAATACTCACTGTTTTCACCCTTACACTGGGCACCGTTTCATGGGTCACAGTCCCATTCACATTTACAAAGGTACCCTTACACAGGGCACAATTTCATGGGTCACATACCTATTTACAGTTACATAGTCACCCTCAAACAGGGCGTCTTATGGGCTATAGTCCCATCTTTACAGGGCAGTACTCTTTTCTTCAACGTGTGGGTTTACTTTACACAGACTGCTTTGGCATGGGCTTTCGTCCCATTCACAGTGCTCCTCACCCTCCTGCCTAGGATGAGAGTACGGCCATATGGTTTAGTCCCATTGGCGGGTATATCCATGTATTTTAGATGATGGTACATTTCCGTTTTCTATACGCATAGTTACACTTAATCATTATTTGTATTATCCATCTGGAAATGGGGAGGAGTTTTGTGATACTGTTTGTGTCTCTTTGCTTCCTCCCTGTTTTCTCTGGCTCACCTTTCCTATTGATGTTCTCTTCATTATCATCTTTGAGGAATCTGGACCTTACACATTTCACTATTGCTCTTCAGTCTTTCCCTTTCTGCACTGTTCTGCTTGTGAATAAAAATAGCACATTAACCCACAATGTGCCTTGACTCATAAGTCATAGTTTGCTTGGCTCACACTCAATGTAGTTCCTGCTCTGTCCTTTATTATTTTCAGGTCGGTGCACTGCATTCCATTCATTCTGTCAACAGGACCAACATGAAAGTCATACTAAAGAGTGCAGATATTATTTTGGTAGTATAAAACATACTGGAATGCATTTCTGCAACTCGCAAGGGGACCATTAATTACACGCAGGAACTCAAACAGTTTTGAAAATATCAAGATTCTTTGAGCTTTTTATTGATAAGAATAAAATAAAAACAGTATAACACATTTTTCATTACTTGCATAGAACTTCCCTTTAACCTGAAATAATCTTCACTGCACCACTGATTGAACATATACATTTGGAGAAAAGTCTAAAATAATTCCTAAGAAGAATTTAGGTCCTCATAAATATGCAAAGAGAAGTATTCTGAGTGTTAAAATACTTTCCAAAGAAAGACAAAAACAATTCTGAGGCAAAGAATCACATCTATAAATATTAGTCATGCTCTACAAAAAGGACAAAAGACAAGCTTCTAGCCCCACAACCAATCACTGACATTGACAGAATTGAAAAAGCAATTTATGAAAGAAAATGGGAAAAGATATTTTAAAAAATACCTTACGTAATACACTTGCTGCAAATTTTGCCAGTAATAAACTGGACAATTCCTCTTTGGTGACTCCAAATGCTAATATGCTGACAGCAGCTACATGTGTCAAAGGGCAGATGCAAAGAATCATTCGACACTATCAGGTTAAACTCCCATTTCACTGAGATATGTGCTCTGAATAAATATTAATTTCCACCTCACTCCAAACCCGTTCCACCAACAATGCAACAACCCTGATTACTGGATGGTAATGGAAGGTTTGAAGAAGGCAGAGTTGAAGGTTTAGGATGATACATAATGCTATAGAGAGAAGCTGGAACAAAAAACGAGACAAAGACAACCAGAATTACACATGAAACATGATTAGAGATACATTATAGGTAGAATAAAGAAATATCTGCTGTATGTTATACAGCCATTACAGGTCACAGACGAGCCCTGTTACCAATAGGGCAAGGATAGGACATGCAATGTCATTTTAACATTTGTTAGAAGGTATTTTATTCCTTATAATTCTAGGTCACACCATCATCATTTCACAAGCTGCTTACATTATTAGAATCTTGCTTCCTTGTGTGAAAAAGAAAATATGGTGCAGACATCTATATATATATAAAAGCGAAGTATGTCTGTCTGTTTGTCCTTTATGCATTACTACACCATGCATCCGATCGGCATGAAACTTTGGGAAGTTGTTGAGTATACACCCGCAAAGGTTTCTGTAAAAAAAAAAGACATTTAATTTTTTTTTTTTAAATTGTTAAAAGTTGTTGAGTACACTCCGCGAAGGTTTCTGGCAAAAAAAAAAAGAAAATGTGTTAAATATTGTCCCCCCCGTCCCACCAGGGCCCTCATAATCTTTCTAATACTGAATGATTAGAGTTTCCGGTGCTACTCAGTTTTGCAATGACCATCAACAAAGCACAAGGACAATCGCTGAAAGTGTGTGGACTACATTTGGAGAATCCGTGCTTCTCACATGGACAACTGTATGTGGCCAGCACACACGTCAGAAAACCTTCAGATTTATTTGTGTACGCACCAGACGGAACAACAAAAAATACTGTGTATCCACAAGCACTCGAACAAATAAACAGAATTAAAACAACACTTTAAAATGTTTTCCATTTTAAAATGAATAGGTTTCAATAACAATGACACAATGTAAATTGAATGTTATCATAACATGTTTTCTTAATTTTCCTTTCTTCTGAGATCGCAGCAACGCGCGACGGGTAAGCTAGTTATGAATAAATGCTGAATTTGGAGTTTGAAAAAAACTCATTAGAAAGTAGTTAGTAATATTTTGCAAAACGTGTTAGAATCAATTTAATAAAGGTCATATTAAAAACAAAGTTTAGAATGATTATTACAATGAAGATCTCCTTTCTGCTGGTCATTGTTTATTGTACAACAACAGTTCATAAACTATAAGTCAGTTTTTACATTTATTGTTTAAAGTGCACCTTCCTGGTGCTCCATTACCTGATTTTAAACTTGACTGCAGGCATTATGACATCAACTGTAACAAGCATATTATTTTTTTATATTGAGATTGATGTTTCCAGTAAGGTATAATGATACTGAAACTGCGGATGTTAAGAAATGACAGCTATGTGCATGTGTGTGTGCGTGTTTGTGTTACTCTCCTTGTGGGGAATTGGGTGTAGTAACACACTCACACTGTGGGTATTTGATTGCAATGTGGGAACCTGAACCCAGGTCCCCACAAGGCAACATCTTTAAAATAGTAAAAAATTACCAAGAACATATGTATCAATTTCTTTTACAACTTTTCTTTTAAATCGTTTTGTGAGGAGTTGGACCCGAGTTTCATCAAGTGTGTTTACATGTTTGCTCAGCTCTGCCCCTACAGACAAGAGATGGTAGTTCAGTCTGAAACACACCTTTATTTTTCCAAATATGTTTAATGAAAACGTACTGTTTTTCTACCTATTAAAATAAAAGTTTGTTTGCATGAAGCTATTGAATTTAGACTATTTGTGTCTCAAAATTGTTTGTGGTTTTATTAATAATGCTAAAAGCAATTAGGGGGAGTTTCAAATCCTGGAATACTTTATTATTGCCATTTGATCCTTATCTGCAATTGCACTGCTCTGAGATAGGATATAAAAGGATATTTTTGCAAATAACTTTGATACATCAATGCAGGTATTACATTTTAATGCTTTTTTTGGGAACTCCAAGATTTTATGTTGCTTTGCCTTCTTTTACATACTAATATACTCTATGGAATAAGTTTATTTAGATGATGGCTAGATGACTGTGTGTTTAGCGTTGAGGGCACCTTCTTGGATACTGTGAACAGAAGCAATGTTCTGCCCACAGCATGGGGAAGTATATTTTTAACAGAAGCAGGATATTCTTTTAAAATTTGTGAACTTCTTAGAAAAAAGAAAAAAAAAAAAATATATATATACCAAGTTGTTTAGAAAGCCTACTGCTGGCAATACTATATTGCATGCAGAAAGTCACCATCCCCCACATTTAATTCGAAGCATCCCCTACGGGGAGATGCTTAGAATTAGGCGTGTTTGCAGTACTGAATCTCACTGCAGGGAGGCACAAACAGCAAGCGAACTTAGGTTTCTGGCCAGAGGCTATAAGGAACATCTTATTGATTCAGCAATCAATAAAGCTAATGCCCTTTCCCGCACAGATGCATTGACCCATAGAAAACATCAGAAACCCAATGCAATTGATAGTGAGCAGCCAGTCAGACTTATTTGGGCTTATAATAGTCAGCATGGAGCACTCAGGAAAATTGTCAATCAGAACTGGAATTTGATTAAACTGGATCCAGTTATAGGAGATCATATGTCTAACAAGCCTGCCATCACTTACAGGAAAGCATTTGCAATGCAAAATGCCCTGGTTAAATCCAGCCCTGAAGTGATCCCTCCTAAAAACTGGTTGGCGGCAAGCCGTGGATTCAGAAAGTGTTCCAGTTGTAAGGCCTGCACGCAGGGACTCAATAAGACCGAGTTCCTAACAGCCTTTTCTACAGTGCCACGCAAAATCAATAAGCAGCTGACATGTAAATCTGAATATGTGGTGTATGTGTTGGAGTGCCCGTGTGGCCTGCAGTACATTGGTAGTACCAAACTGCAGGTTCACAAGAGGGTACTCCAGCACATCCGTGCTATCAACACCAGCGACGCCACATACCCAGTGGCCAGGCATTTCAAGGAGTTCCACAACAACAACAGTGGGCTCCTAAGATACTATGCCATTGACGCCATTGGCCCACTGAGAAGGGGAGGGAATAGGGAAGGGATCTTGAGGGCTCTCGAGACCAGGTACATCCTGGAAATGGACAGTAAAAGCCCCAATGGGCTTAATTCCACTGAGGATTTTTACACATGTCTATAGCTCCATATATTCCCATCCCCCATACTAATACTCTCATGATTTGTGCTGCTTATCACTCTTATTTTTCTTATCATGTCTAGGTTAGTTTACATATGCCTTATAACTGCTATTCACTGTATTTACTTCTCTGTAGCTAAGTTTGACTGTAATTTAGATAATTGGATTTAGCAATATTAGAACATCATTGCTTTTTAACTTTCACTTGTTTATTTGGTGCACAGTATTTCAACGTCTCAGGGTAATATTGACCTAACACCGTTAGCAGGGTATGAATGTTTTCTGACAAAGGTATGTCTATTCATTAGGCCTTATCTGTCTATCCGGCATATATTACCATGTTAAAACCCCTATGGTAATTAGTGACAAACGTGTACAGAATACTCGTTGTATATAGATGTATATATATGAATTAATGTGTATATATTTTAATTAGAAGGTTTTGGACATAATATTGGCTCTTTGCATTTATGCAGTGATTAATGGTAGCCAAACAGCGTACACATAGATTAACGCCTATTTGCACTATTTGTATATATATGAATTATGTCTCACAGACAACTTTGATTGACTACCAGTTGCGTAGCAGTGCAAAAAAAGTATTGTTCGCTTTATTTATTTATTTTTAAAGCCTTCGATTAAATGGTGTCGGATGTTGAAAATGTATTTATACAGGAATAATGTCAGCAATTGCATTTTATCTTTCATACCCTGCGTTGTGATTTTGCACATGTATTTGAAAAAATGTCTGCAAAGGTGTTCTTAATTTTGATTGCTTAAATAATGACCAATCAGATTAGACGTTGAGACTGCACCGGCACTTTAAATTTACGCAACTTCTTTCATGGCGCCATGTGACCAAGCCCTCTGTGTAGGGCGAAACGTTATCCTGGCGTGGTGTGCGAAGAAATAAAAACTCACCTGCACTCTGGGTCTTCCTGTGTCCTTGTTGGTGTTAGCTGAATATTGATAGCTGGCGCAGCGAAGGGGCACTCTTGGCGATATATATATATATATATATATATATATATATATATATATATACATATATATATATAGAGAGAGTGATGATATTTATTTGTAATTATTTAAAGAGCAGTATAATATGCAAAGAATATAGTGGGCAGCAAAAAAGTATGCGACGAGGGACAGTGTGGGATGAGAGATTTGACACTTTTTCAGGTTGTCTGATAACTTTACAGTAGTTTATCTTTCCTTGTGAATACTAGAATGGTTGAATTCCTGTCTTTACATCTATATTTTAAGGTTGTGAAAATTATCGGTTCTTGTTATAAGATCCTGTTTGATTAGCTGCACTTAAATAAAATTCAATTTATATATATTGGTTGGCTGAGCTATGAAAAATTGCTGGTAGCTCACTAGCTGTCCAGACCTAAAACACACAACTAATAGCCTGCGTGCTCAAACATTGTATCAATGAATAAAGTAACTGATATCTAAAATGTATCAGATATGTAATACTTTGTTGTGATCCATTAGAAGCCGAATAAAAATGTCCACAATAACCATATTCTTTGCTTGGACTCATAATCTTTACGAATTACCCATTTTCTTAAATGGGATCCAGGTTAACACAAGACTAAATGCATTTCAGTACTCCTTAATCAGATGTAACTACGAACAAAACAATGTTCTGACCATTAGTACAGAACATGGGTACCATGTGCACAATACTGCATGTGCTCATGTCTCCAATCAACTCTATTGAAAAGACAAATGTGCATTCATGTGCGTCTTTACATTACAACATATACAGGATCATAACGTGGGCAGAATCATCAGTGAATGACAACCAAATCATAAACAACTGTCACCTTGTGCACATGCAGAACACAACAGTGATTGATAATTAATAACTTTGCCTATCCCACACCTACATGTAATCGCATTGATAGACACCTAATATAGCAGGTATCAACCGTTGGTTCACTAAATGTGGTAACAGTTTTGAGGCAAAATTAAATTCAAACAAGTTGAAGCTATGACACCAACAGGCACCTCACTAAATATGTTGTGTATGTTATGAAGTGCCCAGATGGCCTGTTATACTTTGGAAAACAGTAAGGAAAATGAAAATCAGAATCACTGCATGCGATCACTCAAAATTTGTGGTATGTCTTATTTTACTTCAATCTAATTATCAACTCTATCTACAGGATTGGTTTTAGCATACTATGAGGTTTTCTTCTTCTTTTTTATTTCTCGTTTATTTTTTTGTTTGGTTCCTCAACTGGCATTATAGGTTCCAGTTCACATTCACATTGCTTGATTACTGACACACTGCTGAGTTATTTATTTATTTTCCATTTATAAACTGCCCACCCACCAGTGCGTTCCCTTGCTAGGACTCTAACCCCCCAAAAGAAGGGGGAAATGAGGGAGATAAAACTTGAAAAAATAACCCTGAAAGTCAGATAAAAAAGCCAATAGAGTACAAAAAAAAGCCAGGTTTTAAGTCCCTTGTGGAAAGTCCCTTCCGTAGGTTCTGATCTCAGATTATGTGACGAGGCATTCAACATTTGGGCCGCTAGATAGCTCTCATCCTGGCCCTCTGCACTCTTGGCACCTTTACAAGTTGAGGCTCTACAGATGTTAGATTACATGAGGGTGTGTAGGGTTTTATCATAGAT
The DNA here is from genome assembly GCF_964263255.1 of Lissotriton vulgaris. Lineage (NCBI taxonomy): Eukaryota > Metazoa > Chordata > Amphibia > Caudata > Salamandridae > Lissotriton > Lissotriton vulgaris. The sequence continues at coordinate 139,048,117 of NC_141689.1, forward strand.
CACAAGTAGCTAGGGCCTTTGTTTACCAAGATTCTAATGCAGTAAGACATGTCTTTATAGGTAATCCTCTTCTCCACTGGCAAATGTGAAGAATAGTCTGAGCTATTGAGGTAGATGCTCCTCTTGGGAGATTAAGGACCAAGCGCGCAGAAACATTTTAAGTGTGTTGGAGTTTAGTTAGACTTCCTTGGGTGACTCCCAAGTAGAGGATGTTACAATAGACTGTCCTTCGACCTAACCTCTAAAGAAGTAGGTTATGCAAAAGCAGTGCTACGGTCAACTAACACCAAAGCAGCTGTTTGTCCTTCATCCGCACACCTTCTCAAGGTTTCATTAGCGAGGAGCAGGGCTGGCTCCGTGGAGTAGGAGGCCCCTAAACCCGATTGAGTAGTGTGAAGCAAATTATTTGAATTTGTAGTGTGAATTGGCTTTTGTTTACGCATACTGTTATGTTAGCATAAACTTGTTAGAAGTTGAAACTACATTTTTTTCCTTTTGCTGTTTTTGCTCACGACACTGCATATAGCTGTTGTTGTAAGTTAGGCTGCGTGAATATCTTCACATGAGGAAGGCTTGTTTTCAACATCCCTAGACTTACATCATGACACTAGTCTGCACAGTGAGTGTGAAAGCCTCCATGGTTATCATAACAAGGTAGCTGTTGTTTGAACTGATCGGCTCACGTTTTTAGACACAACATACAGGCAGCTGCGAGTCAACTGAGATTCTGGCGCCTTTAATATTACACTGTAACCGTGATCTGAGAAACGTGGAAGATTTTTCAGTTTCCAGTGAGACAGAGCGCTTTTGCTGATCCTGATGTTATTCACTCTTGCTGAGCTGAGAGGTAATGGGGTGCCCCGTACAAGCCAAAAGGGACCTTCTATATCCTATATACATAGTTCCTAGATAGGGAGGGTGATATAACTAGGCACTATAAGACCGTTTTGACCATCATTGTAATATGATTTCTCCTTTTTTGTTTTATGGAATTGTAACAATGCTGAACATATTATTTCTAATCATATGTCTGCTTATTTTGGCAAAAATACTGCATTCGAGAGCACATTGTTAAAATAAATATTTTAACCTTTCCTGTGTCTCTATTCACTCCTGTTGTGGACTGGTATGAGACTATAACAAAAGAGTGTTCTTGCTTCCCACCATTCCTGAGTATAACCTAAGTCGCATGTTCTGGGTTGTCTATTCATTGGTTCCTTAGCTATGGAACGAAGAGCTAATGTGACACTGATGCTAGCTTGTTAGGGTTTTCTAGGTACTGAGGTGAGTTTTTTGGTACACCACAATTCACAGAGGTCCTGTGTCTCTGTGCACAGTTCTGTGTAGGAGCAGAATCCTTGCAACAGATTGATATAATTTGTGACTTGGTCATTCAGTCTTCCCCATAATTTTAGCAAAGAATGTTGAGGTGAGATGTGACTGAAACACTCTCTGTTATACATGCATTTTGTAAAGTCAGCATGTACCGCAGTTTTCTGAATGATTGGTAATGTTTTGACCCTGGGCCTACACTGCTACAGATCCAGAACCATATGGCAGCTACACATGTGGCACTTACAAGAGCCATTATGTGAACAACACTTACAACAAGAACTGGCTATATATTTCAAACTCAACTATTGGCACTAGGTGGCCTCACCCAGGCCACTGTGGGTAGCAGGAAAAGTGGTCATGGGAGGAAGAGGGAAAGCATTCCTCAGTGAACAGGGATAACATTCTACAAAACGAAAGCTGATCAGGAATTATCCCAGTTCCACTGAGTAAGCAAGCAATCCTTGCTGTGCATTGAGTACACTAGAGGACAATTATCATTATCCAGACCTCGCTGTGCCAGTTATGCTTTTCAGAGAGCAAGCAGTTGTGCTGGCCCCGGGCCACGTCTCCCCCAGATCTTGGTTCAATATGACAGGGTCTCCTGTCTCTGTGTCAACTGGACAGAATCATAGCTGGTTTCCCTCAGGGGAGATGCCTCAATAATCAACTGGCAGTCCTAGCTCTTAATCAGATGTCTTAACTTTAAATATCTGGGTGTCCATAAAAGTATGTGTTAATTGGTGTCATTACAATTGCTTCAGGCAAACTACATGAAGGACCCTAGTATTTGGTAGGTTTTGTAGGTTTAGAAACCACAGTGGACTTTTTTCACTTAAGTGTGTTCTGCTGTGGTATCTGGTGTCATTTCAAAGTCAGTCCTGCCTTGCAGGCTGTTTAAAAAATAAAACTGTGCTCAAAATCAACTTTAGAATTAAGTACATCCAAAGTCTAAAACTAGTTTTTACTTGTATATAAACCTCCTCAAGGTCTTCCGTAGGTGCCCCAATGGGCTGGATGCCTTGCTATAAAGATTATCGACATTATAAAAGAAGTTTTATATGACCTGGTGAGTGAAAACAGCCAACACTGTTTTTTCCCATTGTAGGCTGCCAGCTTTGTAGGCTAACATGAGCAGGCTTTATTACACTTTAATAACTTCTTCCTTTTGACAGGAGTGAGCTTGTGTTATGACTGGGTTTTCTGCCCCTTTTTGAGTGAAGGTGACTGAAGGTGACTTTAGCCTGCTATCTAATAGGAGGACTAGAACCTCAAACCTGGCCTATTTACAAGGCGTTTGATGTAATTCCCTACCCTTTCCTTTATTCTAGGGCCTATAAACTTATGTTAAGGGATAGATTCCTTAGTATTAGTATTAATCTGTCCTTTTGTAAGGTTGCTAGTATACTTCTAATGGAGTTATGCTTATTTCGGGCCTTGCAGGCCTCGAACGGGAGAGACTCCATCATTCTTTCTGCCTCGGCAGCTTGAGATGCTTTTATGTCAAATGTAATGTTTTAGTTATAAGGTGTTGTTCGCTTTGAGAGAACCGGCTCAGGCTGGCCCTTATCGAAAGACTGTATTTTTCTCTGTGTCGAAGACATAATATCAGGCCGGCCGGCTGAGAACGTGTCTTTGGTACGGGGAGGTACAAGAATTTGGTGGGCGGCAGGTTACTGGCCGTAACTTTCCATGCATGAACAAGGTTCCATATTAGCGAAAGCACGAAGAGTCAGTCAGTCAGTTAGTAGGCGGCAGCTAGTCGTTAGCATTATTGCAGTTAATCAACTTGAGACAGACAGTCGCCATTTTGAAGTCTGAGAAAGACCTAAGGGTAATACTCTCTTAGAAAGATTGAAGTTATTTTAGCTGGAGCAGCTGGTGAGCTTTGATACTAAGATCAGAGCATGCAGAGTGAAGCAGTTAGTGGAGCGAATGAATACTAAAGCGGCGGAAACTGATTTATAAGATCGAAGTTGAAAGTTGAAGATAGTCCGTGATTGAGAGGAGAGAGGAGTAGCGCAGAACAGCGAGAGTGCAGCAGACGAGACAGAGAATAAGAGGAAGGTTCCGGTGACTTGGAGGGGAGCAGAGGAGACAGAGCATAGCGGTGCAGACGTGTATAGGTGACTGCACGGGTGATCCTAAGACGAGCCAAGGCACAGATGAGAAGGGAACCCAGATGACCACTGAGTCCAGACTTCATACTCATAAGGTGATGTCGACCCTTTCTTATTAGTGTGCACACATATTCTAATCTTTTCTTTTGCTTTTCAGGCTATATGTTGTATTGCAGTATTATATTGTTGTTGTTGTTATAATTGAATAAAGATACCCCAGTTCTTAGTGAACTTATGTGTAATTGTTACTTTCTTATGATAAAGATAACCTTTCTTCTAGTCAGATGCTGTTATGTGAACGGATGCGTCTCCCGTCCAGGTAAATGGTAACTGAGCAAGGGAGTAGAGGAGCACTCGAAATAGGGAATAACCTTTACACAGTGTGATTTGGCCATTCTTGTGTGAGAGGATCGACCTGTCTATCTATCACATAATCTGTAATATTGTATTCCTAGTAGATAGAGAAATTTCCCAATATAGAAAGAGAGAGAGCTGAAGGTATTCATAGGAAAGTGATTGTCGTTGTGTAGCGGCGTTAATGAGAGCTTTGACTGTGGTCAGTGTGTATACCCACAAGATTGTGGCTTGCGAGAGCATTGGAAGGATACGGTGTGTAATGAGATCGCTGCTAGGGAGAGCAGTGTTATTGAGAGCATTGACTGCAGTCAATGTGTATACCCACAGGATTGTGGCTTGTGTATGTATGAAATAGTGAGAGCACTGGGGGGATACAGTGCCTATCCCGAGCACTGACTGTGATCAGTGTCTAATGGTAAGTATTCGGAACTGCCTCAGGGTAGTCTAGTCTGGGCCTATGTTGCCGCAAGACTATAAGGTATGAGTGTGGTGTTTTAGAAGATCCAAGCTTGTATATTGCTAATTCCCCATCCTTAGGTAGGTACCCAGGTGCCTTTTGTAAGTAGGTCCCGAGGAGGGAGGTGGTTACGTTTCGGGTGGGTTAGTGGTGTCTTGGTGAGCTGATTCTGTCTGGTCCAAAAATCCGGTCGTTACATCTTGCAACAGAAAAGTATCAAAATAATAGTTACAATAAATCAAACAACTTGTCATGGTGTTTAATGTGCTACACTGCTTAGTGCATATTTTTAGCGCTAATTTTAATTTCAACTTGGAAACCTCATGACAATTTTAAAAGTACATTGGTGTGCATAACTTCATTTGTTGGTTACCTGACTGCCGACTCCCGCCCCGGTCCGCCGCGTCCATTTCTGTGCGTTTGTTTGCGGAGGGTGAGGAGGAGCCTAGCACTTCCGGGCTCGGGCGGACAGGTCAGCGTTCTAGTGGCGCTGTAGGCGGCTTAGGTATTTAATCAGTTTCCGCCTGCACTCGCGCTGTGGAGAAGAGTCTTGCCGGTGGCAGTGGCAGGCTCCATCCGCTCGCGCTGGGTGTTTAATGTGCTACACTGCTTAGTGCATATTTTTAGCGCTAATTTTAATTTCAACTTGGAAACCTCATGACAATTTTAAAAGTACATTGGTGTGCATAACTTCATTTGTTGGTTACCTGACTGCCGACTCCCGCCCCGGTCCGCCGCGTCCATTTCTGGGCGTTTGTTTGCGGAGGGTGAGGAGGAGCCTAGCACTTCCGGGCTCGGGCGGACAGGTCAGTGTTCTAGTGGCCCCTACGGCCTATAAATGTGTATAGGCCAGCGACCGCGCAGCGGACGCGTGCAGCTGGCGCGCCGGAAGCGCGCCGAAGTCGAGCCAAAGTCAAGCCCGTCTGCGCCCGTCCGCGACTGGACGGGGCGCGGGGCCATAAACCCTGGCTTACCGACATCGACCATCACAAGGTATGGCAGGCAAGAGCTGCTGGATATACGTTCCAACATCCCCTTATGTGATAAACAACCGATGCATGTCTTAACGCTAGCAAATTGCTCCTCCTGCACTTTTGCCCCTGTCACCCCTGTCACCATTCAGAAACCGGCCAGTGACATTAATACAATAAAGGCAGCTCTGTTAAATTGCAGGTCCCTCTGAAAACATAGCTTAGAAATTTTTCATTTACTTGAGGACGATACTATCCAAATTCTGTTTCTTACAGAAATATGGCTGGATGAACACTCCGAGCCTGATATCATACAAACTCTTCCTCCTGGCTTCGTCCTCTCCAGATTGGATAGGAAAGATGGCAGAGGGGGGGGCATTGCGATAGCCACTAAAACCCCATTAGAATGTACCCTCTCTTCTACCATGATTGACCACTGTGAAGCGGCCACCTTTACCATCACCACTGGCCCCAATCACTCCCTCTCGGGTATTCTGGTGTACCGCCCCCCTGGACAACTGTATGATTTTTCTCCTACTCTGGTAGAAGCCATCACTCATCTTGCGCTCAAAAAAACCCGCATTTTAGTGCTTGGTGACTTTAACGTCCATTTTGACGACCCATTCTATAAAGAGGCAGCAGATATCAAATCAGAGCTACTCTCCTTAGAACTAGAGCTAAAAAATACCGATCCTACTCACCACCATGGCCATCTACTAGACCCGGTATTTGGAAATTGGAAGGGAATTCAAACCTTTGCTCCTCAGCCAATTCCTTGGTCTGATCACTTTATAGTGCCTATATCCATTCAACTAGAAAGGTCTGAGCAGCACAAACAAAGCTCACAACGATTCAAGCGTAGAAGATGGAAAAATTTCTCCACTGACTCCTTTTCTAACATCATTCAGGACGCTGGCCCCCCAAAAGGATCTGATAGTGAGACATCCTATGCTCACTTACAGGATAATATCACAAAAGCGCTGGATGCTACCGCTCCCATTCGTACTACCACCAATGCTACAAGAACTAGAAAAACGGCCCCATGGTTTAGTCAGGAGCTCCAGATCGCGAAAACAGCGTGTAAAAAGCTCGAAAGAGATTGGCGTGTTAATTTCTGCCCTGAAATAAAAACCAGATATAAAACAGCACAAAAAGATTACTACAGAATGGTACGTACATCTAAAGCTTCCTATTATAATAAGCAAATCCAGGAAGCGGAGAACTCCTCCAAAGAGCTTTTTCTGATCTATAAGGAGATCTCTATAGTTGAGCCCAACCCCACTCCCCAGAATGATTCAGTGGATATTTGCAATAAGATTGCCAAGTACTTCTCCGACAAAATCACCAACATCTATGCAAATTTTTCTAGCAACATAAAATCTGGCAATGACTTCACAGAGAATGATGCTTATATAAACACTCCCATCCATCTAAGTACTTTTTCTGTACCTCCAACTGAAACTCTAACTAAAATCTGTAAGAGTATTAAATCTGGTTCACCACGCGATCCCGCCCCTCCTAAAATTTTAACGGCCAGTCTCCCGGCCCTGGAACCGCATTTCAGACATATGTTGCAAATATCATTCTCTACAGCTACTCTCCCTGCGGACTGGAAAAGAGCTATAGTATTCCCCATCAAGAAAAAACCTAACCTGAGCCAGGATATATTGGAGAATCTACGTCCTATTTCTCTACTCCCTTACCTCGCTAAATTAGCTGAGAAAGTAGCTAATGCCCAACTTATGAGACATCTTGAAACACAAGAAACCTTCCATCCCTCTCAATCGGGCTTTAGATCAGGCTTCTCCACAGAGACAGCACTCCTAAGAGCTACTGAAACTCTGCGAGAGGGAGCGGACAAAGGCAAAACCATGGCCTTGATCATGCTGGACCTCAGTGCCGCGTTTGACACTGTAGCTCACTCCATACTGCTACAGTGTCTAAACAGAGCGGGAGTCACAAAAGAGGCTCTAGGATGGCTGAAAGCTTTTTTAACCAACAGAAGCTTTCAGGTCCAAAGAGGAACCTATCTCTCGGACAGCCTGACCTTAGAACAGGGGGTACCTCAGGGCTCTGCCCTGAGCCCCACCCTGTTCAATTTATATATGACACCTTTGGCAGAGGTGGTCCAATCGTTCAGCGTGGAGCTTGTCTCCTACGCCGACGATACACAACTCCTGATCTCCCTGTCTCAATCCCCCTCCTCGGAGGCCGAGAACTTCAAATCCTGTATGTGCAAGCTGGCCATATGGATGAATGAGCACTGCCTCAAATTAAACGGAACAAAAACAGAGGTGCTCATTATAGGGGGAAACAACACCAATTGGACCAAAGACTGGTGGCCTACATGTCTGGGACCAATACCCACCCCCAGTCAGGAGGCCAAGAATTTGGGTGTCTGGATTGACAACAAACTCTCGTATGACAGTCATGTTAAAAAAACAGTTGGAAAATGTTTTGGAGTTATGAAGACGCTCAGCCGCACCATGGACCTACTCCCATTGAGTTCCAGGTGCACCATGACACAAGCTCTGATCACTTCCCGCATTGACTACGGGAATGTGCTTCTGTTGGGCACTTCTGAAAAAAACATTAGAAAGCTGCAGGTCCTGCAAAACTCAGCGGCACGCCTTGTGCTCAGACTCCCGCGCAGAGCTCCATCTAAACCTTCCTTGGATGCTCTGCATTGGCTGCCCATCAGAAAGAGGTTAATTTTTAAGGCACTTCTCTGGTGCCATAGGATCATTCATCAGAGAGCACCCTCCTATTTGTCTGACCTAGTCTCCCTTTATGAACCCTCTAGATCTCTACGTTCTAAAGGAACAGGTTTGCTTAAAACCACGCGCCCAAAAAAAGCCAGACTTGGAGGCAGGTCCTTTCGCACTCTTGCGGCCAAGGAATGGAACACTCTCCCCACGAATATTAGACAGGAAAAAAGCGAAACATCTTTTAGGAAACTTCTAAAAACTCATCTTTTCACGAGCTAATTTCACTGGCTGTTGCCTGTCTCTTCCTCCGCCTAAGTAATACTCTCTCCTTAGCGCGGGGACACGCCGGGAGGCGTCACCAGGCGCTCTATAAACTCCTATAATAATAATAATAATAATAATGGTCAGATTAATTATAACTATTGAAGCAGTTAGGGAAACGTTATCACACCAGTGGGTTGGGCTATCCTGACCTGAACTCTAAAGAGAGATTTTCTCCATTTTGATTTGTGCTGAGATGTGTATTCTGCAACAAAAATATGCCACACTGCCCAGGAAATTGTCATGATAGAGGGTGGCAACTTTATTTTGATTGGGGAATAAATATGAGCGAGCTACAGGAGCAGCTCAGATCCCTGCCTGAAAACATCTATTGTAGAAGGACTGCCCTGCCTGGCCCATGGACCTGTATTGAAAAATAAGGAGTTGACTCTCTGAGCAACAACAGGTAGAAAAGTGATGGAAAAAATCACCTGCAGCATGCTCTTCAAATGCAACTCCCACTGACCAGCTTCACCTGGATTATACTTGAATTGATGGGGTGTATTAAGGGAGTTGGAGTCACAGAACTCAAGAGGCAAACCAGAGCTTCTGAACCCTTGGCTGGTACTGTGGACCCTTTCCGATGTTTGTAGAATCTTTCAGAAGAGGATCTGAAAGCTTGGGAACTTTTTGGAAACTTTAACAAAAATTTCCATGAGAAGACAAGCATCAACGATAATAGTCAAGCAGGCGATATCGAACTACAACTCGGCCTGAACGCACATGTTTGCCCAACTGAATTCTCCAAAGTTCCTCGCCGTTCAAGTACCCGATCATTCAATATCGAGAGAAAAATCTTCCAAAAAGTGACTAAGTCAGAAGAGAAGAAATTTGAAATTTGGAAGAATTTGACCAGGCCTAACCACTCATCATATCCGACCTGCACTCCATCGCGGTTGGCCTGAAACTTTAATTCTGTCACAGTCTAGCACGACCAGATAGCTATTGTTAGCGTTTTATACTTTTAGCGGCTAGCAAAAAATTATTTTTTTCAACTTTAAAAACTCTTACCTCTGGTTCCATACATTGTATTTAGTGTCATTTTAAGGATAACAATAATCTCCATTCTTATACATTTGTTTTGGACTAATATTGTGTTGTGTTTTTTACTTATTTACTTTACTGATATTAAATGCTTTCAACAGCTGTATCCTAAGGTAAGCCTGACTGCTTATGAGCAAAGCAAGCAAGGGTTTAGAAAGGATTCATTTATTGAGACTTGACTGGACCTTATTTGTTATTGCAGTGTTACTAAAAGATGTAGCTACCTACCTGTGCCTACTAATAAGCCACATTGCAAGACTTGCTAATACTTCCCCTTATATATCCTGCAGACTTGGTTCAAGAAGTCCACTACACACATTCACACCTTGCTTTGAATGACTAGGCCTTCATGATCGCTTTCCAAAAATGCATTCAGTCTGCAGACAAGGGAGGCATGGCGATGGTAGACATGAAATTACACTACTGGACGTTTCAGATTCATGTGCTCAATGACTGGCTTCATGGATGGTGGGTTGACCACGTAATTTGACTTGAGATGTCCATTATCAGGTCGAACTTCTCTCAGGACTTTGATGTGAAAATCCCTCTACTCTCTTAGTTCAAAATCACTTTTGTAGCCATCGCTGACTGAGGACTTGTTTTCCAAATTCCAAAAATCTCTAAATAAAAGTCTTCGGGTATACTACTATCAGAATACCTCAGGTGGTTAATGCACCTACTAAAGATAGCTTTGAATACAAAAACTTGTGCAGCCAATTTGTAAAAAATGCAATGTGGCACAAAAACAAGCATGATATTTTGTAACCTGTACAAAGCAAAAGTGGTCTACGACGTGCACAGTTAGGCTGATAAAGAGAAAAATGACAACAGGCTCCCTAGGGAGCACATAGTACACCTAAATATAAAATAGCAAAATTAACCATCTCATAAACAACATGTAAATCATACTTGCTATAAATGTCTGAAAATCACATAGAGAGATGGAATTGGCAGCTCCATTCTTACCTTCTTAGCCGGAGTTAGTGAATACCCTTTGTTGTAGTTCTGAAATTAATCAAAAAATTCTGTGGAACCGCAACCACTCTGCATACTGAAAAAGACAAATCCTACCAAAGTGTTGTGTAATATTCATGCTAGGAGTATGTCATGTGATAAGGGGTGCACAGGCGGAAGCCATCTTATCATGTGCATTGTGCCTTAACCTGACTATCAATTGTATATGGTCATTAGAAGATGGGACAAACTCTGTAGTTACACTCTCACAGAGAACATCAGAGTTTTGTAATACTTACTATGAAGTAATCCTATCATATAATCCTGTAACAAGGTATTAATAATGCTTGTAATACTACTTTGCACAACATTATATATATTTTACTAATAGGGAAAGCTTGCCTATGTGTTCTGATAACAAGTAACCCGAGTTTGTTTTAAAATGGCTGCTAACGCAGGAAAATGTACTGCGCATGCGTTATTTGCATGACGTCTTAACGCTTGGAGGGAAAACTCTGCATCAGCGAAAATGCATCTAAAATGGCCGCTTGGAAACTCACATGCTAAGCCTCTGCTTTGCTGAAACTAAATTGAGTTGATATATCAAACGCTAATGCATGGGGTCTTTTTAAATAAAAGGGATTAGAGTAGAAATATGTGGTATAGAATGAAATAATTTCATTTGAATTTAATACTTTGTCTTTTTGTCCTCTCAATTAGTTTTTTTTGGGCCTCTGAAAATATAAAAGCCTGACGCCTAGGTGGGTATTGCTACATGCGCAAGAGAGACAACTCTGAAGCAGTAAGCTCAAGTCTTGGGACTCGGCCAAGGACATTCTCCACACATGTCCTGGAAACCAGCTGAACATCCTGAAGATTCAGTGGACAACTATGTAATTATATACAATTTTGTTGATAAAGTTTGCTAATATGGGTGACCTGTTCACAGGACACCCCCGCGCCGCACGGCCACCAGCTGTGTGTGTGCCCCTCGCCCCTCCCTGCTGCTCGCAGCCTCGTTGTGCCATCTGCCTTGCCACCCTACCTGCCTGCCTCGCTGTTCGTTGCCCCCGCAGTTCCGCCGTATTTTTGTAGTATTGTAGTATTTCTGTTGCATTGTTGTATTTTGTAGCCTTTTCCTGTTAATCTTGTTGTTTTCATTGTTGTGTATTTATGTCTTTCTGGTAATCTTGTCGTTCTCCCCCCTGTGCCTTCCCCAGCATGCTCCCCGCTTCCCGCCGCGTTCACGCGGCCACGCCCCCTTTTGTTCTGTGCCCTCCCCGCTCCCGCCTCCCAGCTGCTCCTCCCTCCCACCGATGCAAGACGACCTGACAGACATACGACGCCGCTGCCCTCAACGCTCTCAGTGCCGTCCGGAACCCCACCTGCTGCCGGGCCGCCCCGAAACGCATCCAATGACCCTTCACCTGCAGAACCTGCAATTTCACCTGCCTCTGAACCTGCACCACGCCCGCCAAGCCGAGCACCAGCAGCAACCACCTCAAGTGCATCCTGCTCAACACCTGCTCCATCCACAGACACGCTGTGGAACTCTTGAACCTCTTGGACACAACATCACCAGACATCGCCTTCCTCACGGAAACCTGAATGAACGTCTCCTCAGCCCCCGACATCGCCATCGCCATCCTGGACGGATACAAGATCATCAGAAGGGACCGCGTCAACCAGACCGGAGGAGGCATCGCCATCATCCACAAGAACACCATCCGCATCACAACCGACTCCAACGACACCTTCGCCGCCGCCGAGCACCTCCACTTCCAGATTCACACCGACCCAAAGACGACCCTCAGAGGCACCCTCATTCACAGACCACTGGGACCATGCACACACTTCAGCGAAGACATCACAGACTTCATCAGCCCACACGCCCTCCCCTCCGCCGACTACATCCTCCTAGGGGACCTCAACTTCCACCTGGACAACAACAAGGACCGCAACACCGCCACCCTGCTTGACAACCTCGCCAACCTCGAACTCAAGCAACTGGTCAACACCCCCACCCACTACGCCGGCCACACGCTTGAACACATCTTCTCATTCTGCAAGCACATCACCTTCAGCCACTCCACCGGACTCCACTGGACTGACCACAGCTGCGTCCACTTCAGCTTCAGAAAAACCACAACCCACCACCACCCGCAATAGGTTCCTCACAGAAGCTGGAGCAATATCACCGCCGACCAGCTCACCACCTTCCTCATCCAGAACCCACCTGCCAGCACAACGGTCCCCAACGAAGCAGCCCTCAACTTCACGCTGACCACCTGTGCCGATGACCTCGCACCACTGAAGAACCCTCCTAGCAGACCCAGAAGCAAGAAGGCCCCCTGGTTCACCGACGAACTCAAGGACTCCAAGATGACCTGCCGCACCCTTGAGAAAACCTGGCTCCTCGACCAGACCACTGACAACATGACCGCCCTCAAACACGCCACCCGCAAGCACCACCAGCTCATCCGCACCACCAAGAAGAAATCACTGAAGGAGCGACTGGACAACAATGCCCATGACAGCAAGGAACTCTTCAGCATCATCAAGGAGTTCTCCAATCCCAGCACCGGCAACAATGACATCACTCCCTCACAATATCTCTGCGACTTTCTCGCCTCGTTCTTTCACCGCAAGATTGCCGACATCCACAACAGTTTCGGCGCACGGTCCACGCACCCAACCGTCGAACCAATGCACCCCACCGCCACCCTCCGCACCTGGACCGCGGTAACCACCGAAGACACAGCCCGCACGATGAACACCATCCACTCCGGATCTCCAACCGACCCCTGCCCCCACCACGTCTTCAACAAGGCCGACTCCACCATTGCACCCCAACTCCGGGACGTCATCAACACCTCCTTCAACATTGCCACCTTCCCGGAGAGCTGGAAGCATGCCGAGCTCAGCGCCCTACTGAAGAAACCAACAGCGGACCCCACCGACCTCAAAAACTTCCGCCCCATCTCGCTCCTCCCTTTTCCTGCCAAAGTCATCGAGAAGATCGTCAACAGACAGCTTGCCGCCTTCCTCTAGACAAACGGATCCCTCGACCCCTCGCAGTCCGGTTTCAGAGCCAACCACAGCACCGAGACCGCCCTCATCGCAGCCACCGACGACATCCGAGCCCTGCTCGACAACGGGGAAACAGCGGCACTCATCCTCCTGGACCTCTCTGCAGCATTCAACACTGTCTGCCACCGCACCCTAGTCCTACGACTCAGCAACACCGGCATCCAAGAGAAGGCACTGGAGTAGATCATCTCGTTCCTCGCCGGAAGAACACAGAGAGTCCGCCTCCCCCCGTTTTCGATCCGAGGCCACCGAAGTCAGCTGCGGCATCCTGCAAGGATCATCACTCAGCCCCACCCTCTTCAACGTCTACTTGAGGCCTCTTGCTGCCATCGCACGCCAACACAACCTCAACATCATTTCCTACGCCGACGACACCCAGCTGATCCTCTCACTCACCAGAGACCCCAAAACCGCCAGAACCAGCCTACACGAAGGGATGAAAGATGTCGCAGAGTGGATGAAGAACAGCCGCCTGAAACTGAACTCAGACAAGACGGAAGTCCACATCCTTGGGACCATCGCCCTCCCCTGGGACGACTCCTGGTGGCCCCCAGCCCTGGGCACCGCTCCCAAGCCAACAGACCACGCACGCAACCTGGGCTTCATCCTGGACTCCATCTCCGGCCACCTGAGGGACCTGCACTGGCTCCCCGTCAACAAGAGGATCACGTTCAGGCTCCTCACCCACGCACACAAGTCTCTCCACGACCTGGACCCCAAGTACCTCAACGACCGCCTGACCTTCTACACTCCCACCCGCCAGCTACGGTCTACCAGCCTTGCCCTCGCCCCCGTACCACGCATCCGAAGAGCCACCGCCGGAGGCAGATCCTTCTCCTACCTGGCGGCCAAGACATGGAACTCCCTCCCCATCCATCTTCGACTGACCCAGGACCACCTCGTCTTCAGGAGAAAACTCAAGACCTGGCTGTTCGAGCAGTAGCGGACCCCCCTGCCCCAAGCGCCTTGAGACCCTTCCTGGTGAGTAGTGCGCTATACAAGTGTTATGATTGATTGATTGATTGATGGAAATAAAGCTTGGGAGAACAAATTAATTGGCGGGAACGTAAACAAATGAACTTCAGAAAATATTAAAACTTAGCATGGTGTGATGATCATCCCCTCAGCCTTGTCCAATCAGAAATAGGACTTTCATAAAACATTTAGGGGTGGTACATGCCATTAGAAGGTATAATTGGGGTAGTTAGTTAGAGGGACCCGCAAACATGCAAAGTCCCTGACAAAACCGATGGCACCTGCAGTTACGGTCTATAATGCAAAGGCCGTGAGTGCAGCACTTTATGGGGTTTTGATGTGGGGACACGGGAACCTAAGTAAGCTAACGGCCTCTGAAAACAGGTTCCTACGAAACCCTGTTATGCTCCCACACAGTACCCCCATGGGCCCGGTCTTACAGGACCTAGGCATGAAACCGATTGAGATTATTGCAAATCTCCGTCCTGTATTGTACTGGAGACGAATATGGGTAACGTCGGAGTTGAAAATATTCGCCATGGGACTCCTGGACATTATTAAAAGTGATGTCTTTCACCTGATAAAATGGCTCTCTGGAATTAGAGCGGTTCTCAGAGAGCTGGTTCTGGTGGAGACATGGGAAGACCCAACCAATGCTCTGTTTCCCTCGAAAAAAGGTCATCAAGGGCTTGTACTGGGAGATGATATCTTCGAAACTCTTTAGGACCATTCCCCCACTCTCACTAACAGGGGTGTTTATGGAGTTCAAGGATGAAACTCGTTTCGAGACATTCTGGGATGACATAACGAAGCCACTGAATAGAAAACTTTACTTTCAATTGAGAATTGGTAGTATACCTGTCAGACCTTTCACATCCAGATTGTCTAATGGCGGAAGTAGCTCGTGTCCATCTTGCCTAGATTCCAAAGAAACAGTTAGCCACTTACTCTTTGTGTGTCCAGCATACTCTGCCCGTGCAGAGTCTGGCTGTGACCCATGGCTAAGTTATTAGGCACTCGGAGTGGAATTGTGGCTACTAGAATCTTCTGTACAATTCCAAGCCCTGTAATATATATAGCTGTGGCGAAATATTTAGGATGGTCCTCGATTATTAGAAACAAAAATGTAAAGGGGTAGGTCTTTGAAAATGCACTTTATACCTGAATACTTGATGTATCTTAACCTGATTATTTTTAATTTTTACTATGATGAATTCCTTGTTTTAAACTTTTGTATACATTTTAACTCTATTTTTCTATAACAAATTTACATATGTAATGCTTTTAGGACTATGTCGAATAAAGCTTGTTTGACTGACTGACTGTTAGAGTGGTTAGAGTAGTCGCTGCCAGAACACTGAGAGACCGAGATACTGTCTAAATGCTGATCCAATAACTGAAAAAGCAGACTTAAAATTTAAAGAAAATTTGAACTAGAAGAAGATTGTGAAAGAATCGAGGAGGTAATAGAACTTGAAGGGGATTGGAGAAGAATCCAGGAAGTAAAAGAATTAGAAGAAGATCGCGAGGATGAAGTTAGTATCAGGGATCCGTGAGACGCAGGCGCCGAATCCAGAAGTGGTCATTCATCCTGTCCTATCCTTTCCTGAAGTAGAACTTTCTAAGGGCCCGTTAACTCTTGACCAGAGGGGTCTGATTTTCGCACCATCCTTGGTGAAGATAATTCTGTGTATTGTGTCAACTAGCAGCCCGTCCCGACGTTGTCCATGCATTAATTGCTGCCGGCCAGTAGTATATTGTTTTGTAGGTTTTCGTTTTGATAGCATTTCTTATCTGTGACAGGACTGTGAAACGCTCCGATTCACAGTGCACTGCTGATGCACTTAAGAGTGCGCGTTCAGTAGTGTGTGAACTCGAGTTTCCCTACTTTATTTTTCCTTGCAATATTATTTGGCGCGAACTCGACAACATGGCAAGAGCACAATTTACATTACAGAAGAACACATTCATTTGTGGTAGGCACAGGGAGACAAAGCGATTTGCCTGGAGTCACAGGATGTTGGGCTGATGCCGAGATTCGAACGTAGCTCCCCAGCTATAAAGTTCGCAATTCTAGTACTTGTGGCGGGAGGTGTGTCTAAAAGTGTATGTCGGTGCTGGCCATCAATGAGAGAGACCTGTGCATTTTTCAAATGGGTGGTGAAAAAATATGAGTATGTTGCTGGAGATGTGGGCCGCCGTGCCACCAATGTACTTACAGGGGGAGATAAACACCCATTATTCTGCAACTTTCTTTCCGCATACCATGACTCCGTAATGCCATTATAACGGAAGGCATTACATTTTATATGCTTTTACCACGCATACATTTACAACGAAATTCGTTGTAAATGCATGAATGGTAAAAGCATGTTTTTAAAAAAATCTTTGGATTAGGTAAGTATGGGTATAGGGGTATATGTTTTGGGGTACTGAGGCATATGTTTTGGGGTGTTTGGGTATTTTAAGGGTTCAGATATAGTTTTGGCTATAGGGTACGAGGTAGTTTTAGGGTGTAGGGATAGGTATGGGTTTTGGGGTACAGGGGTATTTTTGGGGTTCAGGACTAGGTTTGGGTTTTGGGGTATAGGGGTATGTTTAGGGTTCTGGGGTAGGTTTGGGTTTTGGGGTACAGGAGTATTTTAAGGGTTCAGGGCTAGGTATGGGTTTTGGGGTACAAGGGTATTTTTACGGTTCAGGGCTAGGTTTGGGATTTGGGGTACAGGGGTATTTTAGGGTTCAGGGCTAGGTTTCGGTTTTGGGGTACAAGGTTAGTTTTAGGGTTCAGGGCTAGGTTTGAGTTTTGGGGTACAGGGGTATTTTTAGGGTTCAGGGGTAGCTTTGGGTTTTGGGGTATAGGGGGATTTTAAGGGTTCAGGGCTAGGTTTGGATTTTTGGGTACAGGGGTATTTTAGGGTCCAGGGGTATGTTTGGTTTTGGGGTACAGTGGTATTTTTAGGGTTCAGGGCTAGGTTTGGGTTTTGGGGTACAGGGGTATTTTTAGGGTTCAGGGGTAGGTTTGGGTTTTGAGGTACAGGGGTATTTTCAGGGTTTAGTGATAGGTTTGGGTTTTGGGCTACAGGGTTTATTTATAGGGTTAAGATGAGTTAGTGTTTAAGGGTGTTGGGTATTTTAAGGAGTAAGGGTGGGTTATGATTATGGGGTGCAGGGGTATTTAAAGGGAGAAGGGTGGAATTAGCACATGATATGAGACATGGCATGGAGGGCGGAACGTACCACACGCCCCCAGTATTTGTCACGCCCCCAACACACGCTCATAGCACAACGCAGACACGTCCACAAGGACTACTTTTTTGACACGGTTCTTTTACCTTTTAAATGTATATGGTGGGCGTCTGCATAGCCTATGTCCTTCTCCTGCAACTGCCCTTTCCAACACTGTATTGGGTGTTGTGATTGGTGCTGTGGTTCCAGATATTACCCGCCTCAAATGTTTGGGCTCTCTCTTTATTATATTAGTATAGATGTGCTCTCTCTTTCTACTATATCTTTCCTGAGGTACCCTTTATTGTTGAATCTTAGTTAAAATTGATAAAGGGATCTTACTTCTTCAGAATGATGGAGTTAAAACTGTACCATGTTTGCCCTTAATGATTAATTTTGATAAATATTTTAAACCAATCTGAGTCTGTGGTATTTCAAATAAAATCATGTGTAATAATAATATCTTTATTTGGATATAAAATATCCTTAAAAGAGTACATCAAAAATACCAACAGCTATACAGATTATTAAAAAAGAAAAAGGGAAGCGCAACATAAAAACAGTGATTAGATAAAAACTTCCAAATTACAATGGGGAGCTTCAATAGCATATGAGTGATTTAAAAATCATGGTGTGCAAAGCAGCAATGTCAACATGGCTTAAAACACAAAAAGATTGTGGTGCTGGCACTTAGCAATGTTGAGCTAATGAATACAATCTAGTGTTCAACAAATAGCAGGAGGTTATGAAAAGAATCAGTCGGATGGAGACGGTTTTAGCAGCATCAGAGGAAGTGCGATTTAGTGTAGACTGTTCCTTAAAAGAAAGGGCATTGGCCGGCCCTTCCGGTTACCGAGTGAAATTACGGTATGCATAACGTATAAAAGTTGTGAGGCCTATATTTAAAGCTGTATTTTCAGGAGTCGGAGCTGCGATAATTGCCTGTCTGAAGGTCCGGATTCCCAACCTATTCCACTCGGTTTTCAGTTTACGTTAAAGCTGTGACATAAGAGCGGGGCAGAGGCATACTACATGCTCCAAGGTTTCAGCTGTCTTGCCGCACCCTCTGCACAATAAATCCTCTGATGTACAGTGCCAAGAGGGTAAATCTTTTAGAAATTGCCAGTCACCCAGTCTGACAGACATGAGGCTGAGTTTTAAATACAGGGGGTAAGTGCAGATGGTAGGAAGCGTGAGATATCTGCCCATAGGAATTCATTATTTCCCAATGCATGTCTGCGTTTAGCGAAGTGAGCTTTGTCAGTAATTAGGGACCTCATTCGTATACGTTTCCTAATGCTGTTTTTAAATACTGTCTTGCTGGGATTTAGGTCCCATAGGTCGCCCGCTGACATTTGCTGGATGGAATCATGTAATTGAGAGTTATGTGATAATCATCAAATTCTAATTAACTACAAAAGAACCATTAGATATGGAATGGCTTCAGATCAGTAAAAGATAGGCGTATTTATAAATAAATAAACATACCTTTTAGCCCTATAAACGTGATCCCAGCAGAGTTCACTGACCTATATGAGTGAGTGTGTGTATGGCCCAGTATATGAGTGAGAGTGATAGTTGGCAAAGAGTATGTTGGTTAAACTTTGGTGTTATATCACCTAGAAAGGGTAACAGTACAGGAGTAGCAGGATCTTCTGAGCTTTGATAAAGAGTAAGTGGAAAAGGTTTACTCGTAGTGTGTGAAGGGTAAGCAGAAAGTTTTACTGGCAGTGTATGAAGAGTAAACCAAAGGTTTTACTCATAGTAAAAGTATTCTTTGGTTTGATAAAACAAACAGAGTAGCAAATGTTTTTATGTTGTTAATAATACAATGTTGATAAAAGGTTAAAAGAAAATAAGTTTTCGTATTACCTTGTGAAGGAAGGGTCAGCTGCCGGAGTTGCGGTGACATCTCAGTGTCCCACACTGGGGTTGGTTGAAACAGCGGGTGAGTGACAAGACAGGTATTTGTAAAGGAGGGGTCAGTAGTTGCACTGATGTCACTGAGTCCCATGCTGGGATTGGTCAAAACATAAGGTGTGTGATTTTTAGAAGATAATGAAGGAGGGGTAGGAAGTGAGGAGTGATACTGATGTCACAATTGGCTGAGCGGATTTCGTAAATTTGAGCTTAATTGGTTAAAGACAAAAAAAACTGCAACAGGATTGGAGAAACCTGAATGTAAACAGAAAGGCTAATTGGTTAACAAAATAGAATCAGTGATAACAATAGACAGTAGAGTTTATATGTGGAAATACGATCCCTCATTAAAGGGAAACACCCAGATAGAAGATATTTAGGTTTTACAAGAGAGCAGTATATAAGAGGATCTACTCCTAAAATGTACGGAGAAAAAAGAAAAATGTTGTTTCTGCAGAGAATCAAAAGTTACTTCAAGAAAGATAAACCCATCAAAACTCGAAAAGGAATTCTTATTGTGCCGCCAAAAACTCCTGCCTCATTTATGATGATGGAAAGAGGTTATCATACCTGTATATGGTTAGACAATTGGATTGGGTATACAAAAGGTTACGGAATATTAGCTTTCCCAGAAAATGGACATTTAATGGGAAAATTCTTCAGAATTTAAGGACAAGAATGAATGAATTAGTGCCCAGACCCAGATTAAGACAGTATGAAGCCTTAGAGGAATGGGAAATGGAGGCCTTTGGGACAGATCTAAAAGTACTAGAAGGTAAAGAGAATTCTATCCTAAAATAATGTGTGATTCACATGAAGATCAGATGAATAAATGGAGACAGGTAATGGTTATAGAAGGACTGTATGTTGTATTAATACTAGAGGAACAGTCAGGAGGCAAATGTACTGGAAAAACTAAGCATTTAAGAATGACAGGTTTTGGGGAATCAGAACATGTGTTTCTGGAAGTTATTCTAACAAATAATCCTCCACCATATCAGGACTAAGTAGAACCACTCCAAGTGCCCCTACTATAGAAACACCGTTAGTTCTTCAAATTTTGCATGATTCCTTAAATGAAAGGATACTTCAGGAAAAAGAAAGAAAAGCAATAAATAAATATGGAGAAGAAGGAATACAGAAAATAACCCAATTAAATGCACATCCAGCGGCATTAACTATCCCAGTGACTAGAGGTCATGTAGTACTATTATATGGGGATAGAAGAAAATGTCCAAAACCATCACTCAGAACCAATCCTTTTGTAGGACCTAGAAAAGAAAATATGATTATTGAAGATCAGACCAGTGAATGTGAATCAGTAATATCATTAATGTATTTGCCAATAAGAGAACAGATAAATGAAACCCCAAGAAGAATTACACCTAGTTGTTCAAAAGAAATGCGATTAGAAACCTCCAAAGGAACAAAGAGTGTCACAATAGTATCCCCAGATGAACTAGAAAGCTGGGTACACGGAATAGAAAAACTGAATCCACAACGGAAGATCTTGGATATTTATAAATTGCAAGTAGAATTGGAAGAGATGACAGCTGGAAATGTAGAAGTAGACAGAATGAATACATACAATGAGGACAAATTATTATTCATATGTAAGAACATTACTAGAAATGCAAAAATGTTCCATGAAAAGTTGACATAGCTTGCATCTGAGATGGGAATTGAATTAGGGAGTTCAAGGTATTGCAGAAACCTTACACAGCAGATTTAACTGACACAGATTTGGAAAATATGAATATATCAGGAAGCAACTAATGACAATATTACAGAAAAGGGGAGAATTAGACATATGAAAAACTAGATGGACCAAGAAAAAGGAGGAAGCACAAGCACATAAATCTGCATCAAAATATATGTATTAAGAGAACCTAAGAAAAGAGGAAGATTATGCCCAATGAGAGAGGTACCTGGAGAAGGTTATGTACTTGTTCTGTTGACCCAACAAGATATTTTGTCATTTACTAATGATTTCCCAAAGTTTACAAGAAAAGCCAGTTTAATGGTATAGACAGGTTGACAGGTTTATAGAAGTTTCTGAAGTTTTGTTGAAGGATTTGGATGGTCTGTTTGAAACAGTAGTACCGGTAGATTTATGGACAGAATGTAAAATCACAGTTGGTTGGCCTAATGATGAGTATCCAAGAGATGAGAAAACAGGAGCACCCTCATAAGAGCTAATGAAGAAATATCATCAGGTGATCGCATTCTTAAAAGGGAAAATTCCCCCAAAAGAAACTGATTGGATAAAAACAACCCAGGAAATAAATAAAACTGTACATGCTTATTATGAACACCTGTTACAGGTATTCAAACAGTATAGTGGATTTGAGACTATTGGAGATACAGGTATGGGACTTTTTGTGTATCGGTTTATATCTGGACTAGGCCTGAGATTTGTCAGATGATTCAGCACCACCTGTTATAGTGGCAATTAAAACCAATAGATGAGGTAATTAAATATGCAAAATACTGTGGAGAAGAAATTAACAATAGATGGAAAAAGTTAGAAGAGAAAGTAATGTGGGCACAAGTAAAATTAGCAGAACAACAAGAGAATAAATTAAATAACCAGACGAATGACCAAGCAAAAGGATATGGACAAAATGAAAATATTGGGGGGAAACCTAAAGGGAACATGAGCAGAGAGGAAGCAAAGAAGAAATTTCCTTTTCATGGGTACGGAAAATTGAGGCATTGGAAAAATGAGTGTAAAAACATTCAAAATATTAATGGGCCAAATCAAAATTTAAATCCACAAACGCAGAATGAGGTGACATTGAGTCAACCGCAACCGGTTGTTCATCCACATAGTTAGTGACCAACTGCCCCTGTTTCAAATTTAGTGAACAGAGTAAAGTACAGTGTGGACGCCGGATTTCCAGGAGAAAGTAGTAAGATACATTCTGTAACTTCACAATTTCTTTTGCAGAACAGTTATTCATCTGAAGATGAACAATGATTGTGCCTGGGGGGTGTCTACTTGAGCAGTCCTTGTAATTCACATATAATTGGCATCAAGAAACCTAACAGAAAATATCGGATAGTACACGATCTGCGAAAAATGAATAAAATTGTAGTGCCTTGTTGTCCTGTAGTGCCAAACCCAGCAGTAATTCTGTATCAAATACCATGGAATGTAGGATGGTTTACAGTAATTGATTTTTGTCATATATTTTTCTCTATCCTGTAACACCCAGATAGCCAGTATCTCTTTTCATTCAAATTTGAAAATTATATTTATATGTGGAATCGGGTTCCTCAAGGGTAAAAAGAGAGCCCTTCAATTTTTTATCAGATTATGAAAAAAGTTTTAGAAACACTGGTAATGCCCAGAAATGCAGTTCTAGTTCAATATGTAGATGACTTGCTTGTTTGTATCCTTGATTCAATTGCTTTGTTAAAGCATTTGGCAGGGGGAGGATACAAGGTGTCACCTGAAAAATGACAACTTTGCCAAACCAGAGTTAAATATTCAGGACATCAGTTAGAAAGGGGGGTAGAGTGACACCTGAAAGAATAGAAATGATAAAACAAAATGCAATTACCATGGTTATGGTACTATGGTTACCGTGGTTATGGGGTTGTGCATGACTTTGGCCAACTTTGGATGCAGAGGTATTTCATGACTTCTCCTGGAACCCCTATTAAAAATGGAAGTTTATAAAAAAACTTTGAGAAGCAATACAATTACCAAAGGAAGTGGCTGTGGTCAATTGTGCTGCACATCAGTCAGGAAATGACTATATAACTGCTGGTAAGACATATGCTGACCAAGTTGCCCAATACTGTGCCAAAACCAAATTGGCAGTGAATAGGAAAATTGACACAACTGGAATCAAATGCCAACTTATGCTTATCTCAGCAATATAAACATGGGTTGAAGTAACATTTACAGGATGAGGTGGACGTGAGTGAAAAGGAGAGCAGAAGATGGTGTCTGGATTTATCCAGATGGTAGACCGGTCATGCCAGACTGTTTGCTCTCACAATTGGCTGGAATGTACCATGGAGATACACACATAGGTAGAGATGCCATGATCAGACTCTTTAGACAAGATTGATACAATCCAATGTTTAGGACAGTTGCACAGAGCCTTTGCCAGAGATGTTTAATTTGACAACAGAATAATCCAGGTAGGAAGAAAGTGGTCAGTTGGGGAAGGATTCGAAAGGCCGAGGGACCATTTGTGAGGTTGCAGGTTGATTTCATTCAGTTACCACCATGTTAAGGTTTAAAGTACATCCTTGTTATAGTGTGTTTGTTTTCACGATGGGTGGGGGCATATCCTACCAGAAGGAATGACAGCATAACAGAACAGTTGCCAAATTATTGTTGAGGAAGCTGATACCTTGTTTTGTTTTTATTGGATCCGTGGAATCAGACAGAGGATCTCATTTTAATAATGAAATAATTGGTTTGATCTGTGAAGCATTTATAATTGAGCAACATTTGCACTGTGCTTACCATCCAGATTTTTCTGGGGTGGTAGAACAATGGAATGGCACAATAAAATCAAGATTGGCAAAGGTATGTGCATCTACATCACTGTGTTGGTCAGACGCATTGCCTCTTGTTCGGATGGGACAGAAACACAGGGTTGAGTCCCATGAAATACTCATGGGACAAACAATGAGATTGGCCTTTATATCAGTACAAAGAATGTTAAGTATAACTGATGATCTGGTATTAGACTATTGTAAAAGATTGGTTGACATAGTGTGTTCGGTTTCTTACCAGGTTGGAGAAGACGCAGTTGCCAGGCAGCCGGATCAAGCACATGATCTAAATCCTGGATACTGGGTGGAGGTGAAGAATCACACAAGAGACGTGTCTAGCACCCAGGTATAGTACTCCTAAACAGGTCATTGTGGTCAAAACAACAGCAGTGAAAGTTGCAGGTTTGCTTAATTGGATTCATGATAGACATACGAAGAGAGTACCAACTCCTGATGAGGAAGATCCTCAATCAATGCCTACAGTTGAGGCTGCAGAAAGTTGTCCAGCTGAAGAGTCCAGTATAATAAACTCTGAAGTAGGTGACCAAGAACAACAAAACACTAGTCAGGAGTAATGGATACTCGTGGATGATATACCTGATGTAAATATAACAACAAGAAGTAGAACAAAATTAGGAAAGCAAGAAACTAGAGAGGACCAGGCAGGTATAGGAGAACAAGCTCAGGAAATTGAAATTGATATTGTTGGAGACCCTGAGCAGGAAAGGATACATAAAGAAAAATACACTCAGACAGAGGTGAACCAAAATATTCACAGATCTGAGGAGGGGCAGATAGGTTCAGAAGAAAACGTTCAGGTTGCAAATAAGTCAAGTGCAATGAGCCCTTAGCATGACGAGTCAGGAAAAGAAGAACAAGTTCAGGAAGAAGAAGAATAACCCAGAGTAAACCTTGAACAGGACCTGATAGGAGAAGCAGAAAACGATCATGCAAATAGTGACACAATAAGGAGCCCTGAACAAGGTCAGTTAGAGAGGGACTAGGGAGACAAGGAAAATCAAATTGTGCCACAACATAATGTAAATAAAAGAACCATAGAGAGTGATGGGGAAGTGACAGTGCAGTGCAAACCAAAAGTGGTAGAACAGGTGATCATTGGCCTAGATATGTCAAAATATTAAGATATCCTCTAAAACCAATAAATGAAGGACCTGATCAAGTGAACAAAATCACTAGTCAGTCAGGACAGACAAGTGAGAACTCCAGGCAAAGGAGTCAAAGATTAAAAATACTGAATAATAAATTCAAAGGCCCCCAATAGACCTATGTGATTATTGAGGAACTTGAGAATTTAGATTTAAATGAAGAAAGTGATGAAGAAATAATTGCTGTTCAGATTGAAGAGGGAAAATTGAGACCTTCTTAAACTAATAAAAGAAAATTAAAATTACAAACATAAAGTGAAAGAAAGAAGAGAAATCATCTTGAAATGGCTAGAGAAAGAATTATTGAAAGGCCAAAACGAAATTGCTTAAAGAAGTGTTGTAGAACATTTATATGTAGCCTAGTATTAGTGATGGTAGTTTGGTTCATCTGAACCATTGAGATACCGTATTTGATGAATGAAGAAAAGAAAAATAATGCAGATACTAATGGAAGGTTAGCTAACATGGGGGAGATAGAGTAGAATTAGAAGCATCAGATTAATGGAGCAAGGTCGCACTCGTAAAGCGACTTGCTTGGATTCAGTCCTCTCAGAATAAAGTAATAATATGCTAAACAATATGTTTTGTCTTACTAATATTGCACTACACAACATTTCTAACATCTAGGGGAAGCTTGCTTATGTGCTTTTACTAACTGTAATCCAAATGCATTAAAATGGCCACCGCAATGCGGGATTTTCTATTGCGCATGCGTATGTCACACTCACGGGACATGACGTAATTTCTGCTTTGGTGGGAAAACTTTGCTTGTGCGCACTAGAACTAAAGATGATTTCTCTATGTTTTTACATGCCAATGCTTGCATTGCTGCTTTTACTAAATTATTTGTTCTGCTTAAATCCTAAAGCTGTAGTTAAAATAAAATATTAGGAATAGAGTAGGGATAGGTGGTATACAGTGCATTCATTTATTCTTTGTTCTAAAACTGTTTCTCTTCTACTTTAGTATTAACTTGTGTCTGGACCAATCAAAATAAAGGTTGCTCCATCTTGGTTTCTGAACTGAACATGCGCTTATTTCACCCGAGTCCACAAGCCATGGCATTGAATTGATGCCAAAATCTTGACATGCTAGAAGATGCGCTTGGGAAGCAGACTTCTCAACCTTACAAGAGGAAGCTGAACTGTACAATTTATTCTACAATATTATTGATATTAATAGATTCACTGCCAGGTGGAATAAAAATGCATGTGAAAATAAAATTATGGGAGGGAACATCAATTTGAAAATATGAATGAGGTAACCTAATAACTGGTATGGTGTGATGACCTCTCCTCGTCTTTTGACCAATCAAATTGTGGGAATGCACAACTTGCAACGTTGGGGGGTGGTACACTGCCCTGGAAAATGGTATATCCGAAGTAGGCTTAGCTAGTTAGATTGTCCGACTTGTCCGAATAGCTGACCTGTCACTGACCAAACGTACTCAATAGGCGATCGAGAACAGAGGTGCTGGCGGAGCACTCTGTCAGAAGGTTCGATAACTCATTCGGGGTTCTGGGCTGGAGTTCAATAACCCAATTGGGGTCCGACTGTAAGCTGTAGAGAGGGGTATAACGCTGGCATTGCACTTTAGCTGTGGGTTCCAGTCCTGACCTTAGTGATCTTGTCCTTATTCAATTTGGTCCGTACCTGTCCTCATTCTGGTCTGCACCTGTTCTATCCTGCTGGCAACGGCACTTTTGGGGTTCTGTCCTTTATCTCAGCCCGTGGCCAGTGTTGGTCTTCACACCATTCTAGGTAACTATAAATTCAAGTAGGTATGTACTGCTTCCCTTTCCTACCCTTCCTTTAAATTCAATGCTTAAAGAAAGTTTCATAATTATTCCACCTCATCTTGCTTTGATCATATTTTTTTCTAACGGAATGAGCTTTAATGCATTTATATATGGTCTCTGACACTTAAAACGTACATAGATTAAGTGTTTAAACCTTTTCCTGAGTCTGTGGTTATTTTATACAGGAAATATTAATTGCTACCTATTTTCTTGCTAACTCCCTTGATCCCTGAGGACTTTAGGTACCACTGACTAGGATTGGTAAGTCAACGGTATAGGTCCTAAAAAGTTATTTAACTGGTTAAGCACAGGTTTACCTGTTCACAGTGTGTATGTTTTTGATGGGCCCAGGTGAGTATGGTAGAACGAGCAGGTTAGTCTGCGGTCTATCAGTATTTCTTTGGTAGCAGAGTAGTGGTTAGGGTTAAGTTAAGATAGGTAGTTAGTAGTGTTAGGATTATTGATATGTATTTGAATTTGATTTATGTATTAACCAAACTTGTTCGTACCTGTTATATGTTTGTTTTGGAATCCCCGGGGGCAGAATAGCTGGTGGTAAATGGAAGCCACACTGCAGTAGGGTCACTGGCCTGTGGAAGTAAGTGCATGGTTAGGTAAACCTGGAAGCACTAGTTTAGGTACTTTCTGTATAAAAGTGTGAATAATTGAGCTTCATTGACAGCAAAGAGGTTTGCTGGTGAAATTTTGCCCTTATATCACCTATAAAGGGTAAGCCAGAGGGAGTAACAGGTTTTCCAATGCTTGCGTGACAGGTAGACGGAAGGGATCTTCTTGTAGTGTATGAAGAGTAAATGAAGGGAGTTACTCGCAGTGAGTGCAAATCATCTTTCCTTTGAATCAGTCACTCAGGCACAGTGGCGAATGTTTTTACGTTGTTAAAATTAATGAAATGAGGATTTAAAAGTGAATGAAAGTAAGCTCTCGTATTACCTTGCAAAAAGGGAGTCGGATGCCGTGCTGGTATTGGTTGAGACAACAGGTGTGTAGCTGAGGTAATACTGTAAAGGAGGGGTGAGTAATGGAGCGTGACAACTCATCACACAGGAAAAGCCGCGCAGCTATTGGCAGGAATTATTTGAATTCTAATTGTCGATTGGTCATTGAAAATTAGGAAACGTACTGGTATTAGAAGTCTTTTTGTGAACAATCAAGTGTCTTTACAAACCAAAAGCGGCATAAAATTACATGTGGCATTTAGACCCAGCAATAATAGGAAATAGACCCGATAGGAGATACTTAGGTTTTGCACAGAGCAATACATAAGAGTAAGACCTCATATCATGTACGGAGACAAAAGAAAAATGTAGTTCATTAAGAAAGTCAAAAATGTCTTTAAGAAAGATAAACCGATTAAAAGCAGAGAAGGGATTATTATTCCACCACCAAATACCCCCGCATCATACATGATGGTTGAAAGGGGCTTATCACACTTGCATTAAAGAACTAGATAGAATATACAAAAAATTATAGAGTTTGGGCATTCCCATAAAATGGTAGATTTAATGGAAGGATTCTGTATAATTAAAGAACACGTATGAATGAATTAGTTCCGAGACCTAGATTAACCCAGTACGAAGCATTAGAAGAATGGGAAACAGAGGCTTTTGAACGAGATAAACCCAGAAGCGACAGAAAGTGGAGTACATAGTATCCCAGATTTCCTAAAGAGACAAGAGATAAGCAAATGAAACAATGGAGACAATCAATGCTAGTGGAAGAGTTATATCCTGTCCGAGCCTTAGAAGAACAAACAGGAAGTAAAATTACTGAGAAAACTAAAAATCTAATGACTAGTATTGATCCAGAGGATGATTACCTAGAGGATTGGCTAAAGAAAAATCCACCACCTTATAATGAGGAGCCAAACCCAGTTAATCCTAGTGCTCCGTTCTTAAAACCACTTTTGGTTCCACAAGTATTACATGAGACTACATTATAAAAGGTTTTACAGGACAGGGAGCGAGAAGCAATGAATAAACAAGTCCTGAAGTCTTAACGATTCCAGTGACTATAGGTCCTGTTGTCCCTTATACGGAGATAATCAGACTAGGACTACACCTCCCGTTCTGACCACACCTGAAGTGCAGTTAAAAAAAGAGACATTAATAGTGGATGATCAGGCAACTGAATGTGAGTCGGAAATTTCTCTGATGGATTTACCTATAAGGGAACCGGTAAATAGCTCAGCCAGGAAAACTACTCCCGCAAGTTCTAGAGAGGTACAAATGAAAACCTCTTCAGGTTCGAGAAGTACTACTGTAGTTACCCCAGAAGAAATGGTCCAGAGAAAAAGAAAAGCCAAAATCACGGCCAAAAGCATTGGATATTTTTAAATTAATGGTTGAACTGGAAGAATGGCTTGCTGGAAATGTGGGGTTAGACAGATTAAATACCTTGAATGAAAAGGAATTGTTGTTTATATGTCAAAGTATCACTCGAAATACAAAAACATTTCATGAAAAGTTAACGAGTTTGGCCTCTGAAATAGGAACTGATATTGGTAAATCTAAAGTGTTACAGAAACCTTATCGAGCTGAATTTTCTGAGAAAGATTCAGAAAACATGAATGTGTCAGGTCGTAAATTGCGAATTAAGGGATTATTATTACTACTGCAAAAATGGGGTGATTTAGAAAGGTGGAAAGCAAGATGGATAAAGAAAATGGAAGAAGCCCAGTCAAAAAGTACTGTATCAGAATATGAATTAAAAGATCCAGAAAAAATAGAAAAGTTGTGCCCGATGAGAGAAGTGCCAGGAGGAGGGTATGTGCATGTCCCATGGTCCTGACAGGATATATTATCATTTACAAATGATTTCCCAAAACTCAGAGAGAAACTTGAAGAGTGGTACCGATAAATTGAAAAATTTGTAAAAGTTTCAAAAGTTTTGCTAAAGATTTGGATGGGTTATTTGACATTGTTGTTCCTGTAGATTTTTGGAAAGAATGTAAAATTGCAGTCGATTGGCCTAATGACGAGTACCTTAGAGACCCGAAGATAGGAGCCCCATCAGATGAGGATATGAAGAAATATAATCAAGTAATACTGTACTTAAAAGGAAATGTACCCCCAAAGGAAACTGACAGGACAAGAATAGACTGAACTACCCATATTAAAAATGAATAAGTGCATGCACACTTTGATCGCCTTTTACAAGTATTCAAGCAGTACAGTGGCATGGAAAACATTGACACAAAAGACATGACACATTTTATTTATCGGTTGGTGTCAGGATTAAAACCAGAAATTTCGCAAATGATTAAAGAACATAAAAACTGTTGGCAGGCCAAGCCGATAGATGACATTTTAAAATAAGCAATGTACTTTGGAGATCAGATAGACAATAAACGAAAGAATTTAGAAGAAAAGGTAATGTGGGCACCAGTAAAATTAGCAAAGCAACAAGAATTCCAATTAGACCAAATAAAAAATGATCAGACACAAGGAGACTGAAGTGGGGGTAAGCCAAGGAGAAAATTCAATAGGAATGAGGCCAAGAAAAAGTTCCCGTGTCACGGGTGTGGAAAATTCGGGCATTGGAGGAACAAGCATAAGGCTGTACTGAATAATAATAGGCAAACTAATAATTTGAATTCACAGAAGCAGAATGAGGTATAGAGAAAAGAGCAACAACAGGTAATACAGAACCAGTTACCACTAGCGCCTATGCCAAATTCTGGGAGTGAAACCCCATACAGTGTGGATACCACAAATTGGGAGGGAAGTGGTAAAAGGGACACAGTGACACCACAATTTCTTTTGAGTGACACATACTTTGATGAAGCCAGTTTCTGACGGTGCCTGAGAGGGAGGACGAGGAGTGCGTACTTGACGCATTCTTGCCAGTAGATCAGTCAAGTCCATATATTGAAGTGAAAGTTGAAGGAAATGATGTTACCTTTTTATTGGACACTGGCACTACCCGTTCTACTGTAAGAACAGAGGACGTCCCAAACCTACCCCTCTCGGGAGAAGCTACCCAAGTAGTGGGCATTTCTAATAAACAAATTAGTACCCCAGTTACAAAACTAATGGAAGTTACAATAGGCAATTTCAAAGAGATGCACAAGTTTGTGGTATGCGATTCCAGTCCCGTAAACCTATTAGGAAGAGACTTGCTGTGTAAAATGAATTGTATCATCTTTTGCACCCCAGATGACGATGGAATTTATAAATTAATATTAGCAAAACAGGAAACTGAGAATAAAAAGTAGACTTGCCAAGAGAATTACAGCATACAGTAAATCCTAATGTGTGGGATTTCACAGGAAAGGACGTAGGATTAATAGCAAATGTCGATCCAATAGAAGTGACAGTAAAGGAAGGTGCAGTTTACCCAAATATTCAACAGTATAGAATGAGCCCAGAAATAAAAGCAGGAGTTGCAGGAGAAATAGAGCGACTAGTGGAAGCAGGCATTTTGCAAGAAATAATGAGCAGTCCATGTAATTCACCCATAATTGGCTTAAAGAAACCGAGCAGAAAGTACAGGGTCGTATTGGACCTCCGAAAATGTAATATAATTGTTGTCCCATGTTGTCCAGTTGTGCCAAACCCTGTTGTGATTCTGTATCAAATACCATTGGCAGGAGGTTGGTTCACTGTAATTGATTTGTGCCATGCATTCTTCTCAATTCCATTACATCCAGATAGCAAATATCTTTTCTCGCTCAAGTGGATGACCATGTCTACGTTTGGAACCGTGTCCCTCAGGGGTCGATTTTTAATCTGATTTTGAAAAAATGCCTTGAATCTATGATATTGCCCGAACACTCAGTCCTGGTGCAATATATATACGACCTATTGTTGGCGTCTAAAACTCGAAATGACTGTGTTGTTGATACCATTGCTTTACTGAATCATTTAGGTGAAGGAGGACACAAAGTATCATCTGAGAAACTGCATTTTTGTACCTCATCTGTGAAATATCTGGGGCAGCAGATAGAGAGAGGTGTCAGAAGGGTTACCTCAGAAAGAATCAGAATAATTTGAAACATGGATCTACCTCAAACACAGAAAGAAATCAGAATGTTTCTTGGAGTTGTAGGTTACTGCAGGCAGTGGATTGTGTGATTTGCAGTCCTAGTGAAACCATTGATACAAATGACAAAGAAAAGAGCAAAGGACCCAGTAGAATGGGATGACGAAAGCATGTCATCTTCCTTAAAATTACGAGATTGTCTATGTTCAGCTCCAGCATTACGGATGCCTGATTACTCAAACGATTTTGCATTGGTTTGTGATACACGAGACAATTGGCACTTTCAGTTCTGACCCAGATGAGACGTCCTGTGGCATATTTTTCTTCCATAATGGATCCAGTGGCATCTGGATTGCCAGGATTTCTGAAAGCAGTAGCTGCAACTTGCATCAGTCTTGAGCAAAGTGAGTCCGTTATTATGGGACATCCAGTAACTGTGTATGTTCCACATGCAGTTGTGATTTTGTTAACAAGAACTAAAAGTCAGTATTTGACTCCTAGTCGGCTGACTAAATATGAGCTAATTCTTTTAGGTGCAGCAAATGTGACCATTGCTAGGTGTAGCATTCTGAACACAGTAACGTTATTGCCTGATTCACATTTTGCAGAAGTCAAAAATGAAATCGAACATAATTGTATTGACCTTACAGAATACTGCACCAAACCTCGCCCTGACATAAGAGAAGAGACATTAATTAATTCAGAACCTGAGCTATTCGTAGATGGTTCATGCATGCGACATGAGGAAGGAGGATTGAGTGCTGCTTATGCTGTGTGTACTCTATGGGGTCCAGTCGAAGTATCCTATTTACCTGGAGTCAAGTCTGCACAAGCAGCTAAAATAATTGCATTGGCTTGCAAAATTGGGAAAAATTTGAAAGTAACCATTTATACTGATAGCCAGTACGGCTATGGGGTTGTGCATGACTTTGGTCAACACTGGATGCAAAGGGAGTTTCTGACTTCATCAGGTACTCCTATTAAAAATGGAAATTACGTGAAAGATTTGCTAAAGGCCAGAAACAGTGGCCTTGGTCAAGTGTGCTGCTCTCCAATCTGGCAATGACAAAGTGACAGCAGGAAACCGATATACTGACCAACATTGTGCTAAACATAAAATGGCAATAAACAAGAAAATTGATGCATGTGGAAACAGCTGCCAACTTATGTTGCTTGGAAGAAAACTTGGGAGGAAGAGAGAGACTTGCAAAATGATGCAGAACAGAAGGAAAAGGAAGAGTGGGCAAAGATAGGTTGTCAGAGAAGGGCTGATGATGGTGGCACTATTTTGACATGGTCCCTAGAGATTGCGAACATCTCTATGTATCTTTGCTTGTATTAGTGCGCCCTTTTACATAAATCTTCTTTTTAATGCGTTAACGACTGCTAGGCAATTTATAGTAAACAGGACTGGTATCAAGAACTTGCTTTATAGATTGCGCCGTCATCTCCCAAAAAAATACGCTTCGTAACCAGGGTCTCCTTGCTCTTAAAGGTTTCTTTAGAATACCCCTCAAGTGAACAGGATTGTTATCAAAATGCCAACGCTTTAGTTCAAGCTTGTTGTTATACTCTAACGTTGTGGTGCTGTCAGAGAGTCAGGCTTTCTTGCATTTTGGCAGGCCAATTGTGACTCATATAAGTTTAAGCTTTGAGGTTTTGTTTTTTAGACCGATTCTCAGGTATAATATCATTAAAGCTTGCGTCTGTTGCAAAGTAGCACAGTATCCTTTGTAGCCCTTTGTCTGCGTATCATGTCTATATGCTTGGTCCTTACCAAGGATGATAGGCATCTTGCAAAACTTTGACTATAGATTTTTTTCAAAATGTCAATTTGTGCACTCTTCTGATTTTAATAGAGCATCATTGGTTGGTCATACCTGTGAAAAAATGCTAACTGGATCATCATGAATGTCATGAGCACCTGCACTGTGGAACACTCTATGTCATGTTAACTGTAATTAATCATTGTAGGATCATGTTGTTGTATTATATTCTTTGTATCATGCTCTTCCCAAATCATGTTATAGAATTGCAATGGTTTATAGTACATTCTGTTTAGACATTTGTTGTTTTGTTTTCAAAAACTTTTATTTCGGTCACTAGGACCATAAAAAGTGAACAAAGTGATAAAACAGTATACAATCTAAATCAATAGATGCATGATTAAAAAAAACACTCCACAGATAAAGCAGATACTCATTCTAGATCCTATACAAAAAAATTGCCCAAGCAGTTTGAAGGGGAGAAAAGGAGGCAAGAAATTAGAACAGCGGTGATGGAATGTTTCAGTTAATGTGTTACAATCGGCAAGTATCTAGAGAAATAGCAGCCATATTTATATAAATCACCTAAAAAGAAAATTTACACTATTTACAGTAAAATCCAATTCTTTAAAGCTAAATTCATATACAAGGTATTATAAAACGAAAAACCAGTATCTTAGGCGGCACTCTAGAAATCCGATATACGAATGTTCTACCATTACACATTTTATGGCTTATTCCCCTTTTGGATCAAAGCCCATCTCCTTCGCCAAATTGTGTTTAGATATTGTGAAACGGCAAACACAATGGGTTTAGATGTGTCATATTTTAAGGCCCGAAAAGCCTCCTTACAGTGATCGAAGCCCAAATTGCGGCAGAGCTGTTCAAGCCAGTACCGTCTTGCTTATTGGTAACCAGGGCAAAATAATAAAATATGCATTTATGTTTCATCTTGTGTAGTGCATACAGGACACCCCTCCTCTTTCTGCCCTGCCCATTTGTTGGTGACCGCACGTACTGGGAAGGTGCTATATCTAAACTGTAGATACATTTTTTTGCCACCAGGGGCAGGGTATCGTCCAAAAAGATTTTTCACTCATAGTTGTCTTTTACTGTAAGAAACTGTGTCGTAAGAGAACCCAATTTAGGGTTTGTCTGCATGGCTTCGAGCTTTAGGGTACAATAGGTCTTGGGAAGTAAAGCTCGGGGGACTAAAATGCTAGTAATGCCTTGGGTGGTCCACAAAGAAGGTTGGCAAAGCTTTTCCCACTCATATTTCACATGAGCAAACCAGGGGACTCTTTTAAACAAACCCGGATAGGATAAAAGCTCTTCGGTCTCTACCTGATATGCTGCTAGTTCGGGAGTAGCCCAAAGTCTTCGTTAGAAGGTTAGTGGTTTTAGGGCAATCTCATCTTCAATTGGCAAAATACCCAAATCTAGTCGTAGGGGAATTAACCGGGTAGCCATTGGTAGGCCCGTTATTTGTCTTAAAAATCTGTTCTCAACTACAGCTAAAGTAGAAGACCAACAGCGCCCCCATAGTTCTGCTCCATAGAGAGTGAGCCCTGTACATTTCTAGCGCGGGACCAATGGGTTTAAAGGGTGATTCCCTAGCTAATTTGGCTATACTCCCAGCAATCTGTGATTGCTTAAGCTTGACCTTGGCTAGTTGGGGCGCCCACTGCATATCTTCTGAGAGGGTTACACCAAGGTATTTGAAGACAGACACCCTTTCCAGACATGAACCATTCAGTTCTGGGTTGGGACGTGTTGACGTGGGAGGGTTGACGATCATGAATTTGGTTTTTGTAGTATTATTCGTCAAAACCTTTTGTACTACAAAATGAGGCAAAGCTATCCAGCAGCCTCTGGATGCCCATCGAGGTTTTTGACAAGAGGAGGGTATCGTCAGCAAACATCAGTGCTGCCACCTTTGTGTTTGCTAACTGGGGGGTATCATTATTTGGTAACTCAGCCAGGAGTGGAATTAATGCATTGACAAAGAGGCAAAACAGGGTCGGTGCAAGCACACAGCCCTGTCTTACACCTCTGCCAACAGGGAACCTGCTAGTTAAACCTCCTCCCCTTCCACATCTAACTTTGGCAAAGTTGTTGTCATGCAACTTGATCAAGATGTCGAGTAGATATGGAGGGATCCCCATATCTCTTAAAAACCCCCACAGTTTGGGTCTAGGAACAAGATCAAAAGCAGTTTTTAGGTCCACAAATATCAAATAGAGGCTGCCACCCTCCATTGATACTGTCTTCCACGTGATTAGTTGAAATCCAAACACTTGGTCGAGTGTGGAGGTATTTTTCCTGAATCCCGCTTGGTAGGGGCTGATGATGTTATTTTCTTCCAACCATCCCTGCATTTGGTCCAATAATACCCGAGCAAACAGTTTTTGCGTGACATCGATCAAGCTGACCAGTCTATAGTTTGCTGGGTTTAATGGAGAACCCTTTTTGAAGATTGGAAGAATTTCCGCCCGGCCCAGGTATTTGGGATGGGCATACCGTTCATGATGGTATTGAACAGGACTAAAAGATAAGGGGCCCAAATTGAGGGTTCATCTTGGAACATGTCTCCAGGGAGTTTGTCCAACCCTGTTGCCTTTCCAGCTGGTAAACTTTCAATCGCTGAAGTGACCTCTAGAAGCGTGATCTCTTCATAGCTAGCATTTGCCTGTGTGCTCAGTGGTTTCAAATGAGGTTCTGCACATGCATTACCCAGGAAGGACATACCCCTGGGGTCTATTTGGAGATCCTTTTCAGAATCATTTGCATGCAAAGTTGAGTAGTGCTCAGTCCACACCTCAGCAGGGAGATTAGGTTCACAAACAGGGATACCCTCCTTAGACCCCGTTCTAATTAATGACCAGAATGTTTTCATATCCCGAGTCAATAGAGCGGTTGTGATATTTAGCCATTTATTCTCTTCCCAGTCTAATTTTGCACTTGAAACAACTTCTTTATAGTCAACCCGTCTGCTCTTTATCAGTGACTTTTTGTCCCCTTTGAAAGCCTACAGCAGTGCTCTCTTGGCTTTACGACATTCATCATTATACCAAGAGTAGGGTCGGTCATTGGTTCTCTTTGCTCGGATAATCGGATTCAGAATATCAGCTAAGTTATCAATAAGCTGGTTGTGAAATAGTGCAACTGAATGTAGGTGGAGAGGGTTAGTTTCATTAGACCCTGCATAGTTAATTCCTGTAGTATTGGAATAACCATTTGGTAGAGCTCTAACAATTTCTCCGGGAACTGTTTCATTGGCCCCCATTTTAACCTTCTCCTGTCGTTGGTCAGAATTATTCTATCTTCTATTGGGGTCCCAGTGGGGGGAGCTATGCCAGAATCTGGAACCCCAAACGATAGAGACAGGGCATTATGGTCACTATCCGTCCGTATAATAACCTCCCTACTACTTGCTTAGCTCTTTACTGTGGGTGTGGCCGAATTACGGGCCGTCATCTGCGGGGACTGGGTGGATTAGGGTAGCGGCCATCTTGGTGAGGGCTCGCAGTGCACGTCGCTCAGACGACGCATAAAGACATACGTCAATGGTTCCGCGCAGCGGACGCGACGATCGCGCGCCGGAGTCAAGCCAGAGTCCAGCCCGTCTGCGCCCGTCCGCGACCGACCGGGGCACGGGGCTGGACTCCATAGACCCTGTACCCCAATAACCACAGAGTTCCTAGAAATAAGAGCCATTTTCGCCACTACTCAAAATCTGACCTCCTGAAACTTGGTAAGACACTGTCTCGCAACTGCTTGCACTCAATAGACCCGGAGTCTTTACCCGCGTTTTGTAACATATGCCATCAACCACTCCCTAAGCTATGCAATACACCTGGTAAGACCATGAACCTAAAAATGCTATTACTTAATTGGAGGTCCATGACTAAACATAAAACAGAAATCCACGACCTCTTGATTAATAAAAAGACCTTGACGCCTTGTTTCTTACGGAAACATGGCTAGATGAAGCATCCTCCCCTGATATCTTAGACGCCATCCCCCTCAACTACAGTCTTCTAAGAATTGATAGACAAAGACAACTTAGAGGTGGATAAGCAATGATTTGTAAAGAAGAATTAGAATGCACATTAACTAAACTAACAACTATCAATAGTGAGTGTGGTAGATTTACCATAAAACTAGATCCAACTACCACGATTACTGGTTTACTTATATATAGACCCCCTGGAAGGGAGGTGTCTTTTTGTAGCCAACTCATTGAGTTAGCTACTCAGCTCGCCATTAGACATAAAAATGTAATCATCCTAGGCGACCTCAATCTTCACTTAGAGAATAGTAATTCCAGTGAAGCTCAACTTTTAGTGAATGCTCTCAATTCTGTAGATCTCAAACTTCTCTCTACTACTCCCACCCATCAACAGGGTCATCTATTAGACCCTATCTTTGCAAATTGGGAAGGTATTAAGACTTCTCCCCCTATCCCACTAATCTGGTCTGACCATAGCATGGTGCCGTTTGAGATAACTAGAAAATACATTAAAATTACGCATACTAAACCTCCGCCTCACAGACGCCGGAATTTTAAAAAATTCACCCCTGAACTTTTTAAAGATACGCTAACTGAGCAACCCCCTTTAACAGGGAACTCTTTACAAGAGGTATGGGACAACTATGAACTTTGGTTAGCTAAAGCTTTAGACAAAATTGCACCATGGACTACCAAACCACCAGCCAGACAATCCAAAAACACTCCCTGGTTCTCAGAGAAACTCAAAACTGCTAAAGCCCTATGTAAATCTATAGAACGTAAATGGAGGAAAAACTATACTCC
Organism: Lissotriton vulgaris; assembly: GCF_964263255.1. NCBI lineage: Eukaryota > Metazoa > Chordata > Amphibia > Caudata > Salamandridae > Lissotriton > Lissotriton vulgaris. The sequence continues at coordinate 139,086,657 of NC_141689.1, forward strand.
GGAACTCAAAGAAAGCTACAGAATCGAATTGAAAAAATATCTGAAATTGGTAAGAATAGAAAAAAGTCACTATTACAAAAGCAGAATTGAGGAAGCCAAGAACCCCGCGAAAGAGTTATTCTGCATTTATAGAGAAATCACCATTCCTTCACGTCTGGATAATAAAGATACTTACTCCACCGAGATATGCGATTGGATAGCTGATTTCTTTGTGGAGAAAGTAGAAAAAATCCATGCCACCTTTTCAAGCAGCACTAACATAGCTAATGACAATGCAGATAATCAAAGCTCCCTCTCTCACAAATCCTTGTTTACCAGATTCAGGACTCCAAATAAACAGGACCTAATGAAAATTATTAATGTAATACGCTCTGGCTCCCCCATTGATGCCTGCCCCCCGGAACAATGCAAGGTTGTCATGGAAAACATATTAATAGATCAAATCAGTAACATGATTACCTTATCGTTCCAGGAAGGCCACGTTCTGAAAAGCTGGAAATCTGCTCAAGTAATACCTTTAAAAAAGAAACCAAACATCCCTATTTCTCAACTTCTAAACTTAAGACCGATCTCGCTTCTTCCTTTCTGTGCCAAAATCATAGAAAAGGTGGCAAATAATCAACTCATGGAGTTTCTGGAGAAAGAAGCCCTCCTCCATCCCTCCCAGTCAGGTTTTAGATCAGGCCACTCAACCGAATCGGCAGTCCTGTACTCGACTGAACATATTCGGAAGATGGTGGATGAGGGAGAGACAGCAGCGTTGGTCCTATTGGACCTAAGTGAAGCGTTTGATACCGTGCTGCACTCAACGCTGCTGTCTCGGCTCTCGGACATGGGAGTAAAGGCCCTAGCTCTTACCTGGTTCCAGTCCTTCCTGACTGACAGAACGTTCCAACTTCATTGCCCAACCTTTAAATCGTCGCCTCGCAGTGTGAGCCATGGGGTTCCACAGGGCTCTAGTTTGAGCCCAACATTATTTAACATCTATATGGAACCCCTGGCACACATTGCAGAGGAGTTTGGGGTGGTCATTGTCAGCTACGCTGACGACACCCAGTTGGTGTTTAAACTAACCCCAGACAGCAGAAAACCTGCCATCAATTTCTTAAATTGTATGTCAGCGATAGCCACTTGGATGAATAATAACTGCCTCCGTTGAAATGGAGACAAGACAGAGGTGCTGATATTAGGAAGAGATGTCTCTGTATGGTCTCATGCATGGTGGTCTAGCGAACTAGGTGAATTGCCTACTCCTGTGGAGATGGTGAAAAATCTAGGCGTTATGCTGGACGCTTACCTCTCTGGTAAAATCCATGTAAATAAGGTGACAGGCAAATGCTTCGGCATACTAAAAGTGCTTCGTAAGGTACTCAATCTCCTGCCCACCGAAGCCAGAAAAACCATAGTTCATGCTTTAATATCACCTCATCTGGACTATGGTAATGCTCTCCTGTTAGGCCTGAATCAGAAGGGACTGCACCAATTACAATGTGTTCAGAACTCAGCTGCGCCGCTGGTGCTTGGTCTCCCTAGAAAAGCCTCCACCAAAAATGCGCTAGTCAAACTCCATTGGATCCCAATTAAAGAGAGAATTATATTTAAGACTCTCTGCTATGCCCACCGTATTGCCCAGAACAGAGGTCCCGACTACCTGAAAAGTCTCATTACCATTCACCGCCCGACAAGAGATTTAAGATCGTCTGGCATGATGCTATTTAAAATCCCTCGCATCAGAAGAGCTAAAATGGGAGGAAGGTATTTTCGCTATTTGGCCACTAAACACTGGAACGCATTTCCGATCCACTTGCAGATGGAGCCCTCCGAAATGAGATTCAGAGCAAAATTAAAAACTCACCTGTTCCCTAAACAGCAATCCCTATGCTGAGTTTCTGACTCTTTTCCTTTGGATTGTTTTGCACTAGCAGTTAGCGCGGGGATACACAGTTTTGTGCAGCCAGGCGCTTAATAAATGTTTTATTATTATTATTATTAACCTCAAAGTCCTTCACCCGGTGCCAGGACCTACACTCAAACAGAATGTAATCTATTTGGGAGGCCTGGCCAGTTCTATTAAATGTTGGCCTACTCGGTCTATCTGAAGGAGTGCAGCCACTGCAGGCCCTCAGCGAGTGGGTTAGTACAATGGCGTTATTTTGTAGGACCAAAGGTGACCAGGTTTTTGGTGGATACGTTTGGGGACCAGGTATAGCCCACTGCAAGTCCTCCTCATTACTGATGGACTCAGGTGTAGCTATGAGGGGTTCAAAGTGGCAGTTTAAGTCTCCACCAACTATCAGAACTGAGCTAGATGGCACCCTTGGGATGAGGAGGTTTAATTCCTCCAGGGTTTTAGATTCCTGGGCTAGTGGTACAGGGCTGGAATAGATGTTAATGATTGCTAGTTTCAGTTTAGATGTAAAATTGAGGAGTACTATTTGGATATCTAGGGAGTAGGTATTCAGGGAAGTGTGGTAACAACCCACATGGGAAGCCACCCACACAGACAGTCCACCAGACGGCCTTCCTCTCCCCCAAGTACTAGCGAGTATATTATAAGTAGCAAAACCCACTCTTGCAAAATCTTCTCTCTCCCATGTCTCCAGAAACAGGCAGACATCAAACTGGTCAACAAAGGAACCCCATTTGGGAGAAGATAGTTTATCCTTGATGCCTGCCAGATTCCATGATAGAATCTTAAGGTTTCCACAATGCTTTGATGTAAGCGTGGGCGTAAAATCCGTTTCGCGGGCGAATTTGCGGATTTTTGACGATTTTGCGATCCGCGAATCTCACAAATTTATCCAATAATCAGCAAATTCGCAAGCTACGAATTATTTTGCTTGGTCGCGCTTGAAAAATACAATATCGCGCGCGCGACGCTGACTCTGAGCCTGCCGAGTTGTTTTTCTCCCGGTTTTGCTTGTGCTGCGCCATTTTCGATCTTGCTGCGTGATCGCGCAAGAGTTTTTCGAACGCAATTACGTCAACACCGCTTGCCATCTTGCACAGCGAACGCGAGTACGTCATAAATGCCCCCGACAGCGCGCAGCTGACTTCCGGCGGGAGGTTCGAACAGCTCGCGTTCCCGAAATTGCAAAAATTGCAATTCTGCACCAGAAATCCACCGCAGTAAGCATAAACCTTGTGAAAATGATGATTTTGATCAGAATAACTCCTCAGATTGACATTTGACTGCACTTTTTGGTGCAGGAGTCCATTTTTTGGGGTGGGGTGGGAGGAAGGAAGTGCCTCAGAGTCTCCAACTTCCTGTTCCTGTCCAGCAGGCTCCTCCCAGTGCTTTGTGCATGTACTGGTCACTTTTCATTTGGCTGTTGAGCTGGAAGGATTACTTTATGTGACTGCTGCTGGATTTGTATTTGAGGACTTTTTGGACTTTGGAGTTTGGATCACTTTTGGACTTGATATTTTACAAGTGAGTTGGTGTTGTTTGTTTGGAGCATTGCAGTTGAGGCAACTGGAGTTCTAAAACTTTTTTCACAACTTTAACAAAATATATATGGTGGTGGGTATCCACAGCATCCAGTAGGCCCAGGGTTAGTCATGGGTGCATGATACAACTGTTTCCGTGTTTTTTTAACTTAATTCTAATTTATGTCATGGAATTTTAGCTCACTGTTATATGTTGATTTTTTTAAAAAAATTGGGTTGCCTGTAAAGCCTCACTTGCCAGTAGACCCAGGTGTAGTGAGTGGTGCATGGGCCTAGTCTTTCTGTGGGGTGTCTTGAATTTAAACATCATTGAAGGCATGGATGACATGGGATTGTGGTGATTTTTATGTGTTATTTGATTTTTTGGGGGGTTGTTGGGGACTGGCCATGTGGGTTAGGGCCATTTTGAGGGCTGGTACAGGCAGGTCTTGGCTTTGTGCTGGGGGTCAAGGAGCCATTTTGAAGGCAGGCAGTGTGCTCGGGCATGCACCCAGTTTGCCTAGCTTTCATCCATTATGCCCAGGGGTACTCAGTGGTGCATGGGCCTAGTCTTTCTGTGGGGTGTCTTGAATGTAAACATCATTGAGGGCATGGATGGCATGGGATTGTGGTGATTTTTATGTGTTTTTCGATTTTTTGGGGTGTTGTTGGGGACTGGCCATGTGGGTGGGGGCCATTTTGAGGGCTGGGACAGGCAGGGCTTGGCTATGTGCTGGGGGTCAATGGGCCATTTTGAAGGCAGGCAGTGTGCTCAGGCCTGCACCCAGTTTGCCTAGCTTTAATCCATTATGCCCAGGATTCAGTGACTGGTGCATGGGCCTAGTCTTTCTGTGGGGTGTCTTGAATTTAAACATCATTGAGGGCATGGATGGCATGGGATTGTGGTGAATTATTTGTGTTTTCGATTTTTTGGGGTGTTGTTGGGGACTGACCATGTGGGTGGGGGCCATTTTGGGGGCTAGTGCAGGCAGGGCTGGTCATGTGCTGGGGGCAAGGGGCCATTTTGAAGGCAGGCAGTGTGCTCAGGCCTGCACCCAGTTTGTCTAGCTTTTATCCATTATGCCCAGGGGTACTCAGTGGTGCATGGGCCTAGTCTTTCTGTGGGGTGTCTTGAATTTAAACATCATTGAGGGCATGGATGGCATGGGATTGTGGTGATTTGTATGTGTTGTTTGATTTTTTGGGGTGTTGTTGGGGACTGGCCATGTGGGTGGGGGCCATTTTGAGGGCTGGTACAGGCAGGGCCTGGCCATGTGCTGGTGGTCAAGGGGCCATTTTGAAGGCAGGCAGTGTGCTCAGGCCTGCACCCAGTTTGCCTAGCTTTCATCCATTATGCCCAGGGGTACTCAGTGGTGCATGGGCCTAGTCTTTCTGTGGGGTGTCTTGAATTTAAACATCATTGAGGGCATGGATGGCATGGGATTGTGGTGATTTTTATGTGTTTTTCGATTTTTTGGGGGTGTATAACTGATGTTCCTCTGGCTTCCATTGCTTTTAGGGGCACAAGAGAACCACCAGTGCCAGGAAGACGTCCTGCAGTGGTGTGTGCAGCACAACATCACGTGACGTCACGTGTGGCCACAGACAAGACATCTCTGCAATTCGTGCAACTGCGGGCTGCTGTTCTGACATCTCAAGAAGATGGCCCCAAAGAAAGTTGGCCATAGCGCCTCAGCGAAAAAACTTGCCAGTGTCACTGCCAGTAAGAAGGAGCAGAAGAAGCAAGTGGCACCACCTACCAAGGACACTGGTGTGCCCACCCACACCTTTTTTGGGAGAAAAAACTACGCCTGCAGCAGCAGCGGTGCCTGCCCGGGAACAAGCTGGAAGCAGCACCTCCGCTTCATTGGGCTCAGTGCCACCACGCTAACTTAGGACCAAGATCATGAGTGCTGCTGAGGCAGCCACTTTACTTTCTCAATCACCATCGACCAGTGATGTTGGCTCATCACAAGAAAGTACCATCCAATCAACGCCGGGTGTAACTCAGCTGACGAGTGTTCAACAACCACAGCCGCAACGACAACCACAAGTGCAACTAGTACAAGCGCAATTACATGGGCACGGAGAGGCGCAAGTACATGGGCAAGGAGAGGCGCAAGTACATGGGCAAAGAGAGGCGCAAGTACATGGGCAAGGAGAGGCGCAAGTACATGCACAAGAAGAGGAGCAAGTAGAGGTGCATGGAGAGGTGCAAGTAGAGGTTCATGGAGCGGCACAACTGCCTACAACGCTTGTTCCTCCAGAAGTAGGGGCACATCAGGAAATTGATATTGAAGTGGAGGTTTCATCCGAGGAAGGCACTCCTACTGATGATGATCCACCATTGGCTACCAGATCCCCAGCAAGAAAAAGGTCAAGGAGGGCTACTAATACGACAAGTTCTTCTTCCAGCCCCCTTCATTCTGCTGACCTTAATCTTGATTGGAACCCACAAATGCAGTCTGAGAGTGAGGCACGCCATGAGCCAACAAAGGTAGCTAAGCCTAAAAGGAAGGTTCCGGCAAGGCTTCGACTTATGGGTGATGACGACGAACTAGAAGTGGTGTCTTGTGCTGCTGATGAACAGTCTGATGACGACCCAGTCATCACAGACGTCACTGCAGCCCCAGCGGGCATGCTGCAGACTAACATTTTCACCCTATCCCGAATGGCTGCTGAGCGGGATGATCATGTGGGCGGCGTGGCACTGGTACCACCACCAACGCAGGTAACTACAACACCAAAATGACCTACAGCTTCCATATTTTCTCGTCAGAAGGGCCGGCATGGACCTCCATCCAGCTCGACCTCCATTACCTCAAGTAGTGGTGCTGTAAGTCAACTACAGAAACAAATTCAGCCACGCCCATCCTCCACTTCATCTGGCATTGAAAGTCAAAGTAGCTCCTCCACCACCAGCAGACATCTCCAGTCCCCAGTTTGGGACTTCTTTACTGTTAGCAAAAAGCCGGAAAACATGGTTGTTTGTTCGATTTGTGAAGTATTAGTTAGTCAGGGTAAGCTTGGTTCCAACTATGGTACCGGAGGCCAGAGAGGTAATCTCAAACTACACCACCCTATCAAGTGGTATAAGCACCTAAGTGACATTGAGGAAGCCAAAACAAATCCAAATGTATCCCTTCATATTGCATCTGATGATGATGAGAGGCTGATCGTGCAGGGGGGAAGTGAAGAAGCAACAGCCATTTTTTCTGGTACACCCAGTTCTGCTGGCAGCAGCACTGCAGTGGTATCGCCCACACCATCTACCGCTGCAACATGTATGAGGCACACTAAGAGTCTGGGACAGACACCAATGCCCAAAACTAAATCACTGAGCCTAACTAGTTTGAAGTCTGCATCATCATCATCATCATCATCATCATCATCACGTAAAATGGTTTAGCCCACCAACACCAGCATGTTTTGGTCGGAACCGCCATTTGAACGCAACCACCCAGCGGTGCGTCTATATAACGGCAAGCTGGCTAAAATGCTAGCGCTGAACCTTCTCCCTTTCTCTTTTGTGGAAGGGGTGGGTTTTCGTGAATTGTTGGCAACAGTCTGCCCTAATTGGAAGGTTCCTAGTTGGTCCTATTTTGCAAGGGTTGCTGGAGGTGATTGGCACAGCTATTCTGAAGAGTGCTGTTGACACTATCCAAATGACAACAGACATGTGGACCAGTTGCCAAGCCCTTGATTACACGTGCATCATTGCACATTGGGTCTCTTTTGCAGGAGTCGAAAAACAGTTAAAACACAAAGATGTTGACACAGAGGACGTTTTTCAAGCTACTCGCAAACATGCAACAGTAGGCATGTTTGGCATGGAGAAATCTCACACTGCAACTAACCTTTTGGAGGAGTTTAACAGGAAGGTCAATGAATGGCTGCATCCAATAAATCGCACAGTTGCTTATCTTTCCACGGATAATGTCAGTAATATAGTTAAGGCCATGGAGCACGGCGGCTATTTCAGAGTGCCGTGATTGGCGCACAGTTTTAACATCATGGCGCAAGCCTTCTTGAAAGCAGAAGCGCCAGTCGTCAAATTACTGACCATATGCCGAAAAATCTGCACACATTTCAGCCATTCTTTTAAGGCCCGGAAGCAGCTGAGGAGCCTTCAATATGAACGTAAACTGCCAGTCAAAGGACTAATCCAGGAGGTGGCAACACGTTGGAACTCAACCTTTAACATGCTTGAGCGTCTGTCTGAGCAGTGGGAGGTAATACATGAGTTTGTCTCTAAACTGGGTTCTACTCATAAAGACATGAGGCTAGAGTTGGAGGAATGGAAGCTAACTGCAAGCCTGACAGACATGCTTCGTCCTTTTGAGCTCTTCATGCATGAAGTCGGCAGGGAGTACTGTTCTTTGAGCAAAGCTATCCCATTGTTGCGCATGCTAGAGCACCAACTGAAGGAGGTGTGTTCAACGTTCCGAGATGATGGTGAATAGCGAGAAGCATATGATTTTGCGGAGAATTTATTAAGGCGTCTACTTGACAATGAGAGGCTTTAAAAAGATACATACAGAACAACATTACATTTGTGCCACTATTCTTGATCCACGGTACAAAAAGGCAATGGCTAGCAAAGCATTCATTCCTTTTGATGAAGCAGATGTTTCAAAGTACAAACATTGGCTAGCTGTGTCAGCCACTCGGTTTGAAAGAGACCGGCAGAACCTTTAAGGAGGCAGCACAAGTACAACTGAATCAGCAGGCTATCCGGCATCAAGTTCCTCTTCTTAATCCGTGGCCAAAGGGAGTCACTTTCCCTCACAGCCGTTAACGACACCAGCAACCATATCATCATCCTCACCTGCACCAGGCCGCAAACAAATATTGTCGGAAGGGGATTGGCTTACTCAGCAAGGGTTAGCTCGGTCCACTGATGAAAAGGTCGCAGATGGTACGCAAAGTGGATCAACCCTGGAGAACCTTGAGTCGGTGGTGCAGGCCTATCTGGATGACTCAAAAGAGGTCTGTCATAATGAGAACCCATTGGGATATTGGTATACGAAAAGCTCTGTATGGCGACTGATCACCAACCTGGCTCTAAATTATTTGTCCTGCCCACTCGCAAGCGTGTCTTCTGAACGTGTTTTCTGTGCTGCTGGTGCTATTGTTACTTCAAAAAGGACCCGCCGTTTGCCCAAAAATGTGGAGAGGTTAACATTAATCAAGATGAATCAGCACTTCATACCACCCGAATACAAAATACGTGAATGCACACAGAAAGAAGAGGACACCGACTTTAGTGACGCCGACGGAAGTTCTTTTCGGTCACCAGACCTACCCCCATCTCAATTCGTAGACTTGGGGGACGAGCACTGCTTCCCTGACACTGAGTCCTGAAAATTACATCCTTTTTTTCCGTACTTATTCACTTTTATTCCTGTGTGTCTTTCTTTGTTTTGCTACTTTTACCCCAACAAAACTCTAATCACCTAATCACAATAAGTCCATCATCAGCACTGTCTTCATCTTATTTTCCTTATAGATTTGAAGGTACAGCAGTATGCATTCAGATGTTCACAAGTTCACAACTCAATCATGCTCCTCTATCCTCCTCCTCCAGACTCCCCCTATCCATTTCCCTCAAGGCAGATGGATGGTTTAAGGAGAAAAAACAAACTTTGTCTTTGTAGACGAGTCCCCTCAAGTGGGACTGAATTAACTGACTGACTACATGCTTTCTGATTGTTGACAGACCTACTTCTGAAATTTAAAGGAGATGCTGCCCTGTGGGCCCTCACTTTCGGAAGAAGATGCGGACAAAAAGTAGAATAGGTAATAAATAATGAGAAGATGGCATGTTGCAGTGGACAGCAATGGCTGTCTGTCTCTGTTGAAACCAATTGCTGTTTGTTTTTTGTGAACAGCGCAATTTGCCATGTTTTGAAAATACCAGTATTGCAGGTTTTGGGAGTATTCTTTGAGGGTGTTCTAGATTAGCGGTGCTGGGTCGGGGGGTCTGGGATCACTGCTGGCACAGTCTAATGTTGATTGCATTTGTTTTTCAGGAAATCCATGGTGGAAAAGGGGAGTTAGAGCCTAGCTGAACAGCGTATTTGGACTGAATTGAAGGTAGTAGGCCCATTTTTGCTTTTTGCCTGTTTGGGGGTGTTCTGCTTTCTTGCGGGTGGCTGCAGGGGTCTGGGGGCATAGCTCGGAAGGTCTAATATCGGAATCAAGTGTTTTGGACCAAATCCATGGTGAAATGTTTTGGCATTTTTGATCACTTGCCTGTGTTTTGGGTGCTGTTTGGGGGGCTTCCAGGTTTTTGGGGTGGGTTTTGGGGCCTGGGAGCACTGGGTATGGATACTTTTGATTGCAAGAGGTTTGAAGCAAATCCATGGTGGCAAAGGGGAGTTAGGGCCTAGCTGCAGAGCGCGCGTAGAATGATTTTGGAAATTTGCCTGAAAATTTTTAAGTCCCCATTTTTATAGTTTCGCTTTTTGGCTGTTTGGGGGTCTTCTAATTGTTTCCGCCTGGGTATAAATGTCTGGGGCCATTGCTGGGAATGTCTAATACCGGATAAAATTGGTTTGGACAAAATCGGAGGTGAACATTTTTTTGCGTTTTTGCAGACTTGCTTGTCTTTGAGGTGCTGTTTGGGGGGTTCTGGGTGTTTGTGGGTGGGTTTTGAGGTCTGGGAGCACTGCTTAGTATGGATACTTTTGATTGCAATAGGTTTGAAGCAAATCCATGGTGGCAAAGGGGAGTTAGGGCCTAGCTGCAGAGCGCGCGTAGAATGATTTTGGAAATTTGCCTGAAAATTTTTAAGTCCCCATTTTTGTAGTTTCGCTTTTTGGCTGTTTGGGGGTCTTCTACTGTTTCCGCCTGGGTTGGCGGGTCTTGGGCCATTGCTGGGAATGTCTAATACCGGATAAAAGTGGTTTGGACAAAATCGGAGGTGAAAATATTTTTGCGGTTTTGCTGACTTGCTTGTCTTTGAGGTGCTGTTTGGGGGGGTTCCGGGTGTTTGTGGGTGGGTTTTGGGGTCTGGGAGCACTGCTGGCACAGTCTAATGTTGATTGCATTTGTTTTTCAGGAAATCCATGGTGGAAAATGGGAGTTAGGGCCTAGCTGCACAGCGTATTTGGACTGAATTGAAGGTAGTAGGCCCATTTTTGCTTTTTGCATGTTTGTGGGTGTTCTGCTTTTTCGCGGGTGGCTGCAGACATCTGGGGCCATTGCTGGGAAAGTCTAATACCGGATAAAATTGGTTTGGAAAAAATCGGAGGTGAAAATTGTTTTGCGTTTTTGCTGACTTGCTTGTCTTTGAGGTGCTGTTTGGGGGGTTCTGGGTGTTTGTGGGTGGGTTTTGAGGTCTGGGACCACTGGTGGGTATGGATACTTTTGATTGCAATAGGTTTGAAGCAAATCCATGGTGGCAAAGGGGAGTTAGGGCCTAGCTGCAGAGCGCGCGTGGAGTGATTTTGGAAATTTGCCTGAAAATTTCTAAGTCCCCATTTTTGTAGTTTTGCCATTTGACTGTTTGGGGGTCTTCTACTTGTTTCTGCCTGGGTTTACGGGTCAGGGGCCATTGCTGGGAATGTCTAATACCGGATAAAAGTGGTTTGGACAAAATCGGAGGTGATATTTTATTTGCGTTTTTCTTGACTTGCTTGTCTTTGAGGTGCTGTTTGGGGGGTTCCGGGTGTTTGTGGGTGAGTTTTGGGGTCTGGGTGCACTGCTGGCACAGTCTAATGTTGATTGCATTTGTTTTTCAAGAAATCCATGGTGGAAAAGGAGAGTTAGGGCATAGCTGCACAGCGTATTTTTACTGATTTGAAAGTAGTAGGCCCATTTTTGCTTTTTGCCTGTTTGGGGGTGTTCTGCTCTCTTGCGGGTGGCTGCAGGTGTCTGGTGGCATAGCTCTGAAGGTCTATTATCGGAATCAAGTGTTTTGGACCAAATCCATGGTGAAATGTTTTTGGCGTTTTTGCTTACTTGCCTGTGTTTGGGGTGCTGTTTGGGGGGCTTCCAGGTTTTTGGGGGTGGGTTTTGGGGTCTGGGGGCACTGCTGGGTATGGATACTATTGATTACAAGAGGTTTGAAGCAAATCCATGGTGGCAAAGGGGAGTTAGGGCATAGCTGCAGAGCACATTTGGACAGAATTGAAAGAAGGCTGAAAATGATTTTCCATTTTTGCTTTTTGCCTGTTTGGTGGTGTTCTGCTTTTTTGTGGGTAGGTTGGCAGGTCTTGGGGCATTGCTGGGAAGGTCTAATACCGGATAAAAGTGGTTTGGAGAAAATCCATGCTGAATAGCGTTTTGGCACTTTTTTTAACTTAGGGTTAGCACTAGCAACAGTGTTTCGGGGTGTTCTAGAATTTTGCAACTTAGTTATGGGGTCTTAGAGCACTCATGGGAATGTGTAAATTTGGTTGCAAGTGGTTTGAAGAAAATCCATGGTGGGAAAGGGGGGATTTGGCCTAGTTAAAGAAAGCGTTTGCCACTATTCTTAACTTAGGGCTCATTAGGATTAGCAGTATTGTATTGCATGTGTTTGGGCGGGGGTTCTAGATTTTTACGACTGGGTGGTGTCTTGGAACACTTATTGGAATGTGTAATTTTTATTGGAAGTGGTTTGAAGATAATCCATTGTGGGAAAGGGGGTTTTTGGGCATAATTTATGAGTGCGTTTTGGCCCGATTTGAAATTATGCCTCTGCGAGGTAGCAGCAGTATTCTGCATGTTTTTGGGAGGGTAATGTGGGCTGTTTTTGGGGATTGTCATCTCTGAAAGTGACAGTATAATTTTTGCACTACACAGCGTGCCTTATATATTTTTTTCTCCGAGGTGTCTTTAACACTTACTGTTGTGTTTTTCCATCATCAATTACAGGCAGGCTTTTACCCTGTGCCATCGATGTACTACTCAGGCTTACAATTAGCGATCCGCAAATCCACATCAGGCAGGCAGTGGACAGTGTGTCTGGTCACCAAGATTGATTGACGGAGCATCCGATGGAAGGAAGGAGTACCGCGAATAAGAGGAATGGCTGGATGCATCAACTTCACAAATTCAACGGAACAACTACAAAAAACCGTAACAGTATCCAAATTTCTTCTTATCTTTTAAATGATATTCTTGTGAACTTGAACTTACTTCTACGAGTGTGAATCTGTGCGTTTATTCGATCTCTGCTTCAAATTCATCCCTCCAGGTATTTGATACGTCTTTGCTATGTTTAACACTAATTTAATGTTCTAAGTGTTTATTCTCTCTGAGGACAGAGAGGCAAGTGAAATTGCATAATGACTGCAGCCCTGTACTGTCAACTTGTTTCTTCGTACTTACTAGTAAGTTGCAGTAAGTAGTAGTACTACTTTTCAGTAACCTAACCATCCATTTAGTACTTCTGGCATGCAGTAGTGCATTTCCGTTATGTTCCTTTAAAGATTTATCAATATCTTCTAATCCAAAGATTTGTTTCTCTTCATTTGTTATTTGAGTGTCCATGCTGTGTTTTTTTCCTCTCTACCAAACTTTCCCAAAAAAAACCATTCCCATCCAATTTTTGAACCCTAACCCTCTTGCCCCGGGATGTGTGGTATTTCATTGAGGTGTGACTGACAACCAAAATAAATTCCAAACACTTGCTGGGGAGGATAAGGTCAAAGCAACCAGAAGATCATGTGCACCATTGTGGATTGATAAGAACATCCTCCTCCTACACGACGTGAACAATCAAATGCTTAATGCTTACCTTACGTTGGTACTGCTTAGGCTAAAATTTAGGGGACTGTTCTGTACCGTACTATCTATTGTACTGTTTCTAATGCTACGCTCAGGCCACTCAATATTTATTTTCCACTTTTTTTCATATGGTGATACTGCCAACGATATTGCATCCGTTGAGGATTCAAGTCAACAACCAACCTTAATCACCATTTGCAATGCAGCCAGCCCTGGGGCTACCCCAATTGTCAAACACAAATCAAAGATAAGATAAGCATATTGGAGAGGTAGTAGAATAATGGGCTAGGAGGACTAAGTTGGGAGGAGACTAGGAGAGCAGAGACTGACAGTACTACTAGTAAAGTACATAAAGTACAGTAGTGGGGCTATTAAATTTACTAACTCGGTTATTTGCATTTTGGTAGATTTCAGGACTAGATGTTTTATTCATGCTGGTAAGTTTGAAGAAAACAAACGTCCAGTAACCACCGCCAACCCCCACACAAAATAATATATGAACGCGTATACTGTGTTTTTGAAAGAAAAGTAAATATTTGAAAATATATATTTGTGTTGTTTTTAGCACAACAATAATAAAATACATTACCCGAACTCACCCCCCTCCCGAACCCAACCAATGTCAAAAAGTCCAAAAGTCCCCTTTCCCAAACACCCAATACCCACCCCCCAACAGTTTTTAAAAAAGGGGCAAGGGACAGTCACTTCCTCCGGTGGCGTAGTTTGGCAAACAGTTGCTGCATGTCTCGCTGCTCTTTGCAGAGGTCCCGGAGCTGGCGCTGATGTTTTTGGACCAACCGCTCCAGGTAGTCCACTCTTCTGCGTAGCCGGTGCACACGAACCATCCAGGATCAGGGGGAGGCCGCTAATGTTGTTGCTGCTGTTCGGCGGCGGCGGGAGGCTGTCGGGCCACGGCTCCATTTCGCTGGAGGCTTCTGGCTGGTGGACCCGGGGGCAATGGAGGAGGATGAAGATGTTGATGTTTCTTCATGCTCCCGATCACACAATTGCCGATACTCAGCACAAATAGCTTCCAGCTTACCGGCCCTGGCCCGGACAGCCATCTCCTTATGGGTGAGCCTATTGGGAGTAGCATCTATGAATAAAGAAAGAAAAATACTGGAGCCAATAGTCTTTAACATAAAGTCAAAATAATTAAACGGAAGGTTGACACTCAGTAACACCAGCAAGTAGCAAACACAGTATAACATTTTGGCATGTATCTTTCCACCGTCTTTGTAAGCATGTGACACTGTGAGTTTCAGGAATTCCACTAGCAGCACTATAGGTGGACTCACTACTACATACTTAGTCAGAGAGTACTAAAAAAAGGCCTTTTTTGCTTTTTTTCTCTTGTTTTGGAAAATAAATTACTGGTACGTGAACTTGTCGTAGCCGCCATAATGGCAGCTTACTCAGCTTTCACCCAAGAAATACAGACACAGGCCAAGATGATGCAGACTCGCAGTACTTTAAGCAGTACATGCAGGTGGGGATAGGAATGTCTTACTTTTCTATAGGGGTGGCATTGCCACTGGCCATACTTCATCCACTCAGCGTCTGATCTACTACATCATACACCTCTGCTATCGACGAGGAGGATAAGAAGATAACATCCAGGCTTCCAAAGTATGTCTATGATTCTTCTTAATGTCTCAAATGTACCACAATTTCTTTTTGTCAACAACCAACTAACAGCCTTTTCATAATATTTTTTAAACCGCCGTCTTCTTTCTTATGTTGAATTGCATTCAACAAAACCATTCTTTGCAGTCATAAATATTAAGACTCCCTCCTCCTTCGCTTCACCCTTCTTTAAATTTTCGTTCTTCACATCCCTAAACTACATATGATATGACTTGGATTCACAATAAAAATTTTCCAGCTGAGTTGAAGTGAAATAGAGGGGGCCATTGGTTACCAGAGAAGTACCGCCGCTAATGCTATTAAAAGTCAAGGTTGACTGTCTCTCCTGGTGATAGCCCAAAAAGTAGTTCTAAATTAGTAAATGTTCTTGACGGTACAGTGTACATATACTAGTGTACTGTGTACTACTGTACATTACATCATACACTCCTTTGCGAGCCTACTCAAAAAAATTTCAATAAGTAAGGAGTATAATAACTTACCACCGGCCTCCGCCACGGAGTCTTCCCCCACCAGTTCCTCCTCTTGGCGCCGCCGCATCCAGACTGGCCCCGGCACTGGTGGTCATCTGTGCTGCATCAGATGTTGTGACGTCTAGGAAAAACATGTCATATTTTCAGATGCCATACACAACCCCCTGTTTTGTCTCGTAATGGAAGAAAATGTTACATAACACATTTTTTATTACTGGGATTGAAAAAAAGTAATGGTTTTGGGGAGAATGCTTATTCCATTAAATGCTATACTTCTTCTTATGATAACTGATGAATGCTTGCTTAACGTGCACCATTTTTTCTCATTACAGAAAGATGATTCCATTGCCCTTCTGCCAGATGATTCACCAACTACTACTAAGTCATCACCAGCAGTACTTTAAGTACTTTAAAGAAGGTGGGGGCTCCCGCACAGTTATTCTAATAATTTCATGTGTCTGTTAACTATTATTAAGTTTGAGTCATACTAATTTCATTCATGGGAATGTTGTTTAAACTTTAACGTCATCTTCATCCATCAGAATACTACACTATTCAAAATAAAGAAATAATGTTTTCATTTCTTAATTGAAAATAAAACTTTAAAACTAACAAACACGGTGTGGTTTTTATTTACGAGTGAGTGAGTGAGCGGAAAGGTTTGAACTACTGCACTTGGCAGTCATGTTTCAGTGACTCAGATCGGCCGGGACTCGGAGGTAGTCTTCTTCTGTTCTTCTGGGTCGTAAAATCATTGGTCAGACATTCTAGATAGTCGGTCAGGGGATTGGGGGTTCAGCCTCTGTTCGGACAGAGGTATTTCGAAAGTTGAACTGCACCTATCATCAACAATGTCCTATGTATCTTGTCCATACTTCTTTGTGTGCAGAATAGTCCCTGAAACACTAGCGGTATGGGATGTGCTCCTCTCAAATCAAAAAGGCAACTGCTACCATGACATTTTGTTGTTGGAAATTGTCAAAGCACTTACATTAAGAAGACTGGAATAGACAGCAAGGGCAACCCAGAGGACTGCACTCAGTGCCTAGAGCCATTGCTGTATCAGAGTTTTGTTTCACACCGTTTGCCGAATGGGCAAGCTCAGCTACCTACACAGATCAACTCATAATTGTAAATAGTAGTAGCACAGAGAGTGATGATAGAGCCAGGATAAGAATGTAGAAAGTAGTCTACATTAGAAGAAGATCAAAGACTATTTTGTAAAACATAGAATTATTAGGAACCAGTTTATAATGAATAGGAGCTGTAAAAGTTAGGGAAGTATAAGCATTAATATAACAATAAAACAACTTACTGGGGCCAGCATTAGAGCCTGCAAGGGACTGCTCCTGTCCAACTTCTGCCACCGGAGTCTCTGTCGCAGCCAGCGCCTTGCCCCTGGGAGTTGCTGGTGATCATGAAATAAAGAAACACAACATGGATGATTGTTTTTTAGGAAATATTAGATTTCTTTGTACTCAATCTAAAATTATGTCGGGGAAACAAATTAACATCAATTGCATCTGATCTGGTAAACTAGGAGGATAGTAGTACAGTATTGCAGGATTAGCAGACTGTCTAATAGGAAAGTTATGTAATTCACTAACTACATCAACAACAAAAAGGTTCTACTACAACTGCCATCACTCAGCAGCACGAGTCGTCGCGTGACAGACACAGTCCGTCATCATGATTGCAGACCACTAACAAATGTCTTATAACAAGTAATAAATAATATACTCAACGTATCAATCCACCACCATCTCTTCAAAGTGGCAGCAGCAGGAGTACAAAGAAGGACTAGACTTGAGTCTACTGTCTCTAGCATTATGTGGTAATGCTCTCAAATGACTAAAAAGTTGCAAACAAGTAAGCATAGTAGCAACACCAATAGCCAGGCGAGCCCATGCAATGTCAGAAGCTATTTAAACATTACTTCCTGCAATGTAATCTAATCAGCAGCATTCGTACTCTTCAGAAAAAAAATAGATTAGCAATATAACAGAGCAGAAGGAAAAAAAGTAGTTATTAAATAGCTACTTACCAAGGCCAGGGATCTCCACACCGAGCAGGTCGATCATGTCATGCTCCTGGTCCAAGATGTCACTCCACTGGTGCGTCACTTGGTGGTAGGTGCGCCGGACCCCTGACTCCTTATACATGTGCCGGCACACCTTCTCCCACAGCTGGCGACGCTCCCGGAGGATGTAACCGGAAGCAATCCGCCCACCTGCTGCCACGGTCTTAGGGAGGTGGACTTGGACAAAAACCATCAACGCGGCCACCTCCACCGCAGAGAAGATCTCCCTGGGCTGCACTTCCTCCCCCACCAATGCCCGCAAGGGAGCCGGGTACGTGGTGCTGGGCCCTTCCCCTTGCCCTTGTCGCCTCCCTTAGCCATGATCCTGAGCACAAGAAGAAGGAAAGAAGAAAAGGTGTGAAAAAAATAAGAGAGAGCGACTGAAAAAAAGTAGGTTATAAAATAACAAAAAGTTTTAAAAAACACAAAATAACGATGTAGGAAATTGAAGAGAGAGATAATAAGCAAAAAAACAAAAAAAAGTTCAGAAAAACATCGGATTACAAAGATGCAAGGTGGATAGAAAAGTAGCATGCCCAAAACCATAGCAGTGAATGAAAAACAAGATGGCCGCACCCATAGAGGACCGCATGGGTAAGTTTGTGCGATATTTCCCCCGCGAGCATGCAAAAACACCCACGAATACGTAATCGCACGCCGCATACAACGCGAGCATGCAATGAGTGCCCGGAAACGGAAACACGTCATGCAAA
Organism: Lissotriton vulgaris; assembly: GCF_964263255.1. Taxonomy (NCBI): domain Eukaryota; kingdom Metazoa; phylum Chordata; class Amphibia; order Caudata; family Salamandridae; genus Lissotriton; species Lissotriton vulgaris. Next base: position 139,104,716 of record NC_141689.1, read on the forward strand.
CAAGATGGCCGCGCCCATAAACGACTGCATGGGCAACCTCGGGGTCGGTGCGCTGCAAGCGGTCCGCGAATAAGCAAAAAACCGCCCGAACACGCAAAAAAAAGAAATCAGCAAATTCAAACGAATTTGCGGATTGCAAGATCGATTTCGCACGATTTCGCGTCCCGTGAATCTCGCGAAATGGCAGAAAAACACATTTTAGAATACTGAAAGCACTTAGCAGGTGCAAAAGTTCAAGCTAATTTGTAACCATTCCCCGTAGTGCTTCCTGAGGGGCCCTTCCAGAGTTCAGTTGCCTACTTTCAACTATTCTCTAACCCTGCTCTGACCCTCAAAGCAGGGTCAGAGAATAGTTACAAGTATGGCACAATGCTCCTGTAAAAAAATAACTGCAACAGAAAGGTCTTACAGCTAAGGAAGCAGGTGCCAGACTTGAAGCACAAATTCAGTGACACATTAACCAGCCCCAAATTAATTCATCTCAATCGAGGCTGGGATGGTGTGCTTTGCTTTCCCCCCATAATCTACAGTGGTGAACAAGAGGGTGGTAGTGGTGAACCAGAGGGTGCTGTGATAAACCAGAGGGGGACAGTGAGGATCCAGCTGGTGGCAGTGGCAAACCAGAGGGTGGCAGTGATGAACCAGAGGGTGGCAGGGATGAACCAGAGGATGGCAGTGATCAACCAGAGGGTGGCAGTGATGAACCAGAGGGTGCTGTGATAAACCAGAGGGGGACAGTGATGATCCAGAGGGTGGCATTGGTGAACCAGAGGGTGGCAGTGATGAACCGAAGGGTGGCCGCGATGAACCACAGGGTCGCAAACAGTCTGGACACATAGAAAGAACATGGTTGCGACCGTTGTGACCACACAAGTAAGTCTGCGTTTCAAAACTTGTACAAAACCTTAGCGAACTGGCAAAAACAGCAAATTCGCAAATTCCCACAAATTCGCAAATTTTGCGAATTTGCGAGTTCGCTTTCGCACCAATGCGCGGATCGCGAATTCGCAAATTTCACCCATGCTTACCTTGATGTAACATCAGAGCGACTAGAATCAATTACTGATGGCATTCGGGAATTAAAGGAATCTAGGGCATCCGTGGATGAATTGATAGGAATAAATGTTGGGGTGGCCAACAGCAGTGTAGATGGTAGAGGTGCCCCTGTATCCACCCCAAGGGTAATCCCAGCAGATGTATCCAAATCCTGATTTGCAATGAGCATGGATGACCCCTGTAGGGCATCCGTGGGTGGATTCCTGGGAACAATTGTTAGGGTAGCCAGCAGCAGCTAGGATGGTGTAGATGCCCCTGTTTACGCCCCAAGAGTGATCCCATCAAACATATCCATTTCAGGGTTCACAATAGGCATAGGTGATCCCTGGTGGTCATCCACCATATTCCCATCCTGTCTTCCTGTACTATACTTGTGTTATCTCCTGTCTGATTTGGATTTCAGTCAGTCCACGTCTTCTAAAGGGCGATAGCGGTTGCTGACAGGCAAATTATAAAACAGCGGCCTAGTAATGGAATAATTTGAATCAGCTGTTGTCTCTCCATCCTCTGAAAATTATAACCTAAGAGCGGCATTAGTCGCTCCTGGCCAGTATAATTGGGATAAAAATTGTCTAATTGATATGTTCATGAAATACACCTCCTGCAACAATGTGCTACTTGCCACGAGTTGCCATCCAAAATCCACTATCAGTACAATACCATTCAGTGAAATTGTTCAAGCACCCCTCAATTGAAGCCAAGAGCATAACTTTAAATATAACCTCCTTAATGTAGTTGAGTAGGGTCTACTTCATATGTTTGCCCCAACTTTTTGCTGTGATTCACTGGTTTTTCGACTTTAGTATGGCCTGCTAATCAGGCCCACAGTCTAGCTGCTCCCTCACTAAATTGATACCATGTACTTTAGGTACATACCAGATGGGGGCCATCCATCATCAGAAGACTCTGGGGATGATGAGGATGCAGACCAGGAAGTGGTTAATGAACTCAACCTGGAAGACAAAGGACTACCGGGAGATGGAGAGGGCCTACCAAGGCCTCCATCTATCCCTCCACGTAGGCCTACTGGTGTACCCAAGAGGCCCAGATCACTCTCAGGGGAATCTGAGCATTTCAATTCATCAATAGGGTCCTCTGCCCATAGGAGAAGAACTTCTTCTGAGAGGAGGGAACATGAAGCTAGAATGAGAGAAGTCAAGCTTAGAATCAAGAGGCAAGAAATTGCATTGGAGAAAGAGACCCTAGCTCTTGAGAGAGAGAGAAAATTGGCAGGACTAGAGTCCCCTGGTGGCAGAAAAATCCCTAGTGGTAGGGATTAAGTATGGGCACATTTTGCGAATCAGCGGTCCACGAATTCGCTCGAAATCGCAAAAAAACGTGAATTTGCGGATTTCCCTATAAAATCGCGAATTGTTTTGCGATTTGCACCATACTTAACTGGAGTACTTTCTACTAGCTAATCAGTAAGTGCTACCTCATTGGGTAAATGTATAGTGCTTTTCCTGCACTACAGCTGCTTAGGGCCAGAAGAGTTGCCTCCAGTGACCATGTGTGTGTAACTTTGCCATCGCGCCGAAGGGCGCTGGGGTCCCTCGAGTGAGCTGTCCATCATAGTGGGTAAAGGGCGGGAAGACGGTGCACACCGCTAGTGTGTGTGGGGGCAAACGGGGGGGCTTCTTTGCGAGTTCACATGCCTCTTGTGTGTATAAAAGGTCAGGCACAAATCAGAGCAGCAGATGAGGAGAAAGAAGCTACTGGTTACAGGAACTGCACAGGGATAGTACTCGTGAAAATCAAGGATGCAAAGGCCTCCATCAAGCATCATAGCTAATTTTCGACGGTAAATATGGGGAGAAATCAAACCTGCCCAGCCTCGACAAAATGCACATTAGTTTTGGGCTGATTAACTTTGCCATCGCGGCGAAGTGCGCCGGGGTCCCTTGAGTGAGCTGTCCATCATAGTGGGTAAAGGGCAGGCAGACGGTGCACACCGCTAGTGTGTGGGGGGAGGGAAAATGGGGGGGGGATTCTTTGTAAGTTCACATGCCTCTTGTGTGTATAAAAGGCCAGGCACAGATCAGAGCAGCAGATGAGGAGAAGGAAGCTAATGGTTACAGGAACTGCATGGGGATTGCACTTGTGAAAGTCAAGGATGCAAAGGCCTCCATCAAGCATCATAGCTAACTTTCGACGGTAGATATGGGGAGAAAGCACACCTGCCCAGCCTAGGCAAAATGCACATTTGTTTTGGTCTGATTAAGTTTGCCATCGTGCCGAAGGGCGCCGGGGTCCCTCGAGTGAGCTGTCCATCATAGTGGGTAAAGGGCGGAAAGACGGTGCACACTTCTAGTGTGTGGAGGGCAAATGGGGGGGCTTTGCGAGTTCACATGCCTCTTGTGTGTATAAAAGGTCAGGCACAGATCAGAGCAGAAGATGAGAAAAAAGAAGCTACTAGTTACAGGAACTGCACACGGATTGCCCTTGTGAAAGACAAGGATGCAAAGGCCTCCATCAAGCATCATAGCTAACTATCGACGGTAGATATGGGGAGAAAGCACACCTGCCCAGCCTCGACAAAACTCACATTTGTTTTGGGCTGAATAACTTTGCCATTGCGCCGAAGGGTGCTGGGGTCCCTTGAGTGAGCTGTCCATCATAGTGGGTAAAGGGCGGGAAGACGGTGCACACCGCTTTTGCGTGGGGGGGCAAACAGGGGGGGTTCTTTGCGAGTTCACATTCCTCTTGTGTGTATAAAAGGTAAGGCACAGATCAGAGCAGCAGATGAGGAGAAAGAAGCTACTGGTTACAGGAACTGCATGGGGATTGCACTCGTGAAAGTCAGGATGCAAAAGCCTCCATCAAGCATCATAGCAAATTTTCGACTGTAGATATGTGGAGAAAGCACACCTGCCCAGCCTCAACAAAAGACACATTTGTTTTGGGCTGATTAACTTTGCCATCGCGCCGAAGGGCGACCGGGGTCCCTCGAGTGAGCTGTCCATCATAGTGGGTAAAGGGCGGGAAGACGGTGCACACTGCTAGTGTGCGTGGGGGCAAACGGGGGGGCTTCTTTGCGAGTTCACATGCCTCTTGTGTGTATAAAAGGTCAGGCACGAATCAGAGCAGCAGATGAGGAGAAAGAAGCTACTGGTTACAGGAACTGCACAGGGTTTGTACTCGTGAAAATCAAGGATGCAAAGGCCTCCATCAAGCATCATAGCTAATTTTCGACGGTAGATATGGGGAGAAAGCAAACCTGCCCAGCCTCGACAAAACGCACATTTGTTTTGGGCTGATTAACTTTGCCATCGCGCTGAAGGGCGCCGGGGTCCCTCAAGTGAGCTGTCCATCATAGTGGGTAAAGGGCGGGAAGACGGTGCACACCGCTAGTGTGTGGGGGGGCAAACAGGGGGGGTTCTTTGCGAGTTCACATTCCTCTTGTGGGTATAAAAGGTAAGGCACAGATCAGAGCAGCAGATGAGGAGAAAGAAGCTACTGGTTACAGGAACTGCATGGGGATTGCACTCGTAAATGTCAGGATGCAAAGGCCTCCATCAAGCATCATAGCTAATTTTCGACTGTAGATATGTGGAGAAAGCACACTTGCCCAGCCTCAACAAAAGACACATTTGTTTGGGGCTGATTAACTTTGCCATCGCGCCGAAGGGCGCCGGGGTCCCTCGACTGAGTTGTCCATAATAGTGGGTAAAGGGCGGGAAGACGGTGCACACCACTAGTTTGTGTGGGAGCAAACAGGGGGGCTTCTTTGCGAGTTCACATGCCTCTTGTGTGTATAAAAGGTCAGGCACAAATCAGAGCAGCAGATGAGGAGAAAGAAGCTACTGGTTACAGGAACTGCACAGGGATTGTACTCGTGAAAATCAAGGATGCAAAGGCCTCCATCAAGCATCATAGCTAATTTTCGACGGTAGATATGGGGAGAAAACAAACCTGCCCAGCCTCGACAAAACGCACATTTGTTTTGGGCTGATTATTTTTGCCATTGCACCGAAGGGCGCCGGGGTCCCTCGAGTGAGCTGTCCATCATAGTGGGTAAAGGACGGGAAGACGGTGCACACCGCTAGGGTGTGTGGGGCAATCGGGGGGCTTCTATGCGAGTTCACATGCCTCTTGTGTGTATAAAAGGTCAGGCACAGATCAGAGCAGCAGATGAGGAGAAAGAAACTCCTGGTCACCGGAACTGCAAGGGGATTGCACCAGTGAAAGTCAAGGATGCAAAGGCCTCCATCAAGCATCATAGCTTATTTTCAACTGTAGATATGGGGAAAAAGCACACCTGCCCAGCCTCGACAAAGCACATACATTTTTGGGGCTGATTAAGGAGTTACTGAATTTGACCTTCAACTCTGTCACCTATCTTTATCTATATCTGTAAGTGCTTCCTGTTCACATTTAATTTTTGTGACAGGAGCCTCGTTGTCTACTTGTAACTATTCTCTGACTCTGCTTTGAGGGCCAGAGCAGGGTCAGAGAATAGTTGCAAGTAGGCAACGAGGCGCCGCTCAGGAAGGGTTACAGCAGGTGCCCAAGTTGAAGTTAATTTGTTTCTAACCATTTTGTAAATGGTTATAAAGAAATTAGCTTCAAGTTGGGCACCTGCTGTAACCCTGTAAGTGCTTTCTGAACAAAATTCGTCCCGTTCACGGATTTACGTTTTTTTGCGCAATTTGGCGAGATTTGCGGATCGCGAAATTGCGGAAAATCTGCAAATTACGCGAGCGGAACAAATTTTTGGCCCATACTTAGTAGGGATAGGTCTTATGACTATAAAAACCTAAGCAAGATTGTCCCTCCCTATCAGAGTGGGGATGACATCCACAAATTGATAACTGCTAAGTATGGGCTGAAAATCCGTTACGCTTGCGGAATTTGCACATTTTGACAATTTCGCGGTCTGCGAATAGCGAGAAATTGTCAAAGAAATTCACAATTCGCGAGTTGTCGATTTTTTTTGCTTGGTCGCGGTTCAAAAATACATTCTTGCGTGTGCGGCGTTGACATACCTTGATTCTGAGTTCACTGAGTTGTTTGCGTGCGATGTGCCATTTTCGATCTTGCTGATTAATCGCGCAAGACTTTTCGACCACGAGTACGTCATGGCATGATCGCGCAAGACTTTTCGACCGTGAGTACGTCATAGCGTCCTGCCATCTTGCACTGGGAGACTTTCTGAACGCGAATGCGACTAAGGGCTTGCGATCAAGTAGGTGCACCACACAGCTGACATCCGGCGAGAGATTTGAACAGCTCGCTTTCCCCAAATAGCAAAAATTGCAATTCTGCACAAGAAATCTATCACTGGCAGCGTAAACCTTCTGAAATTGATGATTTGGATCAGAATAACTCCTCAGATTGACATTTGGCTGCATTTTTTTGTGCAAGGAGTCCATTTTTGAGGGAAGTACCCCACAATCTCCAACTTCCTGTTCCTGTCCAGCAGGCTCCTCCCAGTGCTTTGTCCATGTCCTGGTCACTTTTCATTTGGATCTGGAGCTGGAAGGATTACTCTTTGTGGCTGCTGCTCAATATTTGTACTTGAGGACTTTTTTGGGGGATCACATTTGGATTTGAGATTTTACAAGTAAGTTGGTGTTGTTTGTTTGGGGCATTGCAGTTGCTGCAACTACAATTTATAAACTTTTTCACAACTTAAAAAAAATCTATTGTGCGTACCCAGAGTATCCAGTAGTCCCAGGATTAGTCATGGGTGAATGATAAACTGTTTCTCGGAGTTTTGTTGAACTTAAATATCATTTATGGCATGTTATTGAGTAGTTCACTGTTATATGTGGAGTTTTTTTTTAAATTTTGGGGTGTGTATTAAAGCCACAGTATCCTGTAGGACCAGGGGTAGTCAGTGGTGCATGGGCCATGTCTTTCTGTGGGGTCTCTTGAATTTAAACATCATTTAGGGCATGGATGCCATAGATTGGGGTGATTTTTGGGTGTATTTTGATTGTTTGTGTGTTGTTGGGTCTTGGTCCAGGGCCTGGCCATGTGGGTGGGGGCCATTTTGAGGCCTGGTCCGCGCATGGCCTGGCCATGTTTGTGGTGGTCTAGGGGCCATATGAAGCCAGGCAGTGTGCTTTGTTGTGCCATAGGCCTGCACCCAGTTTGCCTTGCTTTCATCCATTATGCCCAGGGGTACTCAGTGGTGCATGAAACAACTCTCTATGTGTGGCTCTCTTCTAATAATTTAAACATCCATTTTAGATTAGAATTGCAATTTTTATTTAGTGTCTTTCCATTTTGGCTGTATTGTGTTATAATAAATGCCTAGTTGCAAATATTAATTGAAGCACGACATATGCAACATTTATTTAACGGATGTTCCTCTGGCTTCCTTTGCTTCAGGTGCACAAAGACTGACAACCAGGAATCATCTTCATCACTTGTTGTAGTGCCAGGAAGAAGTCCTGCTGCAGTGTGTGCACAACGTCACGTGACATCACGTGTGGTGGCCACAGACAACACTGCAACTCATGCAACTGTGTCCTGCTGTTCTGACAACTGAAGAAGATTGGCCCAAAGAAAGGAGCCCGTAGCTCCTCTACCAAGAAAGTTGCCAGTGCCAATGCCAGTAAGAAGGAGCATAAGAAACAAGTGGCGCCACTTACCAAGGAGACTGGTGTGCCGACAAACACTTTTTTGGGGGAAAAAACACCTACGCCTGCAGCAGCGGTGTACGCTGGGAACCAAGCGGGGAGCAGTTCCTCCGCTTCATTGGTTTCAGTGTCACCATGCAAAGTTAGTCCCAAGGCATGAGTGCCGCAGAGGCAGCCTCTTTAATTGCTTGCTCACCCTCAACCAGTGATGTTGGCGTTGACTCATCGCAAAGTAGCATCCAATCAACATACGGTATAACTCATCTGATGAGTGTTCAACCACAGGTGCAACAAGGAGAGGCGTTAGGAGAAGCGCAAAGGGAGGCGCAAGGAGTGGCACAAGGAGAGGCGCAAGGAGTGGCACTAGGAGAGGCACAAGGAGAGGCACAAGGAGTGGCGCAAGGAGAGGCGCAAGGAGTGGAACTAGGAGAAGTACAAGCAATGGCACTAGGAGAGGCGCAAGGAGAGGCGCAAGGAGTGGCACAAGGAGTGGCCCAAGGAGTGTCACAAGGAGTGGCACAAGGAGTGGTGTAAGGAGTGGCGCAATGAGTGGCACAAGTAGAGGCGCATGGAGTGGCACAACTGCCCACAATGCTTGTTCCTCCAGAAGTAGGGACACATCAGGAACTCGAGATTCAAGCAGAGGTATCATCTGAGCAAGCCACTCCACCTGATGATCCATTGTCTTCCAGATCCCCAGCAAGAAAAAGGTCAAGGAGGGCTAGTACAAGTTCTTTTTCAAGCACCCTTTCTTCTGATGATCTTGATCTTGTTTGGAACCCACCAATGCAGTCTGAGAGGGAGGCACGCCATGAGCCATCAAAGGTAGCTAAAAGGAAGGTTCCTGCAAGGCTTTTACTTATGGGTGATGACGACAAACAAGAAGTAGAAGTGTTGTATTCTGCTGCTGATGAACAGTCTGACGATGACGACCCAGTCATCACAGTCGTCAATCCAGCCCCAGCGGGCATGCAGCAGACAGACATTTTTATCCTATACCGAATTGCTGCTGAGCGGGATGTGGGCGGCGTAGCACTGGTACCACCATCAACACAGGAAACCACTACACCAACACGACCTACAGCTGCCATATTTTCTCTTCAGAAGAGCCAACAGGGACCTCCATCCAGCTCGACTTCCGTTACCTCAAGTAGTGGTGCTGTAACTGTAAGTGCACAACAGAGTCAAAATCGGCTGCGCCCATCCTCCACTTCATCTGGCATTGAAAGTAGCACCTCCACCACCACCACCACCACCAGACATCTCAACTCCCCAGTTTGGGACTTCTTTAGTATTAGCAAAAAGGTGGAAAACCTAGTGATTTGTTTGATTGTAAAACTGTAGGGTAAGCTTGGTACAAACTATGGTACTGGAGGCTAGAGAGGTCATCTCCAAAAACATCACACCACACTATCCATTGGGAGGCGCACCTAAGTAAGATCCAGGAAGACAAAAGTACAACAAATCCAAATGTATCCATTTATATTGCATCTGATGATGACGAGGGTCTAAACGTGCAGGGGGGAGGTGAAGAAGCGACAGACATTTTTTCTGGGGGACACAGTACCCCTGACAACAGCACTGCAGTGGTAGCAGCCACACCCTCCTCTACCCCAGCAACATCAAGGAGGCATAGTAGTCTTTTAGAGACACCAATGCGAAAAAGTACACCAATGAACCTAACTGGGTTGAAGAGGTCTGCATCCTCATCATCACTTATGAAAACGGTCCAGACCACCATTAAAAGCATGTTTTGGTCGGAGGCGCCATTTGAACGTAACCACACAACAGCACATCTTTATAATGCAATGCTGGCTAAATCGTTAGCGCTGGACCTTCTCCCTTTTTCTTTCATGAAAGGGGTGGGTTTTGTAGAATTTGTGGCAACAGTCTGCCCTAAATGGAAGGTTCCTAGCTGGTCCTATTTTGCTAGAGTTGCGGTTCCAGCACTACATCAAGATGTGCTGGAGGTGATTGGGGCAGCTTTGCAGAAGAGTGCTGTTCACACTAAGACAGTGTTGCCAGTTGCCAGTGACACTGCCAGGAAGAAGTAGCAGAAGAAGCAAGTGGCGCCACTTACCAAGGAGACTGGTGTGCCGACAGACACTTTTTGGGGAAAAAAACCTACGCCTGCAGCAGCGGTGTACGCTGGAAACCAAGCGGGAGCAGTTCTTCCGCTTCAGTGGTCTCAGTGCCACCACGCAAAGTTAGGCCCAAGTCCATGAGTGCCGCAGAGGCAGCCTCTTTAATTGCTCGCTCACCCTCGACCATTGATGTTGGCGTTGACTGATCGCTAAGTAGCATCCAATCAACGTAGGGTGTAACTCATCTGATGAGTGTTCAACCACATGTGCAACAAGGAGAGGCATTAGGAGAAGCGCAAAGGGAGGCGCAAGGAGTGGCACTAGGAGAGGCGCAAGGAGTGGCACTTGGAGCAGCGCAAGAAGTCGCAAAAGGAGAGGCGCAAGGAGTGGCACTAGGAGAACTGCTAGGATTGGCACTAGGAGAGGCGCAAGGAGCGGCGCAAGGAGTGGCGCAAGGAGTAGCGCAAGGAGTGTCACAAGGAGTGGCACAAGTAGAGGTGCATGGATTGGCACAACTGCCCACAATGCTTGTTCCTCCAGGAGTAGGGGCACATCAGGAACTCGAGATTCAAGCGGAGGTATCATCTGAGCAAGCCACTCCTCCTAATGATCCATTGTCTTCCAGATCCCCAGCAAGAAAAAGGTCAAGGAGGGCTAGTACAAGTTCTTTTTCAAGCATCCTTCCTTCTGATGATCTTGATCTTGTTTGGAACCCACCAATGCAGGGTGAGAGGGAGGCACTCCATGAGCCGTCAAAGGTAGCTAAAAGGAAGGTTCCTGCACGGCTTTTACTTATGGGTGATGACGACAAACAAGAAGTCGAAGTGGTGTATTCTTCTGCTGATGAACAGTCTGACGATGACGACCCAGTCATCACAGTCGTCAATCCAGCCCCAGCGGGCATGCAGCAGACAGACATTTTTATGCTATACCGAATTGCTGCTGAGCGGGATGTGGGCGGCATGGCACTGGTATCACCATCAACACAGGAAACTACTACACCAACATGACCTACAGCTGCCATATTTTCTCTTCAGAAGAGCCAACAGGGACCTCCATCCAGCTCGACTTCCATTACCTCAAGTAGTGGTGCTGTAAATGTAAGTGCACAACAGAGTCAAATTCGGCCACGCCCATCCTCCACTTCATCTGGCATTGAAAGCAGCACCTCCACCACCACCACCAGACATCCCAACTCCCCAGTTTGGGACTTCTTTAGTATTAGCAAAAAGGCGGAAAACCTAGTGATTTGTTCGATTGTAAAACTGTAGGGTAAGCTTGGTACAAATTATGGTACCGGACGCCAGAGAGGTCACCTCCAAAAACATCAGACCACACTATCCATTGGGAGGCACACCTAAGTAAGATCCAGGAAGACAAAAGTACAACAAATCCAAATGTATCCATTGATATTGCATCTGATGATGACAAGGGACTGAACGTGCAGGGGGGAGGTGAAGAAGCGACAGACATTTTTTCTGGGAGACACAGTCCCCCTGGCAACAGCACTGCAGTGGTAGCACCCACACCCTCCTATACCCCAGCAACATCAAGGAGGCACAGTAGTCTGGTAGAGACATCAATGCAATGATCTTCCTGCTGCTCTCCATCTGGAACCCTGTCTTCAGAGGTTCCGGAAATCTTTAAAGACATTCCTTTTTCCAAGAGGAATATGAGTCCGCTATCTGAGGATCTGGGAAGCTAGCTGTGTATATCAGCGCTGGGACGCTCTTGGGCAGCCATGCGCTTAAGAAATCTCATTTCATTCATTCATTTCAATGCGAAAAAGTACATCAATGAACCTAACTGGGTTGAAGAGGTCTGCATCCTAATCAGCACGTATGAAAATGGTCCAGACCACCATTAAAAGCATGTTTTGGTCGGAGGCGCCATTTGAACGCAACCACCCAAAAACACGTCTTTATAATGCAATGCTGGCTAAATTGTTAGCGCTGGACCTTCTCCCCTTTTCTTTGGTGAAAGGGGTGGGTTTTCTAGAATTTGTGGCAACAGTCTGCCCTAAATGGAAGGTTCCTAGCCGGTCCTATTTTGCCAGAGTTGCGGTTCCAGCACTACATCAAGATGTGCTGTAGGTGATTGGGGCAGCTTTGCAGAAGAGTGCTGTTCACACTAACCACCCGACAACAGACATGTGGACCAGTTGCCAAGCCCTTGATTACATGTGCATCACTGCACACTTTGTCTCTTTTGCATGGGTTAGAGAAAAGATGTCTGCAGGTGTTGTTGACACTGCCACAATTTTTCAAGCTAGTCGGAAACATGCAACAGTAGCCATGTTTGCCATAGAGAAATCTCAACTGCAGTAAACATTTTGGAGGAGTTTAACAGTAATGTCTTTAAACGGCTGCGTCCAAGAAAGCGCATGATTGGTTAGGTTTCCACGGATAATGGCAGTAATATAGTTTGGGCCATGAATGATGGCGGCTATTTCTGAAAGTTTGGTGCACATTATTAACATTGCTTTTCAAGATTTCTTGAAAAAAGAAAACAAAGTCAGCAAGTTACAGACCACCTGCCGGAGAATCTGTGACATTTCAGCCATTCTTTTAAGGCCCGTAAGCAGCTGAGGATCATTCAACATGTCCGTAGAGTTCCCGTCAGACTACTCATCCAGGAGGTGGCAACAAGTTGGAACTCAAACTTGTACATGCTTGAGGGTCTGTTTGATCAGTGCTTGGTAATCAATGAGTATGTCTTTGCATGGGGTTTTTCTATGAAAGACATGAGGCTTGAGTTGGAGGAATGGAACCTAGTTAAAAGCCTGACAGACATGCTTTGTCCTTTTGAGGTCTTCACGCGTGAAGTCAGCAGGGAGGACTGTACTTTGGTCAAAGCTATCCCATCGTTGCGCATGTTAGAGCACCAACCGAAGGCGGTGTCTTCAACTTTCAAAGATGATGCTGATAAGCAAGACGCATATCAGTTGGCGGAGAGCTTATTAACCCGCCTACTTGACAATGCAAGGCTTAAAGGAATACATTATGAACAACATTACATTTGTGCCACTATTCTTGATCCACGGTACAAAAAGGCACTGGCCAGAAATACATTCATTCCTTTTAATGAAGCAGATGTTTCAAAGTACAAACATTGGCTAGCTCTGTCAGCCACTCGGTTCGAAAGAGAGCGTCAGGAAATTGAAGGAACCGCCACAAGTACTACTGAATCAGCATGTCATCCGGCGTCAAGATCCACTTCTGTGGCTGAAGGCAGTCACTTTCCCTCAGAGCTGTTATCGACACCAGCAACCGTATCATCATCATCACCTGCACCAGGCCCAGCCATAATATGTCGGAAGCGGATAGGATAACTAATCAAGGGTTTGCTTGTTCCAGTGTTGATGCAAAGGCCACAGATGGTACGCAAAGTGGAGCACCCCTGCATGACCTTGAGTGGATGGTGCAGGCCTATCTGGATGACCCAACAGAGGTCTTCATTGATCATAACCCATTGCTGTATTGGTGTAGGAAAAGGGGTCAATGGCCACTGATCACCAAGCTGACTCTAAATTATTTGTTTTGCTCACTCACAAGAGTGTCTTCTGAATGTGTTTTCAGTGCAGAGTTTGAGGATGAGCTCTACTTCCCTGACACCTAGTCCTTAAATACTGACTTTCTTTTTTTGTCTTTTATTCACTTTTATTCCTTTGTGTATTTCTTTGTTTGGCAACTTTTACAACAAAAAAGCTCTAATCACAACAAATCCATCAGCAGCACTGTCTTCATCTTATTTCCGTATTGAAGGTGCCACTGTCTGCATTCCTGAAGTTCACAAGTTCATACAACTTAGACATGCTCCTCTATCCTCCTCCTCCAGACTCCCCTTATCCATTTCCCTCAAGGGGAATGGCTGGATTACACAGAATCAAGAAACTGTCGCTTCATAGACGATTCCCCTCAAAAGAAGTGGTATTGGAATTACTGACTATGCTGACTGTTACTTCTGAAATTGACACACGAGAGGCTGCCCTGTGGCCCTTCAGATGCTGACAAAAAGAGGAACAGGTATTGTATGAATGAATGGTGAGATGGCATGCACTGGACAACACTGTCTGTCTGGCTCTGATGAAAGCAATTGCTGTTTGTTTGTTGTGCATGAAATGAATACTATGTGTTCTGTTATTATTTAATCCTTTATACACTAAATGTAACTCAAGTGTACTCTGTTTTTACCTTGTTTAATTCAAATTTCACTTCGATTGCAGGGGCCACTATGTTGCATTTTTTAATATGGAAAATGTCCTTGGACTCACTGTGTGTAGACTGTGATGGCATGACTAACATTGACTTCGCCAATACCATGATGATGATGAGTCTTGATGATAAAAGTTAATATCTTTCTTTACAGTCACTCACTGGGATGGATGGATCATCATCGTCGCTTTACGGAAGAACTATGGCCATTTTCTTGGTGGCAAACAGGTAAACAAGTCACAAACAACCGCAGCAGAACTACATGTCTGTCTAGTCGTGGTATGGAGTGGTCGAGCAAGTGTAGTTTTGTTATGCCAGAGTCCAGATAGCAATTCATGTAAAATTGCGGCTATGTGGCTTGCTGCATCAAAATTTACTTTCTCTGTCTGTGTCAAAGAGGTATGCTATATGGAGGTTGTTTCACTCAGTGGTGCCTGCCTTGACCGTCTGCTTGGCCCTGGCATGCGGTGTGCTAATTAATAACCTTGAAAAGGAGACTCAGAGTACGCACTTTAAAAATGATGCTTGTGTAATACTGTCGCCTCTGAAAGTGAAAGTATTATTTTTGCACTACACACCGTACCTTATAAAAAATTTTCTCCGTGGTGTTTTAATATCTTTTCCTGTTTTTCCATTGACAATTACAGGACGGCTTTCCTTTTACCCTGTGCAATGGGGAAACATTAACTCAGGCTTACCATGGCAATCGGCAATTCCGCATCCACCAGGCAGGCAGTGGACAGTGTGTCTGGTCACCAAGATTGATCGACAGATCGTCAGATGAAATGGAGGAGTACCACGAACAAGAGGAGAAATGACTTGATGCATGCAACTTCCCAAATTGAACAGGACAACTACAACATACAGTTACAGTATCCTCTTCACTTCTCCTTATTTTTTAAATAATGTTATTGTTGTGGACTTCTATGAATGCGTCTCTGTGTGTTTGCTCTCTGCTTCAAATTCATTCCTACAGCTATTTGATAAGTACTTTCTCTGTTTTGTTTAAAACTAACTTTTTAATGTACTAATACATGTTTATTCTCTCTGAGGGCAGATAGGCAAGTAACATTGCGCAATTACTGCAGCCCTGTACTGTGAAATTGTTTATTCATAGTTAGTAAGTTGTAGTAACTACTACCTTTCAGTAACCTAGCCATCCATTTAGCAAACAACTTCATGCATGCAGTGAACTTTCTTTATGTCCCTTAAAAGACTTATGGATATCTTCGTATCCAAGGATTGTTTTTTCTTGATTTGTTGTTTGTCCATGCTGTGTTGTTTTCCTCTATCCACAAAACTTTCCCAAAAACCCCCATTCCCATCCAATTTTCCAACCCTAACCCTCTTTCCCCGGGTTGATTGGTTTTCATTGAGGTGTGACAGACAACAACAATAATTCCACATACTTGCTGGGGAGGATAAGGTCAAAGCAAAAGACAAAACTATTTCAAGGCTGGTGAAGGAATCCAAGGATATCCTATTCTGATTCTGCTTGACAGACACACACCCATGAGTATTTGCAAATCAAATGAGAATTTCATGAGCGCCATCGAGTGGATTCATCATCAACAACATCCTCCTTCTACATGTGCTGTGTCCTTCACCTTCAATAATATTTCTTTTAGTAGCCATAGGCCATACTCCACGCAACTAGTAGTTATATTTTGAATACTTTAGCATTGCTTAGGCTTTAATTTATGGCACTGTTCTTGTGTACTGTACTATCTATCGTACTGTTCTAATGCTCCGCTCAGGCCACTCAATATTTCATTTCCTTTTTTTCATATGCTGCAACTGCCAGTTTGTACCACCACTACTACTACCACCCCAACAATGACATTTCATCCGTCCAAGATTACATAGCCAACCATAATCGCCATTTGCCATGCAGCCAACACTGTGCCTAGCTCTATTCTCAAACACGAATCACAGGTAAGATAAGCATTTTGGGGTGGAAGAATAATGGAGTAGGAGGAGAGGTGTCAGGACCCGCCATCAGAGTCCATTAAGCTTGCAATAAAGTATGCAGCCTCAAATTTACAATCATGTATGCAGCCTCATTGTTATTATAAATATGGAGTAATAAACATAGACACCTTTGTTTAGCGCTGTTTAAGTAGAGCCACTCTTGTATTATGTCACTATTGCCTCTCAGACGATGTTATCAGTAATCCCATTCTTTTACTATCCCATTATCGCCCCTCAGAAAGTGTTAAACCATTTGGCCTTTTTATTTGCTAACTGTTTTTATCTCTTTTGCTTCGCGGTGTGAAACACACGAGGGAAGTGTGTTCAGCCGCGGCCACCGTCATTAGCTCCAGCGTGTATAAAAGAGAACCGCGCCCATCTCCCGATGCAGATTATTCCAAAATCGCGTTCCGAGGCTGCAGGTTTCTGAAGCGTTTGGAGCCCTTGACAAGTCTAGCAGTAAACCTCCGGTTTCCAAGAAGTGTGCAGGTATTTCCTTTCGGCAGTGTGCAGGTAAGGATCTGCGAATATAATTCTTGAGACAAAAGGCCTAACATAGTTGTTTGGAAATTGCTTTTGGACCTAGAACTTTCTACAGAGAAGATTTAATCTTTACGAACATTTACCACAACATATACCAAGAAAGGAGCTCAAGACTTATTTGTATATTAGAATTGAAAGTCAAATTACTGAAACTTGATTTAAAAGACGGTTGAATTTTAGCCTTGAAGATCTTGGATAACAATTTGCGATTATTTTCTGTACTGATATGAAAACACATTTGGATATTCTTATGGTTTAAAGAACAGTTGACTATATTTGAAAGCAACATTTCTCTGGGCAAGTAAATTCCAGGTTATTGAGCTGCTGGTGAATTTCAATCAAGTAAAGTATCGGTTGTGTCAAAATCTTTGTTTTAGTTGCGCACAACAAAGAGCATTAACGTGGAGAATAAGACATTTTGAACAATAAGGAAATAAGACTGTGAAACCACAACATCTTCTTTTCTTTTACAGGTGAATTTCATGGTAGAGTCAGCATAGTAATTGATTCTTGTTTTTAGAGTGTTATTTAGAGTAGGGTTGGGCTGAGAATTCATGGTATCCTTGTGTGTCATTGCAGATCTCCTTCCTCGCAGTACCCACTCTTTCCTCCCCTCATCTGGCCATCCTGATACTCTGGTATTATTGTATACAGAGTCGGCGCTGCCTGAAGGTGGGCTTCTTAAGGGTACTGCTCCCAAGGAACTTGAACCCTGACAAGAGCAGAAATTGACGGTAGTACTAGTAAAGTAGTAGGACTGCGTGTCCCCCTCCTCCTGGGCCACCAGCCGCCAATATTTGGCGACAATTGCCTCCAGCTTACATTGCCGGGCCCGTCTAGCCTACTCCTTCCTTGTTAGTTTGGAAGGAGCATCTATATGAAGAAAGAAAAACATACTGTAACCAATGCTCTTTAAGATTAACACAAAATAATTCAGCAGAAAGTTGTGTCACAGTAGCACTAGCAACTTGCAAGCACAGTACATACCATTTGTGGCATGTATCTAGCTTTCCACTTCGTCTGCCTCTGCTCTAACATTAGTGGGAGTTTCAGGAATTCTACTAGCACTATATGGACACACTACATTAGACTCAAACAGTACACCAGTCTTCTTCTTCTTCTCTCTTGCTTAGCGAAATTGCTTGGTACGTAAACTTGTGGAAGCCGGCATAATGCTAGCGCAGTCAACTTACACCCGAGAAAGACTGACGCAAGCCATGATGACACAGACTTGTGTTACTGTACCAGTCCAGTACATGCAGGTGGTGAAGCTCATACTTTTCTATTACGGGTGGCACTGGCCATACTCTGTTTCAAGAGCTACTGCTTAATTAATTTAACTTTCACCCTGCCCTGCCACTGACTACTACGAAAGGAAAATGAAGAAGATAACATATGATGCTACACTTTTTGACACAACTGATGAATGCTTGCTTTTTAACATGCATCATTTTTCTCATAACAGCAAGATCATCATCATATGTTATTCGGAGTCGTCACCGATTCATCCCCACCAAGACTTTAAGTTCCAACCAGGTGAGGGTTCTCCCACAATTAATGTGTGAAATCAGCCACTTTTCAGTCGTTCACCGTTTATCTCATATGACATTGATTTTTATAAATGTTTTTATACAATTTTAATTTTTACGGAGTATACACAGAGCTAGATGTTTTACTTTTAATAAAGCTTTAAAACTTCCATAGACTCTGTGGTTTTTGGTCATGAGTGAGCGAGCGAAAGGATTTGCAATTTGCAAGCATGAGTCTGTGACTCTGAGAGGTCAGGACTCTGACTCCATAGTCTTATGTTCTGGGTTGTATAGTCATTGGGGATCATTGCTGCATTCGGGAGCTAAATATTGACTCTGACACACTAGCTAGTCAGTAAAGAGATTGGGGGTTAAACTTCTGTTATGACTGAGGTATGTGGAAAGTCTAACTGTGCCTATTATAAATTATACCAATGCCCAATTTCTTGTCCATAGTTCTGTATCTGCAGAATAGTCTCTGCAACAGTAGTAGTATGTCCTCCTATCCAATTAAAAAGTAAACTAGTATCTTATTCTTGTTGGCCATTGACATTTTATTGTTGGGAATTGTCAAAGCATAAACATTTAGAAGACTTCAATAGACATTATGGACAACCCCGAGGACTGCACTCGGTGCCTAGAGCTATTCCTGAATAGAATTGGAGTTTTGTATAACAACTTTTGCCAACTGTGCAAGCTTAGCTAGCTAAAAAGACAGACTAAAAATAGTCTAGTTGTACCACAGAGAGTCACAGTAGAGGCAGAATAAGAATTTAGAAATAGTCTACAAGAAGATCAAAGATGATTTAGGAAAAAATAGAATTATGAGGAACGTTTGGAATAAATAGGTGCTGTAAAAGATAGGGAAGTATAATTATTAATATTAACAGGAAAACTTACTAGGGCCAGCAGAGGAGCCCTCGGAGGACCTATCCTGGCCTTCCTGCTCCGCCGGCGCCGCTACCTCCACCTCTGTCCTCTTTCCCCTGGGGGGATCTGATGTAAATGAAAGAAAGACACAAACATGGCTGATTGTTGTCAACCAAATCAAACATTTAAAAATAAATATATATATTTCGGGGAAATAGACAACAATTGTGCTAAATTTTTTGACCTATCTGCTGTGGTCTACTACGATATTAGTATTTCTGCATTCACGGACCATCTACTTGGAAAGTTATGTAACTCCCTAAAGCAACTACAAAAAGGTTCTACTAGGACTGGTAGGCAGCACTCCGCAGCACGCTAAGTACAGACACAGTCCAGCATGATTGCAGACCACTAAAAAGTTTCCTACTAAATAGCCAGTCCTAATATACTAAAACTATCAATCCACCACCACTATCTATTCTTAGTGGCAGGAGTACAAGGAAGGAATGGACTTGAGTCTATAGTGTCTAGCATTAAGCAGTTCTGTAAAGTGCACTCGTACATAATCACTCAGGCCAAATGACCACAAAATTGAAAACAAGTAAGCATAGTAGCACCGTCAGTGAGCAGGCGAGCACCTGCAATCACAGAACCTTTTGAAACATAATTTACCTGCAATGTAATCTCTAGTGTCTGACATTATACAGTGCTGTAAAGTACACTCCTACATAATCAGTTACCCAGGCCAAATGAGCACAACATTGAAAACAAGTAAGCATAGTAGCACCGCCAGTGAGCAGGCGAGCACCTGCAATCACAAAACCTGCTGAAACATAATTTGCCTGCAATGTAATCTCTAGTGTCTAGCATTACGCAGTTCTGTACATAATCTGTCACGTTTTGAAACATAATGTACCTGCAATGTAATTGTCAGCATTCTTGCTCTTCGGAAAAAATAAATATTTGCAATATCCTAACACAGAGCAGGAGAAAAGTGCAGGAGTAGTGATTAAATAGCTACTAGTACTCACCAAGCCCAGGGATCTCAACGCCAAGCAGATCGAGCAGGTCTTGTTCCCGGTCCAGGATGTCTGACCACCAGTGCGTTACCTGGTTATAGGTGCGCCGGACCCCAGACCACTGATACATGTCCCGGCAAACCTTCCCCCATAGCTGGCAACGCTCCCGGAGCCCGTACCCAGTACCGGGCCTGCTGCCTGCCGCCTGCCGCGACGGTCTTGGGGAGGTGATGCTGTACAAAGAACATAAGTGTGGCCACCTCCACCGCGCTGAAGATCTCCCTGGGACTTACTGATTCCCCCCTTAATCTCCCACAAGGGAGCTGCCTACGGGGTGCGGGAGTTTTGCCCTTGGACTTGCCGGATCCCTTTGCCATGGTCCTGGGTAAAAGAGAAGGAAAGAATAGGGAAAAAAGTAAAATAAAGAAAAGAGAGAGCTAAACAAAATAAGTAGTTATTAAAGTAACAAAAAGTTGAAAAACACAAAATATAAATGTAGAAAAATAGAGAGATAGATAATGAGTAAAAAAGATCAAAAAAAATTTCAAAGAAACAAAGGATTGCAAAGATTAAAGCAGGATAGAAGAAGCATGCCTAGAACCATAGCGATGAATGAAAAACAAGATGGCCGCGCCCATTGCGACCACGTGGGTAAGTTTGCGCGATATTTTCCCCACAAGCATGCAAAAACAGACGCAAACACGTAATTGCGCCTCTCACGTAGGGAATTCCCAATGCAAGCATTCACCTTGCACCCGGATATGGAAAATTGCAGAGTGCACACTGAAAACAAGATGGCCAGGCCCATGTACGACCGCATGGGTAACTTCGTGGTTGCTGCGCTGAAAAAAAAAATAGCGAACATGAAAAAATAAAAAAAATGCAAATTCGGGGATTTTACGGACCGCAAGTATGTATTCACGCGAATTTGCGTACCGCAAATTCACAATTTTGGCCCATACTTAATCCCTGCTCTGGAAAGGGCCTGTAGAGTACAGCAACGTACAGCAGGTACCCCCTAAGCAGTGGGTAGCAGTCTTGTGGCTCTCCTTTGCAGACAAAGGTAGAGACAAGCTCCTCACTGTCAGAGAAGAGGATGCTGACAATTACAATTTCCTAAAGAGTGCTCTAATAGATGGGTTTGGCCTAACCACTGAACAGTGTAGGTTGCGGCTCAGAGATACCCAGAAGACACAGACTCAGGACTGGACTGACGTTTTAGATGTGCTACTAAGGCTCTGAAGGGCTGGTTACTGGGCAGTAACGTAAGTAACTATACAGGATTGTATAACCTTATAATGAGAGAACAGATTCTTAATAACTGTCAGAACCAGATGTTGCAACAGCACTTGGATGAGTCAGATGTGACCTCTCCCCAAGAATTGGTTAAGAAGGCAGACAAATGGGTCAGAACCAGGGTGAAGCAGAATGTACAGAACCAAGGTGGTGACCAGAAGAAGCAAGACCAAAAGGGTGGGGAGAAAGCTAAAGATCAGAAGTCTTTTACAAGTTCCCCAAAAAGCTTCTAATGGTGGGGGTACCCAACAATCCAAAAAGAAAGAAGGCCCAAAGAAACCATGGTGCGAGATTTGTAAGGTTAATATTCACTGGACAAGTGAATGCACCAAAAAGGAGACAGCTCCAGTCACCATTGCTCCTAAGGCAACTGTTCCCCCTAGTTCAGCTCCAAGTGGTCGTTCTCAACAGAAGGGTGTAGTAGGGTTAACCCTGGGAACTGAGATGGACTCCGGCCTAGTCAGAGTACCAACTCAAGCTGTTTTGATCTGTGATAGAGGCATGGATTTGTCCTCCTCTGTAGGTCCCAGTAACCTGGGCAAGTACAGACAAACTCCTTAAGTCAATGAGAAAAAGGCTCAGGCCTACAGGGACACAGGTGCTAGTGTCACAATGGTTATACCTGACTTTGTGGACCCTAGACAGATCATACTAGTTTCAAGTTTATTTATTTATGATTTTGGAACTCATATGAGATCCACATTAAAGAATCAACAAATTTAATACAATAGCATATAATCCTGAGCACGATACAACGAAAAATAGACGGTTTCGACATAAATAGACATTTGTAACTTTCTAATATATCGCTAAGAAACATTTAAAAAAATTATACAATTTAAAACAGAACATTTCATTTGGAGGGTTGTGAATAGCAGCAAGGAAAGTAGAAGCTGAAAGAATACTCAATTGAAGACAAATAGGTTTTAACCACTTACGCCTATGCACCATTAGGGCCGGACACACAAAGATAACATGATGCATATCCTGAATATTGGTATTACAAAAGTCACATAATGATGAAGAGCCATACCATCTGGACATTAGAGAGTTCAAAGGAAGTAAATCCCGCCTCAATAAAAACAGTAAACGCCGGACTCCGTGAGGGAGATTCCAAGCAACATATGGTTGGGCTTTCCTCATTTGACAAGAATCTATAGCTGGGGTAATACCTTTCTTCGCTATACAAGCCTCCCTATCCAATCTAAAACCTAATTACCAGGAGGCCAACTTCAGAATAGATTTCAGCTGATATGCCGATAGAGTGAATAGAACTGATTCATCCAATTGCAAAAGATCGGCAGCAATTCTGAAATTCTTTACAATGAGCGAGTATTCATTAAAATTTCCCAATAACTCAGCTTTTATAAGGAGACTTACGTACCTGCCGCCACCGCCGAGGGTCAATTGCTGCCACTTACCTGAACCTTCCTGTGCAGATTTTCCAGCCGCCACCGCAGAGAGTCATTCTAGGGCAATACAACCTACCTGAGGTAACACCTAAGCCGCCACCGCCGAGAGTCTATCCTGGCCATTTGAATCCGCGCCGCCGCTCCGGGGAACTACAACTCCCGGCAGGCCTCGCGGCGGCGCGTGGAGGTGACGCAACACGCGCCACCGAGCGCGTCCAGGCTGCATAAAGGGAGAAGGACCCCCGCGTTGCGGGATGCGAGCGGGACGCCCGGGGCGAAGCCCGGGCAAAGGGCGGGCCCTCTACGGCCCTCATCGGCCAGAAGAGGCTGGGCTGGGCCAGAGGTCTTGTTTTTCGCCTGCCGTAAGTTGTGACTGTTATTCTTTACTAAGTCTGCCAATATTTTCCAGTGCATGATGGCCACGGCTGCAACCAGTCCTGCTATTGCTGGTCTTTAAAAAAATGGGGGCACGTTAAACCGAACCCTGGACGATTATTTTCTTAAATCTGCACCTGAGGGAAACAAGGAGCTGCTGCTAGCAGAGAGGAGGGCAGAACGCCGTCGTTCAATTGAACGTATTAAAAATAGAACCTTTTCCGAACCTATAATGTCTGTCACTTTGGATGATGACCTGAGCTCTACATTAGTAGATAATCTATCACTAACTGCTAGTGTACCCTTACTCCTTAAAGAATGTCTAGCTCCCGCCGTGTCACCCACGCTAACCCAACAAGAGCTACCATTCGTGACTAATGACTCTGATAGTATAGCCAAAACTTCTACTAGCCTGATTTCACCTACTATCAGACCTGGCAAGGTTGTAAGAGGTAAAAGCACGAGGCCATTGCCACATAAAATACATGGGCCTCCACCACCCAAAAGGAGACGGAAAACAACAATAATGAACAAGTCAAAATTAAGTAACAGCGAGTTTGGTAAAAAGGCGAATACTGCTACCATAATAACTACGGGACTCCCTGTTACTAAGCAATTTAGAAAAGGGGGTGGTGATGAACAGAGTGTCTGAGTTAAACAGACCACTCTTACCCAGTCCAAACATCAGGACCTTCTTCGGCCCGACTTGCTTGAATCCTGATGGAGCAGTGAGAAAGGGACTCATGTCTGAGTATACCCTGCCACACCTATAGTGGCCAAAAACGATTTAGAAAAGGGGGTGGTGATGAACAGAGTGTCTGAGTTAAACAGACCACTCTTACCCAGTCCAAACATCAGGGCTTGATCCATCACCGTTATTTATCTCACTGCCCCATCCCAGCTCAGAACCTGGCTATATGCAAATCAGTCTGTCCCTGGCCCAGTGCATCATGGGAACAGGGCAGACTAAACTACCAAGCCAATTCTTCACCAGAAAGGAGACAAGCTACCGGGGACCGGTTTCTGGCATTTCAGCCTTCTTCGGCCCGGCTTGCTTGAATCCTGATGGAGCAGTGAGAAAGGGTGTAGTTTGGTTTGCCCTGTTCCCATCATGCGCTGGGACAGGAACAGACTAATTTGCATACAGCCAGGTTCTGAAACTGGGATGGTGCAGTGAGCTAAAAAACGGTGTTGGATCTAGCCCTGATCTCTTGACTGGGTGAGAGCTTTCTGCTTAATTCAGAGACTCTGTCCCTCACCACCCCTTGTTGTAAATATTTTTGTCCACCCTAAGCGTGGAAGGGTATTCTCAGATGTGAGACCCTTGCTCATTGCACCATCAGGATTCAAGCAAACCGGGCCGAAGACGGCTGTAATGCCAGAAACCGGTCCCCGGGAGCTTGTTTCTTTCCCAGTGTAAGAATTGGCTTTTGTAGTTTGGTTTGCCCTGTTCCCATCATGCACTGGGACAGGAACAGACTAATTTGCATACAGACAGGTTCTGAAACTGGGATGGTGCAGTGAGCTAAAAAACGGTGTTGGATCTAGCCCTGATCTCTTGACTGGGTGAGAGCTTTCTGCTTAATTCAGAGACTCTGTCCCTCACCACCCCTTGTTGTAAATATTTTTGTCCACCCTAAGCGTGGAAGGGTATTCTCAGATGTGAGACCCTTGCTCATTGCACCATCAGGATTCAAGCAAACCGGGCCGAAGACGGCTGTAATGCCAGAAACCGGTCCCCGGGAGCTTGTTTCCTTCCCAGTGTAGGAATTGGCTTTTGTAGTTTGGTTTGCCCTGTTCCCATCATGCACTGGGACAGGAACAGACTAATTTGCATACAGCCAGGTTCTGAAACTGGGATGGTGCAGTGAGCTAAAAAACGGTGTTGGATCTAGGCCTGATCTCTTGACTGGGTGAGAGCTTTCTGCTTAATTCAGAGACTCTGTCCCTCACCACCCCTTGTTGTAAATATTTTTGTCCACCCTAAGCGTGGAAGGGTATTCTCAGATGTGAGACCCTTGCTCATTGCACCATCAGGATTCAAGCAAACCGGGCCGAAGACGGCTGTAATGCCAGAAACCGGTCCCCGGGAGCTTGTTTCCTTCCCAGTGTAAGAATTGGCTTTTGTAGTTTGGTTTGCCCTGTTCCCATCATGCGCTGGGACAGGAACAGACTAATTTGCATACAGCCAGGTTCTGAAACTGGGATGGTGCTGTGAGCTAAAAAACGGTGTTGGATCTAGCCCTGATCTCTTGACTGGGTGAGAGCTTTCTGCTTAATTCAGAGACTCTGTCCCTCACCACCCCTTGTTGTAAATATTTTTGTCCACCCTAAGCGTGGAAGGGTATTCTCAGATGTGAGACCCTTGCTCATTGCACCATCAGGATTCAAGCAAACCGGGCCGAAGACGGCTGTAATGCCAGAAACCGGTCCCCGGGAGCTTGTTTCCTTCCCAGTGTAAGAATTGGCTTTTGTAGTTTGGTTTGCCCTGTTCCCATCATGCACTGGGACAGGAACAGACTAATTTGCATACAGCCAGGTTCTGAAACTGGGATGGTGCAGTGAGCTAAAAAACTGTGGTGGATCTAGCCCTGATCTCTTGACTGGGTGAGAGCTTTCTGCTTAATTCAGAGACTCTGTCCCTCACCACCCCTTGTTGTAAATATTTTTGTCCACCCTAAGCGTGGAAGGGTATTCTCAGATGTGAGACCCTTGCTCATTGCACCATCAGGATTCAAGCAAACCGGGCCGAAGACGGCTGTAATGCCAGAAACCGGTCCCCGGGAGCTTGTTTCCTTCCCAGTGTAAGAATTGGCTTTTGTAGTTTGGTTTGCCCTGTTCCCATCATGCACTGGGACAGGAACAGACTAATTTGCATACAGCCAGGTTCTGAAACTGGGATGGTGCAGTGAGCTAAAAAACGGTGTTGGATCTAGGCCTGATCTCTTGACTGGGTGAGAGCTTTCTGCTTAATTCAGAGACTCTGTCCCTCACCACCCCTTGTTGTAAATATTTTTGTCCACCCTAAGCGTGGAAGGGTATTCTCAGATGTGAGACCCTTGCTCATTGCACCATCAGGATTCAAGCAAACCGGGCCGAAGACGGCTGTAATGCCAGAAACCGGTCCCCGGGAGCTTGTTTCCTTCCCAGTGTAAGAATTGGCTTTTGTAGTTTGGTTTGCCCTGTTCCCATCATGCACTGGGACAGGAACAGACTAATTTGCATACAGCCAGGTTCTGAAACTGGGATGGTGCAGTGAGCTAAAAAACGGTGTTGGATCTAGCCCTGATCTCTTGACTGGGTGAGAGCTTTCTGCTTAATTCAGAGACTCTGTCCCTCACCACCCCTTGTTGTAAATATTTTTGTCCACCCTAAGCGTGGAAGGGTATTCTCAGATGTGAGACCCTTGCTCATTGCACCATCAGGATTCAAGCAAACCGGGCCGAAGACGGCTGTAATGCCAGAAACCGGTCCCCGGGAGCTTGTTTCCTTCCCAGTGTAAGAATTGGCTTTTGTAGTTTGGTTTGCCCTGTTCCCATCATGCACTGGGACAGGAACAGACTAATTTGCATACAGCCAGGTTCTGAAACTGGGATGGTGCAGTGAGCTAAAAAACGGTGTTGGATCTAGCCCTGATCTCTTGACTGGGTGAGAGCTTTCTGCTTAATTCAGAGACTCTGTCCCTCACCACCCCTTGTTGTAAATATTTTTGTCCACCCTAAGCGTGGAAGGGTATTCTCAGATGTGAGACCCTTGCTCATTGCACCATCAGGATTCAAGCAAACCGGGCCGAAGACGGCTGTAATGCCAGAAACCGGTCCCCGGGAGCTTGTTTCCTTCCCAGTGTAAGAATTGGCTTTTGTAGTTTGGTTTGCCCTGTTCCCATCATGCACTGGGACAGGAACAGACTAATTTGCATACAGCCAGGTTCTGAAACTGGGATGGTGCAGTGAGCTAAAAAACGGTGTTGGATCTAGCCCTGATCTCTTGACTGGTTGAGAGCTTTCTGCTTAATTCAGAGACTCTGTCCCTCACCACCCCTTGTTGTAAATATTTTTGTCCACCCTAAGCGTGGAAGGGTATTCTCAGATGTGAGACCCTTGCTCATTGCACCATCAGGATTCAAGCAAACCGGGCCGAAGACGGCTGTAATGCCAGAAACCGGTCCCCGGGAGCTTGTTTCCTTCCCAGTGTAAGAATTGGCTTTTGTAGTTTGGTTTGCCCTGTTCCCATCATGCACTGGGACAGGAACAGACTAATTTGCATACAGCCAGGTTCTGAAACTGGGATGGTGCAGTGAGCTAAAAAACGGTGTTGGATCTAGCCCTGATCTCTTGACTGGGTGAGAGCTTTCTGCTTAATTCAGAGACTCTGTCCCTCACCACCCCTTGTTGTAAATATTTTTGTCCACCCTAAGCGTGGAAGGGTATTCTCAGATGTGAGACCCTTGCTCATTGCACCATCAGGATTCAAGCTAACCGGGCCGAAGACGGCTGTAATGCCAGAAACCGGTCCCCGGGAGCTTGTTTCCTTCCCAGTGTAAGAATTGGCTTTTGTAGTTTGGTTTGCCCTGTTCCCATCATGCACTGGGACAGGAACAGACTAATTTGCATACAGCCAGAATCTGAAACTGGGATGGTGCAGTGAACTAAAAAACGGTGTTGGATCTAGCCCTGATCTCTTGACTGGGTGAGAGCTTTCTGCTTAATTCAGAGACTCTGTCCCTCACCACCCCTTGTTGTAAATATTTTTGTCCACCCTAAGCGTGGAAGGGTATTCTCAGATGTGAGACCCTTGCTCATTGCACCATCAGGATTCAAGCAAACCGGGCCGAAGACGGCTGTAATGCCAGAAACCGGTCCCCGGGAGCTTGTTTCCTTCCCAGTGTAAGAATTGGCTTTTGTAGTTTGGTTTGCCCTGTTCCCATCATGCACTGGGACAGGAACAGACTAATTTGCATACAGCCAGGTTCTGAAACTGGGATGGTGCAGTGAGCTAAAAAACGGTGTTGGATCTAGCCCTGATCTCTTGACTGGGTGAGAGCTTTCTGCTTAATTCAGAGACTCTGTCCCTCACCACCCCTTGTTGTAAATATCCCTGTTACTAAGCAGGCAACATTACCTCTCCCTATCACCCCTACACCTGAGACATTGTCAACCCAAGTCATAGAGCCGGATATTATCCATATCCCAATGGAAGAAGATCTACCACCAGCTTCCCCTAAGTCTCTTTTGGACAGCATAGAACTAATTGTACGTAGTTATATGCTTGCATTAGCAGATAGATTTAAGGGAATGGAAACAAGGTTGGGCAAAATAGAGGGGGATCTGACAAAATTGGGGGATTTTGTCAGGTCACAAGGGCCCCATAAAGGGCTACACCCACAAAAAGCTGTAATAACAACACACACCCACACAAAAGACGCCGTGGTTTCTACCCCCTCTACATCCTCTATTGGTAAAAATCAGGCAGCAGCAACCTCTGCTGCCTCCAACCACTCGCATGTGGGTGTGCCAATATCTGTTGGCAAAATTACTGATAAACCTAAGCTAATAGAGCCAACAGTAGCCTTGGGTAAACCAACTACAACATCAAACAGCAACAATGTCATCTCAGTTAGCACTTCGACCGGGGAACCAAGTATCCCCCCAAATAGACCCCTAAGACCTGAAGGGAATGAGACCACCCGGGGGATTGGAGGGGAGACTAGGAGACCACCTGTGGAACTCCCACCGGAAGCACTTCCTTATGTGGTAGTGCTTACCGGAGTTCCTGAATTGACAAACGGTAAACGAGAGGGATATTTTCAATTAAAAAATAAGATTATGCACTGGATCTCTCTATACAGACCCAAACGCAACCTGGTAAATGGAGATATAGTCCATGTTCGTCGCTTGTCCTGGTTGGGGGGAAGAGCGAAGGATATAGGGGGTGATATTGTCGTTATAAATTTCAGGGACAGAAAAGCAGTTCAACATATTCTGAATTGGCCTTTTGGTAATGAAAATAATTGCATTGTACCACGTCCCCTGACGTATTTTTATCCCAGGTCTACAGTTTTTCCACCACAACATTTGTCTAACAATACCCATTTCTCCACTCACTTCCTTAATAAGGAGTCTGCCCTGAATCCTGCATATTTGCATCAACTAGCCCCAACCCCTGTGTTGCAAGGGTGGAGTACTATACCGTTAAGCCGTAATATAGGTGAAAACGGTAATATGGCTCATTTGATCCCATTTACTCCCCTAGAGCTATCCAACAGATACGAGGCATTTAGTGGTTTGGAGGACTGTGATTGATGCTCAAGGTGTATAGAGGGGGTTGGGGGGACTGATAATGTCTCATGTATGTCAAGGTTATATGATGAGAAGGGTCCCTGCCGCCAAAAGACAGGACCACGTACTGCTGTAACATACGCTGACACAAACAGTAGCTTGCCAGTTGTTTTACCCACAGTGTCTCATGGGAAAAACAAGTGTACTTCTTTGGCCATATATGATACGTGGTCAGAAAGTAGTTTTTCTGTAGGAGGTATTGAAGAGGGGGCATGTCCTGTAGGTTATAATGAAGACCACCCTAGTAATTTACTGCTAACTTTGGATCCCCCGTCCAAAAAAGACAACCTCCATGTTTTGCCTGTGGTCCATAATCCCACCCTGGCTCACTTAGAACCAGATGTAGCAAGTCCCGTGGACCCGGGGGATACATACACAGAGATACCTACCCCAATGTCTGCTCTAATTACTAGAGAAAGGCTTACATGTACAGCTTCTGATGATTGTATGCATCTAATCTCCTGGAACATACCTGGCTTGTCCGATAAGATATGTGATCCAGCATGGTTATTAACTATCAAAAAATACACTATCATATGTCTTCAGGAGACCTGGTTGGAGGATAAAAATGTCCACATTGAGGGTTTCCAAAGTTTCATTATACCAGCAGTCGCATCAACCAGGGGCAGAGCAAAGGGAGGCTTGGCCATTTTTATTAATCTGGGCATGCTCTGTAAAATAAGTGTCTGTCATAATGATAACCGGAACATCCAGATGATTGATTTAAAAAATGGCAAGAATGTATTGACCCTGGTTAATTTTTATAATGCTAATGGTGGTAATGGTGACTTTAATATAGTGTCCCTAATAGAATCATTGAGAAAAATTGTATGTACCGTGCCACGGAAATTGATGATTTTAGGTGATTTTAATGTTCACCCCTGTGGCAACCCAGTCTCTACTCCAATGGGCTCTCTGGGCTGTAATAACGTTGAAGGTTTTCATTTTGCTCATACCAGGGGAGGTAAGAACCTAAATGACTTAATGAACGAAAATAACCTAATTGCAGCTATGTCTATGGTTCCTGATACAAAAAATTTTGATGTCCCAACCTTCAAAGGACATGGGCAGGGATCCTTTATAGATCACATACTAGTATCTCTTGATCTTGCAAATTGGGTCTCGAATTTCACTATCCTTCTGAGTGTCTATAGTGATCACAATCCCTTAGCTATTAGTATAGGTGGGTCCCTATTCACAAAACGAATGCCTCGTAACGACCCGGGCATGATGAGCTGTATAAATGGCAGACGCCGCATTAAGTGGACACTGATAAATCAAGACATTTATATACTAAAATAAACAGTGCATGCGAGGAGGAGCTGTCGGCATGTTCATCTTTTGACTCACCCTCTGTGAACACTTTGACCGGGTTTGCGGGGTTAGTTGCAAAAATTGGCCTCATGTTAACAGCTCCAGCAAAGGGTCAAAACGGAAAAACTTCTAAATGGTTTGACCACAACTGCTCAAAGGCAAGTAGAGATCTGAAGAATGCCTTAAAAATTAAACCTAGAGACTCGGATCTGATAAAAAATCTTCGTTTGATCTATAAGAAGGCATTAGCTGATCGGAAAAAGGAAATTAAGGCTATCACTATAGAATCCCTCCTTGATCCCTCAGTGCTGGGGAACAGTGGTAGGTTCTGGCAAATTATCAACAAACCTTTGTTTGATAACCCCAATGATATAGCCCTTGGTACTAATATTCCAGAGGGGGAGTGGGTGACTCACTTCAGTACAATTTTCAAGAGTAATGAGCACCGGGCAGAAAATGCTTTTTTAACCCCATCTGCAAACCCATTGTGCTTTTCAGTTAATGAGGTTGTAAGGGGTATCCAGGGCCTGACTAGCAATAAGGCCCCGGGCCCGGACGGTTTACCTCCGGACCTTTTTAAGTCTAATATTCCCTTTTGGGCTCCCATTCTCACGGCGGTAGTGAATGCAGCAGTGATTACAGGGTGCCCAAAAGCGTGGGGGCTATCGACCATAGTCCCTGTTTTTAAAAAGGGCGATCGCAGCAGCCCATTATGTTACAGGCCGATATCTCTAATTAATTCAGTGGCTAAAGTGGTAGGGGGGTAATTTTAAATAGGTTAACCACATGGGCTAAAGATAACAATATTCTATCATCTATACAGTATGGATTCAGACCCGGTCACTCGACCATTACACAGTGTCTGAATTTATATCTGATCTTAAGTAAATACACCCTGGCTAGACAAGGAACTGTTTACATGGCATTTATGGACTTGTCGTCCGCTTTTGACTGTGTGGACAGAGGCACATTGTGGGCTACATTGATAAAAATGGGCGTTGAGAGGAATCTTGTCAACTTCTTAGCCGATTTGCATTCGGATACAAGAGCTAATGTCGGATACACCCAAGATCTTAAAGTAACAGATGAGTTTAGAATAAATCGGGGAGTACGACAAGGATGCATTTTGGCCCCATTCCTCTTTAATTTGTATATTAATGAATTGGAGGAATTTCTTTTGAACACTGAAGCAGACTACCCCTTTGTTGAGCGCAAGGGGGTTCCAGTGCTGCTTTATGCAGACGATGCTGTTCTTATATCCAGAACAGCAATCGGTCTTAAGAAATTATTAAACTCTTTTTATAAATTCATGGAGTCCCGCGGCCTAAGCATTAACAATTCCAAGTCCTACGTCATGAAGATAGGTAAGGGTACACGGAAAATGAATTCCTTCAGTATAAATGGGGAGAAAATCCCTACTACTAACACCTTTTTATACCTTGGGGTACTCTTAGATCATAAACTATCCTGGAGTCCCGCGGTCTCCAAAAAGAAGGGCGAAGCAACACGGGTAAACGTGGCCATACTTGGCTTTGTAAAAAAAATTGGGAACTGCCCAATGGCCGCTTTGCTCAAATTATATCAGGCAAAAAGTGTCGCTGTCGCCTGTTATGTAAGCGAGCTCTAGTGCTACTGCAAGACAAAGGACCTAGAGGTTACAGAAAATATTGTTTTGAAAAAATACTGAGGTTGCCAAGGGGTATCGGGAACTTCTCTGTACACGAAGAGCTGGGGGTTCCCTACTTAAATGATAGAATAGCAGTAAACCCGGTTCTATGTTGGATGGACTGTTGGCTCAACTCCGAAATTCCGCTCACCCACGCAATTTTGAAAGAAGCCCTAACACTAGATGGGAGGTTTAAAGTCCCGTGGTTGAAGTACATAAAGGACTGTCTGACGGCAATTGGCCGACCTGATCTGTTTTTTGCTCCCAACTTGATTACAAAACCCGATGTTATCTTGGTAAAAAATGCCATATTATTATTAAGATGTACAGACCGAGAAGAGGTTGAGATACAGAAGGTCAGTGTCAGGAAACACTTACTACTTAAAACCTGCTTACGCATGGAACCTTATCTATCATGGCCTATGACTGGCTATGAACGCTTTCTTCTGACAAGGTTCCGTTATGACCTATTTCATCTCCTATTGGCGGTCCCAAGTGGGGCTCAACGGGGTGAAGTGCTGCCAGCTTGTGGCTGCGACGGGAAGTCTCCTCAAGACTTGGCACACTTTCTTTTTATTTGTCCTTACTACACTATACCACGGAAACTATATCTTAAACCGTGTCTCAAAAAATTGCATTTTGCACAAATCAAACCCGCACTTTACTACCTCCAACTACTGAACTGTGACTGCACTTTATTTGTCTGTAACTTTTTTAAAAAAGCCATCTTCTTCAGGAAAAGTATGGATGGTTAATTATGCTGTGAATGTTTTAGGTACTTTTAATCAATATAGTAATTTATGTTTTTATTACATACTGAATATTGGTCATGCTTATATTGCCCGTTGCTCTCCTTTTTCTATCTTGTACTGTATGTTGTGTCTCTTATACGTTACATGAAATGAATTATCTGGACTGTTTTTAACTGTTTACTTATGTGATGTACTTTTATGATTGTAAAACCTACAATCAAATAAAGATTTTGAACCTGAACCTATAAGGTACCTTAAAGTGCCAGGATCTCCCTTTGCCAGGTTATAAACCCAACGCACAATTCCCGATAAGCCTTGAACCCAGCTACTACGTAAGCCAAATTCCTGTCTAAGGGCGGCTGTTGAGCTTGCTGTATTAACAGACGCTAGACTACGTAGAATTTTACCTTCCGTTGCATTCATGAAGCTCCAACTTTTCATGTCAACTATTTCCATGCCATAAAGTAATGATGCTGGAATTTTTTCTCGATATACCTCCAGCAATGTCGCAAAGTGCCTTCTACCAGTAGCCTTATAAAATGTGATCAAACTCTTCCCTTGGGCAATAGCTTTCCGTGTATTATTAACTATATGTGCTTTTTCACTTAAATTACTAGTAACTATTTTTCCAATAAAAATATAAGATTGTACTACATCTAGTCTTTGTCCCCCCACAGACCAGTTAAAGTTCGCATATTTTGACTTTTTCCTCCCCGTCAAGCACATAACTATACTTTTTGCAATATTTATCTAGATCATACTAGGTAAAACTTACCTAGTGACCAATGCTAGCAATGTCCCTACCACACATGATATGGCAGTTGTTAATTTCTCCTGGAGATGGGTAACGGACCTTAAGAAGGTTGTAGTTAGTTCAGACCTCTCTGTAGAATGTTTGCTTGGTAATGACCTACAGACTCCAGCCTGGTCTCAAGTGGAGTTTAGGACTCATGCAGACATGTTAGGAATCTCAGCACATGTCCTTGCAGTGCCTAGGACACTGGTCAAAAAGTCTAACACTGAACAGGCACTGAATTCTGGAATAATAGACTAATTGCCTATCAGGAAAAGGAGCAGTAGGGTTAAGGTAGTGCCTTCCCCACTGCCTCAGGATGAAGATCAGCCTTCTGGGGAAGCTGATTGTGAGCCTGAAGAAGGAACTGTCCTAGAAGGACTTGAACCTGATAAGTCTGAGTTTCTTGGGACAGGGGGGCCTTCCAGGGTGGATCTGAGGTAGTCGCAGTTGGACTGCCCTTATCTTGAACCCCTAAGACTGCAAGCTGCTGCTGCTGGGAATGCTAGTGGTACCCATAAAGTATATTGGGATGAAGGGCTTCTGTATTCAGAGGGTAGAGACCCCAGGCCTGGTGCTTTCTGGAGGTTGGTCATACCTTTGGCATTCTGGGGCTCCCTTTTAACCCTAGCCAATGATATTCCCTTAGCAGGACATCTTGGCCGGAACAAGACTTGGGACATGCTTGTCCCTCACTTTCACTGGCCCCACATGTCAGAAGACACAAAGGAGTTTTTTCGCTCCTGTGTGACCTGCCAAGCCAGTAGCAACGCAGGTGGCACTACAAAAACCCTGTCTTATACCTCTACCTGTGGTGGTGATTCCCTTTGAAAGAGTAGGGATTGATATTGTTAGACCAATGGATCCTCAAACAGCATCTGGGCACAGGTTGGGCACAGGTTTATCCTGGTGGTAATGGATCAAGCCACCAGGTACCCAGAAGCAATACATCCTAAGACCACTACAGCACCTCTTGTGGCTAGAGCCCTCTTGGGAGTTTTTTCAAGAGTGGTTTTCCCTAAGGAGGTTGTATCAGACAGAGGTGCACACTTTATGTTTAGTTACTTAACTGCAATGTGGAAGGAGTGTGGAGTGAACTACTAGTTCACCACATCCTATCATCCACAGTGCAATGGTCTAATTGAGAGATTTAACAAGACCTTAAAGGGTATGATTAAGGGTCTCCCAGAAAAGCTCAGGCTGAGATGGGATATCCCACTGCTCTGCATTTTATTTGTATACAGAGAGGTTCCACAGAAGGGGGTTGGCTACAGCCCTTTTGAGCTTCTGTTTGGCCATTCTGTAAGAGGACCCCTTTGTCTGGTGAAGGAAGGATGGGAGTTACCTCTCAAACTTCCCAAACAAGATATTGTGGACTATGTACTTAGTCTTCGCTCCGCTCCGCTTTATGTCTTGACTGTTTACCAGCCAGGACAGAAAGTGTGGGTGTTGGTGCCTGTGGCCCCAGCAGCTCTCCAAGAAAAGTGGAGTGAACCCCACACTATTTTTGAACAGAAGGGAGAGGTTACTTATTTGGTAGATCTTGGAAGTCCCAGTAGCCCCCATAGGATGCTTCATGTCAACAGACTGAAACCGTATCTTGACAGGGCAGAGACGGACTTGCTCATGGCTACTGATGAAGGACAAGTAGGAAGAGAGTGACTCTCTCCTAGACCTGCTCTCTCAGAACCCTGATGGTGGGTTAGTTGATGGTGTGGCCTTGGCAGGCAGCCTCACTGACCAGCAGCAAAGTGACTGCAGACAAGTTCTGCAACAATATAGACATATGATTTCACTGACTCCAAGTCAGACTACCTGGTGCACTCATGAAGTGGACACTGGGGACAGTCTGCCTGTTAAAAATAAGATTTATAGGCAACCGGATCATGTCAGGGACTGTATCAGGACAAAAGTCCAGAAAATTTTGAATTGGAAGTTATTGAACTTTCAGAGAGCCCTTGAGCCATTTCTGTAGTCCTTATGCCAAAACCTCACAACCAGGGTGGTAAGAGAGAGATTAGGTTTTGTGTGGACTACAGAGGTCTCAAAGCTGTCACTAGGACAGATGGCCATCCAATACCCAGAGCAGATGAGCTCTTAGATAAGTTGGCATCTGACAAATTTCTGACCACATTTGATCTGACATCTAGCTACTGGCAGATCAGACTAGCTGCTGATGAAAAGCCAAAGACAGCATTTTCAACCACTAGTGGACACTATCAATTTGTGGTAATGCCCTTTGGTCTGAAGAATGCACCAGCCACATTTCAAAGGTTGGTGAATAAAGTCCTCACAGTCCTGGATGACTACTGTTCAGCTTATCTTGATGATATTGCTGTCTTTAGCTCCACCTGGGAAGATCACCTGATCCACCTGAAACATGTTTTGGAGGCCCTGCAAAAGGCAGGCCTAACTATTATGCCTACCTACCAGATAGGGCAGAGTCAGGTTGTGTACCTGGGCTACCTGGAAGGTAGAGGCCAGGTTCAACCACTACAGAGCAAAATCCAGACCACAATAGACTGGTTTGCTCCAACCACCCAGACTCAGGTCAGAGCTTTATTGGGCCTGACTGGGTACTATAGG
Source organism: Lissotriton vulgaris (assembly GCF_964263255.1). Taxonomy (NCBI): domain Eukaryota; kingdom Metazoa; phylum Chordata; class Amphibia; order Caudata; family Salamandridae; genus Lissotriton; species Lissotriton vulgaris. The sequence continues at coordinate 139,141,121 of NC_141689.1, forward strand.
AGATTTGTCAAGGGGTATGGTTCCATAGTGACACCCCTGAATGACTTAACTTCTAAAAGAATGCCAAAAAGTTCAGTGGACAGTCAGCTGTCAAAAGGCATTTGATGACCTGAAGCAGCCCATGTGCACTGCACCAATTCTGTAAAGTCCTAACTACTCCAAAGAATTCATTGTTCAAACAGATGCTTCTGAGTTGGAGGTAGGGGCTGTGCTATCAATATTGAATGAAGAAGGTCGGACTAACCAGTAGCTTTTATTAGCAGAAGGCTGACCCCTAGAGAAAAACATTGGTCATCTATTGAGAGGGAGACCTTTGCTGTGGTTTGGGCTCTAAAGTAGCTGAGGCCATACTTGTGTGGTACTCACTTCACAGTTCAGACAGACCATAAGCCCCTTGTGTGGCTAAAAGGGATGAAGGGTGAAAACTAAGTATGGGCGAAATTTGCGAATTCGCGTTCTGCGAATTCGGGTGAAATTGCAAAAAAATCTGCGAATTCGCGGACCATTTGTGCCTGTAACAAAGACGCAGTTTGTTACAGGCACACATGGTCACTGGAGACACATCTTCTGGCCCTTTCTGCAGCTGCAGTGTAGTAAAAGCACTATACATTTACCCAACGAGGGAGCGCTTACTGATTAGCCCGTAGAAAGTATTCCAGTTGAGTAAAGGTATGGCACAGCCGGTGGCATCATTGTGGACAAACAGGCAGGTCGGGATTCATTCTGGCACGATGCTCCTGTCACAAGAAGTAAACCTCACAGGAAGCACTTACAGAATATAAAAATAGAGCAGGTGCCCGAGTTGAAGCTCAAATTTAGTAACATAGTAATCAGGTCTAAAAAATTGTGAGCAAGATCGAGGCTGGGCAAGTGTCCTTTATTCCCATATCTGCCGTCGGATATGAGCTGTAATCCTCAGCTCATTTTCAACTGCAGATTTTATTTTGATGTTCTTGTCCTGTCTAATGAGCTTTTATTCCGAGGGGATGGTAGTTGTAATTTTGGGGGCTGGTGTAGACTTGAGTCAGGTCTCTGCTTGGAGGGATGAGGCGGGGTAGCTATGCTGGGATTGCATTGAACCAGGGGTGCTGGCATCAAGCATGGGCAGGGCACCGGTGGCCACAGCCAGACTTGCCTTTTGCATGGCAGTGGAATGTCTATGCTATGACTGCCATTGATAATGTGTAAAAAGGGTAGGACAACCTGGCGGAACTGGACAGATTTTGGCTGGGCCTTTGCAAGAAGCGGGATAGACAGCAGAAACGTAGAAAAAGGCAAAGGCAGGGCAAATTAGAGCAAAAGAGAGTGGGAAAAGGTGGTAAAAAGAGAGGAACAAGAGGTAACAAGAGTGTGCAAAGAAGAGTGTAAGAGCAGACAGAGTAAAAGGAGAGTCAGCATAGAAAGCATGAAAAAGTGCTCACAGAAGGTGTTAAGTGACACAGAAGCAGCAAAAAGTATGAGAAAAGTGTGAAATAGTGGGCAGAGTGAGAAAAGTGGGGCAAAATGAGTAAGATCTCCTAAAAGTGACACAGAAAATTAAATTAAAGAAAGACAAATTGAGAGGCAAAAGGTGTGAGAAAAAGAGAGCAAATATGGTCAGGGAAGCATCATAACAGATATGAGGGGTCTGAAAGAGCTGTGTATGGCCAGAGGGTCATGGAAGTCAAGAAAGGCACTCATGCAGGGCCAAATATTGCCTGCCCAATGTGAATGGAAGTAGCACTAGCAGCATGGTAAAACAGTAGTTCCCATATGACTTATAACTCAACAGTACTATGTTACTTAATTTGACCTTCAACTCGGGCATCTGCTTTATTTTTATTTTCTTTAAGTGCTTCCTGTGGAGGTTTAGATCTTGGGACAGGCGCCTCGTTGCCTACTTGTAACTATTCTCTGACCCTGCTATGAGGGTCAGAGCAGGGTCAGAGAATAGTTGCAAGTAGGCAACGAGGCGCCAGGAACCACTTACAGGGTTACAGCAGCAGGTGCCCAAGTTGAAGTTAATTTCTTTGTAACCCTTTTGTAAAAGGTTACAAAGAAATAAGCTTCAACTTGTGCACCTGTTGCTGTAACCCTGTAAGTGCTTCCATGAAAATTCGTCCCGCTCGCAAATTCGAGGATTTTCTGAAATCGTGGAAAATCCACAAATTCCGCGAGCGGAACGCATTTTCTGCCCACACTTAGTGAAAACCTGGGAGTAACCATGCCAATGCAGATGGACTCTCCAGATATTTCCACTTAGAACATGAAGACTCAACTGGTCAAGGTTAGTTTAATGTCCCTGCGTTTGGGGGGGTGGGTTGTGTAGCAGAGTAGGGTCTGCTTCCTATGGTTACCCCCACTTTTTTATGTGATTCAGTCGTTTTTCGACTTTAGTATGGCTGTGGCCCTGCTAATGAGGCCCACAGCCTAGCTGCTCTCTCTTTAAATTGATACCATGTACTTTAGGTACATATCAGATTGTTTACTGGGTCACCCTTGTGAGCCCCTCTATGTGGTACCTTAGGTACCCAGGGCATAGGTACACCTTAGGCCTACCAGGGGCCGCAGCATGTATTGTGCCACCCCTGGTTGGCCTTCCAAACTGAAACCACAGGCCTGCACTTGCGGCCTGGGTAAGGTGGAGTAATCACCCCTTACTTAGATACAGTATGCCTATATCTATATATAAATATAGATATATAGACACACATTAACCTAGAAGTCACTCCTGTGGCAGGCCCTGACAATCCTGGATGCAGAGTGCTTGGTTTTGTGAGAGAGGGTAACCTAGCATGAGCTGAGCGCCTCTGCAGCTTTCAGAGCCATCTCCTCATAGCTGTTCTATGATATAGCCATACCATATACTCTTAAGTGCATTATAATACTGGCGGTTAATGCTAACTTTGGTTTTACTTTATCAAAATATGTTGTGTAAGGTGTCTAACACTTTAGAATAGAAACCCCCGCCACTTCTGGTGGCGGGGGTAGCATTCCACCCTTCTAGAGGCAGAAGACATGTAGTTACTTGAAAACCCGGTTAAAGTTAAACAGAGCCCCAGCATCACAACATGGATGCAGGCTGCCACAGGCAAGAGTCTGTCTTCCTGCTGCAGTACGAAACTCCGGCAGGGGAGGCCTGGACAATAGGTTTCCTGTCCAGGGAGGTGCCAGCACCTCCCCAGACAGGATTTAGTGTATTGGGGCAGGGTGGGTTGCATTCAGTAATTGTTTTCAGACACGGATCTCGTAGGCTGGTGGCAGCGCTTACGAGGACCTGCTTGAGCATTTGGGTGGCAGACTGCGAGCCAGTCAGAGGTGTGGAGCTCTTCTGTTACTCATTTTACCTTGCTACTTCTATGTTGTTTTTTAAATCGATATCACTACTGTTTGAGAATTTTTAAAACTTTGGATCTTCCCTGCACTACTAGCCTGATTAATTCTGGGTCAGCATTGCGGGTGAGTTAATACCTGAAAAATGCTCCAGCGTGTGCCTCCCTGCCCCGTTCCACCGCGGCTGACGTGCCGATTGTTGTGGAGGGGGCGGTGCCATCTTGGGTGAGGACCCGGATCCCGGTGGGGCTGCTCACTGCGGTCTAGCTGGGGGTGGGGCTAAGCTTTAAATTGACCATAGGTGTGGGGTGCCTCGTGGAACTCGTAGGCTTGTGGCAGCGCTTATGAGGACTCGCTCGAGCATTTGGGTGGCAGACTGCGAGCCGGTCAGAGGTGTCGAGCTCTTCTGTTACTCATTGTACCTCGCTACTATGTTTTTTAAATCGATATCACTACTGTTTGTGAATTTTTAAAACTTTGGATCTTCCTTGCACTACTAGCCTGATTAATTCTGGGTCAGCATTGCGGGTGAGTTAATACATGAAAAATGCTCCAGGGTGTGCCTCCCTGCCCCGTTCCACCGCGGCTGACATGCCGATTGTTGTGGAGGGCAGGCGCCATCTTGGGTGAGGACCCGGATCCCGGTGGGGCTGCTCACGGCGGTCTAGCTGGGGGTGGGGCTAAGCTTTAAATTGCAATGGCTGGTCGGCAGCGCAGCAGACGAGCGCAGTGGCCTGGCCGCTGGCGCGCCGAAGGAAAGCCAAAGGGTAGCCCGTCTGCGCACGTTCACGGCTGGCCGGTGCTAGGGGCCGAAAACCATGCCATTTCATTTTCTTACCCAGCCCCATCTCTGATTCGTTTGTATAATCGATGGCCCCTCAGACATTTTTTGCCCCCGAACTGATTTCCAGGAATTTGCTTCCCTTTTAGACGTGGCACCGCCGCCCCCCCCCCCCCAATATACCCCTCCAGTCAAAAAAGCTGCCAACTTTAACCTCATTGTCTGCGATCTGAACACTTGTTCGCTGGCTAAACACCAGTTAGAGATTTTCCAACTTCTGGACGCGGAGAAACCTGATATTTTGTTAATAACGGAGACCTGGCTGAATGAAGAGTCATCTCCCGACATCTTAGCGGCTAACCCGCCGGGTTACTACATCCTCCAAGCTAATAGACACCCCGGTAAGCCGGGTGGAGGGATCGCAGCCATTATCAAACATCCTATCAGGTTTTCGTCCATAGATACTGCCAGCATCCCTCTGGTTGATTGTCTAGTGTTAAGACTCCAATCCCCTGTGTCCCCCCTTATCTGTGTTCTTGTCTACCGCCCCCCCCCCAGCCCAAGCCTAGTTTCCCATTATTGTTTGGCGACAGGCTATCCCAGCTGGTGATTAATAACTCCAAACTCCTGATAATAGGTGACTTTAACTATTGGCCACTCGATATCAGGGAGAGTATGTGTTCGTCCGCCTTTATGGAACTGTTGACTGGCATGAACTGCTCCCAACATATCCAGTCAGCTACGCATGTTAAAGGCCATATTATAGATCAGGTTTGGACTACCAACTTGGACATCTCCCCACCCCTCGTTGGTCCTTGCCCTTGGTCCGATCACTTCACCATTACGTTTTCCGTTGCCGTTGTGCTTCATGCTAGCAAGACTCTTGAGGGAAATTTGCTGGCTAGGAACTGGAATAGGATGGACCTCTCCGAAATTTGTACCTTACTCAGTGCCTCCCCACCTGCTGAATGCGGCTCTTTGGACACTCAGGCCGGGAGCCTGAAACACTGGCTTGTGACATTATGGCACCACTAAAACGTGTTAAACTAAAACTCCCCCATGATGCACAAAAATGGTTCTCAGAGGAACTTAAAGCAAAAAAACTCACAATTAGGCAGGCTGAGCGTCACTGGAGGCGAGACTACGCCCCCAAAGAAAGATTGGCGTTTATGCCTTATTTAAAGACTATAAACACAGTATCCTTCAGGCCAAAACCCTATATTTTTCTAATAAAATCAAACTCTGTATCTAAGGCGAAAGACATCTTCTCCATTGTGGAAGAACTGTCGTACCCGGACAGGGTGACTCTCAAACCCCTTCCCTCCCAAGTACTCTGTGATTCTCTCAACTCCTTTTTTACGGACAAAATAGCTAAAATTAAAAACAGTATCACCTGCAGTACACCTCTAACCATGTCCATCTCTGCCACCGTTCCTGTCACCCTGAACCCTCACCTAGTCACACAGATACCCCCGATCTTTGAATAAGATTTTTTCGCCCTTCTAAAAAGGGTGACTTCAGGGTCCCCCACAGACTGTTGCCCCCCTCACATTCTGTGTCAGACTTTCACTGCCTGCCCACAGCCCCCTTTGACACTTCTCAATAATTCCCTCCGGCTCGGACTGGTCCCTACCTCTTTTAAGACTGCTGAGGTGGTACCTATCTTAAAGAAGCCTAACGCCGACCCGGCCTTGATGAGTAATTTCCGTCCTATTTCCTTGCTCCCTTACCTTAGTAAAGTATTGGAAGCCCACGTCACCAGCATTCTGAGTTCCTTTATTGAACGTACACAGTTTCTGGACCCTCAGCAGGCTGGTTTTAGACCCGCCCATTCGACTGAGTCAGTCATACTCTCAGTGATGGAGGAATTGTGGACAGGGGCTGACCTTAAGACCAGTCAGGCCTTGGTGCTCCTGGATTTGCCGGCCGCTTTCGACACGGTCGACCATGATATTTTGGTTGGCCGTGTCAGAGATGCTGGTATCCAGGGGCCGGCCCTTGAGTGGGTTCGTTTCTTCTTAAGTAATCATCACCAGGCAGTCCGCCTCTCCCATTTCTCCGCTGATAAAGTGGAACTGACTTGTGACATCCCCCAGGGCTCCTCCCTTTCCCCCCTTCTTTTTAATTTGTACCTCACCCCCCTGATCCGCTCCCTACGAGGAAGTAATGTCACAGCATTTAATTATGCGGATGACATTCAGTTGATCTTTGATATCGACTCCTCAGATCAATCCATCCACAATTTCCAGTCGACCTTGTGCCTCATCAGTGACTGGATTGGGAAAATCATCCAAAACTTAACCCCGACAAGACCGAGCTGGTCTTGATCAGGGGCGTCTCCAATCCTTGGAGCTCCAATTTTTGGCCGCCATGTCTTGGTTCACTTCCCTGTCCTGTTGACTTTGCTAAGAGCCTTGGTGTCATTATCAGTAAGGACCTCTCGATGAAGCTCCATATTAATGCGGTGGTTTCCTCTAGTTTCTTCCACCTCTGCAAAATTTGTAAGATCTCCCGCTTCCTCACCTCAGAGGCCCTTACCTTAGCCCTTCTGGCCCTCGTAATCTCCAGGATCGATTACGCCAACTCTCTCTATGTTGGCATCCCTTCATATCAGCGGAACCATCTATAGCTGGTCCAGAACCAGGCTGCAAGATTGATTTTCCACCAACCTAGACACCATCATGTTCGCCCTTTGCTCAAAACCCTTCATTGGCTCCCAGTAGCCAAACGTTGTGAATTTAAATTAGGCTGCATCACCTTCAAGGCCTTGGCTGGCCTTGGTCCAGTCTTTATTTCCTCTCTCCTCCACCATTACTGCCCATCTCGTAATCTGCGCTCCTCCCATCTCGCCCTGCTTATGATCCCTACTTTTAGGTGCAAAAAGCATGGGGCCCTCGATTCTCGTTTCTTGCTCCTTCCCGTTGGAACTCACTTCCTTCTGAGCTGAGGTTTACCACTTCCTATGCCCACTTCAGGTCCTGTTTGAAAACCTTCCTGTTCCGCTCAGCCTATGACTAATATCCTCTCTTTTTTTTCTTCTTTCTCTCACCCTTTACCGCTGAACGTTTTTTCCCCCTCTGCTCTCAGCGCCATGAAGCCGCCTGGTGTAAGTGCGCTCTATAAGAATTTTTAACATAACGTAACATAACAGACACAGCCTTAAGCAAACAAGGTGCTCCATGCATTTCTCAGTTCAAACCAGTTGCTGGGGCACTCTGCCCCAGCTCTGGCAAGAAACTGGACAATGGGTAAGGGGTGTTACCACGCCCTCCCCAGGTCCACCCATAGGAGGGACCTTAGAGTTAGTCCAACCCCTAAACTTACTATAAGTATAGAACCCAAGTCCCTAGGACTTTAGATTACCCTGGACGAAACTCTGCAACATATATCTTGGACCTTCAACATTCCATATCGACTGGAAGACGGAAGAAATCTCCCTTGTGGTCAAGGAGTGACCACCCTGTTCAAACAGGCACCAACTTTATCTTTGCAGGCATGCATTTTCAAGGCTCCCGCCGGATCCCGAAGAATCTGTGACACAAGACACAGACTTCCTGACATCTCTGATGCTGACCTGCGCTCCCAGCAAAGCTGTGACCTGTAGCAGGCACGATTGATTTGGGACCAGAACTCCTGGACATCCTGCGTTTTGCAACCTGTACCTACTTTCCGAGGTATCCTGAAGTTGTGAATTGGGGTGCTTGAAGTGCCAGCCCCGAGCACCTTTTGCACCTGAAGCTCAGAGGCCCACACTCCATGAGTGTCCCGTGGGCCTGCTTTGTGTATTTCAGCTTGATGTGTCTTTGCAGTTCCTTGTCCATTGGCTAGTGAGCCCCCATGAAGGCCAATCATTGATTTATTTTGCTTTCCTGGTTCCCCCAGGCTTGCTCCAACGTCTTTCCAAAGGAGAAATTCCTCAGACCTTGCTGGTCTGCACCGAAGCCAATCTCGACATCTTGCGTGCATTGCGTTTGCCAAGGCTTGTTGGGTTAAATCCATATACTGACACTACAGTCAACTAGATCCTTTGTGGTACAGCTTGAATCCATCTCCTGGTTGTCATTGACACCTCCTGGGCCATGTGGCTGAAGAGACAAGCTTCACATTTTCACCTGAAATCACCCGACATTGGCTGGCAGATTCCCATCGCAATCCTGGTCAATGGCTAGTGACCCAGACTCTGTCCCTTCTGCTTTCAGGTTCCTCAGATCTTCGATCCGCCCTTGGATCCACCCAGACACTTTTCCTCTGGTTGCCTGCAGTACTTCTTCGCAGCCCTCGATTGGAATCGACAAAAAACCTGACACAAAAAGACACCTATGCACCTGGCTTCCCTGGGTGAGGTAACACAAGTACTCCGGTGCTCCCATGGGTATTGACTCTCCAAGTGTCCTAGTCTAAAAAGGTTCCATCTGAGTTCACCTCCTTGTACCCTTAATCTTTAAAATTGTAACTTGTTTGTTCTCCACAGAAAGTCAATGGTAACCCACGGCTGTGTTTAGGCACTGCACGCGTCTCCCGTGTGCCTCCTACATCCTAACCTTTGGTGGTTCTAGGCAGCCCCAGCGATTCCACAGAACCTAGGCCTGCTTTTTAACTCTCACATGGTTCTTTTATCCAACTTTTTGAGTATATGGTTTGTGAGGCCCCTAGGTCATAACGTATACTCTGCAACTTATGGTATGCTAATTAAGTTCCTATGACCTCATAAAGAGTCCAGAGAGGTTGTGTTTAGAATAAATACATATATATTTGAAATATACCTTGTGTGGTGTGCTTTCATTTGGTACTCAAGAGATTATAAATATTAAAACTATTTGCTTAACGCGCCTCTAAGTCTCAGCCTGAAGGCTGCTCTCCACAGCGGACACTTGGATAGCTTTCCATAAGGTTGACTTTACAACCTACCATCAATAAGGGTCGTTTGGACTTATGCAAGGTCCCCACTAGAATAGTGGACATCATATACCAGGCCAACTTCTCACACATAAAAAAACATGACTCCAGGGAAAAAGGTTATGATAAAAATTCACTTAAAAAAGCTGAAAATAAGATCAAGAAACTGAATAGAAAAGATACACTTGTCCCTAAAGTTCATAAAACCAATAAGAAATATCAAACCCATACTGCGTTTATAACTGAATATATTCTGTACAGCTGAAATATTTTTAACATACTAAGGAGACATTGGAATTAACTCCAATCTGAATCATTGCCACTGACTTTGTTGCCCCAAGACCAGGAGCAACATATAGTAAAAGGTACAACAAGAAACGATATCATTTGTCCAGGTTTTGTTAGAAGATCTAAAAACTCCCATACAACATGGTTGCTTGAAAAACCACGTTTTTTTAAGCATGGGAATTTGCTGTGTCTGTAATTATGGTGTGCTTAAACTGACGAGCTTTAAATACAAAAACTCCAGGGAATTTAAGGTTACTTCTTTTATCTATTGCAACACAACATATTTTGTTTACCTGATTAAATGTTCCTGCGAGAAAGTGTATTTCTGCAGTTGCATATGGAGCTTAAAAACCCGTATTCAGGAACAGGTGAGAAGTATCAAAAATTGTGAGGAGAAATATGCTGTTACACAGCACATCACTGATTCCATCCAGAAAATAGGAATATCATGTTCCATGCAGTAGATCATGTCAGCAAAAATGATAGAGGTGGGGATAGGGTCAACCACCTTAGACAAACAGAGGCACGTTGGATTTGCCGTCTTAGGGCCTCAACTATGGGTTTCAACATAAACAATGAGTTTCATCATTTCCCCTGAAGATAATTAAGCTGTCAGTATACCTGTGCTTTGTTTTCAAGCACGCCAGCATTGAATCGATACTAATTTCATGATTTTAAACTGTGATAATCTGCTACTGTGGCCAACAATGCCTTAAGATTGGGTTCAAAGGGATTGTCCCAATTGCCATGGAATGGCATGTGACTTTTGCTCGCTTTAAAGTCATATTTACACATGATTTTGCCATAAATGTGCCTCATAAATATATAGGGTCATAGTATATATGTATCTTTACTGGCGGCCTGGCATTTTTTTAACATGAAGGCGTTATTAGGTTTAGAGATACTTAATACTTTTATGAATCAATTCTATTGTATTGAAAGAAATGTCACATTAAAAGGTCTGTAATGGAGATTCTGGCACATTTATCAAGTTGCTAAACAATTACTTATGGCTGTATGGTTGCATTTTCACCAAGATCGGTGAATTAAGGGCTTTTCAAGATGGCCTCGACGTAGATTCACTTTCCTGTTGCTAATTGTAAATGGATTGCATTATGACAATGTGTGAATTTTGGTATTGCACCGTTACAACGCAACTTTTACAACGGACTTCTATTACAACGCAACTTTTACAACGCTGGATCCATTACATCGCATGCCTTTACAACGCATGACCATTACATAGCAGATGCTATTACAACGCATGCCATTAGAACTTTTTTTTTTATTTTATTTAATATTATTTATTAATTTGATTAATATTAAATGTACATAAATATATTTATTTTTAGGTTTTAGGGCTAGGTTTGGTTTTTGGGGTACAGGGGTATTTTTAGGTTGTAGGGCTGGGTTTGGTTTTTGGGGTACAGGGGTATTTTTAGGTTTTAGGGCTAGGTTTGGTTTTTGGGGTACAGGGGTATTTTTAGGTTTTAGGGCTGGGTTTGGTTTTTGGGGTACAGGGGTCTTTTTAGGTTTTAGGGCTGGGTTTGGTTTTTGGGGTACAGGGGTATTTTTAGGTTTTAGGGCTGGGTTTGGTTTTTGGGGTACAGGGGTATTTTTAGGTTTTAGGGCTGGGTTTGTTTTTTTGGGGTACAGGGGTATTTTTAGGTTTTAGGGCTAGGTTTGGTTTTTGGGGTACAGGGGTATTTTTATGTTTTAGGGCTGGGTTTGGCTTTTGGGGTACAGGGGTATTTTTAGGTTTTAGGGCTGGGTTTGGGTTTTGGGGTACAGGGGTATTTTTAGGTTTTAGGGCTGGTTTGTGTTTTGGGGTACAGGGGTATTTTTAGGGTTCACTTTTTTTAAAAACACGACTTTTAATAAATTAAATTAATTAAATTAATTAAATTAATTATATTATTTACAATTAATAAATTAATTAAATTACGTTAATTAAATTAAATTAAATTACATTACATTTTTTAAATTAATTAAATTAATTAAATTATATTATTTACAATTCATAAATTAATTACATTACATTAATTAAATTAAATTAATTATTATTTTAAAATTATTAAATTAAATTAATTGCATTAAATTAAATTATATTATTTACAATTTATAAATTAATTAAATTACAATAATTAAATTAATTTAAATACATTAAATTAATTACAATTTTAATATTAATTAAATTACAATAATTAAATTAAATTAAATTAATTTCTTTTTTTAAATTAATAAAGTTAAATTAATTAAATTAAATTAATAAAATTAACTTAATTACATTTTTTTTAAAAAGATATACTTACCTATACTTACGTTGTAATGGCATGCATTGTAATAGTATCTCCTATGTAATGACATGCGTTGTAAAGGCATGCATTGTAATGGATCCTGCGTTGTAAAAATTGCGATGTAACGGTCTGCGTTGTAAAATAACGCGTTGTAACGTCATACATCCGTGAATTTTATATTTGTGCGCAATGTAGTGGAAGTCTGCTATAAATTACAGGATAGATACAGTAAATTCCAATTCAAACGCAGGCATTGCACAACGACTACGTATGGCTCTATGGTTGCATATTTGTAAATGTTGAATATCATTCAAAGAAGGTGCATCCGGTAACCGATTATGTATTTTTTGGCACCGATTAGTGCGGGCTGACCGGCAAAAACGCTCTCAGGTGTTTTGGATTTGAAAGGTGTATAAATGACGGGTTATATGAAAGTCGGGTTCGATGCTGAAACGGATGTTACTTTCGCTAGAGGAGAGCTATACATCCAGTGAGAATTACGAGCGAGGACTTTTAACTAATCTATGTAATTATGCTTTATAATGCATGCTGGTCAGTATATTTAGAAAACCGGCACTATTTTGACAGGGTCTCTAGAGATTGCGAACATCTTCTTTTTAATGCTCCGACGACTGCAGGATAATTTAAAGTAAACAAGACTGGTATCAAGAACTCAATTTAAATATTGCGCCGTCATCTCCCAATTAAATGTGCTTTGTAGCCAGAGTTTTCTGGCTCTTAAAGGTTTTTTTCGTCAACCACTCAAGTAAACAGGATTGTTATCGAAATGCCAACCCCTTAGTTTAAGCTTGTAGTTATATATTGTGGTGCTGTCAGAAAGTCTGGCTTTCTTGCATTACGGCAGGCCAATTGAGCCTCACATAATTTTTAGGGTTTGAAAAGTGTTATTTTATTTTATCACAACTAGGACTTTTGTGTTGTTTTTATGTTTACATTACAGAAATGACCTAATCTAAAAACCTGAGTAGAAACTAGGGGGCATATTTCCAAGGGTGGCGATATTGAATTATCGCAGCTTTACCGGCCGTTTTCGGCCGCTAAGCGACGATAATTCCATCGCCCTATTACCAAGCTGTTGCTAACACCAGTTAGCGACAGCATGCAGGCGATAGAGAGAGGTTTGGGGCCTGCTTTGCATGTCAGCGATATTTATCGCTAATGACATGCAAAGTGGGCGTACCCAACCAGTTAGCGACTGACAGCAGTCGCTAACATCGCTATCTCTATTACCAAGAAAGGCCAAGCGATGGAAATATTCGCCCTAAGCACGAATATCGCCAAACGCTAACGCCCTCAAATACCAGTTCTTAGCCATGTCATCTAATGGGAGTTGGATAACATAGCTAACAGCATTTGCACGCTAATGCATGACCACCGCAGGTTTTCCAGCGATATTCACGCTAACGCCTGCAATATTAACATTTGAGATAAACGTTGGTAATAGGACGTTATCTTAGCGATAATATTGGGCGAAGCGCGTCGTTAAAAAAACTAATGCTAAGCTCAGTTAGCGATAAATATCGCTAACTTTTGGTAATATGCCCCTTAATTCTATGGTAGGACCGGAGGCTCCGATTATGTGCTTAATAGAATTAAACATTCTTGTCACGTATGTTTGCAAATTTTTAATCCTCTGGGATCAAGAGGAGAAACAAGAAAACATGTATTTGTGTTTTCGTAGTATGTAAGTTTGATTATTAAATTCATTATTTTGGACAAGTTAGATTGCATGAATGAAATGAAATTATGATTTTTTAACACTTTTTTGCTGACTTAGATTCACACATCTTAGAGCTATTTTATTACGTATATTTAAGCTTTATTTCTTATATTATTATGTCTTCACAGATGAGATTTTTAATTACTAGATATGCAAAAAAAGTCTAGAATAAGTATTGAGAGTGAACGTTGCCTATATTAACACATGCATTAGTGTGACATGATTATTATGCTGCGAATATTTATAAATTGCAATTGACTCAATGATTTATTAGGTAGGACCAGGTTAGAAGAATGCTTTGCATAGTTACAACTGAAGGTTAGCCCAGTTCTTTACTCTTCTCTTTCAGACTGTCTTGCTTTTTAGAACTCAATTGGAATTATATAAGAATCCCTTAATCCAAATAAAGATCCTAAAATACATCAGAGGTATGTTTAGAGTATTGAATGAATTTTGTGAATATTGTGGCAATATATTATTATAGTATGTTCTGATTTTGATCTGTATTTTTGGGTATATTCATGCAAAGATTTTGTGTATAATGATGAAAACCATTGACTGTAATATTGATCTAGGGGACCAATCGACCGATTCTGAGGCATATATCATTAAAGCTTGCTTCTGTGGCAAAGCAGCACAGTATCCCTTTTTCTGTCTATCATGTCTATATGCTTGGTCCTCACCAAGGATGATAGCCATCTTGCAAAACTTTGACTATAGATGGCTTTCGAAATATCAATTTGTGCTCTCTTCTGAATTTGATAGAGAATCTTAGGTTGGTCACACCTTTGAAAATAACGCTAACTGGATCATCATGAATTTCATGAGCACCTGCACTTTGGAACACTCTATGTCATGTTAACTGTAATATTTATGTTTTTTCCGTTGTCATTGTAGAATCATGTTGTTGTATTATATTCTTTGTGTCATGCTCTTCCCAATTCATGTTAGAGAATAGCAATGTTTCATTGTATAAGCTATTTAGACATTTGTTTCTCATTGGTTTTGTCTGGTTCATGTATGTGTATAATGAATTTATATTCATAATTAGGAAATAATGTTATTTTTTTATATATTTTAGCCCTGAAATAGTCTGTATGAGGATGAAACTTGTTGGCGATTATGAATTTTAAGAAATTGCAAAAAGAATACAGATTTTCATAACTACAATCAAAATTCATCAGAGTTTCTTTTATTTTTGGAAATATCGTAATGCATTGTTTACATAAAGTTGAGTTTTTAAACTGTGTGAAGTATAAACACGCTCCATTCACATGATATACTAGTTGAGTGCTGGGCCACCAGTTGTTCACTATGGAAATTAGTTATTGCTATGTATGTATGAAATTACCACCTTCAGTAGAAGAAGGTGTTACACATCATCATTTACCATTACCATATAACATATCATGCAGATTTTTAACCAGTCTATTTTAAAGAACAGGAAAGATACAATATTATTTTTCAAATCTAGATGTGATATTTCCAGAGGTTCCAATTTGATAGAATATGAATCCAGTACTTAGTATTCAAGCTCCACAGCTAATGGGTGATTTTATTCTAACACAAAAGGCAATAGATATTGCAGAAGCTCATAAGAAAAATTTAACTTGCCTACTAAAAGAAGAAGAAAAGAAAATTTTGAATTTAGTAGAAGAAAGGAGACAGGATTTTCAGAAGAAAGCAAATGAACAGAAAAGCCATATTACACACGATCTGAGTTCGTCATGAGCACCAAAGGGGTTAAGAAAAGTGTCGATATGGGCAAGATGCTCAAGGGGGGTACCATAAGCTGATATAATTGTCTTTCATAAGGCTTTCTTATACCTTCTGTAAAATATAGATTACTGGTGTATGAGGGCCCCTTTTCACAAATTTGTACCCTCATGACAAATCCAGCCTTCGTCTAGTGCTTGTTGCATCAGTACTTAATTTTTCCAGCCACATGTACAGTGGGATTGTCCTTGATTCGTCGGTATAGTGTTACTAAGCAGAATCTCCTGATGATATGTGTTGTTGTCTAATACAACTACGCTTCTGCTTTTGATGGGTGACTTAATCAAAATAGTGTCATTTATAGCCAATTGATGTACTGCTTGAATCTCCGACAGAATGTGGACTTGATTTTTAATCCACTCAAATTAGTCACAGAGGCGTCCTCACTGTTCTGTGTTTGCAGAGATGCTTGTGCAGCTGCATCTCTGCCAACACCCTACTATCTCTAGTCATGCCGATGATTCTATCCATATCATACTGACTGTGCCCAACTCTACTTTGGTACAGCTCGACCTAAGCGTAATTCACTTCACCCATTACCTTGTGTCACCATTCATTTTTATAAACATTAGCAGTGTCACCAACCCCTGAAAGTGTGGACCACCATATTACTAGCAAACACTCATGTGTCTCTGAAGAACATCCCTGAGAGATGTACCTTGTGTATCAGAGGTGGTGGAGGCTTAAAAGATACCAGCATCTTAAATACACAAGATAAGAGGACAAGGGTAATGATTACCTTTCTTCTGGACACTGGAGGGAGACAGCCCTCAGGTTGGTTTTCTCCAGTTTGTAATGGTATATATAGGGGAATTGAGCCTGAACATTGGTTTGCTGGTGGGGTTTCCTACCTGTAGACCCCCGACCCTTGACAGAGTCCCGCTGCTGCAGCTTCGAGTCTGCCTTGCTTCACCATAGCCGCTGCCGTTGACATCACCAATGCGACGTGGCCTGGGAGGACTACAACACCCAGGTCCCCCAGCGGCGGAAACGGAAGCCGCCAGCAGCCGAATCGCACACGGAGGCACCTAAAACCTGCCTGATCCCCGGTGGAGCGGGGGAATTGAGCCTGAACATTGGTTTGCTGGTGGGGTTTCCTACCTGTAGACCCCCGACCCTTGACAGAGTCCCGCTGCTGCAGCTTCGAGTCTGCCTTGCTTCGCCATAGCCGCTGCCGTTGACATCACCAATGCGATGTGGCCTGGGAGGACTAAAACACCCAGGTCCCCCAGCGGCGGCAGCGGAAGCCGCCAGCAGCCGAATCGCACACGGAGGCACCTAAAACCTGCCTGATCCCCGGTGGAGCGGGGGAATTGAGCCTGAACATTGGTTTGCTGGTGGGGTTTCCTACCTGTAGACTCCCGACCCTTGACAGAGTCCCGCTGCTGCTGCTTCGAGTCTGCCTTGCTTCGCCATAGCCGCTGCCGCAGACATCACCAACGCAACGTGGCCTGGGAGGACTACAACACCCAGTTCCCCCAGCGGCGGAAACAGAAGCCGCCAGCAGCCGAATTGCGCACGGAGGCGCTTAAAACCTGCCTGATCCCCCGCGTCGTGGGCGGCGCCGGGCCAAGCCCCTGACATTTGGAGATATTTTCTCCAATTACCTGAAATCGAAATGCTCGGACTTTCTTCACTGTTTTTATATTCTTCTTTTTAATGTTATTGGGCTCCCTGTACCCCTCGATCAGCCATAGCTTGTCCCTACGGACCGACGGTGAACGGCTAGGGACCACACTCTTTATTATCTTTTATCTAGACTGATGCAACGTGCATTCATTCCCAATCATAGTACTGTTCCCCTCCCTGTCTTTTTGCATCTAATCAATTTAGACCTAATATGGGGAAAATTGTTTCCTAACTCTACTTTCCCGGTGACAAGACAGCTAGCTGCCTCTACCCAACCTCTCCCTACCCTCACAGCCATAGATAAAATGCTCCAAAAAACAATAGGTGTTGTCTCTACTGCTATTGAGAATACCGAGAGGCGCCTTTCGTTAACTCCTGTGATAATTCCGCATCAGGTAGACTGTGATCTGCAGGAGGCCACTCTAAATCCCTTCAAGAGTACCTCCATCCTTATGTCCTTTGCAGAATTACCCTGTGCGCAGCAGGTCTTAGATGCTAGCGCACCTATCATTGACCAGCCCCCAGATCCCAACCCTGTGATTAGGAAGGTTGTAAGGCACAGTAAGAAGACCAGGACCCAGAAAACTGTACGCAAACAGGCTATCAAAGTAGTTTCTACCACGGTTGCCCCATTGCTAGATCCTGGACCGGCTAAAACTACCCCAGGGCCACCACTTTGGGCTACTCACATGATCATTGACCTCAAGGCCCATATGGAGCATCTGATAACTTCCCATTTCAAGACACTGTCCTCCAGGATAGATCGGCTAGCGACCCTCATTAACAACAAGGGTGCGGGGAAAGCACAGGTCCTTGGCACCCCGGGGAATCTGGAAGATAGCGCCGGTCCTGGCACCAGTAAGACTTCTGCCTCGGATGCCAGGCAGGGTCACTGTATCCCCCCGGTCACTCCACCAAAACCCCAGTCTCGGGGTGTAGTTAAGAATCCTACAAAAAACTCTGCGATTATCGGACCACCCAGGAGCACCAAGTGGCCACCTGCGGTGTCCGTGGGCTAAATTGGCACTCCCGCTCCCCCCCAGGTTACCCCAAGTCAGCAATGTACTACTGGTAGCAGCCAACCCTCCCTATTTACTAAATCACATGCACCTAGCCAACCGAAACCCCCTCCCTGTCCACAATTACCCCCAGAAGCAGCTCCCTTTGTGGTGGTGCTCACAGGTGTTCCACCCTTAGACAATGGTCGAGGGGAATCCTATTCAGCATTGAAAAACAGGGTTATCCATTGGCTGAATAGGCATAGACCACTGATGGGACAGGCCCTGGGGGAAGTTATGTTTGTATGTAGGGTTAATTGGTTGGGAACTAGACCCAAAGATATTGAGGGGGATTGTATCCTTGTCAACTTTAGGGACCCAGCTGCGGCCAAACAAATTTTGGAGAGTGGAGATTGGGTAACCCCGGGCCCGGTCAACACTCGGCACCTGAGTTACTTTTACAGTATCTACCAGGGGCAGACCCAGCATGAACGCCAATCCCCCCTATTGTTTTTGTACTCATCAATTTAGCATTCCCTTGGGTAATCGCTACAGGGCTCTGAGTAGAGTGGAATGACTATCCCATCCCAGGAATTGTCAACTTTGGCACACACCCCTGAGGACAGTATGATTGTGGGAGGTGACTGTAGGGACGCTGAGTCTCCCTAAAGCCAATTATGCATTTCCCCTGGACCCGCTATTATACTATCAACAGAACACTTGATGCCTGAGGATAGTGTGATTGTGGGAGGTGATTGTAGGGTTACTGAGTCCCCCCAAGGTCAAACGTGCATTTTCCCGGGACCTGCTACTTTACAACCAACAAAACAACTGACGCCCCGCCCCTCATTGATAGGATTTTGGAATGTGGCTGGGTTGGAGACAAAGCTACAAAACCCATAATGGGGGGAGTTGGTGGACACCTCTGACCTATGCCTCTTTCAAGAGACCTGGCTCTTGTCCCCTCTGTTAGGGCTGGCTTTGCAACATACCATGAAGCGGCATCCCAGGGGCCAAGGGGCAGACCATTGGGCGGGTTGTGCACGTGGGTGGCGGTAAACTTGGGGTGCGCAGTAAAGGTAATACCCACCAAATGTCTAGACATCCTGTGCACCACACTCACATTTGGTGAGGGGCTGGTTTTGGCGGTGCTAAATATCTATTTGCGCCCAGCCCCCATCCAGAAGGCCCTATCTACTCTGGAGGCCCTGGAGGTCCTGTTAACTTCTTTCCCCCATTCTTACCACATCATCATTGGGGCAGATTTTAATTGCCATTACGAGCCATTAAGTGGGATCCCTTCTGTCACTTCAGATGAGGATGAAGTTTCCTCTATCCCAGAGTGCACTATGTGTGCCGCAAAGCACCTTACACTGTTGGCACTAGCAATTAATAAGTTGGTCGTTACCTTTTCCCTAAGAGCCTGTAATGGTAGTGTTTCCCCCAATGTACCAGGTGCCTGTACTTCAACAGGCCTGGGAAAAGTACGACCATTGACTATATTCTTGTAGATGTGGGCTCTTGGGCGCGACTCGGAAAATCCACTGTAGTACCTATGGTCGATAGTGACCACAATTTACTCCAACTTGAACTAGGGCACACTTTGGGGAACTATTCATGAACCAAAGATCCTGTGTCTACACCCCCTCCTAACCTTACACAGACATCGTGAGGTAGGCGAGGTAGGTGGGGGAAGGTCGCACAAGCCCCATGTAGCAGGGGCACTCGAGGGTGTTAGCAAGCTTGGGGAATGTGAATTGGAGTCCTCCCACTTCTTGGCTCTACAGGCCACCCATACCTTGTTATTTAAACTACTAGCTGAATACTTTGTAACATACCCTAGTGGAAGGGGGAAGCTAGTTATACATTCCTGCTGGTTTAACCACATTTGCAGGGAGGCTAAATCCTCCCTGATTAACCTCTTGGCTGCTAATGACAAGGGTAACTCGTCATGGACTTTCCATTGATTTCAATGGAAATTCAATTCAATAAATATTTTTGCCTTAGCAGTAAAGGGGTTAAGGAGGTGAAACATGGCACTATGATGTCTATCAGAAACGCTCGCCTCGCCTACAAAAGATTAATTTATGCGGCCAAGGCAGAATGGGAAGCTGATAACTGGGAGAAAATCAGAGTAGCCCTAGAGGCCTGTGACTTTAGGTTATTTTGGAACCTGGTCCGTGGTGGCTCGGCCACTGGCTCCTCTGCCATCGTTCCTAATCTCAGTGGGGAGGTGTGGCTAGCCCACTTTAAGCCCCTCTACGCATTAGACCACCCGAGGGTACTGGCGTCCCCCTGTGTGGCAGTAACAATCTTTGATCCACCTGTCATGTTGGGTAGGGCCTTTGATGGCTATCCCATCACGATCACGGAAACTACGGCAGCTATTAGGAGTCTGACACCAGGAAAGGCCCCAGGGCTGGATAAAATCCCTGGGGACCTGTATCGAACTGAGGAAGAGGTATGGGCACCCTATATCTGTACTTTTTTTAATGCCATCATGAAGGATATGGATATTCCACCTACCTGGCTAGGTGCTGAAATTATACCCATATTTAAGAAGGGTTCTCCCCTGGACCCGGTCAATTACCGGCCGATAAATCTCATTGACGTCCTCCAGAAGCTTTTCGCCAGAGTCCTCCTGACCAGGTTACAGTGTGGGATGGACGACAATAATGTCCTGACCTATCTGCAGGCCGGGATCAGGGCGGGGGTGTCGACGATAGATCAGCTTTTTAGACTCCAGCTGGTCTATTGGAAGACTGTTATTCTGGGGGGCGGTAGCCTGTACCTGATATTTGTGGGCCTTAGGTCGGCTTTCGACCTGGTCCAGAGGGACAAGCTTTGGGCCATCCTTACCAAGATGGGCACACCGGCTTATTTGTGTGAGCTCTTCATGCGGCTGCATACAGGCATGTACCCAAGTGTGAGGTTTGGGAAGAGGGGGGCATTAACTTCCCCTTTCCCAGTTGCAAAGGGAGTAAGGCAAGGTTGTGTACACGCGCCTACTCTCTTTTCCTTATTCCTCAACGACCTTATTGCTCACCTATTGAGGGTGAACATCCTGGACTACCCTACACTAGCTGGCAGGAAAATTCTGGCGCTAATGTTCGCCAACGATACCCTCCTATTGTCTAAAACTGTGGGCGGTATTCAGCGCACATTGGAAGCATTTTCCAGTTTCTGTAAACAGAGGAACTTGGAAATCAACTTTGCCAAAACAAATTATATGGTGTATAATTCGCTGAACTCCAACTACCTTTACCCACACCTGGAGGGAATGGCCCTTGATAGAGTCTTAACTTTTGAATATTTAGGGGTTACCCTTAATGACAAAATGAACTGGGGTTCACAAATTGCTAAAGCCAATCTGAAACTTGCCCAATCATCAGGTGGGATCTTAAAAGCCCATAGTGATTCCCCCCTTAAAGTTACGGGACCCCCTCTAGAAATTTATAAGGTGCAGGCTAGAGGTGATGCACTGTATGGTGCTGAACTCTGGGGCCATGCAACTGTGACCCCTCTCTCCCTCACCGACAATAGTTTTATTAGACGCCTTTTGCACCTTCACCAGAGCACTGCCCTCGTTCCCCTGAGGTTGGACCTAGGTTTGGCGCCAATACACAAGGTTGTCTCAAATCGTCCCCTGCTATATTGGAGACGGCTTTGGGTGACCCCAGAACTCGAGAGCTATTGGGAAGATTTGCGGTACTTGCTAGCCAGAGGGGGTGCGGGTAGGATCCCTTGGCTGAAGTACATCCACAGCCGGGTACAGACCCTGGGCAGGGGGGACCTGTGGTCCCTCCCAGAGGAGGCTTGTGCTTTGCTTTCTAGAAAAGCCCTGAGTATAGCGCTTGGAGAACATGACAGGGCTCTTCTATTATCAAACCCGTCGTTGGGCAGGCTCACCAACACCTTTCTTGAGATTAAGTCCCTCCCTTCCTTTGAAAGATTCCTAGACCAAATCCAGCCACCCTTGGCTAAAAAACTCTACCTCCAGATTAGGCACGGCACACTCCCTTTAAGGGAAACCACCAACAAGTGGTCAAAAACTCTAACCCCTGTAAGTTCATGCCCAGGATGCGAGGCCAGCAGAGAGAAAGATCTTCATGTACTGCTCTTCTGCCCCTCTTACTCTAGGGCAAGAACCAAATGGTTACTTCAGTGTTGTCGGTCTAGAGGCATAAGGGATTATATAGAGGCCTATAGATTCTTTAAATCAGACACGTCCTTTATGTTCATTCTCGCCACTTCAAAATTTCTTTTGTCAATGTGGTTTAGTAGGTGTGCAATATTAAAGGGTCTAAATGAGTGATAACATGGGCGGCCCCCCTTTATTTATTTTCAGTGGAAGGTTAGACTGTAACTTGCCTTGTGTTAGTGACACCAATGCTTGCTTATGAATTCAGAACTGTGCTTTTAGGAGGTTTTTTATCAATTTTAAAAATTATTAATTTATTTGTATATAGCATTGTGTTATATATGATGTGATATTATGTTTTTTATATAGTTTTTAACCGATAATAAAAGCTTTTGATTGACTGGTTTATATAGGAAGAGTACTACTGATACACATCATATTCTCACATATTTAGGGGAAATCATCTTGTTTTACTTTGCATCAGTTCTCTTATCCATTTTTTCCATTTAAATCTTTATTCGATCCATTAACAAACAGATTATAAAAGTACAATCTCATAACAGATTTTATAAAAATACATTTACATAATACCAAAATGTTATATATATATCGTAGCTCCTACTGCACCTTTCTCAACAACGGGGCACTCCCAGGCGGGTGCCGAGAACACGGTGGTGCTCCGTGTCAATATTACCGCTCCAAAACTCCCCTCTCCCAGCCGGGAAAGAAGCACGGCACTCGCGGGGTGGTTGTCAGTTACTTCCTTTTTTACAACGCTTGCACAGACGCGTTTCGTGAAACTCCCTTCCTCAGTGTGTTCACAAAATGTGAACCTGGGAAGCATGTATTTATAAAAACACTTTCAATCATGAAGTTCACAAAATAGAGGTAGGACTGTTCACCATAGATGTTTGGTGAGCGCCATCTTAGAACGTGCAAAATTGACATTATCAATTCAAAAACAATGTCCGATTCTCATCAGAGTTTCTTCATATCAATAATAATATTAATATGTACACAGAGATTATAATTAATCATTACATTGCACATTATTAAAATACCCATCTTGCTGTGGATCGGCATTAGGCGGTTCCTTGTTTTGGAGCCGCCTTATGTCCTCTACCATTGAGTCGTGTATCGGCATGTTCCAAAGTACTTCATAATTGATTATTGTTCAACATTTCATTTACGGGTTCTCAATCTAAAAGGATGGACTAGTTTCCTAGGTGGACTGCGAGTTCTTCTCCACTATTCAGACCCCCTAGGATTTTTTGTTTGCAAGTCGATAATAAACCTGGATTCCAACCTTCTGAGTTTTAATGTCATATCCTCACCTCTTATGTGTGCCGGGATGTGGTCCAGTCCAAAGAATTGGAGCAAATATCTGTTACTTTGATGTTTGATTGCGAAGTGCCTCGCCACTGGATATGTCAGATCTTTATTAGCAATGGCACACATGTGCTCTAAAATTCTCAATTTAACAGCATTTATTGTGCTTCCTATGTATTTTAACTTGCAAGGACACATTAGACAGTAAACAAAGTGCGTTGTTTGGCATGTTATAAATTTAATTATTGGCCTTCTATCTTTTAGGCCTGGAACCTCATAACCCAATACTCTTTTGCTATACGTGCATGCTTTGCATCATCCACAGGGGAAGAAGCCTTTCACTGCCGCAAGTGAGTTGGAATTAGGTGGAAGAGTGTCTAGATGGCTATGGACCAGTTTATCTTTGAGGGATTTCGCTCTCTGAAAGGTCACTAAGGGTCCGGATGGAATGTCCACACCAATAATGCGGTCAGTCTTTAATATGTGCCAGTTTTTTTGTAATGTATTTTTTAAGAAATTTGTATGTTGTGATCATGCGAAATTTGTCTTCGTTTTTCTTTTTGTCTTTGTCTTTCTGTAATAGATGTTCTCTGGGTATTCTAGTTATTTTCTTAAGTGTATTTTTTAGATGTTTGGGATCATATCCTCTGGCTAGGAACCTCTCTATACTCTCATCTGCAGCTTTTTGGAAATCTTCCTCCTGGGAGCAGTTACGTTTAAGACGCAATAGTTCACCATAAGGAATGCTTTGTTTTAGTTTCATTGGGTGTCCACTGGCTGCATGTAAAATGCTGTTTTCAGCGGTTGGCTTTCGATATAGAGAAGTAGTGATTTGATTATTCTTGATTTCGACCCTTAGATCGAGATAGCTCACTGCCACTGAGCTTATTTCGCCCGAGAACCGTAAATTAATATTATTGTGATTCAAATGATCCATGTATTGTTTAGCACTCTCGACTGATCCCCTCCACACCAGGAAGATATCGTCGATATAACGATACCAAGTAATGATTTTCTTTGTCCATTCGAAGTTCCCTGCGTACCAGGCAGGCCACCTGCTCCTCCCACCAGCCTAAGAATAAATTCGCATAACTGGGGGCGAAGCAGGTGCCCATCGTGGTCCCCGAGACCTGTCTATAGAGGTCCCCATTGTCAGACTTGGCTCCAAACTTCCTCGGGGCTGTGATGAGAGTCCAATCCCGGCCCTACCGAACGACCTCAGAGTTCTTTGGTGTAAACACAGAACTGCTAAGAGAGTGCAGCAGGCCGCGGGAAGGGAAGGGGACAGCGGGGAGGGAGATCTGC
This sequence comes from Lissotriton vulgaris, assembly GCF_964263255.1. NCBI lineage: Eukaryota > Metazoa > Chordata > Amphibia > Caudata > Salamandridae > Lissotriton > Lissotriton vulgaris. Next base: position 139,165,614 of record NC_141689.1, read on the forward strand.
AACGATAAAGAACAAGATATTAAAGCACCCTATCTCCCTATACTACAACAATGTAATCTAATCTCTCAACCCAACTCCTCCCCCCACTAGTCACCAGTTAGTACCTGTAAAGAAAAATACACAAAGACCAAATCCAATGGAGACAGGAGATTGTTGTGGTGTGAAGAACTGGGCCCAACTGTGGATACAAAACAAACACGATTCACTCCCTCTACTCCAGGTACAGAATGTTGGTTGTTGCTCAAAACATAGATCACTACACATACCCCAATGTAATACGTATGTTTCTATCAATGGGCAGCCACACAGTTCCTTTGTTTGACCTTTCCAATACCCCTCCTGTCTCCTGTTTAGAACGAGATAAGCAAATAATAATGAACACTGCACTCCTCAGAAACACTTCCTTGAAACACAGCAAGTGAATCACTTCACACTTGGTTCACAGAGTTAATCCTCACTCTGTAATGGTTCGTCAATGCTTGCACCCTAAGAAGTTCTGCCAGTTAGCAATCCGTGAGGGTATAAAGAAGGCGAGGCTCAAAGAAAAGGCTCCTGGTGAGTCCTATTGCCTCCTTGCAAGTTTTCAAGTATTTACACTATTATACAATTATATTACACCATGAAAGGCTCAGTTCGGAATTTGGCTCAATATTCAGGTCCGTTTCCCTGAGAACCAACGTGCAGCCACAACAGTTTGCAACCGCACACTTAAACACTGAGCCTCCTGAGCCTCCAAGTAACACTGCACTGAGTGCCACTCTTAACCAAGAAACCGGGTTGTGGGTGTGTTGTTGGGATCGAAGCTACCAACGCCACGCACCCCAACGCAAGCAGATTACTCACGGTAAAGGAGAACACGGAGTCGCCAGACACCTCTTACCGCCTCCAAACACGGAATCGGAAAACGCCACCGCAAACGGAATTATCGGCGTTTCACCGCCGATTGAACACAGTATTTATTTCCTGGCATGCGTGCGCAGCTCGCGTTCGGAACGCGACGTCAGCGCGGCATGCCGGGAATTGTAGTTTCTGCTCCTTTTTTGGCGGCCCATGAGCGTTCGGCGACCAGGAACCTGACAGTACACCCCCCTTCACAAAGGGGCCCCACCACCCCCAGGTTTTCCAGGAAACAAACGGTGAAACCGGGCCACCAGCCTGGGAGCCTTAACAGCGTTCACTGGCTCCCAAAAATCCTCCTCCGGACCAAACCCCTTCCAGGAGATTAGGTATTGCAAATGACCCTTCACCCATCTAGAGTCCCGAATGCATCTCACCTCATATTCCTGATCCTGCATCACCCAGATAGGCACCGGGGACTTACGAATCGGACTCCTAGAGGGTTTCAAAAGGGAAACGTGGAACACAGGATGTATGCGAAGTTGCGCCGGCAAACGCAGCCGCACAGCAACCGGGTTCACATGACCCACCACCCGGTAAGGACCTATGAACTTAGGATTAAACACACTGTGTTTCTTAAATTTAATATGCTTGGTGGACAACCATACTAAATCACCCTTTTTATACATTGGATTGGGTCTCCGGTGCTTGTCTGCTTGGAGTTTATACCTGGCTTTGGCCTTCTCAAGGTTTTTGCTGTGCTCAAAAGAGTTTTGCGCACCCTCAACAACCTGTCCCTTACCTCTGGCAACTTCACCTTATCAGATGGCAATAGCATAGGTGTGAACCTGGGATGGTGACCATAGGAGCAAAAGAAAGGCGTGTATGGAGTGGATGCATGTTGAGTGCTGTTATAGGCTATTTCTGCCACCCACAACCAATCAACCCATGACTCGCTGCTTTCTTGTACGTAGCATCGTAGATACTGTTTTAGGGATTGGTTCAGTCTCTCCGTCTGTCCATCCGTCTGCGGATGGAAACTGGTGGACACAGACGAAGTGATGTGTAACGCCTTACACCATGTTTTCCAAAATCTCGCAGTGAATTGTGCCTCTCGATCGGACTCTATGTCTCTGGGAAGGCCATGCAGTCTTACAATGTTCACCAGGAGTAGCTGAGCTAATTGTCCTGCTGTGGGTACTTGGGCACAAGGAATGAAGTGACCCATTTTGGTCAAGAAGTCCACTACCACGATTATGGCTGTTTGGCCTTGGTCTTTTGGAAGCCCCACAATGAAGTCAACTGAGAATCTCTCCCACGGATTCTCCAGAGTGGGCAAAGGTAGTAACATTCCTTGAGGTCTTTGTCTGTTCGTTTTCATTTGACTGCATGTGACACACTCCGCCACCCAACGAAGCACATCAGGTCTGATGGAAGGCCACCAAAACTGCCTCTGGATCTTTTCCAAGGTCTTGACAAAACCCATGTGACCAGCACACGGAACTTCATGGCACCAAGAGAACACAACGCGGCGTAAGACTTCTGAGGGCACCAGTACCTGTTTTCCCCTCATTGGAATGCCGTGTTTTGTTTTCCATTCCGGATGATGTCTGAGCCATGTGCGCCACACACAGGTTTGCACTCCCCTCCTGACTCGAGACAAGAAGTCGTCTGTATGAGTTACCCCTATGACGTTTGCAGGGTCAATGATAGACTGAACTGGTTTCTCCTCTGGTATCAGGTGTTTCTCTCTCCTGGTAAGCGCATCCGCCTTTCTGTTGTAGGTACCAGGCCTAAAGGTAACCAAAAATCGGAACTCTTCGAAGAACATCATCCACCTTAATTGCCTGGGGGAAAGGTGTCTCGCAGCCCTCAAAAACTGTAGATTTCGGTGATCTGTATAAACCGTGATCTGGTGACGAGCCCCCATTAACCAGTGTCGCCATTCCATAAAGGCATCCCGTATAGCTAGTAGCTCCTTTTCGGCGATGGTGTAATTTACTTCTGAGGGATTGAGCTTTCTGGACATGTAGGCAATCGGGTGCAGGGGGCCTGTAGATTCTTCCTTTTGAGACAACACTGCCCCCAGGGCTATTTCTGAGGCATCTGCCTCAACTATGAATGGAAAATCCGGATTGGCGTGTGTTAACACCGGTGCTGAGGAGAAGGCTGCCTTGAGCTCATCAAATGCTTGTTGGGCTTTGTCTGTCCATACAAACGGGATGTTTTTCTTCGGTAGCTGCGTGAGGGGTGACACCATTCCTGAGAAACCAGCTATGAATCGCCTGTAGAAGTTGGCAAACCCAACAGGCTCTGGATGTCTTTAACGTTGTTGGGACGTGGCCAATCCACAATCGCTTGGACTTTTCTCTCGGCCATCACTTGCCCTGACGGAGTAAGCATTACACCCAGAAACTCCACCGTCGTGACGTGGAATTCACATTTGGTGATTTTGCAGAAGAGATGATGTTTCTGGAGGGCTTGCAGCACTGATTTTACATGGGTGATGTGTTCTTCTGTTGAGTTGGAATAAATGAGAATGTCGTCTATATAAACGACCGCGTAATGATCCAGGAATTCACAAAGGACCTCGTTCAGGAAAAATTGAAATGCGGCCGGGGCATTGCAGAGCCAAAAGGGCATCACTAAATACTCATATAATCCGTACCGCGTTTTAAAGGCCGTTTTCCACTCATCACCCCATCTAATGCGAACAAGGTGATAGGCCCCACGCAAGTCCAACTTCGTATAGATGTGGGCTGCCCTGACCTGTTCCAGCAGCACCGGGATCAAAGGAAGCGGATATTGATTCTTCACGGTGATGGCGTTTAATGCTCTATAATCTATGCAACATCTCTTTTCACCATTAGCCTTTGGTATGAAGAACAAAGGGGATGCTGCAGGCGATCTAAAAGGTTGAATATATCCTAAGGCCAAATATTTATCAAGATATTCTCGCAGCGTCTCTGTTTCGGGTAGAGTAAGCGCGTAAATCCTTCCATTGGGTATCTCGGAGCCAGGGATGAGGTCAATGCGACAATCATACGTGCGGTGAGGTGGAAGCACCTCGGCCTCTTTGTCGCTGAACACTGGTCCAAACTCAGCGTAACATGAGGGCGGAGTTACGTCTTTTTCCGCTGCTGTGGCGATTGATTGCATAGGCTCTAAGTTTTGTGCATGCTCCTTATTCGTGGGAAAACAGTGTTCTCGACAATAGGGGGAAAGGAACTGAATGGATTTGGTAGCCCACCGTATATCCGGATCATGTATTTGTAGCCAGGGGAGGCCTAGGATGATTCCATATTGCGGGGCTTCAATGACGTTGAAGATCAAAAGTTCATGGTGGGAATTAGAACATACCATTTCATACTCACTCGTACAATAAGTAATCGGTCCTGCTTGAAGTTCATGTCCATCTACAGCGTAGACTGTTTCAGGTCTTTCTTTGGGAATGAGAGTCACTCCTAATCGACGAGCCATAGAACAATCCATAAAACACCCTGTAGCTCCCGAATCAACCATTACATGCACCTCATGTTGTTTCTTGTTGATGGTAATGAACATGTTCACAAACAGGTGGTTTCTCATATCCACGGAATCCGGGGTGAGTGAAGGGATGATGTGTATGCTTGAGGGTTTCCCTTCATTCACCATCAAGCCGTGTAGTTTCCTGACTCCTTTGCGGAGACTCCTGCTACACTCGGGCCTCCCCGTCCCCGGTTACTTTTTGGCTTCACTGGGCATTCCCTTACGTAATGGCCTTTCTTCCCACAATAGATACACAATCCTTGTTTGCGTCTGTATTCTCTTTCGCTGGTGGTTAAGGAGGCTCGCACCGTCCCTATCTCCATGGCCTCGGGAGACGGAGCCGGTTTGTCACTGTTACCAGGTTGTTCATAAGGCATCACAGCTTTGTCCTTCTTCTTATGCTCTCCTTTTCTTTCCTTCATGCAATGATCTAATCGCAATGTAAGGTCTATTAAAGCAGAACATGTACGGGGCTGAGGATCTATCTGAGCTAAGACGTCCTTCATGTCTTCGTGGAGGCCTTGATAGACAAAGCGGTTCTTTTTGCTTCAGGCCAATCTGTTTCGGCCACAAGTCTTCTGAAATTGTTGAGATAAGTGACAAGGTCATTGTCTCCCTGTTTCAATTGTAACAACTCTCTGTCGGCCGTGAGAGTCTCGGCCCTCCTGTCAAATGTTTTTCAAAACTCCTCTCTGAAATTATCCCAGTGATATAAGAGTGGGTCATCCCTTTTAACATTTGGAACCACCCACTGTGCAGCTTCCCCCCTAAGTATGAGATCAGGAAAGCTACCCTCGCTTGGTGTGTGGAAAACATCTTGGGTTTGCACATAAAGTGCACCTGGACCTGTGTCATGAATACTTGAATCTTCTTTATGTCACCATAGTATCGTTCCGGGGGTGCTAGTGGGATTTGTGCGGGCATTTCCACCACCACCGAAGTGGCAGGGGAAGTGCTACTGGATGCCCCGGTTGTGGTAGTAGGGGTGGGCAGTCTATCCAATCTGGCACGCAACTGTGCGTTCTCAGCCCTGGAAGCCGCTACCTCCCTATTGGCAGCTGTTAGCTCCACCTGCACTAAGGCCAAAGCGGCCATGACATTCTCTAAGGTGGTCATGGCGAACTCTCAACACAGCCAAGAGGAGGCAAAATCCTTGGGCCGATAATTCTGTCAGACTTGGCTCCAAACTTAATCGGGGCTGTGATGAGAGTCCAATCCCGGCCCTACCGAACGACCTCAGAGTTCTTTGGTGTAAACACAGAACTGCTAAGAGAGTGCAGCAGGCCGCGGGAAGGGAAGGGGACAGCGGGGAGGGAGATCTGCAACGATAAAGAACAAGATATTAAAGCACCCTATCTCCCTATACTACAACAATGTAATCTAATCTCTTAACCCAACTCCTCCCCCCGCTAGTCACCAGTTAGTACCTGTAAAGAAAAATACACAAAGACCAAATCCAATGGAGACAGGAGATTGTTGTGGTGTGAAGAACTGGGCCCAACTGTGGATACAAAACAAACACGATTCACTCCCTCTACTCCAGGTACAGAATGTTGGTTGTTGCTCAAAACATAGATCACTACACATACCCCAATGTAATACGTATGTTTCTATCAATGGGCAGCCACACAGTTCCTTTGTTTGACCTTTCCAATACCCCTCCTGTCTCCTGTTTAGAACGAGATAAGCAAATAATAATGAACACTGCGCTCCTCAGAAACACTTCCTTGAAACACAGCAAGTGAATCACTTCACACTTGGTTCACAGAGTTAATCCTCACTCTGTAATGGTTCGTCAATGCTTGCGCCCTAAGAAGTTCTGCCAGTTAGCAATCCGTGAGGGCATAAAGAAGGCGAGGCTCAAAGAAAAGGCTCCTGGTGAGTCCTATCGCCTCCTTGCAAGTTTTCAAGTATTTACACTATTATACAATTATATTACACCATGAAAGGCTCAGTTCGGAATTTGGCTAAATATTCAGGTCCGTTTCCCTGAGAACCAACGTGCATCCACAACAGTTTGCAACCGCACACTTAAACACTGAGACTCCTGAGCCTCCAAGTAACACTGCACTGAGTGCCACTCTTAACCAAGAAACCGGGTTGTAGGTGTGTTGTTGGGATCGAAGCTACCAACGCCACACACCCCAACGCAAGCAGATTACTCACGGTAAAGGAGAACACGGAGTCGCCAGACACCTCTTACCGCCTCCAAACACGGAATCGGAAAACGCCACCGCAAACGGAATTATCGGCAATTCACCGCCGATTGAACACAGTATTTATTTCCTGGCATGCGTGCGCAGCTCGCGTTCGGAACGCGACGTCAGCGCGGCATGCCGGGAACTGTAGTTTCTGCTCCTTTTTTGGCGGCCCATGAGCGTTCGGCGACCAGGAACCTGACACCCTTATATATATATATTTACTGAAAAAAAAATTGGTTATAGACCATATATAGTTAGGGATTAGCCTTTTCAAAACCTTATTTTACTCACACAAAACCATTGAAATTTCATATATAGTTAGTTGCACTAACTATATATCGCGCACACGCAATCCACTGCTGATGATGTCACATATTACATCATTCATGACATGGTTAATGACATCACTGATGACATCACTGATGACATCTCAAATGACATCACTAATGACATCTCAAATGACATCACTGATAAAATCACTGCTAACATCTCATTTGACATGACTGATCACATCAATGATGATATCATTCATGTGATAATACCATGAACCTCTTCAGACTCTAATATAACCTTAGATACAATCAGTGTAAACAGACAGTCACAGACTGTCACTCATCCATGGAGTTACTCACACACCTAGTCAATTATGCAAAAAATCAATCACACCTCCATTTTCTCAACTATACAGTTATACACACCTTACTTATTCAAACATATACTAACACATATTTACTCTCTTATACAATCCCTGATACATGTTCACAATGATCCATACAGCCACTCACACATTCACTGGCTCTTATGCACAGTTATTTATATATGTCAACTCTCACATGTACTGTGTTTTACATATGTACTTACTTTGACATGTAGCACTGAGATATCCATTCACTCACTAATACACTCATGCACAGTCAACCGCCCATACAGCTGTTTCCACATGCACTTTTGAACCCATACATATAGTGAATCAACTACTCACACATCTATGTACAGAGTCACACACCTCCCAGCCACCCATACACACACACTCAGTTTCCCATACAAATACTTGGACAACCAATGAATAACCCATACAGTTACTCATATAGCTACTGATCAACACATGCAGCAGTTTGTAGAACAACAGATATAATGATGCACAAATTAAGACAGTTTAGTCACTAACCCATGCACTCAGTAAGACACATTTAATCATTCTCTCATACAGTCAGTCATGCACCTACTAAATCCTTCTTCCAGACACTTATACATCCACTCATTCTTCAATATGTAAGACATATTTTAACTTTACAGAAACATACAGTCACTGGATGTTGTCATCAGTGATTTTATCAGTGATGTCATTTGAGATGTCATCAGTGATGTCATCAGTGATGTCATTTGAGATGTCATCAGTGATGTCATTTGAGATGTCATCAGTGATGTCATCAGTGATGTCACTAACCATGTCATGAATGATGTAATATGTGACATCATCAGCAGTGGATTGCGGGTGCGCGATATATAGTTAGTGCAACTAACTATATATGAAATTTCAATGGTTTTGTGTGAGTAAAATAAGGTTTTGAAAAGGCTAATCCCTAACTATATATGGTCTATAACCAATGGTTTTTTCAGTGAATTTTCAAGGTTTTGTAAATGCAAATTCCTAACTATATATGGCCTAAAACCTATGGTTTTTTCTGTGAATTTCAATGGTTTTTTAATAGCAAATATCAAAAGCTGTCAAATGTCAAGTACGTGATAGGTAAAAACTTTTTCGTGTTTATGCACGCTGATGTGCTTTGAACGCTTCCCCCCCCTCCCCTCTTTTCTCTTAGTAGTACTCTCTCTTTGCAGATAGTGAAGGGTAGTTAACGCAGGCCTTTACCCCCGTTGTAATCCGTCGTGCCTGCTTGTCTCTCCATTTGATTGATTGTTATCCAAGCATTTACTGTTTTACAATTGATTCTCTTTGGTTCATTCTCTATTTACAAACAAGCACAAAGTCGCAATACTCTGTTTAGTCTTTGCAAATAGTGAAAAATCGTGTAAAAAAATAAAAGTAATCGAGCAAAATCAGTAGGCCACTAATTGGATCTCTTTTTGACCTCGCTAAAATAGAAACATTAGGAACAACCCTTCATGAGAAATACGAAAATAGTGAGATGAACTGAGCTCCACACCATGAGGGCTGCAAGACAGCTCGGCTCCGTCACCCACCCCGCCCAAAATAACGACAAACCCTATGCAAATATTAAAAATATATACAACACACCAGCAAAATAACAGGGTAAAACATTTTATTAAATAACTATTTACATAACTATTTTATACTTTTTGTTGCCCGATCCGGCTAGCTGAATCGATCGAGCATGAAACTCATGCACTCTGATAGCAAGCGTTGTTGCTGATGCTATGCAGACCAAAACTGGTTTTCAGTTTGTACATTCTTCTAGTTTTTTTCATCCAAGGTTGGTTGAGTTTGTAGAACGATGGCTTCAGATTTAAAAATATACGGTGTGGTGGCGCGGACTGGGAGGGGGCGCTTGGCTCCTGCCCCCTCCCCAAGTAAGATTTTCATACGTGAAAGTACGTTAATGGTTTTGGTCCCTGAGTTGCTTCGATGTCACTGCCATTCTCAAATGGCATAAGTTCTGGATGTTGGGTGTCATAGTTCAGAGTTCTGAGCAGCGCTTGTAACACTGTCTGAAGCTTATTTGCACCTACTGCAGCTTCACTATTCTCAAAGTAAGTGAGGGTCATTTGTGGACCTGACTGCATTTGAAAACAATGTGATATGGTACCTCCCTAAACCGCTTGACGGTGGCCCCCGAGGGGCGGTGTGATGGCACGGACTCGGAGAAGACGCTTGGCTCCGACCCCCTCCCCAAGTCTTATAGCACTGGTGTAGCCTGAGATCGCCCCCGACATAGGCGGCCGGCTCCCGGGGTCCGGCGGAACTTTTTGCCTTTTGATGACTCTTCTCTTCTGGACCTTGTCCCACAATCTGTTTGACCTGAAGACACGTTGTAGTGGGGCGCCCCTTTACTGTTTTAGTTGCCATTCCACCCGCTTTTGCTACACTGTGCCTCTTCCGCCATTCAGCTGTTTACCACCCGCTCTTGCGACTACAGCGTCTCGCTCACCATGTAGTTGAGTTGCTCCCGCTCTTGCGATGCAATGATAGGCGACTGCCACAGGACTCTCAAAATGGCGGCCGGCTCTTCAGATTTGGGCGTGGTCCACTAAAATGGCCCTGGGACACCTTGGAACTCGGACGCTTCCCTGATAGGGCTTGGGTCCCATTTCGAAAGCGTCCCCTCAGCCGTGAAGATTCTACAAAAGTCTTGGGGGCCCCCGACTCCCGCAGGCTTCTGGTGGCTTCTGGTGGGGAGCGGCTGCCATGATTGCTCGTGGAATGGCCACGACGGAGCTACGAGATGGTGGTGCTCTCATGCACACAGGGTGTGATTCTCAGGGAAGAGCAGCGCAGATGGGGGGAAGTTTATGGCCCATGCATGAGAGAGAGAGCGGGGGTGACCAGTGCGTGGGGGAGATGCTTGCGAGGGTGGAGAGCCGTGCTGAGAATCGACGGCGTGCAGAGAGTGGGTCTGGTCAAGGCATCTAAAATGGCTGCCGTGCACGACAAAATTGTGGCATTGGAAAAAAGGCAAGATGGCGCAGACAATGTTTATCAATAAGGATTCTTTTTATAACAAAATATTTTATCGCACTGACAAATTGGCGGTCAACACTTCCTGATTTCCATCGAATCGAACGTTAACAGACGTCACGCAGCAAAAAAAAAAAAAAAAGCTCACGCACAGCCGCTGGAAGACATGTATCAACATATATGAGCCTCCTCAGCCACCCTCAGAACACATAAGGGATCAGGATACGTCTCCCGCACCCCCTTATACCTAGTAATTTAATTAAAACGAAACACAAAATGGCGAATTCCCGTTTCGCTACCAGTTTGCGGCCCAATTCGCGGCCCGGGAAGCGCTTCTACCGTGAAAAATCATTTTTTTTTATTTTCCCCACGGGACCCTTTAATAACCCCAACATCATTCCTAGGGGGTCAAGAGGGGTATACCTTGCCCCCTTTCATTAAATTCCCCCTTCGTTTTTCACCTCTTTTTCTCTCTCGATCCGACCGAGAGATAAGATGGCGGCCGCTCCGGACTGTTTAGAATGTTGACAGACACCGGAAAGCCAATCAGCTTCGCATCGCAAAGTTCCGTTTCGCGAAAAGTAAGCGGACCGGAGCGCAGCCCGGAGCGCTGTTACAGATATATATCTTGTTTTGAACGTTAATTTCTCAAAATCCACTGGAGCACATATATTGAGACCTAGCAAAGGCACATCGGGCTAACAGTCCCTACAATTTTGCCAAGTTTCGTGTAAATCCATTCAGCCGTTCGAGCTAAAAGTGAGGCCAACTGCCCTATGGAAATTAACATGGGAAAAACGCGTTTTGGGACCCCCCTTTTTTCTCGGCCCCCCCTTGACAAACCCCCCCCAAATTTTCAAGGGCTGCTCAGAACCAAAATGTGCAATTTTCCTGAAAATTTCAGCCAATTCCGTCCACAAACGCCAAAGTTATTAGACATAGAATTTTCAAAAGTTCCATAGAGAATTAATTCTAACTATATATACCTACTGGCGATAGCCAGTAGGTAATATATATATATATATATATATATATATATATATATATATATATATTTCTTTCCACAGACGTCTCCCCACAAGAAGAAGACTTGAGGCAGCACTCGAGGTCCGTTCAATCCTTTATTTTCAATTAACACCATGGCCATTAACGCGTTTCGGGGGTTTACTTTCCTTTGTCAAAATGCCCCCCTGGTGAGTAAGTCGCCACTGCTGCTAACAATCCCTTCATTGAAAAAGTGTGTCCTTCCCACCACTTGAAGTAGCGTGGGTTGCCTCCAAAACACGATATGGAGTCGCCTCTGTGTTCGCTAGTGAACCACATTTCCCAGCATGCAACATCATTCCCAAGCTGGCGGCGATCCCATCCATCGGTGCGTTTGTTGGTAAGTGACCGATGGCTTTTGTGTGAGCAGGCAGGGAGTGTAGCTAGTTTTCTGGGCATATATATATATATATATATATTACCGACTGGCGGTCGCCAGTAGGTAGTTATAGTTAGGACCTAGTTTCCATAGGAAATCCTCAACATTCTATTTGGAATAACTTTGGCCCTGGTTGAAGAATCTTAGCGAATTTCTCAAAGAAGATGGCTCGTGCCGCTGCGCTCCTTCCCTAAAAGTTTGGGGGGGATTGGTCAAGTGGGGGCTGAGATAAAAGGGGGGTCCCAAAACGTGTTTTCACCATGTTATTTTCCATAGGACCTTTAGACTCGGCTACAGGTCAAACGGGTGAATGGATTTATAAGAAATTTGGCAAAACGGTAATATATATGAAATTAAACAAAGAGGGTCCTTCCGGGATCGGTCCCGTAGTCAGGTGGTGCGCCAGCCGGTGGTACCGAATGCCGGTTAATTTCAGTTATTTACTACTCTCTCTCTCGACTACTCACTCTCTATTACTCTCTACTACTCTCTACTCACTCTCTACTGCTCACTCTCTACTACTCTCTACTCTCTACAACTCACTCTCTACTACTCTGTATGTACTACTCCCTATTACTCTACCCTCTACTACTCTCTACTACATTCTACTACTAACTATCTACTACTCACTCTCTACTACTCACTCTGTAAAATGTGCAACTACTCACTCTCTTCTACTCACTCTACTTCTCACTCTCTACTACTCTCTACTACTCACTCTCTACTACTTGCACTCTACTTCTCTCTACTACTCACTCTCTTCTACTCGCTCTCTACTACTCTCTACTCTCTACTACTCACTGTCTACTACTCACTCTCTACCACTTTCTAATTATTACTCTCTTCTACTCTCTACTCACACTCTCTACTACTCTATACACTCTACTCACTCTCTACTACTCTCTACTCTCTCCTACTCACTGTCTACTACTCATTCTCTACTATTCTCTACTCTCTACTACTCACTCTCTACTAATCTCTACTACTCAATCCCAACTACTCTCTACTACTAATTATCTACTACTCCCTCTCTACTACTCACTCTCTACTACACACTCTCTACTACTCATTATCTGCTACTCACTGTCTACTAATCACTCTCTACTAGACACTCTCTACTACTCTCTACTACTCACTCTCTACTACTCACTCTCTACTACTCTCTCTACTACTCTCCACTACTCTACTGTCTACTCACCCTCTACTACTCTCTACTACTCACCCTCTACTACTCTCTACTCCTCACTCTTTACTACTCACTCTCTACTACACACTCTCCACTACTCACTCTACTATTCACTCTCTACTTCTCTCTACTCACTCTCTAATACTCTCTACTACTCACTCTCTACTACATTCTCTCTGCTACCCACTCTCTACTACACACTCTCTACTACTCACTCTCTACTACTCGTTCTCTACTCCTCACTCTGTACTATTCTCTACTACTCACTCTCTACTACTCACTCTCTACTACTCACTCTACTACTCACTTTCTACTACTCTCTACTACTCACTCTCTACTACTCATTCTCTGCTACTCACTCTCTACTACTAACTCTATTACTCACTCCCTACTACTCACTAATACTCACTCTCTACTCCTCACTCTACTCCTAACTATTTACTACTCTCTACTAGTCACTCTCTACTACTCTCTACTTCTCTCTCCTACTCACTGTCTCCTAATCACTCTGTACTATTCTATACTCTCGACTACTCACGCTCTAGTACTTGCTCTCTTTCATACTCTCTACTCACTTTCTACTACTCACTCTCAACTAATCTCTACTAACTCTTTTCTACTTACTCTCTACTACTCAGTCTCTACTACTCCCTACTACTCTCTACTCTACTCTCTACTACTCACTCTCTACTACTCACTCTCTACTACTCACTCTCTACTACTCTCTAGTCTCTACTATTCAATGTCTATTACTCTCTACTACTCTCTACTATGCACTCTCTACTACTCTCTACTACTCACTCTCTACTTCTAACTCTCTACTACAGTCTACTACTCTCTACTCTACTCTCTACTACTCACTCTCTACTATTCTCCACTACTCACTCTCTACTATTCACTCTGAACTATTCTCTACTAGTCACTCTCCACTACTCACTCTCTACTAATCACTCTACTACTCATTCTCTACTACTTTCTATGACTCACTCTCCACTACACACTCTCTACTACTCTCTACTCACTTTCTACTACTCACTCTCTACTCACTCTCTACTACTCACTCTCTACTACTCTCTACTATGCTCGTCTTCTCTCTATTATCTACTCACTCTCTACTACTCTCTACTAGTCACTCTACTACTCTGTCTCAACTACTCCCTATTACTCTCTACTCTACCCTCTTCTACTCTCTCTCTACTACTCTCTGCTACTCTCTACTACTTTCTACTACTCACTGTCAACTACTATGTGTCAAAAATTCTACTACTCACTCTCTACCATACCTTCTCTACTACACCTTCTCTACTACACTCTACTCTACTACTCACTACCTACTTCTCTCTACTACTCACTCTCTCTACTACTCTCTACTCTCTACAACTCACTATCTACTTCTCACTCTCTAATACTCACTCTCTATTACTCTCTACTTAATCTCTACTACTCACTCTCTACTACTCTCTACTCTTTACTCACTCTCTACTTTCTACTCTCTACTAGTCACACAACTACTAAACTATTTCTACTACTCCCTACTACTCTCCATTATACTCTCTACTAGTCACTCTCTACTACTCTCTACTACTCACTCTCTACTACTCACTCTTGACTACTCACTCTCTACCACTTACTCTCTACTTCTTTCTACTATTCTCAACTGCTCGCTGTCTTCTACTCACTGTCTATTACTCTCTACTACTCTCTGCTACTCTCTACTTCTCACTGTTTACTACTCTCTACTCTCTCCTACTCACTGTCTCCTACTCACTGTCCACTACTCATTCTATACTACTCTCTACTCTCTACTGCTTATGTTCTACTACTCTCTACTACTCACTCTCTACTACTCTCTACTACTCATTCTCTACTACTCCCTCTCTGCATCTCACTCTCTACTACACACTCTCTACTACTCACCTTCTACTACTCTCTACTACTCACTGTCGACTACTCACTCTCTACTACTGAGTCTCGACTACTCTCTACTACTCCCTCTCTACTACTCCTGCTCTACTACTCTCTTTACTACTCTATTCTACTCCACTGTCTACTCACTCTCTACTACTCACTATCTACTACTCTGTACTCCTCACTCTCTACTCCTCACTCTCTACTACACACTCTCGACTACTCACTCTCTACTATTCACTCTCTACTACTCTCTATTAACTCTAATACTCACTGTCTACTACTCTCTACTACTCTCTATTCACTCTCTAATATTCTCTACTACTCACTCACTACTACTTACTCTCTACTACATACTCTCTACTACACCCTCTCTACTACTCACTCTCTACTACTCTACTACTTACTCTTTACTACTTTCTCTCTACTTCTCTCTACTACTCACTCTCTACTCACTCTCTGCTACTCAATCTCTATTACTCTCTACTACTATCTACTACTCTTTATTCTCTATGCACTCTCTACTACTCACTCTCGACTTCTCTGTCTCAAATACTCCTTACTACTCTCTACTCTACTCTCTTCTACTCACTCTCTACTACTCTCCACTACAATCTACTACTTTCTAATACTCACTTTCCACTGCTCATGGTCTACTACTCTACTACTCACACTCTACTACACCTTCTCCACTACTCCCTCTCTACTACACTCTACTACTTACTCTCTACTTCTCTCCACTGCTCACTCTCTCTACTACTCTCTACTCTCTACTACTCACTGTCTTTATTACTCTCTACTTAATGTCCACTACTCACTCTCTACTACTCTCTACTACTCTCTACTCACTATTTACTACTCTCTGCTACTCACTGTCTACTACTCTGTATCTACTGCTCCCTACCACTCTCTACTCTACTCTCTACTACTTACTCTCTACTACTCACTCTCTACTACTCACTCTCTACTATTCTTTACTACTCAGGCTCTATTACTCACTGACTACTACTCACTCTACTACTGTTAACTACTCTCTCTCTACTACCCATTCTCTACTACTCACTCTCTACCACTAACTGAATACTACTCTCTACTACTCTTTACTCTAAACGCACTCTCTACCACTCTACTCTCTACTCATTCTCTACTACTCATTCACCACTACTCACTCCCTACTACTCACTCTCTACTACTAACTCTCTACTTCTTGTTCCCTACTAGTCACTCTACTACTCCCAACTACTCTCTACTTCTCACTACTCTCTACTCACTCCCTACTACTCTCTACTCTCTTCAACTCACTCTCTACTACTTTGCTCAACTACTCCCTACTACTCTCTACTCTACTCTCTACTACTTTCTACTACTCTCTTCTATTCAATCTCTACTAGTCGTTCTCTACTACTCACTTTCTACTACTCTCTACTACTCACTCTATACTACTCTCTACTACTCACTCTTGACTACTCACTCTCTACCACTTACTCTCTACTACTTTCTACTATTCTCTACTACTCGCTGTGTTCTACTCACTGTCTATTACTCTCTACTACTCTCTGCTAGTCTCTAGTACTCACTGTCTACTAATGTTTACTCTCTCCTACTCACTGTCTACTACTCACTCTCTACTACTCTGTCTCTACTACTCTACTCTCTAGTACTCTCTAATACTTTCTACTACAACTCTCTACTCCTCACTCTATACTACTCACTCTGTAAAATAATCTGCTACACACTCTTGTCTACTCACTCTCTACTACTCTCTACTACTCACTCTCTACTACTTACTCTCTACATCTCTCTACTACTCACTCTCTCTACTCTATCTCTACTACTCCCCAATACACTCTACTCGACTATTTACTACTTACTGTCTACTACTCACTATCTACTACCCACTCTATTATTCACTCTCTACTACTCTCTACTACTCATTCTCTACTACTCCCTCTCTGTGTCTCACGCTCTACTACACACTCTCTACTACTCACCTTTTACTACTCTCTACTACTCACTGTCGACTACTCACTCTCTACTACTGAGTCTCGACTACTCTCTACTACTCCCTCTCTACTACTCCCGCTCTACTACTCTCTTTACTGCTCTATTCTACTCCACTGTCTACTCACTCTCTACTACTCACCATCTACTACTCTGTACTCCTCACTCTCTACTCCTCACTCTCTACTACACACTCTCGACTACTCACTCTCTACTATTCACTCTCTACTGCTCTCTAATAACTCTCTAATACTCACTGTCTACTACTCTCTACTACTCTCTATTCACTCTCTAATACTCTCTACTGCTCACTCACTACTACTTACTCTCTACTACATACTCTCTACTACTTACTCTCTACTACACCCATTCTACTACTCTACTACTCACTCTTGACTACTCTCTCTTCACTTTTCTCTACTACTCACTCTCTACTCACTCTCTGCTACTCGCTCTCTATTACTCTCTACTACTCTACTTCTCTCTACTACTCTCTACTACTCTCTATTCTCTATGCACTCTCTACTACTCTCTACTACACACTCTCAACTTCACTGTATCAAATACTCCTTACTACTCTCTACTCTACTCTCTTCTACTCACTCTCTACTACTCTCCACTACTATCTACTAAATTTCTAATACTCACTTTCCACTACTCCTGGTCTACTACTCTACTACTCACACTCTACTACACCTTCTCCACTACTCACTCTCTACTACACTCTACTCTACTACTTACTCTCTACTTCTCTCCACTGCTCACTCTCTCTACTACTCTCTACTCTCTACTACTCACTGTCTTTATTACTCTCTACTTAATCTCCTCTACTCTCTCTACTATTCTCTACTACTCTCTACTCACTACTCACTATTTAATACTCTCTGCTATTCACTCTCTATTACTCTGTATCTACTGCTCCCTACTACTCTCTACTCACTCTCTACTACTTTCTACTCTCTACTATTCACTCTCTACCACTTTTCTCAACTACTCCCTACTACACTCTACTCTACTCTCTACTACTTACTCTCTACTACTTTCTACTACTCTCTTCTATTCAATCTCTACTAGTCACTCTCTACTAATTACTCTCTACTACTCTCTACTACTCACTCTATACTACTCTCTACTACTCACTCTAGACTACTCACTCTCTACCACTTACTCTCTACTACTTTCTACTATTCTCTTCTGCTTGGTGTCTTCTACTCACTGTCTATTACTCTCTACTACTCTCTACTACTCTCTACTTCTCAATGTCTACTACTCTCTCTCTACTCTCTCCTACTCAATGTCTCCTACTCACTGTCTCCTACTCATTCTCCACTATTCTCTACTCTCTACTGCTCATGTTCTACTACTCTCTACTACTCTCTACTACTTGCTGTGTTCTACTCACTGTCTATTACTCTCTACTACTCTCTGCTAGTCTCTACTACTCACTGTCTACTAATGTCTACTCTCTCCTACTGACTGTCTACTACTCACTCTCTACTACTCTGTCTCTACTACTCTACTCTCTAGTACTCTCAACTACTTTCTACTACTAACTCTCTACTACTCACTATATACTACTCACTCTGTAAAATAATCTACCACAAACTCTCGTCTACTCACTCTCTACTACTCTCTACTACTCACTCTCTACTACTTACTCTCTACATCTCTCTGCTACTCATTCTCTCTACTCTATCTCTACTACTCCCCAATACTCTCTACTCTACTATTTACTACTTACTGTCTACTACTCACTATCTACTACCCACTTTATTATTCACTCTCTACTACTCTCTACTACTCACTCTCCACTTCTCACTCTCTACTACTCACTCTCTACTACTCTCTATTACCCTCTACTACTCCCTACTTACTCTCTACTACTCTATACTACTCATTCTCTACAACTCATTCTCTAGTATTCACTCTCTACTACTCACTCTCTACTGCTCACGCTCACCTACTCTCTACTCACTCTCTACTGCTCACTCTCTAATCACTCTCTACTACTCTGCTCAACTACTCCCTACTACTTTATACTATACTCTCTACTACTCACTCTCTACTACTGTACTACTGTCATCTACTCACTCTCTATTAGTCACTCTCTAATACTCAATGTCTACTACTCTCACTCTCTCCTACTCACTGTCTACTACTCACTGTCTACTACTAATTGTTTACTACTCTCTACTCACTGCTACTCACTCTCTACTAATCTCTACTACTCACTCTCTACTACTCTCTACTACTTATTCTCTACTACTCCCTCTCTACTACTTACTCTCTACTACACACTCCCTACTACTCATTCTCTACTACTCACTGTCTACTAATCACTGTCTACTAATCACTCTCTACTTGACACTCTCTACTACTCACTCTCTACTACTCTCTCTACTACTCTCTACTACTCTACTGTCAACTCACTCTCTACTACTCTCTACTCCTCACTCGTTACTACTCACTATCTACTACACACTCTCTACTACTTACACTCTACTACTCTCTACTCTCTACCCTCTACTACTCACTATCTACTACTATCTCTCTCGACTACTCACTCTCTATTACTCTCTACTACTCTCTACTCACTCTCTACTGCTCACTCTCTACTACTCTCTACTCTCTACTACTCACTGTCTACTACTCACTCTCTACCACTTTCTAATTATTACTCTCTTCTACTCTCTACTCATACTCTCTACTACTCTATACTCTCTACTCACTCTCTACTACTCTCCACTCTCTCCTACTCACTGTCTACTACTCACTGTCTACTACTCATTCTCTACTACTCTCTACTCTCCACTACTTACTCTCTAATATTCTCTACTACTAACTCTCTACTACTCTCTACTACTCACTCTTGACTACTCACTCTCTACCACTTACTCTCTACTACTTTCTACTATTCTCAACTGCTCGCTGTCTTCTACTCACTGTCTATTATGCTCTACTACTCTCTGCTACTCTCTACTTCTCACTCTCTACTACTCTCTCCTACTCACTGTATACTACTCATTCTATACTACTCTCTACTGCTTACGTTCTACTACTCTCTACTATTCACTCTCTACTACTCATTCTCTACCACTCCCTCTCTGTGTCTCACTCTCTACTGCACACTCTCTACTACTCACCTTTTACTACTCTCTACTACTCACTGTTGACTACTCACTCTCTACCACTGAGGCTCGACTACTCTCTACTACTCCCTCTCTACTAATCTCTTTACTGCCCTATTCTACTCCACTGTCTACTCACTCTCTACTACTCACTATCTACTACTCTCTACGTCCCACTCTCTACTACTCTCTTCTACTAATTCTCTACAACTCCCTCTCTACTACTTACTCTCTACTACACACTCCCTACTACTCATTCTCTACTACTCACTGTCTACTAATCACTGTCTGCTAATCACTCTCTACTTGACACTCTCTACTAATCACTCTCTACTACTCTCTCTACTACTCTCTACTACTCTACTGTCTACTCACTCTGTACTATTACTCTACCCTCTACTACTATCTACTACATTCTACTACTAACTATCTACTACTCACTCTCTACTACTCACTCTGTAAAATGTGCTACTACTCACTCTCTTCTACTCACTCTACTATTCACTCTCTACTACTCTCTACTGCTCACTCTCTATTACTTACATTCTACTTCTCTCTACTACTCAATCTCTTCTACTTCTCTCTACTACTCACTCTCTTCTACTCACTCTCTACTACTCTCTACTCTCTACTACTCACTGTCTACTACTCACTCTCTACCACTTTCTAATTATTACTCTCTTCTACTCTCTACTCATACTCTCTACTACTCTATATTCTCTACTCACTCTCTACTACTCTCTACTCTCTCCTACTCACTGTCTACTACTCACTGTCTACTACTCATTCTCTACTACTCTCTACTCTCCACTACTTACTCTCTAATAATCTCTACTACTAACTCTCTACTACTCACTCTTGACTACTCACTCTCTACCACTTACTCTCTACTACTTTCTACTATACTCAACTGCTCGCTGTCTTCTACTTACTGTCTATTACGCTCTACTACTCTCTGCTACTCTCTACTTCTCACTCTCTACTACTCTCTACTCTCTCCTACTCACTGTATACTACTCATTCTATACTACTCTCTGCTCTCTACTGCTTACGTTCTACTACTCTCTACTATTC
Source organism: Lissotriton vulgaris (assembly GCF_964263255.1). Lineage (NCBI taxonomy): Eukaryota > Metazoa > Chordata > Amphibia > Caudata > Salamandridae > Lissotriton > Lissotriton vulgaris. Next base: position 139,186,558 of record NC_141689.1, read on the forward strand.
ACTCTCTACTACTCATTCTCTACCACTCCCTCTCTGTGTCTCACTCTCTACTGCACACTCTCTACTACTCACCTTTTACTACTCTCTACTACTCACTGTCGACTACTCACTCTCTACTACTGAGTCTCGACTACTCTCTACTACTCCCTCTCTACTACTCTCTTTACTGCCCTATTCTACTCCACTGTCTACTCACTCTCTACTACTCACTATCTACTACTCTCTACTCCTCACTCTCTACTCCTCACTCTCTATTACACACTCTCGACTTCTCACTCTCTACTATTCTCTCTCTACTGCTCTCTACTAACTCTAATACTCACTGTCTACTATTCTCTACTACTCTCTATTCACTCTCTAATACTCTCTACTGCTCACTCACTACTCCTTACTCTCTACTACATACTCTCTACTACTTACTCTCTACTACACCCTCTCTACTACTCTACTACTCACTCTTGACTACTTTCTCTCTACTTCTCTCTACTACTCACTCTCTAATCACTCTCTGCTACTCACTCTCTATTACTCTCTACTACTCTCTACTACTCTCTACTACTCTCTATTCTCTATGCACTCTCTACTACTCTCTACTACACTCTCTCTACTTCTCTGTCTCAAATACTCCTTACTATTCTCTACTCTACTCTCTTCTACTCACTCTCTACTACTCTCCACTACTATCTACTACTTTCTAATACTCACTTTCCACTACTCTTGGTCTACTACTCTACTACTCACACTCTACTACACCTTCTCCACTACTCACTCTCTACTACACTCTAATATACTACTTAATCTCTACTTCTCTCCATTACTCACACTCTCTTTATTACTCTCTACTCTCTACTACTCACTGTCTTTATTACTCTCTACTTAATCTCCACTACTCACTCTCTACTATTCTCTACTACTCTCTACTCACTACTCACTATTTACTACTCTCTGCTATTCGCTCTCTATTACTCTGTATCTACTGCTCCCTACTTCTCTCTACTCACTCTCTACTACTCTCTACTACTCACTCTCTACTACTTTGCTCAACTACTCCCTACTACACTCTACTCTACTCTCTACTACTTACTCTCTACTACTTTCTACTACTCTCTTCTATTCAATCTCTACTAGTCCCTCTCTACTACTTGCTCTCTACTACTCTCTACTACTCACTCTATAATACTCTCTACTACTCACTCCTGACTACTCACTCTCTACCACCAACTCTCTACTACTTTCTACTATTCTCTTCTGCTCGGTGTCTTCTACTCACTGTCTATTACTCTCTACTACTCTCTGCTACTCTCTACTTCTCAATGTCTACTACTCTCTCCTACTCAATGTCTCCTACTCACTGTCTCCTACTCATTCTCCACTATTCTCTACTCTCTACTGCTCACTTTCTACTACGCTCTACTACTCTCTACTACTCACTGTCTACTACTCACTGTCTACAATTCACTCTCTACTACTGACTCTATACTACTCTCTACTACTCACTCTCTGCTACTCATTCTCTACTACTCTCTACTACTCACTTCTGCTACTTTCTACTTCTCGCTCTCCACTACTCACTCTCTACTACACATACTCTACTACTCACTCTCTCTCTACTACTCACGCTCTACTACTCTCTACTCTCTACTACTCACTCTCTACTACTTTGCTCAACAACTCCCTACTACTCTCTACTCAATTCTCTACTACTCATTCTCTACTACTCTCTTCTAGTCAATCTCTACTAGTCACTTTCTACTACTCACTATCAACTACTCTCTACTACTCACTCTTGACTACTCACTCTCTACCACTTACTCTCTACTACTTTCTACTATTCTCTACTACTTGGTGTGTTCTAATCACTGTCTATTACTCACTACTACTCTCTGCTAGTCTCTACTACTCACTGTCTACTACTGTCTACTCTCTCCTACTCACTGTCTACTACTCATTCTCTAATACTCACTACTCTCTACTGCTCACTCTCTACTACTCTCTACTACTCACTCTCTACTACTCTCTACTACTCATTCTCTACTACTCCCTCTTTGCTCCTCACTCTCTACTACACACTCTCTACTACTCACTCCCTACTACTCTCTACTACTCACTGTCTACAACTCTCTGTCTACAAATCACTCTATACTACTGACTCTATACTACTCACTCTGCTACTCACTCTCTACTACTCTCTAACACTCTACTGTCTGCTCACTCTCTACTACTCCCTCTCTGCTACTCTCTACTTCTCACTCTTCAATACTCACGCTCTACTACACACTGTCTACTACTCACTCTCTACTACTCACTCTCTAGTATTTACTCTCTACATCTCCTTACTACTCACTTTCATCTACTCACTCTCTACTACTGTCTACTCTCTACTACTCACAATCTACTACTCTCTCTTGACTACTCATTCACTATTACTCTCTACTACTCTCTACTCACTCTCTACTACTCACTCTCTACCACTCTCTACTCTCTACTACTCACTCTCTACTACTCTGTCTCTACTACTCCCTACTACTCTACTCTCTAGAACTCTTTACTACTTTCTACTACTAACTCTCTACCACTCACTCTATACTACTCACTCTGTAAAATAATCTACTACACACTCTCTTCTACTCACTCTCTACTACTCTCTACTACTCACTCTCTACTACTTACTCTCTACATCTCTCTACTACTCACGCTCTCTACTCTATCTCTTCTACTCCCCAATACTCTCTACTCTACTCTTTACTACTTACTGTCTACTACTCACTATCTACTACCCACTCTATTACTCACTTTCTACTACTCTCTACTACTCACTCTCCACTTCTCACTCTCTACTACTCACTCTCTACTACTCTATATTACCCTCTACTACTCCCTACTTACTCTCTACTACTCTCTACTACTCATTCTCTACAACTCATTCTCCTCTATTCACTCTCTACTACTCACTTTTTACTGCTCGCTCTCACCTACTCTCTACTCACTACCTACTGCTCACTCTCTATTTACTCTCTACTATTCTGCTCAACTACTCCCTACTACTTTATACTCTACTCTCTACTACTCACTCTCTACTACTCTCCACTACTCTCATCTACTCACTCTCTATTAGTCACTCTCTAATACTCAATGTCTACTACTCTCTACTCTCTCCTACTCACTGTCTACTACTCACTGTCTACTACTCATTCTTTACTACTCTCTACTCACTACTACTCACTCTCTACTAATCTCTACTACTCACTCTCTACTACTCTCTACTACTAATTCTCTACTACTCCCTCTCTACTACTCCCTCTCTACTACACACTCCCTACGACTCATTCTCTACTACTCACTGTCTACTAATCACTGTCTACTTATCACTCTCTACTAGACACTCTCTACTACTCTCTACTACTCACTCTCTACTACTAATTCTACTACTCTCTACTACTCTACTGTCTACTCACTCTTTACTATTCTCTACTCCTCACTCTTTACTACTCACTCTCTACTACACACTCTCTACTACTTACTCTCTACTAATCTCTACTCTCTACTCTCTACTACTCACTATCTACTACTCTCTCTCTCGACTACTCACTCTCTATTACTCTCTACTACTCTCTACTCACTCTCTACTGCTCACTCACTTCTACTCTCTACTCTCTACTACTCACTCTCTACTACTCTGTCTCTGCTACTCCCTATTACTCTACCCTCTGCTACTTTCTAATACATTCTACTACTAACTATCTACTACTCACTCTCTACTACTCACTCTGTATGCTACTACTCACTCTCTTCTACTCACTCTACTACTCACTCTCTACTACTCTCTACTACTCACTCTCTACTACTTACACTCTACTTCTCTCTACTACTCACTCTCTTCTACTTACTCTCCACTACCCTCTACTCTCTACTACTCACTGTCTACTACTCACTCTCTACCACTTTCTAATTATTACTCTCTTCTACTCTCTGCTCACACTATCTACTAATCTATACTCTCTACTCACTCTCTACTACTCTCTAATCTCTACTACTCACTCTCTACTACTCTGTCTCTTCTACTCCCTACTACTCTCCACTATACTCTCTACTACTCCCTCTCTACTACTCACTCTCTATTACTCACTCTCCACTATTCTCTACTGACTCTACTGACTTTCTACAACTCACTCTCTACTACTCTCTACTCACTATCTACTATTCACCCTCTACTCATTCTCTACTATTCACTCTCTACTACTATCTACTCTCTACTACTCACTCTCTACTACTCTGTCTCAACTACCCCCTACTACTCTCTACTCTAATCTCTACTACTCACTCTCTGCTACTCTCCACTACTCACTCTCTACTACTCACTTTCTACTACTCTCTACTACTCACTCTCTACTACTCACTCTCTACTTCTTACTCTCTACTACTCTCTACTTCTATCCAATACTCACTCTCTACTCTCTACTACCCACTCTCTACCTCTCTCTCTACTACTCTCTGCCTCTCCCTCTCTTCCTCTCTAAATATACCTCTACCTCTAACTCTACCTCTCTACATCTACAGCTCTACCTCTACCTCTCTACCTCTTCCTCTCTCCTTTCTCTCTTCCTCTCTCTACCTCTCTTTACGCGCACACATATGCATATATATATATATATATATATATATATATATATATATATATATATATATATATATATAAATATAAATATATGCATATGCATTTATATACATGTATGTGTATATATGTATATATAAATATATACAAATACAACAGGTGATGGACCGAATGTGGATCAATGCCACACACTCACCCCAGTCCAAAGATCTGGGCCCAAATCCATCGTTTTTTTGCACTCCACATGACCCTGGGTTAGACAATGGCGATATGCAAATCAGCTCTGACCCTGTGCCCCATGGGAACAGTCCAGTCCGAACTACAAAAGCCATGTCCTTCCCAGAACGGAATCAAGTATCCGAGGACCGGACCGGTTTCGAGGTAACACCTCTCATCAGCCCGGCTAGCTTGACTCCAGTGGTGTGGAGTGCCTGGGACCCACGTCTGGGCATCCCCAGCGCACTTAGGGCGGAATATGCAAATACAACAGGTGATGGACCGAATGTGGATCAATACCACACACTCACCCCAGTCCAAAGATCTGGGCCCAAATCCATCGTTTTTTTGCACTCCACACCACCCTGGGTTAGACAATGGCGAAATGCAAATCAGCTCTGACCCTGTGCCCCATGGGAACAGTCCAGTCCGAACTACAAAAGCCATGTCCTTCCCAGAACGGAATCAAGCATCCGAGGACCGGACCGGTTTCGAGGTAACACCTCTCATCAGCCCGGCTAGCTTGACTCCAGTGGTGTGGAGTGCCTGGGACCCACGTCTGGGCATCCCCTGCGCACTTAGGGCGGAATATGCAAATACAACAGGTGATGGACCGAATGTGGATCAATGCCACACACTCACCCCAGTCCAAAGATCTGGGCCCAAATCCATCGTTTTTTTGCACTCCACATCACCCTGGGTTAGACAATGGCGATATGCAAATCAGCTCTGACCCTGTGCCCCATGGGAACAGTCCAGTCCGAACTACAAAAGCCATGTCCTTCCCAGAACGGAATCAAGCATCCGAGGACCGGACCGGTTTCGAGGTAACACCTCTCATCAGCCCGGCTAGCTTGACTCCAGTGGTGTGGAGTGCCTGGGACCCACGTCTGGGCATCCCCAGCGCACTTAGGGCAGAATATGCAAATACAACAGGTGATGGACCGAATGTGGATCAATGCCACACACTCACCCCAGTCCAAAGATCTGGGCCCAAATCCATCGTTTTTTTGCACTCCACACCACCCTGGGTTAGACAATGGCGATATGCAAATCAGCTCTGACCCTTTGCCCCATGGGAACAGTCCAGTCCGAACTACAAAAGCCATGTCCTTCCCAGAACGGAATCAAGCATCCGAGGACCGGACCGGTTTCGAGGTAACACCTCTCATCAGCCCGGCTAGCTTGACTCCAGTGGTGTGGAGTGCCTGGGACCCACGCCTGGGCATCCCCAGCGCACTTAGGGCGGAATATGCAAATACAACAGGTGATGGACCGAATGTGGATCAATGCCACACACTCACCCCAGTCCAAAGATCTGGGCCCAAATCCATCGTTTTTTTGCACTCCACACCACCATGGGTTAGACAATGGCGATATGCAAATCAGCTCTGACCCTGTGCCCCATGGGAACAGTCCAGTCCGAACTACAAAAGCCATGTCCTTCCCAGAACGGAATCAAGCATCCGAGGACCGGACCGGTTTCGAGGTAACACCTCTCATCAGCCCGGCTAGCTTGACTCCAGTGGTGTGGAGTGCCTGGGACCCACGTCTGGGCATCCCCAGCGCACTTAGGGCGGAATATGCAAATACAACAGGTGATGGACCGAATGTGGATCAATGCCACACACTCACCCCAGTCCAAAGATCTGGGCCCAAATCCATCGTTTTTTTGCACTCCACACCACCCTGGGTTAGACAATGGCGATATGCAAATCAGCTCTGACCCTGTGCCCAATGGGAACAGTCCAGTCCGAACTACAAAAGCCATGTCCTTCCCAGAACGGAATCAAGCATCCGAGGACCGGACCGGTTTCGAGGTAACACCTCTCATCAGCCCGGCTAGCTTGACTCCAGTGGTGTGGAGTGCCTGGGACCCACGTCTGGGCATCCCCAGCGCACTTAGGGCGGAATATGCAAATACAACAGGTGATGGACCGAATGTGGATCAATGCCACACACTCACCCCAGTCCAAAGATCTGGGCCCAAATCCATCGTTTTTTTGCACTCCACACCACCCTGGGTTAGACAATGGCGATATGCAAATCAGCTCTGACCCTGTGCCCCATGGGAACAGTCCAGTCCGAACTACAAAAGCCATGTCCTTCCCAGAACGGAATCAAGCATCCGAGGACCGGACCGGTTTCGAGGTAACACCTCTCATCAGCCCGGCTAGCTTGACTCCAGTGGTGTGGAGTGCCTGGGACCCACGTCTGGGCATCCCCAGCGCACTTAGGGCGGAATATGCAAATACAACAGGTGATGGACCGAATGTGGATCAATGCCACACACTCACCCCAGTCCAAAGATCTGGGCCCAAATCCATCGTTTTTTTGCACTCCACACCACCCTGGGTTAGACAATGGCGATATGCAAATCAACTCTGACCCTTTGCCCCATGGGAACAGTCCAGTCCGAACTACAAAAGCCATGTCCTTCCCAGAACGGAATCAAGCATCCGAGGACCGGACCGGTTTTGGAGTGCAAAAAAACGATGGATTTAGGCCCAGATCTTTTGACTGGGGGAATGTGTGACATTGATCCACATTCGGTCCATCACTTGTTGTTTTTGCAATTGCCGCCCTAAGTGCGCTGGGGATGCCCAGACGTGGGTCCCAGGCACTCCACACCACTTGGAGTCAAGCTAGCCGGGCTGATGAGAGGTGTTACCTCGAAACCGGTCCGGTCCTCGGATGCTTGATTCCGTTCTGGGAAGGACATGGCTTTTGTAGTTCGGACTGGACTGTTCCCATGGGGCAACAGGGTCAGAGCTGATTTGCATATCGCCATTGTCTAACCCAGGGTGGTGTGGAGTGCAAAAAAACGATGGATTTAGGCCCAGATCTTTTGACTGGGGGAATGTGTGACATTGATCCACATTCGGTCCATCACTTGTTGTTTTTGCAATTGCCGCCCTAAGTGCGCTGGGGATGCCCAGACGTGGGTCCCAGGCACTCCTCACCACTTGGAGTCAAGCTAGCCGGGCTGATGAGAGGTGTTACCTCGAAACCGGTCCGGTCCTCGGATGCTTGATTCCGTTCTGGGAAGGACATGGCTTTTGTAGTTCCGACTGGACTGTTCCCATGGGGCAACAGGGTCAGAGCTGATTTGCATATCGCCATTGTCTAACCCAGGGTGGTGTGGAGTGCAAAAAAACGATGGATTTAGGCCCAGATCTTTTGACTGGGGGAATGTGTGACATTGATCCACATTCGGTCCATCACTTGTTGTTTTTGCAATTGCCGCCCTAAGTGCGCTGGGGATGCCCAGACGTGGGTCCCAGGCACTCCTCACCACTTGGAGTCAAGCTAGCCGGGCTGATGAGAGGTGTTACCTCGAAACCGGTCCGGTCCTCGGATGCTTGATTCCGTTCTGGGAAGGACATGGCTTTTGTAGTTCCGACTGGACTGTTCCCATGGGGCAACAGGGTCAGAGCTGATTTGCATATCGCCATTGTCTAACCCAGGGTGGTGTGGAGTGCAAAAAAACGATGGATTTAGGCCCAGATCTTTTGACTGGGGGAATGTGTGACATTGATCCACATTCGGTCCATCACTTGTTGTTTTTGCAATTGCCGCCCTAAGTGCGCTGGGGATGCCCAGACGTGGGTCCCAGGCACTCCACACCACTTGGAGTCAAGCTAGCCGGGCTGATGAGAGGTGTTACCTCGAAACCGGTCCGGTCCTCGGATGCTTGATTCCGTTCTGGGAAGGACATGGCTTTTGTAGTTCGGACTGGACTGTTCCCATGGGGCAACAGGGTCAGAGCTGATTTGCATATCGCCATTGTCTAACCCAGGGTGGTGTGGAGTGCAAAAAAACGATGGATTTAGGCCCAGATCTTTTGACTGGGGGAATGTGTGACATTGATCCACATTCGGTCCATCACTTGTTGTTTTTGCAATTGCCGCCCTAAGTGCGCTGGGGATGCCCAGACGTGGGTCCCAGGCACTCCACACCACTTGGAGTCAAGCTAGCCGGGCTGATGAGAGGTGTTACCTCGAAACCGGTCCGGTCCTCGGATGCTTGATTCCGTTCTGGGAAGGACATGGCTTTTGTAGTTCGGACTGGACTGTTCCCATGGGGCAACAGGGTCAGAGCTGATTTGCATATCGCCATTGTCTAACCCAGGGTGGTGTGGAGTGCAAAAAAACGATGGATTTAGGCCCAGATCTTTTGACTGGGGGAATGTGTGACATTGATCCACATTCGGTCCATCACTTGTTGTTTTTGCTATATAAATATATAAACATGAATATACATCTGCATATCTATATAAATACAAATATAAATGCTTGCATACATATACATATATGCATACATATGCATGTTATGTGCATGAAAGTTTAATAAACACCAATAAAAGCAAAGCTAAAATGCCACCTAATTACAAACAGAATTGCTTTAACTCAAACGAGGGTGTTATCAATTGCATTTTCAGTGCTCGTTTATGCCTGTGGTTGATAGCAGTACAGCTATGGACAAGTCTGCTTATTTTTGCCTTATTCTCCTATAGTCCACATGGTTTCAATATCTATAGAACAGCGAGAAGGACTGCTTGCAATATTCTATATATTTTTGAACTAAGTGTGCCACTGTCATGATTCTGTGCACTCAAATGTCTCATAGTCCTTTGGAGTAGGAATTTGTATGTAGGCAGTCTCCTTGCTTTAGAAATACAAAGTCCTTCTTTTTGGTACAGTGTAAGGTCCAGATTACTTGCAAAGTTTTAGGTTGAAATGGTAGGTTATAGTATGTTTTTACATCGAACCCTAACTCCAATAAAAGACTGTGCTCAACTTTGCATCACTTAACACCATTGTAAAATCTGGCATCAGCATGGTGAAGATATTGTGGAGGCATGGTAGATAGTTGCAGGGGAGTGGCCAATATGCAGTAGGGCCTCCCACCTTCTACCTCCTCTGGTTGCATTCCAGGCTCTTTAAACAAAGCGTGTCTGCGTGCAGAGGTGTGCACTGTGCAGAGGAATCCTTCGAGCGTAGACTGAAGCACCTGTACCTGCAGTGACCTCTTTATACACCAGGTGAGGGACAAGCAATTTTCAGAAATCCAAACGGGTGCCCCCTGCCGCAGGTACTAAAACAGTCAATGTAATGACCCTGACTAAGTTAACAAAGTAAAATGAGGTCAGACCTGATCCTTATCTTGGGATTTATTTACAGTCCCTTCTCATTGTTCATGATAAAACGTTTATTTCAAAATAGAGACAGCATTATAGTTGTGCTGTTCTTAGGTGATCCAGGTAGCAATTCTACCAGATAAAGAATACTTTGATTATTTGCATGCTCATACATCCATGCAGGGAGTCACACTGTGAGTGGGGTCACACACCCACCCACACACATACTCAGGCACCCTTACAGGTACTCAGACAACTAATCAAACACCCATATAGACACTCATGTACTCACTCATCTACCTGTGCAGCCACTCACACATCAACTGACAGACTGATGCACACATTCACACAGATTAGTCACCCGTACATTCATTAAAGACAAGTTTAATCACTCTCTATTAAGTCAGTCACACACCCACTAAATCATCCATACAGACGTTCATGCACCCACTCAGTCTTCGAATACACTGTGGTATATATAATTTTGTATTCATATATGTGTGTGTATATATATATATATATATATATCATACTTAAACTTTTCAGAAACACTCAGTCACTGAATGAAGTCATGAGTGATATCACTGACCACATCATGATGATGTATTATGTGATGTCATCAGCAGTGCATTGCGGGGGGACAAGTTAGAGTTATCTAAGCTAACTATAATGGATATATTTCTCTGGTTTTGTACAAGTGAAATGTCAACCTAACCATGACATTCCTGTAACTTGTGTTTTTTTCAGAGGACAGGCCCCCTTTTCCCAAATACTCTGCAACGCAGCTCCGTGGCGCTTACTGGAGATACCTGTTGGACTACTTGCCCCCAAAAGACTTTGTCCATTTCTATCTTGTCGTTGATAGCACTGTGCTAATCCTCTGCTTAAAAACTTTGATAGAAAAGCAGACATTTGAGGTGAGCAAATGTATATTGTTGCTGGTGTTGAGGGTGCTCTATACAGGAGCTGCCTTCCACCTAAACTTGGGAATGTATGTATATACAAATATATCTATATATATAAATATATATATATATATTTAAATATATATATATATATATATATATATATATATATATATATATATATATATATATATATATATATATATATATTGACACCACACCAACCTTCACCATCCAAGAAGGCGCTGACTCCGTGTATCTCAGTTCAAGGGTGTTTATTTTACATCAACTTCTGCTCAGACGCGTTTCGGCGGCTACCCCCGCCTTGCTCACTAACATCTGACCAGGCAAAGTAACGCTTTATATACATTTTCCAGAATTCACATGAGTCATAATTAACATCCTTAATTGGCATTGGTTTGTTGCCATGGTGACTTCAGGTTACACCCACACGATTACGTGACTACTCGCATGTTACTGACATTTTTTGGCGGGTTTAGTTAATTGTCACGTTCATTTGCATGCATTAATCAAACATTTACATCATGATTATCAACACACTCGGGTTTTGTAATGTGTCATAATTCATTACATCTTAGCACAAATAATTTAATACTAATTGTATTGCTGATCCCCATATTATACATACATTTGCAGTTCCGCATTGGAAATAATAACCCATATTACGTTACCCCCTGTGTGTTACCTACGTCATTGAGGATCGGGCGTATCTGAGGGGAGGTGTGTGAAGCCCGTGGCTGTGATTGGTTTCACGGACCTGGTTCATACAAATGGGCTCAGTTTCATCTGCGATCGGTTTGCTGGTCTGACGGCAGAGACATATATATATACACGAACACATATATACACCCTAAGATGCCACTGCTTGAATCTTTGACTTAATTAACAAAAATTATTTTCTTAACATCTTTCAGGAGCTGGGATTATTCCATTTGAGTGAAACACATCAAAGCCATGGATTCCACACAACTCTGTTCTTTTCTTCTAACAGTGATCACAAGTAAGTGACCTCATATGACAGATGTCACACAAATGTGCATAAGAACACTATGAATACCGGGTAATTAATCATGTTAAATAAACATGTGAGATAGACATTCCAACCCTATGCATCATGGACCCTTGCAAATCTCCACATAATCAATCTGACTACATATTTGTACTCTTGTGCAGCCACTTTAAATTGCATTCCGAAATGTATTTATGGTAAAATGATTTGTTTATGAAATAAAACAAATGGTGTTGAATATATTTAAATTTACTGAAAACAAATGCCACGTTTGCACCATGCAATGTGTCAGATGTGTGATGCAAACCTCCAAGTCAATTTTTGAAAGCACACAAAGCCACTTTGCGTGGCTCTTAGTGGATTCAGAAATCTGGAGTAACGCAACACAGTGCAATGGGATGGGTGTTGATTTTAACCCCTTCACCGTGGCGGCTATTCCTCCTCAGTGTTAAGGGTCTGGGGCGAGAATGCAGCGGTTGCGCTGTGCTTATGACGGAGCGGTTCCGTCATGGCCCCGCCCACTCAATAGAACACTCAGCGCAGGCGCAGAATTCGCGCCGCTTAGGAGCGTCGGGCGGGCCATGACGGAACCGCTCCGTCATCAGCACAGCGCCACCGTGGCTAATGACGGAGCGGTTCCGTCATCAGCATGGGAGGGGTTAATAAAATATCTACTTGTCAATGTGGCAGGTTGCTTCATAAATCTACTTTTTCTGGAACAAAATCACATGTCTTTTTGTGCCATGTAATGAAGCGACAAATTATGGCTGCAATCTATTTATGTAAGAGCTCAGAAATAGACTGTCTGAATATGCCAAGGATATTTCCATAGAAGGGTTTGAATTCCCTTTGTTGCCACGTTTCTGCAGATCTACATACTGCGGCAGAAGGTTATGGTAAGCAACAGTTTCAGGGTTGGAATGCCCTTTGGAGTCTGTGCAAACCTATTAACTTGCATGCTTTAAGGGTTTTCACCAGTTCTTCTGTAATCATTTCTATACATGGAAAGGTTGGCCGTTAACACCTGACAGTGGCATATAACTTCTTCCAGGGTTGGGAAAAAAGTGGTTGGAGGGAAAGTAAACTTGCAAACACTCAGATTTTCGCATGAGCAAATCTCTATACCTGCATATTTGTTCAGGCTAATGCAGTTCACAAATATTTTCTAGGAGCACTATTTCTTGGCCAACTTCTGTAATGTCTTGTGGATTCAAGAAAGTCATATATCTGTACTTAATCCATGGACATGGGTACACTTTACTTAATAATTATGGCGCTAATTAGGTCTGGCCTTAACCATGACCGTTTGTGTTTATTAAAATGTTGTCTACTATTTGTCTGACTGTCTAACTACTTGCTTCACTGTGAGTGAACACATTCTGTTCCTTCACAAGGAGCATATTGACACACAGTTGTTTTGTTCAGTGCCAGGAACTACTATGCAATATGTGCTTTTTGAAACCAATACAATTTTTGCTTGTGCTAATGTTTGTTATAATGGTGAGCGCCTGGCAGCTCCCACACCAATAAGGTTGTACAAAAAAAATGCCAAAACAAGTTGCACATTGACAAAACCAAAAGTCTGACAAACAGTTTCAGACATGGCTTTACCAATGCCTGTTTATGTGTATGTTTCATATTTTCTTATTAAAACTGGTTACACTGATTTTCCATTATGAATGTTTTTTTTAAGTACTAGTGTAAATCAACACATTTTACTAAATGATGCTGCAAAGAAACCGTACCCTTCATTTTTTTAGTAGTTTAGCTCATTGTTTTTGCTTTTTTTTTGTGAACATTTTATTTTGAAATCAGAGAATCATCAATCTGGCTTTCAAGCTTCTGCAAATTTTTGCATCGGAGCAGTATGCATGACCTCATATTGCTAAACATTGAAAATGTGTGTACACATTTTGATACTCTAACCACTGTTAGTAGTGCGGTCTTAGCTTAACAATATTTGCTTAAAGCCCTCATAATAATAATTAAGTCTTTGCACTAATGAACCATAAATACAAGTTTAACAGCATTAACACACGGACACAAATAATTGCTAGTCTGCAGGCAATGTTCCATAATGTGGTACTTTAAATGACAGCCAAAGCGTTTGTACTGTAGGGGGTTGGGCCTGCTTGTCACAAGGATAAAATTCACATGAGAACTCGTTACCCTTGACCCCAAGCAATATGCTCTGGGCTATAGGAATTCTAAATCCCTGCTTTGGGTTACTTTCCCCTGGACAGGCATTCCATGAGTGTTGTGTGGGTGTTCCTATGCAACTCTCATATAATTTGATGCATCCCGAAATTAACAAGAACTTGTAAAAGTGGGGTTGCGCCAAAATTTTACTCCTTCCCAGGGGAGGCGTAAGAAGAAGTAATAGCTCTATTTTTTCTCATTTCTATCTCATTCTCTGTTTGCTTCATTCTGCACCCTCATACCCTGATGCACCAACAGCATTCCGCAGCACACATAGAAAGAGGAATCTGCCTCCCAGGATTGTTTTTCAAGAAGAATGTGCCCCTTCCTGCACAAAAACAATCCTAAATGTAACAAAGACACCCTTGTGCTATGGTGCCTGTAGTGTGGCTAGTATGCCAAAAGGGTAGTAGGGAGTGGATAGGAATGCACCATATTACCTTAAATCGGGCACATTCCTGCAATTTCCCTGTCACGTAGTACAGCAAGGTGACTTGCTGCACCGCAGTGCATCAAAAGCTCATAAATAAGCCCCTACATTCAAAGATGTATTCATCCGCTTGAACTAGTAGTACACCTGGAAAGTTGTACCAAACAAGAATTTCCTGGTATATAATTGTGCAATCCATAGGACTTATTCCCAGGGCTGGCATTTCCGCAGAGCATAATTGTACACAAAGTTGATTTAGACACTGAAGAAATCAGTCCCTATTCACAAATGCATAGTTTCCCATTTCTTTTTGTTTTCTCCCAATTACCCTCCCCAGTCCCTCTCCTTCGAGTTTCCGGGTGATTGCCCCCCCGTGCTCTGAACAACAATCTGTTAACAGTGCCTTTAAGAAGCATGAATGGGGACATGAGGCTGATGTCCCTGCCCCCCACCTTTTACATAAATTGGATGCTGGATCCACTGTCAGCGTACACTGAGGCTATTATAATACAGGTGACATCAGACACTAATATTATCTAGATTGGGTACATGTTCATGCTCAGTGTATGCATGTGCAGGCCTTCATTTGCATCTATATTACTCTTTGTTATACCTTTCATCTACATTCTCATTTTTAGGTCGAGTCTAGACAGTACATGCGTTGTCGTAAGACCTTTAGTAAACACAATATGGAGGGTAATTTCTCCTGCTGTTTGCCATTGGCTAATTCTGGCACTGCTCTTGTTATCGGGCTTATTGTTGGCTTGTGATCTGATACGTCACGTCCGTTTTGCAGGAAGCAGCACAACTACAATTTAGTTACGCTACTGGGCTGTTATCGTTGCATTTAGGGACTACTTCCTTGTTTACCAAGCGCCCTGTTGTGCGCTTTCATATAATGGCGGACATCCCACTTTGTTTTTTAACAAGCGCCCGTGTAAAGTGCAACTTTGTTTACAAAACCGCGTCCTCGGGTACACCACTTTGTTTTTTAACATACGGCCATTGTGAGTTTTTGTGTAATGCTCAAACTTAGTTTAAAAACGCGGGACCCGAATGAAAAGTGCTGACTGCTATTAAAATGCTGGACCCATGCAGAATTCCATTGCACCTTTTGACCTCTGACCCTCATGCACCTTTGGATCTTAAATAATGTGGTCAAAGGCTGCGCTGGAGCCCGGTTTCATGGTATTCTTTCAATTAAGGTGCTCAGGCGGCGCGCTGCCCTGCATTTTGCCCCTTTTCATATATATATTTTTTAAATCTTGCTGCACCCTTTGATCTCGAAACCCTCATGCACCCTTACATCTTAAATAATACTGTGTCCTCAATACTTTTCATGATCGGCAGAGCCCTTTGAGTTCTGCTGCACAGCGTTAGTATTAGACACAGCTGTACATATTGGTATGTTATGTTATGTTATGTTATTAAAATTTCAATAGCGCACAGCTGCCCCAGCAAAGGGGCGTCCTGGCGCTTTTAGACTAACAGAGGAACTCTGGCTGCAATGTCAGAGGCAGAGTAGCACAGCAGACTGGTGCATGTTATAGAATCAGGGTCTGATACGGAACAGATGGGTTTTTATCGCCTTCCTAAAGGGAAGAAGATGATCCAGGGCACGGATGTGAGCTGGTAGAGAGTGCCGCTAGAACCCGGAAGGAACGCCTCCGGGTCTTGATCGTTTAAAGCGCGGAACTTCCACCGGATTTTGCCCTGACCTCAATGAGCGAGAAGGCGCATAAGATGTGATCAGATGCTCAAGGATTTGGGTGGAGGCCTGTTTGAGAATCTTAAAGGATAGGCACAAGGTCTTCAATTCTATCCTTTGCGCTACAGGGAGCCAATGTAGCTTACTGATGGTATCTCTCGCTGAGCAGAATCCAGGGAGGCCTACTAGTACTCTGGCTGCGGTGTTTTGAACGCTCTGCAGCCGAGCTACTTCAGCTAGGTTGGCCCCCAGCAGAAGTGAGCTGGCATAATCCAGCCGTGATAGTCCCGTGGCTTGGATGATGAGTTGTCTGGTTGGGGCATCGAAGAATTTCAGGATGGGCCTGATTCCGCGCAAAATGCCAAAACACTTGACCGCAACTTTTTTAGTGTGTCCAGCGAGACTGAGGGAGGGGTCTAGCCAGACACCCAGATTTTTTACCTCATTTACTGGAACGGCGGCCTGGCCCAGGGTCGCGGGCTACCACTGATCTCCCAATAGGTTAGTGTGTTTACCTACGATCATAACCTCGGTTTTATTGGCATTGAGCTGGAGGCAGTTAGCTGTCATCCAACTAGCCACTGCCGCTAGGCCCTCCCTGAACCTGGGGGCGTCCAGGTCAGACCCCATGAGAGCGTAACCGTCAGCTGCGTATCGTCAGCATAAGAGCCCATAGTCATGCCCCAATGCTTGGTGACCGCAGCCAGCGGCTGCACATACAGATTGAACATCGTGGGGCTACGGGCAGACCCATGAGGCACACCCTGTTCAATAGGATAAGCCTGTGATTTGTATGGAGGAGTGGCAACCCTGAATGATCTTCCAGAAAGGAAAGACCTGAACCACTCAAGGGCATGATCAGTAACCCCTGATTCCTCCAGACGCCGGAGCAGCACTGTGTGTGAGACCGTGTCAAACGCGGCACTGAGATTGAGTAACACCAGTGCCGCAGTCTGAACAGAGTCCAACACCCAGCGAAGATGTTCCGTCATAGTAAGGAGAGCAGTCTCGGTGCTATAACCAGCCCGGAACCCATTTTGTGAGGGGTCCAGGATGTTGGCAGTCAGAAGATGTTTAGAGAGCACGTTGTTAGCATGTGCTTTTGCCACCTTGGCTGGCCAGGGAAGAAGGGAAATGGGCCAATAGTTTTCAGTTTCTTGGGATCTAAGGTGGGTTTCTTCAAGATCTGGGTGACATAGGTTTGTTTCCACTTAGCCGGAACAGTCCCAGAGGCAAAGGGCAGGTTAATGAGCTGGCGAAGAGGAGATACCAACGTCGCATCTCTAAATTGAGCGGGTCTAAGCGGGTCTGCAGGAGAGCCAGATTTAACTTTGGCTGTCAGCCTGTCAAATTCTACCTCCGTGAGTTCAGGAAAGATGATAAGACAGTTGTTATTGATAGCAAAGGAGCTGTGTTTTTCATTCACGAGGTAGGTGGTTGGGAATGAGCTATAGATAGTGCGCACCTTCTCGAGAAAGAAAGTGGCGAGATTTTCGCAATGTGTGGTTGAACAAATAGGGGCTCTTTTGGCAGTGAGATCTTTAAGAACTTCAAAAATCAATTTAGAAGGATTAGGGCTGTGTTTAAATTCAGTGGAATAATAGGCCGCACATGCTCTACAAATGGCTCTATGATAAGCTTTGACTTTGGCCAGGTACTGCGTTTTCTTCTCACTGTTATATCCTTTCCGCCATTCTCTTTCTGCTTGTTTGCAGGACTTCTTCATAAGCAGCAAAGCATTGTCATACCAAGGGCTAGGCTCAAAAGTGCGGCATTTACTCCAGGCAGCAGAGATCAGGGAGTCAAGGGCACGACTGACCCAATCACAAAAAAGGTCATAGCCTGCTTCGGCATCGTTGAGTGGGCCCAGGGGATCCTCAGCGAGCAAGCGATGAAAGTCCTCAAGCTTTAATTTCCTCCAAGGGCGTGTAAATACAGCCCTGTCGATATTTTTGAAAATGGGGTTCAAGGTCGGGAGGAATAGTTCTATCAGAAAATGATCGAACCATGCCACCGGAGTAGGTGGCTGGACCTTCATTCTAGCTAGATTGGTGAATATAGGGTCTAAAATATGTCCGCCTACGTGAATGGAGTGGGTGATAACTTGGGATAGCTGAAATGCCGCTAAATCAGCTAGAGTGCTGCTGATGGTTGAAGAATTACAGAGGTCAAAGTGCATATTGAAGTCACCCACTATAGTGAAGTTGGCTGAACCCAAGGCGAGAGAGCTGACTGTCTCAGGAAGCGCTTTCCTGAAAGCGGTATTGTTTCCCGGAGGTCTATAGATCAGTAGCCGGGAGAGGGTCAGATGGTGATTAATTGATATGCGAAAGTAAGCACTCTCGCAACCCTCCATCTCTAGAGCCTTCCAAACACACGGGTAGCAGGACTTGACTACTATTGCTATCCGTCTGCCTCTGGTATTGCGATTACTTGTAAAGACTGAATATTCAGGGGGGAGGGCTGAATTCAACTCAGCTAAAGTATCATCATGAAGCCAAGTTTCAGTAATAAAAAAAATGTCGGGGATTCGTCAATGATGAGCTCATGAATAGCAGAGTGGTGTTTTACCAATGATCTAACATTTAAATGCCAGATTTTAATGTCCTGTGAGCCTAATGGTGTTTGAAGGTCTTTAATAGGGATAGAGGCATGTAGGTGAAAGTTACCACAGCAGCACTTAAAAGGGCCACACAGCGATGGCGACCGGGTTGTTCACATTTCTGGGTATACTGCCTTATATCCAGCCACGTATCTCTCGTGTAAGTTATAACACCTTGGCTGGGAGGGGCAGAATCCCTGGCGAGAGGCGCAGAGCTGGCGCTGACGGGCGCAGACGGGCTTACCTTAGGCGCTCATTCGGTCCGCCCGCTGCGCTCCAGCCACATGCCTGCTTATATAGTACAATGAATGAACGTAGACCATCTATACAGCCGACCAAGATGGCGGGTCAGTGTGTGCTGCAACCGGAAGTAGGTCTTTTCCGGTCTATCTCCTTGCTCTCAGACTGCCCTCCACACAAACAGCCACAAGACTGCAGTGGACCAGGGCCTAGAGCGTCGTGATGCAGGGGATTGCAATTATATAGAGGTAGGTGTTCAGGGCGTAGTTTAAAAACACAGTGAAAACGTCTGTCTAAAAACACAAAAGTGCCCTCCACCCCCAAAATACTCCAGTGCACACAACAAGTGCTCCGTTCCCCTCAATGAGCAATTTTACATTGGAAGGTGTTCAGGGTGCAGTTTTCAAACACAGTGAGAGCGTATTTTTATAAACACGAGAGTGCCCTCCACCCCAGAATTCTCTAGTGCACACAGCAAGTTCTCCGTTCCCTTCAATAAACAGCTCTGAATGGGCTGTCAGTCAAGCAGAGCGGACAAGGCAGGCAGAGAATATATAGATTTACTCTGGCATGACAACTAGACCGCCGACCAAGATGGCGGGTCAGTGTGTGCTGCAACCGGAAGTAGGTCTTTTCCGGTCTACCTCCTTGGGTGGACCGCTTTCCTTTCCACCATCACCTAACTAAAATTGTCCAGTTATAGATCTTAAATAATGCAGTAAAACGCTGTGCCGCCTACAACGGTGGCCACTTTTGTGGTATTTTTTCAATTGATGTCCTCGGGCACCATGCTCCCTAGCACGGCGTCCAGTTTCCTGATTTAAAAAAAAATTAATGTGTTCATGCTGCCTAGCACGATGCCCAGTTTCATATTTTTTTTTAATCCTGCCACACCCTCTAACCTCAAACCCTCATGCGCCCTTAGATCTTAAATAATGCGCTTGGGCACCACGCTCCGTAGCATAGCGCCCTGTTTCATAGCTTTTTTAGGTCACGCCTACGCAGCGTGCATGCGCTGCATAAGAAAGAGACCTTAAGCCATCAGCACAGCGCCATATGGTCGCAATCATCGAGCCTTACTGCACGCTCACGCAAAGAAATCACGCATGCCCCCTCCCCCTGCTGCCACGTGAGGTGCGCGTGCTAGCGCTGGTAATCGCCATGGAATTTTAAATGAATAGTCAATGAGTCATCCACATTGCCTTCCTCCGTTGCCTCCATTTACCTTTGGCAGCCACCACACAGACCAGAACAAGGCCGGTTTTGTTTGGAATAATGTCACTTCCCCGTGAATTCTGTATAGCGCTGTTTACATTAGATGAAAGCTAGGGTCCAGTGAGGCAGAACGCATTTGCAAAATTAGCTCCTCTGCAGCGCTTGTGTTAAGCAGACATGTGGATTTTGTTTTATAGATATGTATCATGGAAGATACATACATGCGCATGTGTGTTGAACTGCTTCACAGGTCGGGGGCTCGGATCGGCTTTCAGCAGTTGACATGGGCAGAGGGGGGGAATGGATAATAGAAAGCAGAAGGGCATTGTGGGGAGCAGCCGCGCAGACACCCGTTCATAACAAAAGGCCCGAATGCTCCCTGCAGGGGAGTCAGGCTGTTTGGGAAGGAGCGCTGACAGAGATGGTGTACGGGGTGGGGCGAGGTGACTGGAAATGTTTTCTCTTTAGTTCTTCGCCCCCTGCGGCTATGATAATGTGCATATTAACATATAGGATTTGTTACCTCGCTAATGAATTTATTTAAACGCCTTACCACAGGCTTTCCAGAAAATGCGATCAAGGTGTTTTTTGTGTGTTGGGGGAGGTGAGTGGGTGCGATGGCAATGAATGGGCTAATGTGTATGTCGACATCTTGTGGTTTCTGTGGCCTGAAGCTCAGTGTCCTGTTGTGAACTTTCACTGCCCGTTTGAAATCAGTGGTCCTTACATTTTGTACCTTTTCTGCTCTTTCTTCTTGAGGTACTTGGGAGTGTCTACAGAAGCGATTGTGTTCCACTTTTTAGCACACTTCATAGTTCTGGAGGTAGCTGTTCTCATTACGTTTCGAGTTCTTCGCTAATGTGCCCACCCTGGCATATCCTAAACTGCCCCACCCCCCCATTATATTATTATACCAAATGACCCCCAGCACCCACACCGTAAACGTGCAGCCCTTACTTTTAAAATACATTTTGGGAAAGGAAATGAATTTTTTATCATTTTCGTTCAGGAAAATTTTACGATTATTTAAATCTAATAATACGAGCAGAACATACCTAAACAGACTAGGTCAAAAATTCAACTGAGAACCAGGCTTCCAGTGAAGAGTAGTTTTAGAGAGTGATCCATTGTTCAGTCTGGCCTGATCCCTCAACAGTTCTCCGTGCATTCAAAAAAGAAATGTGAATTCCTCTAAAGGGCTGCAAGGGCTTGCACCGGCTTTTGCAGACCTAGGGTGGGGGTGGGCGAAGATAAGACAAGGTGTTGCCATTGCATAGATTGCTCCCTACGTTCATACACAGTCAGTCAAACATCATAACTCCAGGGGTCAGGCATCAGATGTCGGGTTGTGCCTTGTCACTCTTCATGTTCGCACTCGAGACCCAATGTGTACAATTGGTACCCATCTACCAGCCATGTCCCACTCCAGTAGAGGCAGTTCTGAATTATGCCTTGTCCTTGGCAGGACTAGAATTGTCAGTCCCAGAGAGTTCAAAATTTCTTGCTTTACCATAAGGATGCCAGCCTTCAGTAGGCTACAGAACTCATCTCACCCACCAAAATCTTATCCAGGATTTGTTGAGGGCAGCCTGCAGGTACTGTTCTGTAGATACAGTGTGATGTGTGTCTACCTCAGATGAGACCGCAGTACATCATGGGATGAGTGCCCAGCGTTGCTGTTGATATTTATACTAGGTCGAGCCCACAAGCAGATCGTGGAGTTAAAGTATTTGTTGCTTCAGGGCCAGTGTATCAGTACTGTGCATACAAACACAACTCGCATCTATTGATTTGTCACTGGTTCCAGGACAAAGACTTGTTTTGTGAGATCAGGGTCCTCTTTCCCACCAGGAATCCTTCCTTTGACACTAATCCTAGCTCTTCATCCATTCTGCTCTAATCTCTTCTTCACAAACTCGCAGCTGCCCCGTTTCCCACTCCCTCTCATATTCCTTCTCCCCTCTCCCATTCTTCTCCACCCACACCTTTCTCCCCGTCAATTGTGCACACTTCTATCTAAATCCTCTTTCACACTGTCTCTTGCACACATATATCCTCCTCTGGTATTACACTCTCTCCTGCCACGCATTATCGACAACTCCTTCCCTATTTGTTAAATTCCTTTTTCCATTGGTGTCACTCATTTTTCACCTCACCTCCCACGTAACCTATTTCCTATTACTAGCTCTACAGCGCCGTAAGATCATACAAACAGCAATAGCACTATGCAATATGATCACTCCACTGCAAACAAAACAAGCACTGGCATAGCCAATAGGTCTCACCTTTGGGACTATATAAGTGTTTAGCCATGCAACAGTTGATGTTGTTGCACCAAGGATATTGTGCTGGATAACAAAATACTTATAAGGTCCCAAAAGCAAGACATATTGGCTAAGCCAATGCTTGTTTAAAAATGATTGCGGGATGTCCGAGGTCCCTGCAAGGGACCCCATAGGAGGGCAAACCCCGTAGTAGGGCGTAGGAAACCTAGGCCAGTCCAGTGGAGGTGGAACATCGGGGGTCACAAGGTAAGACCATCCCCATATGAGTTAGGATTTAAGGGGACTCCTCCCTCCTGGCGCCCTCTTTGCTGCTGCCCATCTTACCAGTCGGTCGTCAGGCTGCTCCTCGCCAGCCTTAGGTCCATTAGGCCCCTGCCCCCCCATATCTATCCTTCCCCCCGACGTCGGACGCGAGGCCCGCGCCTTCAGCTCACCTTGAGGTAAGCGGATTAACAGGCCTCCCCCCCCGGCCCCCGTCCTCGGGTAAATCCGAGTCGACAGGGCCCCGTGGCTATGCCACGGGGGAGGTCAAGAGATCTGTTGTGTGCGAACGTACGGGGTTTTGTGTTATGAAGGACAGAGGATGTCGCGTGGCGTCCTGGCGGGGAACTATAGAACTAGTATGTTAGCAAGAGCAGCGGGAAAACAGCATACGCGACCTTCCGTGAGGTTGCGGGCGCCCGCAATATTCGGCGGTTCATTTATAAATTAGTGGGCAGCGAGGTCAAGGTGGCGGGGAGCGTCTTGTGGCTCCGCTGTTACCTTGAGGGGCATAAAGAGCTTTGTGGCGCGTAATTCGTTAACTGGCTCAGCGTAAGGGGTAATATTCGGCGGTTAGTTATGAATTAGTGGGCAGCGAGGTCAAGGTGGCGGGGAGCGGCTTGTGGCTCCGCTGTTACCTTGAAGGGCATAAAGGGCATTGTGACGCGTAATTCGGTAACTGGCTCAGCGTAATGGGAATAGCGCGATGGTTACATAATAGAAAGGTCAAAAACGTGTGTACCTCCTTTATTCTGTGCTTTGTAGCATTAATATGCCGCTTCGTTCAGGAGCTCAGTGTCGCTTCCGTGCTTTGTAGCATTAATATGCCGCTTCATTCAGGAACTCAGTGTCGCTTCCGGCCAACTAAGAGGGCTGCCATTTTGGTTGTAGGCAGAGTGTAGCGTGCAGCGGGTGAACTTTCAATGCGTGTTCCGGTGTAAAGCATTTCCGGGGGGGCACTGGGTGCAGCTTCCGGCGGATGAACTTTCAATTCCGGGACATGGAAAGCGCTGTTCCGGTAAAGCATTTCCGGGGGCTTACTAGTTCCGGTTTAGGCCGGAAAGCGTTTCGGCAATGCTGCTTTACGTACGGCACTCCTCGCCTGACACCCCTACCGCCGGACCTCACAGCGTTCAAGGCAGGGGCACTGAAAGCAAATGCAAGTGTTCATGGTAATATTTGCGCTCTACGTTACGGTAAACAAAGAGGTCAGAGTAGATCGGTAAACAAAGAGGTCAAAGTAGACCCAAGTGAATGTAGTAAATTCCAAAAGAGGAAGTGGCGCAGACAAGGTTAGCGCTAAAGGTCTTGGCGCAAGCAGCGGGTCTCGAGTGCAAGAGTTTAGTTTAAATCCATTAATATATGAACCTAAACACATTACACACCTTATTCCTCAGCTACAGAGGATCAAATAACAATATTGGTCACGGTTTCATTTCCCTGGGGAATACCCTCGGTGGACGCAGCCATTGCAGGCTGCAATAATATTAGTCCTAAGAAAGGTCCGCCTTAGGGGGAAATAATTGTGCGCCAACTTCTAGGCGCTGGCTGGCAGCTACCCTTGATTGCCGTGAGTGTGCCTGCATCTGTAATATCTTGAAACGCTCGTTCAAAGGCTGGCTTCAGTTTACATGGGGAGACACAGATGGAGGACAGACCCCCCGGATATTGTAACAGTGTAAGGTTTAGGCCTGCACGGTAACCGCTCATTCAAAGGCTTGCTTCGGCTTACATGGAGATACACAGAGGGAGGAAAGACCCCCGTATATTGCAACAGTGTTGAGTTTGGGCCTGCACAGTGGGCAAACACGAGGGGCAACACAAGCATCTGCCGGAAGGGTGAATTGTCAGATGCGTGCCTCTTTCGTGTGTTCGCACTGACGAGCGCTACGCATATTGGCCGCAGGCACCCAGCATTCAACAGAAGTATTAACGCGCAGGTTAGGCGCATTAGTATAAATGTCGTGTACACCTTCTAAGCAGATTAGCAAGAGTCTCGTATATAGAGCCTTTCTGCCCAAAGCACGGGGTACGGATGCAAAATAGGAGTTAAGCAGGGTGGCTCGTGATAAGTTTGTCAAACAATCTGCCCCCCCCCCCCTCTCTTATTACAAGGCCGATTGTACAAATGCTAATTTAACATGTAATGTTCCATTACGGTAAACGAACTATGGTTACTTGAGTCACTTCATTAGAATTAGTCGGGCTGCATTGTTGAGTTGCATGGCTGCATGTTAACCTGTGTTCCTCAATTTTAGGCAATAAGGACGGCAAACTAAAGCAGCGAGAGCACGGTCCCACTCCCGCAATTAGAAGGTAAGAAAGGGGGAAAGTGGGGGTGCCGGAAGGAAGGGTCCTTAATGCTGCCCGGGGACCGGTGTTTATGGTCTGGCCTCCCGGGACCTTCGGACAGGACATTGGTTAGGGCCAAGCGACCGGGGGACCGGTGTTTATGGTCTGGTCTCCACGGGCATAAGGTAGCAGGGCTGTTGGGGAGGGCTAAACCTTAACGATGTTTATTCAATTAATGTAGGAGCGTGGCGCACAACGACAACGGTGCATATTTTGTGGAATAGTGAGGCCCTCCTTTTAATCAGTCAGTGTGTGAAAGTAAGTATGGGAATGATCACGAGATAACTGAGTAAGATAAGGCTCAACACTAGGGATTCAGATGAAATTCGCCCGGTAGTCTTTTCATTTTTTCTTGCAGGGATTGGCCCACCGAAATGTCAGAAATTAGATCAACTGGCACAAGAGCAGGGGAGGTCACAGACGCTCAAGTAGCACACGCGGCGATTTTCCTACAGCTAGTGGAGACGAACGGTGTAGCATGGGCTACCAATTTGCTCAAGGGCAACACGGCGAACGAATGTGTGAACAATGACATCATAGCACTGGATGATGAGGACACAAGTAGTGCAAGTCACGCTAGAGCGTCTAAAAGAGTAAGGGTGCCGACGAACAAAGACTTTCCGCCTCCGTCCAAAAAGAAGGGCAATGTTAAAAGCACGTAGTACATGGCGTTCCCAGCACCTCCAACCTGACGGGAGTAGTTCAGGAGTTTCCTGGACCATCAAACTCGCCTGCTGACGGGCAACCAACAATGGAATATGCCACTAGAAGTGATCTGGATAAGATCATGTCCACATTGTAAGTTTTTATGAGAGAGATGAGGGAGAGTGTGAAGCCTGGCGGCAATGTTGGGGTAGAACCATCAAACGTGTGGGGAAACGGCGCTGCTATCCCGGGCGCATCCGGGGCAGCAGGGGGAGGACCGGAGGGCACTGACCTGTCCAACCTGCCATCTGGCCCACCTGCGCCCGTGCCAACAATACCTGCATTAACCCCGGCACCTCGCATGACGCCGGTCACTCCAGCACTGCCAGCCCCTCTGGCACCACAGCCACCGAACTCCACGCCCCCTCCCTTGGCTGTCCCAGCGCCTCCTTCAAATACAGCGATTCCTGCTCCCACAGTACCAGTTACTTCTCCAGCGCTGCCAGGTGAGGAGGAAGAAGTGGTGCTTGACGCCCCGTTACTGTCAGGCCATTCCTCATTGTCCTGGGAGGTCCCACAGGCAGTTAAGGAATTAATATGGAAACGAGAATTTATAGATATTTTTTCGTTGCTCATGTTAGGACAGCAAGGTGCTGATGTTCGCAAGGCAGGGCTAAAGGCGGATGAAAAGAAGGTTAGATTCCAGCCCTGGCTGGAAAATAACATTGACACATGGCTTGAGGCCTTTGCTACACTGTCCACTGTCATCATGGAGAAGTTTGCCCATCAAGGGCCAGCTTTAGTTCAATACGGGAGACTCATTCACAAGTAAGCAAAAAAGTGGGGAGGCGTTGGTTGGTAAGAATATGATAGGGAGTTCAGGAAGAAAATGTCTAGATCTCCTAAGATGCGCTGGGATCACAAAGAGGTACAGCTGTGGATGGACCATATGGGGTCCAGGGCGCTTCAAGGCAAGGCTACAAGCGGTATAGGGCAAGATACGCCAGTGGCGTCTAATGATAAAAGCAGTACTACGACCCAGGTGGAACAAAGGATGTCGCCCTTTCAAGGGGGCCAGAGGGGGAGAGGCCAGAAGAGGGGAGGTGGCAGGCCAGGGTCCTGAAGATTGTTTAGGGGGAGATCATGTAAATTCACGCATACATGCAGCAATTGTGGAGGGCAGGACCAGGCAGGAACGTGTAGGACGAGCAAAGGACAAAAGCAAGGTGGTTATCACGGGGGAGGGGTGGGTCCTGGCAGAATAAGTAACCCGCTCACAGTCCCCACACCCCCTCCTACCACCCGGCCACCCCCGCCTTGCTCCCCGCTGCCCAACACACCCCCTTAGCATGTACTGCCCAAGCATTGCCATCAAACCCGCGAGAATTATGCGCAGTAAAAGGACCCTCACCGATACGGTTGGAACGACTGGTTGCACTGCTGAACAAATATCCCAACAGGCTGGGTGGGAGATTGCTACTGGGGGAGTTTGCAGAAGGTTTTGTTATACCATACATAGGGGTTCCTGCAGCACGAGATGCAGACAATTTGAAATCGGCTATGGACAATCCTGAGGTGGTAAGCGCCAAAGCGAGTAAGGAATTGGAGCTGGGGAGGGTGGCTGGCCCATTTTCAAGACCACCACGAGACAACTTCGTGGTATTCCCACTGGGGATAGTACCCAAAAAAAAACCCGGGCATTCAGGCTGATACACCACTTGTCCTACCCCGAAGGGGAGTCAGTCAATCACAACCTCGAGGAAGGGGTGTGCTCTGTCACGTATTGTTTGTTTGATGTGGCCATGGACCTCGTACGTCGAGCTGGCAAAGGGGCCTGGCTGGCAAAAGCGGATATCGAGTCTGGTTTTCGCCTCCTGCCGGTGCATCCTGGCAGCCAAAACTTACTGGGATTCAGGCTGGACAATGAATATTACTACAACAGATGCATGCCCATGGGTTGCTCTATCTCCTGCGCATTCTTCGAAGCTTTTAGCACCTTCTTGCAATAGGTACTTCAAAACATGGAAGGGGTTGAGAACGTGACCCATTATCTGGATGACTTCCTTTTTGTAGGCAGAGCAGAAACAGCAGATTGTGCAGAGGCGCTGACAAAATTTCAAAAGATGACAAAGTATCTGGGAGTGCCACTCGCTCCAGGGAAGACTGTGGGTCCAGGGCAGGCTTTAATTTTCTTAGGCATAGAAATAGACACGGTAGCGGGTGAGGCTAGGCTCCCAGCAGACAAGGTCACCGAGTTAACAGCCCAGATCAAACAGGTGCTGGGGCAAGATAAGGTGTCATTGGACGACATACAGAGCCTTCATGGGAGACTGAGCTTTGCCACAAAAGTGATTACAGCGGGTAGGGGGTTTGCGCGCAGGTTGGCCTGGACAGCAGCAAAAATAAAGCGCAGGCACCATCAAGTGAGGTTGAGTTTTGGGGTTAAAGAAAACCTTAAGTTGTGGGGGGGATTCCTTGAGCAGTTTAATGGATCCGTGATATGGAGGGAACCCTGGACCAGTAGCCTGGAGCTGACGTTGTTTACAGACGTGTCGGGCAGGGAAGGCTTTGGGGCAATCCTTGACAGGGACTGGTGCGCAGCAGAGTGGCCCAATGCATGGAGGAAGAAAAAGATCACTAACAACATAACTGTCCTAGAGCACTTCCCAATCGTGGTGGCTTTCCACTTTTGGCCTGCATTACTGTCTGCAAAAAGAGTGGTGCTATGGTCTGACAACATGGCGGTAGTCCAGGCCATCAACACCCAGTCGGCCTCCTGTGCGCTTGTTTTATGCTTGCTCAGAGAACTTGTCAAAGCATGTTTATACAATAATGTGGAATGCAGGGCTAGGCACATCCCGGGAGTCCAAAACACGGCTGCTGACGCACTTTCACGTTTCCATTGGCAGCAGTTCCGAGAGGCTTGGCCGAGGGCGAGGGAAGAGATGACGCCTTTCCCGGCTCAGCTTTGGCATCTGCTGCAGTGGCGCAGCGCATCAGGGAACTAGGCAAGTTGTCTTTGGCACCTCGGACCATTAGGAGATACCAGACGTGTGTAAAAACATTCTGAGAAGTCATGGGCCCATGGGAGCGGGAGGCCTCCAGACAAGTAGAGAAGGTGCAGGCATTCATGGTCTGGGCGAAGGATGAGGGGAAGAGCCACTCATGGATGGCCGGGCACTTGTTGGCCATCGGGCACCGTGCCCGCCTGTTAGGTCAGAAGGACCCAACTACGTTGTCTCAACGGCAGCACTCAAAGGCTGGGCAAGAGTGATGCCCAAAATAGCAGATCAAAGGGCCCCCATAGACTACGACACTTTAAAAAACCTGATAAACGCCATGCCTACGGTCACACACTCCACTTATGAGGCAGCACTCTTTGCAGTGACTTTTAGCTTAACATTTTTCGGAGCCTTTAGGATAGGCGAACTGGTAGCTCGGTCCAAACAAGAAGTCTACTCCAGGTCCCTGTTGATGAAGGACGTTCGTTTGATAGCCGATTCGGCAGAGATCCTCTTGCAATCTTCCAAGACAGACCAGACAGGCAAGGGTAGGAATATCTCATTACAGCGGCTGGGCAACGACAAATGCTGCCCGGTGGCTCTGCTTGCAGCTTTTCTGTCCTGCCGCCCACGTACAGCAGGGTTCCTACTTATACACTCTGATGGCTCCCCGGTCACAAAGTACAAGGTACATCATGTGATGCAGGGGTGCCTCTTCCTGGCAGGATACACTGCAAAAGGGGCCAAGTTTAGCTCCCATTCCTTCAGGATAGGTGCGGCCACCACTGCCTTTAGGGTAGGTCTCCCAACCGAAGCAATCAAAAAAGTAGGTCGTGGCAATCCAACTACTATAGAAGATATGTTAGGCCAATGAGTGTTATACGCCCTGTGAGCAGACATACAGTTGATGACCTGTAAATATTGGAAATAATGTGTAAGCCATTTCTGGAATACTACGATGTGTGTTTCAAATTCTGTGCCACTCGGTGGTGTTTGTTTTGCAGTGATTTTACGTGTGTCAATAAACTTTAATCTTACAACAATACTGGTTTCACTGCAGGGACAGAGGTATGGGTGATGGGGCACTCTTATGTCACAAGATTGGCGAGATGGGTGCAGGCCACCACCTGGAAGCACGGCTTTATCAACACCAATATATCTTGGTTGGGCTTCCCCGGGATGCATTGGGCAGCAATGATAGGGACGCTGCGTAGATTATTGAAGGAGGGCAGGCGAAGGCCAGACATTCTGGTAGTACACTTAGGGGGAAACGACCTGGTGGCATTAGGCAAGAGGCGATTGTTAGATGCAATGCGGAAAGATTTGAGCATCTTGAGCGGTGAATTGGGGCAGTGCTACATATATTAGTCAGAGATATCCCCTAGAACGATTTGGCATGGGGCAATATTGCAGGAAGCATTAGAAGTCACTCGCAGGCGCGTAAATGCAGCAATGCGCAAATTCAGCGAACAGAGAGGGGTAGGTTTCATCAGGCATGGCCTGCTGCACGCTAAATCCATTGGCTGCTGGGAATCTGACGGGGTACACTTGTCCAAAGTAGGCATGGCAATTTTCCTAGTAGATCTAGAGAGGCGCTAGAAATAGCCGGATGCAAATAAGAGAGAACTAAGGGCTAGGTAGTGGGGGCTCTGGGCGCAGCGGGTGCCACACCCATGGCTGTGGAAAATACAAGGCGATCCCCATACAGGACAGGCGCAGAAACAGGACCTGAAGCCCCGGTGCGAAACGCACCGCGATGAGTCATACATAAAGCCAAGGGGCCCTTCTTGGGGACTTGGTTTCGACGGCACCCCGTCAGTCCTTAGGGCGGTTGAAAGCCTGAGCAACCGGGGGTTTGCCAATAACGCCACGCCTGGCTGGGCAAGGTGTGAGTTGACTCTTAAGGGGACTCCTCCCTCCTGGCGCCCTCTTTGCTGCTGCCCACCTTACCAGTCGGTCGTCAGGCTGCTCCTCGCCAGCCTTAGGTCCATTAGGCCCCTGCCCCCCCTATCTATCCTTCCCCCCCGACGTCGGACGCGAGGCCCGCACCTTCAGCTCCCCTCCTTACCGCTCACCCGCTGAAAGGGGGGAAGTGGGGAGGGGGGAATTTTAATTATGTATCTTGTTTTTTCTAGGTTGCAGGAGGAGTTACAAGGCAATCCCCATACAGGACAGGCGCAGGAACAGGACCTGAAGCCCCAGTGCGAAACGCACCGCGATGAGTCATAGATAAAGCCAAGGGGCCCTTCTTGGGGACTTGGTTTCGACGGCACCCTGTTAGCCCTTAGGGCGGTTGTAAGCCTGAGCAACCGGGGGTTTGCCAATAACGCCACGCCTGGCTGGGCAAGGTGTGAGTTGACTCTCCCTTGTCCGGGGGGGTGGGGCGGGTGGACGATAGGTCCGCCGGTGGGAGGTTTTTTCTCCCAAGTTCCACACCGGGCTATGGCCGCTGGTGTCCGCTTCTTTGGCTCAACTTAAGTCGCCCTGCAACAAGGGGTTGCGGGGCACAGGGGGTCGCCTGTTAGTTAACCCGCTCTGTTATTTGTATCACAAATAAACCTGCAACTTCTTCATCCCAACATGCTTGTCTGTGTATCATTTGGGTGGGGAGGGTTGTGGGACGAGGTGTACCAATGCAACTACTATGTGCTCAGGCAACACGCTGCCTACCACTGTGCCCAATTTCATGGGTTTTCTTTTCATTAATTTGCTCCAGTGCACCCCGC
Source organism: Lissotriton vulgaris (assembly GCF_964263255.1). Taxonomy (NCBI): domain Eukaryota; kingdom Metazoa; phylum Chordata; class Amphibia; order Caudata; family Salamandridae; genus Lissotriton; species Lissotriton vulgaris. The sequence continues at coordinate 139,218,126 of NC_141689.1, forward strand.
TGCCAAGCTAGCACTGTGCCCGGTTACATTTTCTTTTTTTATGTAAATCTTTCCTACATTTTGCACCCTTTTGCCACTTTGCCTTTTCCTTCTGACTCAAAAGTTCTTTTCAACCTGCAGATTCTTTGTCAGCCTATTTCCTTTTGTAGCCTCCTATTGCGACCTGCCTCTTCAATTACCTGCTGCCTCTGTGATTACCTGATTTCCCTGTCGATGCCTCCTCTTCCTCACTGGTGCCATTGTATCCGCCCCACCTCTCCCCCCTGCTAGCATGCTCTCTCCTCTCCTTCTCTCTCTCTCCAGATCTCACCTCAATCCCTAATGACTCTCGTCCATCCCCTATAAACACCATCATCTCTCTCCCAGTTTGCTCTCCATCTTTGACCCCGCCATCCTTCTGTGTTCTCAATACTTTTCACGATTGGCGGCGCCCTTTGACTCCAGCAGCGTTCGTTTTAGACACAGCTGTACATATTAAGTGCATCTGTGGCTGCTGTTAAAAGCTGCAAATCCCCAGGTTTCACCACCGCTTTCCTTTTCACCATCACCAGTTCACAATCATCACCACATCTCACCAGGCTTACCATTGCACTACATCAGTCAAATCCCACGAGGGCTTTACTTTTCACAGCATTCCTCATCTGACCTCACCAGTCTTTGCCTTTTCATTATCTCTCTTCACCACAACTCACCAAGCTTTGCAGCTCACAATCACTCATCACCACATCTTATTAGGTTTTCAAGTTCACAATCAATCATCATCACATCTCCCAGGTTTTCCATTTCCACAATCAATCACTACCACCTCATCATGGCTTTCCTTTTCACCATTCACTCACCGTGGCTTTCCAGGTTACAATAAATCATTATTACATCTCACAAGCGCTTCCTTTCCACCAAGCGCCATACTTTATATTTTAGCCCACTTTAAGCATCATTTTGAATTACTGTGCACGGGCGCCGCGCTTTGTGTCAACACGGCACCCGTTTTTATATTTACAACACAGGCGAAGCGCTTTATATATGATCAACACCCCTGCTTTTATGTTTTAAAAAAGCAATAGCTTTCAGTCTCACAAATGCTACAGGTTTCGCATTTACCCAAGCTTGAGCTATTAGCATTGTAAATGACATTGCCTTTTACTTATGTTTTGTTTTTTGAAACATAAATACAACACATTGTCATTTACTATGCCAGTAGCTTAAACTTGTGTAATTGCAAGACCTATTGCATTGCAAATGCTTGTTAAAGCCTGCAGACTGTTGAGCAGTGAATTGCAAAGTGCTTTCTTAGCCCTATGTTCGACATCCCAGCTCACTCATGCTCCCTTACCGAGTTCCCAATGCTATTCCTGCAAGGGGAGGCTGCTCCTTTCCTTGAGACCGAGCTGTTTGCAGGAAAAGCCAACCTCCTCTAAAAATAGGGCCAAAAATACACAATGACGGGAATAGGCCAACAAAATCACTAAAGGACACTGTGAATGAGAGTATCCCAGGGCTCTTGCAACTTACTTGGTAGATGTGGACTGGTTCTACCCTTTCGTATGAATTCACGCCCCCCTAGGGGGACAAATTGAAGACCATTATTTTGTGTGTTGACTCGCAGACATTTCACGTATATGTACCTCTTTATATACTTTACTATAGCCCATGTAAAGTGCTTGGTTGTTTACAATGATGTGGTGGGCACTATATAGAAGTTAAAAATAAAAAGATAAAAGTTTCAAAGATTCCAAGTTTCTAATTCTATTTTAGGACCGAAGGCTCCGATTATGCTTTACTAGAAAAAACTCAGCAGCCAATCAGATTACAGTAGAAGAAAATAACACTACAATACCCATTAACACACTGGGTATCACCTGACAACCATAGAGAATCCCCTATAAAAGGTCCACAAGAGAATACTACATCCTCTTTCTTTGCTGCTCGGCAGCCAGTTAAGTGCTTACCTTTTCTCTTTGAATATTCATGGTCGTTTTGCCTTGTAAGCGTTTTTCTTCCTTTATTGCTGTACTGTGCATCAGTTTTTCCATTGTCCAGGGGATGCATGCCTGGTCATTGGACTCTGCCGTGAGGGGAACGGCCTACCTGCTGCCCTGCCGTGAGGGAAACAGCTTGTCTGTTTCACCATCTGCCGTCACAGGAACGGCTCCTGCTCTCCTTAGACCCACTGTGAGGGGAACAGCCATTGGGTACTACATCTCCCAGCAAGCCTGGGTGGTCGCCTGCTGGGGACGTCACTGGCAGCGCCAGGAGATGCAATAATGAGCTTTCCGAGCCCCCGCAGCCTGGGACGGGCGCGGGTTGGGCCGGGCTGAAGCCGGGCCAAGGGTGAGTCTGTCTGGTTCCCCAGATCATGGGCTCTGTCAACAATCATTCCTGTCTTTAAAAAAGGGCAAAGAGGGGATCCTCGCTGCTACAGACCCATCTCCTTGATTGACTCAGCCGTGAAAATCTTGGGCAGAGTTATCCTGGTTAAGCTTATGGATTGGGTAAATGGTGGCGAGGTCCTCTCTAACCTCCAATATGGTTTTAGACAGGGAAGAATCACTCTGGATCAGTGCCTGAATTTACATCTTCTAATAAGTAAATATACGGTGGCGAAGGAAGGTTCTCTTTACATGGGTTTTATGGACCTCTCCTCAGCTTTTTACCTGGTTAACAAGTCAAAGCTGTGGACCATATTATTGGATATGGGCATTGATCCATGTTTAGTTCACTTTCTAGCAGGCCTTCACCAGGGTCTTTCTGCAACAGTCAGGGTCACGCAGGATGGTAGATGTTCTAGACATTTTAAATCTGAGAGGGGAGTCAGACAAGGATGTATTCTGGCTCCCCTTCTTTTTACACTTTATATTAATGCATTAGAGAAATCTCTAGCTGAGGCATGCTTAGATATCCCGCGTATAGGAGAAACCACTATTCCGGTTCTCCTATACGCGAATGATGCAGTATTGTTGGCTCGTACTGGTATAGGCCTTCAGAGACTTTTGAACGGCTTCAGCAATTTTATGTTGTCCTTGGACCTAGTGGTGAATACTCAGAAGTCCCATGTCATGATAGCAGGTAAACATAGTAGGAACCCTAAAACCTTTTACTGTAACAGGGTAGAGGTAATTAGAGTCCCCTCTTTTACATATCTGGGGTATTTTCCGCTTAAAGAGGCTCTTGGGCTCCCCAACTGAAAATGAAAAGAAACGCTGTGGTTAGGTCAATGACTGCTCTAATGGGGTTTGCACAAAGACTGGGCGCGAGACCATCTGAGGCTTTGCTGAGTATATATACATCCAAATGCTTGACTAATGCTACCTATGGTTCCTCCATTTGGAGTTCTACTCAACAGGATGGAATCCAGATGGCAGAAAACAGATTTTTAAAAACCCTCCTGTCTGTGCCCCAATCTACACCTACCTCTGTTATTCATACAGAAGTGGGGTTGGGCTATCTTACTGATTTATTGAAAGTTGCCCCGTTGGTTTGCAGGTTAAAGACTTGGCTTAACCAGGAAATTACCCTGAATCATTTAATTTTACGGAATGTATTAAGCGGGAAGACGTAAAATGGATAGAATCCCATTTTCTGAATTTTTTTAATGATGGAATGGAAAGAACAGAAGTTAAAGAAACCATTTGTTAGGGCAAATTTTTTTTACATTAACCTCACCCTCTATGGAGCCCTACTTGCGATTGGTGACTAAGCCCTTCCATCATTGGCTTTTAACTAGATTTTGTTTTAATTTAATCCATCATACATTGGGAACTCAATTCTGTGAATCTAAGTCCATGTCAGTGCAATAACATTTCATCACAAGACACTATGCATTTTATCATGTTTTGTGATTTCTACTCTGATATTCGAAAGAAATGTTTTATTCCATTGTTGAGGGACAATGGTTTTTTGAAGGTCAAACAAGCCCTTTTGTATTTGCAAATGCATTACTCCGGTAGGGATATTTTCTATATTGCTAGTTTTTTTGCTGCTGTACGCCTTAAACGCAGGAGATTTTCGTTACTGATTAATGTTGCCTGATTTTAGATATCCTAATGATTAATTGTTGCCGGTACTCTCGCTGTTTTTATCACTACATGAAAATCTTTCACCCATATACAAACTACATAGTTTTAAAAAATTAGATTCTTTGTATGTAACTTAGTGTTTTGTATTGTGTGTTTTTATGTACTTTTATGATTTTATTTAATTCGAATAAAGTGTTTTTTACTGACTGACTGGCCATTGTGCTATTGGGTTTATATACATCACGCTGCGATTGGTGCTTCATTGTTTCTGCTTTCAGCATCATTCGCCGTTCGACGCTCTGCACGCATTGCAGTCTTCATTTGGCAAGTTTCTCTTGGCAGGGAGCGTGTGTCAGCACCCCGGTTCGGGCGCTCGCGCCCGCGCCCGCGCTTTTGTTTGGTGGAGTGGGAGTGTGGGGCTGGAAGGACTACATGCGTGCTGTTCGCCTAGTCCTTCTTCCATTGTGGACAGGTGGCCTTTACCGCGCGTGCACAGCAGCCATTTTCTTTGTTTTTATCGGTGACACAGATCGCAAATATAGCACGGGAGCAGCGCTTCTAATGCTCTTTGCCCAAAAGCCTGTTCAAGCCCCAATTTATACCCAAATGTACAAATTAGCAGTTTTGGCTGCATATTAGTGCATAGGCTCTGCCTAGAGTGGGTTTTCTGGCAAGCCTTCCCTCCAAAATAAATTTGTGTATACTGGTTACTTTGTGACTGTGTTATTGGCTTGCCTTGGGTTTTACCTAAATATGGCCTGACAATCCGTACCGTTCGTGGAATTTGCGGATTTTTTGGGCAAATTCGCGGTCAGCAATTCGCGTGTATTTTCCCAAAAATCCACAATTCTCAAGCTGGCGTTTTTTTTGCTTGGTCGCACTTCAAAAATACAATATCGCATTGACTTACCGTGATTCTGAGTTCGCCGAGTTGTTTTTCCTCCCAGTTTGCTTGAGGTGCGCCATTTTGGATCTTGCAGCGTGATCGCGCGAGACTTTTCGACCGCGAGTACATCATAGCTGTCAGCCATCTTGCACAGAGAGAGTTTGAGAACGTGACTAGGTCATAAGGGCCTGCGATCTCGCATCGCAGGAGCAAACAATTGCGCAGCTGACTTCCGGCTGGAGATTTGAACAGCTCCCTTTCCCGAACTTGCAAAAATTGCAATTCTGCACAAGAAATCTACCGCAGGCAGCATAAACCTTCTGCAAATGATGATTTGCATCAGAATAACTCCTCAGATTGACATTTGGCTACACTTTTTTGTGCAAGGAGTCCATTTTTGGGGGGGGGGGGTGGGAGGAAGGAAGTTCCCCAGAGTCTCTCACTTTCTGTTCTCGTCCAGCAGGCTCCTCCCAGTGCTTTGTCCATGTCCTGGTCTCTTTTTATTTGGATCTGGAGCAGGAAGGATTACTTTTTTGTGGCTTCTGCTGGATATTTGTATTTGAGGACTTTTTGGACTTTGGATCAATTTTGGATTTGAGATTTCATTTTACAAGTAAGTTGGTGTTGTTTGTTTGGGGCATTGCAGTTGCTCCAAGTACAATTTTAAAACTTTTCACAACTTTGAAAAAAATATATTGTGGGTAGCCACAGTATCCAGTAGTAGGCCCAGGGTTAGTCATGGGCGCATGATACAACTGTTCCTGTGAGTTTTGTTGAACTTAAATCTCATTTATGTCATGGAATTGTAGCTCACTGTTAAATGTGGATTTTTTAAAAAATAACTTTGGGGTGCCTGTAAAGCCACACTAGCTCGTGGGCCCAGGGGTAGTGAGTTGTGCATGGACCAAGTCTTTCTGTGTGTTGTCTTGAATTTAAACAGCATTGAGGGCATGGATAGCATTGTATTGTGGTATTTTTTGTGTATTTTTCAACTTTTTGGGGTGTTGTTGGGGCCTGGCTATGAGGGTGGGGCCATTTTGTGGCCTGGTCCAGACAGGGCCTGGCCATGTAGCTGGGGGTCAAGGGGCTATTTTGAGGGGAGGCAGTGTGATCAGGCCTGCACCCAGTTTTACTTGCTTTCATCCATTATTCCCAGGAGTACTCAGTGGTGCATGGCCCAAGTCTTTCTGTGGGGTGTCTTGAATTTAAACATCATTGGGGGCCTGGCTGGCTTTGGATTGTGGTAATTTGTGTGTGTTTTTTTATTTTTCTGGGTGGTGTTGGGGCCTGGCCATGTGGGTGGGGGCCATTTTGAGGCCTAGTACAGGCAGGGCCTCGCCATGTGGCTGTGGGTCAAGGGGCTATTTTGAAGCCAAGCAGTGTGCTCAGGCCTGCACCCAGTTTGCCTTGCTTTCATCCATTATGCCCAGGGGTACTCTTTTTAAAAATATTTTTATTGAGTTTTCGTAGGCACACATATAGCAACACACAAAGCACTAATACATACATTAACTAGCTAAGTACATATAGTAATCAAAAGATGAACATAAACAGTACATTACCTACAATACAATTTACAGAAAAAACCCTATACACCAAAATGACACAACATACCAAACTAAGCATATCAAAGGGGAATAAATCAACTACTACTTTCTCTTGCCCTCTCTTTCCATTGATGAACTGGTTCCCATATTTTCCTCCCCAACCTCCTTGCCCTTCTACCCTTCTACCCTTCCTAGCATAAATACCTTTTTCTAAATTAAAAACCCCCAAAGCATGGCAATCAACTGTTGCAGTACTGGGGTTTTTTTATCCAGCCAAGCTTCAGCGATCAACAATCTATATACCGCCATTGCTATAAACAAAAATTCACAGTGTTCCTCACCCTCGACCCCCCTAACCCCTAGCATAATTACTGGTGGTGTTAGCATCACAACCAACCCAAGTGTACGACCGATGAAGTCTTCCATACCTTTAAGCAGAATTTGTAATTGAGGGCAGGCAGCAAATATATGTATGCTATCCGCTACAGGTTCACTACAGCGTAGACATGTAATCCCTGTAGTCCCTCCCCACTGTGCAATACGAGCCGGAGTGTAGTAGAGTTGGTATAATGTTTTATGATGTTGGGATTGAAGCGGGGCTGAACAAAGCACTGAGCATCCTAATTTAAATGAATCCAAGAAATGTCGGCCCTGAATTCCTAACTTTACTGCCCATTTATTTTCATACTTTCCTATATCGTCCACCTTCAACTCTGCCAAAGTAGCATCAAAACTGCGGATAGAACACTCCCCTCCCCGTTCTATAGCTTCCAAAATGCTACTTTTAGCAAAACCAGCCACCCCCCTTTCTTCCTGCTCAAAAAACCCCTGACCTGCAGATATTTGAAGAAACTCCACCTACAAATATTAAACTTTGCCTCAAGGTCGGAGAATTGCAGCATCTTCTCGTCTAAGCCCAGCAAATCCCCTATCTTAATAATTCCTTTTCTAGCCCACTCTGCCATGGAAGTATCAGCAAAAATTGAGGGTGGTAGGGTGTTATTCATATACAGTCTTGTGTATCTATTGAATCTCCCCAGTCCACATTTTTTTGCTACGGCTGCACAGATATTATGCGCAGCTAAAACGGTCTTAAACCGAGTGCGTTTGTAATATGAGGAGTCAGCACAGCTTAAAAAGGCATTCTCTGTTTCTGGACCCAGCACAATGAAATATACCTTAGTTGAGGAGGCAGTGATGTTTGGATCTACCCCGCTCGCGCTAATCAGACCCTGCATATACTGAAGAGCCGAGGCCCAGTAATATAATCTGAGATCTGGGACCTCCCCCATTGCCCTGGGTAAAGTCATAAATTTATAGGCCCTCCTGGTCTTCCCAAGTGCCCAAATAAATTTATTCAAAATTGACTCCACCTTATTAAACCAGGAACCCTCGAACATTAAGGGTATCGTTCTGAAAAAATAAAGAAACTTAGGGAGTATAAGCATTTTAATTACGTCGATGGAGAAGTGTGGCTCACTGGTTAGAGGAGGCAGACCTGGAAGCAGAGGTCAGCCCGGGACCAGGGTTCAATTCCCGGCTCGACGGGTCTTGAGTCCTAAAATGTCCACGGACTCGACAATTCTCGCTCCGGTGCCTACTCGATTCATGGGTTCACACTCTGTGACTCTGGGCAATAGCTTGCTTAATCTCCACAACGGCCCCTCGCGGTGGGATGCCTGGCTTTTACCTTGTGGATACCCTGCCAGGTTATCTCACAGGGGAATACCAGGACGGGTTCCCTAAGCAAGCGCTTAGATACCGGGTCGGTGATTTGCGCTATATAAATACATGTACATTTACATGTACATTTACATTTACATTTACGACCCACCAACGAAAGTCTCAGATTGTTCATCCTAACCAAATCCAAGCTTACTTTTGCCAAAGGAATCATGTGGCGTTCTACCACCGTCTCAAGTTTAGCCGATATTTTGACCCCCAAATAAACTGCCGCCGGAACCACCCGAACATCATCACAGCTAACAAATAAGTTCTTAAATATTTGAGTTAAACTACTGTCGATCCTATAGCCTGAGATTTCGCCAAATTTTAAGGCCTCCTGTTCTATTTTATCCAATTGCCGTTGATGGGTCCGGGATAATTATAGCGACACCATCTGCGTATGCCAACACATTAATCTGCAATCCATTCAGACATAGGGAGGGGATTCTAGGGTTGGTAATAAGATACCGTAGATAAGGGTCCAAATAAAGTGTGAAGAGAAGGGGAGAGGTCGGGCAGCCCTGCCTTGTCCCCCTTTTTATCTGTACCACAGGAGTAAGCTCTCTGTTGATCTTAATTCTTGCAGTTGGTGATTTATATAATACCTGGATCACTCTAATATATCCTTCCCCAATCCCAAAATGCCTCAATGTCTCCCATAGATACCCCCAGGCGACCCTGTTAAAAGCCTTCTCTGCGTCAAGAAATAGGGCTGCGACAGGGCCGCCCGAAATCTCCATGGCATCAAATGAAGTAATCACTGTTCTGACATGTTCTGTGGTGCCTTTTCCCGGGATGAAGCCATGTTGAACTGAGGAGACCAATTTCTCAATGATTGCTGCCAATCTTGTTGCCAAGATTTTTGAATATAGCTTAACATCAGAGTTCATTAGAGCAATAGGTCTATAGGACCCGGGGGCTGTGGGAGGTTTACCTTTTTTCAAAATGACTATAACTTTGGTACCTCCCCAAGAGTCTGGAATCGAAACCCCCTCTGAGCTTGAATAAGCGTGTCCAGTAACTCCAACCTAAGGACTCCCAGGAATGTTTTTTAAAATTCTACAGGGATCTGATCTGGACCTGCAGCTTTTGTTGATGGGAGGTCTGATAAGGCTGTTGTTAATTCTTCAAGTGTTATAATAGATTCCAGATTTTCTCTTTCAGCTACCTCTAGCTCAGCCACCTGGAGATTTCCTAAGTAATCCCCGATTCCCCTGCTCTCACCCTCCTCCACGTCATACATTTCTGTGTAGAATTTCCTGAAAACTTCTCTTATTCCTGCAGGATCTGAGATCAAGTTGCCTTGCCCATCTTTGCTACTCTTAATATCCCCCGCAGCGATCTTCTGCCTCGTTCTAACAGCAATAATATGCCCCACTCTTTCACTCAGCTCACACGACTGCTCCTTCCTTGCCAAATAATTTGCCGCTGTTTTATTAGGGATACTTTCCACTATTTCAGCCTTTAATACCACAATTTCCAGCAGCTGTTGATCCAATGAATATCCACTCTCAATTAGCCAACCTAGTTCTTCCTCTGCGACCAAAATGGTATATGTAATGTAATGTATAGGCATTTATATAGCGCACTACTTACCCGTAGGGTCCCAAGGCGCTTCGACCGCTGCGAAACCCTTCCTGGCTTCCCTGAGAGATGGTCCCTTAATGGGTATCTCCAGGGTGAGACCAGGCATCCCCGGCGGTCTGGTGGGGCCGTTAGTGAAGATGAGGCAAGCTAGTGCCCAGAGTTGCCGAGTGTGATCGCTGATCAGAGTGGGCACCGAGGCGAGAGAATTATCGAGTCCGCTGACCCTGGTCCAGAAACCTGCCGCGCCGGGAATCGAACCCTGGTCCCGGGCCGTCCTCTGCTCTCGGGTCTGCCGCCTCTAACCAGTGAGCCACACTACTTCACTTGCTGCTCTACCCTATCCCTCTCTACTTTCCACCTGTACGTTGTATAACTAAGTGTCTCTCCCCTTTACCCCTGCTTTAAACACATCCCATGCATTGCCTGAACTGGTACTCCCCTTGTTGATGCTCCAAAATTCCTTAATCCAGATATCCATATGTCTACAATAACCTTCATCTTTTAGGAGAGCTCTCTCGAACGTCCAGCTATATGGTTTCCTTGTTATACCACTTAAGCTAAATGACAAAATTAAGGGGTTATGATCTGAGACCAACCGGGGTAGTTTCCTAACATGTGAGCTTGCTAATAATATATAGGAGATTAAACAGTAGTCCAGTCTTACCATAATTCTATGTGGAGCTGAAAAAAATGTAGCACCATCAACCTGAGGATAGAGATTGGCCCAGGCATCAGACAGAGCATTATGCAGTGCCATATCTGCCAGAGCCGTATGCATTGTCTTCTTCCTCCCATTATACCCATGTCTATCTTGTAACTCGACACCGGAAGGACAGGTAATATTAAAATCCCTGCAGCATATGACAGGTTCGGACCAGGTTGGTAATTCTTGATCCAAAAATTCGAATATGTCAGGGTCTGTGTGTGCAACATGTGCCCTGTTTCCACCCCCAACCTCCACCTCCCCCTCCCCGAAACCCACCCTCTCTACCCCTCCCACCCTCCCCTACAGGCAAATTGGTCACCCATGACCTATGTGTGGACACTAGGGATGCAGCTGTCGCCACCCCCTCCCTACCGCTATTCATACCCCCCGAGAGAGCCCTTTTCTTACTTCTCCTTGAACCCAAAGCCTCCACCATGTACGCCTTTGCTTTAATTTTGGAAAATAACATTTTAGCCTGGCCTTTAGTAACTATTTTCAGCTTTGCAGGGTACAACAAATAGGCCTCTGAGCCCAGGGCCTGGATGGGAGAAATCAGCTGCCTCAATCTCCAACGACGCTCAACTGTAGTATGGCAGAAGTCCGGCCTAGCGAAAAAGATGACATTGTTAAATGCTCGTTTAGACTCTGGTTTGGCTTTATCTAGGATAAGCTGTCTAAGTAGAAAATTCCCTACATATATCAACAATGCTCTGGGTCTCCGCTCCTGGCTGCCCGCTTGCCCCTTTTAACCACAAACGGAAAACGATGGGCCCTCTGGATCTCCATTTCCCACTGCCAGGTCGCCAACTCGGGGAAGGCCCCTTTTACGAGATTCACCACAAACATTCTGGAATCTTCCCCTTCAAGACCTTCTGCCACCCCTAAGAGTCTAATGTTATTTCGGTGCTGTCTGTTTTTGTAATCCTCCAGCTTCCAGTTGACATCTTCTGCAACTTTTTGGTGTTCTTGTTTATAGGATTTCAAGTTTCTCAGATCGTCTTCTAGTCTGCCTGTTCAATTCAATTCAAAGATATCTTTATTCGATTTTTGGAAGTAAAAACCATAAAAGCACATTTTAAATACAATTTAAAAACATTTCCTTACATTTGTACATTATGCATGCATTTAAAACTTATATATTTTGCTAAAAAACCTGTAATAAGGTAATTCCAGAAAGTGATATATACAATATATAATAGGTTAAAAATGTTCAATCCATCGAAGCTCTACATTTTACTGCATACTTCAGGAACTTAGAAGCTGCTACCACAGTGACTTCATCTTGTAACATATACAGTTTGATCAGGGCTGGTCTGCATTGCCGTAGTCCCCACATTTTTAGCAGCGGCACCAGGTGTCTCTTCCTTCCCCATTCGTAATATTTACAAAATAGAATGCAATGAATATTTGACTGGTTTGAAATATCGTCACACGGCCAGTTAATCAATTTGGCAGACCAATCGTTTATGCTTGGAAATGATATCAGCCTGAAGAAGCAGTCAGTTCTCATCCTAGTTAATAATAATTTTGTACAGGCAGAGTGTAGTGGTGATAGGTATGGTTGTACGCCTACTCTGCACAACAGTAGGTGATGGTGGGAAATACTTAACTTATTTCCCTCTAAATAAGCTCGCCTATCTTCCAACAAACCTAAACGGCATTCTTTAAGAGCTTTTTTTGTGATTAGAGAACAAGAAATTGGATTTTTAAACAATTCTGAATGGCCTATAGAAGTTAAAAATTTACTAACATAGGAAAGCCACACTATATTTCTCGAGGCTGCTAGGTCCATGCAGTCTCTAATAACGTCCCTGCTAAACACTGTTTCACTTGAGGTCCATATCTTGTGCCAAAGCATTATTGGACTTATCTTAATTACATCAGTGATGTGGACCCGAGCAAGTTCTTTGTGGCAAATAGTGGTAGAAATGGATCTGGGCACTGCTAATAATTATCTCAAAAAAAGCATTCTCGTTAATTTGGATCTCTCGACAATCTGCCATACCCCAAATTCCTGCACCATAGGTTGCTGTGGAAACGCATTTCGCTGCATAGATGTTGAGCAGAATCTAGACCGGCTTTCCGCCCAATTTTTTTGCAAATTTCTTTACCACGCCTATTTCTCGACAGAAGGCCAGATTGCGTGTATTAATGGCTGTGCTCCATGATCCCCTGCTGTTAAAAATAATGCCCGAATAGGTAAAAGGCTTTGTCAACCTTATCTTTGTTTGATTTAAAAAAGTATTACAATCTACTTTGTTTTTTAACGTACAACACATAGTAAAGGTTTTTCCCACATTTATCCTAAGTCCTCTTGTGCCCATAAATGAGGAAAATCCAGTTAGAGCTTTCTGCAGACCTAGCTGTGTTCTTGACATTATGACAGCGTTGTCTAAATAAACTAATATAGGCACTGCCATGCCATTGATTTTGGGGTAGTCTACATCCAGCTTAGTCAAATGATCTGCCACTCTGTTTATATATAAATTAAAAAGAAACGGGGCAAGGATGCATCCCTGGCGGACACCTTTTTTTATTGGAAATTTCTTAGTGCATTTTCCATGTTTCCCGTATCGGACCATTGCCCCCACCCCTCTGTATAATTCTTTTATGAAGTCAAGAATATTCGGGTCAATTCCTAAGTCTATAATGGTACTCCATAACACGCTGTGGCTTAAGCAATCAAATGCTGAATTTAAGTCAACAAAAGTCATGTATAGATTGCTTTTTTTTGCAACCGTGTATTTACTTGTAATCAAGGCCAGGTTAAGACATTGCTCTACTGTGCCTAGCCCCGCTACAAATCCATATTGGAATTTAGGAAGGACTCCCTTTTCTTTTGCCCAGGTTTGTAGTTTTTTCAACAGAACTGTTCCAGCTACCTTCATCATCGAATCAAGTAGGGAGATTGGCCTGTAGCATTTTGGGTCCATTCTATCTCCTTTTTAAAAAATAGGAATTACAATAGCTTCCTGCCATGTTGTTGGAAAAGCTTCTAGGCTGTAACAATTAAGAACATTTCTAAGGAGGGGGGCCCACAAAGAAATGTTATCATTAAATATGTCGATCGGGATGCCATCCGGCCCGGGGGCTTGAGAGTTTGCACTTTACTGTATGGCCTGTTCTACTTCTGGTAGTAAAAAATGTATCTGTAGCGGGAATGTATCTACCGGGGGTCTCTGCAAGTCAATCTCATTTATCAGCCAGGGATCGAGAGTATTTGGTTCATCCAAGTCACTCTTTTTAATGTATCTTTAAGGGTATTATGGGCTTTAGAACATTCAGAGTTAAACCAACCCAGAATCTTATCCCTATCATCCTCTTTTTGCTTCCTTGTCAAATTTTTCTTAATTGTTGATGCTATTTTTCCGAAGGCCGTTTTTACTGTACATGGATTGAGAGGTTCTTCGAGGCATATCATAAATTGATCAAGATCCTCCATAATCAGATCTTTCAAAAAAATGTTCGGGTTTACCTTAGACCACTTTATAGAATATCCATTTGTACGTGTCAGAGAAATCGAAAGACAGTTTAAAGTTTCCGTCAGATCCAATGTCTGACTGGCCCTAGGACCTACGTCAAATTTTTCACTGATCGGGTAGTGATCGCTCATAGCGATATCCTCAGTTTTAAAAGCCATGGCACTTCGATGGTGGCTATTGGACATCAGCATAAAGTCCATTATAGAGCTTATCCCCCGCCCGTGGAAAGTGGGTTGAAAATTGACCATTGGCTCACTGAGCTCATTGACAAAACCTAAGTCCCAGTCATGCATTAATTTGTTCATTAAGTTTCCAAAGTGAGTATGTTCAAAATGTGTGCTTGGTTCGCTTTTAAGGCTTGTTATAACAGAAACATTCAGTCCACTGTGGGGGCATAAATGGCAATTAAAATCACCCAACACTATAGCACATCTTTCCACTTTGTCCCTTCCCACTCCCCAATTCAGGGCATGTGATAGCTCACCCATATATTCTGTTTGATCATCCCTCACAATATTATTATATAAATTAATCAACAAGAAACTCTGGGCCCCTGTCCCTTTCACTGTGAATACCTGGATTGAGTGCCTAATTTTATTGTTTTTATTTTTATTCTTATTCTTATCCCACTCGAGATCTATTCTCTCTACTGTCATATTTGCCATATTTTAAACATACATGCAGAGACCACCTGAGCTTCTACCTTTACCAGTCTGTAAAGCCAGGGTAAAGTTAGTGCTAAAACCGTCTAAATTGGTGGCCTCCTGATCCCAACACTCTTGAAGACATATTAAGTCGAAATTATTAACAAAGGTCAAAAAGGTTGGCTCTGCGGCTTTCTTAGAAAGTCCCGCAATGTTCCAAGTTACAATAGTCACATTATCCCTTGAATCTTTTCGAGCTAACCCCATTCTTGTCTGGATTATACTCCCATTATTTCCTGCACTAGCTCCTTGGGCTACAACATTGTTTGGATTACCATCCAATAAAGCTTGCTCATCTCCCCTGTCATTAGTTAGAACATCAGTCCCCCCAGTACGTTGCTTAATACTAATGGGGGCGAGCTGGGGGGTACTTGATCAATATAGCGGATCAGTGATATTATTTCCTAGTTTATGTTTGGATGAATGGTAAATCCTCTCGTTTGTTTGGTTATAGGTTCCCCTATGGGGCTATGAGCGTCCTGAGATTTATAGCATCTGTATCACTTGGTACTAGGCTTGGTAATGGTCAGTCTACCATTTCTAGGCAATTAAATTGATTGCTAGTTGGTATACCCCTCCATCCCTCCATATAGGATTGATCTCTTCGTGGATTTCAAGACCAAGCCTCCCAGTCCCCTCTCCTGTTCCGGGGGTCTACTTGACTCCAATTCCAGTCAGAGCCTTGATTCCAGTTATACGGGGGTTCTTGGTCATAAACATATGTCGGAGGATAAAAGAAGGAGAGACGGTTTGCGTCAATTCCTTCTTTTTTTGCCAGAGTTGGCCATGAGCAGATTTAATCAACTGTACCTGGGTCATCAAAATGTATGATAATACAATCCCCCTGTGTTCTTTTCTTTACTTCTCCGATCCAGGGTACCCTGCGCACCATAGAAATTCTGCTGCTGCGATAGGGCGGGAGCGGTCTATTTGTACTAAGCCATTGCTGTACTTTATTTTTTAAGGACCAGGTGGATTCTTTCACATTTTCAGAGAGCTCTGGAACCCCTGTAAGGACCACTGTAAATGTGCTTGCTTCGAGTGGAAGATCAATGGTACGCCTAAACCTCCCTCCCTTTTTTTTATCTCCATCAAGTTGTGGTACTTGCGTCTTGGGTAGCATTGGCTTCTGTTTTTCTACCTGAGTAGGGCCTTTTGGGATATCAGATATTATATGTGGGTTATCTTGAGCTACATTTGGTTTTTCTTGTACATTGGGCACATTTGCTGATGTTTTAGTTTTTATTGGTGGCCCTGAGTGTTTCTGTGTAATGTTGCCTTTAGTAACCCCCACATTAGGGGCTCCTAAACCTTTCGAATTATTCAAATTATTTGGCAAAATGTTCAGCTTGGCTATTTGTTTTTCAATGTTTGTTTCACATAGTTTACACCCCCCCGCCCCCCACACCCGTAGCATCTAAGTTTCCGGGCGTTGGAGAGAGGTTGATTATAGATGTGTTTGTAGGATTTGGGTCACTTTGTGTAGGTGGAGTATGTTGGTGCCTTTGGTAGGGGCTTTAGTAGATTGTTGTTTGGGCTCTTTCTTTTTCTTATTATTCCTTTGTTTTGGGATGGCTCCCTCCCTCCTCCCCATTTCCTGCTTTTTTGGGGGTTTTACTTGGGTTGGACTCATAGCTAAGACTGGAGTTTTCTTTAGATCTTTCCTTATCTCTGAATCCATTGACAGTTGGGATGCAGATAGATCTATGATATTAGGCATACTATGAATATCTGTTGGAATTTCCAACAACAATGGTCTGATTGCTCCTGACTGGGTTGGGGTTCTAGCTGATGCCAAGGGGCCCATTGAGGACCTTCTTGCTATGGCTAGGTCTTGTGATACCCTTCGATCCAACAGGATGATGCCCTGATCTATAGCTTCATTGGCCCTCGTAATGAATTGATCTATCGGGCCTGTGATCAGGGCTGCACCCTGTGCCGTTATGCTCCTACTTCCTCTAGTGCTCATAATAAATAGCGGAAGTCAGCGTATGTTTTAAATAAACAAAAATAAAATAGGGTAACAACGACGTATATCTAAGAGGAAAGGAAAGCCCTCTTGCATCAAGCAATTGTGTAGGAGAAATTGATTTGGCACGTGATCCTACCGAATTAATGCAAAGGGCAAAGTCTCAGTATTGAGGAGTTAATAAGGTGGCCCAGTCCAGTCTTACCCGGTCTTTAACAGGCTTAAACCGTCCCGCCCTTGGCCCAGGCTTCGCCCGGCGTCCCGCGAGACGGGGATGATGCTGATTTTAAGCACCTCCTGGCGCGGAAAGCTGTCTCTGGATGCCGCTAGGGCTGCTGGGGATTGTAGTTGTTTTGCTCCGCCCACACTCCGCTCGGCGGCCCGACTCCACGGTGATACAGGGAGTAAGGCAGCGGGAGGCGGGCAGGCAAGACCCAGTGCACAGTTCTTCTCTGGGCAGGAGCAGTAAGTAGCAGGTGAGGCAAAAAGGACCAGATGCAAACAAGATTTCCCCGCTCGACCGGGATGATGCTGATTTTGAGCGCCTCCTGGCGCGGAAAGCTGTCTCTGGATGCCGCTAGGGCTACTGGGGATTGTAGTTGTTTTGCCTGCCCACACTCCGCTTGGCGGCCGGACTCCACGGTGATACAGGGAGTAAGGCGGCGTGAGGCGGGCAGGCAAGACCCCAGTGCTCAGTTCTTCTCTGCGCAGGAGCAGTAAGTAGCAGGTGAGGCAAAAAGGACCAGATACAAACAAGATTTCCCCGCTCGACCGGGATGATGCTGATTTTGAGCGCCTCCTGGCGCGGAAAGCTGTCTCTGGATGCCGCTAGGGCTGCTGGGGATTGTAGTGGCTTTGCTCCGCCCACACTCTGCTCGGCGGCCCGACTCCACGGTGATACAAGGAGTAAGGCGGCGGGAGGCGGGCAGGCAAGACCCCAGTGCACAGTTCTTCTCTGGGCAGGAGCAGTAAGTAGCAGGTGAGGCAAAAAGGACCAGATGCAAACAAGATTTCACCGCTCGACCGGGATGACGCTGATTTTAGGCACCTCCTGGCGCGGAAAGCTGTCTCAGGATGCCGCTAGGGCTGCTGGGGATTTTAGTTGTTTCGCTCCGCCCACACTCCGCTCAGCGGCCCGACGCCACGGTGATACAGGGAGTAAGGCGGCAGGAGGCGGGCAGGCAAGACCCCAGTGCACAGTTCTTCTCTGGGCAGGAGCAGTAAGTAGCAGGTGAGGCAAAAAGGACCAGATGCAAACAAGATTCAGTCTGCCTGTTCTTTCCTCCACATGTTAAACTCTCTCCACCACCTCATCATGCCTTTTACTCATTTTCCTTAGCGTATCCTGAATTTTCCTCGATTCCTGTCTTGCTCTCCTACTTTCCCCCCTCGCCTCCGATTGCATTGATTTTAGCGTATTAAATAGTAAATCTAACGTAACCGGTAGCTGGGGTATTTGTGTTGAGCCTTGATTGCCAGTCAGCGAGGCGGGGCCTTCTTGTTCCATATATGATAAGGAGGTAGCGGAGTAATCCCAGGCTAACTTTCTTGTGGGGTCAGTAGTGCTGCCTGTTGTAGAGGGCTTTCTTTTAGACAACCTCTTCTTCTGCTTACTTCTCTGGGCCGGAGAACTGCTTCCTGTACCTGTACCTGTGGACTCATCTGTGCTTACTTCCTCGGAGGCCACAGACTGAGAATATTCAATTACCGAAAAGAAATTATCAGGGGAAGCAGCGCCACTACCTCTACCGGCTTCAGCAAGGGTCTCATCCCCCAACTTAGCAAAACCATTCGCCAAGTCCATTATTTCTGCCCAGTCTGAAGTGCTCGGGCCAGACACAACTCCACCAGGTAGCTCCTCACTTCGTGGCGCCCCCGAGCCTCCCTGCAATACCATTTTGTCTTGTGTCCCTGCACCTTTTACAAATCCAGCATATCCAGCAGTACTCCTGCTTTCATTATACGGCCCAGTACACAGAACCCGACTGTCTGACAGCCCCCTGCTCCCACTTGCCTTCTTGCTTGGTGCCTTGTCAGACTTGGCTGGTTCGACCCGCATTTCCTCCAGGACTAGCTCGGGCACTTGCTCAGAGATCTGATCCATAGCAGGCAGGGTCTCTGGCAGTTTAGCTTTTGCCGCCCCTCCCGCTTGGACCAGTTGCCTAGCAACCACTGCTCCAGCTTTGGCGTCCACGAGAACGTTTCGAGCATTACCTCCCTCCGTCAGGCTCCCAGTATCAGTGCTCCCTACTCCGCTGCCTGCAGGTACGTTGGCGAAACTCTCTGCCACTGTAGGGTGACGCAGGATACTTCTTTTAATTTTGACGTTATAGCTGCTCTATGTTCCTTCGGGGTAACGGCGACATCGGGCCATTTTTCTTACTCGTTGCTTTTTTGAGACCAACGGCTCCCTTCTGCAGACCACTTGGAGGAGGGTTTTTAGAAGTCCATTTGATTCCTCTCTCTGGAAGTCGGCTCTCTCTGGGCATCAACGTCCTTCATCCCCCCTTTGCCGTTCTTCTGTTCGCTCCCTTTCGTTATACAAGGAGGCATCTTGAACCAGTTATGTAGTATGAGCACAGCAATGCCAGCTATTTTATCTGTATGCGGGAATAGACTTGACTGAAAATTCCTCCGGGGCGCCTTTTAGGTAGTCGTCTGCCTGCTCTCTGGTCCCTAGGAACTTGAGGCTCACAACAACCGGACTCAGCGCCATACTGGGGGGATTCCACCATCGAATAGCCACGGTAGGGAGGAGGAGAATGATGCGACTCACTCACTGCATACCACTAGCGGCCATCTTGCCCTATGCCCAGGGGTACTCAGTGGTGCATGGACCAAGTCTTTCTGTGGGGTGTCTTGATTTTAAACTTCATTGAGGGCATGGATGACATTGGATTGTGGTGATTTTTGTGTGTTTTTCTACTTTTTGGATTGGCGTTGGAGCCTGGCCATGTGTGTTGGGGCCATTTAGAGTCATAGTACAGGCAGGGCCTGGCCATGTGGCTGGGGGTCAAGGGGCCATTTTGAAGCCAGGCAGTGTGCCCAGGCCTTAACCAGTTTGACTTGCTTTCATCCATTATGCCCAGGGATACTCAGTGGTGCATGAAACAACTCTCTCTGTGGAGTGTCTTGAATTTAAACATCATTGAGGGCATGGATGGCATTGGATTGTGGTGTACTTTGTGTGGGTTTCGACTTTTTGGGGTGTTGTTGGGGCCTGGCCATGTGGGTGGGGGCCATTATGAGGCCTGGTCCAGGCAGGGCCTGGCTATGTGGCTGGGGGTCAGGGGCAATTCTGAAGTCAGGCAGTGTACTCAGGTCTGCAACCAGTTTGACTTGCTTTCATCCATTATGCCCAGGGGTACTCAGTGGTGCATGGACCAAGTCTCTCTGTTGGGTGTCTTGAATTTAAACATCATTGAGGGCATGGATGGCATTGGATTGTGGTTATTTCTGTGTGTTTTTCTACATTTTGGGGTATTGTTGGGGTCTGGCCATGCAGGTGGGGGCCATTTTGAGGCCTGGTCCAGGCAGGGCCTGGTCATGTGGCTGGGGGTCAAGGGGCATTTTGAAGCCAGGCAGTGTGCTCAGGCCTGCAACCAGTTTGACTTGTTTTCATCCATTATGCCCAGGGGTAGTGAGTGGTGCATGAAACAACTCTCTCTTTGTGGTCTCTTTTCTATTAATATAAACATCCATTTTTGATTAGAATTGCAATTTGTATTTTGAGTCTTTGGGTGTGTTTTAATAATTATTCATGCCTATTTGCAAATATTAATTGAAGCACGACATATACAACATTTATTTAACTGATGTTCCTTTGGCTTCCTTTGCTTTTAGGTGCACAAGACAACCACATCAGTCATCATTCATCATTCATCAGTGCCAGG
This sequence comes from Lissotriton vulgaris, assembly GCF_964263255.1. Lineage (NCBI taxonomy): Eukaryota > Metazoa > Chordata > Amphibia > Caudata > Salamandridae > Lissotriton > Lissotriton vulgaris. Next base: position 139,238,641 of record NC_141689.1, read on the forward strand.
AAGAAGTCCTGCAGCAATGTGTGCAGCACAACGTCACGTGACATGACGTGTGGCCACAGATAACTTTGAAACTCGTGCAACTGCGGCCTGCTGTTCTGACATCTGAAGAAGATGGGCCCAAAGAAAGGTGGCCTTAGCTCCTCCACCAAGAAAGTTGCCAGTGCCACTGCCAGTAAGATGGAGCAGAAGAAGCAAGTGGCGCCACTTACCAAGGAGACTGGTGTGCCCACAGACACTTTTTTCGGGAAAAGAAAGCTAAGCCTGCAGCAGCGGGGTCCGCTGGGAGCAGCAACTCCACTTCCTTGGTCCCAGTGCCACCACGCCAAGTTAGGTCCAAGACCTTGAGTTCTGCAGAGGCAGCCACTTTAATTGCTCAATCACCATCGACCAGTGATGTTGGCTCATCGCAAGTAAGTAGCATCCAATGAACGCAGGGTGTAACTCATCTGACGAGTGTTCACAACCACAGTCACAAAGACAACCACAGGTGCAACTAATACAAGGGAAGTACATGCGCAAGGAGAGGCGCAAGTAGAGGCGCAAGTAGAGGCGCAAGGAGAGGCGCAAGGGGAGGCGCAAGAAGAGGCGCAAGATGAAGCGCATGGAGAGGCACATGGAGAGGCGCAACTAGAGGCGCATGGAGCAGCATAACTGCCCACAATGCTTGTTCCTTCAGATGTAGCGGCACATCAGGAAATCGAGATTCAAGCAGAGGTATCATCCAAGGAAGCCACTCCTTCTGATGATGATCCATTGTCTTCCAGATCCCCAGCAAGAAAAAGGTCAAGAAGGGCTACTACAAGTTCTTCTTCAAACCCCCTTCCTTCTGATGATCTTGATGTTGATTGGAACCCACCTATGCAGTCTAAGAGTGAGGCACGCCATGAGCCGACTAAGGTAGCTAAGCCTAAAAGAAAGATTTCCACAGGGCTTTCACTTATGGGTGATGATGATGAACAAGAAGTGGTGTATTCTGCTGCTGATGGACAGTCTGAATATGACCCCATTATCACAGTCGTCACTCCAGCCCCATTGGGCATGCAGCAGACAGACATTTTTATCCTATCCCGAATTGCTGCTGAGTGGGATGTGGGCGGCTTGGCACTGGTACCAAAACCAACGCAGTTAACTACTACACCAACACGACCTACAGCTTCCATATTTTCTTGACAGAAGGGCCTGCAGGGACCTTCATCCAGCTCGACCTCCATTACCTCAAGTAGTGGTGCTGTAAGTGCATAACAGAGTCAAATTCAGCCACGCCCATACTCCACTTCATCTGGCATTACAAATAGCACCTCCACCACCAGCAGACATCTCCAGTCCTCAGTTTGGGACTACTTTAGTGTTAGCAAAAAGGCGGAAAACATGGTTGATTGTTCGATTTGTAAAACTGCAGTTAGTCGGGGTAAGCTTGGTACCAACTATGGTACCGGAGGCCAGAGAGGTCATCTCTAAAAACACCACACTATCATTTGGGGGGAATACCTAAGGAGGATCCGGGAAGCCAAAAGTACAACAAATCTAAATGTATTCATTCATATTGCATCTGATGATGATGATGAGGGGCTGATCGTGCAGGGGGAAGTGAAGAAGCAACAGACATTTTTTTTGGTACACCCACTACCCCTGGCAGCAGCACTGCAGTGGTAGCGCTCACACCTTCTACCCCAGCAACATTTATGAGGCACACTAAGAGTCTGGGAGAGACACCAATGCAAAAAACTACATCAATGAGCCTAACTGGGTTGAAGAAGTCAGCATCATCATCATCATCACGTATGAAAACTGTCCAGACCACCATTCAAAGCATTTTTTTGTCGGATGTGCCATTTGAACGCAACCACCCTACTCTTTATAATGCAATGCTGGCTAAAATGTTAGCAATGGACCTTCTCCCTTTTTCTTTCGTGGAAGGGTTGAGTTTTCTAGAATTTGTGGGAACAGTCTGCCCTAAAAGGAAGTTTCCTAGCCGGTCCTATTTTGTCATAGTTGCGGTGCCAGCACTGTTATGTTATGTTATGTTAGGCTCTTTTTATAGCGTTCGAATCAACGTGGGGTATCTCAGCGCTTACTCAGAAAACCCCCAAGAAAGGATAACTAGGAGGAGGGAGGAGCTTAAAACAAAAATGCCTTTAGGTATTTCCTAAAACTGCAATATGCCGAGGTTTCTCGCAAAGATATTGTAAGGCTATTCCAGTATTTGGGAGCAAGATAGGAAAAGGACATGCCCCCGGATCTATGAAGTCTGATACGGGGTGCCTGAAGTAGCTTCTGCGAGCTAGACCTCGAAGGACGGCTTGGGACATGTTTTTTTAGTTTATTTTGTAAATACAGAGGACCCTGACTTTGACCTTGATTGGTTGGTTAAGATGCTCCGTCCATTACCACCCCCTTTTGTTCCGCTTTTGGCCGCCATAAGTGTGGCAGGGTATGCTGAGACGTGAGTCCCTTGCTCACTTTGCCACTGGATTCAAGCAAGCCGGGCTAAAGACGGCTGGAATGCCAGAAACCTGTCCTCGGAAGCTTGTTTCCGGTCCAGGGAAGGCATGGCTTGGCAGTTCGGGCTGGACTGTTCCCATGAGGCACAGGGTCAGACTGATTTGCATATAGCCATGCCTGAACTGGGGTGGCAGAGTGGGCTAAAGAACGGTGATGGATTAAACCCAGATCCTTTGACTGGGTGTGAGTGTTTGATTGGTTCAGATGCTTTGTCCATTACCACCCCCTTTTGTACCGCTTTTGGCCGCCATAAGTGTGGCAGGGCATGCTCAGAGATGAGTTCCTTGCTCACTTTGCCACTGGATTCAAGCAAGCTGTGCTGAAGACGGCTGGAATGCCAGAAACCAGTCCTCGGAAGCTTGTTTCAGGTCCAGGGAAGGCATGGCTTGGCAGTTCCGGCTGGACTGTCCCATGAGGCACAGGGTCAGACTGATTTGCATATAGCCATTTCTGAACTGGGGTGGCAGAGTGAGCTAAAGAACGGTGATGGATTAAACCCGGATCCTTTGACTGGGTGTGAGTGTTTGATTAGTTCAGATGCTCCGTCCATTAACAACCCCTTTTGTACTGAGAAAATTGAATTAACCACCTCAAGTACTACTGAATCAGCAGGCCATACGGCGTCAAGGTCCACTTCTGAATCTGTGGCCAAAGGCAGTCATTTTCTCTCACATCGGTTAACGACACCAGCAACCGTATCATCATCCTCACCTGCACCAGGCCTAGCCATAATATTGTCGGAAGCGGGTTGGCTAACTCATCAAGGGTCTGCTCGTTCCAGGGATGCAAAGGCCACAGATGGTACGCAAAGTGGAGCACCCCTGGAGAACCTTGAGTGGATGGTGCAGGCCTCTATGGATGACCCAATAGAGGTCTTCGTTAATCAGAACCCATTACTGTATTGGTATAGGAAAAGGCCTCTATGGCCACTGATCACCAACCTGGCTCTAAATTATTTGTCTTGCCCACTCGCAAGTGTGTTTTCTGAACGTGTTTTCAGTGCTGCTGGTGCCTTTGTAACTTCAAAAAGGACCCACCTCTCACCCAGAAATGTGGTGAGGTTAACAATGATCAAGGTGAATCAGCACTTCATACCACCAGATTACAAAATACGTGAATGCACGCAGGAAGAAGAAGACGGAAGTTCTTCTCTGTTAGCTGACCTATTCCTGTCTCAATTCACAGAGTTTGAGGACGAGCCCTACTTACCTGACACCTAGGCCTGAAACTGACTTTCTGTTTTTTTTCATCCTGACTCCTTACTCACTTTTACTCCTGTGTGTCTTTCTTTGTTTTGCAACTTTTAACACATCAAAAGTCTAATCACAACAAATCCTTCAGCAGCACTCTCTTCGTCCTATTTCCTTATTGAAGGTGCCGCTGTCTGAAAACCTGAAGTTCACAAGTTCACAACTCAGCCATGCTCCTCTTTCCTCCTCCTGCAGACTCCTCCTGTCTATTTCCCTCAAGGTAGATGGCTGGATTATGCAGAATGAAGAAACTGACGCTTTGTAGATGAGTCCCCTCAAAAGAAGTTGGACTGGAATTACTGACTATATGCTGATTGCTGACAGTTACTTCTGAAATTGTTTGACACACACGAGAGGCTGCCCTCTTGGCCTCCACTTTAAGAACAACAAGATGCAGACAAAAAGTGGAACAGGTAATGAATAATGAGATGGCATGCACTGAAGTGGACAGCACTGGCTGTCTCGCCCTGATAAAAGCAATTGGTGTTTGTTTGTTGGCATGAAATGAATCATCATATGTCTTTTGTTATTATTTAATCTTTTACACACTAAATGTAACTCAAGTCTACTCGGTGCTTTTTTACCTTGTTTATTCAAATTATTCTACTGCAGGGGCCACTAGGTTGCATTTTTTAATATGCAAAATCTCCTTGGACTAACTGTGTGTGTAGACTGCCACTGCATGAACAACATTGAGTTTGCCAATATACCATGATGATGATGAGTCTTGATGATCAAGTTACATAATATCTTTTTTCTTTACAGTCACTCACTGGGAGGGATGGATCATCATCGTTGGTTTACGGAAGAACTATGGACATTTCATGAGTGGCAAACAGGTAAACCAGTCAACAACAACTACAGCTGAACTACATGTCTGTCTACTCCTGGTATGGAGTGGTCAAGCCAGTGCAGTGTTGGTATGCCAGAGTCCATACAGCAATTTATGTAAAATTGCGGCTATGTGGCTTGCTGCACACAATTAGATATGCTTTATCTGTCTGTCAAAGAGGTAAGCTACATCAGGTTACTTCACTTAGTGGTGCCTGCCTTGACAATCTTCATGGCCTTGGCCTGCTGTGTGCTAATTACTATCCTTGAAAAGTAGACTCAGAGTACGCACTTTAGAAATGATGATGCTTGTATGTAATACTGTTGCCTCTGAAACTGAAAGTGGTATTTTTGCACTAAAGCACACCGTACCTTATAGTTTTTTTCTCCCTGTGCGGTGGGAAAAATGATTAACTCAGGCTTACCATTAGCGATCCGCAATTCCGCATCCACCAGGCAGGCAGTGGACAGTGTGTCTGGTCACCAAGATTGATCGACGGAGCGTCAGATGGAATGGAGGAGTACCGTGAAGAAGAGGAATGGCTGGATGCATGCAACTTCCCAAATTGAACAGGACAGCTACAACATATAGTTACAGTCTTCTCTTCACTTCTCCTTATCTTTTAAATAATGTTATTGTTGTGAACTTCTATGAGTGTGATTCTGTGCATTTGTTTGCTCTCTGCTTCAAATTCATCCCTCAAGCTATTTTTAAAACTAATTTAATGTACTACTAAGTGTTTATTCTTTCTGAGGGCAGATAGGCAAGTGAAATTGCGTAATTACTGAAGCCCTGTACTGTCACATTGTTTCTTCATAATTAGTAAGTTGTAGTACTACATTTCAGTAACCTAACAATCCATTTAGCAAACAACTTCATGTATGCAGTAGTGCATGCACTTCCTTTATGTCCCTTAAAAGATTTATGGATATCTTCGTATCCAAAGATTTGTTTATCTTCATTTGTTGTTTATACATGCTGTGATTTGTTTTCCTTTCTCCACAAAACTTTCCCAAAAACCCCCATTCTCATCCAATTTTCAAACCCTAACCCTCTTCCCCCTGGCTTTGTAGTTTTCATTGAGGCGTGACTACATGACAACAATAATTCCACACAGTTGCTGGGGAGGATAAGGACAAAGCAACAGAAAATAAATTTCAAGGATGGTGAAGGAATCCGTGGATATGTCCTTACTGTGTACTGTACTATCTATCGTACTGTTCTTATGCTACGCTCGGGCCACTCAATGTTTCATTTCCTTTTTTTTCACATGCTGCTACTGCCAGTGTGTAGTGTACCACTACTACCACCACCACAACAATGAGATTTCATCTGTCCAGAATTCAACCTTAAGCGCCATTTGCCATGCACCCAGTACTGTGCCTTGCCCTATTCTCAAACACAAATCACAGGTAAGATAAGCATTTTGTGGGAGGAAGAATAATGGAGTAGGAGGAGAGGAGAGACTAACAGTAGTACTAGTAAAGAAGTAGGACAATTATTTACACCCTAACAAATATACCTTAACACATAATACCCGGCCCACCCTCCTCCCTAACCCCAACCAATGTCCATGAAATGTCCCGAAGAAAAGTTCCAAAACCCCAACGCCCAATTTCCACCCCCCCAAAAGTCTTTCAAAAAGGGGCAGTCTCTCCTCCTCCCTTGCCGCCGGTGTTGTCCCTTGGCCAGCTGGTCCCGATGCTCCCTTTGGAGGTCCTTGAGCAGGGTTTTCAGTCTCTTCACCTCCTGCTCAAGGTTGGACACATTGAGGGTCAAGCGGTGGAGACAAGCTTTGCACCTGCTGTGGGGGGCAGCTGATTTTTTTGCTGTTGGTGGTGGCCGGTGGCAGGTGGCTTGCGGTACCATGGCTCCATACCGCTGAAGTCTTGTGCTGACTGGATGACCCAGGGTGAGCACAGGAGGATGCAGCTGTTGTGGATGTTGTAGGTGTCGACTGGGACTGGGACTGCATGTCCTCCTCCTCCTGGGCCACCAGCCGCCGATATTCAGCGACAATTGCCTCCAGCTTCCGTTACCATGCCTGTCTAGCCAGCTACTTCCGTGTTAGTTTGGAATGAGCATCTATATGTAGAAAGAAAAACATACTGTAACCAATGCTCTTTAAGATTAACACAAAATAATTCAGCAGAAAGTTGTGTCACAGTAGCACTAGCAACTTGCAAGCACAGTACATGACATTTGTGGCCTGTATCTATCTAACCTCCCACTTCGTCGGCCTCTGCTCTAACATTAGTGAGGGTTTCAGGAATTCTACTAGCACTATATGGACTCACTACATAAGACTCAGACAGTACTCTTCTTCTTCTTCACTCTTGTTTAGCGAAATTGGTACGTAAGCTTGTGGAAACTGGCAGAATGCCAGCGGAGTCAACTTGCACCCGAGTACCATGAGCCAGGCATCCATCCATTCAAAGTAAATGTCAATCATTCTTCTTAATATCTTAACTGGACAAACCTTACTTTTTCTCACGGAAAAACAACCTTTTAATTTTATTTTGGAAACCACCAGCCATGCATCCATGCTTGACTCGCATTTGAATTTGAACCAAAAAATATATTGCGCACACATACAGTTTCTGTTTCACCCACCCAGGCAGTCCTCTTTCCTTTCTCCTGTCACCCATCCTTGCTTCAGCCTTCTACCGGCCATGCATCATATTCCCAGCCACCTCGGGCAGCATTCAAAAACACGTATCATTCTTTGCCAGTCATTACTTTTTACTCGCTCGTCCTTTCTTACACCATTCTTTCCCTTTTCGCTCATCCCATCCATGATCTTACTTGGCTTCTCGATAAAACTTTCACATCTGAGTTGAAGTCAAATTTAGAGGAGGCCATTGGTTACTCGTCAACTCCCGCCGCTAATGCTATTGCTAATGAGAAGTCAGGGGTGAATGTCTTCTACCTGGTTGACAAAAAGTTAGGGGCATATTATCAAGGACCGGTGTTAAAATTATTGCAGTTTTATTGGCAGGAAACTGCCGATAAAACAGCGATAATGGGCTTGATAATACGCCTTTGTTAATTCCCTTAGAAGCCCATGTTCTTGTGTTAACATGGGCTTCCATGGGAATTAATAAGGGCGTATATTCAAGCCCATTATCGCTGTTTTATCAGCGGTTTCCTGCCGATAAAACGGCAATAATTTTAACACCGGTCCTTGAAAATATGCCCCCTAGTTCTAAATTTGTAAGTCTTCTTACCAGTTAAGTGTACTTGTAGTGTACAACATATACACCCCTGCAGACATCCCGCTCTGCAGTCTGCAATCTCAATAAGTAACGGAATATAATAGCTTTGCTTACCACTGCCCGCCACTCCCGTGGCATCCCCCACAGCAGTTCCTGATGGCTCTTGCACCGCATCCGACCCTGGAGCCACCTCTGCGCTGGCCCCGGCACTGGTGCTTGGCTGTGCCAATGTTCCGCCTAGAAAATACATTTCATATTATTAGATGCCATATACACCATTCCCTATTTTGTCTAGGAATGAAAACATTTTACTAGTACTACATAAACAAATTTACTAATTTGTGACTCTAATCTAAACCACAAATTTCCCTTTCTTCAGGGAAGGGTGTTTTTTATTTATGCTTGGCCATAACTAGGTCTGGGCGGAAAATCCGTTACGCTCGCGGATTTTGCGGATTTTTGGGAAATTCGCAATCTGCGAGATTTGCGAATTTCCCGCAAAATTCGCAAATTCGCACGCAGCGGATTTTTTTGGCGGCGCGCGGCGTTGGTGATACAATTTTTGCGGCGCGCGGCGTTTATCATCGTTTGCCGAGTTGTTTTTCTCGATAGTTTGCGAGTGCTGCGCCATTTTGGATCTTGCTGTGTGATCCCGCGGGAATTGGCGAGCGCGATTACGTCATCGCGGCTTGCCAGCGATAGTTTGTCACGCGAGTACGGCGAGATCACGTCTCGCGGTACTTCGCAATTGCGAGATTTGAGATGCAGCGAGCGAAAATATAAAATTTGCAATTCTGCACAAAAATCCACCAGCAAGCAGCATAAACCTTCTAGAAATGATGATTTTTATCTGAATAACTCCTTAGTTTGACATTTGCCTGCACTTTTTTAGCGAGGAGTCCATTTTGGGGAGGGGGGCAGGGGGGTGGGAGGAAGGAAGTGCCCCACAGTCTTCAACTTCCTGTTCCTGTTCAGCAGGCTCCTCCCAGTGCTTTGTCCATCTCCTGGTCACTTTTCATTTGGGTCTGGAGCTGGAAGGATTACTTTTTGTGGATGCTGCTGGATATTTGGATTTGAGGCCTTTTTGACTCTCTTTGGATCACTGTTGGATTAGAAATTTTACAAGTAAGTTTGTTTGGGGCATTACAGTTGCTGCAATTAAAATTTTGGAATTTTCGACTTTTGGGCTGTTTTGGGGCCTTTTGCCCAGGGGTACTCAGTGGTGGGTGGACTGAGTCTTTCTGTGGGTTGTCTTGAACTTAAACATCATGGAGGCCATGGATGGATTGGGATTGTGCTGATTTTTCAGTGATTTTCGTTTTTTGGGGCTGTACTTGTGGCCTTTTCACCAGGGGTATTTGAGTCTAGCATGGGCCTAGTCTTTCTGTGGGCTGTCTTGAACTTAAACATCATGGAGGGCATGGATGGAATGGGATTGTGCTGTTTTTTCTGTGTTTTTCGATTTTTGACCTGTTGTTGGGGCCTTTCGACCAGGGGTAGTGAGTGGTGCATGGGCCTAGTCTTTCTGTGGGGTGTCTTGAATTTAAACATCATGGAGGGCATGGATGGCATGGGGATTGTGCTGATTTTTCTGTGTTTTTCGATTTTTTGGATTGTTCATGGGGACAGGCCATGTGGGTGGGGGCCATTTTGAGTGCTGGTACGGGCAGGCCCTGGCCATGTGCTAGGAGGCAAGTGGCCATTTTGAATGCAGGCTTTGTTGTTAGGCCTCCAACCATTTTGCCTACTTTTCAACCTTTATTTATGCCCAGGGGTAGTGAGTCTTGCATGGGCCTAGTCTTTCTGTGGGTTGTCTTGAATTTAAACATCATGGAGGCCATGGATGGAATGGGATTGTGCTGATTTTTCAGTGATTTTCGTTTTTTGGGCCTGTACTTGTGGCCTTTTCACCAGGGGTATTTGAGTCTAGCATGGGCCTAGTCTTTCTGTGGGCTGTCTTGAACTTAAACATCATGGATGGCATGGATGGAATGGGATTGTGCTGTTTTTTCTGTGTTTTTCGATTTTTGACCTGTTGTTGGGGCCTTTCGACCAGGGGTAGTGAGTGGTGCATGGGCCTAGTCTTTCTGTGGGGTGTCTTGAATTTAAACATCATGGAGGGCATGGATGGCATGGGGATTGTGCTGATTTTTCTGTGTTTTTCGATTTTTTGGATTGTTCATGGGGACAGGCCATGCGGGTGGGGGCCATTTTGAGTGCTGGTACAGGCAGGCCCTGGCCATGTGCTAGGAGGCAAGTGGCCATTTTGAATGCAGGCTTTGTTCTTAGGCCTCCAACCATTTTGCCTACTTTTCAACTTTTATTTATGCCCAGGGGTAGTGAGTCTTGCATGGGCCTAGTGTTTCTGTGGGTTGTCTTGAATTTAAACATCATGGAGGCCATGGATGGAATGGGATTGTGCTGATTTTGCAGTGTTTTTCGATTTTTGGGGGTGTTCATGGGGAGGGACAGGCCATGTGGCTGGTGGCCATTTTGAGTGCAGCTACAGGCACTGGCCATGTGCTGGCAGGCAAGTGGCCATTTTGAATGCAGGCTTTGTTGTTAGGCCTCCAACCATTTTGCCTACTTTTCAACCTTTATTTATGCCCAGGGGTAGTGAGTCTTGCATGGGCCTAGTCTTTCTGTGGGTTGTCTTGAATTTAAACATCATGGAGGCCATGGATGGAATGGGATTGTGCAGATTTTTCAGTGATTTTCGTTTTTTGGGCCTGTACTTGTGGCCTTTTCACCAGGGGTATTTGAGTCTAGCATGGGCCTAGTCTTTCTGTGGGCTGTCTTGAACTTAAACATCATGGAGGGCATGGATGGAATGGGATTGTGCTGTTTTTTCTGTGTTTTTCGATTTTTGACCTGTTGTTGGGGCCTTTCGACCAGGGGTAGTGAGTGGTGCATGGGCCTAGTCTTTCTGTGGGGTGTCTTGAATTTAAACATCATGGAGGGCATGGATGGCATGGGGATTGTGCTGATTTTTCTGTGTTTTCCGATTTTTTGGATTGTTCATGGGGACAGGCCATGTGGGTGGGGGCCATTTCGAGTGCTGGTACAGGCAGGCCCTGGCCATGTGCTAGGAGGCAAGTGGCCATTTTGAATGCAGGCTTTGTACTTAGGCCTCCAACCATTTTGCCTACTTTTCAACCTTTATTTATGCCCAGGGGTTGTGAGTCTTGCATGGGCCTAGTGTTTCTGTGGGTTGTCTTGAATTTAAACATCATGGAGGCCATGGATGGAATGGGATTGTGCTGATTTTGCAGTGATTTTTCGATTTTTGGGGGTGTTCATGGGGAGGGACAGGCCATGTGGCTGGTGGCCATTTTGACTGCAGCTACAGGCACTGGCCATGTGCTGGCAGGCAAGTGGCCATTTTGAATGTAGGCTTTGTTGTTAGGCCTCCAACCATTTTGCCTACTTTTCAACCTTTATTTATGCCCAGGGGTAGTGAGTCTTGCATGGGCCTAGTCTTTCTGTGGGTTGTCTTGAATTTAAACATTATGGAGGCCATGGATGGATTGGGATTGTGCTGATTTTGCAGTGTTTTCGATTTTTTTGTGCTGTATAACTGAACTGATGTTCCTCTGTCTTCCATTTTTTTTAGGTGCACAAGACTCAAGAGAACCACCAGTGCCAGGAAGAAGTCCTGCAGCGGTGTGTGTGTGCAGCATAACGTCACGCGACGTCACGTCTGGCCTCAGACAACTCTACAATTCGTGCAACTGCGGCCTGCTGTCTGACCTGCTCTGAAGAAGATGGCCCCAAAGAAAGGTCTCCGTAGCTCCTCTAGCAAGAAAGTTGCTAGTAAGGAGCAGAAGAAGCAAGTTACCAAGGAGGCTGGTGTGCCACCCGCCACGTTTTTTGAGAGAAAAAAAAAAGGTACGCCTGCAGCAGCAGGATCTGCTGGGGCCCAAGCTGGGAGCAGCACCCCTGCTCCATTGGGTTCAGTGCCTCCACCACCACACCAACTTAAGTCAAAGCTCTTGAGTGCTTCAGAGGCAGTCAGTGTACTTCTCCAATCACCATCGACCAGTGATGTTGGCTCATCGCAAGAAAGTAGCAGCAATGTCCCTGAATCAACACAGGTTGCTGTAACTCATCTGACAAATGTTGAACAACCACAGCCGCAACAACAACACCATGTGCAAAATACACGCCCAAGTACATGTGGAAGGAGAGGCAGCAAAAGGAGATGCGCAAGCAAAGGTGCATGGAGGTTCACAAGTGCCCACAATAGTTGTTCCTCCCGAAGTAGGGGCACATCAGGAAATCGACAATGAAGCCGAGGTATCATTGGAAGCCACTCCTCCTGATGATCATTCATTGTCTTCCACATCCCTAGCAAGGAAAAGATCAAGGGGGGTGTCTACATCTTCTTCAAGCCCACCTCGTTCTGATGCAAGTGATCTGTCTTGGGAACCACAACTGCGGTCTGACAGTGAGGCACACCATGATCTGACACCGGTACCTAAGCGTAAAAGGAAGGTCGTCCAAAAACTCAAACCTATGGAGTGTGATGAGGCTCAACAAGAAGTGACAGATACTGCTGGTGATGAAGCCTCTCACGATGACGACGAGCCAGTCATCACAAAGGTCACTGCAGCCCCACCGGGCATGCAGCAAAGAGACATTTTGACCCTATCCCGAGAAGCTGCTGAGCGTGATGATGATGTCGGCGAGGAGGCAATGGAAATGGAATCATTAGATTTGGAGTTAAGTAGTACACCAAAACCTACCGCTTCCATATTTCTTCCTCGCAAGAAGGTACCCACCTCGACCTCAATTCGTGGTGGTGAAAGTGCAAAACGTACTGAAGTTCGGCAATCCACATCCTCCACTTCATCTGGCATTAGCAGCAGGACCACCACCACCAGTATCGCCGCCTCCTCTGGCCCCCGAAGACATTTCAAGTCTCCAGTTTGGGACTTCTTTAGTGTTTGCCCAAAAAAGGAAAACGTAGCCATTTGTAGCCTTTGTAAGCTTCGAGTTAGTCGTGGTAAGTTTGGTACCAACTATGGTACCGGAGGCCAGAGAGGTCATCTTAGGAGAACGCACGATGTCCAATGGTTTGCGCACCTACACGCGATCAAGGAAGCCCGAATTGCACGCAATGAAAACGTTGATTTTTCATCTGATGATGACGAGGAGGAAGAAGACGATTCAAACACTTCACTTATACCCAGTTCCCCTGTCAGCAGCACACCCCATGGGAGCCACACTAAGAGTGTGGGAGAGAGTGAGACATCAATGCGGAAAAGTTCATCAGCGAGCGTAACTGGGTCGAAGATATCATCATCATCCCGTAAATCCTTGGTCCAGGGCAACATTAAAAAGATGTTGTTTACAGAAGCGCAATATGAACGCAACCACCCAATGACCCGTCTGTATAACACTAAGCTGGCTAAAATGCTAGCTCTGGACCTTCTCCCTTTTTTTTTGTAGAAGGGGTTGGTTTTCTAGAATTAGTGGCAGCGCTCTGCCCTAAATGGAAGGTTCCTAGCCGGTTCTATTTTGCCCGAGTTGTGGTTCCAGCACTACATGAAGATGTTCTGAAGGTGATTGGGGCAGCTTTGCAGAAGAGTGCTGTTCACACTATACATCTGACAACAGACATGTGGACCAGTGGCGCAGGCGCTGATTACATGTGCATCACTGCACACTGGGTCTCTTTTTCAGGGGCTAAAGCAAAGCTAAACGCAGGTGTTGACACGAACATTGTTTTTAAAGGTGCTCGGAAACATGCAACACTAGCCATGTTTGGTTTGGAGAAACGTCACACAGCAGAAAACATTTTGGATGTCTTTAACACAAAGGTCCTTAACTGGCTGTCCCCACTAAAACGCAAGGTTGGTTATGTTTCCACGGACAATGGCGCCAATATAGTTAAGGCCATGAGGGAAGGTTACTATTTCAGAGTGCCGTGTTTGGCGCACTGTATAAACCTGGTTGTCCAAAAATTCTTGGGTAATAAAGGCAGTGCAGCGTACAGTGTATTGGAGACCTGCCGAAAAATGTGCAAGCATTTCAGGCATTCTTTAAAGGCCCGGAAGCAGCTGAGGAGCCTGCTATATCAACGTCAAATGCCAGTGAAAGCACTCATCCAGGAGGTGGTAACACGTTGGAACTCAACCTTCTACATGCTTGAGCGTCTGTATGAGCAGTATACGGAACTCGATCAATATTTCCTTAAAGAGGGTACAGAGGAGCTGAGGATGGGTGGGCCGCAATGGAACATAGTTGAAAGCCTGACACGCATGCTTCGTCCTTTTGAGTTCTTCACGCGTGCAGTCAGCAAGGAGGACTCTAATTTGGGAAAAGCTATCCCATTGTTGTACATGCTGGAGGACCAACTGAAGGAGGTGTGTTCTGTGTTTGGAAAAGATGACAAAAACCAAGACTCTTTGCTTCTGGCTGAGCAATTATTAGAGCTCCTACAAGGTGATGAACGTCTTAAAAAGATCCACTCAGAACAGCATTACATTTGTGCTACTATTCTGGATCCACGCTACAAAAAGGCGCTGGCAGGCCAAGCATTCTTTCCTTTTGATGATGAACATGTTCCAAAGTACAAACGTTGGCTGGCCTTGTCAGCCAAGAGGTTTGAAACAGAACGGCTGGAAATTGAAGGAAATGGCAGTACATCAGCAGGCCATCCCCAGTCAAAACAATCCACTTCTGCACCTGTGGCTGTGGCACAAGTGACCTCTCAGCCATTAAAGACACCGGCAACCGGATCATCTGCACGAAAGACAACAGAAACATTGGAGGCTGAAGAGGATTGGCTAGCTCTGCGTGGGTTTGGTTCTCAAAAGGTCAGAGGCACAGCAAGAGCTAAGCAAAGTGGAGGAACCTTGGATGAGGACCTTGAGTCGATGGTGAAGGACTATCTGAATGACTCAACAGTAGTCTATGATAATTCTGACCCATTGGCGTATTGGCATGGGAAAAAAGAATTGTGGCCACAGCTCACCAACCTGGCTTTAAACTACTTGTCTTGCCCACTCGCAAGCGTGTCTTCTGAACGGGTTTTCAGTGCGGCTGGTGGGATTGTAACTCCCGAACGGAGCCGCCTCTCGCCCAAAAATGTGGAGAGGTTAACAATGATCAAGATGAATCAGCACCTCATACCACCAGATTTCAGAGTACGAGAGAGCGTGCCGGATGAAGAGGAGGTGGCCAGCAACATAGATGAGGGAATTTCTACTCTGTCAGGTGACACTGAGCTCACCCTGCCTGAATTCGCAGAGTATGATGACGAAGCCTTATTCTTATTCCTGGACTGTGATACCGAGCCCTGAAAATGAGACAACGAATCAATAACTTTCTTTTTCATCCTTATTCACTTTTATTCCTGTGTGTCTGTCTTTCTTTGTTGTGCACAGTTAATATAATTCAAACTTTAATCAGATAATCACAAAAACAAGCCCATCAGCAGAACTGTCTTCACTTGTTTGCTAATTGATTTGAAGGTGCCGCAGTCTGCATTCCTCAGGTTCACAAGTTCAGAAGAACATGCTCCTCTATCCTCCTCCTCCAGACTCCTATTTCCATCAAAGCAGAGGGCTGGTTTACGCCCAATGAAGAAAGACTCAGCACTTGTGGGGGTGTTGTTCTACCTCTTTGCAGATGAGTTGACGGGTCTGGGGCCATTGCTGGGAAGCACTAAAAGTGGTTTGGACCAAATCCGAGGAGCACATTTTTTAGTGTTTTTGCTGACTTGCTTGCCTTTGAGGTGCTCTTAGGGAAGGTTCCGTCTGTTTGTGGGTGAGTTTCGTGGTCTGGGAGCATTGCTGGGTCACTCTAATCTTGATTGCATTTGCTTTTCAGGAAATCCGTCGTGCCAACCCCGACCTATGGCCTAGCTACGCAGCGCGTTTGGACCGAAGGCCCAGAAATATTGCAAGTGTGAGATTTTGCTTTTGGCCTGTTTGGGGGTGTTATGCTTCTTGGCGGGTGGGTTGGCGGGTCTTGGGGCATTCCTGGGAAGGTCTAATACCGGGTAGAAGTGGTTGGGACAAAATCCAGGCCGATTTTTTTTTGGCTATTTCTGGCATTTTGCTCTATGTAGCGTTTTCGGGGGCCTGTTTGGGGGGCTTCCTGGTGTTTGTGGGTGAGTTTCGTGGTCTGGGAGCACTGCTGGGACACTCTAATCTTGATTGCATTTGCTTTTCAGGAAATCCGTCGTGGCAACCCCGACTTATGGCCTAGCTACGCAGCGCGTTTGGACCGAAGGCCCAGAAATATTGCAAGTATGAGCTTTTGCTTTTGGCCTGTTTGGGGGTGTTATGCTTCTTGGCGGGTGGGTTGGCGGGTCTTGGGGCATTCCTGGGAAGGTCTAATACCGGGTAGAAGTGGTTGGGACAAAATCCAGGCCGATTTTTTTTTTGGCTATTTCTGACATTTTGCTCTATGTAGCGTTTTCGGGGGCCTGTTTGGGGGGCTTCCTGGTGTTTGTGGGTGAGTTTCGTGGTCTGGGAGCACTGCTGGCTATATATACTTTACTTTGCAAGAGGTTTGAAGCAAATCCATGGTGGCAGAGGGGAGTTAGGGCCTAGCTGCAGAGCGCGCGCGGAGTGATTTGGGAAATTTGTGAAAAATTGACTACCGTATTTTCCGGCGTATAAGACGACTTTTTAACCCTTTAAAATGTGCTCAAAAGTAGGGGGTCGTCTTATACGCCGGTAACTAAATTTTACCGCTCCACCAACCTTGCCTATGCCCGCCTGCTGTAGTCCTTACCGGCTATTGTAGTCGTGCCGCTCCGCCTTCATGACCCAGGTCGGTATACCGAGCCTGTGAGCATGCCTCGAGCCTCCGCGTCGGTGTGATGGCAGCGCAGCAGCTCCAGTGGGGAGGAATTTGGGCGCCCTGCTCGTGGGAGGGTGGGGGGATGCAGCAGCATGTCCTGATCTGGCGTGACCCAGGTCGGTATACAGAAGGGCACCGAGCCTGTGAGCATGCCTCGAGCCTCCGCGTCGGTGTGATGGCAGCGCAGCAGCTCCAGTGGGGAGGAATTCGGGCGCCCTGCTCGTGGGAGGGTGGGGGGATGCAGCAGCATGTCCTGATCTGGCGTCTCTCTCCTTCCCATGTGACCAGAAATCTCGCGGTCATCGGAAGCAGAGGAGCGTCAGTTAATGGCCATAGAAAGGGGACTGTGATATTTTCCCGCCGGCAATACAGCAACGTCATGTTTTGCTGCAGTTACTAACAGTACATTCCTGTTAAATCACCAAGACACTGCGTTCTTTTTAGGATCGGATGGACAGTCTTTACACTTTATGTCACGGAGGAGGGCTAAAGTCACGGGTAGTCTTATACGGCGAATATATCACAAAACCTAATTTTTTTTATGAAAAGTAGGGGGTCGTCTTATACGCCGGGTCGTCTTATACGCCGGAAAATACGGTAAGTCCCCATTTTTGTACTTTTGCTCTTTGGCTGTTTGGGAGTCTTCTACTCGTTTTCTCCTGGGTTGACGGCTCTGGGGCCATTGCTGGGAAGCTCTAATACCGGATAAAAGTGTTTTGGACCAAATCCCAGGCGGAACATTTTTTGTGTTTTTGATGACTTGCTTGCCTTTGAGGTGCTCTTAGGGGGGTTCCGTCTGTTTGTGGGTGAGTTTCGTGGTCTGGGAGCATTGCTGGGACACTCTAATCTTGATTGCATTTGCTTTTCAGGAAATCCGTCGTGCCAACCCCGACTTATGGCCTAGCTACGCAGCGCGTTTGGACCGAAGGCCCAGAAATATTGCAAGTATGAGCTTTTGCTTTTGGCCTGTTTGGGGGTGTTATGCTTCTTGGCGGGTGGGTTGGCGGGTCTTGGAGCATTCCTGGGAAGGTCTAATATCGGGTAGAAGTGGTTGGGACAAAATCCAGGCCGATTTTTTTTTGGCTATTTCTGACATTTTGCTCTATGTAGCGTTTTCGGGGGCCTGTTTGGGGGGCTTCCTGGTGTTTGTGGGTGAGTTTCGTGGTCTGGGAGCACTGCTGGGACACTCTAATCTTGATTGCATTTGCTTTTCAGGAAATCCGTCGTGCCAACCCCGACTTATGGCCTAGCTACGCAGCGCGTTTGGACCGAAGGCCCAGAAATATTGCAAGTATGAGCTTTTGCTTTTGGCCTGTTTGGGGGTGTTATGCTTCTTGGCGGGTGGGTTGGCTTGTCTTGGGGCATTCCTGGGAAGGTCTAATACCGGATAGAAGTGGTTGGGACAAAATCCAGGCCGATTTTTTTTTGGGCTATTTCTGACATTTTGCTCTATGTAGCGTTTTCGGGGGCCTGTTTGGGGGGCTTCCTGGTGTTTGTGGGTGAGTTTTGTGGTCTGGGAGCACTGCTGGGACACTCTAATCTTGATTGCATTTGCTTTTCAGGAAATCCGTCGTGCCAACCCCGACTTATGGCCTAGCTACGCAGCGCGTTTGGACCGAAGGCCCAGAAATATTGCAAGTATGAGATTTTGCTTTTGGCCTGTTTGGGGGTGTTATGCTTCTTGGCGGGTGGGTTGGCGGGTCTTGGGGCATTCCTGGGAAGGTCTAATACCGGGTAGAAGTGGTTTGGACAAAATCCAGGCCGATTTTTTTTTGGCTATTTCTGACATTTTGCTCTATGTAGCGTTTTCGGGGGCCTGTTTGGGGGGCTTCCTGGTGTTTGTGGGTGAGTTTCGTGGTCTGGGAGCACTGCTGGGACACTCTAATCTTGATTGCATTTGCTTTTCAGGAAATCCGTCGTGGCAACCCCGACTTATGGCCTAGCTACGCAGCGCGTTTGGACCGAAGGCCCAGAAATATTGCAAGTATGAGCTTTTGCTTTTGGCCTGTTTGGGGGTGTTATGCTTCTTGGCGGGTGGGTTGGCGGGTCTTGGGGCATTCCTGGGAAGGTCTAATACCGGGTAGAAGTGGTTGGGACAAAATCCTCGCGGAAAAGCCTTTTGGCACTTTTTGTAACTTAGGGTTCGTTAGGGTTAGCCCTAGCAGCAGGATTGCATGTGTTTCGGGGTGTTCTAGATTATTCCAACTGAGTTCTGGGGTCTTAGAGCACTCGAGAGAATGTGTAATTTTGGTTGCAAGTCATTTGAAGAAAATCCATGGTGGGAAAGGGGGGATTTGGCATAGTTAAAGAAAGCCTTTGCCACTATTCTTAACTTAGGGTTTGTTAGGGTTAGCAGTATTTCTATTGCATGTGTTTGAGTGGGGGGGATTTCGAGTCTTGGAGCGATGCTGGCTATGGCTACTTTTGCTTGGTTGCTTGCAAGTGGTTTCAATGCAATCCACGGTGGGTAATGGGTAATTAGGAAGGGGGTACTTCGGCCTACTTTTACTTTCAAAGTAAGTTTTGTCACCAGTTTTCTGCTAGGCCTCGTTTTTTGAGATTTGATTGGGGGTCTTCTACATTTTTGCGACTGGCTTTAGTAAGGGTCTGGGTGGGAGCACTGCTAGGAAGATCTAATTTTGTTCTAAAACACAGTTTACAGTACACCTAGCTTGAGGGGCAAGATCCGCTACATTAATTTGCCCATACTTATTTATCCTTCAAAAGGTGACTCAGAGTACGCACTTTCAAAAATATTGTACTGTCTACTAGGAAAATCAAATTGTGACTTTTTGCACTCCAGAGCCTACATACCTTATATTTATTTATCAGTGGTGTTGTAATATTATATCACTTCCTGTTTTTCGTTGAATAATTACAGGCCGGGTTTCAGTCTCTGCAATGGGGAAAAAAGGATGGAGTCAGGCTTCACAGTAGCGAGCCACAATTCAGCATCAGGCAGGCAGTGGACAGGGTGTCTTCTGGTGACCAACATCGATGGACGAAGCGTCGGCTGCAATGGAGGAGTGCCGCTAATAGGAGGATTTTTTTTCTGCAGGCAATTTACTTACCACTTCCAACAGGACCACTACAACCACATAGATACAGTATCCCTTGCCTTTTTCTCTGACTGTGACTGCATTTCTTGGATCTCTCTCTGCTTCTAAATTGATCCCTTAACACATCACGTATTCCACTCCACTATCACATCTGCACCACACATAGTCATTTGTAAGTGCTCCTACGTAATTCGCAAGTCGCAGCACGCCCCAGGCCGTAGAGGACTGGGATGGCCCCAATGATGAAGCATGTCACCAAGGGGCAACCCTGGTGAGTGTGGGGACACCTAGAAAACAAGCAATTTCTCCTTTTCTATCTACTATACCTTACAGACCAACCCCACTGAGTGTTGTGTTGTGAATGGATTTATAGTGACCAGCAAGGCTCTCGGGTATCTGGCTAAGTACAGAGACCTTATGTTGAATATCGTTATCAATAATTCCACACAGGCCCTGTACTGTCGCATTCTTTCTTCCACAGTTGTCGAATGTACTACTTACTTTTCACTGACATGCATGCAGTAGTTCCTGCACTTTCAAAGATTGATGGATAGGTTTGTACCCAAAGAATTGTTTATGTTCCATTGTTTGTCTATGCTGTGCTTTTTTTTAAAAGGGTGTCTTCTGGTGACCAACATCGATGGACGAAGCGTCGGCTGCAATGGAGGAGTGCCGCTAATAGGAGGATTTTTTTTCTGCAGGCAATTTACTTACCACTTCCAACAGGACCACTACAACCACATAGATACAGTATCCCTTGCCTTTTTCTCTGACTGTGACTGCATTTCTTGGATCTCTCTCTGCTTCTAAATTGATCCCTTAACACATCACGTAGTCCACTCCACTATCACATCTGCACCACACATAGTCATTTGTAAGTGCTCCTACGTAATTCGCAAGTCGCAGCACGCCCCAGGCCATAGAGGACTGGGATGGCCCCAATGATGAAGCATGTCACCAAGGGGCAACCCTGGTGAGTGAGGGGACACCTAGAAAACAAGCAATTTCTCCTTTTCTATCTAATATACCTTCCAGACCAACCCCACTGAGTGTTGTGTTGTGAATGGATTTATAGTGACCAGCAAGGCTCTCGGGTATCTGGCTAAGTACAGAGACCTTATGTTGAATATCGTTATCAATAATTCCACACAGGCCCTGTACTGTCGCATTCTTTCTTCCACAGTTGTCGAATGTACTACTTACTTTTCACTGACATGCATGCAGTAGTTCCTGCACTTTCAAAGATTGATGGATAGGTTTGTACCCAAAGAATTGTTTATGTTCCATTGTTTGTCTATGCTGTGCTTTTTTTTACAGGGTGTCTTCTGGTGACCAACATCGATGGACGAAGCGTCGGCTGCAATGGAGGAGTGCCGCTAAAAGGAGGATTTTTTTTCTGCAGGCAACTTACTTACCACTTCCAACAGGACCACTACAACCACATAGATACAGTATCCCTTGCCTTTTTCTCTGACTGTGACTGCATTTCTTGGATCTCTCTCTGCTTCTAAATTGATCCCTTAACACATCACTTAGTCCACTCCACTATCACATCTGCACCACACATAGTCATTTGTAAGTGCTCCTACGTAATTCGCAAGTCGCAGCACGCCCCAGCCCGTAGAGGACTGGGATGGCCCCAATGATGAAGCATGTCACCAAGGGGCAACCCTGGTGAGTGAGGGGACACCTAGAAAACAAGCAATTTCTCCTTTTCTATCTACTATACCTTCCAGACCAACCCCACTGAGTGCTGTTGTGAATGGATTTATAGTGACCAGCAAGGCTCTCGGGTATCTGGCTAAGTACAGAGACCTTATGTTGAATATCGTTATCAATAATTCCACACAGGCCCTGTACTGTCGCATTCTTTCTTCCACAGTTGTCGAAAGTACTACTTACTTTTAACTGACATGCATGCAGTAGTGTATGCACTTTCAAAGATTGATGGATAGGTTTGTACCCAAAGATTTGTTTATGTTCAGAATTGTTTGTCCATGCTGTGCTACTTTTTCTTGTCTCCCAAAACCTTTCCCAAAAACCCCGTACACATCCATTTTTCAAACCCTAACCCTCTTCCCCCGGGCTGTGTGGTTTTGATTGATGTGTGACTAAATTACAGCAATAAATCCACACACTTGCTGGGGAGGATAAGGTGATAGCAACAGGCTGGTGAAGAAATCCGAGGATATATTCTTACTCTGCTTGACAAAGACCCATGGCTAATGTCAAAGAACTTCAACCGAATTAGTTATACTTTAACATTTGTTAGGCTACAATGTGGCACTGTTCTAGTGTACTTCTGTCACCTGCTATATTCTGTATTGTACCTTTGTATTGCTCAAGAGGACAAACCAGATTTCATTTTCTTTTTTTTCATAGGCAAGCAACTGCCACTGTGTCACACCACTAGTACCACCGCTATGAGGACATTTTATCCGCCCAGGATTGCCAACCTTATTTGCTGTTTCCCGTGGAGCGAGCCCTGGGCCTAGCCCTACTTGCAAACAGAAATTACAGGTAAGATAGGCGTTTGGTTGGAGGTAGTATAATGGAGTATTAGGAGAGACGAGAGATTTGATTGACGGTAGTACTACTAAAGTCCTAGGACTATTCAGGAAAACAAACTTACTGTTATGTTAAACCCCCACCCACCAGACTCAAAAGCAGTAAAAAACAGGTATGGTCAGATAAAGTTTCAAAAAGTATATTTTTATAGCCCTAACAAAAGAATCTCCCGCAAGACCCTCCCTAACCCCAACGATTGTCCTTCAAAAGTCCCCAAAAATCACAACTCCCAATTCCCACCCCCCAAAAGTCTCTAAAAAAGGGGCAAGGGACACTATGGCAGGGTGCTGTTGGAATTAGCAGCCAGGGCATCATGCTCCTTGCGGAGGGTGGCAAGTTCGAAGCGGAGGCCCTCCACCACGTTCTTATAATTATGGACCTCCTGCTCCAGGTAGGACAGTCTGAGGGATAAGCGGCGCCGGTGTGCCTTGCAAATCCTGTGAGGGGCAGCTGCTTTCTTTGCTGCTGGGCGGTGGCATTTGGATTTGGTAGCCCGGCTCCGTACCTCTGGAGCACTGCGCTGGCTGGCAGCCCGCACGGAGGAGGATGCAGCTGTCCCAGTGGACGTTGTTGTTGTACCAGACTGCGTCTCCTCCTCCTCCAGGGCCACCAGCCGCCGATATTCAGCAACAGTGGCATCCAGCCTCCGTTGCCGGGCCATTCGAGCCAGCTCCTTCCTCCTTGATGGTGTCTTGGATTTGGAAGGAGCAACTACATGAAAAAAGTCTGTAACCAATGCTCCTTAAGATTAACACAAAATGATTGAGCAGAAAGTTGTCACAGTACAAGTAGCAAATTGAAAGCACAGTGCATAACTATTGAGGACAGTATCTATGTAACCTCCGACTTCTTCATCCTTGCTCTAACATTAGTGGGAGTTTAAGGAACAAATTCTACGAGCACTATGGACTTCTATTACAGTCGACTATGACAGTACACCACTCTTATTCTTCTTCTTCTCTCTTGTTTAGGAAAATTGGTACGTTATCTTATGCAAGCCGCCATAATGCCAGCGCAGTGAACTTGCACCCGAGAAAAACAGACGCACACCATGGTGAGTGAGACAGACTTGCGTTACTGTACCGGTCCAGTGCATGCAGGTGGTGAAGCTCTTACTTTTCTATTACGGGTGGCACTGAGAATACTCTGTTAAAAGGGCTACTGCTTAATTAATTTAGCTTTCACCCTACAGTGCAAATGAGTATTAGAAAAGGAAAATGAAGAAGCTAAATTATCTGATTATCTATCACTTCACATGGGATGTATTTGATGACATATGGGATGACTTTAGATGCTTTGCTTATTATTGAGTGAACAGTGATACCCCCACACATGAATGACGTACTACTACTAAACTAAAGTTATTAAGGGAGGTAGGGAGTGTCCACCGTAATAACTGGATATATGCTGTGCTTGCAGTTGCTATACAAACTACTGCTACTATTCATGGTAGTCTTTGGACAACGTTACAACTTCTTTTCCTTGCCTTTCCTACACTGGAACGGACGTGCGGGTACGGTGTTACATGCTCTTCAAAGTAACACTTAGTTCATCCAGTGACCGTCTACTCTCTCTAGATTCACATATGCTATCTAAGAGTCAGATAGTACCATGAATGATCCAGGCATCCATCCATTCAAAGTATATTGCACACATACAGTTTCTGTCTCACCCACCCAGGCTGTTCTCCTTCCACCCATCCTTGCTTCATCATTCACCCAGCCATGCACCATACCATTTTCTTACCTTCCCAGCCACCTCGGGGACCAAGCAAACACATATCATTCTTCTTTGCCAGTCATAATTACATTTCTCGTGCTTCCACACTTACTTACACCCTTCTTTCGCTTTTCGTTCATCCCATCCATCAAGTTCACCTCAGATCTGATTGGGATTCTTCTCGCCAAAAACTTCACAGCTAAGTCGAAGTACATTTAGAGGAGGCTACTACCTGCTTTTTTTATAATACACCCGTGCAGAAAGCACACTCTGCAGTCTTCAATCTCAATGACTAAGGAATGTATAGCTTACCTCTGCCCGCCACCACCGTGTGAACCCTCACAGGCATGCCCTTGTCCGGCACTTGCACCGCCTCCTCCCCAGAGTTGTCCTCCTCATCCAATGCCACCACCACCTCCGCGCTGGCCCCGTCTCCAGATGTTCCACCTACAAAGTACATTTAATAATGTTAGAATACACCACTAACTACTATATAATATTTGGTCTAGGAGGAAGAAAGAAATGTGAAAAAAAGTGTACAATTTAAAAATTTTTGACTGTTTACTCTAGAGTAAAAATGTCCCTTTTTCCAGGGAAGGCTGTTGTCTTGCTGCACTTTTTGGCACAACTGATGAATGTTTGCTTTTTACTTTTTAACACGCACCACTTTTTCTCCTAACAGACAGAACCTTGACTTCTAAGAACACGAGCAGGATCAAGTTCAAACCAGGTGAGAGCTCGGCTCGACCACAAGAAATGTGTCCAATTAATCGTCAGCACTAAGCACTTTTCCATTTTCAGTTACACGTTCACTTTTATGACAAACTTGAATTTAATAAATGTGTTTACTTTTAATAAAGCTTTTAAACTTAAGTAGACTCTGTGGTTTTTGGTCCTCCTGACTAGAGTGGATGAGCTAAAGGATTTCGAATTTTTGCAAGCATGAGTCCGTGCCTCTGCCATCGGTGACTTTGGGAGCTAAATGACTCTGCCACACTATCTAGTCAGTAAGGAGATTTGGGGTTCAACTACAAAGTCTGTTATCACTGAGGTATGTGGAAAGTCTAACAGTTACAGCGCCTATTATAATTGATAAGCTAAGCGATGCATTATTTAGTGTCCATAGTTCTGTTTGTGCAGATTTGTCCCTGCAACAGTAGTAGAATGGATTGTCCTCCTATCCAAACCAAAAGTAAAGTAGTATCTTATTATTTCTTGGTGGTGGTCATTCACCTTTTTATTGTTGGCAATGGTCAAAGCATAAACATTTAGAATACTTGAAAAGACATTATGGACAATCCCAGAGGACTACACTCAGTGCATACAGCTATTGCTGACTAGAATGGGAGTCCAATGGAAATGCCAAATGTGCAATCTTAGTTAGCTACACAGACAGACTAATAAGAATAATCTAGTAATACCACACGGAGTCATAGTCGAGGCAGGATAAGAATTTAGATCCTGTCTACAAGAAGATCAAAGACGATTTAGAAAGAATCGAATGAGGAACGCTAGGAAAAAATAAGTACTCTATATTAAAATTAAAACTTACTGGGGCCAGCAAAGGAGCCCTCGACTGCCCGGTCCTGGCCTGCATCGACAACAGCACCCTCCTCCTCCTCCTGTATCCTCCTCTTGCCCCTGGGGGAAGCTGATGTACAACATGAAAGAAAGAAAAACAGAAAACGTGGATGATATTTCTCAACCAAATCAAACATTTAAAAAAGAACTAACAAAGTAACAAAATATTTTTGCGAAATAGCAAATAGGGAACGACTCCACGGGATATATTATTGACCAATCTCATGTGGTCGACTACGTCATTACTTTAGTATTGCTTGATTTGCGGACCGTCAAATTGGAAACTACCCTATGTAACTCACTAAACAAAGTACTAAAAAGGTTTGCCTAGGATTGGCAGGCAGCAGTCCGCAGCACGCAAAGTGACAGCCAAAGTCCATCGTGATTGAAGATCAGCGACAACACTAAAGTTTCCTACTACATTCACCAGTCATTAAAATACTCAAACTATTAATCCACCACCACTATTTCTTCTTATCGCCATGTGTACAAAGGAAGGACTGGACTTGAGTCTGTAGGGGCTGATTTAGAAGGCCCTTGCGGCTCTTTTGCTCCATTGTTGCGTGACTTTTGTGACGCAGCGACAGCACAAAAGAGGCGCAATGGTGCGGCGTATATTAACAACGTGACGCATCTGGGAGATGCATCACGTTGTGAAGCCCTGCGCCAATAGGGGTGTTCCGGC
This sequence comes from Lissotriton vulgaris, assembly GCF_964263255.1. Lineage (NCBI taxonomy): Eukaryota > Metazoa > Chordata > Amphibia > Caudata > Salamandridae > Lissotriton > Lissotriton vulgaris. The sequence continues at coordinate 139,264,869 of NC_141689.1, forward strand.
GCAAGGGAGGGCGTTCCTGCGCAGGAACGCATCCTAAAAGTGGCTGAGGGAAATCTACAAGATTTCAATCAGTCACTTTGAGGACAATGATGCGTGACTCAAACCCTGCGCCTGCTTGAAGCAGACGTACGGCTTGACGCAGCATTGGGGAGATAGGGCACCCCAGAGCATTGATGGAGCTGCACCATCGTTGCGACGCAACTCCAGCAATGCGCCGCCTTTACGGCACAGATGCGTAACGCTTTGGTGACGTTTTGGGCCCATGGCGCGCCGCATTGTAAATACGGCGCACCATGGGTGATGGTGGCGTGACGCACAATTACTGGCGCATCCCTGCAACTTTGCAGGGATGCGCCGGTAATTAAAAATCTGAACCTTAGTGTGTAGCATTACGCAGTTCTTTCAACTACACTCATACATAATTTCACAGGCCAATGAAATGAACACAAAATCTAAAACAAATAAGCATAGTAGCAACACTACTGAGAAGAAGGAGAGCAGTGTACCTGAAATGCACAGAAGATTTTGAAATAAAATTTACCTACAATGTAATGAGCAGCATTATTGCTCTTGGTAAAAAACAAAAATTTGCAATATAATAACACAGCAGGAGAAAACATAGTAGTAAAGACATAGCTACTACTACTCACCAAGCCCGGGGATCTCAAGGCCAAGGAGGTCGAGCAGATCTCACTCACGGGTCAGGACATCCGTCCAGCGGTGGGTGGCCTGGTTATAGGTGCGCCAGACCCGAGAGTGGTGGTAAATGGCCTGGCACACCTTCTCCCACCGCTTCCGGCGCTCCCGGGCCCCGTACCCGGCACTGATCCTGCCGCCTCCCATGATGGTCCTGGGGAGGCGGAGCTGAACATAAAAAATGAGTTGGGCCAACTCCTCCGGGGTAAAGATCTCCCGTGGCATCACTAGCTCCCCCCTCAAATGCTTCCCGGCTCCCTTCACCATGGTCTGGGCGGAAAGGAATAAAGAAAATAGAATAGGGAAGAGAAGAAAAGAAAAGAGTTTACAAAAGTAGTTTAAAATTAACCAAAAGTAGCAGTAAACACAAAAATATAGGGCTAGAAAAATAGAGGGATAGATAATAAGTAAAATAGATCAAAAAAAACTTCAAACAAGCAAAGGATGGCAGAGATTGACAGAGGATACAAAGACCATGCCCAGAACCATAGCAATGAATGAGAAACAAGATGGCCGCGCCCGTTCACGACCGCGCGGGTAAGTTCGCGCGAGATTTTCCTTGCGAACACGCGCAAGACTGTACTGGCAAGCCGCGGACTATGCGAGATTACACGTCGCGCCCGGAAACGGAAATACGTCAGGCAAACAAGATGGCTGCGCCCTTGAACGACCGAGAGGGTAACTTCGCGTCTTGCGCTACGAGCGGCTCGCAAAAACGCACAAAACCTTGCCAACTATCACGCCGCAAAAAAAACCAAATTGCATATTCGCACGAATTTGCGGCTTCCGAATCCGATCTTGCGCGTGTTCGCACCCCGCGAACCCCGTGAAATTGCAGAAAAACGAGTTTTTCAAAACTGAAAGCATTCGGCAGGGGCAAGAGTTCAAACTCATCATTAGTAACAATTCCCGGTAGTGCTTCCTGACTGGGGCCCCTCCAGAATTCAGTTGCTAGTTGCAACAATTGTATGACCCTGCTCTGACCCTCACAGCAGGCTCATACAATAGCTACAAGTAGGCCACAAAGAAGGTCCTGACTCCTGGGGAAAAAAAATGCACTGCAACAACAGCAAAATTACAGATAAGGAAGCAGGTGCCAGACTGGAATTTTAAAACAGTGACACATTAATAAACTAACCCCAAATTAATTCATCTCAGTTGAAGCAGGGCTGGTGTGCTTGCTTTTCCCCCCCATAATCTACAGTAATGATGAACAGGGGGGTGGCATTGATGTAACAGAGGGTTGCAGTGGTGAAACAGAGGGTGCTGGGAACCTGTGATGATGAACCAGACGTAGAAACAACATAATTCGCGACCGTTGCGCGACGAAATGTAAGTTCGCAATTGCGAACTGGTACGAAACCCTCGCGAACTGGCAGAAATCCTTGCGAACACAAAAAAAAAAAAATCCGCAAATTCGCAAGAATTTGCGGATTTTGCGGATTGCGAGTTCGCAAATCCGCAAAATTCGCGAACGCGAGATTCGCAAAATTCGCCCATACTTAGCCATAACAAGTGATGCTACACTTTTTGGCACAACTGATGAATGCTTGCTCTTTAACACGCACCATTTTTCTCGTAGCAGACAGAAGCTTCCTTTCTAAGAACAAGAGCAATATCATCATCATATCATGTTGTACGGAGTCGTCAACTGTTCATCCCCACCAAGACTTTAAGTTCCAACCAGGTTAGGGCTCTCCCACAATTAATGTGTAAAATCAGCCACTTTTCAGTTTTGAATCCTTCACCGTTTATCTTATATGGAGTTGATTTTAATAAATGTTTTTACTTTTAATAAAGCTTTAAAACTTACATAGACTTGGTCATGAGTGAGTGAGCGAAAGAGTTTGCTATTTGCAAGCATGAGTCCGTGGGTCTGAGAGGTACGGACTCTGACTCCGTAGTCCTATGTTCTGGGTTGTATAATCATTAGGGATTATCGCTGGACTCGGGAGATAAATATGGACTCTGACACACTAGCTAGTCAGTAAGGAGATTTGGGGTTCAACGTCTCCTATGACTGAGGTATGTGGAAAGTCTAACCGTGCCTATTATAATTTGTAACCAATACCCTATTTCTTGTCCATAGTTCTGTTTGTGCGGAATAGTCACTACAACAGTAGAAGTATGGATTGTCCTCCTATCCAATCAAAAAGTAAACTAGTATCTTATTCTTGGTGGCCTTTAACCTTTTATTGTTGGGAATTGTCAAAGCATAAACATTAGAAGACTTCAATAGACATTATGGACAACCCAGAGGACTGCAGTAGAGCTATTGCTGAATAGAGTAGGAGTTTTGTTTAACACATTTTGCCAACTGTGCAAGCTTAGTTAGCTACACAGACAGACTATTAATAATCTAGTAGTACAACAGGGAGTCATAGTAGAGGCAGGATAAGAATTTAGAAAAAAGAAGATCAAAGACGATTTAGGAAAAATAGAATGAGGAACTTTTGGAAAAAATAGGTGTTGTAAAAGATAGGAAGTATAATTATTAATATTAACAGGAAAACTTACTGGGGCCAGCAGAGGAGCCTCGGCGGACAAATTCTGGCCTTCCTGGTGTTGTTCCTGCTCTGCCAGCGCGGCTACCTCCTCCTGTGTCCTCTTGCCCCTGGGGGAAACTGATGTACAACATGAAAGAAAGACACAAACATGGACGAATGTTGTCAACCAAATCAAACATTTCAAAAAAACAATAACAAATTATTTCGGGGAAATAGACAACAATTGCACTAAATTTATTGACCCATATCTGATGTGGTCGACTAGGATATAGTATTGCTGGATTCGCAGACTGTCTACTTGGAAAGTTATGTAACTCACTAAACCAACTACAAAAAGGTTCTACTAGAACTGGCAGGTAGCACTCCACAGCACGGGAAGTGACAGACACAGTCCATCATGATCACCACCGCTATCTCTTCTTAGTGGCAGGAGTACAAAGGAAGGACTGGACTTGAGTCTCTAATGTCTAGCATTACGCATTTCTGTAAAGTACACTGATACATAATTATCACCCAGGCCAAATGAGCACAAAATTGAAAACAAGTAAGCATAGTAGCACCGCCAGTGAGCAGGCGAGCACCTGCAATCACAGAAGCTTTTGAAACATAATTTACATGCAATGTAATCTCTAGTATCTAGCATTACGCAGTTCTGTAAAGTACACTCATACATAATCACTGAGGCCAAATGAGCACAACATTGAAAACAAATAACCATAGTAGCAGCGCTACTGAGCTAGCAAGCAGGTCACCTGCAATCACAGAAGATTTTGAAACATAATTTACCTGCAATGTAATCGGAAGCATTCTTGCTCTTCGGAAAAAACAAACATTTGCAATATGATAACATAGAGCAGGAGAAAACAGAGTACTGATTAAATAGCTACTACTTCTCACCAAGCCCAGGGAGCTCGACGCCTAGCATGTTGAGCAGGTCGTTTTCCCGGTCCAGGATGTCGGACCACCGATGCATCGCCTGGTTGTAGGTGCGCTGGACCCCACACTCCTGATGCATGGCCTGGCACAACTTCCCCCATAACTTGCGACACTCCCGGAGTGTCGATATAGCTGAATACTATGATGAGGAAGGGTATTATTATTATGATGAAGGAGCCTCTGGCTCCATCGAGCAAGAATTGGTGGAAGCTCTTGATGTGGGTGTCCAACACTCTGTAAATAAGTCAGTGGTCTGCGATATTGAACATTTAAAACATCATCTGTCTAATTATATTTTGCAACAAGACTGGCTACCTATTTCTTCTGGGCGTTCTTCCTCAACGGCTGCCAAAGTTTTGAATCCTCACAAGTCTGACTTTGCTAAGCTAGCTAAGGCTCTCTCTAATGACCATTCCTATGGTCAGTCTTCTAAGGAGGCGCTGGCTTCTCAGTCCCACCAGATGGATGATGGTGACACTTCTTGTAACACGTCTTCGGACCATGACGCCTCTCCTCCTCCTACTAAGAAGGCTCATAAAAGAGCATTTTGTGGATGCTCCTACACATCCCCAAATCCTTACATTTGACCCTTCAGAAATTGTGCACCCTAACTCATCATCTTGGCTTCCGTCTGTAAAGGGAGCAGAGTATGTCCAGTCCCTTATTCGTCAACCGTTTGATAAAGATGTAAGGACTTGTCTGCGGTCTGAATGTCCATGGCCAGATCTGACTGATAAATTAGCTGAGATACCTGAGGTTGATCCAACCACGATTACTTACATTCAGAAGTACGCTAAGGACCCCAAAAAGGGTATTGATAGAGCGTGACGCTCTTGTCAGGATAAGGCTGGTAGCCGCCTCCCACCTCCCATTGTAGCAAGGGGGTGGTAGGCATTTTCTGCACTTCCGGTCCCACTAGGAGCGGTTAGCGCTCTAGTGGCTGCACACAGGGCTATTTAGGTGGAGCACCGGAGGAGCTCGCTGCGGGAAGGAGACGCTGGCAGTATCTCCGACCCGCTTGCCGGTCAGCCTCGCTCCAGAGGGTATTTTAAAACATCGACATAGCGACTGCATCGCTTTTATAAATTGTGTTTACAGTGTGTATTTTAAATATTGTGTTTTGCTGAAACATTTAATTTTGCATTTCCCCGCATCACACTGCACCAACACTTGCCTTTTGGCCACACTCTTGTGCCTCCATTGTCGCGTTACAGCGCTGGTAGCCGCCTCCCACCTCCCATTGTAGCAAGGGGGTGGTAGGCATTTTCGGCACTTCCGGTCCCACTAGGAGCGGTTAGCGCTCTAGTGGCTGCACACAGGGCTATTTAGGCAGAGCACCGGAGGAGCTCGCTGTGGGAAGGAGACGGTGGCAGTGTCTCCGACCCGCTTGCCGGTCAGCCTCGCTCCAGAGGGTATTTTAAAACAACGACATAGCGACTGCATCGCTTTTATAAATTGTGTTTACATTGTGTATTTTAAATATTGTGTTTTGCTGAAACATTTAATTTCGCATTTCCCGGCATCACTCTGCACCAACACTTGCCTTTTGGCCACACTCTTGTGCCTCCATTGTCGCGTTACAGCAATGGTAGCCGCCTCCCACCTCCCATTGTAGCAAGGGGGTGGTAGGCATTTTCGGCACTTCCGGTCCCACTAGGAGCGGTTAGCGCTCTAGTGGCTGCACACAGGGCTATTTAGCCCTCGCACCTTCCTGAGCGTGCAGCGATCGCGCGCAGCCCCGCCAAAGACCCGCCAAAGAGCTGCCCGTCTGCGCCCGTCCGCGACAGGACGGGGCACAGGGGCCATGGACTCTACCTCAGCTCTCCCTGCTCTAACAGGTATGAGCAAACAATACATAACATATTAAGCCCAAACACTACTGGATCTAAAGCCACCAATTGAATGCTGCACCAAAATACCATGGCAGAGAGTAGAGGGAGGTGTCTCTTGTCTACAGTGTCGGCGTCAATCTATCAATAGTATAACCCAATCAGAGGTAAACATTCCTTTAGATGGATTAAAGAGTTTCCTTCTAAATGTACGATCCCTACCCAAACACCAGCACCAGGTTTAGGATTTAGTTAACACTACTCAGCCGGATATATGTTTTCTCACCGAGACATAGATGAAACCCCATACAATCACAGCAATAGCAATGGGGATCCCATCTGGATATAAGTTTAAACATCTAGATAGAGAAGTGAAAACAGGCGGTGGTTTGGCCATAATACACAAGGACGAAATAAAGGTCACAATACTCGAGCAACATCACAGTCCACAACTAGAAATCATGATCTTTAAAATCGCCCTAACTAGCCACACTTCCTGGAAAGGCGCTCTGGTCTATCACCCACCAGGATTAAACCCTGACTTTGCTCTCACTCTTCAAGAGCTTTTAGCTCCCTGTCTCAAATCTAAAGAAGACTTTATCCTCCTGGGAGATTTCAACATCCATGTAGATCAGCCAGCATTATCCGAATCCATTTCCCTGGTTACGGATCCTTCAAATTTAGGTCTAGAATTACAGAATAATGGACCTACACACAGGGGTGGCCATACGCTAGATTTAGTTTTTTCCAACTGTACCAAATTAACCTGCCTTCCAGCAAGAGAGATTCTATGGACAGACCATTTCCTGTTAGAATTTAAAATACTGACTCCAAAGAGACCCACTAATAAAGTACCATCTCCTCCTACCTGGCGCCGTCAATGGCATAAAATCTCAGCTAACAAACTACAGGAAATCTGGACACAACCTGCCATATTGGCAGTGGACACAGCAGATATAGCGTTAGCTAAACTTAATGATTCAATTAAGCGAGCCATTGATATCTTGGCCCCTTTAAAACTGCATAAACAGTATCCTCCCTCTAAGCAGGAAAGTTGGTACACGCATGAGCTAAGAGAAGAGAAGCAGAAATGCAGACGAGCAGAGAAAATATGGAGAAGAAGTAAAACTGAGGAGACCCGAGCAGTTTTCCTAGATGCTCAATCAATATACTATAAAAACATAAAGCAAGCTAGGAAACACCACCTAATGCAACAACTTGCAGAAGCAGGTAATTGTCCTAAGGAGCTCTTTAAAATTCTGCAAAATTTTGTAAAACCCGCTGCATGTGAGAGCTCTGATGATTTCTCGCAGACTCTATGCAATAAAATCTCGCTATTCTTTGAGGATAAAATAAACATCATTTACGAAAGAATAGTGGCAGCTAACAACAACATGGGTGACATTAATAAGCCCCTATCCCCGATCCCGCTAAAGCACAATAAACATCCTCTGCTATCCTTCCCTCAAATTGATAATGCAGAGCTCCTTCCTCTCATCGTCCATATTAAATCTGGGTCCCCAAATGACCTCCTCCCTGCCAAGATGGTTGCCCCTCTGATTTCTCTCTTGGGACCCTCTATACAGAGCATCATTAACATCTCTCTTGCGAAAGGACAGGTCCCGGCAGACTGGAAAAGAGCGGTAGTAAACCCAATAAGGAAAAAAGCGGCATCTCCATGGACAGACCTCTCAAACCTGCGTCCTATTTCACTCTTGCCTTACATCGGCAAGATAGCAGAGAGGCACGTGAACACCTATCTATCAGGACATAATCAATCATAATATCATACTACATAATAAAACATAATAAAACTATCAGGACTTAATGCCTCTAAGACCAAGGTCATTATTTTTGGTAGGGAAAGTGGATTATGGGGAGATCAATGGTGGCCTTCTGAGTTAGGCCCCGTTCCTTCCCCCGTGACCGAGGTCAGAAATCTCGGGGTGTGGTTCGATGACAAGCTCTCTTTCACCTCTCACACTAAACGTGTGGCTGGCACCTGTTTTGGTACTCTGCAGTGTCTTCATCCAATATTTAAGTTTTTTGATGCGGAGACCAGACAGATTATAGTCCAAGCTCTGGTTCTCACCAGGCTGGATTATGCTAGCTCGCTGTTCTTGGGTCTAAATAAGGCTGAGCTATCCCGCCTTCAGAGGGTTCAGAACGCGGCGGCTAGGATGCTTGTCCGCCTCCCGAAGTTTGTCTCGGCCCGTCGGACTATTCAGGATCTCCATTGGCTGCCGGTGGGGCAGAGAATTAAGTTTAAAGCTCTCTGTTTAACTTTTAAAATTCTCAAATCAGCCTCCCCTCCTATTCTTGCACAGACTATCTTGCACTATGTCCCTGCCAGAGCTCTTCGCTCCGCCGGATCTAATCTTGCTATTGTGCCACACTGTAAAAAATCCAGGATTGGCGGACGCTCTTTCTCAGTGCTGGCGGCAGCCCTTTGGAACTCTCTGCCGGCCCCCCTTCGCTCCATCCCTGACTTGCTCCCATTTAGGAAGGTACTAAAAACCTTCCTTTTTTCTACAATTTAGGCCTACTTTTTTATCTTCTCTGATGTGTTGTGTTCTCAATTCTCCAAAGCGCCGGGACGCCACTTGGCTGCAGCATCCGTGCGCTATACAAAAATTAAATAACATAACATAACATAACATAACATCTAGAAGCAACGGAGGGCCTGGACTACTCATAATCTGGGTTCAGGCCCAACCACAGCATCGAATCAGCCCTTCAAACAGTGATCAATAACATCAAAATGGCACTGGATGAGGGCAGTTCTATGATTCTGGTGCTGTTGGATCTCTCCGCTGCTTTTGATACGGTGTCTCACACAGTGCTTCTCGATCATTTAAGGGACGTAGGCTTGGAGGGAGTGGCTCTGTCATGGATGAAGAGTTTTTTATCGGGCCACTCCCAAGAAGTTAGGCTGGGCTCCCACAAATCCACCTACAGGGAGCTCAACAAGGGAGTGCCACAGGGCTCATGTTTAAGCCCGACACTATTCAATGTGTACGTGGCGCCCGTGGCCAACTTAGCAAGATCATTTGGGTTTACCCCGGTGTCGTATGCCGACGACACCCAACTCCTCTTTCCTTTTAAAAGTCTGACACCTGCAATAAAAAGATCATTTGCAGACGGAATGAGAGCAATATCAGAGTGGATGTCATCAAACTGTCTTCAGTGTAACGTAGGGAAAACAGAGGTCATGCTGTTTGGACAAGCGGCAACACACTGGTCACCTGAATGGTGGCCCTTAGAATTAGGACCTGTTCCCAGCCCTAAGAGCACGGTAAAAAACTTGGGAGTGTTATTAGATCAGACACTCACATTTAAAGACCACGTAAACCAAGTGGCTGGTACCTGCTTTCGGGCAATTGGGATGCTAAGAAGAGTGTTTCCCTATCTGCCAGATTGCCACAGGAAAACACTTGTGCAGGCGCTAGTCATCAGCAGAGTGGATTACTGTAACGGTCTTCTTTTAGGAGCTAATGAAGGTCAACTTAATAAGTTACAAGTAATCCAAAATACAGCTGCAAGGACTGTCCTGAATGTTCCCCCTAGGACTCCTTCTCGCCCCCTGCTGACCAGACTCCACTGGTTACCAGTGAGGAAGCGAGTACAGTTTAAGACTCTATGCACCATTCACAAAAGTGTGATAGGCAAAGGCCCAAAATAACTGGCCAAAATCTTTCAGCCATATGCTCCTGGGCATTCCCTGCGATCCAGTAATCTGCAGCTATTGCAGGTACCCAGAATAAAGAAGTCCAGACAAGGAGGCCGAGCTCTGGCCCATGCGGGACCTGTGCTCTGGAACTCTCTACCTCTTGAGTTGAGATCACTCACTAGCCATCTGGTCTTTCGGAAGACCTTAAAAACACACTTATTCACTAGTAATTAACTCTTCCTTTGTAATATGTACTACCCCCCCTGAACACGGCTATCTGGAGTCATATTCTTACTGGCAAAAGCGCGGAGATACCCCTTCGGGGGTCTATTCAGGTGCTATATAAGAATATAAAATAATTAAATAAAATAAAGGTATTAGACTAACATGGTCCCCTTACAAACATTTTGGAACTGGGCTTTCGGGCTAAGGAGTCCACCTCTGTCATTGACCCAGATGAATTGATTGGGTGGGCTCAGAGAGCCATTTGTCAATTGGGTAACACCAATTGTGCCATGTCGTGTCAACGCAGACGCTCTATTCTTTTGAAGTTGGACCCAAAATTGGCAGAATTGTCATCTTTTGAGTCTGGACCATTGGCTCAAGGTTTATTATTTAGTCGGCCTTTTCTCAAAGAATTGACCAAATTTGTTGCCACTTTTAATGGACTCGATAAAGCTCAGTCCTCTCTTCGATTAGCTTTTTGCCCGTTTTTTGTATGGGCCGGACAATATAGGGGACGATCGTTCGGCCGTGGTTCTAACCAAAATGGCTATCAGTCCCATAATGGAGGTTATCAGAACTCAGGTTTTAACAACAAATTCTCCTTATATCCCACTCGCAAAGGACACAACCAATTCAAGAAAGGACGCTATGGTGGAAATCAAGGAGGACATCAGGATTCCTTAGCTTCAGGTGATCCTGATCTCAGCTTCAGATGTTTTGTTGGGGTGCAGTATTGCATTTTTTCCCCACAGTTGGCAAGTGATCTCGAGCGATGCATGGGTGTTGGAGACTGTCAAGGGTTACAAGATAGAGTTCTTCAGTTTTCCCATTCAACCTCATCCTCCTTCGCCCCTAGTTTTTTCTCTTCAGGATGAAGCAGTCATTTCCACCGAAATAGAATCTCTTCTGGAACAAGGGGCCATAGTTCAGACCACCCGTCATCCTCAGGTTTTCTCCAGCAAAGTTTTTCTGGTTCAGAAAAAAGGGGGTGGTTCTAGACTAGTTCTCAACCTCAAGGACTTCAGCGGCTGGGTTGTTTACCGCCACTTCAAGATGGAGGGCATCCATCTTCTGCAGGACCTTATTCAGGAATGCGCGTGGGTGGTCCATCTAGATCTGAAGGATGCATATTTGTTGATTCCCATTCACGGTCCTCATTGTCGGATTCTGCAGTTCCAATGGCAAGGAGTCTGTTTCGAGTACAAAGTTCTCCCTTTGAGCCTCTCGTCAGCACCTTGGTGCTTCATGAAGCTTCTGAGGCCTTTCGTGGAATCTCTGCGAGCCGGGGGTGTTTGTCATTCTCATCATGGCTCATTGGCCTCGTCTGTTAATGACTCATTTGGAGTGGTCAATAGATCTTTTACAGTCACTCGGATTTCTGGGAAAACCTCAGAAGGCAGTTTTCCTTCCGTCTCAATTGATGGAGTTCCTGTGTTTTCTAGTCAATTCCCTCACTTGCCAACTCCTCTTGCTCAATCAGAAAATCAGATCTTTCAAGAGGGAGTTGAGATTGATTTTACACAAACAGATTGTATCATTGAGGTCTGTAGCTTGGATAGCCTGCTTTCTTCCTCGATCCAAGACATATTTCTGGGTCCTCTCTATTACCGAGCACTTCAGCGACTCAAAATCCGCCATCTCCAGAAAGGACTCAAGTATTCAGATCAGATTCCTCTTTCCGAGGAGGCGAGGTGGGAGATGTTATGGAGGTTAGAACATTGGAGTCTTGGAATGGTCAACCCTGTTCAGAGTGTCTCCGGAGACGGTGATAGAGTCCAACGCCAGTCAGTGGGGATGGGGAGCCGTTGTGTCAGGTAACCATGGGTGGCCAGTGGTCTCAGGATGAATTGTCTCTCCATATAAATTGTCTGGAACTTCTGGCAGGGTCTTATGCATTTCGTTGTCTGTCTCCAAGCATGATGAACTTTTACATAATTCTCTGCAGGGACAGTGTGTCAGCGGTTTGGTAAGTCAAAAAATTAGGGGGAACGAGATCCCGGATTCTAGCAGAAATCACTAAGAATTTCTGGCACTTTTGTCTTCAGAGAAATATCACAGTGATTGCGTAATATATTCCGGGGTACACCAATCTTCTTACAGACTGGAACTCTTGTCACCTTCGAGATTTCAGAGATTGGAGGCTTCATCCTTGTGTATTCAGATCCCTGACTCACCTTTGGGGTCAGAGCCAGATCGATCTATTTGCCTCTTGACTCAACAGGCAACTTCCAATGTTTTCGAGTTGGTGCCCAGATCCGGAAGCTCTGGATATGAATGCATTTCTGCAGGACTGGCCGTCTCATCTGTGGCATGGCTTTCGCCCGTTTGTAATGATACCCAGTGTAGGAAGGTGGATATCTGACTATGGTTACCCCCAAACTTTTGGCCTGGTGTTTAGCTGGTTTTTGACATAGTTGGCCTGGGATCCTGCTATTCAGGGCCCCAGGCTGATTGCTCTCTCCTTAAAATGGACTTCATGTACCTTAGGTGCATACACAATTGGAACTGGTTCACCTTATTGGCCCCTGTAACAGTGTACCCTAGGTACCCAGGGCATAGGTGTTTCCAAGGCCTACCAGGGGCTGCAGCATGTATTGTGCCACCCCTGGCCTGGTCTCCATATTTGACACAACTGGCTGATCACTCAGCTGGGGTAAGTTGGTGTAATCACCTCTTACTTAGATATAGTATCCCTATATCTAACCTTAAACTGGACACATATGTTCCTATCAGCCACTCCTATGGAAGGCCTCTTCAATCCGGGAGGCAGAGTGCTTGGAAATATGTGAGATGGTGCTCTAGCATGAGCTGAGCCTGTCTGCAGCTGTCGGGAACCACTCCCTTAGCTGTTCCGGGATATTGCCATACCATATACTCTTAAGTACATTATAATCCTCGCGGTTATATGCTAACTTTGGTTTGGCTTCATCAAAACATGTTGAGTAAGGTGTCATACAATTTGGAATACTATCCCCTCGACAGTTCTGTCGATGGGGATAGCATTCCACCCTTCTAGAGGGACACGACATGTGTGTAGCCTTAACCCTGGTTAAAGTTAACCAGAGCCTCAGCATCACAAAATGGATGCTGCCACCACAGACACAAGTCTGACCTCCTGCTGCTGGGAGTCCTTCTAGCGAGGGAGACTTGGACAAAGGGTTTCCTGCCTTGGGAGGTGCGAGCACCACCCCAGACAGGGTTTTGTGTATTGGGTAGGACAGGGCTGAATAGATTGAGACATGCCCGGGGCACACAAGGAGTCCCCGTGCATAAGCCAGTGCAAACCGGTCCTGGGACTTTCCAGACCCAGGCCTGGCGAGGAGCTGGACAAAGGAAAGGGGGTGTAACCGCCCCCTTCCTGGTCCCACCCAGTGGAGGGACCTAGTAGGTGATCCACCCCTCAGATTGGGAATAAGAGTGGGAGCAGTGTCATTGCACAGCAGATCATCCTGAAATCAACTTTACACAAAGAAGACTACTGGACTTCGACATTCTGCTGCGCAGAAGACTGAAGAGAATCTCCCTTGTGGCCTAGGAGTGGCCACCCTGTGAAAGCAGGTACCAACCAGCGAATCGACATCTGCTTTGCCGCCGCCTCCCGCCGGAGCCCGAGCCCAGAGCCTGACAAGACCCAGACTTCCAGACTTCTCACAGCCCGATCCACAGTCCCTGCAAAGAAGGGACCCGTGGAGGCACTGAGAGACGTGGGACCGGACATCTTGGAAGACACCCGAAGAGCTGACTGCGCAGCATCAGAGGCATCCTCGATGTTGTGCTTTGGGAACTGAGAACCCCCACCACCAAGCAGCCCTTGCACCGAAGATCAGCCCCCCAGCATTTCCACGATCTGCGTGGGGCCCTTTTGCATTGTGCCACTCGACGTGCCATCCTGGCCACTAGCCACCTGGTCAGTGGCCATCTTGGCAACGAAACCGACAAACTACACTGCGGGTCTGGTTGCTCCAGACTTGCCCTAGCTTCTGTAAAAAGGAGCACCCACTCTGGCCTTGCTGGTCCGAGTGATAAGCCTTTTTCAACTCCTGCGTGGCATGCATTAGCCAAGGCCTGTTTGCTCCGATCAAGTTGCCGACACCGCCAACAGAGAGAAACCTGCGTGGGACAGCTGGTGACCGACTCCTGGACGTCCTCGATCCCCGGTGTCCATGTGGCTGCAGAGAGAAGCTACACCTCAACGGCTGATTGCACACAACATCGCCTGGTTCCAATCTGGTTCCACGGTAGTCACTGGCTAGTGACTTTGAACATTGTCCCCTCTGCTTTCAGGTCTTCACATCTTCAGATCCACCCTTGGATCCACTGGAACTCTTCACATCGAGCCGCCTGCAGCATCTTCAGCTCCAAGCACCATCGACCAGGGTGACGAAACCCGACACTACTTCGACCCTGTGCACCCACTTCCTGTGGGTGAGGTAAATCAACAACACCGGTGTTCCTACACTGGTACACACCTCTAAGGCCTGTGTCTCAAGTTTCAGCTTTCTAGGTCACTCGGAAGGTTCCGAACTAACTAACTTTCTAACTTTTATGCACCATAGATATTGCATTGGTGAGTGCTTGCACTTTAAACACTGCACTCGAGTCCCGCGGGCCTTTCCTGACTTAGTCACTGCTAGTCCCGATCAGCTCCAACCATTCCCAAGGCCCTAGGCCTGTTTCCTTTCAGATTGGTATCTCTTATACCACTTTCTTAGTATATGGTTTAGGTGGCCCCTAGGGCTCATCCATATTGTGCAACTTTTGTGTATTTTAAACTGTGTTTTGTTTAACGCTTGTGCTTCTGTGCTCATAAAGAGTTCAGGGGATATTTTGCAGTTAATAAATATATATATATATTTTCAATATATATCTGTGTAGTGTCTTTTCATCTGGTATTCAAGGGGGTTGTGTATGGTAATACAGCTGGCTTCACATGCCTTTCATAGTTTAGCCTAAGACTGCTTTGTCCACGTTACCACTAGGATAACTGGTCTATAAGGTTGACTTACAACCAATCATCATAAGGGTTGTTTGGACTGATACAAGATGGTTCCAGAATTGGAAACATCATATATCAGGCCAACTTCTCACACCCAGGTTCTTAGCACGCACAACGCATTATCAGTTGGAGTTGATTCTGATCACTCCTCTTTGGGGGGGCTCAGGCTTAGTTCCCGGTTCTTCTAGAGATGATTTGTGCAATGCCGCTCCTTCTTCCCCAGCGTTGGAATCTGTTGCTGGACCCTCTCAACAACAGACATCCACTGATAGAGTCAAGTCAACTCTTTCTACTTGCATAGTGGGTTCCGGGGATCGCTGGAAAATCTCAGGCCTTTCGCGAGACCCTCCCAGATTAATCAGCGAGGCCTGGTCTCCCAACACACACAAACGTTATTCCACAGCCTGAAGAGATGGTGTTGTTGGTGTGATCAACAGGAGGTGGATCCCGCTTCAGCAGATATCTCTTTGATTGTGAATTTTCTTGCTTTGATTGCTTCTTCCGGTCTCACTTAGAGAACGGTTAATAATTTTCAATCTGCCTTCTCTGCCATATAACGATCAATGACAAACCTGCTGGTGAGCACCTCTTGGTGTGCAAGTTACTCGGGGTATCAGGTTGGTAAAATTGCCTCGCCCTAAATACGTGGATTCATGGGATGCTTTTACTGTTTTGCAATTCTTGAACGCTTGGCCCGCCAATAATAATCTATCTATCAAACAGCTTTCGGCAAAAGTAAGTATGTTTGGTCTGTTGTAAGCGAGCTTCTGATATCCATGCTCTTGATCTTGCAGGTCGTAGATTTCCACCATAAGGTGTCACTTTTGCTATCTCCAGACGCACTGAATGTAGTACTGCCTCTATTACTTACCCAAGTTTTCCTAATAATCCAAAACTTTGTGTAGTACAATGTATCAAGGATTATGAGGTAAGTACTGCTGGTTTTCAACAGGATATGCATGGTCAATTGTTGATTGCTCTGCAAAAACCTTTTAGTCTGGACACCCCGGCTACAATAGCTAGATGGGTGAGATGGCTCATGGGTGAGACATGTATTGATGTTACAACATTTGGTGCACATTCAGCTGGTGGAGTTATGGCTTCCAACGCTTTTTCTATGGGAGTGAGTTTAATGGACATTATGAAGTCAGCTGATTGGTAAACTGATTTTATGTTTAAGACTTTTCATTATAAACCGATTGTGGATATTGCATATGTAGTCGTGGCGCAGCTTTGAACAAGCATAATCGGAGCCTCCGATCCTGAAATAGAATTCAAAATTTGCGAACAAACGTGACAAGAATTTTC
Organism: Lissotriton vulgaris; assembly: GCF_964263255.1. Classification (NCBI taxonomy): domain Eukaryota; kingdom Metazoa; phylum Chordata; class Amphibia; order Caudata; family Salamandridae; genus Lissotriton; species Lissotriton vulgaris. The sequence goes on from NC_141689.1 coordinate 139,281,036, forward strand.
AATTTTTTTATTGACACGGAGGCAAGGATTATCCCACCCTTTTTCTGTATTTCATATGGTTGTTTACATTATCTGCCTTTATTACTTATGTGTATTATACACTATGGATGTATTTCTTGTTTTTTCCCTCCCCATGAGAGAAGGGTGTATTACGACTCTATATTTCCTTGCAGGTTCAGATCCTAAGTGAGGTGCGTTGCTCTGTCTCCATGGACTGTCTTGTGGATACGTGCAGGTTCCAGTTTTTTCTGACGATGCAAGCATCAAGTTTTGTGTTTCAAGCCCGTTGGTCTGCTGTACCACTGTTCGAGCTACTTTGTTTTTCAAGTTCTTCACAAATGTTGGACTGTGTTTCTTCACTTTAACTGTTATGATTGTCAATGAAAGAGGATGTAGTATTCTCTTGTGGACCATTTATAGGGGATTCTCTATGGTTGTCAGGTGATACCCAGTGTGTTCATGGGTATTGTAGTGTTATTTTCTTTTACTGTAATCTGATTGGCTGCTGAGTTTTTTCTAGTAAAGAAATGAAAAGCATTATCCTCGCCTCTGTGTCCTTAATAGAATTCATAATTCTTGTCACGTATGTTCACAAATTTTGAATTATCCATTCAACCTCTTGTTAGCATACACAGCAGCGACAAACACTGTTCACAATCTCGACACCTGAATATCATGCAGAACATATTTCCTCGATCTGTTCTATCTCTTGCTCCATTCAGAACCACTAAGTATGGTCATTCTCCTGTCCCATTTCCCTTAGTCTTGCATTTGACCTCTACCCATACCCAGGATGGAGATGTGCTTGCTAGATGGTTAAAAAAATGTAATATTGAGTTTTATCATTGCATATTACATATGTATTTAGTATAACTACTCAATACAACAATTGCAACATGAGTAACATCCTACAGTGCATAAGGCAAACATATATTCCAGTAGATTAAAATGAGATTGGGCCTTGACCATGTCAGCATTCATACCATCACCTAGCGTCTTCTCTCCCATCCTGAAAAACAAGCCTGGTTCTTGACATATCTTAACACATCTGGGTGTTCCATAACGTATAAAGTTACAGGGCTCCAAATATCTTTTGGCCTAAAGGAGACTGGCAATTCCTCAGCATATGTGTCTAGCTGTTCTCAGCAGTGCACAACAACTCTAAACCAGGCAGTCACTCTGGGTTTAGCCTTACCATCCCAATTCTTTGCTACTAGTCTTTTGGCCAGTAATAGCATGATAGCTACCAATTTGTATTGATTTAAGCATTAAGCAATACCAGCAAACATACTTATGGAGTGCATTAAATCCATCGAGTGCATACCAAAAATCGGATATCTTTCAGTTGACTGTACTGTGTGAATGCTGTAAAAAATTAAGAACACAGTGTGCATTCTTCACTTGCTTTTCCCACAGCTGAATCACACTAATAATTATTTCTGAACGTCACAGTTCAGTTAGCACTGTAACACACATGCACAAACATGAACCACTCCCTCGGTCTTCTGTCCAGTATTTCCAAAACGTGACACCTGAGCGCTAATCATCTGTGGCAGGGACGCAGCCTGCAGGTCTAGGTCGCATTCTCAGTAGTATTCTTTCCTATGCGGTCAAGTGTCCTGCTTGCAAAAGCAGCAGTTGATAAAAATCTCACGTAGCGGCTAGGTAATTATGGGGACACCGGATCTTGAGTTGCTTAATTATGCAATGCATTCTGCAAATTAAGCCCAATTTATCCTCATTTACTAAACAAGCAGCACCTATATAAACAACATGTTCCCGCTCACTCAGCTACCAGCGGGAAAGAGAGGACGTTTTGTAGGAGATCATCGAGGTACGCACCTTGAGGCAGTAATGGTGTGGTTGTGGTGTATGCCAGAGTTTCATATTTCAGATCTCTGATTTACGTGAAGGAGGGAAAACGTATGTTCAATAATTTGTGTGAAATTATATTACTCTACAAATATTTTTCCCATTCCCACGTCCAGCTGACTAGACTCCTCCTGACCCCTAATTAATGGTGCCTATCTGTGCCTGTCTGTGACCAGTGCCAGGGACCCTGGTCCTCCTGACCCACCCCTATCAGGACCCCAGCACACTCCATGCTTTAAACCCCGGATGCAGCACCAACTGCCAAATCTCAACACCAAGCAACACCTACGGCTTGATCTCCTGCCGACACTCTCACTGCACGTTTCCCCACCTCTGAACCCAAGCAGAAACCCCCAGCCTACCGGACACCACAGCAAACAAACCACTAAACTACATCCGCCTCAAAGTGCGCTCCCTACAAAGGCACGCCACAGAGATGTGGGACCTTCTCAACAACCACACGCCCCACACCGCCTTCCTCACTGAAACCTGGACCGACGCCAACTTTGTGCCCAACATCGCAACTGCTATTCCCGGTGGATATAAGATACAGAGAAAAGACCAGCCAAGGAAGAGGCATCACCATCGTTCACAAAAGCTCCCTCCACATGACAACCTCAGCCCCAGACAACACTACTACCCCTATGAAACATCTATACTTTCAGATCCAGACCAACCCTAAAAGATTCTCCACGGAACCCTCATGTTCAGGTTACCTGGCCCCCTCGCTCCTGTCACCGACACCATCACCGACTTCATTGCACCCCATGCTCTCGCCTCCATAGACTTCATATAACTCGGAGACCTAACCTTCCACCTGGACAACCACGACAACCCCAATCCCACCGCCCTCCTAGAGAACCTCGCCAACATAGAACTGGAGCAACTTGTTACCACCCCCATGCTCACAGCAGGACACATACTCGATCCTGTCTTCGCAGGAGGAAACAGTGTTTCCTACAGCCACACCATTGAACCGCTTTGGACAGACCATCACTGCATCCATTTCTCCACCAGAAACCTCACTGTACACAAGTGCGCTCTGCCTCCCCTACAGAAACTGGAATAAAGTCACTGAAGAACAGCTCACCTCCACCCTCACCAGCACTACTCCTCCAACGATGCAAGACACCAACACTGCAGTAAGTAACCTCAGCTGCTGGATCACTAACTGCGCCAACACCCTTGCCCCTCAACAAGATACAGGACAGCACAAAAAGAAAGCACGCTGGTTCACCTATGCACTCCAAGAATCCAGGCGCTCCTGCCAACGACTCGAAAAGACATGGAGAAACCCCAAAACCCCTGAAACATGCACCACCTACAAAACAGCCTGCACAACATACCACTAATTTCTCAAATCCACAAAGAACTTCCTCCAAGACAGAATCCTCCCCGACACTCTGGCCCATCGGGCTGCAAAGGGCTGCGGCTCTGCCTATCTTTCCTCGTGCCTTACTCCCTACAGCAAATCTCAAAATCTCCGCTCCAATTCCAAGATATTACTGGTAACCCCCAGATTCAAAAAAGTTCGCTCCGGTGGGAGAACATTTCAGGTGTGCGCTTCCTCCCGCTGGAATAAACTTCCACTTTCCCTGCGTATGATTCAAGAAGAATTGCCATTTCAAAAAATCCCTTAAAACCTTTCTCTTCTGCTAATTCTATTCCCCAGTAAGATCTAGTATCTAGAGCAATAGTGCTGGGACACCCCGTTGGGGTTGCTGTGTGCTTTATAAAACACACAAATAAATAAATAAACACCCACAACTCCAAAGAACTCTTCTCCATCATCCAGGAATTTGCCATACCCAGCAGTGAAACAAGACATTCACCTCCCAAGACCTCTGCAACAGACTTTGTACCTTTTTTCACCTCAAGATTGAGACGCTCTATAACCACATCGACAACCAAGACTTCTGCACCGCTTCATCTCTCAGCGACCCCACCCAACTGACTCTACTCACTTGGACCCTGCTCATGACAAAAGACACCTTAAAGACCATGAAGAGAATCTTCTCTAGAGCACCCTCACAACCCTGACCTCCCCCATCATATCTTCCACAGGGCCACCACGTCCATTGCACCCTAACTATGCCAGGCAATCGACTGCTCCCTCGAGACCACCACATTCCCCGATGACTGGATTCACACTGAAGTCAACCCCCTACTAAAGAAACCCTCTGCAGACCCGACAGACCTCAAGAACTTGAGGCCCATTTCATTGCTTCTAATTGTGGCCAAGGTCATCGATAAGGTGTCAACCTACTGGTCCTCTCAGCTGCCATTGACGCCGTCTCCCACCACACACTAACCACCAGACTCCGCAACACTGGCATCCAAGGATAGGCCCTCAACTGGACATGCTAATTTCTCACAGGCAGAGCTCACTGAATTGGACTCCTGACCTACTTCTCAGAAACAACAGAGACTAGATGTAGAGTATGCCAGGGATCCTCCCTCAGCCCCACCCTCTTTAACATCTACATGGACCCCCTTGCAACCATTGTCAGAAACCTTGGGCTCAACATAGTCTCCTACGCCAAAGACAACCAGCTCATCCTCTCCCTCACCAAGGAATCCAACATCACCAGGCACCCTTCCAAGAAGGGATGAAAGGCGTCACCACCTGAATGGAGAAGAGCTGACTGAAGTCCTTATCGTTGACTCCACCCCTCAGCATGGGATTACACCTGGTGACCCCTTGCCTTATGAAACCCCACCCCTACCCCAACCAACATGCACAAAACCTTGGCAACATACCGGACTCCTCACACACGATAAATTGCCAGATCAACACTGTATCCTCGGACAGCTTCACCACCCACCTCATATTCCGAAAAACTTTCAGATGGATCCCCCAGAATCTAGAAAAAAGGTCACACCGACCCTCATCACTAGCAGACTGGACTATGTCAATGCCCTCTATGCCGGAATCAACAAAAAATTCCTTTTCAAGCTCCAGAAATGACAGAAGGCTGCAGCCAGACTGATCCTAGACAGCTCCGTCACAACCACATCACCCAACACCTCTGTGATCTCCACTGGCTCCCCATTGAAAGAAGAATAACCTTCAAGCTTCTCACGTACACATACAAGGCCCTCCACAACATCGGACCAGCATACTTAAACACCGCCTCTCCTTCCACGCCACCAAGATAACCTCCTATCAGTTGCACTCTTACTGGCCGCCATCCCTCCCGTCCATAGGAGCTGAACAGGTGGAATGTCCTTCTCCTACCTCAAAGTTAAGACCTGAAATGAACCCCACCTTGGGCAACGCCCTACACTGCTCCAGTTCAAGAACGACCTCAAGACCTGGCTCTTCAGATGACCCAGCATCCAACGGAGCCGCCACCATCGCCTTGAGATGCGCAAGTAGCTGTGCTTTACAAACCTGATTGATTAGCTGCCAGATCCAAGATTTATATGGATTAAATGCATTTCCAGCACTGTTTTGAAGCCCAAAAGGTCTTAGCTTTGTTAGTTGTGAAATATTGTCAAGCTTTAGAGCTTGACAAAGTTTACAAAATTTACAAAATACCTTTTGTATTGTGACATCCTCCCTGTCAAAAAATATTGAAAAACATGACTGCCTTCTCCTGAAAACATCGCTAACCTTTTTTTTTCTCTTCTCACCTTTAAGGTACAGTGTTTCCGGGTCACATTTTGGGAGTCCTTACTGTTACAGAAAAGAGTTTTGAACAGAAAGTTCTGACACCCTTTGTGAATGGCTTAAATTCCTTGGCCTATGTTGCTGACACCGTGCTGACCACCACCAACCTTCCGCAAGTCATTCCAAATGTTCGCCAACTCCTAGATTCGTCCCACCAAAGCCTTTCAGAGGCACAGCAGTCAACCGCGCTACAAGTGGACTCATTGACCTCAAATGTGAACTCGCTCTTAATCAACTTAAACCGTTTAAATATCGAACTGAAGATGCTACAAGATAAGCTAGAATTTCTTAATATGCAACTCTATGGACATCGAAGCGAGGAGTCCCTAAAACTACAAGCAGCAAAGAAAAGTCTCAAGGATGCAATTGATGCTATAGACAGAGCGAAGAAAGTATGGGAAGATGCACATGCAGAAAGGAAAAAAGGTATTGCCATGCAAATTTATCCTGTACCTGGACCAAAATTAGGTAAATATTGCTCTTGCCTCATATTGAATGTCATAAAAGAAATAACACATCCACATGTATTTCACTTAGTCTCAGACAGAACCCAGATGAGCACCTAGGGCTAAAATGTAAAAGATTTTATGCAGCGCAGCAAAAACAGTTGCTGCGCTGTTTTGCTTCAACCCGCAAGAGCTGAAATGTGCCAATGCTACAAAGGATTGGCACAGTAATGCTCTCTCCATGTGCTGGCATGCTTTCTGTGGCCATGAATCAAGGCAGGTACTTTTGCACTCTAGGACAAGGGTAAGTGAGCTGTGGGCAGGATAGTTTTGTGCAGAAACGCTTTCCTTCCTTCACAAAAACTATGTTTTAATGCAACGTCCTCTATGAATGGGTCCTGCATCCAGATGCCACGTCTTTGCGGAGGCCAGCAGCAGAGCGGAGCAGGGCAGGAGCAGAAGCAGGAGAACGCGAGCGAGTGGGAGGATGCCAAAAACTGCTGAATGCTCCGGACCCCGCTCCCAATCCCCAGCTGATTTCTCAGCTGACTCCCCCCCACTCCGGGGGCCAATATCCCCCTTGGCTATCAGTGGTTTTCAGTGCACTAGGGGCCCTATAACATAACGGGCCACGGTCTACCATGGCAGAGTGTGTCCGCCACTCTTTAATTTGCCTAATTACCTAATCATCTTCATTAGCTGCTCAGAGTTTGCAAGTCGAGCTGAGCAACCCCTGACTTCCATACCTGACCTTCATGCTCCAGAGCCACCATCACCACTTCATCACCTTGCTATCTGCAGCTAGCTGCCTGCAGCCTAAACACTCCTGCTATCTGTGGTCATACACCCTAGACCGACGGACCTCCGAGTTACAGGAGGTGGTGTAAAGAATGAGCGTAAGGCAGGAGCAGTAAGCGGTAAGCGGGGGCTGTGGTTCTGTGGGTTTGCGGGCTTGCTCTTTGCCAATTGGCCATCTAGTTATTTACAAGACAACAATGGGAGAGGTAGGGAGAATCAAGGACACTCTCTCAGTCCCCGGTTATATGCAAGTAAACAAAGAAAGAGAGGTTCGGTCAGTCTCAGTACTGCCACAAATTTGGAGCGAGATGGATAAGGATCACACACTCACTTCGGGTGAATAGGGAAGCCCTCACACACAGACCCAGTCAGTGTCATGCTTCATCACTGGGCCCCACCACAGAGGCCGAGTGCCTCTATGGTGTGCTGCGACGCCAGAAAGACTGCAGAGCTGGTTGTGTGAAGAGGGATGTGTTGTGAGGGTAGATAAAATTAAAAGTGTCTAAAAGGGTATCAAAAAGAAATTTAATATGTGATCCCTAAGACACAGATATAGAGTATTATGTGTCTGAATTTAGATGCCAAGGTTTAGGATTGGTTAAATTCAGAGAATACAATCAGTCAACATGTTTCTGCCATATGGGTGGTTTCAATTTACCAAGGCATTCGTCAGGACTATACCCCGGCGGTATGGATACTCTAATAGTCCACCCTAACCTGGGGGCGTGAAAGTGAAAAGGGGGTGAAAAAAGTGCTTTAAAAAAAAAGGAAGAGAGGGTTGCTCATTTCAAAAATGCTCCAAAATAAGGAGTATATCAGCACGTCGGGGTCCGGTTCTGAGGCTGAACACAGGTTTTCAGCGGGCTGCGAGCGTTGAGGGCGATGTGCCAGGTACGCTCCAACCCCCCTCCCGAGACCCATGGTGCAAGTAGTGCCCATTTTTAAAGTGCTGATATACTCCTGGGCATAGAGTGGAGTGTGGTCTAACCAATAGGGGAATAAGGAGAGAGCCCTCCCTAGAACAACAAGGTATAGGAACCTACCCAAAGCCAACACTTGCAACTGAAGGTGGGAGGGGCAGTAGGAACTCAAGGAAATACGAGAATAACAAGCACTCTTCGGTGTATTAAGAACCATGGGGGAAAAGGGTAGGGAGTAAGCGACAGAGGAAAATTAACCCCTTAAATCGCTCCAACCTTTTAAAAATACTAGCTAAATGCCCAACACTGATGATATTAGACAAATAGGTTTTATAACTACTCCTGATGGAAATGAGGTAACAAATGTGCTTTTTTATTCTGAATTTGTAAAGCAGATGGTGATAAGGGCAGAGGGAGATCTGGAAAAAGAGGGAATAAGTCTTGTGTTTGATGACCAACTTGGTAGAGGTGAGAGTAAATGCGGAGTCCAGGGACCCTCACATACCATGCAGGTTTAATTCCACAGAAAATACAATATGATACACTAGGCGCTCAATATAGAAGAATATGCAGGGATAAAAACCAAAGAGGGCTAAAAGTAATGATAACAAATATCACACAGGGACCCACCCTGAGCAATCGATTTGATATTTTGTCTGAATCTGCAATAAGTTGGGGGAATAGTATGGACAAAGGGTTGAGTGAGCTGGGTAAGGAATTGGGGTTTTCAAACAGCCTACGGACACTTTCATGGAATATAGGGGGGTACAGAAGGCAGCTAACCCAAGACACCTTTAGAGAAATGCTGGGTATTTATGATATTTTGTGTCTTCAAGAGTCCTGGCTGTGTGAAAGTCCCGAACCCTTTGATGGATATTTTATGCTAAAGAGGAAGTACAAATGAATCTAGGGCGACCCTCAGGGGGGCTGATAATGTTGGTATCATCAAAAAGAGCAAATAAAAAAACCAATTTTAAAGTGATATGTAGGTGGCTATTAGCCTGCCAGGTAGAATTGTATAGGGGTATGCAAACAAGGGAACTAATAGTCGTGATCAATGTATATATTTAGCCAGGAGCATTAATAGACTATGAAAAGCAACTGGATCTGTTAGAGAAGGATCCAGAGGCTATTTGCACAACAAAAGCAGCATATCTGATAATGATCTTAGGTGATTTTAATCATAAATTAGTTCCCTCCCATAGTGATAAAGACTTTAAAGATCTTTTAACTACCGCACAAATACCTGCAGCAAGTTTCGATGGTGTAGGCAATTCGGTACGAGACAAACTTTTAGTAAAATTTCTAGGATCCATAGGTCTATTTAGTGCTATTGGATGGTATAATACCGACCGCCCTGCAAGGAAGACTTTCTGTATAGGAAATCAGAACTGCCCAATTGATTACGCTTTTATCAATGCATGGTACTTCAAGGAAATAGAACAATTTGAAGTACTGCAGTACGAAGTTAGTGATCACTGGCCTTTACAATTATTAATAAAGATGGAACAAGAGTTGGGAAGAGTGAAAGTGATTCCTTTACAGATTGAATACCCCAGACGTATAACTACATGCATAACAGAGGACAGCCTGGAATTGGTTAATAATGTAATGATCGATTGTAAGGCTGTGGGGGAAGCAGTGCAAGACGATACAATTTTAACCAAGTACGAGCACACAATAGAGCAGATCATAAACTTCCTAAGGTTACAGATAAAGGCAGGGCCAGTCTTCAAGAAGAAATCAAGAAAAAATGGTTGGTTCAATAACGAGTGTAGGAAGCTAAAGTTGAGGGTACAAAAAATGGGAAAGACAGTTGAGGAAAAGGACAGATAAAGGAACGCTAGAGAGCCTTCGAGGGGCAAAAAAGGAAATTCGAATTGATGGCCAAAAATTGGAATACAATGTTAGATGTGATTAACACTAATAATATAAGATCATTCTGGCGCCTGGTGAGAGTGGGAAACATACAGGAGGAAATGCGGTGTTTAGTGGGTGAAGACGACTGGGCCAGCCATTTGAGTAAACTGTACAGTGGTTCAAATAGGAAGAAGACCCTGGAAATAAGGTACAAGAAGTCAGAACTGCAAGGGTTGAACTTCTCCATTCAAAATATAAAAAAAACTATCCAGTCTTTAAAACTAACTAAAGCAGCTGTGCCAGATAACCTTCCTGCAATTAAAAAATAGTACAGATTGGTGGGAAAGGTTTCTAAATACGACCTTTCAACATATTATAACTTCAGGGGTTTTTCCAGAAAGTTGGAGGGGGCGATTGTGAGGCCAATTTATAAAAAAGAGGATGCAACACTACCCCAGAACTACCGCCTAATAAGCTTGCTGGATGTAGGGGAAAAAGTTTTTTTTCTAAAATACTACAAGGTGTAGTGAAATCCTGGGCAGAGCAGTATAACCTAATACCAATAGAGCACGGTCGGTTCCAGGAGGGCCATTCCACCATTGACCATTGTTTTGGTTTTTGGGCAATGGCAAAGAAGGCAATTGAGGTGCGAGGTGACCTGTTTTGCTGCTTTGTAGATTTTCGAGCTGCTTTTGATTCAGTGGATCGTAGCCTACTGTGGCGAATGTTAACAGACATCAGAATCAACAAGGTAGTACTAGTTATAATACAGGAAATGCACTCAAGTAATTGGGCTAGGGTCATCTCGGAAACCCAGGGAACCCTATCTAACAAATCCAGATAATGAATGGTTTGCGGCAGGGCTGTGTCCTAGCCCCACTGTTATTTTCCTAATTTTTTCAGATCAACCCAATTTATTGAGTAGAGCAGGTGGGGTAATCCCTAAGATGGGCGGATCTCATATATCTTGTCTGTTATATGCAGATGACTTAGTGATAATGGAAATGACAGAGCGGGGGTTGCAAAATGCAAAAAAACAGGATACTTTTCACATATATTGCCTAAAAAAAGCCTCAAGGTCAAATTAGAAAAGACCAAAATAATGGTACTAGGAAAAAAAGTCCTCCCTGTATTGGAAATTGAGGGAGGTTAGAGTGGAAGAAGTGGATAGATATAAATATTTGGGAATGTGGTTCGACAATAAGTTACATTGGAAGGATCACATACAGGCACTCAAAACAAAGGCGCTTGCTTCAGTATGGGGCCTTAAACACTTTAAGCAAAAATATGGAGGTCCTTCTCTGCAGCCAATTTTATTGGCTTTTAATGCATTGGTACGCCCGCAGTTCCAATAAAGTGTAGAGGTATTATATATAAGATGTAAATTGGATTGGAACTTAGGAGAGGGTAAATGTTAGGTATGGGCGAATTTTGCGGATCTGCGGTCCATGAATTTGGGCGAAATCGCAAAAAAAATACGCGAATTAGCGGATTTTCCCACGAAATCGCAGATTCTTTTGTGATTTGCATTCTACTCAACTGGAGTTCTTTCTACTTTCTAATCAGTAAGTGCTAGCTCGTTGGGTAAATGTATAGGGCCAGAATATTTGTCTCCACTGACCATGTGTGCCTGTAACTTTACCACCACGCCAAAAGGCGCTGAGGTCCCTTGAGTGAGCTGTCCATCATAGTTGGGAAAGGGCTGGAAGACGTTTGATACCGCTAGTGTGTGGTGCAGTGCCAAACGAGCGGGGCTTCTATGCGTGTCAACATGCCTCTTGTGTATAAAGGGTCAGAGAGCGAGTAGGGCAGCAGGTGAGGAGAAAGCAGCCTCCTGGTCACAGGAATTACACGGGGGTTGCGCTCGAGAAACTCAGGGATTCAAACACCTCCCTCGAGTACTACAGCTAATTTTCTACGGCAGATATGGGGTTAAAGCACACTTGCCCAGTCTCAACCGTGCTCACTAATGTTTTGGGCTGATTGTTACTGAATTTGAGCTTCAACTCAGGCACCTCCTATATTTATATGAAGTGCTTCCTGTTGAGGTTTAATTTTTGTGACAGGAGCCTCGTGCCAGAATCAATCCTGCCCTGCATAGTTATCCACGAAGATGCCACTGTTTTGTGCAATTCCTCTACTCAACTGGAGTACTTTTACTGCCTAATCAGTAAGTGCTACCTCATTGGGTAAATGTACAATGCTTTTCCTACACTGCAGCTGCCTGAAGGGCCAGATGATTTGTCTCCACTGACCATGTGTGCCTGTAACTTTGCCACCGCTCAAAAGGGCGCTGAGGTCCCTTGAGTGAGCTGTCCATCAGAAAGGGCGGGGAGACTTTTGATACCGCTAGTGTGTGGTGAGGGGCCAAACGGTGGGGCTTCTATGTGTGTTCACATTCCTCTTGTGTTTAAAGGGTCAGAGAGCGAGCAGGGCAGCAGGTGAGAAGAAAGCAGCCTCCTGGTCACAGGAACTACACAGGGGTTGCGCTCGAGAAACTCAGGGATTCAAAGACCTCCCTCGAGTATTACAGCTAATTTTCAACTGCAAATATTGGGTTAAAGCACACTTGCCCAGCCTCGACCGTGCTCACTAATGTTTTGGGCTGATTAAAACGTTACTGAATTTGAGCTTCAACTTGGGCACCTGCTTTATTTATATCTGTAAGTGCTTCCTGTTGAGGTTTACTTTTTGGCCCACAGCAAGCACTTACAGAGTTAATTAAGGCAGGTGTCCGAGTTGAAGCTAACTTTGTAACCATTTTAGAATGGCGCCAGCAAGCTGCCAGAGTTGCTTACTTGCAAGCTGCATCTCCGGCAGGTTGCCGGCGCCATTCTAAAATGGTTACAAAGTTAGCCTTCTTCAACTCGAGCACCTGCCTTATCTGAAATCCACCCGCGAGCAGATGTGTGGATTTTTTGGCAATTTCACAAGATTTGCGGATCGCAAAATTGCCGAAAATCCGCAAATTCCGCGAGCGGAACTGATTTTCCGCCCATAGTTAGTAAATGTGTCAAACAGCTGCTACCACTCCCCGTGGCAACAATGATCCAGGCTGTATTAGTGGAATGCCACCTTACATCCTGGAACTTCGGGGGATGCAAGCAGTATTGAATTTTTGTCACAAAATGAATGGGGAGGGGCCTGACAAAATAGCAAAATTCTGCAAAAAAGAAATAGAGGCTAGCGAACTAAATTGGACGTCCCATGCTAGAACCAGGCTAGAAAAGTTGTGTGTCACACTATCCTCAAATTCAGACCAATGGAGGTCGGGGCAGCAGATCCCTAAGTCGGCGTTACGTGCTATAATTGACTTGAAGGCCGAAGAGGGAGATTTGGGATATTTGAGGAGCAAATCGTCCTCCCTATTTTTGATAAACGGGTGGACCAATGACCAAACATTCCCCTATATCGAGGCCATGCCCAATCCAAAACTTAGAAATACAATCTTGAGATTTAGAGTGGGCCTGAACCCATGCAACACGGATCGGATGATAAAATCTGTAATGACGAATGAGCAAGGTCTATGTACATGCAGATTGCAAGTAAAAAGCAATGACCCACATATTTTGTTGGACTGCTTGTGGTTCTTAGAAGAGCACAAAACAGTTTTGAAACCTCTTTTTATTGTCAATGAAATTTTAAGTAGGGATCAAGCGCTTAGCTTGTTGATAAATATGAGATTTTTAAATGTACCATGTGGAATGGGAAGATTTGTAATTGCCATACAGGAGTCATTGAATGACCTGGTTATATAATTTATAAGGAGTGGGGTTGAAACGTGAAGTTACCTATGCTAGGGGATATTCCTGGACCCTGTTTCCTATGGCTTATGCACAAATGTATACCCAATTTAAGTGATCCCCTCGCCGATGATGAATTAGGTACCACCTACAGTTTGTATGATATTATATGTTCAATTTTATCTGTATTTTATTGTGTTTTATACTGTTTTAACATTATAGGGCTTGTACAAAGCAGATTTTAATAGTATGTATTGTAGCTCTTTCTTTTTATGGCTATATAGGTGTAATAAAAATATAATAAAAAAACGAACGGGTGCTGCAGAATACAGCACACATGCAGAGAGGAAGAAAGGAGGTTGCATAAAAACAATGTTCTCATTGTGCCAGCCTCTGGGAGGTGTAAACTCATGAATGCAAGTCTTGATAGATAAAAAATTGCTTCAGAATCCATGGGTGGAGCCACAGGAGTGCCCATGCATCATCTATTGAACTCTCATTTGATGCATTACTTTTGGTCATATGTCAACATAACTCACCATTTGCATCAGTTTAAAAATGCCATCCTGGATTTTGATCCAGGTTTGTGTTTGAAAAGCAACACAAGCTACCCAAAATCTGTGCAAATCTAGCCCTGGTTTCTTACACATACACATTCACATGAACAGGTATATCAATCTGGAAAACCTATTAACAAAAACTCACCATGCTCACACACACACATACATTTAAAGAGGCTCAGTTGGAAAGACATAACTCACTAACAAACACACACATACAAAGTGGGTAAATACCAACTCTCTAGGCATAATTACAGAAAGACAAAAAGGTCTTAGCCTAAATCACTTCCTTTCAATAAATACTCAGAATTGAGAAGTCTAAGAGGCTAGATTCAGGAAAGACCTGAAAACTCATCTATTTCAGCGCCTGTAGGGTCTTTTGATTTGTCCAGGTTCTTCGGCAGTCAGCTCCTCATCATAGCGCGGGGACACACCAGTGGGTGTAACCAGGCGCTTTATAAATGTTCATATTATGATTATTATTATTATTATTCCATGGATTCAGCTATGAATTTTTACACTAACCCATATTTACTGGGATTGCATCTGAATATTTAACTTTCCCAATTTAGTTTTGACAAGGAGAAATATTTGTTTTTCTTTGTTACTTCCTCTTTTCAGGTGTGCTGCATTATTCAGCACACATAGAAAGAGGAAAATACCTCTAAACATTGTTTTTGTGCATGAAGGTTACCTTTTCTGCACAGAAAAAATCCTGTCTGTAATGCAGGCACCCTTGGACTAAGCTGCATACAGTGAACCAGCTCAAGAAGAGAGCATGAATGATCTGTATCTTTGTAAATATGAGGCATTTCTGCTCTATCCATTTTACGAGATTCAGTGCATTGCACCATCTTTGCTTGTTGCCCTGATTTGCGTTGTAGCTTTGTAAATTGTATTATACTGCTTCTTTGTAAATGGAACTAAAATGAAGTACACCATATAGAGAGTGCAAGATATCCTCAGAGAAAGAAAGAGGCTACAAGCAGGTAGTGTGGGCAAGCAGATAGGCTCGTTAGTGGACAGTGTTAAGCATTTGTTGTACTCACCGAGACAAACACTCAAGAATAAGTCCAAAATCAATTTAGTACAAAATTATCGCAATGCTTTCTTTATGTTTTTTGGGAAACAAGACTTCAAATCAGAAATATACTTTATACAGTATCAATTACTTGAATAAATACTTTGAAGACTTTTAATTACAGAGATAAATGCAGTGCAGTTCAAAATATGCAGCTTTTCAGTATCTAGGCACATGGCAGTCGATACTATCAGATATTTACTATTGCGGTCATAAGAGAAAAAGATGGAAACGTATAGATTGAATGCAGTAGACCGGCAACACCGTTACTGTTGTGGGCGCCGGCAGCAGGTCTCTCTAGATCTATGGATGCCAACCCGGCCGTCTTGGTGACTGGACAGCTGGTGTAATTTAGATTGTGGAGAACCACTGACTCAGATGTCCTCACAGTTACTGGAAGGAGGGCTTGACAAAGGACTTTCGAAATTCACAGTCAGCGGACAGCCCACAGGTGTGATACAGAGCAGATCATCATGGAATAAGCAGTCATGCCACTGTTACTGCTGAAGGCTGTGGAAGCTTTGGGTCTCTGGCCTCAGTGTAAATTGTCCGCTTCTCTTACCAGGTTTCGTGGGAACCACTGACATCATCACTTTCCTGTGCAGCAGCTTGCTGTCGCAGGCTTTCAAGAGTGGGACAGGTCCTCTGCCCTGGCACAGATCTTTCCTAGAGGGTCCCACTGGGCCCAGGAACTCAGGCAGGTAAGGCTCCAACTCCGGTGGCTAAGTTCACTCTGGGGCTGACTCTTCTTCTTCCTGAGGAAAGAGGTCATTTGTCTGTTCAGAAGCTGGTTCCACTGTGTTTCTGTCTTTCCTCTTGGAGTGCTAGGTCATTCTTCCAGACTCCAGCACCTATTTTGCAGTCTAAGCTCTGCTCTTTGCTCAGGTTTTTGCACACGCCCAGTGTGTGATTCCAATGATTTTGTTATGACTCCTTACTGCTGCCTCAGCCCATAGTGAGGTCTCCAAATCATTACCAAGCAAACATTCAACTGTGAGTGCTTTCTCTTACTCAACAGCAACCCCACCTAGTCAAATGACATCATTGCCATGGTATGGTTTCTCGTCAAATTGTCAACGTTTGCGACTGGATAGTACCTTCCAGGCATGCCCTGATCAGAGGACACTAGATTCTGAGTCAGGATGGTGACACGAGCCCCAATGTTTCTCAATTCTTCAACCCTAACCCCTTTAAAAACAGGATAATGTCTGTATTTAAGCATGTTATTAGGCCAGACTACTAAGGTGGCTAGGTCCACATACCCCATGATAGTCACCTCAGTGAACTCTCTGACATGGTCAGGGCCCTCCTGATATCCCAACTGGAGACTGGCCACTGCATTTACTACAGAAAAACTAGAGGCATTGTTCTTGTTTTTACAGCCAGGGTGTCTGGATTGGTGCCCTAAGGGACAACAGTCCTACAACAAGCCTGCTAACGATCCTAATTATTCCCCTTGTAGACCCCTTTGGGTGGCAGTAGCGCTATATAAGCACATATACAATACAATACAATTTGCTGTGAATTGTCTCAGGGCTCAACCTTCTGAACATATTTTTAGAGGCCTGATGAAGACTGTTTGTTCTTAGGATTACCCTCTTGTCCTGGGTGGGGCTTTCTGGCCTCGCTCTTTTGGTCTCCCCTACCAATGGTAGTTCTGGTCATGCTAGTTTTCATCCAGTAGTTTGATTTATTCCCCAACTCTAGAGGAGGAAGTAGACCCAGGTCTACCAGATGCTGACGTAACTTCTCATTGTAACAATTACTAAAAACATGCTCTTTCATAATTTTATTTTAACGCCCTTCATAGTCTTTCACATTGTTACCTGTTACCAACCATCTAGTGTTTTTTCTGAAAAGTCAACAAATTTGACCGAGAACTGACTCTGGGTTGTTAGATTCTCCCAGAAATGTATTCTGTACTCTACAGTAGTAAGACCAAAACCCTTTGTCAGGGTACACTTCAGGAGTTCATAGGTCTTAACATCTGCCTCATTCAATGTCAAGAGTCTATCCTGATATTTTCCTGAGAACAGTTCCAATAAGAGAGAGTTTCAATGTTTCTTTTCTACTTCCCTAGCTACACAAGCTCTCTTAAAAGCAGTGAACCATTTGGTGATAACATCAACCTCTGCATATTGAGGGATATCTTCTCTGGGGAGTTTTATGTTCAAAGATTTTTCCCAGTGTTTACTTGTATGCTATCACCAGAGAGAGGTCATATGCCCATTTTTTTCCTTTTGTATTTCTATTTTGAGGAGTTAGGTTTCTAAACACGAGGGCTCATTTATGAGCCTTTGCAACACTTTTATGCCACGGGTGTATCACTTTGTGTGATGCACCGGTGGCGTAGAAAATGTGCCATGTTGCGCCCTATTCACAAAGTGACGTATCTAGATAGATGCGTCACTTTGTAAACCCCTGATCTACATTATACCTGCGCCAGGTATAATGTATGCAGGGTGGGTGTTCCTCATATCCAAGCCTCATAAAAGTGGCGCATTAAACACTATAAGATTTAAGTGCCATTGCTTGAAAACCTTACGCCTGCCTCATGGCTGCCACATTGCTGGAGTTGCATCACGCTTCTGACACAACTCCAGCAATGCGTCAGTTTTGCACCGACAGATACTTCAGTAATACTGACCTATCTGTCAATCCTTTCTACATGATGCTTCATACAGTAAATGACGCATTCAAGGATGGCGCACTGAGAAGTGATGCATTGCTGTTTTCAATGGCCCACAGTCTCTTGGCAAATCATTTAAGCTGGAGGTCCTCTTCTGAGGGGACCTCAGCTGTTTCTGAGGGGACTGCCTCATGTCCACTCTCATTATCATTATCAGTGATAGTCTCATCATTCTTAGATTAGGCTACTACACCTGGGTGATCTTTCTCAAATTGAGCTAACAGTTGTCTGGGATATTCAGTTTTAGGACTTGTGCCCATTCTGATACCATTGCCCTTACAGATGTTTCTGAAATGTGCATCGTTCAGGTCCAGGTAAGGGGTCTTGTCAAGCTCCTGATCATGGCTACAGGCTTCAGACATTATTTCACTAACGTTCTGACCTTTTTAGAGATTTACCAAAAAATAGCTCAATTACTCCTAAATAAAGTACAGACTTTTACATATCTAAATGCTTGTTTCAGGAACTTAACCAAGGACATAGCAGTATGTTTCAGAAATTTAGAAAAAATAAGCCAATCTCAAGTTAATGTATCTAAATGCAATTTTTGGTTTTACCCACATGTTCACTCATTGACAAAGTAGTCCAAGAAATGAGAAGGTTTACACTCCCCCACTGAGCCACCAATGTAAGATACTGCCTCTCTATACAGTTTACTAAAATTAAGTAAACTATGTAGAGTACGTGATAGATTCTGAGAGGACGATGGAGGTAACAAGCATCTAATATTAACTCTCTTTTTGTGGTAATGTGGGCGAGCAGTTATTCTCATCAGAGAACAGTGTTAATCATTTGTTGTAGTCACAGAGGCAATAAATGAGACACATACTGAAGAATTAATAACAAGATTATTTATATATGTTTTTGAGACACAAGACTTCAAATAAAAAATCTATTGTATACAATTCCAGTAACTTGAATAAATATGTGTAGACTTTTAATTATGGAGACAAATGCAGTGCAGTTCAAAATATGCAGTACTTTCAGTATCTAGGCACTCTGTGGTTGATACCATCAGATATTTACCACTGCTGCTGTCAGTGAAAGCAATGGAAGAGTATAGCTTGAATGGAGTTAATTAGACCATTGTAAGAATTTGGCTCTGTATATACTGTACCAAAGTGAGCTACAGTGTGTATAGAGTCCAAGGGTTCCAAAGGTCTGTGGGGGATAAAGTTAGACAAAATCTTATTCTCTAAAGTGGTAGCTGGGTCGAGAAGTAAGGAAGTATCAGAGGACTGTGTAAAGCATTTGATGAAAATTGCGGGGTGTCCCATACTACAAGTCCCAATGCTGGATTAAAGGACTACTGTAAGGATATTGTTGTGAACCTAACAGTGAAACACAACGTGACCTATCAGAGACTATTGTGTTATGGGAAAAGGCAAGAGGTAAGAGGTTCTGGTACATTAAAATAGTAAACTCACACAAGTTTTTCTATAGTATTAACACAATTCTAACACAATTCTAACATGAAAAGGATTAATGAGGCTGTTCTCAAGAGATTTTTTGTAAAAGGCGTATACAAATTGTTATTATTAATAGCTTATACAATTTGATTTAGCGATACGTTAAAAACATAGATGAGTACACATCTCAATTCAATACACAATTTATAAAATGTAAAACATAATAATTAAAACAAGAATCAGAAAGTTGTTGACACAGTGTTTCTGCTTTTTTTCTTACAAAAACATCTTCTTCAGGACAGATTCTTGGTTAAAAGAACACAGAATTACCAAACATTGATTATCACAGTATTGTCTTTGTATCTACATTATCACAATGTTCCTCATACAAATACAGCTATTGAGTTCACATACCCTCATTCTTTTTTCTATGTATACACAATTGATATAATTAACAATTAAAATATGTATATAGACTGACCACTGTACTGTTTTGTAATTATAGTAACCCCAAGGTGTCACATACCTCGAAAATAAAATAATTTGTTCTGACCTCAATCATAAATTAGAGTTTGTGCTGCGTCAGGATCCCTTCAATTCTGTGGCATTATACAAGAGTGCGTTTACGTTTCTGCGACAATGGGCTTTGAATTGGCTAAATTCCATCCAATCGCTTTTAAGTCATAGGCATCAGAACTACCAGGTATTATGCGTTCATGTTACCAGGGCAACAGCCTGCGGATTGGCTATAAACTGACCAATCGCAGAGCCCGTAAAATACCCCTATCAGAACATTGCTAGTATAAAAAACATAAAATGCAGTTAATTACTTTTCAGATTACTTTTGCTAACACAGGACTGGATCCTAGATTCAGCCCTGGGACATATTCTGAAAACAGGTGAGTAAATACGTTTTTTTTTAATTGGCTGACATTTAAGGAATAAGGTTAAAGGTATGATTATTTGAAGAATATCATTTCGTTTTTTAAAAGGTGCTGTTTTGTGGTTGGGTGCCCTGTTGATTTCAATGGAGATTCTCTGGGACAAAGAAACACTGCAGGCTCAGCGACAAGCATCTTCCTGGAGTGACCAACACTTTGGAATTCGGGCAGGGCAGAGTGGGCATTTGGCACTATTTTCGTAATGCAAAAAAACACCCTTGCATCCAAACAGGGCAGTCCCTCTGGTTAAAAAACGTAGCAGATTGAACTTCGACCTTAACCATAGAGAGACTGCTTCTTCTACCTGCCCAGTTTAGAAATCAACCACTGCAGAATATTTCAGCCAGCATTTATCAGTAATTAGGCATAACAAGAGTAACCCAAAGATCCGTCCAGAGTTAGTATTAATAGTAAGCATGTTATCCTTGTAGCAAAACATGAAATCCTCTTAAAAAGGTTCTTCAAATCCAAATTTTAAACATTTGCAATGATATGCTTTGTCCACTGGTAAGTGAATTGTCTGAATAATCTCTTAATGTATAGGTATTCATGCACTTCAGTGTTACAGTGTACCAATAAAAATGTACAAATTTTTTCCTTTCTGTTAGGTGCTATCATGATCGGTAAGGCAACAGAAGTTATAAAAAAGGCATTAAAGGACGCAAAAGATGCTATAGCATTGAGAACGATACACATGAAAACTGTGGAGGGGTATGAATCTCTGTATCAAAACTATGAGACTGCAATCAGGTCCACAGAACAGGCCATTGCAGCTTGCACAGAAAAAATTAAAGTCACCGAAACGGATCTAAGCTCAGAAAGGGTCAAGCATGAAAATTTGAATGCATTCCTCAATTCGTTGAGGCAATGCACCAGTTTCCTCAGCACTGGTGCTGGCAAGACCGGTGTGGACAACATGTACCTGGAGCTCAGTGGAGTGCTTGATGGTCTGCTGGGAGGCTTGAATGACATCACAGCGACTTTAAGACCCCTGGTTGAAAGTAGCTCACTCCTGATCACGGCTAGATTACCAAACATTATACATAAGCTGGGAGAGGCTAACCAAAGGTTGAAGAAAGCTGCAGCACGCTAAAGCAGTGCGTTCCTATAGCACTGCAGTTTGTGTGCAATCCCAGTAATCTGCTTCTTTTCATGCATTTTGCTCTGCAATACCTTTGGATGGAGCTCTCACATCTCCTAAGCTTCTCTCCTAAATGTGAATGGGCTGCTAGCTGACCAGGTCTTCTTGCCTAATGAAGGCATACAATCAAGCACAGCATCAACCCCCTGTCAGACTCACCTTGTCCTTGTTCCACAGAAAAGTGAAATCCCATGAACCTCGTCTTCAGGCAATTCATACTGAACATCCAACAGCACATCACAAACACCAACCCTGCTTCATCTTTGGCAACTGCACCTTGCCATAAAATCCAGCAATAAAAAAATCTTCAAATTCCTATCTCACCATCATATTCCCTCAAAGGCACTCCTTATGAAGATAGGGATGCATTTACAATATTTTGCTGAAAGGCAGCACTGCAGGTCTTTCTACCACACTGCCTTACAGCAAAAGAAAAGGGCAGGAATGTGCCTTGTTGAACAGATTTAGCTCATTCCTTTCCTCTTTCCCCGCACTGGTGCTAAGGTGACTACCATGCGCCATGGTGTAAGGGTGTCTGCATTGTGGGAATTCTTTTGTGCAGGAAAGGACACCATCCTGCACAAAAGCAATCCATGGAGGTAATCTCCTCCTCTATTTTATCTGCTTAATGCAGAGGAAAAAAATGTGGAGAAAATTTATTTCTCCTTGTTACGCCTCCCCTACTCCTCACCATGCGTATGCTTCGGGTACATTCCCAAGTTTACAGAACATTGTAAATCTGGGAATCTGTCAAGTGCCATCGGTGTTACCTGGGAACACCCACAGTAAGGCCAATGCTAAGCCTCCCCATCCCAGTGCGAGGAAACCCAGCAACTTGCGCTGTGTTGCCTGACACCATATCTACAATGCCATGAAAAGCCTAGAAGGGTGGATTTACATGGCCTTGTAGCTATGGCCTGTAATGTGTGCCACTGGAACATCATTAAAAGTGACGTTCTTGCAGTGCAGGGGCCTTGTAAATGAAGCCTATACTGTATTACCCTCACCCTTCATCAAAACTCACTCTGGGAACTCCCTCTTACCCGTACTCTCCATTGACGATGCTTCCCTCACTCAAGGTATCTTTTCAGAAGCTTTCAATACAGGCCAGATACTCCCACTCATAAAGAATCCTACACTGGACACTGATGACCTCACCAACTTTCAATCCATCACTCACATAGCATTCATCTATATTCATCTTCAAGCTCATGGGATCTGGCTGATATTGCAGCTGTTGCCAGGCATTGTGCTGTCAATCTAGAAAACAGACTTTAAGGAGCACTAACGGGTGAGAGGCTTTGACTCCGTCCTTATGTTGATAGTCTGGAGGACATTTTTTGTATAGGCAAAAGATATGTGCTTCTACAAAAAACTGCTTATTGCGTACAAAGAGCTGTGATAACTTTGTTTATGAGGACAGTTTCTTGAGCTTAAACTTTCATGGACACACAAATGACATTGTCTTAGATAACAAGATAATTTGCAGTGTTTTTCACGGGTAGCAGCACAGACGAGGAGTGTGGTTATTACATTTGCACTTCTGACTTCAATTTTGTGTTTGAGATCCAAGGCTTCACTAATCTACATGGATTAATTTTTCCAGCGTGAAAGTGCAACTGTTACCTGAACTTATATTATCATTGTTAAAGAGCTTTGGAAGTCTTACTGAGAGTAGGGCATAGGCTCCACACTCATTATAGTACTCATAACTTGTGGATTTCAATGGGCTAAATATTTGTGCTTCCACTAAAACACTACTTGTATTCCAAAATCTATACTCACTACTGCTGCTTATGAATAAATATAATGATGAAGGCAGTAGGCCTGACATATTTATTATGAAAAGAATGCGTTTAGGTTGATAGACATTTAAGGTTGGAATGTTATTAGCCTCTTTTAAAGCCTGCAGTTAGGGATATAATATGGAATCTGACGTAAGGGCCATAGTAGGCAATGGTGTTTGTGTCGATCACTCAGTGTATGAAATGTTGATATAGAAGGCTTGCTGTGTCAGAATCATTATTAGCAGTTTTTTGGACAGACATTATTTTGCATACCTTCCCAGTTTTAGGACTGTGTCCAATGTTTATATTGTGGGAAAGCTTACTTTCAATGCTGTAAGCCTAAAATGGTTAGGGTGATGACAAACTATACAGCAGTTTGGTGCACTGGAAATTATATGTCGAATGACTTGGGTCTGATCTGCTTATTATGAAACATTAGGACAAAGGTAGTTGGTCTAGCTTATTAATTTTGAAAAGCATATGTTTACGCCAGGAAGCTTTTAGTAGTTGGTTATCACATGGTGTTACAGGTTATAGACTGATTTTTAGTTCCATGTAATCTCACAGATTACCATAGTGGGTAGGGGTTATGGCATTGGCCACTCAGTCTGGTAAATGTTGAGGTGATGATACTTTATAGACCCTGTCTAGAGGGATTGTTTCTTGTTTTGCATCTGTGTTTGTTGCGGGTCCGGGACTCCTCCAGCTCCGTGGTGCTGGGTCGTCGTCTCTCGAAACATGCAAAAGGAAAGGATAGAAAGGGAACGTATCAGTCCTTCGGTGAACGTACTTCAAACTTGACAGGGACAGGGAGTGAGGGAACACCTCTTGTGCAAACACTCTGAACTCTGGTGCTGAAAAGGGTGTGTGAAAGGGAATGCAGGGAAGAGAGGTAATACCGGGGAACTGCCAAGGGACCAGGTTACGTCACAGACCCACCCTTTCTCCCCACCCAAGCTGCTATACGCCCCCGTACGTGGGATAGCCACACACCTCCAGGCGTCTGGCTGGGCGACTCGTGGTGCCGAAGGCCTCCTGGCTCCCGCACCGCCAACGGGTCCTCTCTTCACCTCCTCTCTTCCGACAATGGTATTTCGGGTCTCCACTCTTCCTCCTTTCCAACTCGTGTCTCCTCCGTCAACTCCTCACTCGACTCCTCTCGCCAAACCACCTCCTACGCCTTTGGTGAACAAGCACACTCTGGCATCCTCGATCTCTGCTCTTGACGGCGTTGGTGGCTCCTCCCACTCTCTGAAGTCTTGCCAGTTAAAGGGACCGCTGTCCTCTTCCTCGTCCAGTGTATCCTCTTGTTCTCCGATGTAAGTCCAGTCTGTATTCTGCGAAGATAAGAGGGGTGGGCCATGACATGAATCCCCTACAGAGTACCTGGGCCGCTGGGGAAGCGGACCCACCCTGTTACAGTGTTCCATTACATATTTGTAATTTTATATCTGTATGCATTATGGATGCAAGTTTACGAGCACCTGAATAAGAATGTCATGGTTAAGGTGTAAAGCAATCAGAAAGGGTAAAGGTAAACGTCATGACAGATATCATAGGTTTCATCTGTTTATCATGAAACAACGTGACAAAGTCAGTAGGCCCAAACTATATATATTGTGTTTTAAAGACAATAGCCATGTACAGATGGATTGTTATTATACTGTGATCAGCCTATAAGCAGGTATGTTGTAAGATTGAAGTTTCACAGATGTAGTAGTAGGAAAGGGTTTTGGTGTTGGTGATCCACTTGAGCAAAGCCTGTGAATTCAATGATCCTTGTTAAGCTTTCTTAGCATTCCAACCTGAAAGACATCCACTAACCTTGATAGGGGCCAGGGAAGGTGTGTAATTCTTACAGTAACAATGTATTAGAATCTCAAAATATCAGTATCATGCACTGCACATGGACACTTTCCTAATATAAACATATGGACATTTACCTTAATTAATGATCCAATACATCCACAATAAATGTGGCACCTGTGTTTCTCTTGTTATGTAATTTATACCTCTTGATGATGCCATTGAGTTTCTTCACAAAATATCTGCCCTCAATGTGACTAGTACTTTTCTGTCTTATAATTGACTGTATACTAACTAATGTCTCTTTTATAACTTTGATAACTAATTTTCACTGTCATGAAATAGCATATTAACCCACACTGTTCCTTGACTCATAAACTATAAATCGAATAGGTCAGACTCAGTGCAGCTCCTACTCAGCCCTTAATTATTCTCATGTTGATGTACTGCATAGCATTCATTTTGTCAACATGAGCAACATGAAAGCCTTAAATGAAAAATATATATTATTTTGCTAGTATGAAAACATGCTGTTCTGTTTTTATGCAACTCTCAAGGGGACCATGTTTTACACATGGGAACGTGAATGGTTTTGAAAATATCAAGTGTCAACAAGCTTCTTACTGAAGAAAAATGAATAAAAACATCTTCTATTATTTGCACAGAACTTCCCTTTAACCTGGAAAAAGTGTCTACGATGGGTCCTAGGAAGGATTTACTTCCTTGTAATTACACAAAGAGAAGTAGTCTCTGGTTTAAATGATTGTTTCCATAGAAAGATAAAAACAATAATGAAGCAAAGAATCACATTCATAAAAATTGGTCATGCTGTACAAAAATGACAAAAGATAAGCTTCAAACTCCAGAACTAATCTCTGACATTGACAAAATTGAAGAACCAATCTTATGAAGAAAATAAACCGCTTGGTGTACTTTTTTTAAGTACTTTTAACATAACATAACAATGAAGAAAATACCTGAAATTGACGAATAATAAGCGAATAGTAGAAAGAATACATGATAAAATACCAAACTGTGTATGAAATGCCTCCCATAGGGTAATATCAAACTTTCAAAACAATGCACAGATTTAACATTTGCAAGTAATTAATTGGATAAATCATCTTTGGTGACTCCAAAGGCTGAGATGGCAGGCCGCTGCAACATTTGTCAAAGGCCAGATGCAAATAATTATCTGACACCATCAGATTAAACTCTCTCTTTCCCTTAAAAATGTGGTTTGGATAAATAATTCCCACCTCACTCCAAATCTGTCCCAGCAACAATAAAACAATCTTGATTATCGGATGTATTTGAAGGGTTGAAGAAGGCGGAGTTGGGGACTAGTGTGATATACAGCGCTATAAAGAGAAGCCAGAATGAAAATGAGACAAAGAGTCTTATACATGCATATGAATGGAGATGAATTATAGATGGAATAAAGTAATGTCTGCTGTACATTATTAGGCTATTACAGGTCACTGATGTGTTTTGTTAGCATTAAAGCAAGGACGCCAAAGACAGATGTGACATGCAATATAATTTCAACATATGACAGAAGGTATTTTATTCCTTATAATTCTAGGTCACACCATCATCATTTCACAAACTGTGTAACGTAGTTGAATCTGGCTCCTTTATGTGAATGTGAAAGTATGGTGTAGAGATGATGAATAAAAGCTGAATCTGTTGTACTAACAAGACCCATCAAAACAGTTAGTAGTATGTTTCAAAACATATTAGAATTGGTTTAATATAAATCAGATTACATAAAATGTTGGAGCTTAAAATGAGTAGTTCCATGAAGATCTTCTTTCTGCTGGCCATTGGTTATTAAACAAAAACAGTTCATAAAGCTAAAAGTCAGTTTTTATTTTTATTGTTTAAATTTCAAATTCTCTGATGCACCATGAACTGATTTTAAACTGTATTTATGGCATCAACTGTAATGAGAAAACAATTGCGTTATACTAGGATTAAAGTTTCCCATGCAGTATATTGATACTGAAACTGTGGTTGTTAAAAATGACATCTACGTGCGTGTTTGTGATACTCTCCTTGTCGGGACTTGTGTATGATGAAACACTCACACTTTGAGGGTTTGATAGCTCAGGCCCCCACAAGACAACATCTTTTTTTTTTTTTTTTTAATTTTTATTAGCATTTTAGAATAAATTCAATCTTTAAAATTATAAAAAATTACTTCAAGAACATGTGTCAATTTTGTTATATACTTCTTTAATTGCCTTGTAAGGACCTAAGTTTTATCAAGTGTGTTTATATTTTAAACTCACTTTGCTCATCAGATACACATGCTAGCTGCTGCAAGGGCAGACATTTCAAAGGGAAAGATGCATAATCCTGTATTCATCCAAACATTTTTGATGAAAACTAAACTTTTTTTTATTTTTTTTAAATAAAAGGTTATTTACATGAAGCTATTGAATTTTGTGTCTAAAATGTTATGGTTTTATAAATATTGCTAAAGACCATTAGGGTCCGTTTCTCATCGCAGAATACTTCACTATTGCCATTTGATCCTTATCTGCAATTCCACTGCACTGAGATAGGCTATAATGGATCTGAAGATTTCTTGCAAAAATCTTTGAGGCATTAATGCCTGTTAACTTTTAATGCTTGTATCAGGAATTCTGAGTCTTTATGTTGCTTTGCCTTGGTTCGCATTGTAATATGCACTATGGAATTATTTCTATTAGACGATGGCTAGATGAGTAAGTGACTAGAGCTGCATTGTGCCAAAGGTTAAGTTCTTGTGGCCAGTGAGCAGAAGCAATGTTATGCCAACAACATGGGGAAATATATTAGTATCAGAATATGGATTTTCTTTTAAAATGTGTGGCTTTTTTCGAAGACATATGTACAGATATTGTCATATTTATTTTTGTTTGATTTAAAGCCCAGAATAATATGCTAAGGATAGTGTGTGCACCAAACAGTTTGTGACAAGGGACTGTGTGAGATTTGCCACTGTGTGAAGTTGTTTGATACCTTTACAGTAAGTCATATTTCCAAGAAAATACTGAGTTAAACAGAATTTTTGAATTCCTGCAGTTACATCTATATGTTAGAATTGTGAAAGTTATGTTTTTTTTAAAAGGTTCCTGTTTCATTAGACGCACTCCTAAGATGCACGACTAATGGCCCAAGGGCTCAAACAATGTATCAATGAATAAAGGAGCTGGTATCTAACAATGTTCACGTTTCTTATGCTTTGTTGTGATCTATTGGATTCCAAATGTAAATATCCACAATACCCAAATGCTTTGCTTGGATGCACAACCTTTGCTAATTACCCATTTTCTTCAATGGCATCCAGTTTCATCCCCCACCCAATGCATTCTGGGTACTCCTTAATGAGGAGTAACTACAAACAAATCAATGTTCTGAACATTTGTACAGATCAAGAGTTCCATGTGCAACGTGCTCATGTCCCAAATCAACTCAATTAAAAACAACTTGTGCATGTATGTGCGTCCTTACACCCCAATTAGGCCTGAGCAGTAATGTCCATTCTGCTTGTGGAGTCTGCTGAATTACGGTACACCACGCTCCATGGAGGAACTTGAAGTTTCTGAATTCCACCATTTGGCCGCAAAGTTTTTTTTCTGCTTGTTCACTCTAGTTTTCTTTTGAGGTTGACCGCTAAGGCTCTCAGACAGCTTCTTAGCCCCACCCTTTTTAATATCTATATGGCGCCATTGGCTACGGTGGTGGAAGCCCTGGGGTTTGAAACAGTGTCATACGCCGATGACACCCAACTGGTGTTCAAATGTGGACCAGACAGAGAGGCTGATAAACATCTCTTCTGTATGGGCATGTTGGAGGTTCCCAATTGGATGGGTAAAAACTATCTTCAGCTTAACCCAAGCAAGACAGAAATTATACTTCTGGGCAAGGCAGGAGAATCCTGGTCCTCGGACTGGTGGCTGTCGCAACTCGGAGCGCCTCCTGTGCTGGCACATAGTGTTAACAATCTAGGCATCAAACTAAATCAAACCCTGTCAATGCAAGACCATATATCATCAATAGCCGGGGCTTGATATTTCAGGCTGAAGCTGTTACGAAAAATTCTTCCCTTTATCCCTATGATTTACCGAAGGACGCTGACCCAAGCGACGATCATTTTTAAGCTAGATTATGGCAACGCTCTGCTAGTCCAGGTCGGTGTATCCCACTTGAGGTTATTCAAAACACTACTAATTTTGAATCAACCAGCTGGCACACCATCACTGCCTTTGTTAAAATCCCTCCACTGGCTTCCAGTCAAACAGCGGTCCTTTTTTAAGGTCTGCTGTCTGACATTCTCTGCCCTTCAGGGCCTGGGTCTTGTCTACCTGCAAAAGAAAGTGGTAATATACAGTCCTACCCGGGCGCTGAGGTCTCATTCGATGCAATTAATCCAAGTACGGTGCATCAAACGCAGCAGGTCGGGGGGCAAGGCCTTCCCTTACTTAGCCCCCAAATACTGGAACAGTCTCCCTGTGGCCCTGCGTGAAATCTCCTCTTATTATGCTTTTTGGAAACACCTCAAAGCATTTCTGTACTAGCGGCCCTGACTTCTGTTTGGCTATCTCGCTCTTCAGGTGTGACCTAGAAAAAGCGCCGAGATGCCCCCCGGTGATTCGTGCGCGATACAAGTTCTTCACATAACATAACATAACATAACAAAACATAACATAACATGAAACTTCTCACATCACTATAGATCTCCCACAAGAGTTTGCACTTACTTGCATGGCTTCAGGCCTTCACTGAACCAATCTAGCATTTTTAGAGCTGATCACAAATGAAGCAGTTGAGAAGCTTTTCTGTTTGAGAAAGCCGCTTAGAGGGATTTGGAGTGTTTTTTGTGCGAGAAAGCCCTTTTTTTCGAACCAGAAGGATATGCCCCAGAATCTCCAACATCCGTCGGGGAGAGGTTTGGCGCCGTCACCAGGGCGACTGACGCCGGCTTCTGGGGATCACGGCTCGGTCCCGGGAGCCGGCAGCAGATCAGCCCAGCACCATGTGACTCTGGGCAATAGCTTGCTTAATCTTCCCGACGTCCCCCAGCGCCTAGAGACCCTTACTGGTGATTGTTCACGCTTTACAAATGTGGATTAATATTATTATTATTCCTGTTCCTGTCCAGCAGGCTACTCCCAGTGCTTTGTCCCTCTCCTGGTTACTTTTAATTGGATTTGGAGCTGGAAGGATAATTCTCCTTGTCTGCTACATATATACGATTGGATTTAAGGACTTTCTTTTTGAGACATCGTAAGTAAGTTGAAAAACTGGTGTATATGGGTGTTGTTTAATTTGACTGGATGCATGCACCTGGATTTATTTGCACTTTTATTTGATTTTTTAAAATTATTTTGTTGGGCGGCCTGCAGATTTAATAGGGGCCTAATTTTTGTGTGCATGAAATGTATCTTTTATAAAAGAAAAATGTTGCACAGGGAATAAATGCTAATAAGTTTGCAATATTGATTGATTTAATTTACTATGTTGCCTAGTCTGCAAATGGGCCTTCCAGACAGTAAGCCCTGTACTATTAATGGGTGCATGAAACAACTGTTTCTGTGGTGTCTGTAGATATGAAACATCATTTAGGCCAGGAATGGCATTGGAATAAAATACAAAAAGTGTTTGTTCTGTTTTTTTTAACGTTTCCCCCCTGAAAACAGTGTTTAGGTGGGCTTATGCCTTTGGAGGATGTGTGTTGTGAACATTTTTTGGGCATAGCTGAATACTGTTCTCTGTGTTACATATCTCTTTTCTCTGGCCACTGTGTGTGTGTGTATGTGTGTGTGGGTTTGTGTTACTATCCTTGTGGGGACTTGGGTGTGATAACATACTCGCACTGTGGGCACTTGATTGCACTGTGGGGACCGAAACCCAGGTCCCCACAAGGCAATGTCTTCTAAAAAATTGCTTCAGGAACATCTGTGTCAATTTTTACACCTTTAAAAAAAATTACCTTGTGGGGACCTGAGTTTCATGAAGTGTGTTTATATTTTTGCTCAGCTCTGGCCATGTAGACAGGTTGTGGTACTGGAGCCTTGAGCACACTTTGCATTTAAACACACTTTGCTCACCAGAAACACAAACTATCAGCAGAAATGACAGATATACCAATATAAAAGTTGAATAACCCTGTGTTTTTCCAAATATTTTCTTTTAAATTACCCTTTTCTCCATTTATTAAAATAAAACGTTTTTGACATTAAATTATTGAATTATAAACATTGTTAACAGCAATTTGGGTCAGCTTTGAATCTCAGAATTCCTTTCTATTGCCATTTGATCCTTATCTGCAAATAAAGAATGATGGTGCAATACAATGCGATACAATTTAAAATGATTTGACAATTTTTGGCAGGTAAACTAGAGGCATGAATGCCTATTGTTGTTACGTTTTAATGCTTGTATCAGAAATTCAGGGTCTTTACATTTATTTGCCTTTGTTTGAATGTTAATATGCAACATGGAATATATTCTTTCAGATGATGGCTTGAGGAATGAGAGACTAGCGTTGTATTGTGGTAAGGACTATATTCTCACAAGCAGCAAACAGAAGCAATGTTATGCCCACATCATGGGGAAGTTTATTTTTAACAGAAAGGGCATATTCGTATAATAACAGTGCAAAAAGGATACCCCCAGCCCCTGCAACACTACACTGGGGATTGTAACATTCAAGATACCATAAAGCAAACTCAGAGAAATCCAGCGGGCCCCACACAAGGCAGGGACAGAGGAGAGGTGGTTCTGAATGAAGGGGATGCACATATGCAAGATCACCAGAGGGTCCCAGCTAGGGGACTGTATGGGAAGGTTTCATTGTGAGACCCAGGCCATGGGAAAGCTCTACAGAGATCTACCTCATAGAAGTTCCTAAACTCCCTCCCAGGATCTTTGAAAATAATGAATCACTTAAGAACAAGGATATACACTGGTTGAGGTCTACCCGAAAATGTTACTCAATCATTAGGGACAATATAAAACCAGCTAATCATTAGGGACAATATAAAACCAGCTAGAAGACACCCTATGCACAGGTCAATATTGGATATGATTGAGGTTAGCTTCTATGATGCTGGTATCATCCCTTGGCTATTGTCAATTGATTCTTGCACATTCCCCCCAGGAAATTACCACACCTCTATTAGGTATAGACCATCCGCAGGAGTTACACCTAGACCTCTTCTAACACATAGAGCTGAAATCTGCACCAGATTGTTTCTTCCAACAAAGGGGATAAGACCAACAGGGTTGCTCCTGCCACACATGAGTACAATGAGAAGGGACAGCTGACCCCCCCGCCTGAAGCGCAGATGATACCTGCAAACAGGCGAGGCACTCCAAGTCCCCCGGTGCCGTCACATACTAACACTCCAACAACTTGTTCATTATGTGCTGCGGTTCCAGATCCTTAGGTGAACAGGGAGATGGATCCTTTTGTGGGAAACGGGGGTGGGGCAGGCCCAGTCTTGGGGAGTGTAACAGACACAGGAGAGGGACATTTGAAAAACCACTCTTTAAGGTTATTGGTATGGAATGTGGCTGGGATCTCCAAGCTAATGGTGAACCCAGAATGGTGTTCTTTAGTAGATCCCTTTGATGTAATCTTTTTTCAATAATCCTGTAGCTTACACTGTCCTCATAGAAGTGTTTTTTGGGTATCGCCTGAGCCAGAGAATGCGCTGCTCTGTGAGACATTCTGTGGAGAGAGAAAAATGCAATTTTAGATGGCGTTGGAAGAAGGTTGCTGTGCAACACATAATGGACGTCGGGGATATGGTAATGAAATAGAAGCCCCATTCAGTGACTCCGGTTATGCATAACAACACAGAGTGGGTTCTTCGGCATGCCAAATTAAATCAAATGCTAATCTCGCCTTTCAGCCCTAACTGTATAAAAAAGTTGAGCGACTGCATTTCCTCATACCTCTCAGGACTGCAATACGGCACAGAGGGGGCATATTCTGCTAACCCCATAAAAAGTCAAATCACCCTCTGTGGTTCTTACATTATGAAGGGGAAGGCTGCAACAATTTGTTTATCCTGGACCAGGGTTTTCACAAAATAGAATACTGCACAATATTGCATTACATTTCTCACCAAACCGCATGCCTGGCCTGTATTAGGTGAGCTCGTATGTGCATGGGAAAGTGGCCAGCAGCTGCTCTGAAAACATGAGACATTAGCACTGTCCAAAAATGAAGTGAATATTCGATTGCATGGGCCCTAGTGAGGCAAAGACAGGAGCAAGTGCACACGTAAACCTATAAAGAGAAAACAATGTCTCACTGGCTGTTTTAAATGCTAGTTTAATTTAAGCAGCCATCTTGTGTTTTGCAGTGCACACAGCAGCTTCCACCTCCTTCGCTCTCTGACAACAGGAAATGTCTTGAGTACAAAATGTGTTAGCTTGGCACTTAATAAAGACTGCAGGGTCATCAAATTTCATTCTTCCGTTTAGCAATACCTCGCTCTGTGAAATGCAGCTGTACATCAATCTCGGCTCAGCGAAATTAAGTGCTGTCTGCTACAGTTCACAAGCTCTAGATCTGGCAAGATGAACACAAGGGTTCATTTAGCCTTCTGAGGTCGATACATAGAGTGCGGCTTAAGTTGGTATTCGTAACATTGGTTGTTTACACTTACCATAAATGGAATGATAGGATAACTGTAGTAATCAATAGGAGTTAGCTACATTGATAACGCTCATGTTGGATGTGTCTTTTGAAAAACATACTCGTTAACCTAGTTGGTGGCATGTTTCATCATGGGCCCTACCCGAGGCACCAAGTGTGCCTCAGGTGTGCTACGAAGCCTGTTTACAGCAGAGCAGGTTGTGTTAAGTGAGTGTGCAGTGATGGTGCTTAGAGTGGGGTTAAAAATCTGTCCTAGAGGTCCCAGTCAATTAATTTATTAGTGGGGCCTAGGCAGAGTTAAAAACAAGCCTTTTGGACGTGGTGGGAGAGACTTATGGTCTCCCACGTCCGGTGTGGTCTACTAGTTTGGGTCAGGTCTTGGATTGAAAAACTGGCTTTCTTTAGGACCTATGTGTGAAGGGGTGAAGCAGGGAACGTAAGTGCCTTTAAGCACCCTATGTGAAGCACTCGCTAAGGTGCTGTTAGTGTAAGAGTAGTATTTCCTCTCGGTTTGTATCTGTAAAGAAAAAAAGACGGGACAAACAAGTAGAGACATAATTTGTAAAAACAAGCTCCTAAGGCACACGATCTGGGGTGGCGATACAAGGTGCCTAAACAGTGAGCGGGAAAACCGGCAGTGTTATGCGGTTAGTGTTTGCTGGTGAAGTATATGTCGAGTAGTATTGCAATGCGGTACAAGTGCTAATACCTGAAGGCCGACAAAACAAAATGTTGTTGTGAGCAAGGTGAAACAGAATTAAAAAGGTAGGAGCTTACTCCCTAGATTCAAGGGACAAACTTCATAAGTTTCTGGTGGGGATCCGAGATACTCATGCACTTTGGCGTGATCGCAGGATACGCTGTTGCACCTCATGTGGCCCACCGGGAACTCCGTCAATGAGGGATCCGTGTGGCAGTGCAGTTTAGTATTAAATCTCTTTATTTGCGAAAAAAATAAACTAAAACAAAAAAAGAAAGGGCTCTCACATACAGCTGGGCGATAGCATAATATAATACAGATAACAATGTTTGTGATGCATAGCAAGATCTGCCGAGCTCCATTCTAAGCAAAAGTCACAATGTCTTGTAGTCCTTGGGAGCCACGAGCTTAACCAGCAGAGATTATCCAGCGCTCAGGAGCCACAAAAGGAGAAGAAAAGAAAACATCGGACCGTAACTCATTCCCTCAACCAACACCCAAAACCCCACCCCCCTCCCACCCTCCGGATCCTTCTTCCAACCCCACCATTCATTCCTCATACATTCATCCAGATTCGCCGTTCACCTGTGACAAGCGGAGCAACCATAAATACCTAGGACAGGTCACTTCTCGGAATTCGGTGGCAAGCAGGGATAAAAAGGGCTGCCACAGCTCCGCATATTTTGACCCCTCCCCAGCTTTCACCAAAGATAGTTTCTCCATACCAAGGACAGACCAGAGTTGCCACAGCCAGTTCTGGAGGGTGGGGACTTGCGTGGAATGCCACAGGGCTAACAGAGCCTGTACAGCCGCACCCAGCGCTATCGCTATCAACTGACCCCTACGGGCTCTCAGAGGATAGGTTAGAGCATTAGGGAGCCCCAATAGAACATAGGCCGGGAATCGCGGGATCTCTGTCTCAAAGTGGGCTTCAACTTCATCCAGAATCAGTTTCCAATAACCCTGTATAAGACTACAATCCCACAAAAGGTGTGTCAGAGTGCCCCTTTCCCCGCAGCCCCGCCAGCACAGTGCATCCCCCATTTGGCCCATCTCGTGCAAGCGCTCTGGCGTGTGATACCAATAGGTTACTAATTTGGTAAATGTATCAGTCAACCCCATGTGATAGGCCGAGTGTCTGGTGCGGTAGTAAATGCCCTCCCATTCTTTGTTGCGCAGTATCCGCCCCAGTTCCCTCTCCCAACGCGCCCGTCCTGCATTGTAAACGCGCGAATATCAGTCCAGGAGGAGTCGATACATGTCTGAAATGAGTTGTTTATCTGTAGTGCGGGAAAGAAGCCAGT
Source organism: Lissotriton vulgaris (assembly GCF_964263255.1). Lineage (NCBI taxonomy): Eukaryota > Metazoa > Chordata > Amphibia > Caudata > Salamandridae > Lissotriton > Lissotriton vulgaris. Next base: position 139,316,428 of record NC_141689.1, read on the forward strand.
ATTCATATTTACTGAGCTTGCGTGTGGCGTCTCCTCGGACCTGGGGTTGAAGCGCCCAATGTCGGACTTGTAGATACGGGAGGCGTTCGGTCTCCTGGAGGTCATAGGTCTTCCGGAATTCCTCAAAAGGCATCACTCCCTCACCTGAATATATGTGAAAGAGGCAACGGCAACCTGCCGGGCGCCACCGTGCAAACCCTGGACATCCCCACCCGGGCTGAAGTCAGGATTCTCCAACAGGGGTGTGAGGGGAGACAGTTGTTAGGTCGTGCAGGACACATGTTCGATCCCAGACCTCTAGCGGTACCCTCGTGATGAAGGAGGCGTATAGGTTAGGGTCCTGTGCTGCCGCCGCAAGAAAGGCCCCTCCTGGAGTGGACACCCCACGACTGCTTGGTCCTGGAACAACCAATGGCGCTCTGATTCCCATTTGCGCCATTCCACGAGGGTCCTGAGTCGGGTCGCTTGGTAATAGAGACGCAAATCCGGTGGGAGCATCGCTAGCCTCAGGTTGAGCCTGGGCCATTTCCCATTCCACACAAACTGAGCCAGCTCCGATTGCGTGCGGCAAATCCATCCTTCCGGGGGACGGAGCGGGATAGCCCGAAAAATTTATAAAACTTGCGGGAGGATTGTCATCTTTACTGCTGCCACTCGGCCCAGCCAAGATAATGGGAGGTGCCGCCACCGCCCGACCTCCACACGGATAGTGCCACTAAGGTCAGCGTTGTCAAGACGCACCGTTTCTGGTAGCGTGGCCACCAATTGTATGCCTAGGTAGGGGACTGCACCGTCTGCCCATTGGAAGGGGAATTGTGCTTCTAGGGAGGCCCGTGTGTGTGCCTGTTGGGAGAGGTCAAGGGCTACTGATTTCATCATGTTAACCTTAAAGCCAGAGGCCTTCGCAAACGCCTCCAGGATGGCCGCCCCAGCCGGCGGGGAGGTAGCAAAGGAAAACAAGACGTCACCAGCGTATAAGCTGATCGTGTGAATATAAGCCCCGAATTTAATCCCCTTGATGGTCGGATGCGATCGCATGGCCAGTACTAGGGGTTCCATATACAGTGCGAAGAGCAGAGGTGAGAGTGGGCACCCCTGCCGAGTTCTGCATTCGATGGGGAATGTGGACGATGAGCTGCCGTTCACCCGAACTGCCGCTGTGAGGAAGGTATAACAGTTCAGAACCCACGTACGGAATTTCTCATCAAACCCTGCTTTGATGAGCACCTGTTCCAAGTACGGCTAGTGGACACGATCGAAGGCCTTCTCCACATCAATTGCCAACATCATGAACTATCCCGGCAACCTGGAGGCCCGTTCCACTAAGTGGAGCGCCCTTTTGGTATTGTCGACGTCTGCCGCTCCGGGATAAAGCCAGCCTGGTCCGGATCGATCAGACCCGGCATGAGGGGACCCAGCCGCTTCGACAGTATACTGGTGTAAAGCTTCAGATCTATGTTAAGTAACGAGATAGGGCGGTAGGCCCCGCATTGCGTTCGGTCCTTCCCCGGTTTGGGAATTACCAAAATCATGGCGCTCATCAGATCTCTTGGAATGGCGCCTGGCTCTGAGAAGGACTTAGAGAGGGCAGTCAGCAAGGGTGCGACCTGTGGGTAGAACATTTTGTAAAAGGCGGCAGTGAAGCCATCCGGTCCTGGCGCCTTGGCCAGCTTGAGGCGGGCAATCGCGGCAATGACTTCTTCAGGGCGGATCTCCTTGTCAAGGAGTTCCGATTGTGCTGGTGACAAAGCCAGTAGGGACAACGAATCCAGGAAGACCGTTCCATCCGCTGGCTCCAGAGCAGCCCCCTCATATAATGTGGTACAAAAGTCACTAAATGCCTGTGCTATAGCCCCATCCTCCGACACCATAACCCCGTCCAGTGTGTGTTGCTCGCAGAGTGCCCGGCCCAATAGTCTCCCGCATCTGTCGCCCCCCGGTGTAGTATGCATGTCGTACCCGCAGTGCCGCATATTATGCCCTGTCTTGATCTAATGCTGCTAACTGTTGACGTGCCACTCGCAACTGTTTCCACACCGCGGCGCACCAGTCCTCTGGACAAAGGAACGGAGGCGACCAATGTGCTACCCAAAATGGCGGGCGCAAGCTTCAGGCACCAAAGGCCGCAGCAGCCCCTCCAGTGCGAGTCCGGTGCCACTGTTTGCTTCCCCCGTGGGCTCCATGTCGGCGTACTTGAAATCCACTGGGTCCTGTCTACACGCCGACTATGTCAGCCGCCACTCGGGTGCTATTCTTCCCCGCTTCTCCTCACCTCAGTCCCCGGGGTCTCGGGTGCTGCGTTCTGGTTGTGGTGGTCAGCGGTCGGGCCCACTGCGCCTGGCCACCCGACCGTCCACCATCTGAGATCTCAGCCTCGGCCACTACCACTGCTACTATGCATTCGCGGGTCTGTAGTAACCCCTGGACTGTGTCGTCCCAGGGGCCTCGCACCGTTAACGCGCGGGCCGGACTCGTTTTCTTGCTGTCGGCTCTCGTGTAGTCCGCCACCGCCTGAGGCGCCACCTAGGCGGATTGCTTCGCTGGGGCCCAAGGTCACGCCCTGCGTCTCCTCTTCGTTAGCCCCAACCGGGCCTCGCACATGGCGACACTCCACTCTTCCGGCGACAAGCTCACTTCGATGGGGCCCACTGACTGGGGATTGAAGCGCTGCAATGGTGCTATAAAGACTGCCGGTGGCGGGAGCTCTCGGAGACACGTCCGCTCACACCGCCATCTTGGCCACCGATTCGCAGTGCAGTTTAAATAGTATTTTCCTTCCGCAGCTGGTGCTTGTTGAGGCGGCCGTGTCTCTCATGTGAGTAGCGTCTGTGGAGGAAAAAGTGAAAAGACAGACACAAAAGACAGACTTGCACTGAGTATGGCACCTGTCAGTGATGCTATGTAGAGAAGAGCGTAGATATGGTTGTGAATGTATTTTAAAAGTATTTTAAAATGTCGCTGAAGTAACCACTAGGAATGTGTCAGTATGGTGAGCTCCAGTATTTCCAAGCTTCCCTTGCGGGGTGTTGGGAATTTTAGTCCCGAGACAGAGATACCAGACCTCCGTCATTCTAAACCAAGGTACGGAGCAAATTAGACCCTAAGAGAAATCTTGGATAGATTCTTGGCAAAGAATACTAAACCTATGGTACACCATACTTACTTCTTCGCTCGTATTAGACCTAGGTTAGGTACATTGGGGTAGGCGTATTTTAGAAACACCAGTTGAGTGCTTTTAGTCTTTATTTATTTATGTATGTGTTTTATGTCTTAGAAACCTTACCATGCTTTTACAGTATTATTTCATAATACTCTTCTTGCTGTACGTATTATACTTTGCAGCCAGTATTACGATTGTAGCACTACATTTCTTCTGCATGAGAAAGAAGACTGTTCAATAAATACTTTTTATTGAAAACGCCCGTCTCTCTATTTCTCTGCACCTCTGGTGAAACGGAGCATGCACGATTTACTGAGTAAAATATCTATCTATTGTTTCCACGAAGATATGTTTTATCTTGGGTAAACAAAGTTGTCATGTTTAATTGGTTGGCAGAAACAAATCCCTTCTTGTTTATTCCACAAAGTTTGTAGTGACCTCTGAGCTAGCTGGCACTCACAATTAAATGTAATATTCAATAGCGACCTGGATTCGACCTAAATCCTACGTCAATTCTATAGGATATATTATTCCAATGCGCAGAGCCTATTGGGAATATAGGAACTACACTACATGGCGCCCAACGTTTGGTAAGGCACTAATTTAACGCTAGATACTAGAGTAACTCAGTCAGGCTTTTCACAGAGAGCACATTTTCCCATAAAAATACTCCAATAGACTTCTGGAGTGGGTGAAAGGATAAAATCCGCCATAACTGAGTAGGACAAAAATCCTATGTATTAGTTTTTGGTTTGTTCAACGTTGAAGGATACAGTGTTCCAAAATATTGCACAACTTATCTGTGTTTTCCTAAAGCTTGCTCTGCAAACTTTCAGTCAACAAGACTGGTGGAGCTGCAGCAGCAGCCCGACTAGGTTTTGACGTTAAAGCATTTAATGAAGACGACGCGGATGCTATAATCATCCTGGAAAACTTAAGGAAAACCATCACTATAAAGCCTATGACAAATGGCCTATCATCGAGAGGTGGTAGGGTGATATTTGTCATTGAGGCACATGAATATCGGCAAACAGAGGTATTCTATTAATGGATTATCTTCCCAGAAGTAAATCCAACAACACATGTGTTCCACTTCAAGAAGATAGGGGAACCTCCAGCGGAATACACTCCTTTCGAGGATATTGAAATTCCATTAACATACCAAGAGCATGCGTTTTGGTTTACAGGCGCCCTACAACATCAAAATCACATTACCAGGCTCGGTCCACTAGTTAGACCAGGAGCAACATGGCAGGTAATAGCCAGCTATACACCACTTCCTGACATTGAAAAAATGTCAGCTGCAGAACTATTGGTTCAACTAAAACAATTATTTAAAATACATAGACAATTGGTTCAATATGTCATGCAGACTTTAACAGTCCAACCTGCTATAAGGATTCCACAACACACACCTCATCAGGGGAACACAAACAAAATTACACCACAGACTATACAATCAGTCATTGGTAAATTATCCGCAAAATGAGAATAAATTCCATTCTGGTTAGCTCAAAAGATTACTCAAATAGAGGCAGTATTTCCTGACAGTACACCTAAAGAGAAACACAGGATTCTAACAATATATTTACCAATGGGGATCGCACCACACCTGGAGGACTGTGACACTTGGGGTACAGTCTTTGCTGCAATCTACACAAAAACACACAGTGTTCCGTCTATGGCGGTAATACCAGACGTCCAGAAACAGATTCAAAATGAATATGGGGCAGAGTCTGCTTTGAATCTAGGTATGAAATTAGTTAAAGATTTAAAGGCGGTCTCAGCTATAATATTAGCTAATATTACAGGTGAAGCAGCATCCGTGGCAATCCGCCAAAAACTAAAAGAACTTGATGTAACTGAGTAACTGTATGAACTGGCCAGAATAATTTAAAAATCCTATGAGGAACTAGGTAGAGATAGTTTGGAATAGAAACCAGTAAATGTCCAACTAACAGAGAACCCTGAAAAGGTCTTTAATAAAAAACCCTCTCACTACTCCTAAGAAGAAGTGGGAAAACACTAAACAGACACTTCCTAAAGAGAAACGTTCTCAGTCCAGAGGTAGGTCTCCTCAAAAGGAGCCCTCTGAAAAGAGGTATAACCTCAGGATAGGGATCATTTGAGAAAAACGGATAGATATAAAGATACTGATACATGTTCCTCTCATACCTTTCAGACTTCCTCGCAGAAATCCGAAAGAAGAGGGCGGTCAGAACACAAGGAAGAACGTGTGAAGTCCTAAGACGATCAACACGTTCCAAAGAATAAGAAACCCCAATTCACCAAGAAGAAGGTAGCAGGTCTAAAATTCAGACATGCTGAGGATCTTGAGGACAAAACTCAAGACGGGGAGTGGGCTCAGATAATTCTGGACAGCGGAGCAGAGGATACCGTAGCTCGCAGGATCCTGAAGGATCATCTGGAGACTACATTCAAGTTGAAACTGCCGATACCAGGGTTATATGTAGTAATATTCCAGATTGGAGGGGGACATAACTAGGAAAATAAGAGCACTCTTTTGGGAGAAGCTCTCTAAGGGTTATGACATTCTTCTTGCTGAACAAGACTAGCAACCTGATTTTGTCAGGGAGTGTCCACATGGCGAAAACATAATTATGGCAGCCTTCTCAAATCATATTCCAATTCATGAAAAATACATGCCAGAAAATGGGCAGTAGCCCAAGCTCCAGCATTATATAAAAATCATGTGGAATGGGATGAGCATTCTCCTCACCATGAAATCCAGTTAAAAAATCAACATACTGCTCATAGGCAGTATCCAGGTAAATAAGAAGCAATAAAACAGGTCAGAGAGATCTTAGATCAACTTGAATACCAAATGATGATTGAAACATGCACCTCGTCAAGGAACAATCCTGTGTTTCCTGTCTCCAAACCAGACAATACATCTTGTCTAGTTTTGGACTATAGACATTTAAACTCTTGTTGCAAAACTTTTGCAGTGCAAAATGCACACAGTGCAGCACTGATGAATAACATTGTGCGCAAAAAATATAAAACCACATTAGATAATTCTAACGGTTTCTTCTGTCAAAACATTGCACCTGAAAGCAGGTACTTGACCGCTTTCTCAATTATGGGGACACAGCGTCACTTCTGGTGTCTACCCCACGGATTCAAGAATAGTCCAGGGTTATTTTTGGCCATAGTAACAGAGTTACTTAAAACGTATGTTGATGAGGCATTATCTTATGTTGATGACATCTTTCTAACAGACGATGACTTGGACAGTAACCTCAACAGAGTGAATAATATAATACTTGGCTTCGCATCTGAAGGGTACAAATTCAATTTTAAGAAATCACAAATTTCCAAACTCAATGTCCTATTCTTAGGATACAAACTTTCAAGTGAAGGCAAAAGCCTGGCAGCTAACGTTTTAGAAAAATGGCTGTTCCAACCTCCAAAAACTGGAAAAAAACTTACAGTCAATTCTAGGTTTCCTGAATTTCGGAAGAACTTATTTATTTATTTATTTATTTATTGAGTTTATAAAGCGCGACAGCTACCCATAAGGGTTTCCTGGCGCTAATTGACCAAAAGCAACCTGACACCAAACAAGGAAACTACTGATTAAAGAGCCAGGTCTTCACTGCCCTTCGAAATCAAGCATGGCTGTACTCCATATGAATAGCCAGAGGGAGGGAGTTCCAAAGTTTGGGTCCTAGAGTAGAAAAGGCACTACCACCCATTCTGGACAGCCTAAACTTGGGTACACAAAATAGGTGTTTCAGAAGAAGAGCAGAGGGAGCCAGAAGGAATATAAGGCTTAACAAGAGACTGAAGGTATAGGGGAGTTACACCCACCTTAATCTTGTGCATGTAGCTGAGGGCTTTGAACTTTACACAGCTTTCGATGCGGAGCCAATGGACTTCCCTCAGACGCTCCGTAATATGGTCCGTTTTAAGGCAGCTGCAAAGGAGCCAAGCAGCGACATTCTGGACCAATTGGAGGCGGCGAGTGACCGCCTTGGTGGACCCCAGATAGAGCACGTTGCCATAGTCCAATCTGGAAGTAACCAAGGCGTCCACCACAGATCTCTGGGTGTCTGAGGGAAGTAGCCAGAAGATTTTTCTAAGCCACCGCAGTATGGTAAAGCAGGTGGCTGCTACCTTGTTGGCTTGGTCCTTCATGGATAACCCCTTATTGATGGTCACTCCGAGGTTACGCGCACGTTCAGACGGAACCGGCTGGACACCCATGGCAGAAGGCCAATGCCTCGGGCTCCAAAGATCTAGTTTGTTACCCAATACCAGGACCTCAGTTTTCCCACCATTTAATTTAAGCAGGTTGCTGTTCATCCAGCAGGCTATGTCGCTGAGTCCTGTTTGCAAATGAGATGGCAAAGTAGGGTCAGCATGGGATAGGGAAAAAATAATTTGAGAGTCGTCGGCGTAAGTGAATAAATTCAGCCCAGACCTTTGAGCAATATGAGCCAGGGGGGTAACATAAAGATTGAACAAAAGAGGACTCAGAATAGAGCCCTGGGGTACAACATGTGGGGAAGAATACATTTTAGAGGTGGATGAGTGGGAAAGAATTTGAAAAGTCAGATCCTTCAAAAAGGACGAGAGCCAATCCAAGGCTATACCCCCAATGCCAATGTTCGCAAGGGCTCTGATGAGGATGTTATGGGATACGGTCTCAAATGCCGCACTGAGATCGAGCAATATCAGTGCAGCCATTTCCCCTCGATCCAGAAGCAAGCGTAGGTTTTCAGTCAGGCCCAAGAGAGAAGTCTCAGTGGAAAATCCCGGGCGGAAGCCGGACTGAGAAGGGTGTAATAAGTTGTTAAGCGCAACGTACTGAGAGAGTGTACGTGAATGTGTCTCTCCAGGACTTTAGAAAAAATAGGCAATAAAGAAATGGGACGATAATTCGAGGAAACATTGGGATCAGCAGTGGATTGTTTGAAGAGTGGGGTGACAATAGCGTGCTTCCAGCAGCTGGGGACAGTAGCAGAATTTAAAGAGTGAAAAAGCAACGTGCTGATGGTAGAAAGCTGGGGGGAGTCCAAGGAGCGTAGTATGGAGGCAGGCACCGGATCCAATGGCGAACCAGACTTAACCTTGCTCAGGGTCTCCAAGAGGGTTGAAGGAAGAAAATCAGGCCAAAACAGGAGTGTAACTGATGACTGTGTTGGGTAGGCAACGGCCCCACCAGCATCATGGAGCAGATTGACTGAAATATTACTGATGTTACTAGCTCCTTGAGCAGCAATGTCCTGATGTATGTTTTCTATCTTTGAGCTGAAGTACTGTGCGAGCCCGTTGCATTTATTATTAGATAGGGAGGGAAGCGTGGCCATGGTCCTGGAGCCAGCAAGTTCCTTGACCACGCTAAACAGAATTTTAGATTTATTAACTGCTTCGGAAATCATTTTATTCACGTAGCTTGCCCTAGTCTGGGCACAGGCTTTGTGATAATGCTTCAGCTCAGTTTTATGAGCGAGGCAAGTGGAAGCGGAATAATCCCTTCTCCAAGCCCCTTCTAATGTTCTGCATCGGGATTTATCAATTTGAAGAGGCTCATTATACCAAGGGGCAGGAGTTCTGTGAGTGGAGCTTTTCTTCAGAACTGAAGGAAGACAAGTATCAATTGCTTTAAGAAGCCAGGCGTTCACGGCACAAGCTTTTGTTTCAATATCTGCTTGGTTCGGCTGACTAAACGGAGAGTGGTCAGCCAGAGCTTTATTGAGAGCACATATGTCTAAATGTTCCAGTCTCTCTTCTTTATGCTCTCGGGAGATCTACTATTAGTCAATGCATTGGTACTGACAACTGAAAACTTAATTAAATAATGGCCAGACTAAAGAATCGGTATGGATGGAAAACAAAGTAACTGAGGAATATTGGAAAAAATAGGGTCAAGTAGATCACCGCCTCTGTGGGTGGGACCATTATTCTGAAGGACGAGGTTCATGGCAGCCAGGTCGGCAATAAGGTTACTGCTCAAACTATTTGTGGGGTCTTCCAGATGGACATTAAGATCGCCCACGACTAATAAGTTGCTGGATGATGAGAGGACCGAGCTTATGTAATCGGTAAATGGGACCAGCCAGGCATTAGCCGGACCTGGAGGTCGATAGACTAGCAGGCCAGTGAGAGTGGTCTTAGGGTGCAAAGCGAGCTTAAAATATGCGGTCTCACAGCTGACTAAAGTAACAGGGTCTAGCTGACATTGGTAGGTGTCTTTAAATATGATTGCAACACCACCCCCGATTTTCTTGGGGAGGTCACAACTAACAATGGCATACCCAGTAGATAATGCTTCCGCAACATCTGGGCCAGAACAATCGTGAAGCCAGGTTTCAGTGATGAAGAGCCCGCCAACTTGCCGGACTGGTGCCTTTGTTTCATTGTTGTAGACTTCTTTTTTGCTCGTTGTCTGGCTGTTTCTAGTTTCTGTCCTTATTGCATTTGGAGCTGCTCGGGTTCCGATTGGCACTGCTATGTTTGTTTCCTCTTTCGGTCCGTAGTGTCACTCTGTTTTTCCTGAGGTTTCAAAGACGCAAAAGGTGGTACAATCAAGCATAATTTGCTTTGGGAACAAGTAGTTCTATTACAGAAGGAACTACAAAAGACTCATGTGATCCATACACTGAGTCATCAGCGTGATGGCGTTCACCTTGCAGGGAATTCATTGGCTGATGAAGCAGCGAAGGCAGCTGTGCAATGGCTTCTGTAGCTGCCATCACTCGTTCAAAAACAAAAGTAGATGGTGAAACAATGCTAGCTGTCATCGCCACTAGCAAAGGCAACGGTGCAGCGTTACTGCTAAACTATCCACTCGAGTATTCATACATAATTGATGCAAACTGCAGTCCTTTTGCTCGAATCCCTGGAGTGGGGAACAGAGTAATTCCAAACAAGAAACGTAGAGGTGCTTTGATACAAGAAGCACTTATGGGAGAGGGTCTGATATATCAAGGGATCTCTAAACTCTAGTGGAATTGAATGAGAGTACTGGTGGCCAGGGATGAATGCCCACATTTACGAATTCAGAATTAATTGTGATGTCTTCTCCAGAGATCATAGTTTTGAAAGCCACCAGATACCTGACTACAGTGTATTCAGCCCAGTTCAGACACCATTGTTAGACAGCATTAGACTTTCTACGCGCAGACGTCACCATGGACCAATGCGGTCCCACAACTATTAGGACAAGATTCATTTGGATGTGGACTCGGGTGCTTGGCTGACACACAAACTGTTAAAAAAGATTTGTGAGTCTTTATAGGCAGATACACAATTGGCAGGCTACATTCTGACAAGTGTGGAAATCAACACTCCTTCTCAGGGGTCTTGCTGATAACAAAAGTTGACACAGAAGCTGAAATATAAAAGAAACATTTATTAAACTCACAAGATTTGAGGCTGCGTCACACAGAAGCCGTGGCAACTGAATGAGGCAGTCTGCAGAATACAGAAACTAGGGGCTTTTTATATGTTTGAGAATTACAAAGTAAGCATAAATGCAAGGGGCAGTCCTGGCTCATGCAAGCCCGCAAAAATGCCTAATATGGACATACAAGTTCTCTTTGTTCAACCAAGTGGGAGGAGCTAACAGTTTTCAGAACGTAGTAAACACATTCCTATGTGAAACTAATAAGTAACAGCTGCAGACCCTACCGGGCATTTCTGAGCATACGTTAAAGTGGAGGAGGCTAAATATATCCTGTTACTGGGCAGACTTCAGGCGCAGCTAACAGGAAAGTAGGACAAAGCACATGGTGAGCACATGGCAGACAAAATGGCTTCTGCTAACGCTAACCCATTGCTGACAATTTACGACAGACGGCCATTTTAGCGTTTAGCTGAAGACATTCCCAGGATCCAGTAGGAACATAGAAAACATGTGCTCATTAATTGTCACAATTTCATCAATTTCCTAATTCATTGCTAGATAAGCATTTTCTATTCTAAACATTTCATTTAGGTATGAGCAGGAATACAAAAAAGAAAGGGACATTAGGTCATAAACATACATACAGACAGTAGGAGAAAGTAAGGACCACTATTACAAAGAAAATTAGCATTTTTCACAACTCTAAGCAAATGCAAATCCTAAATTCTTTCAGTAAGCACCATATACTCATGTGAAACAGTGGCAATCCTTCAATGCTCTCATGTTGAATAGGGATACTCTTCCACAGAGAATGAACTTTATTCTACCTTTACTAAACAGAATACTACTCTAAAACACTACCAGAAAAATAATAAGAATCAGTCTCCTAACACCCATTTCAGGTAACTACAACTGTGCCCAGAGTCCGTTCGAAGCCTCTCTGGCAGGCTTCTATTGTCCATCAAATCTTCTACCATTGTTGCATGGGCCTCTTTATTCAGGCTTCCCATGGAAATGTGTCTCAGTATCCGTTGGAGTGCCCTCCTTTCAAACACTCACAGCTCAGTCGAAAGTCTCAATGTCTCAAGGCAGTGCATCAGTATCTCTCCTCTGCGGCAGACACTAGAGATATTGTGAACTTCACTGATCATGGGCACAAATCATCTCGTGAAAACCATCTCGTGCAGACTCGGGTCTAAATTCTCAAGCTCCAACACTCATTATTCAGTGTCAGAGGACGCTCAGGCTGCTCTTTCAAGGGCACCATAATGTAGTTCCTCTTGCCAATCTTGGATTCTCCGGTGCACTGCTCTTCCGTTGGAGCAAATGGAAAAAAGGAAGTGTGTGGCCAAAACCCAGGCCAAGGGGCTCAAGGGACTGCACACTGTCAGAGGTTACCAGCACATGACAGGTAGCGTATGCTTTTTTGCACTGAAACTCTGGTTCTGTGGCAAAACTAGATCCTCCTTTTTCTCTGATGTTCAACGCTGTCCGATGAAGCAAACACAATACTTTGAAGATACCATTGATGGCGTGGGGGTGCCTTGCTACTTTCTGGGTGCTGGGACTGTAGGCCAATGCCTCCTGCTTTCATCAGTAGCTGCCCATAATAGGAGTTAGGATTTGTCTTGGTCACTTGTTCTGCAGGATATCATTCTCCCTTTGACTCTGGAAGATCCTGCAGAACCTAGTGATGTAAGAAATGTGACACAACTGTTAATTTCCTTCAATTTATTACAAAAAACAGTTCAATATTTAACAAGGGGACTGCAAACAGGTGGCCTGCAATCTTCAAAAGAGTGGCCATATGCCATGGGACTATTATGATCTAAAATACACTGTCATTCTCATAGAATACAAAGACAAAGGCAAAACAATGACTCTAGCCTCTTCATTTGGGTTTCCATATGAGAGCATATCCTCTACCACCTAAGTGTAGATAATTACATACAAATTCTCTATGAATAGATGTCCTCACACAGAGTGGCATCGTCTAATGGGGTAAACATTTTCCTCAATGATTAAGTCTAAGTGTTCCTAAATTCCTCATCTAGAACACCTCAAAAGCGAAATCACACAATACAGATTATCAGGGACATGTAGACATAGGCTAAAAATCAAAATGTGGAAACAAAAATACAAGATCCAGAGAGTCCTTGTGTTTCCATTATTAAAACACATCTGGTCTATCAAAGATTAAAGCAGCAGGAAAAAAAAAGAACTGAGAACAAAATTAGAATAGGCATTGAATTTGTCATATTCAAAAATAAACATAAGGTATCTCCTATTGAGATGGAAAACCTTTATTTATCATATTATTAAGTCATTTAACCAGTCTATCACTACCCTGACAGTCAGACTGGAAAACATCAAAATAGGCCTAAGAAAACTCTTAAAAAACAGTCTGGTCATACAAAAGGGAATTATACATAATATGGTGGTCCCTGTTACATCACTGCAGCCTGGAAGCGTGAACCTGAACAATACATCAATCACAAAAAAATGAGTTGACTGGTGAAAGGAATACGGAAAAGGGAAATAGGAGTAGGGCACAGCTAAAATCCCCAATAACTGGGCACAATGCAACATCAGTCAGGGGAGAAGCGGCAACATAAAAATCTATAGGAAGAACAAAAATATTACTCAATTGATAGTCAAGTTTGTGACATAATACCAAGAGTATGGGTAATACACAAAGGTCACAGTAGTGCAGAAATTTGTCTACCGCTGGCCCCTACACCATATACGGTAACCTCAGCTAAGCTTGAAAGAAGTCATTCGTCAGTGGTTGGGTTATTCAACATTACAGGGTATTCCGGTGGACGTGCCTTTTATGGTGTGTAAGGACTACAGTTTACTGATGCATGCTTTTGGTATTAAAAACACCAGTGGAAATGCTGGCATGGCTGAAGGCTGAAAGTCGCTGTCTGGTCTGAGAGTTGAGTTGGGGTTTGAGTATTTGCTGGGATTGAAGAATAAGCCAGCAGATTTCCCATTCGTGATGACTTCACAAGGGGAGAAGTATCCTAAGAATGCTGAGGACTAAGCGGCATATTACCTACAACTAGCGATAATTATCGCTATGTTGGTTTAGCGGCGATATTTTTATCGCCCAGCTGCAGCGATTTTTATCGCTTAGGAACCTTGCTATTATCAAGGTTTATCTCCTAAGCGATAAAAATCGGCCAAAATGCATGAATATCGCTGAAAAGTCAGTGATAATCATGCATTACCGAGCTAATGCTCTTAGCCATGCTATCCACCTCCCATTGGATAACATTGCTAAGAACTGATCAGGGTCAGGTGGTAGCTTTTGGAGATATTCGCGCTTAGCGCGAATATCTACAAAAGTTGGTACTAGGAGATAGCGATGTTAGTGACTGTTTCCAGTCACTAACATCTTGGCACGCCCATTTTGCATGTCATTAGTGATAAATATCGGGGATAGCGGGGCCCAAGATGGTCGCTATCTCCTACTAACTGTCGCTAACTGGTGTTAGCGACAGCTAGGTAATAAGGGAGATAATTTTATCTCCGCTTTCTTGGCTTTTAAAGCCAAAAAAGCGGAGATAAACCCCATTGATAATATGCCCCTCAGTTACCTGTGTTCAAGATGACACTATAAGGAAAGCACACCTCTGCCAGGAGTTTTGTCTAGACATGTGTACCTCTCTTTTCTCCTTCACTCTTGCCCTTTGCCACAGATCATTCTACCCATAAAAATCCGGAGAACTACCAGAGACATCAAAAACATCGATCCTAATGTTTTCAAGGACATGCTTGCCTTCTAAAAGGCTACTTAATCTCTCCTCACTGATCCCGAGTCCAAATAAAAGATGGGTGCATTGTTACTCACATATTGGACACGATTGTGCCTCCTCTCACTAAATTAAAAAACACAAGAATCCCCCTCTATCACACTGTAACCAAGTAAGTAAGACGCTGTTTTACAATTTAAGACACGCATACCAATCTGTACATAACTAACTACACGTTCCTTAAAAGCAAACTTGATCATGCCAAAACCGCCATAAAGAGTGATTCAGCATGATTCAGCATATAAAGCAACACTCCTACTCCCACCTCCTACCCTCTGAGTGAATCTGGGTGCAATAAATTGTTCAACTATTTTTGTAACCCATCGTTATTTTGCCAACTCTGTCATATGCAAATCAACCTCGATCCTGCACCAATAGGAACAGTCTAGTCCAAAGGTCATCTCTGATAGAGACCACCATCCATCCCAGGCTGGTTTCTCAAGCATGTCCACATTGCTGAGAGAAGGATGCATGGTTTGGATACCGGCCTGGCTCATGCAAGGCTGGACCGGAGTAGGGTGTCCGTTGGAATGAGGTGTGACTGCTGCCCCCCTATACCAAAGTCCCAGGAGAAACTAAAGTGTCCAGTGTAGAGAAGTGGTTAGAAATCAGAAACGTCCTGTTTGTAGGTAGCATGATGTGCAGCCTCGTATTCTGGTGCAGTTTGTATATGTTTATTTACATATATCTCTAAAGCTGCAGTTATTTTTCCTTAACTGACATCTTTATTCTTTTGTTTCCTTCCCTTTCCTTTCACTTTCCCTTTACTTTCCCTTTCCTTTGGCTTTGCGTTCCTTTACTTTCCGTTTCTTTATTTTATTTTCCGTCCTTGTGTTAATTGATGTGTTACGATATTTTTCTGGGTTTGCTTATTGCCCCTGCATAATCTGTTGCCTATGCCTCTTTGCAAAATAGAATGATTTGAGGGCTTTCATTTCTCTAAGTCATTAACAGTTGATTGTGCTCAGATAGGGGGTAAATGTTGCTTCTGAGCACCTTATAAAAGTCAGTAATTCACATTGGCATTACGGCTGTATCAAATAGTGGAGCTTATGTTTGTGTGTTATACACAGGCACCGCCCCCCCAACCCTCCCACTTTTGTCTTCAAATGGCCCAGTTTCTGGAAAGGCATTTTTAAAACAGTGATTTGTGAAAACACTTCAAACAAGTCCTCATCTTAAGCTGTTGCAATCTTAGGTCGAGCCTGGGCAGCGCATGCGCTGCTCTGCCAGGCATGCTGTATTCAGGTAGAGACTTAAAGTTCAGTCGACTCGCCGTCAATACTTTTCATTGGCTTGTGACGTTGTCCTTTTTAAATGTTGGCCTCTGATTCGTTAAACGTCTTGTTAGTCCCTCTTTAGTACCGCCTTGGCTTCATTTGAAGCCTCCTTTGAGGACTTGCCCTTTTTGTTCTGTTGTTACATTGTATGTATTATTTAGTCTGCAAGCACTATTTTCTTTAATGAGTTTTGCCATGCTTCAGGCATGACTGCTTTCCTGCAACATTTCCATGCAGGTCGGGACAATGGGGAGCTATTGGAATGGTAAATGACAGTAACTTAAACTCTAGGAAATGCAAGACTTATTGCTTTGCAAATATTTTTTTTATCAAATCGCCCCATGCTGCGCTTATATGGTAATGGAGGCCATGCCCCTTTCTTTAGATGAGCCCTGTCTAAGGAAAGGGGTGCGGCCAGTTTTTTAAGTTCAAGTTTATTGAAAGCAAGAACATAGCATAAAATACAAAATGTAATACATTCAATCAATGAGAGGCATAAGAGGTATACAAATGAAATTTAAGAAGGTATAATACAACGGAATCAATAAACACCTACAGCTAAATCATGAGAGAGAAAAAAAACAAGGGAGGGAAAAAGAAACAAAAATAAGAGGAAAATGGAGTATGACAATTCATAAAACATAACATTGTATGCAGATAATGAATGTAAATAAAGAATGTGTGATAGACCGCAAGCAATAAATAAGCATAAAACTTGTAAATCGAAATAAAAAGAGAAATAAGCAAAATCATGGTGGTTTGCGAACATCATCAGATGGATGTTGGTAATTAACAGCAATAGTTTGAGGAGAGGGAGCGGTTTTGGAAAGGTAGGTAGTGAGAGGAATCCATAATATGTCTCGTTTGACAGCCAATGAAACAGGGGTAACAAAGTTGGTATCAAGTCTATGATGAAAACAAATAGCATTCCACCAAGCTGAATAACTAACTTTAGTGGAATCTTTCCAATTGGAGGTAATGAGATGAAATGCAACGGCCAAAAACAAGTAAAGTAACTTATAGTGAGAAGGGGAGAGTGGTAAATCAGGGGATAGGGAACCTAAAAGGACATTGGGAAGGGAGAAAGGGAGTGTAAAACCAAAAATCTTATGTAAACGAGACCGGACCAGTTTCCAAAATGAAGCAATGTTGGGGCAATGGAACAACATGTGAAGTAAATCTGCATGTGTACAGGAACAAGACCAACATTTTGGCGAAAGATCCTGGGAAAAGGTGGCTAACTTCTGTGGAGTGAAAAGTAGACAATGATATAAAAAGTAAAGATTTTGAGTGGTATTAGCAGCTCTGGACGTTTTGTGTATTTTTAACCACAGCTTATCCCATAGAGAGATAGGCCAGGATATTGATAAATCCCGTTCCCAGACCAATTCAGTCTTTGATTTGAGTCGGTGAGGCAAAGTCATAAGACATTTGTTAAAGTGAGAAGCGGGCGGGGAAGAGTCCAAAAGTGGGCGAATAGTAGAGTAAGAGGAGGGTATTTCAGAGGAAGAAGGAAGAGATTGGAGATACTGAAGAAGTCAAGTCAAGTCAAGTCAAGTCATAAAATTTGTATAGCGCACTACATACCCAGAGGGTTTCAAGGCGCTTAGGAAGGGGAGGAGGATTATTTGTCAAATATCCACGTTTTAAGCTGCTTTCTGAACGCTAGGTGGTTATGGGTGAGGCGACGGTAAGCGGGGAGTGAGTTCCATGTTTTAGCAGCCAGATATGAAAAGGATCTGCCTCCCATGGTGGTCTTGTTGATGCGAGGTACAGTGGCGAAGGCTTGGCTGGAAGAACGTAGTTGGCGGGAGGGGGTGTAGAAGGACAGTCGAGAGTTGAGGCAATCTGGTCCGATGTCGTAGAGTGACTTGTGTGCGTGGGTAAGCAGTCGGAAAGTGATCCTCTTATTGACGGGTAGCCAGTGGAGGTCTTTAAGGTGACCAGAGATGTGTTCGTTGCGTGGGATGTCTAATATGAGCCTGGCTGAGGCGTTTTGGATTCGTTGGAGTTTCTTCTGGAGTTTAGCGGTGGTACCTGCGTAGAGGGTGTTTCCGTAGTCCAGTCGGCTTGTGACCAAAGCGTGGGTGACTGTTTTCCTTGTTTCGGAGGGGATCCAGCGAAATGTTTTTCTGAGCATGCGAAGAATGTTGAAGCAGGAAGAGGATACGGCGCTGACTTGTCTGTTCATTGAGAGTGAAGAATCCAGGATGACGCCAAGGTTCTGTGCGTGGTCTGTCGGGATGGGTGCTTTTCCGAGGGCTTCCGGCCACCAGGAGTCGTCCCAAGCAGAGGGGGATGTACCTAAGATGAGGACTTCTGTTTTGTCTGAGTTCAGTTTCAGACGGCTTTGTTTCATCCATTCTGCGACTTCTTTCATTCCTTCGTGTAGGTTAGTTTTGGCGGTGCTGGTGTCCTTGGTGAGAGAAAGGATCAGTTGAGTGTCATCCGCGTAAGAGATGATGTTGAGGTTGTGTTGGCGGGCGATGGCCGCGAGGGGGCTCATGTATACGTTGAAGAGGGTGGGACTGAGTGAGGATCCTTGAGGTACGCCGCAGATGACTTCCGAGGCCTCGGACTTGAATGGAGGAAGGCGGACTCTCTGGGTTCTTCCGGTGAGGAACGAGGTGATCCATTCAAGTGATTTTCCTTGGATTCCGATGTTATTGAGGCGTTGTAGAAGGGTGCTGTGGCAGACTGTGTCGAATGCTGCAGAGAGGTCGAGGAGGATGAGGGCGACTGTGTCTCCATTGTCCAGTAGAGTTCGAATGTCGTCTGTTGCTGCGATGAGGGCGGTCTCAGTGCTGTGTTTTGCTCGGAAGCCAGATTGTGAGGGGTCGAGGGATTTGTTGGCTTCGAGGAAGGCGGCGAGCTGGTTGTTGACAGCTTTCTCGATGACTTTGGCCGGGAATGGAAGAAGCGAGATGGGGCGGTATTTTTGAGTTTGGTGGGGTCCGCTGTTGGTTTTTTCAGAAGGGCGGTGAGTTCAGCGTGTTTTCAGTGTTCTGGGAAGGTAGCGGAGTTGAAGGAGCAGTTGATGACGTCTCGGAGGTGCGGTGCTATGACGGAGTCTGCTTTGTTAAAGATGTGGTGAGGGCATGGGTCTGTGGGGGATCCAGAGTGGATGGAATTCATCAGGCGGATGGTTTCCTCAGTGGAGATTGGGTTCCAGGCGTTAAGGGTGTTTACGGGGGGAAGATGGTCAGCAGATGGTGGGGTGGGTTGGTTTCCGGGTTGGTTGTCAAAGCTGTTGTGGATGTCTGCAATCTTGTTGTGGAAGAAAGAGGCTAGGGAGTCGCAGAGGGTTTGAGAGGGGGTGATGTCGTTGGAGTTGGCTGAGGGGTTGGAAAATTCCTTGACGATGTTGAAAAGTTCCTTGCTGTTGTGGGCGTTGTTGTCAAGTCGATCCTTGAATGCTGTTTTCTTGGCTTTTCGGATCAGTTGGTGGTGAGTGCGGGTGGCGTTTTTGAAGGCGTCCTTGGTGCTGGTGGTTGGGTCTTTTTTCCAGGCCTTTTCAAGGGAGCGGCAGAGTTTCTTGGATTTCTTAAGATCATCGTTGAACCATGAGGCCTTCTTGCTGCCAGGTTTGCTTTGACGTTTTTTCAGTGGTGCTAAGGTGTCGGCGGTGTTGGATAACCATAGGGTGAGGTTGGCGGCGGCTTCGTTGGCGTTAGAAGAGAGGGCTGGGGAGTTTCGAAGGAGCGATGCGGAGATTTGGTCCGTGGTGATTTTGTTCCAGTTTCTTTGCAGGGTAGGTTGGGAGTGGTTGATGGGTTTCGGCTTATTGTAGGTGAAGTGAACGCAGCTGTGGTCGGTCCATAGGAGATCCGTAGTGTGGCTGAAGGAGACATGATTGCTGGAAGTGAAGATGGGGTCGAGTGTGTGACCTGCGATGTGGGTGGGGGTAGTGACTAGATGTTTAAGTCCGAGGTTGGCGAGGTTGTCCACGAGGGTGGCGGTGTTGTGGTCGTTTATCTTTTCAAGGTGAAAGTTGAGGTCTCCCAGAAGAATATAGTCTTTGGAGGGGAGCGCGTGTGGAGAGATGAAGTCTGTGATGTCTTCACTGAATTTTGCGCGGGGTCCTGGTGGTCTGTAGAGGAGAGTGCCTCTGAGTGTGGTTTTGGGGTCGATGTGGATCTGGAAGTGAAGGTGTTCGGAGTTGGCGAGGTTGGTGTCAGAGCTGGTTGAGATGCGGATGGATTTCTTATGGACGATAGCGATTCCTCCTCCTGTGTGGCTGGTACGGTCTTTGCGAGTGATCTTATAGTCTTCAGGGATGGCAATGGTGATGTCTGGTGCGGAGGAAGCGTTCATCCATGTTTCCGTAAGGAAGGCAACGTCTGGAGAGAAGGTGTCTAGAAGGTTCCATAGGTCAATGGCGTGCCTGTGCACCGATCGGGTGTTGAGAAGGATGCATTGTAGGTTGTTGGGGTCGGGAATCTGTGGTGTAGTCGTAGCGGAGATGATGTCGGTGCCGCAGAATTTGCAGGAGTAGCAGGAGAAAGGTCCATGGGTGTGTCCAGGAGCGGCTTGGACGCAGTTGGGGGCGCGACCGGGGTTAAGGGCTAGGAGGGTGGCAGCATCGTAGGTAATGCGGGAGGGCTGGGCAGGGCGAGGGGCAGGGGGTCTGGCGCTGGGCGCGGTCCAGGCGCGGACGGGCGTAGACGGGCTTACCTTTGGCGCACCTTCGGCGCGGATTGGGCGCGGTCGCTGCGCGTGGACGCTGCACGCGGGAACTACTGTCATATATGGATAGTGGAGGGGGAGGGGCGAGGGCGGCTCAGCTGGGAGGCGGGGCGGGCTCCAGGGATCACAACAACAACAAAATGGAGGCGGAGGGGGGAGCACAGCGTCGCGCTAGTCAGAACGCGCAAATGTAGTGAAAGCGGCACTTTTAATTAATTAAATAACAGAAAGAACAACTCGGCAGGCAGGCACACAGCAGGCAAATGCAATTAGGCAGAAATCAGGGCAAAGCGGTACAACGATACCGAGTACAGTGAAAGCGGCACGTATAACTAATTAAATAACCAAATGAACAACTCGGCAGGCAGGCACACAGCAGGCAAATGCAATTGAGCAGAAATCAGGGCTAAAGCAGCACAACGATACCGAGTGTCACGAGGGGACACTGGGGAGTGACCACTCAGCCTGAGGGACAGGAGCGACCTATTACTTCCTGCGAAGAGCAGGAAGTAATAGGTCGTATTGTTTCCTAAAGGAAGCAGGGAGAGAAAATTGAGTTTGAAGATCTGTAAAAGAAAGAGGAACATTATGGGATAGAAGTTGGGAGATCCAAGATAGACCCTTGGATTGCCAAGATTTCCAATAAAAGGAATGATTCTTGATGCGAAGTAACTTATTATGCCAGATGGACTGATGAGACAAAGAAGTAAGAGAGGGATAAGAATAGGGTAAAAGGGGGGTTAAGAGATGACGGGAATGAGCAATGACAGGGGACCTCAAGAGAGAAACGTTGGCTGAAAAGGCAAGAATCTCGAAAAAAGTAAACTGTGAAATGAGAGATTCCTCCAGAGTAAGCCAAACAGGAGAGTTAGTGGGAGTATCCGTGGATAGCTAGCAAGAGGTCGACTGCCAAGAGAAAACCAGTATGATCAAAATAATGACGCTGACATAAAACATTAAGGGGTAAAACCTCACATTTGTCACGATTGAGACAGTATCCCGAAACCTTTTTTTATAAGGCATCAACTTGGAATAAAAAGGCAGGAAGAGTGGACTCAGGGTTAGAGCAATAGAAAAGAATGTCGTCTGCATAAACCGACAATTTAACTTGATGGGGATCAGGGTTAAAACCAGTGATTTGGGCATCTAGTCGAAGTTTGGTAAGAAAAGGTTCATCACTCAGCCCCACCCTCTTCAACATCTACATGAGACCTCTCACAGCCATCGCACGCCAACACAACCTCAACATCATCTCCTACGCTGATGACACCCAGTTGATCCTCTCCCTCACCAGAGACTCGACACCTCCAGAACCAGCCTCCACGAAGGGATGAAAGATGTCGCCGAGTGGATGAAGAACAGCCGCTTGAAACTGAACTTAGACAAAACGGAAGTCCTCATCCTCGGACCGTCACCCTCCGGCTGGGATGACTCTTTGTGGCCCCCAGCCCTGGGCACCGCCCCCAAGCTGAAAGACCACGCACGAAACCTGGGCTTTATCCTGGACTCCTCTCTCTCGATGACCAGGCAAGTCAACGCCATCTCCTCTTCATGCTTTCACACCCTCCGCATGCTCAGCAAGATCTTCCGTTGGATCCCGATCGAAACCAGGAAGACGGTCACTCAGGCCCTCATCACCAGCCGGCTGGACTACGGAAACACCCTCTACGCCGGAACCACAGCCAAGCTACAGAAAAGACTACAACCCATCCAGAACGCTTCCGCCCGACATCCCTCGATGCAGCCACATCTCTGGCCACCTGAGGAACCTGCACTCGCTCCCCGTCAACAAGAGGATTACGTTCAGGCTCCTCACCGATGCACACAAGTCTCTCCACAACCTGGGACCCAAGTACCTCAATGACCGCCTGACCTTTCACACGCCCACCCGCCAGCTACGGTCCGCTAGCCTCGCCCTCGCCGCCGTACTGTGGTATTGGGTTCCCAAGGCCGACATACTCCGCAGAATACCCATTACACCGAAAGAACTGTTGGCACGGAAACTGAAAAGTACAAAAGACAAGTTTATTAAGACCCCATGGGGTGGTGGTACATTCCTACAGCACCCTTCGGCAATGCAAGAAGTATCACACCGAACGCCGGTGCGAGTCCTTCTTTTATACAGATTTACAGTAATAAAAAGGTAGGCGGTACATGGTTACAGAGTTTTCGGTACATAAATGGTCATTTTTGGAACACAGCCAACTCATGGGAGGGGTTACAACACCACTGGTCAGTTTGGCGGATCATTCCTAAGGGGTGACTGGTCAGTCACTGGTCAGTCGGAACTGCGCATGTACAGGCTTGACCGTTACTAAAAATAGCCTGTTGCTGGGCAAACTCGAGTTGTCAGTAGCACGGACAAAGGACTAAAGGGTACTCTGACCACGAGGCAGCTCATTCTCTAAAATGGCCGCCATAACATTCAAAATGGTGCTTTCGAATAAGGCCAAGTTAAGGGAAATAACGTGTAGCAAAGCTTAACGCTAACCCAGTCATTGTCAAATTACGACAGACGACCCTTTTAGCGTTTAGCTGAAGCTACCTCATAGTGAACATAGTCGGGATACTCATCTTCTATATCAATCATAATTTGAGCCATTCTTTTTGTAGCATCAATTCATTCTGGGCGAGAGCTCGTTTAGATGGAATACAAGCTGATAAACACATGGAACATAATGCAGGGCCACATTGTATACATAAACACAAGAAGAATAATATCCCAACTATGATACATAAGATTGTCAATAGCTTCCAGCCCCATGTACTAAGCATTGACCAGAACCATCCCGAAAAGGTCCATGTACCATTGTCCGGATGTATTTCAGCAGCAATTTTGTGTAATTTAGATATGGCATCATATACAGATGGTGAATTGTCTGGAACGTAAACACAACAGCTACTTCCGATAATTCTACATGCCCCCCCCCCTCGATCGGCTAGAACTACATCTAGAACCATCCGGTTCTGGAGCATGACAATTCTAGAAATTTGAAGCTCTTCAGTTATATTCCCCAATGCAAAAGCAGTATCATTGGCTACAGCCTCAACAACACGGGTCAGTCGTCGTATTTTTTGACTGTTCAGAGCAGCCCCCACAAAGGAAAACAAACCCAAATTAAAATCCACATATTGTTGCAGAGCAGTATCGGTCTAATCGATATCTTCAAGAACTACAGCACGTTTGACTCTATTTAGGACAAAATCGTGATATAAAATATAGTCATTATGGTACATTGGTGGGGCAATGAATACAGGGGGCAATACAAAAGAGATATAACATGTACCTAACCATCCTAACGGGAGACGATGATAACCTTTATTGCCACAGATGAAGTATGTATTTCGGGATGCCACAAATGATATGCCATTCGAACTGTCAAATGTAAGTGCGGTGTTACATTCACTTTTTCCAACCGGTATTGTACCTTTATTTCGTATACAGAGATCAGCCTTAGTATCTATGACATTATTAACATGAGAGCTGGACATATTGATGTTTCGTTGATTACTGTAAATTCGGGGTGCAGACACGTTGTCGGGGCGGTACTCTTCCCATTTGAATCGAGTACCCTCGGCTTGTGGATAGCCGTCCCGATCATGATAACATATTTTGTTTAAACGGAAAAGCACCCCCCCTTTTGTTGGCCAGCGCAAAGTGAATAGAAGAGTATACCAAGCATTGCAGGAACCATTGTGGGAAAACAGGAGTGGGATAAGTGGTGTGCCCCCTTTCTTCTGGTGCCCAGGCAACATCCCACATACCCAACAGTTAGAAGTGTTCGTCATATTGTGAGTATGATGCAAGATTTGAATGAAGCTATTGTTCAAATAAGTCTGTCGATGCCGTTCTTCATGATGGGGTAAGGTGAAATGAAAATGTTCAGATGGAGGCGGGGTAGTCGGCAGCAAATGTTCTCGTATGGGTACCACAAGTTCTACTACCCAGGCTATCACTACTATTACCACAATTGTCAATACAAACAATATAGCACCAAGAATTCTTTTGTCTCGTGATGCAGAAGACGCCATAGTTCAAAAGAGTTCACAATGTCTCAAATATACAACTAAAAAATAAAAATGTGAGTGCTGAGCTCCGAGGTAGCCGTTGTTTTCTTCTCCGGGGTCAAGACGGGTGTCGCTACTCTTGGCAGAACTGACCCCCCCCTCCTTGAGATTCCTGGCTTCCATTTCACAAACCCCAGAGCGGTAACTCAACCAGTCTCGCACCCAAAAAAATCTTCTTTCTATCGTGGCCGCAGATTGTAACGCTGTAGTCCAGAAATGGTGTGGTCCGGGAAGGCTCCCTCAGATTCGGCCGACGTCACAGCTGAGCTTTTCTCCTCGTCCAAGATGTCTCTGTAATCAGACAGCACGGTGGGATTCACCAGATCCGGAGAGACGCGACGGCAGTGAGTTGAATGCACCCACCGCTTCCTGTTGGTCACTCGCACAGCCGTTCGAGTTGCAAGCAGGACTTGCTCGGGCCACGCCACCTCGGTTCCAAGATGTTCGCTCTCTCAAACGATTTTACCGTAACAAAATCGCCAGGACGAAGATTGTGGGCCTCTCCAATAGAATTGTCGGGGAGCACTTCTCGAACCTGTTGGCGAATAGAAAGTAAATCATTTGTTAATCGTGCCAAATAATCGTTCATCATTATACAAGGCACATCATGTTACAATCGCGGCTTAGGAATTCCCCATATATTCATTGGCCTTCCAAACACCACTTCATAAGGTGTGAGGCCAGTTCGAGAGTGGGGCACTGATCTAATAGAGAGTAATGCTAACGGTAAGGCATCCGGCCACTTCAAAGACGTGGATGCCACGATCTTAGCCAGCTTTAGTTTCAAAGTGGCATTGTACCTTTCGACAAGACCTGCGGATTGAGGATGAAACACAGCATGAAACTTTTGCTGAATCCCCAATCCCTTCAGCACATATTCCACAATTTTCCCAACAAAATGAGGACCATTATCACTCCACAAAAATTTGCAAACTCCATATCGAGGGAAGTACTCTTTGAGCAAAACCTTAGCCGTTGTCAAAGTCGTATTATCTTTCGTGGGGAAAGCCTCAACCCATTTGCTAAAGGCACATACCACCACTAAGACATACTTAAGGTTATTGCAACGCTCAAGCTGGATATAATCCATCTGAAGTACCTTGAATGGTGCAGAAGGTGGAACGAACCCTCCTTTCGGAGTATGCGTCCCTTTTGCAGGATTGTGCTGTAAACAAATCAAACAAGTCTGCACTACTCTCTTGGCAGTGTTGGCAATCTCAGGATGCTCCCAAACTCGTGTTAACAATCGAGTGATCGCAAGAGCTCCAACATGTGCCAACCCATGTGTCATCTGGACCATCGCTTGCAAGTAAGCTGCAGGCAATTTCCACCGTTCCATATCCTTGCTCCTCCAACAACCCTCATCATCCAGCACCCCCTCTGCTGCCCATGTTACAAGTTCTGCTTCAGTCGCTGATTTCTGGATGTCTAATATCTCTGCTCTAGCATCATGCCATCGCTCGGCCTGCAACTTCACTACATACATGGGGGAGTCGATTCGTAACATAGCTGTTTGTCTTTCTATACTGTCTGCAAAGGCATTGCCTTGTCCCACTTTGTCAGTGACCTTTTTATGTGCACTGCATTTGATTTTCGCCACTTTTTTTGGACAAAGTAACGCGTTTAGGAGATCACGCACTAGTTCCGTGCATAATGTGTACTCCATGCGAAGTCAAAAACCCACGCTCTCTCCAGAGTAGGCCGAAGTCATGCGCTACTCCGAAGGCGTACCGGCTATCTGTGTAGATGTTCACACATAAGCCAGCACTCAGTTCGCAGGCTCTTGTCAAAGCTATCAGCTCCGCTGCTTGGGCTGATTTCTGCGGTATTCGTGCTGTTTCTACCACCGTCTTAAGTGTCGTGATCGCATATGCTGCAGAAGTTGTGCCATCTGGCAGCCTCAAACACGATCCATCAACCCACAGTTCCCCATCCACATCTGGAAGTGGCATATCCTGTAAGTCGACACGACCCTTTGTTTGTTCCTCGGTCAGGAAAACACAATCATGGTGCTTTTCCTCCTGGCCCTCTTCAACCGGATATGGCAATAAAGTGGCAGGGTTCAGGGTAGCGCATCTTTTCAGTGTGATATGTGGCGCCAGAAGTGTGAGCTCATATCCTGTTAAACGTGCGCTCGTGAGATACTGTGCGACAAAACTATTCCCTCACTCTGCCCTATAGCTACTGCTGTTGCTGCAACTGCTCGGAAACACCCAGGTAACCCTCGCGCTACAGGATCAAGGATGGCTGAGAAATACGCACATGGCCTCTGCTTATCCCGGGTGCCTGCACTAACACTGATAACGCGCACCCATCTTTCTCGTGCACGTACAACGTGAAAATCTTTGTGTAATCTGGTGTACCTAACACGGGTGCAGAGCAAAGGGCCTGTCTCAATTGTTCAAAAGCATTTTGACATTCATCTGTCCATTCAAGGGGCATTGGTGTAGTTTTGGACAATAACGCTAACAAAGGTTTGATAATATGCGAAAACTTCATGATCCACTGTCTACAAAAGGACGTTAGTCCTATGAAGGCGCGTACATCTCTCTGAGTGCGGGGGACTGGTGTATCTAAAATCGCTTGAATTCGATCTGATGTTAATGCACGCCCCTCCTTAGACAAAAGATGACCGAGGTAGGTCACCTTGGGTCTACAGTATTGTAGCTTTTTCTTAGAGACTTTATGATTATTCTGAGCCAAAAAGGAAAGCAAAGCAAGTGTACTCTCCTCACATTGTGCATAGGTGTCTGCAGCCAACAAGAGATCATCAACATACTGTATAAGGGCTACTCCAGATTGCAATTCAAAAGAGTCAAGCTGTCTTTTTAAAGCCTGGCTATAGATGCTAGGACTCTCCGTGTAACCTTGGGGAACTCAACAAAATCTATACGATTTATTATTTAACGTGAAGCCAAATAGGTATCTGCTGTCAGGATGAATGGGAATGGGAATGGAAAAGAACGCGTTCTTAAGGTCAATAACAGAAAAGGTTGTTGCAGTTGAGGGGACCAAGGTAAGCAATGTCGTGATATCAGACACCACCGAGTATTGGGGAATGACAATTTTGTTAATTTCTCTCAAATCAATAATAAA
Organism: Lissotriton vulgaris; assembly: GCF_964263255.1. Taxonomy (NCBI): domain Eukaryota; kingdom Metazoa; phylum Chordata; class Amphibia; order Caudata; family Salamandridae; genus Lissotriton; species Lissotriton vulgaris. The sequence continues at coordinate 139,343,911 of NC_141689.1, forward strand.
TCGCTAGACTTTGTCGTCAGTATCTTTCTTAAAGATCGGAAGAATAGGGCTGTTACAGACATTGTAAGGAACTTCCTCCACTACTCCTGCAATAATCAAATCCTGAACGATGTGCGTCAGGGCAAGTTCACCTTCCCTAGAAATCTTGTACTGCGGTACACGTGGCAAAAGTACTCCCTCCTTGACAGTAATTCAAATAGGCAGAATGAGCATTTGTCCCACATCCGTGTCCGAGGTCGCCCATAACGTGTGTGGGAGAGAGGCTAATGCTTCAATTTCCTTCATTGTACAAAATCTGTCTGAATCTGGGTAATTGTCATTTAAAATAACCTGCACTCCTTCAGGAGCGCAGCGTATCGTTGCTCGAAAATATTTGAGCAAATCAATACCCATAATGTTGTCTGGAGTGTGGGGCGACAACAAAAATGGGCAAAGCTAAAAAATGTGTCAATACAAAGTGCAAGAGGTTGTGATAATGGGCTAGGAGAGGATGTGCCATCAAACCCTATACATGTTATCGTTTCGCCAGACAGGGGAGCCCTTGGAACCACGTTTTTAGACAAAGCACTACGAGTAGCTCCTGTGTCAACTAAAAACTGATCAGTAGAACCCAAAATGCCCGCTTATACATATGGACCTCTTTGATCTACTGGCACATCAACCGATTCCACACCCCATCCTACGAGATCCTATGCAGGCACATAATCCTGATGCTCCACATTCTCATTCTCCGATATCTGATACTGATTCAGTCTATCAAAAGTGTTTCGTTCATCCTGACCACAACCCCTCGCTTCAAACCTACCACGATCACTTCCGCCACCTCTCGCTCCCGAATAACTATTCCATGTCCTTCCACCTCCTCGACCACGCTGACTGTGTTGCTCATGAAGCACCGGACAGTCTTCAGCCCAATGCCCAAACTCTTTACAATGTCCGCATTGGTCCTCAGCAATATCGGTACGACCGTACGACGCATTACCCCCTCCTCGCCTGCCTCTATCATTCCCTCTAGATTGCGCGCCGCGAACCTGTGCCAACATCACCTTCATTTTCAATTCCTTCGCTTTCTTATCAACACTTTCTTTAGCCTCTATTTCCTGCCGCTCGTAATACTGAGCCATAGTTAACAAAGACGCAGGGGTCGCTGTGGTCCAGGAACTTTCACTTGCTTTCAATCTTTTTGCAATCTCCGGTAGGAGATTAGCCACATACTTATCTACAAACAAATGCCTACCCGTATCATCTGTTAATGATTGACCACTGTAATCATGAAACGCTTCTACGAAACGTGTGAAGAAGTCAGAAACCGATTCATCTTGCTTCTGTTTGCACGAAGCTAGCATAGTCCAATCGATCTTTTTAGGGGGAACAAGTGTTTTAAATTTGTTTAAAATAGCTGCTGGAAGTTCTAAATTTAGATCACATGGTTTGCATGCAGGTTCCCTATGTAAGTCAGCCTGGCCTATCTCCTTCCAAGTTGCCCCAAACATCGTTTGATCATTAGTCTTACGAATCGCTCGCCACATATCCGGTGGAAGGATTAATCCAAAGAAAAGATCTATATCAGCAAGAGTCATAACACAAGAAGAAATGGCCCCCTCCACCCCTTCATAGAATGCTGCCAGATTCTTACGGAGATCAGGTAAAGCGTTTTTCAATGCCATGACATCTGCTCTGTTCCAGGGCGTATACACCCAATTATATATAAAATACCCTTTCGCATTCGCAGACGTTTTATCCTAATCCGTACCTTGCCCTTTAGGGGGGACATAAAAAGGTGCAGCTTCACGCATAGGCATAACATGCACTTTAGAACTCTTATCTGTTCCCAGGATAGAACACTGTTTGGACTGTTCCGTCGACTCCGGCTCAGGCTGTTCTGATGCCTTTCATGCTTCCCGCAATTCGGACGCCTCATCCCGTAGCCGGAGCAGTCGTGAGAAAAACCCGTCTGCATCTGCAAGAACAAATAAACCTTTACGCATGTTCTCATGATGGATTGACACATCCTTAGGTTCTAAGGTCACTGAATTTTTACGATATCGATCAATAACTTCATCAGCAAAAGTATTTAAAAAACACATCAATTCTCGTTCCGACCACTTATCCTTTTCAGCTACAACCTCTGACATAGTTATTCTATTCAAATTCAATTTCCTGGCTAAGCCACGCAAGTCCGCGGCTCTCTCAGCTGTTAACCTCGTACTCGTCTTATCCCGACCTTCATCACCGGAATCCTCGGACAGGGCCGTAGGCTGAACATACGGAGGCGGAGATAGATCTAATAACGAAAAATCATCAATTTCATTATTAAGGACAGGATAAAGCTGACGTCGAATAGGAAATTGACCGGTCATTTGCAAATTACGTTCCCGTGCCTCCCTCTCCTTCTTCTCCTGCGCTTCCTTTTCCTCCAGCTGTCAAACTTTATCTCGAGCAGATTTACGCTGCTCTTTGTCCGCCAAGGCAACCTCACGCTTCATACGTTCACGCACTGCTTTCTCCCACATTCGCACACAATCAAACATGTCCTGTCTAGACCTGCGCAGAAACAAACATTGCTCTACAAACTGAACCTTTCGCAAATCAAACGACCCATGTAGTGGCCATTGCAACTCGGGATCGGTTCTAGTATATTTATGCCATAATTTACTGTACAGTATAGGGGGAAGGCCAAATTTAACATACATATCACGATTAGGTGTTCCCTCTGGGGGAGCTGGCTGAGATTCAGTTAACCTATTTGTGGTACCATTTCCAAGACAGCACATCCCTCGGAGTGTGCTCAAAACAGGCATGTTCAAAAAGTACCACGAAAGCGTGATACCGTAAAAATGGCACTTACAATACTTCACACAAATGTGCCGCTCAAAGTGCGAACAGAGTTAGAGAAACATCTCTACATGCCTGCCTATGTGAAGTGCACTACACATATGTATTCAAATTCACAAAGTCAAAATGTTAGCTAACTCAAATCATAATCACAATCATAGAACTTCAGTAAGCGTCCGCAGACTACCTTACCGATCACAAATCTTACCCAAATCTCAAATATCCAGATTCCAACTGCCAAGGTCTTTGATCGAATCAGCCAAACGGGCACTGTACAGCAACACAGACGGGCAGGATCTCAGTCGGAGACCGGCGCCACCTGGAAGGTCAGATCAGAAGGAAGGGAAAAAAACACCGTGGGTGCCAAGACTCGGGTCACTCAGTGGCAGCATACGCGTCTATGGCGAGTTTCCAATCCTTCGTCAGGACCTCTCCTTCGGGCATCCGAGTCGCTGATGAGTCCCTTTGTGGTCGCCAATTTGTGGTATTGGGTTCCCAAGGCCTACATACTCCGCAGAATACCCATTACACCGAAAGAACTGTTGGCACGGAAACTGAAAAGTACAAAAGACAAGTTTATTAAGACCCCATGGGGTGGTGGTACATTCCTACAGCACCCTTCGGCAATGCAAGAAGTATCACACCGAACGTCCGTGCGAGTCCTTCTTTTATACAGATTTACAGTAATAAAAAGGTAGGCGGTACATGGTTACAGAGTTTTCGGTACATATATGGTCATTTTTGGAACACAGCCAACTCATGGGAGGGGTTACAACACCACTGGTCAGTTTGGCGGAACATTCCTAAGGGGTGACTGGTCAGTCGGAACTGCGCATGTACAGGCTTGACCGTTACTAAAAATAGCCTGTTGCTGGGCAAACTCGAGTGGTCAGTAGCACGGACAAAGGACTAAAGGGCACGCTGACCACGAGGCAGCTCATTCTCTAAAATGGGCGCCGTAACATTCAAAATGGCGCTTTCGAATAAGGCCAAGTTAAGGGAAATAACGTGTAGCAAAGCTTAACGCTAACCCAGTCATTGTCAAATTACGACAGTACCACGCATCCGAAGAGCCATCTCCGGAGGCAGATCCTTCTCCTACATGGCGGCCAAGACATGGAACTCCCTCCCCATCCACCTTCAGCTGACCCAGGACCACCTCGCCTTCAGGAGACAACTCATGACCTGGCTGTTCGAGCAGTAGCAGCCCCCCTCCCCTAAGCACCTTGAGACCCTTCCGGGTGAGTAGCGCGCTATACAAATGATATGATTGATTGATGAATTGATTGATGCTACAATAAACAATAAGGGAGATAAGGGACAACCTTGCCGGACACCCCTGGATAGGGAGAAATAATCAGAAATTTTACCATTAGCAAAAATAGAAGCTCTAGGGCCAGAGTACAAAAGGGAGATGAGGGAGATCAATTTAGGTGACAAGCCAATCCAAGTGAGGGCACGAAACATAAAGTTCCAACTGATCCTGTCAAAGGCTTTTTCGGCATCTAATGTGATGGCCGTAAATGGGTAGGATAGGGAAGAAGCCTTACAAAGAACATTAAAGAAAACTCTGGAATTATCAGAGGACAAACGTCCCTTCACAAAACTTGATTGTTCAGGACCTATAAATTCGGGTAAAATGGGATCAATACACATGGCGAGTAATTTGGCAAAAATCTTATAATCCGTATTAACAAGGGAAATGGTGCGGTAATTTTTACAAAAAGAAGGATCTTTGTTATCTTTGGGGATGAGGCAGATCATAGCATCTTGAAAGGTACCTTGGGAAGAGCCATTTGAGTTAAATAAAATGAGCATGTGTAGAAGAAGAAGTTTTAAAAAATGATCATAGAATTCAATAGAGAAGCCATCAGGGCCAGGGGCTTTACCACGTTTTAAAACTGATACTGCATGGGATATTTCTTGGAGGGATATATCCGCTTCAATTGAGGCAAAATCAACATGGAAAGAAGGCGGATGAGGGATGGAATGAAAGTAAGAGGATAACTCAGAGGGAAGTGGAGAGGACTTAGGAGTGTAGAGATCTATGTAGAAAGAGACAAACTCCTGCAAAATGTCATCATCCTTAAAGTGAGAAGTACCAGAGGAATCAATTATGGAGGAAATCCAAGTTCTATTGTAGCAAATTTTAAAATAGTTAGCTAAAAGCTTACCCATTTCATTTTGGCCTTCATAATAACGAGCACTACTTTTTAAAAGATAAGAAGCATCAGCGTCAGTAGATAATTTATTGAAGGCCACCTTAGCAGCAATGAGTTCTTTTAAAGAGGTGTCCGAGTAGGAATGAAAATAGGCGTGTTCTTATTGTTTAATTTGAGTCAAAAGTTGGGAGGACTGTTTCTCGAATTTCTTTTTCTTCTGGGAGACGTAATTAATGATAAAACCTCTAGCGGTTGCTTTAAAAGAGTCCCAAATCATGGTTGGAAAAGAGTCCGGGGTGGAATTGACAACAAAAAAGTCAGCAATAAAAGAACTGAATTGACCAGAGAATTTATGGTTGGCAAGAATGGAATTATTAAAACGCCATCTGCTGAGGGGGGAGTGAAAGGGACTAGATCAAAGTCAACAAAAACTGGGGCATGGTCAGAGATAAAATAGAGCCTATTTCTGAAGCTAGTGTACACTGTGTTAAGGATTTACTGAGAAAAAGATAATCAATGCAGGATTGTGTCTTGTGGGGGATAGGAAAAGTAACTAAATTCTTGGAGATCAGGCTGGCAAAGTCTTCATATATCAACCAAGGGTTTACGACGGGTGGCCAAGGTAAATTGGTTATGCATTTTAGAATTAACAAATTTAACAGGAGATATTCTATCAAGAATGGGATCATGGATTTGATTACAGTCACCACCAAAATGATATAATCATCATCGAGGGAAACCAACTTATCAGAAATAAATAGCCAAAAAGTGTTATCAACAGTTACTGGGGCATAAATATTAAAATTAACCAAAGGTACATTGTCAATTAGTAATTTAATAAGTACCCAACAATCATCAGAGTCTTATTCTTGATGAATAACAGAAACTATGAATTTTTTTATGAACTAAGATAACTTTCTTTTTTCCTAGAGCTGGGTAAAAGAAAAGAAAACATTACCAACCCAAAGTCTTGTTAATTTAGAGTTTCAACATCAGAAAGATGAGTCTCTTGTAACATAGCAATATCTGTCTTTAGTTTAGATAGATGAGATAACACTTGCTGTCTTTTAATAGGATTATTTAATCCTTTAACATTCCATGAGGTAACTCTGAATGTAACAAGATAAAAATAGTACGATAATACATAAAGCATACAATATAACAGCACGTCCATAAAAACAAACAACAGATCCGGTAAAAGATACTGAAGTAGTAAAGCAAAGAGGTAGAGGAAGAATTAAAGCAAAAAGAGAGAGAGAATAAGGAGAAAAATGTAGGAAGAACAAGAAAAGAGAAAAGAAGAGAGGGAGGACCATTGAAGAGAACAGGAGAGAACATAAAGAGGAGAGACAAAGAAAGAAGTAAACACTTACATAAACAGTAGGTCAAACGGAGGGAGGGAGGGTGGAAGGCCATACGAGGGAATGACGCTTATCCGAACTCACGGAGGAGAAGAGAGGAGGGAAACAGCACCAACGAGCCACAAATGAACACAGGAGAGGGAGAAGTAATGGGTAGACAACCTGTGAAAAGAAGAAACATGTTAATCATATAAAAGAGAACAAGTAACTAGAAAAATGATAATTGGAAAGCATGGAAAAAAGGAAGATCTCAGGGAGAGGAGATGGAGAAATAGAAAACAGGAGAGGAGGATAGAACAAAGAAGATTAAACTACAAGAACAATAAAGAGACAAGGAAGAAGTGAGTATGCACATCCTAGAAAAAAGCGAATAACACATATGTAGATGGCAAAAATGTAGCAAAGACTAAGACATAATATGGAGCAACAGAGGAAGATGCAGTATCCATGGAGTCAGCATTGAAGGAGTAAAGAAAGCTCTAGAGTTTCCGTGGATCTTCATATGAAGTAGTCTTGTTGTTGACAGTAACTCTAAAGAGGCATGGATGGTAGAGGCCATATCTAGCACCGATGGAGCTTAACTGAGGTCTTAATGCCAAAAACTCCTTATGACGATCTGCAGTTGATTTAGAATAGTCTTGAAAAAAAAATAAAGTATTTCAAGACCAAGTAATTTTCTTCAATGCCCTAGAGGCTGCTAGAACTATCAATAGGTCTGTGTATTCAAGAAAGTAAAGAATCATCCCACTGGGCTTACTCATTGAAGGAGCAGATGCATGATGTGGCAAAGAACCCAGTCGATGCACTCTCTGGATGTTCATCGGAGGACTTTCTGGAAGTTTCAAAAGTTTAGGCAAGAAGGACTTAAAGAAAGAAATTGGATCTGATCCCTCTGAATTTTCCACCAGGCCGTAAATACGAAGGTTGTTGCGACGATTTCTAGTTTCCAAATTTTCAATTTGTTTGTGTAGGCTTGATACTTGAGAGCAGAGGGAGTCCACCTTGGAGGCAGAGGCATTTAAGGAGTCCACATTTTGTTCCAACGTTGTGACACGACCTTCCACAGTCAACCATTTGTTAGAAAGTTCTTGAAGAGTAGAAGTGGTTTCCTGGAGAGTGGCAGTTGTTTCTTCAACAAAGGGGCGTAAAGCCCTGATTTCCTCAAGGAGTAAATCCATGGTCACTGAAGAGGTTGATGTAGGAGGAGAAGGTGGAATTACTTGCCAGTGAAGAGGTCTTCTTAGGAGAAGCAGATTGAGAAGAGGAGGTATTTGACTCTTCCATGGATAAACACTGATACCGTGAGCTTGTGTGAATCAGGAACTTACGGGCAGTGGTTTTAGCATGAGAAGCCTCCTTGAGCAGTTTACCCATAAGTAAGGCCCAATATAGGGGAATGATAAGAAGCAATGCTGTGGAGAGGGTATCAGCAGAATAGAATAGAGCAAAGAAAAAGATACCAGAGCATCAATGAAATCAGGCTCTTTTCAAGGAGTAGGTCTAAAAGCAGGCGACCATCTGCAAGTCAATAAAAGTAAATATATCAGTGCCAAAAGACACAGGGCAAAAGCAGTAGCTCCAAATCCTGCCAGGAAGTATAGGCCAGCTTAAAAAGTCACATTCAGGTGACATAGGCACAGCCGACGTGAAGATAGAAGCATAGAAAACATCAAGGTGTAGAAAAAACCAATCCTGGCAGCAAAATGAAGGCTTCTGAATAGAAACATGAAGAGCATATAGTCCTGAGAGAAGTTATAAATGCAGCAAGAAAAAAACTTCACCTCAAACCAGTAGAACAGTTCTTATCAAATACAGCAGCCATGAAAAGCTACTAGCAGGCATTACACAGAATGAAAGCAGTCTATGCGTGCAGATATAGAAAGAAAACATGCTGACCATGAGGAGATTGAAAAACAGCATCTCAAAATGGCGGCCAGGGGTTGAGAACACTGAAGAACACCATCCGAATTTGAGCATCCTGTGTCGAAGATAGCTTCAAAGGGGCACACAACAGCACAGCAAGGAAAAAATTGAGGATATGCAGGAATGAAGTCAGCTGAGCTGAGAGGAGAGGAGTTGCGATGATGTGAAGATATGGCGCGAAAAGCCCCGTTTCGAGAATCACAAAATAGCGGCGGAAAGAAAGTCAGAGCTGCATTAAAGTGAAAAACTCAGAAATTGCTAAGTACCTTCAGCCGCAAAGGCTAGGAAAGTGTGCCTCACAGGTTCCGACGAATATTTCTCCAAAGTGAGCTCAGTCTGCAGGGCGAGAGGGCATTGTTAGTCCGCTTCCGCTCCTGCTATCTCCGGAGAGCTACGGATGAGCAGCCATCCACGCCGGGTGCAAGCCACGCCCCTCGCGCGGCCACTTTTAAAGTGAAACTGGCGAATGTGTGCTTTTATGAAAAAAAAATGTTTGCAAATTTGTATTCATAAGACGTTTAACACTTGCTAAATGTTCTCCCACCCACTTCAACAAAACATAACACTTTGCATAAATTAAAGGCATCCCCATCAATCCTGAAATATAACAAACTATTTCTGATTTCTTACTCCTTCAATCTGCTCGTCACTCCCGTTATCACGTAAGACACACCTTTCAGAGCAAATAGTCTTCATCAGGTAGATGCGGGGAGCCAATTAATAAGGGACGCTTAGCAAGCCACAGCACAGCTCTAATTAAAACAAGCATTTGCAATGCAATAGGTCTCTCATTTACAGGCATTTGAGCTATTGGAATTGTAGATTACCATAGCTTAAACTCTCGCAACTCTTGCTTTGCAAGTGAAACCGTGGCATAGGGGCTCTTGCAAAAAAAAAACATTTGTTTTTTAAAAGGTCCCCTGGTGCGCTTTCACTTTAATAGCTCCCACGCCCCTTTCCTTAAACATGGCTCGTCCAAAGAAAGGGGCGCATGGCATGGGGCGCTTTGATAAAAATATTTTCAAAGCAACAAGTCTCACATTTGCAAGAGCTTACGCTTACAATGCCAATAGCTCAAACACTTGAAAATGCAAGACCTATTGCATTGTAAATGCTTGTTATGAACTGGTGTGGATCTCTTTCTTGAGTCATTTGTGTCATTTATTGTTATTGACTATTGTGTGTATTTTCAAATGTCTTGCACTCCTCTGTGTTAAGCCTCAGGCCGCTCAACTACACTACAACCTAATGGAGCACTTTGGGAATGCATATTAAGCCCCTGCCCACTAGTAGGGAAACCCCTGGACTCTTTATACGGTATTATTGATATATCGCGTAAAGATCCAGTTTTCCATAATCAGGTAATCCACACTGTGAGACCTCTCATCATTTCAGGGTATGTTTTGTAAAATAAGTGTTGAGTTACCATAAAGTGGTGTTAAGAGTAATAGGTTGATATTGTAAGCAAGAAACAGATCTCAGAACAATAACGGTGAGGGGGTGGTCCCCTGGGGCAAAAGCGTGTCCAAAACGTCCAGCAGAAATTAACATCAGCAGACCTCACCAGGCATCACAGTACTGCTGGTCATCAGTGCTGAAATTCGAATTGAGGTCTTGTGAGCCATCTGTGCAGAAGAGATTTCCTGGCTGAGAGTGCCATGGATCTTATAGTGGACATTAGCTTTACAAAGCTCAGTCGGGCCAAATAGAGCATAGAGTGTTTAATGTTAGGCATAGAGCATAGAGTGTTAAACATAGTGTTTGGTTTACCTAGGCAAGTTTGCATAGCACCTTCTGTACCAAAACAGGAAAGACAGGAGTGTTAAAGATAGAAGAACCCTTATGGTGTAATGGCCCTTTCTCGTGTACCAGGCACAGAGCTATTTTATTGTGGCAGAATCTTAGTGGCTGAGCAATGGCATACCATGCAACATAATGGAGCTATTACTTCCTTCAAATGGCTCCATCTTCGGAAATTATTGTGCTGGTGAAGCAAGGGGAAACTGCAAACATTGATCTACATTGTGTCCATCAAATTGATTTTTGTAATTTTCTCCCTGAGTGTACTGGGGTAGCTCAGACGTGGGTCCCAGAGCCTCCACACCACTGGAGTCAAGCTAGCCGGGCTGATGAGAGGTGTTACCTCGAAACCGGTCCGGTCCTCGGATGCTTGATTCTGGTCTGGGAAAGATATGGCTGTGTAGTTCGGACTGGACTGTTCCCATGGGGCACAGGGTCAGAGCTGATTTGCATAAAGCCATTACCTAACCCAGGGTGGTGTGGAGTGCACAAAACGATAGATTTAGGCCAAGATCCTTGTACTGGGGTGAATGTAAGACATTGATCTACATTCTGTCCATCAAATTGTTTTTTGTAATTTTCTCCCTGAGTGTACTGGGCTAGCTCAGACGTGGGTCCCAGAGCCTCCACACCACTGGAGTCAAGCTAGCCGGGCTGATGAGAGGTGTTACCTCGAAACCGGTCCGGTCCTCGGATGCTTGATTCCGGTCTGGGAAAGATATGGCTGTGTAGTTTGGACTGGACTGTTCCCATGGGGCACAGGGTCAGAGCTGATTTGCATGAAGCCATTATCTAACGCAGGATGGTGTGGAGTGCAAAAAACGATGGATTTAGGCCCAGATCATTGTACTGGGGTGAATGTAAGACATTGATCTACATTCTGTCCATCAAATTGTTTTTTGTAATTTTCTCCCTGAGTGTACTGGGGTAGCTCAGACGTGGGTCCCAGAGCCTCCACGCCACTGGAGTCAAGCTAGCCGGGCTGATGAGAGGTGTTACCTCGAAACCGATCCGGTCCTCGGATGCTTGATTCCGGTCTGGGAAAGATATGGCTGTGCATTTCGAACTGGACTGTTCCCATGGGGCACAGGGTCAGAGCTGATTTGCATGAATCCATTATCTAACCCAGGGTGGTGTGGAGTGCAAAAAACAATGGATTTAGGCCCAGATCCTTGTACTGGGGTGAATGTAAGACATTGATCTACATTCTGTCCATCAAATTGTTTTTTGTAATTTTCTCCCTGAGTGTACTGGGGTAGCTCAGACGTGGGTCCCAGAGCCTCCACACCACTGGAGTCAAGCTAGCCGGGCTGATGAGAGGTGTTACCGCAAAACCGGTCCGGTCCTCGGATGCTTGATTCCGGTCTGGGAAAGATGTGGCTGTGTAGTTCGGACTGGACTGTTCCCATGGGGCACAGGGTCAGAGCTGATTTGCATAAAGCCATTATCTAACCCAGGGTGGTGTGGAGTGCAAAAAACGATGGATTTGGGCCCAGATCCTTGTACTGGGGTGAATGTAAGACATTGATCTACATTCGGTCCATCAAATTGTTTTTTGTAATTTTCTCCCTGAGTGTACTGGGGTAGCTCAGACGTGGGTCCCAGAGCATCCACACCACTGGAGTCAAGTTAGCCGGGCTGATGAGAGGTGTTACCTCGAAACCGGTCCGGTCCTCGGATGCTTGATTCCGGTCTGGGAAAGATATGGCTGTGTAGTTCGGACTGGACTGTTCCCATGGGGCACAGGGTCAGAGCTGATTTGCATGAAGCCATTATCTAACCCAAGGTGGTGTGGAGTGCAAAAAACGATGGATTTAGGCCCAGATCCTTGTCCTGGGGTGAATGTAAGACATTGATCTACATTCTGTCCATCAAATTGTTTTTTGTAATTTTCTCCCTGAGTGTACTGGGGTAGCTCAGACGTGGGTCCTAGAGCCTCCACACCACTGGAGTCAAGCTAGCCAGGCTGATGAGAGGTGTAACCTCCAAACCGGTCCGGTCCTCGGATACTTGATTCCGGTCTGGGAAAGATATGGCTGTGTAGTTCGGACTGGACTTTTCCCATGGGGCACTGGGTCAGAGCTCATTTGCATAAAGCCATTATCTAACCCAGGGTGGTGTGGAGTGCAAAAAACGATGGATTCAGGCCCAGATCCTTGTACTGGGGTGAATGTAAGACATTGATCTACATTCTGTCCATCAAATTGTTTTTTGTAATTTTCTCCCTGAGTGTACTGGGGTAGCTCAGACGTGAGTCCCAGAGCCTCCACACCACTGGAGTCATGCTAGCCGGGCTGATAAGAGGTGTTACCTCGAAACCGGTCCGGTCTTTGGATGCTTGATTCCGGTCTGGGAAAGATATGGCTGTGTAGTTTGGACTGGACTGTTCCCATGGGGCACAGGGTCAGAGCTGATTTGCATAAAGCCATTATCTAACCCAGGGTGGTGTGGAGTGCAAAAAACGATGGATTTAGGCCCAGATCCTTGTACTGGGGTGAATGTAAGACATTGATCTACATTCTGTCCATCAAATAGTTTTTTGTAATTTTCTCCCTGAGTGTACTGGGGTAGCTCAGACGTGGGTCCCAGAGCCTCCACACCACTGGAGCCAAGCTAGCCGGGCTGATGAGAGGTGTTACCTCGAAACCGGTCCGGTCCTCGGATGCTTGATTCCGGTCTGGGAAAGATATGGCTGTGTAGTTCGGACTGGACTGTTCCCATGGGGCACAGGGTCAGAGCTGATTTGCATAAAGCCATTATCTAACCCAGGGTGTTGTGGAGTGCAAAAAAAGATGGATTTAGGCCCAGATCCTTGTACTCGGGTGAATGTAAGACATTGATCTACATTCTGTCCATCAAATTGTTTTTTGTAATTTTCTCCCTGAGTGTACTGGGGTAGCTCAGACGTGGGTCCCAGAGCCTCCACACCACTGAAGTCAAGCTAGCCGGGCTGATGAGAGGTGTTACCTCGAAACCGGTCTGGTCCTCGGATGCTTGATTCCGGTCTGGGAAAGATATGGCTGTGTAGTTTGGACTGGACTGTTCTCATGGGGCACAGGGTCAGAGCTGATTTGCATAAAGCCATTATCTAACCCAGGGTGGTGTGGAGTGCAAAAAACAATGGAGTTAGGCCCAGATCCTTGTACTGGGGTGAATGTAAGACATTGATCTACATTCTGTCCATCAAATTGTTTTTTGTAATTTTCTCCCTGAGTGTACTGGGGTAGCTCAGACGTGGGTCCCAGAGCCTCCACACCACTGGAGTCAAGCTAGCCGGGCTGATGAGAGGTGTTACCTCGAAACCAGTCCGGTCCTCGGATGCTTGATTTCGGTCTGGGAAAGATATGGCTGTGTACTTCGGACTGGACTGTTCCCATGGGGCACAGGGTCAGAGCTGATTTGCATAAAGCTATTATCTAACCCATGGTGGTGTGGAGTGCAAAAAACAATGGATTTAGGCCCAGATCCTTGTACTGGGGTGAATGTAAGACATTGATCTACATTCTGTCCATCAAATTGTTTTTTGTAATTTTCCCCTGAGTGTACTGGGGTAGCTCAGACGTGGGTCCCAGAGCCTCCACACCACTGGAGTCAAGCTAGCCGGGCTGATGAGAGGTGTTACCTCAAAACAGGTTCGGTCCTCGGATGCTTGATTCCGGTCTGGGAAAGATATGGCTGTCTAGTTCGGACTGGACTGTTCCCATGGGGCACAGGGTCGGAGCTGATTTGCATAAAGCCATTATCTAACCCAGGGTGGTGTGGAGTGCAAAAAACGATGGATTTAGGCCCAGATCCTTGTACTGGGGTGAATGTAAGACATTGATCTACATTCTGTCCATCAAATTGTTTTTGTAATTTTCTCCCTGAGTATACTGGGGTAGCTCAGACGTGGGTCCCAGAGCCTCCACACCACTGGAGTCAAGCTGCCGGGCTGATGAGAGGTGTTACCTGGAAACTGGTCCGGTCCTCGGATGCTTGATTCCGGTCTGGGAAAGATATGGCTGTGTAGTTCGGACTGGACTGTTCCCATGGGGCACAGGGTCAGAGCTGATTTGCATAAAGCCATTATCTAACCCAGGGTGGTGTGGAGTGCAAAAAACGATGGATTTAGGCCCATATCCTTGTACTGGGGTGAATGTAAGACATTGATCTACATTCTGTCCATCAAATTGTTTTTTGTAATTTTCTCCCTGAGTGTACTGGGGTAGCTCAGACGTGAGTCCCAGAGCCTCCACACCACTGGAGTCAAGCTAGCCGGGCTGATGAGAGGTGTTACCTCAAAACCGGTCCGGTCCTCGGATGCTTGATTCCGGTCTGGGAAAGATATGGCTGTGTAGTTCGGACTGGACTGTTCCCATGGGGCACAGGGTCAGAGCTGATTTGCATAAAGCCATTATCTAACCCAGGGTGGTGTGGAGTGCAAAAAACGATGGATTTAGGCCCAGATCCTTGTACTGGGGTGAATGTAAGACATTGATCTACATTCTGTCCATCAAATTGTTTTTTGTAATTTTCTCCCTGAGTGTACTGGGGTAGCTCAGACGTGGGTCCCAGAGCCTCCACACCACTGGAGTCAAGCTAGCCGGGCTGATAAGAGGTGTTACCTCGAAACCGGTCCAGTCCTCGGATGCTTGATTCCGGTCTGGGAAAGATATGGCTGTGTAGTTCGGACTGGACTGTTCCCATGGGGCACAGGGTCAGAGCTGATTTGCATAAAGCCATTATCTAACCCAGGGTGGTGTGGAGTGCAAAAAACGATGGATTTAGGCTCAGATCCTTGTACTGGGGCGAATGTAAGACATTGATCTACATTCTGTCCATCAAATAGTTTTTTGTAATTTTCTCCCTGAGTGTACTGGGGTAGCTCAGACGTGGGTCCCAGAGCCTCCACACCACTGGAGTCAAGCTAGCCGGGCTGATGAGAGGTGTTACCTCGAAACCGGTCCGGTCCTCGGATGCTTGATTCCGGTCTGGGAAAGATATGGCTGTGTAGTTCGGACTGGACTGTTCCCATGGGGCACAGGGTCAGAGCTGATTTGCATAAAGCCATTATCTAACCCAGGGTGGTGTGGAGTGCAAAAAACGATGGATTTAGGCCCAGATCCTTGTACTGGGGTGAATGTAAGACATTGATCTACATTCTGTCCATCAAATTGTTTTTTGTAATTTTCTCCCTGAGTGTACTGGGGTAGCTCAGACATGAGTCCCAGAGCCTCCACACCACTGGAGTCAAGCTAGCCGGGCTGATGAGAGGTGTTACCTCAAAACCGGTCCGGTCCTCGGATGCTTGATTCCGGTCTGGGAAAGATATGGCTGTGTAGTTCGGACTGGACTGTTCCCATGGGGCACAGGGTCAGAGCTGATTTGCATAAAGCCATTATCTAACCCAGGGTGGTGTGGAGTGCAAAAAACGATGGATTTAGGCCCAGATCCTTGTACTGGGGTGAATGTAAGACATTGATCTACATTCTGTCCATCAAATTGTTTTTTGTAATTTTCTCCCTGAGTGTTCTGGGGTAGCTCAGACGTGGGTCCCAGAGCCTCCACACCACTGGAGTCAAGCTAGCCGGGCTGATAAGAGGTGTTACCTCGAAACCGGTCCAGTCCTCGGATGCTTGATTCCGGTCTGGGAAAGATATGGCTGTGTAGTTCGGACTGGACTGTTCCCATGGGGCACAGGGTCAGAGCTGATTTGCATAAAGCCATTATCTAACCCAGGGTGGTGTGGAGTGCAAAAAACGATGGATTTAGGCTCAGATCCTTGTACTGGGGCGAATGTAAGACATTGATCTACATTCTGTCCATCAAATAGTTTTTTGTAATTTTCTCCCTGAGTGTACTGGGGTAGCTCAGACGTGGGTCCCAGAGCCTCCACACCACTGGAGTCAAGCTAGCCAGGCTGATGAGAGGTGTTACCTCGAAACCGGTCCGGTCCTCGGATGCTTGATTCCGGTCTGGGAAAGATATGGCTGTGTAGTTCGGACTGGACTGTTCCCATGGGGCACAGGGTCAGAGCTGATTTGCATAAAGCCATTATCTAACCCAGGGTGGTGTGGAGTGCAAAAAACGATGGATTTAGGCCCAGATCCTTGTACTGGGGTGAATGTAAGACATTGATCTACATTCTGTCCATCAAATTGTTTTTTGTAATTTTCTCCCTGAGTGTACTGGGGTAGCTCAGACGTGGGTCCCAGAGCCTCCACACCACTGGAGTCAAGCTAGCCGGGCTGATAAGAGGTGTTACCTCGAAACCGGTCCAGTCCTCGGATGCTTGATTCCGGTCTGGGAAAGATATGGCTGTGTAGTTCGGACTGGACTGTTCCCATGGGGCACAGGGTCAGAGCTGATTTGCATAAAGCCATTATCTAACCCAGGGTGGTGTGGAGTGCAAAAAACGATGGATTTAGGCTCAGATCCTTGTACTGGGGCGAATGTAAGACATTGATCTACATTCTGTCCATCAAATAGTTTTTTGTAATTTTCTCCCTGAGTGTACTGGGGTAGCTCAGACGTGGGTCCCAGAGCCTCCACACCACTGGAGTCAAGCTAGCCGGGCTGATGAGAGGTGTTACCTCGAAACCGGTCCGGTCCTCGGATGCTTGATTCCGGTCTGGGAAAGATATGGCTGTGTAGTTCGGACTGGACTGTTCCCATGGGGCACAGGGTCAGAGCTGATTTGCATAAAGCCATTATCTAACCCAGGGTGGTGTGGAGTGCAAAAAACAATGGATTTAGGCCCAGATCCTTGTACTGGGGTGAATGTAAGACATTGATCTATATTCTGTCCATCAAATAGTTTTTTGTAATTTTCTCCCTGAGTGTACTGGGGTAGCTCAGACGTGGGTCCCAGAGCCTCCACACCACTGGAGTCAAGCTAGCCGGGCTGATGATAGGTGTTACCTCGAAACCGGTCCGGTCCTCGGATGCTTGATTTCGGTCTGGGAACGATATCGCTGTGTACTTCGGACTGGACTGTTCCCATGGGGCACAGGGTCAGAGCTGATTTGCATAAAGCCTTTATCTAACCCAGGGTGGTGTGGATTGCAAAAAACGATGGATTTAGGCCCAGATCCTTGTACTGGGGTGAATGTAAGACATTGATCTACATTCTGTCCATCAAATTGTTTTTTGTAATTTTCCCCTGAGTGTACTGGGGTAGCTCAGACGTGGGTCCCTGAGCCTCCACACCACTGGAGTCAAGCTAGCCGGGCTGATGAGAGGTGTTACCTCGAAACCGGTCCGGTCCTCGGATGCTTGATTCCGGTCTGGGAAAGATATAGCTGTGTAGTTCGGACTGGACTGTTCCCATGGGGCACAGGGTCAGAGCTGATTTGCATAAAGCCATTATCTAACCCAGGGTGGTGTGGAGTGCAAAAAACAATGGATTTAGGCCCAGATCCTTGTACTGGGGTGAATGTAAGACATTGATCTACATTCTGTCCATCAAATTGTTTTTTGTAATTTTCTCCCTGAGTGTACTGGGGTAGCTCAGACGTGGGTCCCGGGGGCCTCCACACCACTGGAGTCAAGCTAGCCGGGCTGATGAGAGGTGTTACCTCGAAACTGGTCTGGTCCTCGGATGCTTGATTCCGGTCTGGGAAAGATATGGCTGTGTAATTTGGACTGGACTGTCCCCATGGGGCACAGGGTCAGAGCTGATTTGCATAAAGCCATTATCTAACCCAGGGTGGTGTGGAGTGCAAAAAACGATGGATTTAGGCCCAGATCCTTGTACTGGGGTGAATGTAAGACATTGATCTACATTCTGTCCATCAAATTGTTTTTTGTAATTTTCTCCCTGAGTGTACTGGGGTAGCTCAGACGTGGGTCCCAGAGCCTCCACACCACTGGAGTCAAGCTGACGGGCTGATGAGAGGTGTTACCTGGAAACTGGTCCGGTCCTCGGATGCTTGATTCTGGTCTGGGAAAGATATGGCTGTGTAGTTCGGACTGGACTGTTCCCATGGGGCACAGGGTCAGAGCTGATTTGCATAAAGCCATTATCTAACCCAGGGTGGTGTGGAGTGCAAAAAACGATGGATTTAGGCCCATATCCTTGTACTGGGGTGAATGTAAGACATTGATCTACATTCTGTCCATCAAATTGTTTTTTGTAATTTTCTCCCTGAGTGTACTGGGGTAGCTCAGACGTGAGTCCCAGAGCCTCCACACCACTGGAGTCAAGCTAGCCGGGCTGATGAGAGGTGTTACCTCAAAACCGGTCCGGTCCTCGGATGCTTGATTCCGGTCTGGGAAAGATATGGCTGTGTAGTTCGGACTGGACTGTTCCCATGGGGCACAGGGTCAGAGCTGATTTGCATAAAGCCATTATCTAACCCAGGGTGGTGCAGAGTGCAAAAAACGATGGATTTAGGCCCAGATCCTTGTACTGGGGCGAATGTAAGACATTGATCTACATTCTGTCCATCAAATTGTTTTTTGTAATTTTCTCCCTGAGTGTACTGGGGTAGCTCAGACGTGGGTCCCAGAGCCTCCACACCACTGGAGTCAAGCTGCCGGGCTGATGAGAGGTGTTACCTGGAAACTGGTCCGGTCCTCGGATGCTTGATTCCGGTCTGGGAAAGATATGGCTGTGTAGTTCGGACTGGACTGTTCCCATGGGGCACAGGGTCAGAGCTGATTTGCATAAAGCCATTATCTAACCCAGGGTGGTGTGGAGTGCAAAAAACGATGGATTTAGGCCCAGATCCTTGTACTAGGGTGAATGTAAGACATTGATCTACATTCTGTCCATCAAATTGTTTTTTGTAATTTTCTCCCTGAGTGTACTGGGGTAGCTCAGACGTGGGTCCCGGGGGCCTCCACACCACTGGAGTCAAGCTAGCCGGGCTGATGAGAGGTGTTACCTCGAAACTGGTCTGGTCCTCGGATGCTTGATTCCGGTCTGGGAAAGATATGGCTGTGTAATTTGGACTGGACTGTCCCCATGGGGCACAGGGTCAGAGCTGATTTGCATAAAGCCATTATCTAACCCAGGGTGGTGTGGAGTGCAAAAAACGATGGATTTAGGCCCAGATCCTTGTACTGGGGTGAATGTAAGACATTGATCTACATTCTGTCCATCAAATTGTTTTTTGTAATTTTCTCCCTGAGTGTACTGGGGTAGCTCAGACGTGGGTCCCAGAGCCTCCACACCACTGGAGTCAAGCTGCCGGGCTGATGAGAGGTGTTACCTGGAAACTGGTCCGGTCCTCGGATGCTTGATTCCGGTCTGGGAAAGATATGGCTGTGTAGTTCGGACTGGACTGTTCCCATGGGGCACAGGGTCAGAGCTGATTTGCATAAAGCCATTATCTAACCCAGGGTGGTGTGGAGTGCAAAAAACGATGGATTTAGGCCCATATCCTTGTACTGGGGTGAATGTAAGACATTGATCTACATTCTGTCCATCAAATTGTTTTTTGTAATTTTCTCCCTGAGTGTACTGGGGTAGCTCAGACGTGAGTCCCAGAGCCTCCACACCACTGGAGTCAAGCTAGCCGGGCTGATGAGAGGTGTTACCTCAAAACCGGTCCGGTCCTCGGATGCTTGATTCCGGTCTGGGAAAGATATGGCTGTGTAGTTCGGACTGGACTGTTCCCATGGGGCACAGGGTCAGAGCTGATTTGCATAAAGCCATTATCTAACCCAGGGTGGTGCAGAGTGCAAAAAACGATGGATTTAGGCCCAGATCCTTGTACTGGGGCGAATGTAAGAAATTGATCTACATTCTGTCCATCAAATTGTTTTTTGTAATTTTCTCCCTGAGTGTACTGGGGTAGCTCAGACGTGGGTCCCAGAGCCTCCACACCACTGGAGTCAAGCGAGCCGGGCTGATAAGAGGTGTTACCTCGAAACCGGTCCGGTCCTCGGATGCTTCATTCCGGTCTGGGAAAGATATGGCTGTGTAGTTCGGACTGGACTGTTCCCATGGGGCACATGGTCAGAGCTGATTTGCATAAAGCCATTATCTAACCCAGGGTGGTGTGGAGTGCAAAAAACGATGGATTTAGGCCCAGATCCTTGTACTGGGGCGAATGTAAGACATTGATCTACATTCTGTCCATCAAATTGTTTTTTGTAATTTTCTCCCTGAGTGTACTGGGGTAGCTCAGACGTGGGTTCCAGAGCCTCCACACCACTGGAGTCAAGCTAGCCGGGCTGATGAGAGGTGTTACCTCGAAACCGGTCCGGTCCTCGGATGCTTGATTCCGGTCTGGGAAAGATATGGCTGTGTAGTTCGGACTGGACTGTTCCCATGGGGCACAGGGTCAGAGCTGATTTGCATAAAGCCATTATCTAACCCAGGGTGGTGTGGAGTGCAAACAACGATGGATTTAGGCCCAGATCCTTGTACTGGGGTGAATGTAAGACATTGATCTACATTCTGTCCATCAAATTGTTTTTTGTAATTTTCTCCCTGAGTGTACTGGGGTAGTTTAGAGGTGGGTCCCAGAGCCTCCACACCTCTGGAGTCAAGCTAGCCGGGCTGATGAGAGGTGTTACCTCGAAACCGGTCCGGTCCTCGGATGCTTGATTTCGGTCTGGGAAAGATATGGCTGTGTACTTCGGACTGGACTGTTCCCATGGGGCACAGGGTCAGAGCTGATTTGCATAAAGCCATTATCTAACCCAGGGTGGTGTGGATTGCAAAAAACGATGGATTTAGGCCCAGATCCTTGTACTGGGGTGAATGTAAGACATTGATCTACATTCTGTCCATCAAATTGTTTTTTGTATTTTTTTCCCTGAGTGTACTGGGGTAGCTCAGACGTGGGTCCCGGGGGCCTCCACACCACTGGAGTCAAGCTAGCCGGGCTGATGAGAGGTGTTACCTCGAAACCGGTCTGGTCCTCTGATGCTTGATTCCGGTCTGGGAAAGATATGGCTGTGTAGTTTGGACTGGACTGTTCCCATGGGGCACAGGGTCAGAGCTGATTTGCATAAAGCCATTATCTAACCCAGGGTGGTGTGGATTGCAAAAAACGATGGATTTAGGCCCAGATCCTTGTACTGGGGTGAATGTAAGACATTGATCTACATTCTGTCCATCAAATTGTTTTTTGTAATTTTCTCCCTGAGTGTTCTGGGGTAGCTCAGACGTGGGTCCCAGAGCCTCCACACCACTGGAGTCAAGCTAGCCGGGCTGATAAGAGGTGTTACCTCGAAACCGGTCCAGTCCTCGGATGCTTGATTCCGGTCTGGGAAAGATATGGCTGTGTAGTTCGGACTGGACTGTTCCCATGGGGCACAGGGTCAGAGCTGATTTGCATAAAGCCATTATCTAACCCAGGGTGGTGTGGAGTGCAAAAAACGATGGATTTAGGCTCAGATCCTTGTACTGGGGCGAATGTAAGACATTGATCTACATTCTGTCCATCAAATAGTTTTTTGTAATTTTCTCCCTGAGTGTACTGGGGTAGCTCAGACGTGGGTCCCAGAGCCTCCACACCACTGGAGTCAAGCTAGCCAGGCTGATGAGAGGTGTTACCTCGAAACCGGTCCGGTCCTCGGATGCTTGATTCCGGTCTGGGAAAGATATGGCTGTGTAGTTCGGACTGGACTGTTCCCATGGGGCACAGGGTCAGAGCTGATTTGCATAAAGCCATTATCTAACCCAGGGTGGTGTGGAGTGCAAAAAACGATGGATTTAGGCCCAGATCCTTGTACTGGGGTGAATGTAAGACATTGATCTACATTCTGTCCATCAAATTGTTTTTTGTAATTTTCTCCCTGAGTGTACTGGGGTAGCTCAGACGTGGGTCCCAGAGCCTCCACACCACTGGAGTCAAGCTAGCCGGGCTGATAAGAGGTGTTACCTCGAAACCGGTCCAGTCCTCGGATGCTTGATTCCGGTCTGGGAAAGATATGGCTGTGTAGTTCGGACTGGACTGTTCCCATGGGGCACAGGGTCAGAGCTGATTTGCATAAAGCCATTATCTAACCCAGGGTGGTGTGGAGTGCAAAAAACGATGGATTTAGGCTCAGATCCTTGTACTGGGGCGAATGTAAGACATTGATCTACATTCTGTCCATCAAATAGTTTTTTGTAATTTTCTCCCTGAGTGTACTGGGGTAGCTCAGACGTGGGTCCCAGAGCCTCCACACCACTGGAGTCAAGCTAGCCGGGCTGATGAGAGGTGTTACCTCGAAACCGGTCCGGTCCTCGGATGCTTGATTCCGGTCTGGGAAAGATATAGCTGTGTAGTTCGGACTGGACTGTTCCCATGGGGCACAGGGTCAGAGCTGATTTGCATAAAGCCATTATCTAACCCAGGGTGGTGTGGAGTGCAAAAAACAATGGATTTAGGCCCAGATCCTTGTACTGGGGTGAATGTAAGACATTGATCTACATTCTGTCCATCAAATTGTTTTTTGTAATTTTCTCCCTGAGTGTACTGGGGTAGCTCAGACGTGGGTCCCGGGGGCCTCCACACCACTGGAGTCAAGCTAGCCGGGCTGATGAGAGGTGTTACCTCGAAACTGGTCTGGTCCTCGGATGCTTGATTCCGGTCTGGGAAAGATATGGCTGTGTAATTTGGACTGGACTGTCCCCATGGGGCACAGGGTCAGAGCTGATTTGCATAAAGCCATTATCTAACCCAGGGTGGTGTGGAGTGCAAAAAACGATGGATTTAGGCCCAGATCCTTGTACTGGGGTGAATGTAAGACATTGATCTACATTCTGTCCATCAAATTGTTTTTTGTAATTTTCTCCCTGAGTGTACTGGGGTAGCTCAGACGTGGGTCCCAGAGCCTCCACACCACTGGAGTCAAGCTGACGGGCTGATGAGAGGTGTTACCTGGAAACTGGTCCGGTCCTCGGATGCTTGATTCTGGTCTGGGAAAGATATGGCTGTGTAGTTCGGACTGGACTGATCCCATGGGGCACAGGGTCAGAGCTGATTTGCATAAAGCCATTATCTAACCCAGGGTGGTGTGGAGTGCAAAAAACGATGGATTTAGGCCCATATCCTTGTACTGGGGTGAATGTAAGACATTGATCTACATTCTGTCCATCAAATTGTTTTTTGTAATTTTCTCCCTGAGTGTACTGGGGTAGCTCAGACGTGAGTCCCAGAGCCTCCACACCACTGGAGTCAAGCTAGCCGGGCTGATGAGAGGTGTTACCTCAAAACCGGTCCGGTCCTCGGATGCTTGATTCCGGTCTGGGAAAGATATGGCTGTGTAGTTCGGACTGGACTGTTCCCATGGGGCACAGGGTCAGAGCTGATTTGCATAAAGCCATTATCTAACCCAGGGTGGTGCAGAGTGCAAAAAACGATGGATTTAGGCCCAGATCCTTGTACTGGGGCGAATGTAAGACATTGATCTACATTCTGTCCATCAAATTGTTTTTTGTAATTTTCTCCCTGAGTGTACTGGGGTAGCTCAGACGTGGGTCCCAGAGCCTCCACACCACTGGAGTCAAGCTGCCGGGCTGATGAGAGGTGTTACCTGGAAACTGGTCCGGTCCTCGGATGCTTGATTCCGGTCTGGGAAAGATATGGCTGTGTAGTTCGGACTGGACTGTTCCCATGGGGCACAGGGTCAGAGCTGATTTGCATAAAGCCATTATCTAACCCAGGGTGGTGTGGAGTGCAAAAAACGATGGATTTAGGCCCAGATCCTTGTACTAGGGTGAATGTAAGACATTGATCTACATTCTGTCCATCAAATTGTTTTTTGTAATTTTCTCCCTGAGTGTACTGGGGTAGCTCAGACGTGGGTCCCGGGGGCCTCCACACCACTGGAGTCAAGCTAGCCGGGCTGATGAGAGGTGTTACCTCGAAACTGGTCTGGTCCTCGGATGCTTGATTCCGGTCTGGGAAAGATATGGCTGTGTAATTTGGACTGGACTGTCCCCATGGGGCACAGGGTCAGAGCTGATTTGCATAAAGCCATTATCTAACCCAGGGTGGTGTAGAGTGCAAAAAACGATGGATTTAGGCCCAGATCCTTGTACTGGGGTGAATGTAAGACATTGATCTACATTCTGTCCATCAAATTGTTTTTTGTAATTTTCTCCCTGAGTGTACTGGGGTAGCTCAGACGTGGGTCCCAGAGCCTCCACACCACTGGAGTCAAGCTGCCGGGCTGATGAGAGGTGTTACCTGGAAACTGGTCCGGTCCTCGGATGCTTGATTCCGGTCTGGGAAAGATATGGCTGTGTAGTTCGGACTGGACTGTTCCCATGGGGCACAGGGTCAGAGCAGATTTGCATAAAGCCATTATCTAACCCAGGGTGGTGTGGAGTGCAAAAAACGATGGATTTAGGCCCATATCCTTGTACTGGGGTGAATGTAAGACATTGATCTACATTCTGTCCATCAAATTGTTTTTTGTAATTTTCTCCCTGAGTGTACTGGGGTAGCTCAGACGTGAGTCCCAGAGCCTCCACACCACTGGAGTCAAGCTAGCCGGGCTGATGAGAGGTGTTACCTCAAAACCGGTCCGGTCCTCGGATGCTTGATTCCGGTCTGGGAAAGATATGGCTGTGTAGTTCGGACTGGACTGTTCCCATGGGGCACAGGGTCAGAGCTGATTTGCATAAAGCCATTATCTAACCCAGGGTGGTGCAGAGTGCAAAAAACGATGGATTTAGGCCCAGATCCTTGTACTGGGGCGAATGTAAGACATTGATCTACATTCTGTCCATCAAATTGTTTTTTGTAATTTTCTCCCTGAGTGTACTGGGGTAGCTCAGACGTGGGTCCCAGAGCCTCCACACCACTGGAGTCAAGCTGCCGGGCTGATGAGAGGTGTTACCTGGAAACTGGTCCGGTCCTCGGATGCTTGATTCCGGTCTGGGAAAGATATGGCTGTGTAGTTCGGACTGGACTGTTCCCATGGGGCACAGGGTCAGAGCTGATTTGCATAAAGCCATTATCTAACCCAGGGTGGTGTGGAGTGCAAAAAACGATGGATTTAGGCCCATATCCTTGTACTGGGGTGAATGTAAGACATTAATCTACATTCTGTCCATCAAATTGTTTTTTGTCATTTTCTCCCTGAGTGTACTGGGGTAGCTCAGACGTGAGTCCCAGAGCCTCCACACCACTGGAGTCAAGCTAGCCGGGCTGATGAGCGGTGTTACCTCAAAACCGGTCCGGTCCTCGGATGCTTGATTCCGGTCTGGGAAAGATATGGCTGTGTAGTTCGGACTGGACTGTTCCCATGGGGCACAGGGTCAGAGCTGATTTGCATAAAGCCATTATCTAACCCAGGGTGGTGCAGAGTGCAAAAAACGATGGATTTAGGCCCAGATCCTTGTACTGGGGCGAATGTAAGAAATTGATCTACATTCTGTCCATCAAATTGTTTTTTGTAATTTTCTCCCTGAGTGTACTGGGGTAGCTCAGACGTGGGTCCCAGAGCCTCCACACCACTGGAGTCAAGCGAGCCGGGCTGATAAGAGGTGTTACCTCGAAACCGGTCCGGTCCTCGGATGCTTCATTCCGGTCTGGGAAAGATATGGCTGTGTAGTTCGGACTGGACTGTTCCCATGGGGCACATGGTCAGAGCTGATTTGCATAAAGCCATTATCTAACCCAGGGTGGTGTGGAGTGCAAAAAACGATGGATTTAGGCCCAGATCCTTGTACTGGGGCGAATGTAAGACATTGATCTACATTCTGTCCATCAAATTGTTTTTTGTAATTTTCTCCCTGAGTGTACTGGGGTAGCTCAGACGTGGGTCCCAGAGCCTCCACACCACTGGAGTCAAGCTAGCCGGGCTGATGAGAGGTGTTACCTCGAAACCGGTCCGGTCCTCGGATGCTTGATTCCGGTCTGGGAAAGATATGGCTGTGTAGTTCGGACTGGACTGTTCCCATGGGGCACAGGGTCAGAGCTGATTTGCATAAAGCCATTATCTAACCCAGGGTGGTGTGGAGTGCAAACAACGATGGATTTAGGCCCAGATCCTTGTACTGGGGTGAATGTAAGACATTGATCTACATTCTGTCCATCAAATTGTTTTTTGTAATTTTCTCCCTGAGTGTACTGGGGTAGTTTAGAGGTGGGTCCCAGAGCCTCCACACCTCTGGAGTCAAGCTAGCCGGGCTGATGAGAGGTGTTACCTCGAAACCGGTCCGGTCCTCGGATGCTTGATTTCGGTCTGGGAAAGATATGGCTGTGTACTTCGGACTGGACTGTTCCCATGGGGCACAGGGTCAGAGCTGATTTGCATAAAGCCATTATCTAACCCAGGGTGGTGTGGATTGCAAAAAACGATGGATTTAGGCCCAGATCCTTGTACTGGGGTGAATGTAAGACATTGATCTACATTCTGTCCATCAAATTGTTTTTTGTATTTTTTTCCCTGAGTGTACTGGGGTAGCTCAGACGTGGGTCCCGGGGGCCTCCACACCACTGGAGTCAAGCTAGCCGGGCTGATGAGAGGTGTTACCTCGAAACCGGTCTGGTCCTCTGATGCTTGATTCCGGTCTGGGAAAGATATGGCTGTGTAGTTTGGACTGGACTGTTCCCATGGGGCACAGGGTCAGAGCTGATTTGCATAAAGCCATTATCTAACCCAGGGTGGTGTGGATTGCAAAAAACGATGGATTTAGGCCCAGATCCTTGTACTGGGGTGAATGTAAGACATTGATCTACATTCTGTCCATCAAATTGTTTTTTTTAATTTTCCCCTGAGTGTACTGGGGTAGCTCAGACGTGGGTCCCAGAGCCTCCACACCACTGGAGTCAAGCTAGCCGGGCTGATGAGAGGTGTTACCTGGAAACCGGTCCGGTTCTCGGATGCTTGATTCCGGTCTGGGAAAGATATGGCTGTGTAGTTCGGACTGGACTGTTCCCATGAGGCACAGGGTCAGAGCTGATTTACATAAAGCCATTATCTAACCCAGGGTGGTGTGGAGTGCAAAAAACGATGGATTTAGGCCCAGATCCTTGTACTGGGGTGAAGACATTGATCTACATTCTGTCCATCAAATAGTTTTTTGTAATTTTCTCCCGGTGAAGCAAGGGGAGGCATCACTGCCATCTTCTGAGACTCTTTACAATGCAGGGAGTCACCAACTGCTCTTTTTCCTCATATCAATGCTTATCTCCAGTTTTACACTTAAAACCCTACCCTCATGTATTTTACTCAAGAAGTCATGGATCTAGCAAATAATCAATCAATGCAGAATGCCAAGTAGGTCTGAATGTAAAACTCCTAATCCACTCATGGAGTTTAGGGAGTTTAGCAACTCCACGTACCATATGGAACGTGGAGTCAATAATTTACTCAGCACTCCACACCGGAGCATAGGGGAACCCCAAAACCGGTCCTAGGATGCTTTTTTTCCAGTCCAAGGAGTACCTGGCCTAGCAGTTCGGGCTGGACAGTTCCCATTTGGCGCAGGGTCGAGACTGATTTGAATATGGCTTAGTTCAAACTGGAATGGCTTGTGGAGCACAAAAATTGCAGATGTAGGCCCATATCTCTGTGCATGGGTGAATGTATGACATTGTTCCACATTCTGTCCATCAGGTGTTCTTTTTCCATTTGTCACTCTGAGTGAAACAGGTATGCCCAGACATGGGCCCCATGCTCTTCATGACACTGGAGTCAAGCTATCCTGGCTGATGAGGGGTGAAACCCCAAAACCGGACCTAGGATGCTTGTTTCCAGTTCAGGGAGTACCTGTCCTGGCAGTTTGGGCTGGACTGTGCCCATTGGGCGGAGCATCGAGTCTGATTTGCGAATGGCTGGGTTCAAACTGGAATGGCATGGGGCAAAAAACCAATGGATTTAGGCCCGGATTTCTGTATTGGAGTCAATGTTTGACATTGTTCTGCATTCTGTCCATTAATTGTTCTTTTTGCATTTGCCCCCCCCAAGTTGGGTGGGTATAACCAGATGTGCATCCCGTGCTCTCCATACCACTGGAGTAAAGATATCCCGGCTGATGAGGGGTAAAACCCGAAGCAGGTCCTACGATGCTTGTTTCCAGTCCAAGGAGGACCTGGTCTGGCAGTTTGTGCTGAAATGTTCCCATTGGGTGCAGGGTCAAGACGGATTTGCATATGACTGGGTTCAAATTGGAATGGCATGGGGAGCAAAAACACGATGATCTCTGTACTGAGGCGAATGAATGACATTGTTCTGCATTCTCTCGATCAATTGATCCTTTTATCTTTGCATGGATGGTTGAGCAATGAGATAGCAGTCTGATGAATAAAAAATATATGCTAGAGGATAATTTTACTCTTGAATATATTTTTACAATTTTAGTTTTCTTCATTTTTATTTTTTATTACTTTTCCTTTTTTACCCATATTCATATCAACTGCCATCAATTAATCAACCCCATGTCTGTTATAGGTGCAGAATAGCATTTATTGTTCAAGGATTATTCCATTGCAATTTATCAGCCGTTTTTTGGGCCGCATCTGGACCCAGGGGGGGGGGGGGCAGAAAAGCCCACTAGACACCTGGGATTGATTTTTATTTATAAAGGAAGCAACCCCTTGGGCAAGGGTCGCTTCCTTAGGGGCATTTAATAATTTTCAGACTTTTCTGCCCACCCTGGGGCAGATCAGCCGTTCTTTCGGCCGATCTGCACCCAGGGGGAGCAGAAAAGCCCACTAGTCACCAGGGATTTGTTTTGATTTGAAAAGGAAGCGACCCCTTGGGGAAGGGTCGCTTCTTAGTGGCCCTAATATTTTTTTAGACTTTTCTGCCCCCCTGGGGGCAGATTGGCCGTTTTTTGGGCTGCATCTGGACCCGGGGGGGGGGCAGAAAATCCCACTAGACACCAGGGATTGGGTTATATTTATAAAGGAAGCGACCCCTTGGGCAAGGGTCGCTTCCTTAGGGGATAACATATTTTTTCAGACTTTTCTGCCCCCCCCCCCCCTCCGGGGCAGATTGGCCGTTTTTTGGCCGATCTGCACCCAGGGGGGAGGCAGAAAAGCCCACTAGTCACCAGGGATTTGTTTGTATTTTGAAAAGGAAGTGACCCCTTGGGGAAGGGTCGCTTCCAGGGGGCATTATAAATATTGTAGACTGTTCTGCCCCCCCTCGACTGTTTTTTACCGTTTCTGGACCCAGGGGGGGATAGAAAAGCCCACTAGACTTCAGGGTTTTTTCTTTATAGGGAGCGACCCCTTGGCCAAGGGTTGCTTCCTTGTGCCCATTTCAAAAGTATGTTCTGCCGTGTCTGTATTTGGGCTCTCTGCCCTCCGTAGGGTTGCTTCCAGGGGGCCCACGTTTATAATGATTTATAATCTTCCCCCCTTGGGGTCAGACCCCCCATTTGTGACATAGCCTGTTGTAATGTTTGTTGTTTTTGTTTCTTCTAATGTGTATTGTTTTTTTTTCTCTTTAGAGTGTTGCAGTGTGCGGTTCCGTTACTGGTGGTTCTGTTGTTCTGCTGTTTCTGTAGTTGTATGTGTTTGGTAAGAGACCTCCTTTTTGTTCAATTGTACTGTAATTGTATTTTTTTGCAAAGTGTGTAGTAAAATACGAGTATGTTTGGTTTCTGTTTGTTGTGATTGTAAAACATGCTTTGCATTTGTTTGTGATGTGTCCTTCTGTAGATGTAAGTTTTTTTTCTTCTTCTTTCTAGTGGGATATCGTTGCCTCTTTGCTGTGTCTTTGCAGAGTAGGTGCTGGTGAGTGTAGTTGTGTCTTGTAAGTGAATTGTATATATTTTCTAAATTATTTTTTTTTAAAAAGGCTTACATTTTTTATCTTACTTTGCGCAGTGTTGGGGTTGTTGAGTTGTTTGTGCAGACTCCTTTATTTGTAAGGATAATGGCTAGCCGCCGGATTACTGCTCAGCAAGTTGTTGGATTGCTTTTTGATTCTTCCTCTGACCATGGTCCAGAGTCTTTGCCTATTGATTTTTTCAAGTTGTTTATGGATGATGTGTTTGTGGCAGAGATTGTAGAGCAGACTAATTTGTATGCTGAAAATTTTTTGAGGGTGAACAGTGCCAGCCTTAAGCCCCACGCTAGAGCTACCCGGTGGACTCCCACAAATTTGGAGGAGATGAAAAAGTTTTTGGGTTTAACTTTTTTGATGGGCTTGCTTAGGAAACCATCAATGGCTTCATATTGGTCTACTAGTCCCTTGATGGCAACAGCTATATTTCCGGCAGTCATAAGTCGTGATCGGTATTTGCTTCTGCTTCGGATGATGCATTTTGTTGACAATAGTCTTGCTTTGCCACGAGATCACCCTGATTGTGACCGTCTTTTCAAGATTCGGCCTGTCATTGATCATTTCGTTGATCGATTTTCTGAGATCTTTTATCCTGGGAAAGAAATTGCAGTGGACGAGTCTTTGCTGTTGTTCAAAGGCCGCTTGGTATTTCAGCAATACATTCCTAGTAAGAGGGCACGCTATGGAATCAAACTGTATATGCTGTGTGACAGTGAGACTGGATATGTCTCTAATTTCAGGGTGTACACTGGTAAGGAATCCAGGATTAACCCCCCTGGTTGTCCGTCGACTTTTGGAGTGACTGAGAAAATTGTGTGGGAACTTGGTCGTGGATTTTTTAACAAAGGCCATCATTTGTATGTCGATAACTTCTACACTGGTGTGCGGTTGTTCAGGGAATTGGGCAAAGTGGACACTGTTGCTTGTGGCACAATCCGCTCAAACCGTAAAGGTTTCCCAAAATAACTTTTGTGTCAGAAGCTTGCTCGGGGACAGTGTAGTGCATTGCGTTGTGAGGAGCTTCTAGCTGTGAAGTTTTCAGACAGGAGAGATGTCTACATGTTGACTACAATACATGATGAAAGCACTGAACCGGTGACTGTTTGGGGTCAGGTTGCAGAAGTGCGCAAACCTGTGTGCATAATGCACTACAATAAGTACATGGGTGGTGTTGACAGAGTAGATCAGAGGTTGGAACCGTATGCTGCTCTTCGTAAGTCTTACATTTGGTACAAGAAGTTGGCTATCCATCTTTTCCACTTGGCAACCTTTAATGCTTTTGTTGTGTTCCAGAAATCTTGTCCCCAGTCAAAGTTGTCTTTTGAAAAGTTTCAGGAGTCTGTAATAGGCAGCCGTGTTTTAGTGAAACAGGCAAGTGTTCCTAGAGTTGGAGTGGTGGAGGATATTGCCAGATTGAAAGATAGCCACTTTCCTGGTCAAATTCCTCCTACAACCTCAAAAGACTTTCCCAGTCGGAGATGTAGAGTCTGTTGGCGAAGAGGTTTGCGGAAGGAGGTTCGTTTGTACTGCCCTGACTGCCCTTCAAACCCCGGGCTGTGTGTACCTGCTTATTTTAGATTGTACCACACGCAAAAGAATTTTTGGGAGTATCAATGAGTGGTAAAGTGAACTGGTTGGTCTTATTGTTCAGTTTCAAAGTTTGCATTTGTGTAGTCTTTTTAGTGTAGTTGTTGAGTTAGTAGATTTGTATCAATTTGCAATTTGTTTTTGTTTTTGTTTTATTTAAAAAAAAACTAAAGTATGATGTTGGTTTGCGTGTAGTGTCCATTGTCTGACGGTGTGCATGGTTTGGCGCTTGGCTGCCGGTGTCTGTGGACTGGTGCTTGTCTGGCGGTGTCTGTGGACTGGTGCTTGGCTGGCGGTGTGCGTGGTCTGGTGTTTTGTAGGCCGTGTGCGTGCTCTTGCGCTTGCCTGGTGTTCTGTTTGGATTTGTCCTTGGCTGGTGGTGTGCGTGGAGTGGCGCTTGGCTGGTGGTGTGTGTGGAGTGGCGCTTGGCTGGTGGTGTGCGTGGAGTGCTACTTGGCTGTCTGTGCACGGAGTGGTGCTTGCCTGGCGGTGTTTGTGGAGTGGCACTTGGCTTGGGGTGTGCGTGGAGTGGTGCTTGGCTGGTGGTGTGTGTGGAGTGGTACTTGCCTGTCGGTGTGCGCTGAGTGGTGTTTGGCTGGCGGTGTGCATGGTCCGGTGCTTGGATGGTGGTGCGCGTGGAGTGGCGCTTGGCTTGCGGTGTGTGTGGAGTGGTACTTGGCTGTCTGTGCACGGAGTAGTGCTTGGCTAGCGTTGTGTGTGGAGTGCTGCTTGGCTTGCAGTGTGCGTGGAGTGTTGCTTGGCTGGTGGTGTGTGTGGAGTGGTACTTGGCTGTCGGTGTGCGCTGAGTGGTGTTTGGCTAGTGGTGTGCATGTTCTGGTGCTTGGATGGTGGTGTCGGTGGACTGGCGCTCGGCTGGCGGTGTGTGAGTAGTTACTTTCTGTTGGTCACTACACACACTGCTAGGTGAGTGACACTTCACGCAGTCTATCATTTTGTGTTGTTGCAATGTCAGAAATGTGGGCGTTTGAAAGTGATGGGCCCTTGAATGGCGCTGTCTGCCGGTGTGAGTGTTGAAATGTGATGGGTCCGCGGCTGGCGGTGTGAATGTTTTGTATGTGTCACACGTACGAAAGGTGTATGAATGGCCTGTAAAGAGGTTGGTGCCTTGACGTGGCTTTACAGCTCACGAGCTGTGAGTCAGTGGTTCAGTTTATCATACTTTCAATTATACGCAGTGTATTTCATTTTTTTGAAATTACTTGCGAATACAATTGTATGTACTGAATCATCACTCACCCTCGTGCCAAATCCAACCAGAATGTGTGTGTGCTTGCGGATTAGATGGCTGTGCAGTAATGTTTGTCTTTTATCTCTTTCTGAAGTAGGGTGTACCTTGTCTCTTATTGTGATTGTTGTAATGTGTTGCTGTTCTTTCCGGATGGTGTCAATGGTCTGGTTTGTATCAGGTATTAAAGGCGCGTGAATGGCCTGTAAAACGGTTGGTGCCTTGTCGTGGCTTTACAGCTCACGAGTTGCGAGTCACTGGTTCGGTTTTTATGCATTTATTTATTGACAGAGCATTTCATTTTTTGAAATATCTTGTTAATAAAATTTTATGGACTGAACCATCACTCGCCCTCGTGCCAAATCCAACCTGTATGTGTGTGTCTTTGAGGAATAGTTAGCCGTGCCTTGAATGTTTGACTTTTGAGTAACTCTGTTACGGTGTACATTATAGCTATAAATAACTGTTAGACGGGACCTGGAGGGTCGGCCGAGGACAAGGGGAGAGGCCTCCGGGGAGAGCCGCCTCCTAGCGATCGTACAGACAAGTAACTTCCCCCCCCACAGATGGACACCACACAAAGATAAGGTTAACGCTTTTTATATGCAGTTCTTGAAGTAAGGTAATACGGTACAGTGAGATCAGGATACGAGGATCCTCTCAATTCTAGTCTCTGGCAGGGAAAGGGGTAGCGGGACAGTCTGGTTACCAATCTGGTATGGAGGTGGAATGATGATAGCTCACAATCCTCGAGCCCGGCGTTCTGGAGGGTCGGGCCGCGGCAGCGCCAGCAGGTCCCGAGGAGGTCGTAGATAGCAACGGGCCGTGGCAGCGCCAGCAGGTCCCGATGAGGACGTAGGTTGCAAAGGGCCGCGGCAGCCCCAGCAGGTCCCTATGAGGATGAAGGTTGCAGAAGGCCGCAGCAGCGCCAGCAGGCAGGTCCACAGTTCACAAGGCAGGGCTGCGGCAGCGCCAGAAGTCCGTCAAGGATGAGTTCTTCACGGTGTCTCTCGACTCCAGGATACAACTGCCTTCCTGCTCTGGAGCTGCCTCAGTTATAGGTCTGGCGCCCTTTGATGTCCGGACCCTCGCACTTGGAGGTCGGGAGGTCCGGGATGAGGGAGTCCAGACACCCATCAGGGGGGTGGAGCCAGCGCCCGGGGAGGCTGGGGGCGATCGGCACCTGGCGGGGGAGAGCCATCGACACTCCTCTCTCCCATTGACCTGCCAAGTGGTCCGTTCACCTCCTGGGTGGATGGTGGTGCCGGGATGTTCGGGGGTAGGCGTCCCGTAGGGGACGGGTTGCGGGTTGCTTCTGTGGGTAGCGCCTGGAGAGCCTGTGTTCGGGCTCCGTCATGCGGGGGAGGGAGCGAGCCCTTCCTGGGGCCTGTCCAACATGCGTCCCCCCCAGCTGAAGGCGGGGAGAGTCACCCATCCTCTTGGGGACTCTCCTCGTCGAGGCGGAAAAAGCGTGACAGGCCATCCGCGTTGGCGTGGTCTTGGCCCGGCCGATGCTCCACAGTGAAGTCCATCCCCTGCAGGGAGATGGACCATCACAACAGTTTGGGATTCTCCCCCCGCATCTGCATTAACCATTGCAGGGGGCGATGATCTGTTTGTACCCGAAAGTGGGTACCGAAGAGGTAGGGACAGAGCTTCTTGAGGGCCCACACTACTGCAAAGGCCTCCCGCTCGATGGTACTCCAGCGCTGTTCTCGGGCCAGCAGGCGTCGGCTGATGAAGGCCACTGGTTGGTCGACTCCCTCGGGGTTCAGTTGGGAGAGGAAGGCCCCAATGGCATAGTCTGAGGCATCAGTCTGGACGATGAACTCACGGCTGTAGTCGGGGGCCTGGAGCACAGGGGCAGTGCACATGGCGGCCTTCAGCTTCTCGAAGGCCGCTTGACAGTCCAGGGTCCAGTTGACTGTTTTAGGGTTTTTCTTGGATGTGAGT
Source organism: Lissotriton vulgaris (assembly GCF_964263255.1). Classification (NCBI taxonomy): domain Eukaryota; kingdom Metazoa; phylum Chordata; class Amphibia; order Caudata; family Salamandridae; genus Lissotriton; species Lissotriton vulgaris. The sequence goes on from NC_141689.1 coordinate 139,378,452, forward strand.
TCTGTGAGGGGCCCCACAATGCTTCCATAGTCCTTCACAAACCGCCGGTAGTATCCGGTGATCCCCAAGAAGGCTCGTACCTCGGTTTGGGTGACGGGGGGCTGCCAGGACTGGATGGCAGCGATCTTGAGCTGGAGAGGGGCCACTAGACCGCTCCCCACTTGGTGCCCGAGGTAGGTCACGGACCAATTTGGCACTTGCTGGCCTTGATTGTGAGGCCGGCTCGTTTGAAGGGCCTGCAGGACCTCTCGGAGGTGGCGGAGGTGGTCTGCCCAGTGGCGGCTGTATACCGCGATATCGTCCAGGTAGGCGGCGCTGAATTCTTCGAGGCCCGCCAATACCTGGTTCACAAGTCGTTGAAAAGTGGCTGGAGCGTTTTTCATGCCAAATGGCATCACTGTGAACTGGTAGTGCCCATCCGGGGTGGAGAAAGCGGATCGTTCTTGGGCCCTGGGGGTGAGGCCGATCTGCCAGTAGCCCGCTGTCAGGTCGAAGATGCTCAGGTAGCGGGCAGCCCCCATGCGGTCCACCAGTTCATCTGCTCGGGGGATGGGATGAGCGTTGGTTCGGGTGACAGCGTTCAGACCCCGATAGTCGACGCAGAATCGGAGCTCGGGGGTGGTGCCCGGGGCAGCCGCTTTGGGGACCAGTACGACTGGGCTGGCCCAAGGGCTGTCTGAGGGCTCGATGACTCCGAGTGTGAGCATTTTGGAGACTTCTTCTTGGATGCAGGTGCGCACCCGATCTGGTACTCGGTACGCCCGGTGTCGGATAGGGGGACTGTCCCCAGTGTCCATGTCGTGAAGGCACCAGGGGGTGACCCCGGGGTGAGGGAAAACAGGTGTGCAAATTGCAGCAGGAGGGCCCGACAGTCTTGGCGCTGCTCTGGGGTCAGGGCATCGGAGAGTCGGACCCCGTCCACCGAACCATCTTTTTCACGGGTCCTCAGTAGGTCAGGGAGGGGCTCGGAGTCTTCTTCCGCCCCACTGTCTGTAGCCATCAGTAGGCTGAGCTCCGAGCGCACGAAGTGCGGTTTGAGTCTGTTGGCGTGGAGGACCAGGAGGGGGTTCCGGGGGGATTCCATGTCGATGAGATAGGTGACAGGGCCATTCTTGGGTTTGTTCTGGGGGGTCAGTCTGGACGGTGTCTTCCTCTGGAGTGATCGGGGGAGGAGGTGCTGGCCATTCGGGTTCTTCGGGTCTGGGGATGGCGCGGGCGGCCATGGACCGGGTTGTTACGCACGCCCAGTCCGGGAGGCCCAACATCCCCAGGTGCTCTCTTCTCTCAACGGCCGCCCACGGGGAACTCTCAAGATCATTCCCCAGGAGGCAGTCCACGGGTGATCATCGCGGACAGTCACTTTTAGCATGCCGGACACTCCTCCCCATTTGAAGGGGACGCAGGCCATCCGACACAGGCTCTCAGAATTGTCGGCCGATCGGACGGGGCACAGAACATTTGGCAGGATTTGTTCTGGGGTCACCAGGTGACAGCGGACGGCCGTCACACTGGCCCCCGTGTCACGCAGGGCTTCGGCCTTGCGCCCATTTATGTTCACCCACTGGCTGTATTTTCTGGTGTTGGCGGGTAGGGGGACCCGAGGGATCATGTCTCTTCCCCCTAGGCAAGCTAGGACCATGGCGGCAGGTTCCCATTCGGGCTGCTCCTGCTCGTACTCTTCATGCTCTTCGGAGATTTGCTCTTCTCCTAGGACGGCGGCAGCGACCTGGCGGGCCCGGGAGTCTGGTTCTTTGGGCAGTTCGGGTCGCTGGCATAGTGGCCGATTTGCTGGCACCGGTGGCAAGTAACGTTGGCTCGGAACTCTGGGCGCATCGGGGGTTTCCCTGACCGGCCGGGGGCGAGGTGGTGTTGGCGGGAGCTGCCGGGACGGCATCTCTGCCCCGGCCCTGGCCTCCTCCTCCTCCTCGGGGACGATGGTGACTGTGGCTGGTTCTGTTCTGCTCGGTTGGCCCACTCCGGGCCACTCGGGTGCTCTCCCATCGGTCAGCCTCGGCGGCGAGCTGCCGTGGTTCAGTCAATTTACTGTCGAGGAGGTGCTGCCTGAGCTCGACAAAGCAGTTGTTGGAGAGGTGCTCCCACACAATGAGGTTGAAGAGCTGCTCGTAAGTAGTTACGTGGCTCCCCTTTATCCATCCCTCGAAGGCTCGGCTGAAATAGTTCACATATTCTACCCAGGTCGTACCCGGGATCCGTGTGCACTCGCGGAACCTCTGGCGGTACATCCCGGGCGTGAGCCCATATCGAGTGAGGAGGGCGGCCTTCATGTGGTCATAGGACGTCATCTGATGGTCCGGGAGCTGTAGCAGGACATCGCGGCCTTCATTGACGAACCTCCCCCATAGACCGGCTCCCCAGTCACTTCGATCGATCCGGTGGGAGGTCATGGCGATCTCGTAGGCCTTGAACCACTGTTGTATGTCGTCGTTCCGATAATATTCTCGGACGACATCTTTAGGGATGTGGACCTTTGGTTCTGTAGCGCCTGGGGTGCGCGTTTGCTCGGGCACCCCTAGTTCTTTGTTCTGTTTCCGCATTTCTATCTCTGCGAGCTTGCGCTCGTGTTCGTATGCCAGTCTTTTCTCTTCGAGTTCTCTTTGTCTTTGCTTTTCCTCTCGCTCTTCTCTGAGCCGTAAGTGTTCTAAGTTCATCTTCTGTTCTGCCAGTTTCAGCTCTCCGTCCAACTTGAGCCGTGCCAACTCTAATTCGTGGAGTCTGCTTTTTTCTCATTCTTGGATCTCTTCCCGGGAGAGACCCGCTCTTCTTTCTTCGGTCGGAGTGGTGTTTGTCTCTGGTGCTTCGACGTTTTGGTCCCGGGGTCTGGCGGTACCTGTTTCTGCCAAAGATTCTAGGGCATGTTTGAAGTCGTCTTTCGTGCTCAGACCGGTGGTAGCAATGCCTAGTTCTATGCAAAATTGTTTTAGCTCTCGATGGCTGTACTCTTCTAGTTTTTCCATCTGGAATTTCTCTGTGGATACGCTCTCTTTGGTTGACATTGTGGTTTAGTCGTGGGGTGAGTTACTCTCTGTACGATTACGCGTTGGTTCGGATCGCGCCGCTGGCCACCAATGTTAGACGGGACCTGGAGGGTCGGCCGAGGACAAGGGGAGAGGCCTCCGGGGAGAGCCGCCTCCTAGCGATCGTACAGACAAGTAACTCCCCCCCCCCACAGATGGACACCACACAAAGATAAGGTTAACACTTTTTATATGCAGTTCTTGAAGTAAGGTAATACGGTACAGTGAGATCAGGATATGAGGATCCTCTCAATTCTAGTCTCTGGCAGGGAAAGGGGGTAGCGGGACAGTCTGGTTACCAATCTGGTATGGAGGTGGAATGATGATAGCTCACAATCCTCGAGCTCAGCGTTCTGAAGGGTCGGGCCGCGGCAGCGCCAGCAGGTCCCGAGGAGGTCGTAGATAGCAACGGGCCGCGGCAGCGCCAGCAGGTCCAGATGAGGACGTAGGTTGCAAAGGGCCGCGGCAGCGCCAGCAGGTCCCTATGAGGATGAAGGTTGCAGAAGGCCGCGGCAGCGCCAGCAGGCAGGACGACAGTTCACAAGGCAGGGCTTCGGCAGCGCCAGCAGTCCGTCAAGGATGAGTTCTTCATGGTGTCTCTCGACTCCAGGATACAACTGCCTTCCTGCTCTGGAGCTGCCTCAGTTATAGGTCTGGCGCCCTTTGATGTCCGGACCCTCGCACTTGGAGGTCGGGAGGTCCGGGATGAGGGAGTACAGACACCCAGCAGGGGGGTGGAGCCAGCGCCCGGGGAGGCTGGGGGCGATCGGCACCTGGCGGGGGAGAGCCATCGACACTCCTCTCTCCCATTGACCTGCCAAGAGGTCCGTTCACCTCCTGGGTGGATGGTGGTGCCGGGATGTCGAGGCCTGGCCGGGCCCAGGGGTGGGGTCGAGCTGAGGCCACGCGGCCTCGTGGTGCAGTGTCCAAGATGGCGGCTGGGCCCGGGAAATGGTGCTGACGGTGGCCCGGGCCAGTGATACAGAGATGTTCGGGGGTAGGCGTCCCGTAGGGGACGGGTTGAGGGTTGCTTCTGTGGGTAGCGCCTGGAGAGCCTGTGTCCGGGCTCCGTCATGCGGGGGAGGGAGAGAGCCCTTCCTGGGGCCTGTCCAACAATAACTTACTAAATTTAGTTATTATTGTTAAACCATGGAAGTATATGGTCATGTCTTTCTGGTGAATTCTATTGTTGATTTTTATTCAGAATCTCCTGCAAACTTGAATTTGTCTGTCACAATTTCCTTGAATCACACGCTCTCAAATTGAAAACTTAATTCTCCACTGTATGATTTGGACCGTTTCCTGCTGCTGCCACTATGCCTACCCACGCAAGTGAGGTACCATTTTTATCGGGAGACCTGGGGTATCTCTGGGTGGGAGGACATTTGTGTGAGCCCAGTGATGCCACGCTTTCCAATGCAAAAAAGTGTGAAAAAACTGTTTTTTTTTAGCTAAAATTGAGGTTTGCAAGCGATTCTGGGTAAAGGAACGTTGGAGGATCCACGCAAGCCATACCTCCTTGAAAGCCCCCGGGTGTCTACTTTTCAGAAATGTATGGGTTTGGTAGGTTTCCCTAGATGGCCATCTAGCACGGGGCCAAAAACCCAGGTAACCCCTCTTGCAAAAGCTGGTTGTATTGAATGTCAATACCGCCAGCTTTTGCAAGAGGGGTTACCTGGGTTTTTGGCCCCGTGCTAGACGGCCATCTAGGGAAACCTACCAAACCCATACATTTATGAAAAGTAGACACCCGGGGGCTTCCAAGAAGGTATGGCTTGCGTGGATCCTCCAACGTTCCTTTACCCAGAATCCCTTGCAAACCTCAATTTTTGCTGGAAAAATCAGTTTTTTCACACTTTTTATGCGTGGGAAAGCGTGGCGTCACTGGGCTCACACAAATTTCCTCCCACCCAGCGTTCCCCCAGTTCTCCCGATAAAAATGGTACCTCACTTGCGTGGGTAGGCATAGTGGCTGCAACAGAAAACGGTCCAAATCGTACGGTGGAGAAATTACAATAACCAATAGCCACATTACCTTCTTTTTTGGGGGGTAGGATTGAGTTTTTGGACCGGGGATCGGCGGGCATCTTTGGAAACTACCAAACCCAAACAGTTCTGAAAACTAGACACCCGGGGGAGTCCAGGGAGGTATGGCATGCGTGGGTCCCCCAATGTTTTCCTACCCAGAAATCCCTGCAAACCATGAATTTAGGTTAAAAAAAACAGTTTTCCATACATTTTTGCGTGGGATCTCCGTGTCAGCACAAATGTCCTACCACCCAGCTTTCCCCTTGTTCTCCCGAGTAAAATGATACCTCACTTGTGTGGGTGGGCCAAAGGCCTGTGTCTAAGGCAGGGGGGCTTAATTTGTAAAACTCAAATACTACTTTTTTAAAATTCATTTTCGGACTGTTCTGCTTTGGGGCACCCACACAAGTGAGGTATCCTTTTACTTGGGAGAACAAGGGGAACGCTGGGTGGTAGGACATTTTTGCCGGCACAGAGATTCCTTGCAAAAAAGTTTTGAAAAGTGACATTTTTACCTAATTTTAGGGTTTGCAAGGAGTTCTGGGTAGGAAAACATTGGGGGACCTACGCATGCCATACCTCCCTGGACTCCCCCGGGTGTCTACTTTTCAGAACTGTTTGGGTTTGGTAGTTTCCAAAGAATACCACCGAGCCCCGGGCCAAAGACTCAGGTGCCCCCCCAAAAATCAGGGTTGTTTTGCAATTGGGTATTGTAAATTCACCACCATACGATTGGATCCGTTTCCTGTTGCAGCCACTATGCCTACCGACGCAAGTGAGGTACCATTTTTTCCGGGAGACCTGGGGGAACGCTGGGTGGGTGGAAATTTGTTGATCCACACAGATTCCAGAACTTTCCACCACAGAAATGTCAGGAAAATGTGTTTTTTTGTCAAAATCTTAGGTTTGCAAGGGATTCTGGGTAACAAAACCTGAGGGTAGGCAGAGGAGTCACCCCATCCTGAATTCCCCTGGGTGTCTACTTTTCAAAAATGTATAGGTTTGCTAGGTTTCCTTAGGTGCTGGCAGAGCTAGGGCGCAAAAACAAAAGGCAGTCTTTTTGTCCAAAAATTGCAAAATTTTACTGGGAAATTGAGGTGCAACCATGTTGCGTTTTGCGCTGTTTCATGTCGCAGCCACTATGCCTACCCACGCAAGTGAGGTACCATTTTTTTTGGGAGACCTGGGGGAACGCTGGGTGGGTGGAAATTTGTTGATCCACGCAGATTCCAGAACTTTCCACCACAGAAATGTCAGGAAAATGTGTTTTTTTGTCAAAATCTTAGCTTTGCATGGGATTCTGGGTAACAAAACCTGAGGGTAGGCAGAGGAGTCACCCCATCCTGAATTCCCCTGTGTGTCTAGTTTTCAAAAATGTATAGGTTTGCTAGGTTTCCTTAGGTGCTGGCAGAGCTAGGGCGCAAAAACAAAAGGTAGTCTTTTTGTCCAAAAAGTGCAAAATTTTACTGGGAAATTGAGGTGCGACCATGTTGTGTTTTGCGCTGTTTCATGTCGCAGCCACTATGCCTACCCATGCAAGTGAGGTACCATTTTTTCCGGGAGACCTGGGGGAACGCTGGATGGGTGGAAATTTGTTGATCCACGCAGATTCCAGAACTTTCCACCACAGAAATGTTAGGAAAATTTGTTTTTTTGTCAAAATCTTAGCTTTGCAAGGGATTCTGGGTAACAAAACCTGGGGGTAGGCAGACGAGTCACCCCATCCTAAATTCCCCTGTGTGTCTAGTTTTCAAAAATGTATAGGTTTGCTAGGTTTCCTTAGGTGCTGGCAGAGCTAGGGTGCAAAAACAAAAGGTAGTCTTTTTGTCCAAAAAGTGCAAAATTTTACTGGGAAATTGAGGTGCGACCATGTTGCGTTTTGCGCTGTTTCATGTCGCAGCCACTATGCCTACCCACGCAAGTGAGGTACCATTTTTTCCGGGAGTCCTTGGGGGAACACTGGGTGGGTGGAAATTTGTTGATCCACGCAGATTCCAGAACTTTCCACCACAGAAATGTTAGGAATATATGTTTTTTTTTTGTCAAAATCTTAGCTTTGCAAGGGATACCGGGTAACAAAACCTGGGGGTAGGCAGAGGAGTCACCCCATCCTAAATTCCCCTGTGTGTCTAGTTTTCAGAAATGTATAGGTTTGCTAGATTTCCTTAGGTGCTGGCAGAGCTAGGGAGCAAAAACAAAAGGTAGTCTTATTGTTCAAAAAGTGCAAAATTTTACAGGGAAATTGAGGTGCGACCATGTTGCGTTTTGCGCTGTTTCATGTCGCAGCCACTATGCCTACCCACGCAAGTGAGGTACCATTTTTTTCCGGGAGACCGGGGGGAACGCTGGGTGGGTGGAAATTTGTTGATCCACGCAGATTCCAGAACTTTCCACCACAGAAATGTTAGGAAAATGTGTTTTTTTTGTCAAAATCTTAGATTTGCAAGGGATTCTGGGTAACAAAACCTGGGGGTAGGAAGACGAGTCACCCCATCCTGAATTTCCCTGTGTGTCTAGTTTAAAAAAATGTATAGGTTTGCTAGGTTTCCTTAGGTGCTGGCAGAGCTAGGGCGCAAAAACAAAAGGCAGTCTTTTTGTCCAAAAATTGCAACATTTTACTGGGAAATTGAGGTGCAACCATGTTGCGTTTTGCGCTGTTTCATGTCGCAGCCACTATGCCTACCCACGCAAGTGAGGTACCATTTTTTTTGGGAGACCTGGGGGAACGCTGGGTGGGTGGAAATTTGTTGATCCACGCAGATTCCAGAACTTTCCACCACAGAAATGTTAGGAAAATGTAATCTTAGATTTGCAAGGGATTCTGGGTAACAAAACCTGGGGGTAGGAAGACGAGTCACCCCATCCTGAATTTCCCTGTGTGTCTAGTTTAAAAAAATGTATAGGTTTGCTAGGTTTCCTTAGGTGCTGGCAGAGCTAGGGCGCAAAAACAAAAGGCAGTCTTTTTGTCCAAAAATTGCAAAATTTTACTGGGAAATTGAGGTGCAACCATGTTGCGTTTTGCGCTGTTTCATGTCGCAGCCACTATGCCTACCCACGCAAGTGAGGTACCATTTTTTTTGGGAGACCTGGGGGAACGCTGGGTGGGTGGAAATTTGTTGATCCACGCAGATTCCAGAACTTGCCACCACTGAAATGTCAGGAAAATGTGTTTTTTTTGTCAAAATCTTAGCTTTGCATGGGATTCTGGGTAACAAAACCTGAGGGTAGGCAGAGGAGTCACCCCATCCTGAATTCCCCTGTGTGTCTAGTGTTCAAAAATGTATAGGTTTGCTAGGTTTCCTTAGGTTCTGGCAGAGCTAGGGAGCAAAAACAAAAGATAGTCTTTTTGTCCAAAAAGTGCAACATTTTACTGGGAAATTGAGGTGCAACCATGTTGCGTTTTGCGCTGTTTCATGTCGCAGCCACTATGCCTACCCACGCAAGTGAGGTACCATTTTTTCCGGGAGACCTGGGGAAACGCTGGATGGGTGGAAATTTGTTGATCCACGTAGATTCCAGAACTTTCCACCACAGAAATGTTAGGAGAATGTGTTTTTTTTGTCAAAATCTTAGCTTTGCAAGGGATTCTGGGTAACAAAACCTGGGGGTAGGAAGACGAGTCCCCCCATCCTGAATTTCCATTTTTGTCTAGTTTTCAAAAATGTATAGGTTTGCTAGGTTTCCTTAGGTGCTGGCAAAGCTAGGGTGCAAAAACAAAAGGTAGTCTTTTTGTCCAAAAAGTGCAAAATTTTACTGGGAAATTGAGGTGCGACCATGTTGCGTTTTGTGCTGTTTCATGTCGCAGCCACTATGCCTACCCACGCAAGTGAGGTACCATTTTTTCTGGGAGACCTGGGGGAACGCTGGGTGAGTGGAAATTTGTTGATCCACGCAGATTCCAGAACTTTCCACCACAGAAATATTAGGAAAATTTGTTTTTTTGTCAAAATCTTAGCTTTGCAAGGGATTCTGGGTAACAAAATCTGAGGGTAGGCAGAGGAGTCACCCCATCATAAATTTCCCTGGGTGTCTACTTTTCAAAAATGTATAGATTTACTAGGTTTCCTTAGGTGCTGGCAGAGCTTAGGCGCAAAAACATAAGGTAGTCTTTTTGTCCAAAAATTGCAAAATTTTACTGGGAAATTGAGGTGCGACCATGTTGCGTTTTGCGCTGTTTCATGTCGCAGCCACTATGCCTACACATGCAAGTGAGGTACCATTTTTTTCGGGAGATCTGGGGAAACTCTGGGTGGGTGGAAATTTATTGATCCACGCTGATTCCAGATTTTTCCACCACAGAAATGTTAAGAAAATGTGTTTTTTTTGTCAAAATCTTAGCTTTGCAAGGGATTCTGGGTAACAAAATCTGGAGGTAGGCAGAGAAGTCACCCCATCCTGAATTCCCCTGGGTGTCTACTTTTCAAAATGTATAGGTTTGCTAAGTTTCCTTAGGTGCTGGCAGAGCTAGAGACCAAAAACAAAAGGTAGTCTTTTTGTTCAAAAAGTGCAAAATTTTACTGGGAAATTGAGGTGCGACCATGTTGCATTTTGTGCTGTTTCATGTCGCAGCCACTAAGCCTACCCACGCAAGTGAGGTACCATTTTTTCCGGGAGACCTGGGGGAACGCTGGGTGGTTGGAAATTTGTTGATCAACGCAGATTCCAGAACTTTCCACCACAGAAATATCGGGAAAATGTGTTTTTTTTGTCTAAATGTTAGCTTTGCAAGGGATTCTGGGTAACAAAACCTGAGGGTAGGCAGAGGAGTCACCCCATCCTAAATTCCCCTGTGTGTCTAGTTTTCATAAATGTAAAGGTTTGCTAGGTTTCCTTAGGTGCTGGCAGAGCTAGGGCGCAAAAACAAAAGGTAGTCTTTTTGTCCAAAAAGTGCAAAATTTTACTGGGAAATTGAGGTGCGACCATATTGCGTTTTGCGCTGTTTCATGTCGCAGCCACTATGCCTACCCACGCAAGTGAGGTACCATTTTTTCGGGGAGACCGGGGGGAACTCTGGGTGGGTGGAAATTTGTTGATCCACGCAGATTCCAGAACTTTCCACCACAGAAATGTTAGGAAAATGTGTTTGTTTTGTCAAAATCTTAGATTTGCAAGGGATTTTGGGTAACAAAACCTGAGGGTAGGCAGAGGAGTCACCCCATCCTGAATTTCCCTGGGTGTCTACTTTTCAAAAATGTATAGGTTTGCTTGGTTTCCTTAGGTGCTGGCAGAGGTAAGGCGCAAAAACAAAAGGTAGTCTTTTTGTCCAAAAAGTGCAAAATTTTACTGGGAAATTGAGGTGCGACCATGTTGTGTTTTGCGCTGTTTCATGTCGCAGCCACTATGCCTACCCACGCAATTGAGGTACCATTTTTTCCGGGAGACCTAGGGAAACGCTGGGTGGGTGGAAATTTGTTGATCCACGCAGATTACAGAACTTTCCACCACAGAAATATCAGGAAAATGTGTTTTTTTTGTCTAAATCTTAGCTTTGCAAGGGATTCTGGGTAACAAAACCTGAGGGTAGGCAGAGGAGTCACCCCATCCTAAATTCCCCTCGGTGTCTACATTTCATAAATGTATAGGTTTGCTAGGTTTCCTTAGGTGCTGGCAGAGCTAGGGTGCAAAAACGAAAGGTAGTCTTTTTGTCCAAAAATTGCAAAATTTTACTGGGAAATTGAGGTGCGACCATGTTGCGTTTTGCGCTGTTTCATGTCGCAGCCACTATGCCTACACATGCAAGTGAGGTACCATTTGTTTTGGGAGACCTGGGGGAAAGCTGGGCGGGTGGAAATTTGGTGATCCACGCAGATTCCAGAACTTTACACCACAGAAATGTTAGGAAAATGTGTTTTTTTGTCAAAATCTTAGCTTTGCAAGGGATTCTGGGGAACAAAACCTGGGGGTAGGCAGACGAGTCACCCCATCTTAAATTTCCCTGTGTGTCTAGTTTTCATAAATGTAAAGGTTTGCTAGGTTTCCTTAGGTGCTGGCAGAGCTAGGGCGCAAAAACAAAAGGTAGTCTTTTTGTCCAAAAAGTGCAAAATTTTACTGGGAAATTGAGGTGCGACCATGTTGCGTTTTGCGCTGTTTCATGTCGCAGCCACTATGCCTACCCATGCAAGTGAGGTACCATTTTTTCCGGAAGACCTTGGGGGAACGCTGGGTGGGTGGAAATTTGTTGATCCACGCAGATTCCAGAACTTTCCACCACAGAAATGTTAGGAAAATGTGTTTTTTTGTCAAAATCTTAGCTTTGCAAGGGATTCTGGGTAACAAAACCTGGGGGTAGGCAGAGGAGTCACCCCATCCTAAATTCCCCTGTGTGTCTAGTTTTCAAAAATGTATAGGCTTGCTAGGTTTCCTTAGGTGCTGGCAGAGCTAGGGAGTAAAAACAAAAGGTAGTCTTTTTGTTCAAAAAGTGCAAAATTTTACAGGGAAATTGAGGTGCGACCATATTGCGTTTTGCGCTGTTTCACGTCGCAGCCACTATGCCTACCCACGCAAGTGAGGTACCATTTTTTCCGGGAGACCGGGGGGAACTCTGGGTGGGTGGAAATTTGTTGATCCACGCAGATTCCAGAACTTTCCACCACAGAAATGTTAGGAAAATGTGTTTTTTTTGTCAAAATCTTAGATTTGCAAGGGATTTTGGGTAACAAAACCTGAGGGTAGGCAGAGGAGTCACCCCATCCTGAATTTCCCTGGGTGTCTACTTTTCAAAAATGTATAGGTTTGCTAGGTTTCCTTAGGTGCTGGCAGAGCTAAGGCGCAAAAATAAAAGGTAGTCTTTTTGTCCAAAAAGTGCAAAATTTTACTGGGAAATTGAGGTGCGACCATTTTGTGTTTTGCGCTGTTTCATGTCGCAGCCACTATGCCTACCCACGCAATTGAGGTACCATTTTTTCCGGGAGCCCTAGGGAAATGCTGGGTGGGTGGAAATTTGTTGATCCACACAGATTCCAGAACTTTACACCACAGAAATGTTAGGAAAATGTGTTTTTTTGTCAAAATCTTAGCTTTGCAAGGGATTCTGGGTAACAAAACCTGGGGGTAGGCAGACGAGTCACCCCATCCTAAATTCCCCTGTGTGTCTAGTTTTCAAAAATGTATAGGTTTGCTAGGTTTCCTTAGGTACTGGCAGAGCTAGGGTGCAAAAACAAAAGGTAGTCTTTTTGTCCAAAAAGTGCAAAATTTTACTGGGAAATTGAGGTGCGACCATGTTGCGTTTTGCGCTGTTTCATGTCGCAGCCACTATGCCTACCCACGCAAGTGAGGTACCATTTTTTCCGGGAGTCCTTGGGGGAACACTGGGTGGGTGGAAATTTGTTGATCCACGCAGATTCCAGAACTTTCCACCACAGAAATGTTAGGAAAATATGTTTTTTTTTTGTCAAAATCTTAGCTTTGCAAGGGATACCGGGTAACAAAACCTGGGGGTAGGCAGAGGAGTCACCCCATCCTAAATTCCCCTGTGTGTCTAGTTTTCAGAAATGTATAGGTTTGCTAGATTTCCTTAGGTGCTGGCAGAGCTAGGGAGCAAAAACAAAAGGTAGTCTTATTGTTCAAAAAGTGCAAAATTTTACAGGGAAATTGAGGTGCGACCATGTTGCGTTTTGCGCTGTTTCATGTCGCAGCCACTATGCCTACCCACGCAAGTGAGGTACCATTTTTTTCCGGGAGACCGGGGGGAACGCTGGGTGGGTGGAAATTTGTTGATCCACGCAGATTCCAGAACTTTCCACCACAGAAATGTTAGGAAAATGTGTTTTTTTTGTCAAAATCTTAGATTTGCAAGGGATTCTGGGTAACAAAACCTGGGGGTAGGAAGACGAGTCACCCCATCCTGAATTTCCCTGTGTGTCTAGTTTAAAAAAATGTATAGGTTTGCTAGGTTTCCTTAGGTGCTGGCAGAGCTAGGGCGCAAAAACAAAAGGCAGTCTTTTTGTCCAAAAATTGCAACATTTTACTGGGAAATTGAGGTGCAACCATGTTGCGTTTTGCGCTGTTTCATGTCGCAGCCACTATGCCTACCCACGCAAGTGAGGTACCATTTTTTTTGGGAGACCTGGGGGAACGCTGGGTGGGTGGAAATTTGTTGATCCACGCAGATTCCAGAACTTTCCACCACAGAAATGTTAGGAAAATGTAATCTTAGATTTGCAAGGGATTCTGGGTAACAAAACCTGGGGGTAGGAAGACGAGTCACCCCATCCTGAATTTCCCTGTGTGTCTAGTTTAAAAAAATGTATAGGTTTGCTAGGTTTCCTTAGGTGCTGGCAGAGCTAGGGCGCAAAAACAAAAGGCAGTCTTTTTGTCCAAAAATTGCAAAATTTTACTGGGAAATTGAGGTGCAACCATGTTGCGTTTTGCGCTGTTTCATGTCGCAGCCACTATGCCTACCCACGCAAGTGAGGTACCATTTTTTTTGGGAGACCTGGGGGAACGCTGGGTGGGTGGAAATTTGTTGATCCACGCAGATTCCAGAACTTGCCACCACTGAAATGTCAGGAAAATGTGTTTTTTTTGTCAAAATCTTAGCTTTGCATGGGATTCTGGGTAACAAAACCTGAGGGTAGGCAGAGGAGTCACCCCATCCTGAATTCCCCTGTGTGTCTAGTGTTCAAAAATGTATAGGTTTGCTAGGTTTCCTTAGGTTCTGGCAGAGCTAGGGAGCAAAAACAAAAGATAGTCTTTTTGTCCAAAAAGTGCAACATTTTACTGGGAAATTGAGGTGCAACCATGTTGCGTTTTGCGCTGTTTCATGTCGCAGCCACTATGCCTACCCACGCAAGTGAGGTACCATTTTTTCCGGGAGACCTGGGGAAACGCTGGATGGGTGGAAATTTGTTGATCCACGTAGATTCCAGAACTTTCCACCACAGAAATGTTAGGAGAATGTGTTTTTTTTGTCAAAATCTTAGCTTTGCAAGGGATTCTGGGTAACAAAACCTGGGGGTAGGAAGACGAGTCCCCCCATCCTGAATTTCCATTTTTGTCTAGTTTTCAAAAATGTATAGGTTTGCTAGGTTTCCTTAGGTGCTGGCAAAGCTAGGGTGCAAAAACAAAAGGTAGTCTTTTTGTCCAAAAAGTGCAAAATTTTACTGGGAAATTGAGGTGCGACCATGTTGCGTTTTGTGCTGTTTCATGTCGCAGCCACTATGCCTACCCACGCAAGTGAGGTACCATTTTTTCTGGGAGACCTGGGGGAACGCTGGGTGAGTGGAAATTTGTTGATCCACGCAGATTCCAGAACTTTCCACCACAGAAATGTTAGGAAAATGTGTTTTTTTGTCAAAATCTTAGCTTTGCAAGGGATTCTGGGTAACAAAATCTGAGGGTAGGCAGAGGAGTCACCCCATCATAAATTTCCCTGGGTGTCTACTTTTCAAAAATGTATGGATTTACTAGGTTTCCTTAGGTGCTGGCAGAGCTTAGGCGCAAAAACATAAGGTAGTCTTTTTGTCCAAAAATTGCAAAATTTTACTGGGAAATTGAGGTGCGACCATGTTGCGTTTTGCGCTGTTTCATGTCGCAGCCACTATGCCTACACATGCAAGTGAGGTACCATTTTTTTCAGGAGATCTGGGGAAACTCTGGGTGGGTGGAAATTTGGTGATCCACGCTGATTCCAGATTTTTCCACCACAGAAATGTTAAGAAAATGTGTTTTTTTTGTCAAAATCTTAGCTTTGCAAGGGATTCTGGGTAACAAAATCTGGAGGTAGGCAGAGAAGTCACCCCATCCTGAATTCCCCTGGGTGTCTACTTTTCAAAATGTATAGGTTTGCTAAGTTTCCTTAGGTGCTGGCAGAGCTAGAGACCAAAAACAAAAGGTAGTCTTTTTGTTCAAAAAGTGCAAAATTTTACTGGGAAATTGAGGTGCGACCATGTTGCATTTTGTGCTGTTTCATGTCGCAGCCACTAAGCCTACCCACGCAAGTGAGGTACCATTTTTTCCGGGAGACCTGGGGGAACGCTGGGTGGTTGGAAATTTGTTGATCAACGCAGATTCCAGAACTTTCCACCACAGAAATATCGGGAAAATGTGTTTTTTTTGTCTAAATGTTAGCTTTGCAAGGGATTCTGGGTAACAAAACCTGAGGGTAGGCAGAGGAGTCACCCCATCCTAAATTCCCCTGTGTGTCTAGTTTTCATAAATGTAAAGGTTTGCTAGGTTTCCTTAGGTGCTGGCAGAGCTAGGGCGCAAAAACAAAAGGTAGTCTTTTTATCCAAAAAGTGCAAAATTTTACTGGGAAATTGAGGTGCAACCATGTTGAGTTTTGCGCTGTTTCAAGTCGCAGCCACAATGCCTACCCACGCAAGTGAGGTACCATTTTTTCCGGGAGACCTGGGGGAACGCTGGGTGGGTGGATATTTGTTGATCCACGCAGATTCCAGAACTTGCCACCACTGAAATGTCAGGAAAATGTGTTTTTTTGTCAAAATCTTAGCTTTGCAAGGGATTCTGGGTAACAAAACCTGGGGGTAGGCAGACGAGTCACCCCATCCTAAATTCCCCTGTGTGTCTAGTTTTCATAAATGTAAAGGTTTGCTAGGTTTCCTTAGGTGCTGGCAGAGCTAGGGCGCAAAAACAAAGGTAGTCTTTTTGTCCAAAAAGTGCAAAATTTTACTGGGAAATTGAGGTGCGACCATATTGCGTTTTGCGCTGTTTCATGTCGCAGCCACTATGCCTACCCACGCAAGTGAGGTACCATTTTTTCCGGGAGACCGGGGGGAACTCTGGGTGGGTGGAAATTTGTTTATCCACGCAGATTCCAGAACTTTCCACCACAGAAATGTTAGGAAAATGTGGTTTTTTTGTCAAAATCTTAGATTTGCAAGGGATTTTGTGTAACAAAACCTGAGGGTAGGCAGAGGAGTCACCCCATCCTGAATTTCCCTGGGTGTCTACTTTTCAAAAATGTATAGGTTTGCTAGGTTTCCTTAGGTGCTGGCAGAGCTAAGGCGCAAAAACAAAAGGTAGTCTTTTTGTCCAAAAAGTGCAAAATTTTACTGGGAAATTGAGGTGCGACCATGTTGTGTTTTGCGCTGTTTCATGTCGCAGCCACTATGCCTACCCACGCAATTGAGGTACCATTTTTTCCGGGAGACCTAGGGAAACGCTGGGTGGGTGGAAATTTGTTGATCCACGCAGATTCCAGAACTTTCCACCACAGAAATATCAGGAAAATGTGTTTTTTTTGTCTACATCTTAGCTTTGCAAGGGATTCTGGGTAACAAAACCTGAGGGTAGGCAGAGGAGTCACCCCATCCTAAATTCCCCTCGGTGTCTACATTTCATAAATGTATAGGTTTGCTAGGTTTCCTTAGGTGCTGGCAGAGCTAGGGTGCAAAATCAAAAGGTAGTCTTTTTGTCCAAAAATTGCAAAATTTTACTGGGAAATTGAGGTGCGACCATGTTGCGTTTTGCGCTGTTTCATGTCGCAGCCACTATGCCTACACATGCAAGTGAGGTACCATTTGTTTTGGGAGACCTCAGGGAAAGCTGGGCGGGTGGAAATTTGGTGATCCACGCAGATTCCAGAACTTTACACCACAGAAATGTTAGGAAAATGTGTTTTTTTGTCAAAATCTTAGCTTTGCAAGGGATTCTGGGGAACAAAACCTGGGGGTAGGCAGACGAGTCACCCCATCTTAAATTTCCCTGTGTGTCTAGTTTTCATAAATGTAAAGGTTTGCTAGGTTTCCTTAGGTGCTGGCAGAGCTAGGGCGCAAAAACAAAAGGTAGTCTTTTTGTCCAAAAAGTGCAAAATTTTACTGGGAAATTGAGGTGCGACCATGTTGCGTTTTGCGCTGTTTCATGTCGCAGCCACTATGCCTACCCACGCAAGTGAGGTACCATTTTTTCCGGGAGACCGGGGGGAACTCTGGGTGGGTGGAAATTTGTTGATCCACGCAGATTCCAGAACTTTCCACCACAGAAATGTTAGGAAAATGTGTTTTTTTTTGTCAAAATCTTAGATTTGCAAGGGATTTTGGGTAACAAAACCTGAGGGTAGGCAGAGGAGTCACCCCATCCTGAATTTTCCTGGGTGTCTACTTTTCAAAAATGTATAGGTTTGCTAGGTTTCCTTAGGTGCTGGCAGAGCTAAGGCGCAAAAATAAAAGGTAGTCTTTTTGTCCAAAAAGTGCAAAATTTTACTGGGAAATTGAGGTGCGACCATTTTGTGTTTTGCGCTGTTTCATGTCGCAGCCACTATGCCTACCCACGCAATTGAGGTACCATTTTTTCCGGGAGCCCTAGGGAAATGCTGGGTGGGTGGAAATTTGTTGATCCACGCAGATTCCAGAACTTTCCACCACAGAAATATCAGGAAAATGTGTTTTTTTGTCTAAATCTTAGCTTTGCAAGGGATTCTGGGTAACAAAACCTGAGGGTAGGCAGAGGAGTCACCCCACCCTGAATCCCCCTGGGTGTCTACATTTCAGAAATGTATAGGTTTGCTAGGTTTCCTTAGGTGCTGGCAGAGCTAGGGTGCAAAAACAAAAGGTAGTCTTTTTGTCCAAAAATTGCAAAATTTTACTGGGAAATTGAGGTGCGACCATGTTGCGTTTTGCGCTGTTTCATGTCAAAGCCACTATGCCTACACATGCAAGTGAGGTACCTTTTTTTTGGGAGACCTGGGGGAAAGCTGGGCGGGTGGAAATTTGGTGATCCACACAGATTCCAGAACTTTACACCACAGAAATGTTAGGAAAATGTGTTTTTTTGTCAAAATCTTAGCTTTGCAAGGGATTCTGGGTAACAAAACCTGGGGGTAGGCAGACGAGCCACCCCATCCTAAATTCCCCTGTGTGTCTAGTTTTCAAAAATGTATAGGTTTACTAGGTTTCCTTAGGTGCTGGCAGAGCTAGGGTGCAAAAACAAAAGGTAGTCTTTTTGTCCAAAAAGTGCAAAATTTTACTGGGAAATTGAGGTGCGACCATGTTGCGTTTTGCGCTGTTTCATGTCGCAGCCACTATGCCTACCCACGCAAGTGAGGTACCATTTTTTCCGGGAGACCTTGGGGGAACACTGGGTGGGTGGAAATTTGTTGATCCACGCAGATTCCAGAACTTTCCACCACAGAAATGTTAGGAAAATATGTTTTTTTTTGTCAAAATCTTAGCTTTGCAAGGGATACCGGGTAACAAAACCTGGGGGTAGGCAGAGGAGTCACCCCATCCTAAATTCCCCTGTGTGTCTACTTTTCAGAAATGTATAGGTTTGCTAGATTTCCTTAGGTGCTGGCAGAGCTAGGGAGCAAAAACAAAAGGTAGTCTTATTGTTCAAAAAGTGCAAAATTTTACAGGGAAATTGAGGTGCGACCATGTTGCGTTTTGCGCTGTTTCATGTCGCAGCCACTATGCCTACCCACGCAAGTGAGGTACCATTTTTTTTGGGAGACCTGGGGGAACGCTGGGTGGGTGGAAATTTGTTGATCCACGCAGATTCCAGAACTTGCCACCACTGAAATGTCAGGAAAATGTGTTTTTTTGTCAAAATGTTAGCTTTGCATGGGATTCTGGGTAACAAAACCTGAGGGTAGGCAGAGGAGTCACCCCATCCTGAATTCCCCTGTGTGTCTAGTTTTCAAAAATGTATAGGTTTGCTAGGTTTCCTTAGGTTCTGGCAGAGCTAGGGAGCAAAAACAAAAGATAGTCTTTTTGTCCAAAAAGTGCAACATTTTACTGGGAAATTGAGGTGCAACCATGTTGCGTTTTGCGCTGTTTCATGTCGCAGCCACTATGCCTACCCACGCAAGTGAGGTACCATTTTTTCTGGGAGACCTGGGGGAACGCTGGATGGGTGGAAATTTGTTGATCCACGCAGATTCCAGAACTTTCCACCACAGAAATGTTAGGAAAATTTGTTTTTTTTGTCAAAATCTTAGCTTTGCAAGGGATTCTGGGTAACAAAACCTGGGGGTAGGCAGAAATGTCACCCCATCCTGAATTCCCCTGTGTGTCTAGTTTTCAAAAATGTATAGGTTTGCTAGGTTTCCTTAGGTTCTGGCAGAGCTAGGGAGCAAAAACAAAAGATAGTCTTTTTGTCCAAAAAGTGCAACATTTTACTGGGAAATTGAGGTGCAACCATGTTGCGTTTTGCGCTGTTTCATGTCGCAGCCACTATGCCTACCCACGCAAGTGAGGTACCATTTTTTTGGGGAGACCTGGGGGAACGCTGGGTGGGTGAAAATTTGTTAATCCACGCAGATTCCAGAACTTTTCACCGGAGAAATGTTAGGAAAATGTGTTTTTTTTGTCAAAATCTTAGCTTCGCAAGGGATTCTGGGTAGCAAAACCTGAGGGTAGGCAGAGGAGTCACCACATCCTGAATTTCCCTGGGTGTCTACTTTTCAAAAATGTATAGGTTTACTAGGTTTCCTTAGGTGCTGGCAGAGCTAAGGCGCAAAAATAAAAGGTAGTCTTTTTGTCCAAAAAGTGCAAAATTTTACTGGGAAATTGAGGTGCGACCATGTTGTGTTTTGTGCTGTTTCATGTCGCAGCCACTATGCCTACCCACGCAAGTGAGGTACCATTTTTTCCAGGAGACCTAGGGGAACGCTGGGTGTCTGGAAATTTGTTGATCCACGCAGATTCCAGAACTTTCCACCACAGAAATGTTAGGAGAATGTGTTTTTTTTGTCAAAATCTTAGCTTTGCAAGGGATTCTGGGTAACAAAACCTGGGGGTAGGCAGAGAAGTCACCCCATCCTGAATTTCCCTGGGTGTCTACTTTTCAAAAATGTATAGGTTTACTAGGTTTCCTTAGGTGCTGGCAGAGCTAAGGCGCAAAAATAAAAGGTAGTCTTTTTGTCCAAAAAGTGCAAAATTTTACTGGGAAATTGAGGTGCGACCATGTTGCGTTTTGCGCTGTTTCATGTCGCAGCCACTATGCCTACACATGCAAGTGAGGTACCATTTTTTTTGGGAGACCTGGGGGAAAGCTGGGCGGGTGGAAATGTGGTGATCCACGCAGATTCCAGAACTTTCCACCACAGAAATGTTAGGAAAATATGTTTTTTTGGTCAAAATCTTAGCTTTGCAAGGGATACCGGGTAACAAAACCTGGGGGTAGGCAGAGGAGTCACCCCATCCTAAATTCCCCTGTGTGTCTAGTTTTCAGAAATGTATAGGTTTGCTAGGTTTCCTTAGGTGCTGGCAGAGCTAGGGAGCAAAAACAAAAGGTAGTCTTATTGTTCAAAAAGTGCAAAATTTTACAGGGAAATTGAGGTGCGACCATGTTGCGTTTTGCGCTGTTTCATGTCGCAGCCACTATGCCTACCCACGCAAGTGAGGTACCATTTTTTCCGGGAGACCCGGGGGAACGCTGGGTGGGTGGAAATTTGTTGATCCACGCAGATTCCAGAACTTGCCACCACTGAAATGTCAGGAAAATGTGTTTTTTTGTCAAAATCTTAGCTTTGCAAGGGATTCTGGGTAACAAAACCTGGGGTAGGCAGACGAGTCACCCCATCCTAAATTCCCCTGTGTGTCTAGTTTTCATAAATGTAAAGGTTTGCTAGGTTTCCTTAGGTGCTGGCAGAGCTAGGGCGCAAAAACAAAAGGTAGTCTTTTTGTCCAAAAAGTGCAAAATTTTACTGGGAAATTGAGGTGCGACCATGTTGCGTTTTGCGCTGTTTCATGTCGCAGCCACTATGCCTACCCATGCAAGTGAGGTACCATTTTTTCCGTAAGACCTTGGGGGAACGCTGGGTGGGTGGAAATTTGTTGATCCACGCAGATTCCAGAACTTTCCACCACAGAAATGTTAGGAAAATGTGTTTTTTTTGTCAAAATCTTAGCTTTGCAAGGGATTCTGGGTAACAAAACCTGGGGGTAGGCAGAGGAGTCACCCCATCCTAAATTCCCCTGTGTGTCTAGTTTTCAAAAATGTATAGGTTTGCTAGGTTTCCTTAGGTGCTGGCAGAGCTAGGGAGTAAAAACAAAAGGTAGTCTTTTTGTTCAAAAAGTGCAAAATTTTACAGGGAAATTGAGGTGCGACCATATTGCGTTTTGCGCTGTTTCACGTCGCAGCCACTATGCCTACCCACGCAAGTGAGGTACCATTTTTTCCGGGAGACCGGGGGGAACTCTGGGTGGGTGGAAATTTGTTGATCCACGCAGATTCCAGAACTTTCCACCACAGAAATGTTAGGAAAATGTGTTTTTTTTGTCAAAATCATAGATTTGCAAGGGATTTTGGGTAACAAAACCTGAGGGTAGGCAGAGGAGTCACCCCATCCTGAATTTCCCTGGGTATCTACTTTTCAAAAATGTATAGGTTTGCTAAGTTTCCTTAGGTGCTGGCAGAGCTAAGGCGCAAAAACAAAAGGTAGTCTTTTTGTCCAAAAAGTGCAAAATTTTACTGGGAAATTGAGGTGCGACCATGTTGTGTTTTGCGCTGTTTCATGTCGCAGCCCCTATGCCTACCCATGCAATTGAGGTACCATTTTTTCCGGGAGACCTAGGGAAACGCTGGGTGGGTGGAAATTTGTTGATCCACGCAGATTCCAGAACTTTCCACCACAGAAATATCAGGAAAATGTGTTTTTTTTGTCTAAATCTTAACTTTGCAAGGGATTCTGGGTAACAAAACCTGAGGGTAGGCAGAAGAGTCACCCCATCCTAAATTCCCCTGGGTGTCTACATTTCAGAAATGTATAGGTTTGCTAGGTTTCCTTAGGTGCTGGCAGAGCTAGGGTGCAAAAACAAAAGGTAGTCTTTTTGTCCAAAAAGTGCAAAATTTTACTGGGAAATTGAGGTGCCACCATGTTGCATTTTGCGCTGTTTCATGTCGCAGCCACTATGCCTACCCACGCAAGTGAGGTACCATTTTTTCCGGGAGACCTTGGGGGAACACTGGGTGGGTGGAAATTTGTTGATCCACGCAGATTCCAGAACGTTCCACCACAGAAATGTTAGGAAAATGTGTTTTTTTTGTCAAAATCTTAGCTTTGCAAGGGATTCTGGGTAACAAAACATGGGGGTAGGCAGAGGAGTCACCCCATCCTAAATTCCCCTGTGTGTCTAGTTTTCAAAAATGTATAGGTTTGCTAGGTTTCCTTAGGTGCTGGCAGAGCTAGGGAGTAAAAACAAAAGGTAGTCTTTTTGTTCAAAAAGTGCAAAATTTTACAGGGAAATTGAGGTGCGACCATATTGCGTTTTGCGCTGTTTCACGTCGCAGCCACTATGCCTACCCACGCAAGTGAGGTACCATTTTTTCCGGGAGACCGGGAGGAACTCTGGGTGGGTGGAAATTTGTTGATCCACGCAGATTCCAGAACTTTCCACCACAGAAATGTTAGGAAAATGTGGTTTTTTTGTCAAAATCTTAGATTTGCAAGGGATTCTGGGTAACAAAACCTGAGGGTAGGCAGAAGAGTCACCCCATCCTGAATTCCCCTGGGTGTCTACATTTCAGAAATGTATAGGTTTGCTAGGTTTCCTTAGGTGCTGGCAGAGCTAGGGTGCAAAAACAAAAGGTAGTCTTTTTGTCCAAAAATTGCAAAATTTTACTGGGAAATTGAGGTGCGACCATGTTGCGTTTGGCGCTGTTTCATGTCGCAGCCACTATGCCTACCCACGCAAGTGAGGTACCATTTTTTCCAGGAGACCTGGGGGAACGCTGGATGGGTGGAAATTTGTTGATCCACGCAGATTCCAGAACTTTCCACCACAGAAATGTTAGGAAAATTTGTTTTTTTTGTCAAAATCTTAGCTTTGCAAGGGATTCTGGGTAACAAAACCTGGGGGTAGGCAGAAGTGTCACCCCATCCTGAATTCCCCTGTGTGTCTAGTTTTAAAAAATGTATAGGTTTGCTAGGTTTCCTTAGGTTCTGGCAGAGCTAGGGAGCAAAAACAAAAGATAGGCTTTTTGTCCAAAAAGTGCAACATTTTACTGGGAAATTGAGGTGCAACCATGTTGCGTTTTGCGCTGTTTCATGTCGCAGCCACTATGCCTACCCACGCAAGTGAGGTACCATTTTTTTGGGGAGACCTGGGGGAACGCTGGGTGGGTGAAAATTTGTTAATCCACGCAGATTCCAGAACTTTCCACAGCAGAAATGTTATGAAAATGTGTTTTTTTTGTCAAAATCTTAGCTTCGCAAGGGATTCTGGGTAGCAAAACCTGAGGGTAGGCAGAGAAGTCACCACATCCTGAATTTCCCTGGGTGTCTACTTTTCAAAAATGTATAGGTTTACTAGGTTTCCTTAGGTGCTGGCAGAGCTAAGGCGCAAAAATAAAAGGTAGTCTTTTTGTCCAAAAAGTGCAAAATTTTACTGGGAAATTGAGGTGCGACCATGTTGTGTTTTGTGCTGTTTCATGTCGCAGCCACTATGCCTACCCACGCAAGTGAGGTACCATTTTTTCCAGGAGACCTAGGGGAACGCTGGGTGTCTGGAAATTTGTTGATCCACGCAGATTCCAGAACTTTCCACCACAGAAATGTTAGGAGAATGTGTTTTTTTGTCAAAATCTTAGCTTTGCAAGGGATTCTGGGTAACAAAACCTGGGGGTAGGAAGACGAGTCCCCCCATCCTGAATTTCCCTTTTTGTCTAGTTTTCAAAAATTTATAGGTTGGCTAGGTTTCCTTAGGTGCTGGCAGAGCTAGGGTGCAAAAACAAAAGGTAGTCTTTTTGTCCAAAAAGTGCAAAATTTTACTGGGAAATTGAGGTGCGACCATGTTGCGTTTTTGTGCTGTTTCATGTCGCAGCCACTATGCCTACCCACGCAAGTGAGGTACCATTTTTTCTGGTAGACCTGGGGGAACGCTGGGTGAGTGGAAATTTGTTGATCCACACAGATTCCAGAACTTTCCACCACAGAAATGTTAGGAAAATGTGTTTTTTTGTCAAAATCTTAGCTTTGCAAGGGATTCTGGGTAACAAAATCTGAGGGTAGGCAGAGGAGTCACCCCATCATAAATTTCCCTGGGTGTCTACTTTTCAAAAATTTATAGATTTACTAGGTTTCCTTAAGTGCTGGCAGAGCTAAGGCGCAAAAACATAAGGTAGTCTTTTTGTCCAAAAATTGCAAAATTTTACTGGGAAATTGAGGTGCGACCATGTTGCGTTTTGCGCTGTTTCATGTCGCAGACACTATGCCTACACATGCAAGTGAGGTACCATTTTTTTCGGGAGACCTGGGGAAACTTTGGGTGGGTGGAAATTTGTTGATCCAAGCTGATTCCAGATTTTTCCACCACAGAAATGTTAAGAAAATGTGTTTTTTTTGTCAAAATCTTAGCTTTGCAAGGGATTCTGGGTAACAAAATCTGGGGGTAGGCAGAGAAGTCACCCCATCCTGACTTCCCCTGGGTGTCTACTTTTCAAAAATGTATAGGTTTGCTAAGTTTCCTTAGGTGCTGGCAGAGCTAGGGAGCAAAAACAAAAGGTAGTCTTTTTGTTCAAAAAGTGCAACATTTTACTGGGAAATTGAGGTGCGACCATGTTGCGTTTTGTGCTGTTTCATGTCGCAGCCACTAAGCCTACCCACGCAAGTGAGGTACCATTTTTTCCGGGAGACCTGAGGGAACGCTGGGTGGGTGGAAATTTGTTGATCAACGCAGATTCCAGAACTTTCCACCACAGAAATATTGGGAAAATGTGTTTTTTTTGTCTAAATCTTAGCTTTGCAAGGGATTCTGGGTAACAAAACCTGAGGGTAGGCAGAGGAGTCACCCCATCCTGAATTTCCCTGGGTGTCTACTTTTCAAAAATGTATAGGTTTTTCTAGGTTTCCTTAGGTGCTGGCAGAGCTAAGGCGCAAAAACAAAAAGTAGTCTTTTTGTCCAAAAAGTGCAAAATTTTACTGGGAAATTGAGGTGCGACCATGTTGCGTTTTGTGCTGTTTCATGTCGCAGCCACTATGCCTACCCACGCAAGTGAGGTACCATTTTTTCCGGGAGACCTGGGGGAACGCTGGGTGTGTGGAAATTTGTTGATCCACGCAGATTCCAGAACTTGCCACCACTGAAATGTCAGGAAAATGTTTTGTTTGTCAAAATCTTAGCTTTGCAAGGGATTCTGGGTAACAAAACCTGGGGGTAGGCAGACGAGTCACCCCATCCTAAATTCCCCTGTGTGTCTAGTTTTCATAAATGTAAAGGTTTGCTAGGTTTCCTTAGGTGCTGGCAGAGCTAGGGCGCAAAAACAAAAGGTAGTCTTTTTGTCCAAAAAGTGTAAAATTTTACTGGGAAATTGAGGTGCGACCATGTTGCGTTTTGCGCTGTTTCATGTCGCAGCCACTATGCCTACCCACGCAAGTGAGGTACCATTTTTTCCGGGAGACCTGGGGGAACGCTGGGTGGGTGGAAATTTGTTGATCCACGCAGATTCCAGAACTTGCCACCACTGAAATGTCAGGAAAATGTGTTTTTTGTCAAAATCTTAGCTTTGCAAGGGATTCTGGGTAACAAAACCTGAGGGTAGGCAGAGGAGTCACCCCATCCTGAATTCCCCTGGGTGTCTACATTTCAGAAATGTATAGGTTTGCTAGGTTTCCTTAGGTGCTGGCAGAGCTAGGGTGCAAAAACAAAAGGTAGTCTTTTTGTCCAAAAATTGCAAAATTTTACTGGGAAATTGAGGTGCGACCATGTTGCGTTTTGTGCTGTTTCATGTCGCAGCCACTATGCCTACCCACGCAAGTGAGGTACCATTTTTTCCGGGAGACCTTGGGGGAACACTGGGTGGGTGGAAATTTGTTGATCCACGCAGATTCCAGAACTTTCCACCACAGAAATGTTAGGAAAATATGTTTTTTTGGTCAAAATCTTAGCTTTGCAAGGGATACCGGGTAACAAAACCTGGGGGTAGGCAGAGGAGTCACCCCATCCTAAATTCCCCTGTGTGTCTAGTTTTCAGAAATGTATAGGTTTGCTAGGTTTCCTTAGGTGCTGGCAGAGCTAGGGAGCAAAAACAAAAGGTAGTCTTATTGTTCAAAAAGTGCAAAATTTTACAGGGAAATTGAGGTGCGACCATGTTGCGTTTTGCGCTGTTTCATGTCGCAGCCACTATGCCTACCCATGCAAGTGAGGTACCATTTTTTCCGTAAGACCTTGGGGGAACGCTGGGTGGGTGGAAATTTGTTGATCCACGCAGATTCCAGAACTTTCCACCACAGAAATGTTAGGAAAATGTGTTTTTTTTGTCAAAATCTTAGCTTTGCAAGGGATTCTGGGTAACAAAACCTGGGGGTAGGCAGAGGAGTCACCCCATCCTAAATTCCCCTGTGTGTCTAGTTTTCAAAAATGTATAGGTTTGCTAGGTTTCCTTAGGTGCTGGCAGAGCTAGGGAGTAAAAACAAAAGGTAGTCTTTTTGTTCAAAAAGTGCAAAATTTTACAGGGAAATTGAGGAGCGACCATATTGCGTTTTGCGCTGTTTCACGTCGCAGCCACTATGCCTACCCACGCAAGTGAGGTACCATTTTTTCCGGGAGACCGGGGGGAACTCTGGGTGGGTGGAAATTTGTTGATCCACGCAGATTCCAGAACTTTCCACCACAGAAATGTTAGGAAAATGTGTTTTTTTTGTAAAAATCTTAGATTTGCAAGGGATTTTGGGTAACAAAACCTGAGGGTAGGCAGAGGAGTCACCCCATCCTGAATTTCCCTGGGTATCTACTTTTCAAAAATGTATAGGTTTGGTAAGTTTCCTTAGGTGCTGGCAGAGCTAAGGCGCAAAAACAAAAGGTAGTCTTTTTGTCCAAAAAGTGCAAAATTTTACTGGGAAATTGAGGTGCGACCATGTTGTGTTTTGCGCTGTTTCATGTCGCAGCCACTATGCCTACCCACGCAATTGAGGTACCATTTTTTCCGGGAGACCTAGGGAAACGCTGGGTGGGTGGAAATTTGTTGATCCACGCAGATTCCAGAACTTTCCACCACAGAAATATCAGGAAAATGTGTTTTTTTTGTCTAAATCTTAGCTTTGCAAGGGATTCTGGGTAACAAAACCTGAGGGTAGGCAGAGGAGTCACCCCATCCTGAATTCCCCTGGGTGTCTACATTTCAGAAATGTATAGGTTTGCTAGGTTTCCTTAGGTGCTGGCAGAGCTAGGGTGCAAAAACAAAAGGTAGTCTTTTTGTCCAAAAATTGCAAAATTTTACTGGGAAATTGAGGTGCGACCATGTTGCATTTTGCGCTGTTTCATGTCGCAGCCACTATGCCTACACATGCAAGTGAGGTACCATTTTTTTTGGGAGACCTGGGGGAAAGCTGGGCGGGTGGAAATTTGGTGATCCACGCAGATTCCAGAACTTTACACCACAGAAATGTTAGGAAAATGTGTTTTTTTGTCAAAATCTTAGCTTTGCAAGGGATTCTGGGTAACAAAACCTGGGGGTAGGCAGACGAGTCACCCCATCCTAAATTTCCCTGTGTGTCTAGTTTTCAAAAATGTATAGGTTTGCTAGGTTTCCTTAGATGCTGGCAGAGCTAGGGTGCAAAAACAAAAGGTAGTCTTTTTGTCCAAAAAGTGCAAAATTTTACTGGGAAATTGAGGTGCGACCATGTTGCGTTTTGCGCTGTTTCATGTCGCAGCCACTATGCCTACCCACGCAAGTGAGGTACCAGTTTTTTCCGGGAGACCTTGGGGGAACACTGGGTGGGTGGAAATTTGTTGATCCACGCAGATTCCAGAACTTTCCACCACAGAAATGTTAGGAAAATATGTTTTTTTTGGTCAAAATCTTAGCTTTGCAAGGGATACCGGGTAACAAAACCTGGGGGTAGGCAGAGGAGTCACCCCATCCTAAATTCCCCTGTGTGTCTAGTTTTCAGAAATGTATAGGTTTGCTAGGTTTCCTTAGGTGCTGGCAGAGCTAGGGAGCAAAAACAAAAGGTAGTCTTATTGTTCAAAAAGTGCAAAATTTTACAGGGAAATTGGGGTGCGACCATGTTGCGTTTTGCGCTGTTTCATGTCGCAGCCACTATGCCTACCCACGCAAGTGAGGTACCATTTTTTCCGGGAGACCTGGGGGAACGCTGGGTGGGTGGAAATTTGTTGATCCACGCAGATTCCAGAACTTGCCACCACTGAAATGTCAGGAAAATGTGTTTTTTTGTAAAAATCTTAGCTTTGCAAGGGATTCTGGGTAACAAAACCTGGGGGTAGGCAGACGAGTCACCCCATCCTAAATTCCCCTGTGTGTCTAGTTTTCATAAATGTAAAGGTTTGCTAGGTTTCCTTAGGTGCTGGCAGAGCTAGGGCGCAAAAACAAAAGGTAGTCTTTTTGTCCAAAAAGTGCAAAATTTTACTGGGAAATTGAGGTGCGACCATGTTGCGTTTTGCGCTGTTTCATGTCGAAGCCACTATGCCTACCCATGCAAGTGAGGTACCATTTTTTCCGTAAGACCTTGGGGGAACGCTGGGTGGGTGGAAATTTGTTGATCCACGCAGATTCCAGAACTTTCCACCACAGAAATGTTAGGAAAATATGTTTTTTTGGTCAAAATCTTAGCTTTGCAAGGGATACTGGGTAACAAAACCTGGGGGTAGGCAGAGGAGTCACCCCATCCTAAATTCCTCTCTGTGTCTAGTTTTCAGAAATGTATAGGTTTGCTAGGTTTCCTTAGGTGCTGGCAGAGCTAGGGAGCAAAAACAAAAGGTAGTCTTATTGTTCAAAAAGTGCAAAATTTTACAGGGAAATTGAGGTGCGACCATGTTGCGTTTTGCGCTGTTTCATGTCGCAGCCACTATGCCTACCCAAGCAAGTGAGGTACCATTTTTTCCGGGAGACCCGGGGGAACGCTGGGTGGGTGGAAATTTGTTGATCCATGCAGATTCCAGAACTTTCCACCACAGAAATGTTAGGAAAATGTGTTTTGTTTGTCAAAATCTTAGCTTTGCAAGGGATTCTGGGTAACAAAACCTGGGGGTAGGCAGAGGAGTCACCCCATCCTAAATTCCCCTGTGTGCCTAGTTTTCAAAAATGTATAGGTTTGCTAGGTTTCCTTAGGTGCTGGCAGAGCTAGGGAGTAAAAACAAAAGGTAGTCTTTTTGTTCAAAAAGTGCAAAATTTTACAGGGAAATTGAGGTGCGACCATATTGCGTTTTGCGCTGTTTCACGTCGCAGCCACTATGCCTACCCACGCAAGTGAGGTACCATTTTTTCCGGGAGACCGGGGGGAACTCTGGGTGGGTGGAAATTTGTTGATCCACGCAGATTCCAGAACTTTCCACCACAGAAATGTTAGGAAAATGTGTTTTTTTTGTCAAAATCTTAGATTTGCAAGGGATTTTGGGTAACAAAACCTGAGGGTAGGCAGAGGAGTCACCCCATCCTGAATTTCCCTGGGTATCTACTTTTCAAAAATGTATAGGTTTGCTAAGTTTCCTTAGGTGCTGGCAGAGCTAAGGCGCAAAAACAAAAGGTTGTCTTTTTGTCCAAAAAGTGCAAAATTTTACTGGGAAATTGAGGTGCGACCATGTTGTGTTTTGCGCTGTTTCATGTCGCAGCCACTATGCCTACCCACGCAATTGAGGTACCATTTTTTCCGGGAGACCTAGGGAAACGCTGGGTGGGTGGAAATTTGTTGATCCACGCAGATTCCAGAACTTTCCACCATAGAAATATCAGGAAAATGTGTTTTTTTTGTCTAAATCTTAGCTTTGCAAGGGATTCTGGGTAACAAAACCTGAGGGTAGGCAGAGGAGTCACCCCATCCTGAATTCCCCTGGGTGTCTACATTTCAGAAATGTATAGGTTTGCTAGGTTTCCTTAGGTGCTGGCAGAGCTAGGGTGCAAAAACAAAAGGTAGTCTTTTTGTCCAAAAATTGCAAAATTTTACTGGGAAATTGAGGTGCGACCATGTTGCATTTTGCGCTGTTTCATGTCGCAGCCACTATGCCTACACATGCAAGTGAGGTACCATTTTTTTTGGGAGACCTGGGGGAAAGCTGGGCGGGTGGAAATTTGGTGATCCACGCAGATTCCAGAACTTTACACCACAGAAATGTTAGGAAAATGTGTTTTTTTGTCAAAATCTTAGCTTTGCAAGGGATTCTGGGTAACAAAACCTGGGGGTAGGCAGACGAGTCACCCCATCCTAAATTCCCCTGTGTGTCTAGTTTTCAAAAATGTATAGGTTTGCTAGGTTTCCTTAGGTGCTGGCAGAGCTAGGGTGCAAAAACAAAAGGTAGTCTTTTTGTCCAAAAAGTGCAAAATTTTCCTGGGAAATTGAGGTGCGACCATGTTGCGTTTTGCGCTGTTTCATGTCGCAGCCACTATGCCTACCCACGCAAGTGAGGTACCAGTTTTTTCCGGGAGACCTTGGGGAACCACTGGGTGGGTGGAAATTTGTTGATCCACGCAGATTCCAGAACTTTCCACCACAGAAATGTTAGGAAAATATGTTTTTTTTGGTCAAAATCTTAGCTTTGCAAGGGATTCTGGGTAACAAAACCTGGGGGTAGGCAGACGAGTCACCCCATCCTAAATTCCCCTGTGTGTCTAGTTTTCATAAATGTAAAGGTTTGCTAGGTTTCCTTAGGTGCTGGCAGAGCTAGGGCGCAAAAACAAAAGGTAGTCTTTTTGTCCAAAAAGTGCAAAATTTTACTGGGAAATTGAGGTGCGACCATGTTGCGTTTTGCGCTGTTTCATGTCGCAGCCACTATGCCTACCCATGCAAGTGAGGTACCATTTTTTCCGTAAGACCTTGGGGGAACGCTGGGTGGGTGGAAATTTGTTGATCCACGCAGATTCCAGAACTTTCCACCACAGAAATGTTAGGAAAATATGTTTTTTTGGTCAAAATCTTAGCTTTGCAAGGGATACCGGGTAACAAAACCTGGGGGTAGGCAGAGGAGTCACCCCATCCTAAATTCCCCTGTGTGTCTAGTTTTCAGAAATGTATAGGTTTGCTAGGTTTCCTTAGGTGCTGGCAGAGCTAGGGAGCAAAAACAAAAGGTAGTCTTATTGTTCAAAAAGTGCAAAATTTTACAGGGAAATTGAGGTGCGACCATGTTGCGTTTTGCGCTGTTTCATGTCGCAGCCACTATGCCTACCCAAGCAAGTGAGGTACCATTTTTTCCGGGAGACCCGGGGGAACGCTGGGTGGGTGGAAATTTGTTGATCCACGCAGATTCCAGAACTTGCCACAACTGAAATGTCGGAAAATGTGTTTTTTTGTCAAAATCTTAGCTTTGCAAGGGATTCTGGGTAACAAAACCTGGGGGTAGGCAGACGAGTCACCCCATCCTAAATTCCCCTGTGTGTCTAGTTTTCAAAAATGTATAGGTTTGCTAGGTTTCCTTAGGTGCTGGCAGAGCTAAGGCGCAAAAACAAAAGGTAGTCTTTTTGTCCAAAAAGTGCAAAATTTTACTGGGAAATTGAGGTGCGACCATGTTGTGTTTTGCGCTGTTTCATGTCGCAGCCACTATGCCTACCCACGCAATTGAGGTACCATTTTTTCCGGGAGACCTAGGGAAACGCTGGGTGGGTGGAAATTTGTTGATCCACGCAGATTCCAGAACTTTCCACCACAGAAATATCAGGAAAATGTGTTTTTTTTGTCTAAATCTTAGCTTTGCAAGGGATTCTGGGTAACAAAACCTGAGGGTAGGCAGAGGAGTCACCCCATCCTGAATTCCCCTGGGTGTCTACATTTCAGAAATGTATAGGTTTGCTAGGTTTCCTTAGGTGCTGGCAGAGCTAGGGTGCAAAAACAAAAGGTAGTCTTTTTGTCCAAAAATTGCAAAATTTTACTGGGAAATTGAGGTGCGACCATGTTGCGTTTTGCGCTGTTTCATGTCGCAGCCACTATGCCTACACATGCAAGTGAGGTACCATTTTTTTTGGGACACCTGGGGGAAAGCTGGGCGGGTGGAAATTTGGTGATCCACGCAGATTCCAGAACTTTACACCACAGAAATGTTAGGAAAATGTGTTTTTTTGTCAAAATCTTAGCTTTGCAAGGGATTCTGGGTAACAAAACCTGGGGGCAGGCAGACGAGTCACCCCATCCTAAATTCCCCTGTGTGTCTAGTTTTCAAAAATGTATAGGTTTGCTAGGTTTCCTTAGGTGCTGGCAGAGCTAGGGTGCAAAAACAAAAGGTAGTCTTTTTGTCCAAAAAGTGCAAAATTTTACTGGGAAATTGAGGTGCGACCATGTTGCGTTTTGCGCTGTTTCATGTCGCAGCCACTATGCCTACCCACGCAAGTGAGGTACCATTTTTTCCGGGAGACCTTGGGGGAACACTGGGTGGGTGGAAATTTGTTGATCCACGCAAATTCCAGAACTTTCCACCACAGAAATGTTAGGAAAATATGTTTTTTTTGGTCAAAATCTTAGCTTTGCAAGGGATACCGGGTAACAAAACCTGGGGGTAGGCAGAGGAGTCACCCCATCCTAAATTCCCCTGTGTGTCTAGTTGTCAGAAATGTATAGGTTTGCTAGGTTTCCTTAGGTGCTGGCAGAGCTAGGGAGCAAAAACAAAAGGTAGTCTTATTGTTCAAAAAGTGCAAAATTTTACAGGGAAATTGGGGTGCGACCATGTTGCGTTTTGCGCTGTTTCATGTCGCAGCCACTATGCCTACCCACGCAAGTGAGGTACCATTTTTTCCGGGAGACCTGGGGGAACGCTGGGTGGGTGGAAATTTGTTGATCCACGCAGATTCCAGAACTTGCCACCACTGAAATGTCAGGAAAATGTGTTTTTTTGTCAAAATCTTAGCTTTGCAAGGGATTCTGGGTAACAAAACCTGGGGGTAGGCAGACGAGTCACCCCATCCTAAATTCCCCTGTGTGTCTAGTTTACATAAATGTAAAGGTTTGCTAGGTTTCCTTAGGTGCTGGCAGAGCTAGGGCGCAAAAACAAAAGGTAGTCTTTTTGTCCAAAAAGTGCAAAATTTTACTGGGAAATTGAGGTGCGACCATGTTGCGTTTTGCGCTGTTTCATGTCGCAGCCACTATGCCTACCCATGCAAGTGAGGTACCATTTTTTCCGTAAGACCTTGGGGGAACGCTGGGTGGGTGGAAATTTGTTGATCCACGCAGATTCCAGAACTTTCCACCACAGAAATGTTAGGAAAATGTGTTTTTTTTGTCAAAATCTTAGCTTTGCAAGGGATTCTGGGTAACAAAACCTGGGGGTAGGCAGAGGAGTCACCCCATCCTAAATTCCCCTGTGTGTCTAGTTTTCAAAAATGTATAGGTTTGCTAGGTTTCCTTAGGTGCTGGCAGAGCTAGGGAGTAAAAAAAAAAGGTAGTCTTTTTGTTCAAAAAGTGCAAAATTTTACAGGGAAATTGAGGTGCGACCATATTGCGTTTTGCGCTGTTTCACGTCGCAGCCACTATGCCTACCCACGCAAGTGAGGTACCATTTTTTCCGGGAGACCGGGGGGAACTCTGGGTGGGTGGAAATTTGTTGATCCACGCAGATTCCAGAACTTTCCACCACAGAAATGTTAGGAAAATGTGTTTTTTTGTCAAAATCTTAGATTTGCAAGGGATTTTGGGTAACAAAACCTGAGGGTAGGCAGAGGAGTCACCCCATCCTGAATTTCCCTGGGTGTCTACTTTTCAAAAATGTATAGGTTTGCTAGGTTTCCTTAGGTGCTGGCAGAGCTAAGGCGCAAAAATAAAAGGTAGTCTTTTTGTCCAAAAAGTGCAAAATTTTACTGGGAAATTGAGGTGCGACCATGTTGTGTTTTGCGCTGTTTCATGTCGCAGCCACTATGCCTACCCACGCAATTGAGGTACCATTTTTTCCGGGAGACCTAGGGAAACGCTGGGTGGGTGGAAATTTGTTAATCCACGCAGATTCCAGAACTTTCCACCACAGAAATATCAGGAAAATGTGTTTTTTTTGTCTAAATCTTAGCTTTGCAAGGGATTCTGGGTAACAAAACCTGAGGGTAGGCAGAGGAGTCACCCCATCCTGAATTCCCCTGGGTGTCTACATGTCAGAAATGTATAGGTTTGCTAGGTTTCCTTAGGTGCTGGCAGAGCTAGGGTGCAAAAACAAAAGGTAGTCTTTTTGTCCAAAAATTGCAAAATTTTACTGGGAAATTGAGGTGCGACCATGTTGCGTTTTGCGCTGTTTCATGTCGCAGCCACTATGCCTACACATGCAAGTGAGGTACCATTTTTTTTGGGAGACCTGGGGGAAAGCTGGGCGGGTGGAAATTTGGTGATCCACACAGATTCCTGAACTTTACACCACAGAAATGTTAGGAAAATTTGTTTTTTTGTCAAAATCTTAGCTTTGCAAGGGATTCTGGGTAACAAAACCTGGGGGTAGGCAGACGAGTCACCCCATCCTAAATTCCCCTGTGTGTCTAGTTTTCAAAAATGTATAGGTTTGCTAGGTTTCCCTAGGTGCTGGCAGAGCTAGGGTGCAAAAACAAAAGGTAGTCTTTTTGTCCAAAAAGTGCAAAATTTTACTGGGAAATTGAGGTGCGACCATGTTGCGTTTTGCGCTGTTTCATGTCGCAGCCACTATGCCTACCCACGCAAGTGAGGTACCATTTTTTCCGGGAGACCTTGGGGGAACACTGGGTGGGTGGAAATTTGTTGATCCACGCAGATTCCAGAACTTTCCACCACAGAAATGTTAGGAAAATATGTTTTTTTTTGTCAAAATCTTAGCTTTGCAAGGGATACCGGGTAACAAAACCTGGGGGTAGGCAGAGGAGTCACCCCATCCTAAATTCCCCTGTGTGTCTAGTTTTCAGAAATGTATAGGTTTGCTAGGTTTCCTTAGGTGCTGGCAGAGCTAGGGAGCAAAAACAAAAGGTAGTCTTATTGTTCAAAAAGTGCAAAATTTTACAGGGAAATTGAGGTGCGACCATGTTGCGTTTTGCGCTGTTTCATGTCGCAGCCACTAAGCCTACCCACGCAAGTGAGGTACCATTTTTTCCGGGAGACCAGGGGGAACGCTGGGTGGGTGGAAATTTGTTGATCCACGCAGATTCCAGAACTTTCCACCACAGAAATGTTAGGAAAATGTGTTTTTTTTGTCAAAATCTTAGATTTGCAAGGGATTCTGGGTAACAAAACCTGGGGGTAGGAAGACGAGTCACCCCATCCTGAATTTCCCTGTGTGTCTAGTTTAAAAAAATGTATAGGTTTGCTAGGTTTCCTTAGGTGCAGGCAGAGCTAGGGCGCAAAAACAAAAGGTAGTCTTTTTGTCCAAAAAGTGCAAAATTTTACTGGGAAATTGAGGTGCGACCATGTTGCGTTTTGTGCTGTTTCATGTCGCAGCCACTATGCCTACCCACGCAAGTGAGGTACCATTTTTTTCGGGAGACCTGGGGAAACACTGGGTGGGTGGAAATTTGTTGATCCACGCAGATTCCAGAACTTTCCTCCACAGAAATGTGAGGAAAATGTGTTTTTTGTCAAATTCTTTGCTTTGCAAGGGATTCTGGGTAACAAGTCCTGGTGTTAGGCAGTCGAGTCACCCCATCCTGAATTTCCCTGGGTGTCTACTTTTAAAAAATGTATAGGTTTGCTAGGTTTCCCTAGGTGCCGGCAGAGCTAGGGTGCAAAAACTACAGCTAGGCACTTTGCTAAAAAAGGGTCAATTTGTAACTGCAAAATGTAGGTGTCACCACGTTGCATTTTGCGCCGTTTCCTGTCGCAGGCACAAGGCTGACCCACACAAGTGAGGTACAGTTTTTATCGGGAGACTTGGGGTAATTCAGATTTGTAAATCAAGTGTTATTACCAATTGAGCTTTCGCGCATTTCTCCCTTTCAATGAAAGACATCGTGTAAAAAAAACATATTTTGAAAAATGACCAATAATTCTCATGCTAGTATGAGTATTCCCAATTTTGAAAATTAGCAATTATATACTGTTTCTGAACTCTATAATTTGTACCCAATTCAGAAATACATAGGTGTCTTTCATACAGATTTTTCCATGTATACATTTTCCAAGACAAAGTGCTCTATACCCAGTAAATGAAAAAATACCATTGCAAGTTGCTGCTCAGTTTTTGGATCTGGGTTCATCGGGTTCTTGGTAAAACTACAAGTCCTATATATCCCCACAAACAGGATGGTCTAACGGATGTAACGGTATATTGCTTTCCAAGAGATGTCAAAATTAGAAAAATTTATAGGTGAAAACGTTGAGACAAAAGGCTGTTTTCTCAACAAATTTTCAATTATTCCAATATTTAACTGTTAGTTTCTATAAAGAAACCTTCATGGATTTAGACAAATGCCCCCTTTATAAATTCAGAATGTTGTCTACTTTTCGGAAATGTACAGCTTTCTAGGATTCATTATTGCTTTCAAACTAATTTCTACCATTAACTGGAAGGAGGTGGAAAGCTCTAAAAATATCAAAAATAGGCTATGTCCCAGAGAAATGCCAAAACTGTGTGAAAAATGTTGGTTCTCTGACAAGAGACTGTCATTTCCTAAAAGCTGAGAAAATGGAGATTTCAGCCCCACAAACCCTTTTTTGATAACATTTTCAGGGAAAAACCCAGAGGCTTTCATTTGCAGCCATGACACGAAAGAATGACAATGCTAATTTTTTTAACCTATTCTATTATACATTAGTGGTAAAGCTTACAAAGGATTTTTTTTTAAATTACATTAATCCCAAATTATCTACACTAGACTACAGATTGAAATGTATTCTGTGCATAACCATACCAACTGGATTAGAAGCAAATGCCATTAAAGGAATTACTTTATGTTGTTTGCATTACACTACATTTTGAACATGATATTAAACTGGAATACTAGAAGTTATCTAGCAAAGCTGGTCATGAAGTGTGGAGAGTACGGAAGAAACTGAAGTTCCTAATCATTGATAAGGTGAGCATGGTCTGAAACTTAATACTTGTCTTCGTACACTTGAGAATACAACAGATTTTTAAAAAAGGCTACTATGTACTATTTGGAAGTAAAACATTCAATTATCTTTGGTGACCTACTACAATTTACCCCGGTGAAAGAACAACCTGTTTTCATCAGCACATTACGGCCATCATGGTGGTCTCTTGAAGCTCGAGCTCCATCACGAACCAGCCCCATCCTACCTTCATCCTGACCACTGGCTACCGCAGACCACACCACTGCACCATTGTTGGTCCAGGAGGAGGCTGGTGACTCCCGGGGCTCCAAGCAGTTTCTGGATGACTGCAATACCTAATACCCTGTGGGCCGAAGGCTTAGCCCTCAACACAGCTGAGAACCATTCCTCCAGGTAAATTGACCAATAGTGCCTGGGGGCCGACCCATGGCGTCTGGGGGTGTGGACAGATGCTGCTCCTCGGAAGATTGCTATGCTCCCTTTACCCTCTAACAGTGGAGCAGTGCGACAATCCTGAAGACCTCTGCAGAAGAAATTAGGTTGACCCGTTGCCTGGTCTAAAGTGTCACCCTCCCAGACGTAGCCTCTCATACCCCCTAACCCCACGTGAAGAGGCAAGGCACCTGTAAGCATGGGCCTGCTTGGGGCAGTTATGGGTGACAGGACTAGACCCCCCTGGCATGCTGGGGACCCCTGGACACCATAGTTGACATCCTCGCTGCACAGACTGGTGCAGTATCAAACATCTAAAATCCCCCTGAGGTGCCAAACCAAAGATCCCTTGAAGATCAGCGTCTTTAGCCCTGGCAAGGTATAGAGGAGATCGATGCCCCAAAAACTAATGAGCCAATAGTGCATGTGTGGGTGATGCACAGAGGTGTCAATTCACCTGCCACATGCTCAATCAGCGACACCCCGGACACTGGGCGGGCCTGGGTGAGTGATCCTACAATGTGACTGCAGAGATCCTTTGGTGGCTCGCTGACTCCCCCCTCCTGCACTAACTACTTGCAAAGCCATCACACCACAGACCAATACAGATTTTCTCCCATGCTGACACCCTCACTAGAATGAACTGGTGACAGGCAGTCTCCCAGGCGGGTTGTGACAGAGAGGTAACACCTGAAAGGGTATAGAACCATCAGAGAGGGGCACTGGGGCACTAGTTTGTCCCGTGGTCTAACAGACCCAGGTACCAACAGAGTATCTGCCCTAATTCCTGGTTCTGAGCCTGCCTGCCCCCCATTGTGGTTCAAATGCCTGATGTCCTGGAGGTCTGGGGGATCAGTGTGTCCCCTTTTGGTAGATGGCTGTTAGCCCACTGCTAGCATCCAGTGACCACATGGCACCAACTGTACCTATAGGGTCAGTTTGCTGCAAAGCTCAGTGCAGGACTTCTGGAAAGGGGAGCCTCCACCCACCCCCTACATGTGTGGAAGGAAGTAGTTGTACCCTAACACTCAGGTATAAAGAGGCACTGGATAGTGCCTAAAGTGTCCCATGTGACTGGTGCTCCGTCCTGGGGCAATAGTACTGTGCCCTCCACATTTCATCTCCAGGGAGGTCCCTGTCTGTGTCCCACAGGATCCCTACTATGCACCTACCATGGGGAAAGACAAGGCCTCACATAGGGTATAATGCAAATGGCAATAGACACACCACTACCTGATTCAGCAGTGCCACCTCAGACCCTCTGGGTCCCCTGGATAATGACATCTTAGTCATTTTTCTGGTGTCTAAACCTCCCAGGCAGCAGTGGAATCTAGCATCTGTGGGGTGAAAATGGACATAGTGCTACTTTGTCAAGACCTGTGAAACGCCTTTGTCAGGATCACGGAGACGGAATCAAGAATCTCCTCAGTCGAATATAATGTCTAAACCTGTAAGTCCCAGATCTCCATGCTCCTGGCCCGCACATTGGAACTAAAGGCACATGCAGAAGAGGCAGAAAACAGCTCATGATGCAATAATATCCACATCATAGGGGGTTCCTGAGTCCATAGGGGAGAGCAGCCCTGCAGCAAATGGCAGACCTCATAGAAACATGGCTCAAGTCCTGTATGCCTGAGGGACACTTATCTCCCTGTTTCACAGTGTAAATGGTGCATCACTCTCTGACTCCTATGCTCATATGCCCATAGTTACACAGTCGGTATTCTTAGCTTGGTTAGCCTATTTGCGTAATGTAGAATGGGACAGTAAATGCACACAACAAACACCACTAAGGCACCCCACCTGGTTGAAGGAGTTGGGGGCGTTCACCATCTTTAAACCATGGGATACCATTGGGATCACTCAAGTAGGAGATGTGTGGTCAAGAACACAGATTAATTCCTTCACAAAACAACGTCCTATGCACTCTCCCACACCCAATTCTATGGGCATCTACAAGCCAGACAAACCATGGCTAAATGCACGACACAGAGACCTAGACACAGAGAGAGTTTAGTCCACTAGAGGAAAACATCCTCATGGGTAACCTGGGTAGCAGGGAAGTTTTATGAATCTACGGAACCCTCGTAATAAACACGCCCAGCTCACTTAGCCACTTCAGAACCCAATGTGAGGGATGGGTGGGCCTGTAAGAAGCAGACTGGCATGATGCCCTGATGGCTCCCCGCAAGCTTACCATCTCCTCCAAACTGCTAATAATACAAACATATTACCTCTATTCAGTATATCTCCCCCCTCACACCCACACAGAGAAGGCCTCTGCTTCAATTTTCTTTGCCCACAGTGCACAGCTACACCTGTAGACTTCTTCCATATGATATGGTCCTTTGAGAGAACACAAACTTACTAGACTGCAACAACAGGGGACCTTGGTGAGGTGTTGGGGTGGGCAATTCCTCCCTCCACTCCTGATCCTTCTCAGAGTATCTGAGGGTACAGGGCACTGGGAAAGAATAGGCTTTTCTGAGTATGGATACTGGAGAAAAATGGCTGAGTGCCCCCCACTATTCCACAGTGGCACCGTGAGGTAGATTGGTGTGCCCAACAAGTGAGTGTGGTGTTTGAGGCGAGGTCCTGGTAAAAACTATAGAGTGTGGGAGAAATGGCTAAGCCTATGACTCACTGTATTCAAATGTTCATACCTGGGATACCAAGTGTCAGTTGGTTGTATATGCCCTGGCTTACATGGTTGCACCATGTGCCTGTGTATACTATATGCTATAGCTGTTCATCGTTTACTGTTGGCCACCTTGTGGCTGTTAAAACCCAATAAATATTGTTTATCAAAAACATTACATCTGCACAACTAATGTATAATTGTATTGCAGAAGACACATCCATAGTTTGATCAATGCCTACACTTTAAGAGTGTTACAAAAGTAAAGAAGAATTATTAAAATTGGAAGGACTGCATATTTTGGAAATTACAGCTATTGAAAAAATGGAACACTAGGGAGTAACAATACTACTAACTGAATAACTACAAGTAGAAATTAGATTCTTTGGAGAAATCTCCATTAAAGTCTGCAGGTTTAGAAAAGTGTTAATACATGTGTAAAATCTGTGAAGCTATTTTGTGACTTAATTTGAAAGTAGAGGAAGGGATAGTAAATGGTGTTATGGGTAAAGTCATTGATTTCATTAATTATCCAAACAGGGAGCAGATAGAATTATTGGCTATAAAATGTGATGTTATTGATGATACAAAGCGAATTGGGTTATGTGTTGTACGTTTTTTAGCATACAAAAGACTTCGATGTCTGACAACAACAAATCCCAATGTTCCTAGGGTACACTGTAACTATCCATGAATCTCAAGGTGGAAGTGCATCCAGATCTTTTGTTATCAACGGTAGAAGTATGTTTAAAGAATCAATGGCATATGTTGCATTTTCTCCAGTTAGAACATTGTATGGTTTTAATATTATGTAGTTTGATGACAAAACATTAGTGCCAATGTAAGTTGTGTAAGAGAGTACAATTGGAGAGAAATCTATATGCTCCTCATTTCGTTTATTTTTATTTATTTATTTATTTTATGTGTTTTTATATAGCGCTGACTTTACAGAAAGGTGTTAGAGCGCTTCAAAATAGGAACAGTAATGATACATGAGGAGAAAATTACAAGTAAACAAATTACAAAAGCAAACCTTAAGATACATGATACAAAAGTGACAATTGTGAGCAAACAAAGTACAAGAGGTAGCAAACGGTACATTTCAGGAGGAAACAGTGATTAGTGTGCAAGTTACAATACTGCAATAAATGCCAGGCACTCAAACACAAGAACAAACGTTACGTAGGCAATGGTGGCACTTGTGCAAGAATCTAAAGCAAACAAAATGTAAGAGGTAGCAAACAGTGTGTTACAAGAGAAAAGTGACGTGCGCATGTTACAGAAGAGTACCAAACACAGGTAGAAGGATAATACTGCAATAAATAGCAGACACTCAAACCACAAGAACACCCTGGGAAGGCACTTCCATAGTCATGGAGAGTAGAGTTTTCTATAATGGAAGGTCTTCCTCCAGATAATAGAGAGGGTGTGAATTATATTTCGAAGTGTCTTTGAAGGAGGAGAACTTTGAGGTCAGTGTTGAAGGCCTGGGGCAAGGTGGTGGTCCGGAGCTGAGGTGGAAGTGAGTTCCAGATTCTCACGGCGTTGACTGAAAAGGCCTGGGCCATAGATCTTTCCTGGGAACTGGGAGGTTCAAGCAGTACATTTTCTGCATTACTTGATAGTCTAGAGCCTCCAGAGAGTTTCAATTTATTCACCAGGTAGCGATGAGAGGAGGAGTGCAAGGCTTTGTGAGTGATACAGGTAGTCTTGTAGATAGATCTTGCCTCGATGGGAAGCCAGCAGAGGGTAGATAACATGGGTGTGATGTGGTCACTTCTTTTGGCCCCAAAAATGAAACGAGCTGCTGAATGGAGAACAGATTTAGGGGACAGGTGGGATATGGAGAAGCCAGTAAGAAGAGAATTGCAGTAGTCCAGTGTGGAGAAGACCAGCCATTGGACCAGGGAGAAGCGACAAATTCCCTAAAGCAGGCGCAGTTGGTATCGAGCAGACTTTGCAATGGAGTTGATGTGGGAGATTAGATTAAGTTTTTTGTCAAGTATGACACCAAGGGATTTTACGCTGTCGACAATGATGCGTTTATTGTTTTTTTTTTTAAAACCTTTATTGATGCATTCAAAGTAGTACAAGCGCCGGCCTACAACCACAGGGGCCGGCCGCAAAGTAGCAGATCAATTCAAAGTACATGCATCTATTAGCAATCCTGGCGATCTCTACGAAGAATTTGCAACAAACAATTAAATGCATCACCAATACAATAGACATATTAAAGGATTTGTTTTTTCTTTTTTGAAGAGACAGTAGTTGCATTACTGTGAGAGGCGTCACACCATACCTTAAAAAGCAGTAAGAAATGAGGGGATGTACTACGCACTGCGGTCAAAAACAGGTAATAAACTAATACAGTCTTGGTCACGTAACAGACTAGGAGTAAAAATATATCTACTAGCACGCGATCAAGTGCGAGCATCCTCCCGAACACCCACCCTCAGGAGACAATAAAGTAGAAGCTGGTGTAGACGCCCCACGATTCAAGAAATGGCAGAAGGAGAAACAGCCAACCCACTGAGAAGAAGAAAGGAAAGAAAAGGACCATAGAACAAAACAAACTAAAATAACAAACCCCCCCCTAACACCCGCCACCCTGCAACCTTGTAATGGCTACGGCCTACCCCACTAACAGCTTGCCTGTCGCCCCGGAACTACCCTAAAGAAAGGAAAGAAAAGCGGAGGAGGAGAAGAACATACACACTCCCGGACTCCTTTGCCCCCGCCATTGGCGACCTCCCCAGGACATCCTAACCACTGTATGAAGCAAGTATTACACCCCAATCTGGGGAGGACAACAACCAAACCACCCGACCCCCGTTACAATACGAGGGACAGTCCAGACTTGTAGCACATGATGCAGCAAACCCCAGAAGCCAAAATCAACCCTGACCAGTACGTGTCTTTACGATAGTCCTTGCCGCCCAATCCAGAGTCTTCATAAGGAAATCACAGCGTTCAACACAGTACAAGACAATGGAGTCAGATCGAAAATAGGACATAACAAAAATCAACCCTTACCAGTACGTGTCTTTCCGATAGTTCTTGCCGCCCTATCCAGAGTCTTCATAAGGAAATCGAAGCATTCAACACAGTACAAGACAATGGGGTCAGATCGAAAACAGGATATAAGATGGCGACATCCCCAATTCCGGCAAGGAATGATGAGGAAGAAAAGCGAACTTCTCCGATAGTCACTGAATAGCTGGTCGTGGTGATCAACACTTTTGGCACCGATGTTTCGTCGAACAAGGATTGAGTAGGGGAAGCCAGCAATAATCATAGGTACGCCATCCACAAAGTCAGAATCATCCGAGTGGGCTAAATCAGGCTTCCGCCCAAGGCTCTCAAAATGATAGGCAAAGGACTCCACAGGAACCACAGGTTGCTGATAGCATGTCGGGGCATCGTGCTCCGGTCTTAAACAAACCTCGTTCAGCGGTACAGACATCTGAACGTACATGTCGGCAATTTGAGAGTGGAGCGCCCCAATGGCGGCCATTACGGACCTCAGCGATATTGTGTCGTCCGCCTCCCCAGCTCCTCTTTCAAAGAGACGAAGCAGGACACGATCACCGAACACAAACTCCGAGGCACTAGGCATGCACAAAGCCGATGATAACAGCGGGCGCTCACCAAACTGGCAGAATCAACACCTTCGCCGCCTGCGGGGCCAAGCCCGTCGACCCCGGCCCGCAAAGGTCTCCGGGCGTCGGACCCCCGGTCACATCTGTCGTCTTCAATTGTTGCACTGTACCATGTCCGCCGCTCAAGCCGGTCACTGAGGTGCCATTCGAAAATACCAAGAATGGTCCAACTTCGGGAGACCGGATGCAGCCCCGACCCCACAGCCGATGTTTTGCAATTCCAACCCGGCTGGGCTAGAAATCGAGGTCCTGGCTTCAGCCCTGGAGTAGGTCAAGAGTAGTTCTCGATATAACTTCGTCACCCGGTAAGTTGGGAAGACCGGGATTGCACCGCAAGAGTCAGAAGCACTTCATGCGCACGGGGGTCCGGTGAGAGGAAAGGATAGTCAGCAGGATATAAGAGCCGCCGGCGGAGGTTGGCAGAGCCGGTAGCATATGTGGCCATCTTGGTTCGCGGCGCAGCTCCTCCTCGATGCGTTTATTGTTAAGTAGATTCATCTGATCCATTCATGATTGAACTGGGGGAGGAGAAAGTGAAGAGGAGAGGAGGAGGAATTCAGTTTTGGAGGGATTCGGTTTCAGTTGATGAGTTGACATCCAGTTTTAAATGGAGTCGAGAGTAAAGCTTAGGATGGAGAGATCATGAGTGGAGGCAACCTTGAGGTAGATTTGAATGTCTTCTGCATAGAGATGATAATGGATCCCGGATTTACTTATTAGATTTCCCAGTGGTTCAAAATAGAGATTGAACAATGTGGGTGCAAGTATAGAGTCTTGCGGCACACCTTGACCTACCGCCAAAGGAGATGAAAGACTATTCGCTATTCTGATCATTTGGGTTCTGTCAGAGAGGAAGGAAGCAAACCATTTAAGCACAGGGCCCTCCATGCCCATTCTCTGCTGAAGAGTGTTGAGGAAAGTGTTGTGATTGACAGTGTCAAAGGCTGCAGTAAGGTCAACGAGAATTAGAAAACAATACCCCCCCGAATTGAGTA
Organism: Lissotriton vulgaris; assembly: GCF_964263255.1. NCBI lineage: Eukaryota > Metazoa > Chordata > Amphibia > Caudata > Salamandridae > Lissotriton > Lissotriton vulgaris. Next base: position 139,423,025 of record NC_141689.1, read on the forward strand.
TCCGCAGCGTGTCATCAATCACTTGCAGCAGAGCTGTTTCAGTGCTGCAGTTTTCGATGAAGCCGGACTGAAAATTGTCAAGAAGATCATTGTCCTTGATATGACAAGAGCGCTGTTTCGCTACACATCTTTCTGTGATCTTTGCAAGAAAGTGTAGGTTAGTGATGGGGCGGAAGTTGTTAAGGTCATTTGCATCAGCAGTGGGTTTTTTAACCAGAGGGGTTACCTGCCCAGTTTTGAATAGGGGTGGGCATAGTACACGTGGTCGGTGGTCGTGCTACGCGAAGCTACGCAAAGACATTCTCGTACTACGCGAGCTTCGCAGGCATGCGTAGTTGCTTGTCGGACCTATTTGCAATGCATTTTTCTTGTTCGGAAGCAAGTTGTGCGTTTTCAGGGCGCTGTTTGGGTGCTCACGAACTTACCCATGCGGTCACCTATGGACGTGGCCATCTTGTTTTTTCAATTGTCCCACCCGCTCGCGATGCCTTATTTCCTGTTCGCGATGTGCATTTCATGTTTGGGAACGATATCTACTTGTTCGACAAGTGCGTGTTAACGAGAAATATTGTGCAAATTTACCCACGCGGTCGTGGTGGGCGCGGCCATCTTGTTTTTCACTCTATGCTATGGTTCTGGACCTAGTTTTCTATCCACCTTCAATCTTTGCAATCTTTACTTATTTTCACTGTTTTTCTCACTTTTTTTTATTTATCATCTCTGTCTCTCTGTCCCTTAGTTAATATTTTGTGATTTATTTCTACTTTCACTGTGTTTTTGTTACTTTTCTACTGTTTTATTTTACTTCTTTATTCAAACTCCTACTTCTTCCCCCTAACTTTATTTTTTCCTTCTTTTCTTTTCAGCCTCCACCGCAGAACCATGGCCACGGGCAGCAGTACCGGCTCCAAGGACAAGGCGCCCTTGCGGCAGAATGTGCCCTGCAGGGGTGCAGGCCCAACAACTTTTTGGAGAGAAGGAGGTGGTTTTCTTCATCTAGCGCCACCTCCCCTTGACCTTGGCAGCAGGCGGCAGTCCAGGCTCCGGGTGCCTTACACAGGAGCGTCACCGCCGGTGGGCGAAGGTGCGCCGAGCAGTGTTTCACTGCTTGGGATCCGGCGTTCCCACAACCAGCTGGCCCACCGGTGGTCAGACATCCTGGACCGGGAGCAAGACCTATTGGACCTGCTAGGTGTTGAGGTTGTGGGGCTTGGTGAGTAGCAGTAATATATAGTAGTATAAGAATTGTGTATAATTCTTGGACAAATAACACGATTACTGGTGTGCTCAATTACCTAGCAGGTCAATTCCGTTTCAAAATCTTCGGATGTAGTGTTTACTAAAAATGGTACAGCTGTAGTGATTGATGTTTAAATTTGTTATGAAAGTCACAGAATTCCCTTGAATCAACGTTTGAGAGTAAACTGAAATACTATCAGCATCTATCACAGCAAATCAAAGATCTCACCAAATGCTACACTGTAAAATGTCATGGCTTTATCGTTGGATGTTGTGGTATTTTGCCTCAATGTAATGATGTTGTTCTGGCTGATTTAGGTCTGCAAATGTTATTCCCATTCAAGAAAACATTTTGCCTGGCTACTTTAATGGACACTATTAAAATGTGACAAGTATTCATGGACAATTGAGTATCAAGCTTATACTTAGATGGACACTTTCTTACAGCACACATGTCACCTTTATAAAGCATATTGTTTTAACATATAGGTTTATAATTTAGACAAGATTTAGTATAGATGTGAATTTTATAAATGTGAATTTTTAGAATTTTATAGATGTGCATTTTTTAGTAAGATGTGCAATTTGTAGATGTGTATTTTTATAAATGTGTGCTTATGACAATTTAGATATAGTTGTGTACATCATACTTATTGAAATGTCTTGAATGATAAATAGGGCTCAATTTCAAACACATAATTATCACACATTTATTATTTATGTCCTGCGAGTCATATTTTAGTTTCTCAGGACTATTCGTGGACAATTTTAAGCTGTTGGAATAGTACTGCAGGGTGTACTATCTCTGGCCTATAAGTTATCCAAGTTCCAGTGAGGAAGGAAGATCAATTATCAGGAGATGAGGCAGACAAAGGTCAGGTAGAAGTCAGTAGACTCACTAGGACCAACTTAAGGAGGCATGAGAATGGATTTGGGGGACCCCCAGGGCCCCTCTCAGGCAGACTTAACATTGGGAATGGACGAGATAGGTCTCTATCTAGAGGCTCTAAGAGATCCATTCGAACCAATGGCTCTCAGACCTCTTCTCATAGAGGGATGTCATCCCCTAAGAGAAGGGAGCATGGAGCTAAGATGAGGGAAGCCAATCTGAGGATTGAAAGGGAAGAACTTGCCCTGGCCAAAAGAGGCTTGGCTTTGCTAGAGAGCAAATGTTAAGTGGGTTAGATCTCACTGGTGGCAGTATTCTCCCAAGAGAAACAGACAGGAGTTTAGCCACTAGACACCTGAGTAAGATAGTACCCCCCTCTAAACAAGGGAATGATATCCACAAATGGATAACTGCTTTGGAGAGGGCCTGCACTGTCCAGTGCATCCCCCAGAGTCAGTGGGCAGCTGTCTTGTGGCTCTCCTTTGAAGGTAAAGGTAGAGACAAGCTCCTCACTACTAGAGCTGAGGATGCTAACAATTACCAACTCATGAAGAGTACACTGATAGATGTGTTTGGCCTAACCACTGAGCAGTACAGGTTGCTGTTCAGGGATACCCAGAAAACTCGGTCTCAGGATTGGTCTGACTTTGTAGATTGTGCCACTAAGGCTTTGGAGGGCTGGTTGCTGGGCAGTAAGGTTACTGATTATACAGGGTTGTACAATCTGATCATGAGGGAACAGATTTTAAACAATTGTCAGAACCAGTTGTTGCATCAGCACCTTGTTGACTCAGATCTGACCTCTCCCCAAGAATTGGGATAGGAGGCAGACAGATGGGTCAGAACAAGGGTGAAGCAGAACCAGGGCTAGAACCAGGGGGGTCAGAAGAAAGCAGACCAGAAGGGTAAAGATACCAAAGGTGAACAAAACGACCAGAAGTCTTCGACAGGTCCCCAACAATCCAAAGAGGGTGGGGGTCAGGCTTCCCAGAAGAAGAAGAATCAAGAAGGCCAGTCTAAAAGGTGGTGCCAATACTGTAAAAGTAAAACTCACTGGTTTAGTGAGTGCACCAAGAAAGGAGCGCAAACTCCTGCCACTGCAGCCCCTAAGGCAACTGCACCCCCTAGTACAGCCAGCAGTGGTAGTGCACCTCCCAAGGGATTAGTTGGGTTAACCTTGGGTTCTGAGGGGTATGACAACTTAGTTGGCACACTCACTCAGGCTGTCCTTGTCTGTACAGGGGATGTGGATATATCCCCTGATGTCAGTCCCAATACTTTGGGCAAATACAGGCAGACACCTTTGATAAATGGCAAAATGGCTCAGGCCTATAGGGACACTTGTGCCAGTGTCACCATGGTGACACCTAACTTTGTGAACCCTGGACAGATCATGCCAGGTACAGATTTCCTGGTGACCAATGCCAGCAACGTCACTACCAGTCATAGTATGGCGATTGTTGCTTTCTCCTGGGGAGGGGTAAATGGCAAAAAGAAGGTTGTAGTTAGTTCAGACCTCCCAGTGGATTGTTTGTTGGGCAATGATTTGGAGTCATCACAATGGTCAGAAGTGGAGCAGAGGACTCACATGGAAATGTTAGGCTTGCCAGCACATGTGCTTGCTGTGACTAGGTCACAGGCCAGAAGATGCCCCACTGAACAGGTGCTGGATCCTGGAACAATGGACCAGACACCGTCCAAGAAGAAGAGCAGTAGGGTTAAGGCATTGCCTTCCCCCTTGCCCCAGGTTGAGGATCAAGTCTCAGAGGAGGCTGACCTACAGGAACTGAGGGAAACTGAGCCTAAAGAATTTGAACTTGATCAAGTTGAATTTCCGGGCTCAGGGGGACCCTCCAGAGAAGACCTGGGGAAGGAACAGTTAGCCTGCCCTTCTCTTGAACCCCTCAGACAGCAGGCTGCTGCTGAGGCTGCAGGGAACGCCACAGGTGCCCTCAAGGTATACTGGGAAGATGGACTCCTGTACTCTGAGTCAAGAGACCCCAAACCTGGTGCAACCAGGAGGCTGGTCATCCCCTTGTCTCTAAGAGATTTCCTTCTCACCTTGGCCCATGAGATTCCCCTTGCAGGTCACTTAGGCCAGAACAAGACTTGGGACAGAATTGTCTCACACTTTCACTGGCCTCACATGAATGAAGTTACCAAGGAGTTTTGTCGCTCCTGTGTCACTTGCCAAGCCAGTAGTAAGTCAGGGGGCACAACAAAGGCCCCCCTTATACCAATGCCTGTGGTGGGGGTGCCCTTTGAAAGAGTGGAGATTGACATTGTTGGTCCAATGGAACCCCAGACAGTATCAGGGCACAAGTTTATACTGGTGGTGGTGGACCATGCCACCAGGTATCCTGAAGCTATTCCCCTTAGGACCACTACAGCACCTGTTGTGGCAAGAGCCCTAGTTGGAGTGTTCTCCAGAGTGGGCTTTCCTAAGGAGGTTGTCTCTGACAGAGGTGCAAACTTCATGTCAAGCTACTTAACTGCTATGTGGAAGGAATGTGGTGTCAACTACAAGTTCACCACACCCTATCACCCACAATGCAATGGGCTTGTTGAAAGGTTCAACAGGACCCTAAAAGGGATGATTCATGGATTCATGGACTACCTGAAAAGCTCAGGCGTAGATGGGATGTCCTGATTCCCTTCCTTTTTGTTTGCTTACAGAGAGGTCCCACAGAAGGGGGTTGGCTTCAGCCCTTTTGAACTTCTGTATGGGCATCCTGTGAGAGGACCCCTGTGTTTGGTGAAGGAAGGATGGGAGAGACCTCTCAAAAAGCCTGTAACCAGCATAGTGGACTATGTACTTGGTCTCCGCTCCAGGATGGCTGAGTATATGGAAAAGGCATCTGAAAACCTTAAGGCCTGCCAAGAACTCCAAAAAGCTTGGCATGACCAAAAGGCTGTCCTAACTGTGTATCAGCCTGGACAGAAGGTGTGGGTGTTGGAGCCAGTGGCCCCAGCAGCACTCAAAGACAAATGGTCTGGGCCCCACACAATCCTTGAGCAGAAGGGAGAGGTCACCTACCTGGTGGACCTTGGAACTCCCATAAGCCCCCACAGGGTGCTTCATGTGAACAGGCTCAAAGCTTATGTTGACAGGAAGGACATGCGTTTGCTCATGGCCACAGATGAGGGGCAGGAGGAGGAGAGTGACCCTCTCCCTGCTCACTCAGAATCCTGATGATGGATCAGTAGATGGTGTTGTCTTTTGTTGCAGCCTCTCTGAACATCAACAGAAGGATTGTAAACAGGTTCTTCAATCCTTCAGACATATGTTCTCTCTAACACCTAGTCAAACCAATTGGCGCACCCATGAGGTTGACACTGGTGACAGTTTGCCAGTCAAGAGTAAAATCTACAGGCAGCCTGATCATGTTAGAGACTGCATCAAGACAGAGGTGCAGAAAATGTTGGAGTTGGGAGTCATTAAAACCTCAGATAGCCCTTGGGCTAGTCCAGTAGTTCTAGTGCCAAAGCCTCACACCCAGGGTGGTAAGAAAGAGATGAGGTTTTGCGTAGACTACAGAGGTCTCAATGCAGTCACTAAGACTGATGCCCACCCAATACCAAGGGTAGATGAGCTTCTGCCAACTACTTAAGTACATTTGACCTGACAGCTGGGTATTGGCAAATCAGGTTAGCTGAGGATGCCAAGCCTGAGACAGCATTTTCAACCCCTGGTGGACATTATCAATTTGTGGTAATGCCCTTTGGTCTGAAAAATGCACCTGCCACCTTCCAAAGGCTGGTGAATCAAGTTCTCACTGGGCTAGATGACTTCTGTGCAGCATATCTTGATGATATAGCTGTCTTTAGCTCCACCTCGGAGGATAACCTGGTCCACCTGAGGAAAGGGTTAGAGGCACTGCAAGCAGCAGGTCTCACTATCAAGGCCACAAAGTGCCAGATAGGGCATACACAGGTTGTATACTTGGGCCACCTTGTAGGTGGAGGCCAAGTTCAGCCACTGGAGAGCAAGATACATTCCATCAGGGATTGGGCTCCTCCAACCACCCAGACTCAGGTTCGAGCTTTCTTGGGCCTGACTGGTTACTACAGAAAGTTTGTCAGAAATTATGGATCAATTGTGACTCCACTTAATGAACTGACAAGTAAAAAGATGCCAAAGAAAGTTCAGTGGACAGCAAGCTGTCAAAAAGCATTCGATGACCTAAAGTAGGCCATGTGCACAGCAACTATCCTAAAGAGTCCAGACTACTCCAAACCATTCATTGTCCAAACAGATCCTTCTGAGTTGGGTGTGGGAGCTGTTCTATCTCAACTGAATTTTGATGGTAATGACCAGCCCATTGCTTTTATAAGCAGAAGGCTGACTCCCAGAGAGAAAAATTGGTCAGCTATTGAGAGGGAGGCCTTTGCTGTGGTTTGGGCCCTAAAGAAACTGAGGCCATACTTGTTTGGCACTCATTTCAAGATTCAGACCAACCATAATCCCCTCTTGTGGCTAAATCAGATGAAGGGTGAAAACCTCAAACTGCTTAGGTGGTCCATTTCCCTACAGGGGATGGATTTTACAGTGGAGCATAGACCTGGCACTGATCATGGCAATACAGATAGGCTCTCCAGGTCTTTCCACTTAGAGCAAGAAGACTCACCTGGTCAAGGTTAGTTTATTGTCCCAAAGTTTGGGGGGGGGGTCATGTAGGAGAGTAGGGTCTGCAATCCTATGATCACCCAGATTTTTTGATTTTGTTTCACTGGTTTACGACTTTCTCTGGCTGTGGGCCTGCTAATCAGACCTACAGCCTAGCTGCTCTCTCACTAAATTACAGCGTGTACCCTAGGTGCATTTACCAATTGGTACTGGGCCACCTTATCAGACCCTGTAACTCAGGGCATAGGTGTACCCAGGGCCTACCAGGGGCTGAAGCATGTATTATGCCACCCCTGGCTGACCATCTAAATCTGACACAACTGGCTGCACGACAGCTGGGGCAAGGTGGTGTAATCACCCTTTGCTTTAAATATAGTATACCTATATCTAACCCTAAAATGGACACACAGATTCCTATCAGTCACTCCTATGGCAGGCCTTGACAATCCTGTAGGCAGAGTGCTTGGAATCGTGTGAGAAGGTGCTCTGGCATGAGCTGAGCCCATTTGCAGCTTGCAGAACCAAGTCCTAATAGCTGTTCCATGATAACGCATACCATATACTCTTAAGTGCATTATAATCCTCGCGGTTAAATGCTATCTTTAGTATCGCTTTATCAAAACATGTAAAGTAAGGTGTCATACAAATTGAAATACTAACCCCTCGCCAATTCTGGCAACGGGGTTAGCATTCCACCCTTGTAGAGGGACACAACATGTATGTAACTGTGAACCACGGTTAAAGTTAACTCGAGCCTCAGCATCACAAAATGGATGCTGCCACCACAGACACAAGTCTGACCCCTTGCAGCTGGGAGTCCTTCCAGCGAGGGGAGCTTGGACAAAGGGTTTCCTGCCAGGGGCGGTGCTAGCACCATCCCAGACAGGCTTTTGTGTATACTGGGTAGGCAGGGCTTTACAGGAAGGTGACTGCAAGTGGCACCCCGGTGCTCACTACGCATCTGCCGGCTAGAACCAGTTCCAGGGGTACACCAGCCCCTGAGCTGGGGAAAGTCCGGCATGGGAGAGGGGTGTAACCACCCCCCTTCCTGGTCCCACCCCTAGGGCAGGACCTAGTCGCGTACCCACCCCTTTCCTTAGGATAAAGGCAGGAGCGGGGACCCTTCCAAATTAGATCATCTTTAAATCAAGATACTACTTTCTACGAAAGGAACTCTCGACTTCTTCTTAAGATTTCTCCCTTGTGACTAAGGAGTAGTCACCCTGCATCTGCAGGCACCATCTAAGAACTCTGCGGTTTGCTGCACGTCCTTCCTCCAGAATCCGACCGACCAGCACAACGAGACCCGGCTTCCCTGGCACCTCTGACCTCTACCTACCTCTACAGCTAAGCTGAGAACCGTAGGTGCGACGAGACCTCGAGGGACCGGCCATCATCAGAACTGCACGACTTCTATCCAGCACGACCGCCGAGGGATCCTCTGGTGAGTGCTTTGGGGTCCGAGAAGCCCCAACCCTGAGCAGCTCCAGCACCGAAGACCAGCCCCCCAGCATCCACGAGATCTGCGTGGGGCCCTTCTGCTTTTTGGCTGCTCACCGCGTTGTCTGGCTACTAGCCCGCTGGCTTGTGGCCTTCCTGACGACGACCGATGACATCACCCCTGCTAGTCTGGTTGCTCCAGACTGGCCCTTGCTTCCTTCCAAAAGAGGAGCACCCCGGACCCTCCTGGTCCACTCCAGATGCCATTTTAGGTCCACCACGTGGGCTTGAATTTGCCAAGACTTGTTGCCCCAATCATGGGTCCAGCAATGTTGACAGCATCAACCATCGTGGGACAGCTCGCACCTCCATCCTGGTCACCGACAACGCCTCCTGCTCCGTGAGACTGCAGAGCCCAGCGTCGCCCACTCACCTGGTCGAGGTGACTCCATCCGGTGCCATCCTGGTGCCCATCTGATCACTGGCTAGTGATTCAGGACTTGGTCCCCTCAACTTACAGGTGTCTTCCATCTTCGATCCAGGCTTGGATCCACCGAACAATCTTTACTGGTCGCCTGCCAGCAACTCCTTCTTTCAGGCTCCTGGTTCGTCAACGAGGGTTTCCGACGACACTTGAACCCTATGCAGCCGCAGCCCCTGGGCTAGGTAACTTCAGCATTTTGGTGCCCCAGCATAGCCTCCCTATCCAAGGGTCCAGATCCACTTTCGTTTTCAGCCTACCTTCGGGTTCGCCCAAGAACACTAACTTTGCTTTTACTAGCCTCCATAGACTTTGTCCCGCATCGCCCGTGAGAGAGCACACGCTGCACCCGAGTCCCCTAGGCCTCCTACTAGTAATCTGAAGGTTCAGTAACGTAGTCCTAGTGATTCCAAAGCCTATTAGTCCAGTACTTACCTGCTAGTAATTTCGCATTCCACTTCCATAGTATATGTTTTTCCGTGCCCCTCGGGCATTTGTGTAAATTGTGCACCTTAAAGTATTTTCGTAAGAGTTTTGTTGTGTGCTTAGTACCCTGTCCTCATAAAGAGTACAGGGCTGTTGTGATCTAAATAAATACACTGTTTATTTTCATAACACTTGTGTGGTGTCCTTTCACTTGGTGTTCAAGGGGTATATGTGATGGTATACCAGCTGGCGTAACACGCCCTCTAGAGTGTGGCCTAAAGACTGCTCTTGTCCATGCTACTAGGATAGCTGGCCTATCAGTTGACTTACAACCAATAATCAATAAGGGTTGTTTGGACTGATACATAGTGATCACTAGAATAGTGAGCACTGCATATCAGGCCAACTTCTCACACCGTCTATTTTTGTTTTTGAGCGAGTGATTGCAGCTAAGGAAGCCGTGTGCACAGCTGCCTTTGCGACTTCATCAGCCAATGAATTCCCTGCAATGTGAACGCCATCACATTGATGACTCAGTGTATGGATCACATGAGCTTTTAGTAGTTATTTTTGTAACTAAACTACTTGTTCCCAAAGCAACTTATGCTTGATTGTGCCACCTTTTGCATCTTTGAAACCGTTTTGAATCCAGTTATGCAAGTATTCATTTTAAGATTGAACGCAGTAATAAGAATCGCACACTATCAGTGTGGGGAATTTCGATCAGTATTTTTAAGCGCCATCTTGAATACTTGTAGGTCAGCTCGCTGAACTGTACAATCTCTCAGAGATTGTGTTTTTGTGACCATAGGTTGGAATTTGCCATCTCGCCAGTGACCTTTAACAATCACGCATGCAGCACTATAAGCTTGTTTACCCCCAATCGCTGGTTGTGCTGATCCGACTGTATAAATTACACATTTGTACTGTTCTAGAGGCAGAATCACAGTGGGCAGAGGACATTCTTGCTCGTATTGTAGAAATTCTTGTGTTTTCAAGTATGGGTCAAAAAAATATTCAATGTCTGTTGCAGTAAGAGAATTAACCCATTGTATCCATCTACGATGTAAAGCCTTTGCATTTCGAATGCTCGCTTTTGTCACTGCCTCTAAGGCAGGTACAGGAGTAACGACCATAATGTGTTTTCTCTGTGCGAGGGCACTCTCCTTTGCTACTGCAGTTTGAACCACTGTCAGAATTTCTTCTGTGGAGGTGAATTTAATTTCAGCTTGTGTGTACATGTGTGATTTATAAGCTATTGGTTCTTTTTCTCCTTAAATAAAGGTTAAGTACGTGAATCTGCATCTTCCTGGAATGATTTGGAGGGCCTCTCATCTACAGACCCCCTGGACGGCACACACAATTCAGCGAAGCCATCGCAGACTTCATCAGCCCACACGCCCTCGAATCTGCGGACTACATCCTCCTTGGGGACCTGAACTTCCACCTGGAGAACAATAATGAAAACAACACCACCACCCTGATGGAAAACCTAGCCAACTTTAAACTCAAGCAACTGGTGAACACCCCCACCCACTATGCCGGCCACACGCTTGACCCAGTCTTCTCCTCCAGCAACCACGTCTTCTCCTCCAGCACCCACTGCGTCTACTTCAACTTCAGGAAAACCACGACTCACCACCACCCGCTCCAGGTTCCCCGAAGACGCTGGAGCAAGATCACCACCGACCAGCTCACCACGTCCCTGAGCCAAAACCCACCTACCAACACAACAGACTCCAACGACGCCGCCCGCAACCTCACACAGTGGATCACCAACTGTGCTAATACCCTTGCTCCACTGAAGACCCCGCCAAGCAATCCCGGCAGCAAAAAAGCCTCATGGTTCACTGACGACCACAAACACTCTTAGAAAGCCTGCAGTACCCTCGAGAAAGCCTGGCGCCACAAACAGAAAACATGGCAGCCCTCAAGAACACCACCCGCAAACACCACCAGCTGATCCGCACCACCAAAAGGACATCTTTCAGAGAACCACTGGACAACCACACCCAAACAGCAAGGAACTCTTCAGGATTGTCAAAAAGCTCTCCAACCCCAGCGCCAGCAACAACAACATCACGCCTTTGCAAGACCTCTGCGACTCACTCGCCATGTTCTTACACCGCAAGATTGCCGGCATACACGACAGCTTCGGCGCCCAGACCACGCACCCAAACATCGAACCAATGCCCCCCACCACCATCCTCCGCACCTGGACCCCCATCAGCACCAAAGTCACCACCCATTGCAACAACCGATGACATCAGGACCATGCTTGACAGCCGGGAAACTGCCGCCCTCATACTCCTCGACCTATCGGCCACATTCAATACAGTCTGCCACCGCACCCTAATGACAACTTAGATGTACTCATTCAAGTCCACTGTCTCCAAATGATTCTTCAAGTTCTTGCAAGCTACAGTTACTTTGGCTGCGCTGTCCAGCATTGTCTGACCCACTACCCGTTCTTGAGTTGTGTCCTCAAGATCCTCGGCATGTCTGATTTTTAGACCTGCTACCTTCTTTTTGGTGAATTGGGTTTTCTTATTTTTTGGAATGTGTCAATTGTCTTCTTTTTGTTCTGACCGTCCTCTTCTTTCCGATTTCTGAAAGGAACTCTGAAAGGTACTAGAGGTACGACTCACTACCACCCGCAACAGGTTCCCTGAAGACGCTGGAGCAAGATCACCACCGACCAGCTCACCATGTCCCTGAGCCAAAACCCCCCTACCAACACAACGGACACCAACGACGCCACCCGCAACCTCACACAGTGGATCACCGACTGCGCCAATACCCTTGCTCTACTAAAGACCCCGCCAAGCAATGCCGGAAGCAACAAAGCCTCATGCTTCACCGACGACCTCAAACACACTAAGAAAGCCCAGCGTTCCCTCGAGAAATACTGGCGCCATGAACAGTCGACAGAAAACATGGCAGCCCTCTAGAACGCCACCCGCAAACACCACCAGGTGATCCGCGCCACCAAAAGAACATCTTTCAGAGAACGACTGGACAACCACACACACAACAGCAAGGAACTCTTCAGCATCATCAAAGAGCTCTCTAACCACAGCACCAGCAACAACGACATCACGCCTTCGCAAGACCTCTGTGACTCACTGGCCACGTTCTTCCACCGCAAGATCGCCGACATACACAACAGCTTCGGTGCCCAGACCACGCACCCAAACATCGAACCAACGACCCCCACCACCATGCTCCGCACCTGGACCCCCGTCAGCACCGAATATACCACCCACGTGATTAACACTATCCACTCCTGCTCCCCAGCTGACCCCTGTCCACACCACATCTTCAACAAGGCCGACTCCATCATCGCACCCCACCTCCGGAACATCATTAACAACATCCACCACCTTTCTGGAGAGCTGGAAGCACATAGAGATCAGCGCCCTCCTGAAGAAACCCACCGCCGACCCCACGGACCTCAAAAACTTCCAACCCATCTCGCTCCTCCCGTGCCCTGCAAAAGTCATCGAGAAGACCGTCAACATACAGCTGACCACTTTCCTCGAAACGAACGGCTCCCGCGACTCATCGCAGTCCGGCTTCCGAGTGAACCACAGCACCGAAACCACCCTCATCGCTGCAACCGATGACATCAGGACCATGCCTGACAATGGGGAAACTGCCGCCCTCATCCTCCTCGACCTATCGGCCGCATTCGATACAGTATGCCACCACACCCTAAAGACCCGCCTCCACCACGCCGGGATCCAAGAAAAGGCCCTGGTCTGGATCACCTCCTTCTTCTCCAACAGTCCGCCTCCCGCCCTTCCGCGCCGCGGCCACCAAGATCATCTGCGGCGTACCCCAAGGCTGCTCACTCAGCCCTACCCTCTTCAATGTGTACATGAGTCCCCTCGTGGCCATCGCACGCAAACACGGCCTCAACATAATCTCCTACGCAGACCACACCCAGCTTATCCTCTCCCTCACCAACTTCTCCGCCACCGCCAAAGCCAGCCACCAGGAAGGAATGAAGGACGTCGTGAATGGATGAAGCTCAGCCGTCTGAAACTGAACTCAGACAAGGCAGAGGTCCTCATCCTTGGACCATCCCCCTCCGCCTGGGGCGACTCCTGGTGGCCCCGGGCTCTGGGCACCGCCCCCAAGCACACATACCACGGACGAAACAGGGATTCAACCTTGCCTCCTCCCTCACGATGACCAAGCAAGTCAATGCCGTTAGTTCTTCCTGCTTCAACACCCTTCGCATGCTCCGTAAGATCTTCCACCGGATCCCCACCAGAACCAGGAAGGCGGTCATCCAGGCCCTCGTCACCAGCCGTCTGGACTACGGGAACGCCCTCTATGCTGGTACCACAGCCAAACTACAGAAAAGACTTCAGAGCATACAGAACGCATCGGCATGACTCATCCTGGACATCCCCCGACATAGCCACATCTCCACCCACCTGACAGACCTACACTGGCTCCCCGTCAACAAGAGGATCAAGTTCAGGCTCCTGATCCATGCACACAAAGCTCTCCATGACATGGGCCCTGGATACCTCAACAACCGCCTCAAGTTCTACACACCCACCCGCCAGCTCCGCTCCGCCAGTCTCGCCCTCACCACCGTCCCACGGATCCGCAGAACCACCACCAGAGGAAGATCCTTCTCCTACCTGGCTGCCAAGACGTGGAACTCCCTCCCCACCCACCTATGTCTGACCCAGGACCATCTCTCCTTCAGGAAACAACTCAATACCTGGCTATTTGAGTAGTAGCAGCAACCCCCCCCCCACCCAGCGTCTTGAGACCCTCACGGGTGAGTAGCACGCTCTATAAATGTTCTTGATTGATTTATTGAACTTTACGTCGGTTTGCAAATGTGTTGTTGCTAACATGTCTGTTTGCACTGAACACAACATTTCTGTGTGTTTTTTAGTGCAATTAGTTGTTTTGAAATCAGGTAAGATTAATTCGCAGAGAGGTTTAACCCTTTCTGCGTAATTTAGAATGTATGTTCTTCCGAAATTTAGGAAACCTAGAATTGACTACGTTTTTCAGCGTTTTAGGAGGTTGGAGCACCGCACGTTTCTCTAGAAAGTTTGCTGCCAGACATTTTCCTTCACTTGACAACTCGTATCCTCGAAAAAGGATGTTGAGGTGGGCACTTCAGAGGCAAATCCAGGTATAATGGTATTCACTCTGTTCAAGTGCCTATCCAAGTCATCGACTGTTAGATATATGTCATCGACATATGATAATGCCTCATCATCATAGGTTTGTAGTAACTCTGTTACTCTTGCTGAAAATAACCCTGGACTATTCATGAATACCTGGGGGAGGTGACAGAATTGACCCTTTGTCCCCATAATTGAGAAAGCGGTCAAGTACCTACTTTCTGGTGCAATGTTTTGACAGAAGAAACTGTTAGAAATATGTAATGTGGTTTTATATTTTCTTGTTTTTTACGCACAATTTTATTCATTAGTGATGCACTGTGTGCATTTTGTACTGCAAAGGTTTTGCAACAAGAGTTTAAATGTCTGTAATCCAAAACTAGACGATATGTATTGTCTGGTTTGGAGACAGGAAACAAAGGATTGTTCATTGACGAAGTGAATGTTTCAATCAACCCTTGGTTTTCAAGTTGATCTAAGATCTCCCTGACCTGTGTTTAGCTTCTTGCTTAACTGGGTAATGCCTTTGTGCAGTTGGTTAAGTTTTTAATTGTATTTTATAGTCAGGGGAATCCTCATCCCCTCCTACATGATTTATGTATAATGCTGGATCCTGGGCTACAGCCCATTTTCTGGCATAGGTATATTTTAAATGAATTGGAATATGATTGGAGAAGGCTGGCATAATGATGTCTTAGCCATGTGAGCACTCCCTGACAAACTCAGATGGTCAGTCATTTTCAGCTAGCAGAATGCCATAACCCTTAGAGAACTTCTCCGAAAAGAGTGCTCTAATTTTTCTAGTTATATACCCCTACATCCGGAGTGTTACTTCATATAATTTATGGGGTACACTAATCCTGGTATCTGCAGTTTCAACTTGGATGTACTCATTTAAGTCCACTGTCTCCAGATGATCCTTCAAGATTTTGCAAGCTACAGTTACTTCGGCTGAGCTGTCCAGCATTGTCTGACCCACTCCCCGTTCTTGAGTTGTGTCCTCAAGATCCTCGGCATGTCTGATTTTTAGACCTGCTACCTTCTTTTTGGTGAATTGGGTTTTCTTATTTTTTGGAACGTGTCAATAGACTTTGGACTTCACGCGTTCTTCTTTTTTTTCTGACCGTCTTCTTCTTTCCGATTTCTGAAAGGAACTCTGAAAGGTACGAGAGGAACGTGTATCAGTATCTTGCTATCTATAAGATTTTCTTAAATGATCCAAATTCCTAAGGTTATACCTCCTTTCAGAGGGCTCCTTTTGAGGAGACCTACCTCGGGAACAGTGAGAGTGTTTTAAATAAAGACCTTTTCAGGACTTTCAGTTAGTTGGGGTTTAACTGGATCCCCACCCAAACTATCTCTACCTAGTTCTTCATAGGATTTTTCAATTATTCTGGCCAGTTCATATGGTTGCTCAGTTACATCAAATTCTCGTTTTTGGTGGATCGCCACGGATGCTGCCTCACCTTTAATATTAGCTAATATTATTGTAGAGACCTGTTTGAAATCTTTCAGTAGTTTTCATACCTAGATTGAAAGCAGGCTCGGCCCCGTAATCATTTTGAATCTGTTTCAGGACATCTGGTATTCCCTTCATAGAGGGAACACCATGTGTTTTTGTGTAGATTGCAGCAAAGACTGTACCCCAAGTGTCACAGTCCTTAAGGTGTGGTGCGATCCCCATTGGTAAACAGATTGGTAAAATCCTGTGTTTCTCATGAGGGGTAGTATCAGGAAATACTGCCTCAATTTGAAACATTTTTAGAGCTATCCAGAATGGAATTTGTTCCCGTTTTGCGGGCAATTTACCAATGACTGATATAGTCTGTGGTGTAATTTTATTTGTGTTGCCCTGGTAGGGGGTGTGCTGTGGAATCCTTATAGTAGGTTGGACTGTTAGAGTCTGCTTGACATATTGAACCAATTGTCAATGGATTTTGATTAGTTGTTTTAGTTGAACTAATAGTTCCGCAATGGCAGGATGTGGTGTATAGCTGGCTAATACCAGACATTTTGCTCCTGGTTTACCTAGTGGACCGAGCCTGGTAATGTGATGTTGATGTTGTAGGGCGCCTTTAGACCAGAGCGCATGCTCTTGGTATGTCAGTGGAATTTCAACATCCTTGAAAGGAGTGTATTCCATTGGATGTTCCTCTTCTTTGTAGAAGTGAAACACATCTGTTACTGGATTTGTTTCAGGGAAGATAATCCAAGAATAGAATACCTCTGTGCCTCTATTACAAAAATGACCCTACCACCTCTTGATGATAGGCCATTTGTTATAAGTTTTATAATGATGGTGTTCCTTAAATTATCTGGGATGATTATAGCATCCGGGTCGTCTTCATTAAAACCTGTAACGTCTAAGCCTGGTAATGCTGCAGCTGCTGCTGCTCCACCGGTTGCGTTGTTTTTGCCGTTAACCAACATTGTTTAATGAAGGTTGCAGAGCAAGTTTCAAGGAAACAGAGATAAGGTGCACAATATTTTGGAACACTGTATTCTTCAATGTTGAACAATACCAAAAACTAATACATAGGATTTTCATCCTACTCAGTTATGGTGGATATTGTATTCTTTTACCCAATCCAGATGTCTATTGAAGTATTTTGTTGCGGGAAAAAGGGGTCTCTGAAAAAAGCACAACTGAGTTGCTTTAGTATCTAGCGTTAAATTAGTGCCTTACCAAAAATTGGGCGTCAAAAAATGTAGTTCCTATATTCCCAATAGGCTCTGAGCATTGGTATAATATATCCTATAGTTTAGTCATAGGCCTGAGGTCGACTAGGTCTCTATCAAATATATTAAACTTAATTGTGAGTGCCAGCTAGCTCACCGGTCATTTGAAACTTTCTCGAATTCAAAAGAAGCGATTAGTTTCTGACAACCGCATAAACATGTCAACTTTTTTTCCCAAGAATAAGAAATGTATCTCTAGAGTTGCGGAAACAATATATAATTATTTCGGTACACAGACAAAATATCGAGTTTTAAATATCGATGTACCAAAATATCGAAGTTTAAATATCGATATACAAAAATATCGAAGGTAAGTAATATCGACAGTCTAAATATCGATATTGGTATGATATCAGTAATATCGAAGTTGTAAATATCGATGTTAACAATATCGAAATTAATAACTTTGATGTTACTAATATCAATTTTTAAATACATTTAGTGTATATTATATTGTATTTATTATGTTTTATTATTTATTTTTGATGTAATTTAATTAAATATTGTCTTTTACTACTGTAGCGGGTTGTGGGTTTATAGGGGAATAGGGTGGGAAGTAATTCAATTATGTTAAATTAATTATTAATTAGTAGAAATTATTAATTAATTAATTGAGAATTAATTTTTAATTATTTTTAATTAATTGATTAATTGATAAATATGTTCTGTAGCGGGTTATGGGTTTATAGGGGAATAGGGTGGGAAGTAGTTTAATAATAATTAATTAATTGATATATGTTTGTACATATTTTAATTAATAATTAATTGGTAATTAATTTCTATTAATTAGTTAATTAATTATTATAATTTTTTACATATTTATAATTATTATTAGTTGGTAATTAATTATTATTAATTATTTTATTACATTAATTATAGTAATTTTTTATATATAATTTATTGTTATTCTTAATTAATTAATTGGGCAAAATAATATTAATTATTAAATTAAATTAATTACAGCAAATGTGCTAATATATTTACTTTATTGTTATTGTTAATTAATAATTAATTGGTAATTAAATAATATTAATTAATTTTGGGTACAGGGGTATTTTTAGGGTTCAGGGTCAGTTTTCAGTTCATGGGTAAAGGGGTATTTTTAGGGTTCAGGGTCAGTTTTCAGTTTTTGGGTAAAGGGGTATTTTTAGGGTTCAGGGTCAGTTTTCAGTTCATGGGTAAAGGGGTATTTTTAGGGTTCAGGGTCAGTTTTCAGTTTTTGGGTAAAGGGGTATTTTTAGGGTTTAGGGTCAGTTTTCAGTTTTTGGGTAAAGGGATATTTTTAGGGTTCAGGGTCAGTTTTCAGTTTTTGGGTAAAGGGGTATTTTTAGGGTTTAGGGTCAGTTTTGGGTTTTTGGGGTACAGGGATATTTTTAGGGTTCAAGGTCAGTTTTGGGTTTTTGGGTAAAGGGGTATTTTTAGGGTTCAGGGTCAGTTTTGGGTTTTTGGGGTACAGTCGTACAGGGTAAAAATAAAATAAATTTAAATTATATCAATTAAATGAAATTACAAAATATAAAATTACATTAAATTATGAATGAATGAATGAAATGGCATTTGTAGTGCGCAACTATGCCCAACGGGCGTCAAGGTGCCTAACTCAAATAACTAGCTGTCAGCAATCAGAATCAGAGCTTACTGGTATGCTTTAATGAAAAGCCAAGTTTTCAATGATTTCCTAAAGAGGTCAAGTGAAGGCAGTGACTTGATCTCAAGGGGAAGTGTATTCCACATCTGGGGTGCCAGAATGGAAAAGGCTTTACTCCCCCAACTAGCCTTCTTGGCACGAGGGATTACCAGTTGGTTAAGCTCACTGGAGCGTAAGCATCTGTTCGGGACATACCTAGTAAGTAGGGATCCAAGGGCATCAGCCGGACCTGCAATTAGGGCCCTGTATGTAAGACAGAGAAGTTTGAACATGATCCTTGAGGGAATAGGAAGCCAATGGAGATTCTTCCTCGCCAAGGTCATAGATGACAGCCAAGGCAGGGCAAGGGCAAAACGCGCTGCCGCATTTTGTATGACCTGCAGGCGCTGCAGAAGGCCCTTGTTGGCCCCGGCGTAAAGTGAATTACAGTAATCGAGCCTTGAGCCAACAAGAGCGATCACAACCTGCTTCCGTGCCTGTGGAGAAAGATAGTGGACGATCCTTTTCAGAGTCCTGATGACGCCCCAACAGGTGGCCACCGTTCTATTAACCTGGAGCTCCATAGAAAGCTGGGTGTCAAAAATGACACCAAGGTTCCTGGCAGATTGTGTGGGTGTGGGGCAGATGCCTAAAGATGGAGGCCACCACTCACCTGACCACATGCCCTGGTCTTTGCCGAAGACCAGGACCTCTGTCTTGTCCCCGTTCAACTTTAGGGAGTTGGAAATCATCCACTCTGCAACAAGTTGCATGCAGGATCTAAAGTTTGACGCGGCTACATTCACAGAGTGGGTCAGGGATACCATAATCTGCGTGTCGTCAGCATACAACACTACCTCCATCCCCTGAGATCTTACTAGTCTTGCAAGGGGGGCCACGTAGATGTTAAACAGGGTCGGACTCAGTGCCGACCCCTGTGGCACCCCGCATTGCAAAGACTTAGTAGGGGAGAGGTACTCTCCTAGCATGACACGCTGCTCTCGTTGATGTAAGAAAGAGCTCAGGAGACTGAGGGACGGTCCTTCTACCCCTGCCTCCCTTAACCTGGATGTTAAAGTAAGGGGAGACAGGGTGTCGAATGCTGCTGTAAGGTCCAGCAGTACCAGCACGGTATTATTAAGTTTTTAATTTATTTTAAATGTATATGTATTAGTTTTAATTTTTTAATTATGTTTTAATATTTTTATTTAATATTTGTAACATTATATGTATTTTATAATTATTTTTACATTATTATTAATACATTTAAAAAAACGATATTTTTAATTTCGATATTTGTGTACTACGATATTATTTTTTCGATATTTTTGTACTTACCTTGTTAGGGATAGGATTCCTATATTTTTGACTTCGATATTTTTGTTCCGATATTTTTGTATTTCGATATTTTTGATTTCGATATTTTGTCAGACATTCAATTATTTCACCCAGTAAATCGTGCATGCTTTGTTTCTACAGAGTTGCAGAGAAATAGAAAGACTGGCGTTTTCAATAAAAAGGGGTTTATTTAACAGTCTTCTTTCTCATGCAAAAGAAGTGAACTGCTACAATCGTAATGCAGACTGCAAAGAATAATACGTACAACAAGCACAATATTATAAAATAATACTGTAAGAGCATTGTATGGTTTGTCAGCCACATAAAAATACATGCATACATAACAATGATTAAAAATACTCAACTGGTGCTTCTAAAATACGCCTACCCCAAAGTACCTAACCTAAGTCTAGTACACAGGAGGAAGTAAGTATTAAGTAGCCTAGGTTTGGTTTTCTATGCCAAGGATCTATCTAAGATTTCTCTTAGCATCAGGAAAGAACCCCTAGGGAACAGTAGTTCTTTGTAAAGCACATGATTTCTTGGACAAATCAATATACAAGCAAGGGGAAGGTCCCTTAGTGCTTCAGCCGATTATCCTAGAAATAGTTGTGACGTTTTATATGGGTGTAAGTAGCCATGCCTGTATTTGGTCTGCATGGGCTGTGTCTAAATAAGGGAATGATTTATATGCCTATATTAGGGCAATGTGAATTGTACCTATATAAGGGCTTGAATCAGGAAAATTCACTCAGAGCCTAAAACGCCACACAACAATGGGCGACGGAACTGGGTCAAGACCTTACTGATGCACAATAGCTGTTTTGATGTAAACAGAGAGAACATATTTCCTCCAATAGCCGACTCTCAATCATTCATTATAGACTTCTACTCCGTAGCTACTACACCCCCGTTAAATTCCACAAATTTACTTTGAGGGGCACAAGTAGATGCAACAGGTGTAAAATGGAACAAGCCAACTTCTTGGTTCTTGCTTGAGAATGCTCAGACATACACACTTATTTGACTCATGTCCTCACAGCCCTGGATGCTATGATCTCTTTGCCTATCTGGAGATCCCCTCTTGTGGCCCTACTGGGGTATTCTAAAGAAACAACCCAGCACAATGCTTTAAATTTGTATCCTTTGGCCTCATCATAGCTAAGCAGTGACTAGCTTGCAGATAGGTAAGGGGAAGGGCGCCCAAATTTAAAGATTGGCTGTCAGATATGATGTTTTGGCAAGATCAACTTTGAGCTTATGCTGAAATGCTCCCACAATCCTCTCACCTGCGTGACATCTGGAACCCACTGCAGAAGTATTTATTGGGACACACCGGCAATGATGCAGACTTATCCTAGCATCAAATCTCGCTTCCCAATAACTATATTTGTCACTGCACACTGTATCCCTCCCTCATAGTAATGTTTCTTGATCACAACTGTCTTCTTAACCCCTTGCCTGCTTATGACAGAACCACTCCGTCTTGATCCACGGATGGCGTGTGCTCATGATGGCGTGGTTTTGTCATGCTGTGGCTGTTCCGCCCACGCAGCATTTATTCCCCGTGCTGTGCGGGTGAATTTATGAGAGGGCGTGGCAGTGACAGAACCATGCCTTCATGTGCACATGCAGACCGTGGCTCATGACGGCGTAGTTCCATCACAAGCATAGTAGCGCTGCACTCCCCCCCCACCCCTCCAGCGCCGCAGCAGATTTTGCGCCACAGCCCAGGGTTTAAATAGCATTGTACCCCCCTGGCATTCCACAGCTGCTACAGTTTGTGATGAAGCATATTTAATGTCTTGTTTTTTTCACTTCGAATCACGGACACTCCTTTGTAATATATAATTGTCCAGATTGCTAATCTAGATGCGTTCTTGCTGGCCCTTATGTACTGAACCTTATGTATGTTACATGCTTTCCTATGTTCTAGCTGTATGTTTACCACGTCTGCTGCAATATAAATGCATGCTCTTTAAGGAAAATTCAATAAATAAATAAAAAATAAACAAATAAATGTTAGGAAAATGTGGGTTTTTTACACATATTTTGAGATTTTCAAGGATTCTGGGTAACAGAACCTGGTGAAACTCAGACACGTCACCCCATCATGGAGTCTCTTGGGTGTCTAGTTTACAAAAATGTAAAGGTTTGCTAGATTTACATCGGTGCCTGCAGAACTAGGATTCAAAATCTACAGCTAGGCACTTTGCAAAAAAGGGTCAGTTTTTACTGTAAAAATGTGGTTTGTACCAGTTTGTTTTCAGCCGTTTCCAGTCGGGGCACCAGGCCTACTCACACAAGTGAGTTACCATTTTTATCGAAAGACATTGTGTAATGCAGGGTGGTGGAATTTTGGGAATCCATGCAGATTCCAGAACTTTCCATCACAGAATTGTGAGACAAATGTGGTTTTGTTTTACAAAGTTTGAGGTTTTCAAGGTAATATAGGTAATAGAACCTGGTGAGAGCCAGACAAGTCACCACATCCTGGATTCCCCTGGGTACCTAGTTTTCAAAAAGTTATAGGTTTGCTAGATTTCCCTTGGGTCACGACAGAGCTTGTGTTCAAAATCTCCTGCTAGGCACTTTGCAAAAATAGGGCCAGTTTTCACTGTAAAAATGTGGTGTGTCCATGTTGTTCTTCGGGCTGTTTCCTGTCGCAGGCACTAGTGCTACCCACAAAAGTGAGGTACTATTTTTATCGGAAGTCATTGGGCAATGTGTGCAAGGGTGGAAGTTTGTGGATCCATGCAGATTCCAGAACTTTCTATCAGAAAAAAATGTGAGGAAAATAGTTTTTTTTACAAAGTTTGAGTTTTCAAGGGATTCTAGGTAAATAACAACTACTGAGAGAAAGACATGTCACACTACCCTACCTTCCCCTGGGTGTATAGTTTAAAAAAATGTATAGGTTTGGTAGGTTTCAATAGGTTCCGGCAGGGCTATGGTTCAAAATCCCACTTTCAAAAGAATAATTATTACTTTTGATGTGGTTAGGAACAAGTGGAGAAGGAAAACAAAAAACTGATTAGATAAGAACCCTCACTCACCAACCTAGTGGTGATATGCTTCATCACTGGGTTCCCACTGGAAAGACCTAGCGTCTTTCCAGTGTGCTGCAGCGCCTGTTTACAGAGGAGCTGGTTCTTGTGAGTGTTGAGGGTGCAAACAGAAAAGCCAAATCGTGCTAAGTGAGTGCAAAAAAGGAAATTTAAAAAGTGCGTAGTTGTGATGGTAAACTATTTTATTCAAAGTCCAACCTGCACTGGTTAAAAAAAATTTAGAGTGGAAACATAGGGAGGGTCTCAATAATTAAAGACACCTAGTCCACAATGTGAAAAGATTAGGTCGACATGTTTCTGGTTTGTGTGAGCCCGAGTCGCTCATCTTTCGTCAGGACCAAATTTATGTGATCCTCCGGTGGTATACACACCCAAAGTGCACCCTGCCGTGAGGAATTATATGTGAAAAAGTAAAAAGGATAGGTTGATCCAAAATACTTACGGCTTAAAGCCGATTCGGAGACATGCAGCAAAATGCTGGGGTCAGTACCTGTAAAGAATAAAGTGTTTTAAGGTATAAACAAACAATGTTTACAGTATATTATCAGTAATATGCAGTCAAGAATCCTTCACCACAATTTATCACCCGAACCGTGAAAAAAATCAACAGGCGGTGTTTTAGTTGATAAGCAGCAAGCAATCTTTGCAGCTTATATTAGGTTAGGAAGATAAAGTAATGTGGTTACTTTTACTGCTATCCTTCAAATGCCATCCCCGTGATTTTATATATTAATTGATAAAATGCTGAGGGTATTTTTTTATACTGGCTATTAAGCCAAAGGTGCACTTAATTTAAAATAAAACATAGTCCGACTACACTCCAACTGGTGGGGAGGGAAGGTTTTTTAGGGCATTCAAAAAGGTGACATGACCCCTGGAAGATTCAGGATCTCACATAGACTCATGTTCAGAGGACGATTCTCACTCTGCTTGGGCAAACGCGGCGGAGGGTGAACTTCACGTCGTATCTCTGCTGAGTAAAACGCCCATACAAAAGTTAGAGAGGAGACACATACAAAGTACTGCAAGCGCTGTTGTCTGGATAAGTTTTGGACAGTATTCCATATGCCAGATAGTTGTTGCAAAGCGAGACATTATCGTGTAAATTCACTGCGCTATTCAGGGAATACAAGTGTATCTTACTCACATTAATGCTGACGACTCCCCACCAGGAACCTACTCAGAAGACACCGTGGCCCGGAAGAACGCCGAGTAGGCGCGGTGCTGCAAGACATCGTCAGTGTTCCGGTCAAGTGGGAGTCATGTGACCTGGTATTAGTAAACAGTACTGGAAATTAAAGGAGCCTCGCTAGTGTTATGCAAGTTTGTTTTATTATATTGCTCATTTAATCATACCCAGCGATCTTTACAAATCTGGCATGTTAGAAAAAGGCATTATTTGATGAAAAACTTTTCTACTTATAAGATAACAAACAATAAACGAAACCAATTCAAAGTGCGTGGTTATGCTCTACGCCATTGGTGTGTGAGACCACTGTCTGTGACCAGAGAGTGATAATCCCGCTTCTGTTGAACACAAAGGGAATGTCGATGTTCAAAGTAATGTGAGGGAGATGCCGCAGGTTTATAGCCGTGGACTGACGAACTATCTTAGCCGTCCTAAAAGGTGAATTATGTCCAGACATCTATTACAAGGAATTTGTTGTGAGATGAGGACAATGGGCTGGCATATGTTGTTATTCAATGGATGATTGTGGCTACGACCAGGCTAATGGTGCGGGTCTAAAAAGGTTTTAAATTTGTGGATTAACAAGTCGGACTTAGTCCCTTTCTTTAGTGGTGAAACTGACATGACAGAGGGGTTGGAAAAGAGTTGACCTATTTCAATGAGGTTTTTAAGGTACAGATCCTATGTAGTTTCAGCGCCTCAATACTGATCCCCACGCAATGTCATCGTTTAATCCCTGTTTATGACTGGATAAACGATGAATCCACCGCTGTTCTTTTTCAAATAGCAGTTTCTCGGCACCGAGAAGTTGCTCCACCACAATCCACCGCATATCATTCGGTGTATGGTTATTTGCAATGAAGTGATTCGTGAGCTTTGTCGCACTGCGTTTGCACCGGATACTACTCCGGTGCCCGCATATTTTTAGCTTCACCCGTC
Source organism: Lissotriton vulgaris (assembly GCF_964263255.1). Classification (NCBI taxonomy): domain Eukaryota; kingdom Metazoa; phylum Chordata; class Amphibia; order Caudata; family Salamandridae; genus Lissotriton; species Lissotriton vulgaris. The sequence goes on from NC_141689.1 coordinate 139,448,186, forward strand.
TCGTGGTCATACCAACGTACTTTAAACCGCATGTACAGATGATTAAGTACACCACGTTGCGGTGGACTGTGGTGGAGCAAGTTCTCGGCAACAAGAAACTGCTATTTGAAAAAGAACAGCAGTGGATTCATCGTTTATCCAGTCATAAACAGGGATTAAACGATGACATTGCGTGGGGATCAGTATTGAGGCGCTGAAACTACATAGGATCTGTACCTTAAAAACCTCATTGAAATAGGTCAACTCTTTTCCAACCCCTCTGTGATGTCAGTTTCACCTCTAAAGAAAGGGACCAAGTCCGACTTGCTAATCCACAAATTTAAAACCTTTTTAGACCCGCACCATTAGCCTGGTTGTAGCTACAATCATCCATTGAATAACAACATATGCCAGCCAATTGTCATCATCTTGTGACAAATTCCTTGTAATAGATGTCTGGACATAATTCACCTTTTAGGACTGCTAAGATAGTTCATCAGTCCAAGGCTATAAACCCCCGACATCTCCCTCACATTACTTTGAACATCGACATTCCCTCTGTGTTCAACAGAAGGGGGACTGTCACTCTCTGGTCACAGACAGTGGTCTCACACACCAATTGCGTAAAGCATAACCACGCACTTTGAATTGGTTGCGTTTATTGTTTGTTATCTTATAAGTAGGAAAGTTTTTCATCAAATAATGCCTTTTTCTGACATGCCAGATTTGTAAAGATCGCTGGGTATGATTAAATGAGCAATATAATAAAACAAACTTGCATAACACTAGCGAGGCTCCTTTAATTTCCAGTACTGTTTACTAATACCAGGTCACATGACTCCCATGTGACCGGAACACTGACGATGTCTTGCAGCACCGCGCAGACTCGGCGTTCTTCCGGGCCGCGGTGTCGACTGAGTAGGTTCCTGGCGGGAAGTCGTCAGCATTATTGTGAGTGAGATACGCTTGTATTCCCTGAATAGCGCAGTGAATTTACACGATAATGTCTCGCTTTGCAACAACTATCTGGAATATGGAATACTGTCCAAAACTTATCCAGACAACATTGCTTGCAGTACTTTGTATGTGTCTCCTCTCTAACTTTGGTATGGGCGTTTTACTCAGCAGAGATGCGTTGTGAATCCCTTGCAAAGCTTAAAAATTGACAAAAGAAGGAATTTAACCTCATATTTCTGTGGTGGAAAGTTCTGGAATCTGCATGGATCAACAAATTTCTACCCACCCAGCATTCCCCCAGGTCTCCTGATAAAAATGGCACCTCACTTGCCTGGGTCTGCCTAGTGCCTGCGACAGGAAACAGCGCAAAACGCAACGTGGTCGCACCTCAATTTTGCAGTGAAAACCTTGCCCTTTTTTGGCAAAGAGCCTACCTTTCGTTGTTGAACCCTCGCTTTGCCGGCACCTAAGGAAACCTAGCAAACCTATACATTTTTGAAAACTACACCCCCAGGGAAATTCAGAATGGGGTGACTCGACTGCCTGCCACTAGGTTCTGTTACCCAGAATCCCTTGCAAATCTCAAAAATTGACAACAAAAACGCTTTTTCCTCACATTTCTGTGGTGGAAAGTTCTGGAATCTGCGTGGATCAACAAATTTCCGTACAAACCAGCGTTCCCCCTGGTCTCCCAAAGAAAATTGTACCTCACTTGCCTGGGTCTGCCCAGTGCCTGTGACAGGAAACAGCGCAAAATGCAACGTGGTCGCACCTCAATTTTGCAGTTAAAATCTTCCCTTTTTCGGCAAAGAGCTTACCTTTCTTTTTAAAACCCTAGCTCTGCGGGCACCTAGGGAAACCTAGCAAACCTATACATTTTTGAAAACTACACACCCAGGGGAATTCAGGATGGAGTTACTCGACTGCCTCCCACCAGGTTCTGTTACCCAGAATCCCTTGCTAAGCTAAGAAATTGACAAAGAAATGCATCTTCATCACATTTCCGTGGTGGAAAGTTCTGGAATCTGCGTGAATCAACAAATTTCCACCCACCCAGCGTTCCCCCAGGTCTCACAAAAAAAATGGTACCTCACTTGCCTGGGTCTTCCTAGTGCCTGCAACAGGAAACAGCACAAAACTCAACGTCATCGCACCTCAATTTTGCAGTGAAAAAGTGCCCTTTTTTGGCAAATAGCCTACCTTTCGTTTTTGAACCTTAACTCTGCCGGCACCTAGGGAAACCTAGCAAACCTATACATTTTTAAAAAGTACACACCCAGGGGAATTCAGGATGGGGTGACTATACTGCCTCCCACCAGGTTCTGTTACCCAGAATTCCTTGCAAACTCAAAAATTGACAAAATAAACGCTTTTTCCTCACATTTCTGTGGTGCAAAGTTCTGGAATCTGTGTGGATCAACAAATTTCCACCCACCCTGCGTTCCCCCAGGTCTCCTGAAAAAAATGGCACCTCACTTGCCTGGGTCTGCCTAGTGCCTGCGTCAGGAAACAGCGCAAAACGCAACGTGGTTGCACCTCAATTTTGTAGTGAAAAAGTGCCCTTTTTAGCAAAGAGCCAACCTTTCGTTATTGAACCCTTGCTCTGCCGGCACCTAGGGAAACCTAGCAAACCTATATATTTTTGAAAATTACACCCCCCGGGAAATTCAGGATGGGGTGACTCGACTGCCTCCCACCAGGTTCTGTTACCCAGAATCCCTTGCAAAGCTTAAAAATTAACAAAAACAACACATTTTCCTCACATTTCTGTGGTGGAAAATTCTGGAATCTGTGTGGATGAACATTTTTCCACCCACCCAGCGTTCCCCCAGGTATCATTAAAAAATGGTACCTCACTTGCCTGGGTCTGCATAGTCCCTGCGACAGGAAACAGCGCAAAACGCAACGCGGTTGCACCTCAATTTCAGAGTGAAAAAGTGCCCTTTTTAGGCAGAGAGCCTACCTTTCAATTTTGAACCCTAGCTCTGCCGGCACCTAGGGAAACCTAATAAACCTATACATTTTTGAAAACTACACACCCAGGGAAATTTAGGAGGGGGTGATTCGACTGCCTCCCACCAGGGTCTGTTACCCAGAATCCCTTGCAAACCTTTAAAATTGACAAAAAAGGCATTTAACCTCACATTTCTGTGGTGGAAAGTTCTGAAATCTGCGTGGATCAACAAATTTCCACCCACCCAGCATTCCCCCAGGTCTCCTGAAAAAAATGGCACCTCACTTGCCTGGGCCTGCCTAGTGCCTGCGACAGGAAACAGCACAAAACACAACGTGGTCGCACCTCAATTTTGCAGTGAAAACTGTACTCGTTTTTGGCAAAGAGGCTACCTTTCGTTGTTGAACCCTAGCTCTGCCGGCATCTAGGGAAACCTAGCAAACTTATACATTTTTGAAAACTACACCCCCAGGGAAATTTAGGATGGGGTGACTCGACTGCCTCCCACCAGGTTCTGTTACCCAGAATCCCTTGCAAAGCTAAGAAATTGACCAAAAAATGCATTTTCCTCACATTTCTGTGGTGGAAAGTTCTGGAATCTGTGTGGATCAACGAATTTCCACCCACCCAGCGTTCCCCCAGGTGACCCAAAAAAAATGGTACCTCACTTTCCTGGGTCTGCCTAGTGCCTGCGACAGGAAACAGCGCAAAGCGCAACATGGTCGCACCTCAAGTTTGCAGTGAAAAAGTGCCCGTTTTTGGCAAAGAGGCTAGCTTTCGTTGTTGAACCCTAGCTCTGCCGGCATCTAGGGAAACCTAGCAAACTTATACATGTTTGAAAACTACACCCCCAGGGAAATTCAGGATGGGGTGACTCGACTGCCTCCCACCAGGTTCTGTTACCCAGAATCCCTTGCAAAGCTAAGAAATTGACCAAAAAATGCATTTTCCTCACATTTCTGTGGTGGAAAGTTCTGGAATCTGCGTGAATCAACACATTTCCACCCACCCAGAGTTCCCCCAGGTCTCCCAAAAAAAATGGTACCTCACTTGCCTGGGTCTGCCTAGTGCCTGCAACAGGAAACGGCACAAAACGCAACGTCGTCACACCTTAATTTTGCAGTGAAAAAGTACCCTTTTTTGGCAAAGAGCCTAACTTTCGTTTTTGAACCTTAGCTCTGCCGGCACCTAGGGAAACCTAGCAAACCTATACATTTTTAAAAACTACACACCCAGGGAAATTCAGGATGGGGTTACTCGACTGCCTCCCACCAGGTTCTATTACCCAGAATCCCTTGCAAATCTTAAAAATTGTCAAGAAAAAATGCATTTTCCTCACATTTCTGTGGTGGAAAGTTCTGGAATCTGTGTGGATCAACAAATTTCCACCCACCCAGCGTTCCCCCAGGTGACCCAAAAAAAAGGTACCTCACTTTCCTGGGTCTGCCTAGTGCCTGCGACAGGAAACAGCGCAAAGCGCAACATGGTCGCACCTCAAGTTTGCAGTGAAAAAGTGCCCTTTTTTGGAAAAGAGCCTACCTTTCGTTTTTGAACCCTAGCTCTGCTGGCACCTAGGGAAACCTAGCAAACCTATAAATTTTTGAAAACTACACACCCAGGGGAATTTAGAATGGGAAGACTCGACTGCCTCCCACCAGATTCTGATACCCAGAAACCCATGCAAATCTAATAAAGTGACAAAAAAACGCCTTTTCCTCACATTTCTCTGGTGGAAAGTTCTGGCATCTGCGTGGATCAACAAATTTATACCCTCCCAGCGTTTCCCCAGGTCTCCCGATAAAAATGGTATCTCACTTGCGTGGGTAGGCATAGTGGCTGCAAAAGGAAAATGCCCAAATCTTATGGTGGAGACTTAAATATTACCTTTAGCAAAACTGGTTTTGGGCTGGGGGGCACCTGAGTTTTTGGCCCAGGGCTCGGCGGCCATCTTTAGAAACTACCAAACCCAAACAGTTTTGCAAACTAGACAACCGGGGGAGTCCAGGGAGGGATGGCATGCGTGGGTCCCCCAATGTTTTCCTAACCAGAATTCCTTGCAAACCTTAAAATTAGGTAAAAAAAATCCCTTTTCCAAACTTTTTTGCGTGGGATCTCCTTGGCGGCAAAATTGTCATAACACTCAGCGTTCCCCTTGTTCTCCCTAGTACAATGATACCTCACTTGTGTGGGTGCCCCAAAGCAGAACAGGATAAAAATTAATTTTTAAAAAATGTAGTGTTTAGGGTTGACAAATTAAGCAACTCACCTTAGTCACAGGTCTTTGGCCCACCCAAACAAAGTGAGGTATCATTTTACTCAGGAGATCAAGGGAAATGCTGGGTGGTAGGACATTTGTGCCGGCACAGAGATCCAAAGCAAAAATCTATCAAAAAGGTTTTTTTTACCTAAATTTAAGGTTTGCAGGGATTTCTGGATAGGAAAACATTGTGGGACCCACGCATGCCATACCTCCCCGGACTCCCATGGGTGTCTAGTTTTCAGAACTGTTTGTGTTTGGTAGTTTCCGAAGATGCCCGCTGAGCCAAGGGCCAAAAGCTCAGGCGACCCCCCCAAAAAAATAAGGTAGTTTTGCTAAAGGTAATTTTTGAGTCTCGACCGTACGAATTGGGCCTTTTCCTGTTGCAGCCACTATGCCTACCCACGCAAGTTAGGTACCATTTTTATCGGGAGACCTGGGGGAATGCTAGGTAGGAGGAAATTTGTGTGAGACCAGTGATGCCACGTTTTCCCACACAAAAAAGTGTGCAAAAAATGATTTTTACAGCTAAAATTGAGGTTTGCAAGGGATTCTGGGTAAAGGAACATTGGAGGATCCACACAAGCTATACCTCCTTGGATGCCCCCGGGTGTATTCTTTTCAGAAATGAGTGGGTTTCGTAGGTTTCCCTAGATGGCCATCTAGCACGGGGCCAAAAACCCAGGTAACCCCACTTGCAAAAGCTGGTGGTTTTGACAATGTCCGTCCATCACCACCCCCTTTTGTACAGCTTTTGACTGCCATAAGTGTGGCAGGGTATGCTCAGACGTGAGTCCCTTGCTCACTTTGCCACTGGATTCAAGCAAGCCGGGCTGAAGGCGGCTGGAATGCCAGAAACCGGTCCTCGGAAGCTTGTTTCCGGTCCAGGGAAGACATGGCTTGGCAGTTCGGGCTGGACTGGTCCCATGAGGCACGGGCTCAAGCTCATTTGCATATAGCCATGTCTGAACTGGGGTGGCAGAGTAGGCTAAAGAACGGTGATGGATTAAACCCAGAACTTTTGACTGGGTGTGAGTGTTTGATTGATTCAGATGCTCCGTCCATCACCACCCCCTTTTTACCGCTTTTGGCCGCCATAAGTGTGGCAGGGTATGCTCAGACGTGAGTTCCTTGCTCACTTTGCAACTGGATTCAAGCAAGTCGGGCTGAAGACGGCTGGAATGCCAGAAACCGGTCCTCGGAAGCTTGTTTCCCGTCCAGGGAAGACATGGCTTGGCAGTTCGGGATGGACTGTTCCCATGAGGCACAGGGTCAGACTGATTTGCATATAGCCATGTCTGAACTGGGGTGGAACAGTGGGATAAAGAATGGTGGTGGATTAAACCCAGATCTTTTGACTGGGTGTGAGTGTTTGATTGATTCAGATGCTCCGTCCATCACCACCCCCTTTTGTACCGCTTTTGGCCGCCATAAGTGTGGCAGTGTATGCTCAGACGTGAGTCCCTTGCTCACTTTGCCACTGGATTCAAGCAAGCCGGGCTGAAGATGGCTGGAATGCCAGAAACCGGTCCTCGGAAGCTTGTTTCCGGTCCAGGGAAGACATGGCTTGGCTGTTCGGGCTGGACTGGTCCCATGAGGCATAGGGTCAGACTGATTTGCATATAGCCATATCTGAACAGGGGTGGCAGAGTGGGCTAAAGAACGGTGGTGGATTAAACCCAGATCTTTTGACTGGGTGTGAGTGTTTGATTGATTCAGATGCTTCCTCCATCACCACCCCCTTTTGTACCGCTTTTGGCCACCATAAGTGTGGCAGGGTATGCTCAGACGTGAGTCCCTTGCTCACTTTGCCACTGGATTCAAGCAAGCTAGGCTGAAACTGGCTGGAATGCCAGAAACCGGTCCTCAGAAGCTTGTTTCCGGTCCAGGGAAGACATGGCTTGGCAGTTCGGGCTGGACTGTTCCCATGGGTCAGACTGATTTGCTTATAGCCATGTCTAAACTGGGGTGGCAGAGTGGGCTAAAGAACGGTGGTGGATTAAACCCAGATCGTTTTACTGGGTGTGAGTGTTTGATTGATTCAGATGCTCCGTCCATCACCACCCCCTTTTGTACCGCTTTTGGCTGCCATAAGTGTGGCAGGGTAGGCTCAGACGTGAGTCCCTTGCTCACTTTGCCACTGGATTCAAGCAAGCCGGGCTGAAGACAGCTGGAATGCCAGAAACCGGTCCTCGGAAGCTTGTTTCCAGTCCAGGACAGACATGGCTTGGCAGTTCAGGCTGGACTGTTCCCATGAGGCACAGGGTCAGACTGATTTGCATATAGCCATATCTGAACTAACCCTGGGCGTAGTGGGCGTAGTGGGGCTCCGCAGAGCTACGTGAAGTGGGCGAGAAACTACGCCCACCTCCGCACTCCGCGTAGCCCCACTACGCACCGCAGGCCTCCCTCCCGCCCTCCCTAAATACTTTAAATCAAATGTGTAAAAGAATTAAAAGGCACTTACCTTGCCCGCCGCTGCCCTTCGCGTCTCCGGGGCACCCTCTCTTCATCGCCGCCGTCTTGGGTACTAATGCACATGCGCGGGCGGCCGCGCATGCGCATTAGTACCTAAGACGGCAGCGATGAAGAGAGCGAGCCCCGGGGACGCGGCGGGCAGCGGCGGGCAAGGTAATTGCCTTTTAATTCTTTTACACATTTAAATTAAAGTATTTAGGGAGGGCGGGAGGGAGGCGGGTGGCGGCCAGCTATGCTCCGTCTGCGGAGCATGCGTAGTGCTGAATTCTACGCCTGCTACGCAAAATGCGTAGAAACCGGCACTACGCACACTCCATGCACGGAGCGTAGCTGCCCGCCCACCCTTAGTCTGAACTGGGGTGGCAGAGTGGGCTAAAGAACAGTGGTGGAATAAACCCAGATCTTTTGACTGGGTGTGAGTGTTTTGATTGATTAAGATGCTCCGTCCATCACCACCCCCTTTTGTAACGTTTTTGGCCACCATAAGTGTGGCAGGGTATGCTCAGACGTGAGTCCTTTGCTCACTTTGCTACTGGATTCAAGCAAGCCGGGTTGAAGACAGCTGGAATGCCAGAAACCGGTCCTCGGGAGCTTATTTACGGTCCAGGGAAGACATGGCTTGGCAGTTTGGGCTGGACTGTTCCCCGCCATAAGTGTGGCAGGGTATGCTCAGACGTGAGTCCCTTGCTCACTTTGCCACTGGATTCCAGCAAGGCGGGCTGAAGATGGCTAGAATGCCAGAAACCGGGCCTCGGAAGCTTGTTTGCGGTCCAGGGAAGACTTTAGCGCTGCTGTCCTCGAGGGGTCAAAACAGGTACGCAATACGCGGAAACCGCCAGGGCACTACAACTCCCAGGACTGCCCGCCGCGTCCCCGGGGCTCGCTCTCTTCATCGCTGCCGTCTTAGGTACTAATGCGCATGCGCGGCCGCCCGCGCATGTGCATTAGTACCCAAGACGGCGGCGATGAAGAGAGGGTGCCCCGGAGACGCGAAGGGCAGCGGCGGGCAAGGTAAGTGCCTTTTAATTCTTTTACACATTTAAATTAAAGTATTTAGGGAGGGCGGGAGGGAGGCGGGTGGCGGCCAGCTATGCTCCGTCTGCGGAGCATGCGTAGTGCTGAATTCTACGCCTGCTACGCAAAATGCGTAGAAACCGGCACTACGCACACTCCATGCACGGAGCGTAGCTGCCCGCCCACCCTTAGTCTGAACTGGGGTGGCAGAGTGGGCTAAAGAACAGTGGTGGAATAAACCCAGATCTTTTGACTGGGTGTGAGTGTTTTGATTGATTAAGATGCTCCGTCCATCACCACCCCCTTTTGTAACGTTTTTGGCCACCATAAGTGTGGCAGGGTATGCTCAGACGTGAGTCCTTTGCTCACTTTGCTACTGGATTCAAGCAAGCCGGGTTGAAGACAGCTGGAATGCCAGAAACCGGTCCTCGGGAGCTTATTTACGGTCCAGGGAAGACATGGCTTGGCAGTTTGGGCTGGACTGTTCCCATGAGGCACAGGGTCAGACTGATTTGCATATAGCCATGTCTGAACTGGGGTGGCAGAGTGGGCTAAAGAACGGTGGTGGATTAAACCCAGATCTTTTGACTGGGTGTGAGTGTTTGATTGATTCAAATGCTCCGTCCATCACCACCCCCTTTTGTACCGCTTTTGGCCGCCATAAGTGTGGCAGGGTATGCTCAGACATGAGTCCCTTGCTCACTTTGCCCTGGATTCAAGCAAGCTGTGCTGAAGACGGCTGGAATGCCAGAAACTGGTCCTCGGAAGTTTGTTTCCGGTACAGCGAAAACATGGCTTGGCAGTTCAGGCTGGACTGTTGCCATGAGGCACAGGGTCAGACTGATTTGCATATAGCCATGTCTGAACTGGGGTGGCAGAGTGGGCTGAAGAACGGTGGTGGTTTAAACCCAGATCTTTTCACTGGGTGTGAGTGTTTGATTGATTCAGATGCTCCGTCCATCACCACCCCCTTTTGTACCTCTTTTGGCCGCCATACGTGTGGCAGAGTATGGTCAGACAAGAGTCCCTTGCTCATTTTGCCACTGGATTCAAGAAAGCCGGGCTGAAGACAGCTGGAATGCCAGAAACCCGTCCTCGGAAGCTTGTTTCCGGTCCAGGGAAGACATGGCTTGGCAGTTTGGGCTGGACTGTTCCCATGAGGCACAGGGTCAGACTGATTTGCATATAGCCATGTCTGAACTGGGGTGGCAGAGTGGGCTAAAGAAAGGTGGTGGATTAAACCCAGATCTTTTGACTGGGTGTGAGTGTTTGATTGATTTAGTTGCTCCGTCCATCACCACCCACTTTTGTACCACTTTTGGCCGCCATAAGTGTGGCAGGGTATGCTCAGACATGAGTCCTTTGCTCAATTTGCCACTGGATTCAAGCAAGCCAAGCTGAAGACGGCTGGAATGCCAGAAACCGGTCCACGGAAGCTTGTTTCCGGTCCAGGGAAGACATGGCTTGGCAGTTCGGGCTGGACTGTTCCCATGAGGCACAGGGTCAGACTGATTTGCATATAGCCATGTCTGAACTGGGGTGGCAGAGTGGGCTAAAGAACGGTGGTGGATTAAACCCAGATCTTTTGACTGGGTGTGAGTGTTTGATTGATTCAAATGCTCCGTCCATCACCACCCCCTTTTGTACCGCTTTTGGCCGCCATAAGTGTGGCAGGGTATGCTCAGACATGAGTCCCTTGCTCACTTTGCCCTGGATTCAAGCAAGCTGTGCTGAAGACGGCTGGAATGCCAGAAACTGGTCCTCGGAAGTTTGTTTCCGGTACAGCGAAAACATGGCTTGGCAGTTCAGGCTGGACTGTTGCCATGAGGCACAGGGTCAGACTGATTTGCATATAGCCATGTCTGAACTGGGGTGGCAGAGTGGGCTGAAGAACGGTGGTGGTTTAAACCCAGATCTTTTCACTGGGTGTGAGTGTTTGATTGATTCAGATGCTCCGTCCATCACCACCCCCTTTTGTACCTCTTTTGGCCGCCATACGTGTGGCAGAGTATGGTCAGACAAGAGTCCCTTGCTCATTTTGCCACTGGATTCAAGAAAGCCGGGCTGAAGACAGCTGGAATGCCAGAAACCCGTCCTCGGAAGCTTGTTTCCGGTCCAGGGAAGACATGGCTTGAAAGTTCGGGATGGACTGTTCCCATGAGGCACAGGGTCAGACTGATTTGCATTTAGCCGTGTCTGAACTGGGGTGGCAGAGTGGGCTAAAGAACGGTGGTGGATTAAACCCAGATCTTTTGACTGGGTGTGAGTGTTTGATTCAGATGCTCCGTCCATCACCAAACCCTTTTGTACTGCTTTTGGCCGCCATAAGTGTGGCAGGGTATGCTCAGACGTGAGTCCCTTGCTCACTTTGCCACTGGATTCCAGCAAGGCGGGCTGAAGATGGCTAGAATGCCAGAAACCGGTCCTCGGAAGCTTGTTTGCGGTCCAGGGAAGACTTTAGCGCTGCTGTCCTCGAGGGGTCGAAACAGGTACGCAATACGCGGAAACCGCCAGGGCACTACAACTCCCAGAAGGACCTGGGCGCGGGCTAACCGGAAGTGGTTGTGGGACCAGAGATATAAGCAATCCTCCTGCGTAGCTCAGTGCTTATCAATCTTGCCATCGTTTCAGGAGAGAGAGAGCCTGTGCGCTGACGCTTGCCTTCCCGCTAGGAGGACGCCGGATAAAGTGGTGCGCGGACGCTTGCCTTCCCGCTAGGAGGACGCCGGATAGAGTTGTGCGCGGACGCTTGCCTTCCCGCTAGGAGGACGCCGAACAGAGTGGTGCGCGGACGCTTGCCTTCCCGCTAGGAGGACGCCGCATCTTTTCCTTCTCGAACACTTAGAGGTAGGAACTTGTAAAGCACGGCCGTGCTAGAGAAACTGTTTCTTTTTGTCTCCCTTAGTCCAGAGGTGGAGCAACAGTCCGTTGTTGTCATACTTCGTTTACTACCTCCAGTGACAGTAACTAGTAGGTGCTATCGAAGCCACCCCTGTAATCCTTTCAGGGTACCTAGTGGTAAAGGAACTCTTGAGTCTCAGGATTACCGACCCGTTACTACATCACCCAGAATCCTTTTGGGCATCTCCCCTGTTATTTTTTGTAAGTACGGGTTTCTCCTTAAATCCTTTGGTAGTCTACGAACTGTAGGCAGGGAACTAATGGTCTGTTCGTTTGTGTTTTCCCAGTATTGTTGTGACTTGAAGACCTCCTTCCCTTGTGACCAGACCAAGAGGGGTACTTCTCAACAACATCCTCCTTCGTTGTTCTCTCCCTTTTTCCAGGAGTGCCTTCTGTCCCTTGCATGTGTATAGTGCAGGGAGAGTGGGCATTATTTGGGAACTGGGATACTATTCTTCGCGCTGTGGTCCCCGCCGGCCAGTACCTGAAGGTTAGTGGCTTAGGGTTTCTCTTCGTGGGATATCTGTGGGTTGCTAACCGCTACAGATTGATAAGCCCAAGTAGACAAGCCGAGCCTGGACCATGGAGCCAAATGTTATGTTAGCCTCGCTGGTAGAATGCCTTAATGCGCTTCAACACGAGGTACACGCATCGCGTGCCGAAAACCAAGAGATGAAGAAAGAAATGAATACCATGAGGAGAGAGGTAGCGGGCATGGTGCGTAAAGGGCAGGGATCAGGATCTTACATAAGAGAAGCAACTCTACCTCCCCCTGGACATCCATTAACGCAATCCCCTCACCAGGGAGCATCAGGGGGTGGGTTCTTCGTCCCCAATGCCATACCTCAGTCCTCCACCGACCACACTCCTACGGTGCATGTCATACAGAACACGGGCATCCCTCTTGCCCCACCTGAACGCTTTCATGGGGATCCAAAGAAATTTGAGACATTCTTAAATCAATGCCGGCTCCACTTTTTGTGTAAGCCTGCGGTGTTTCAGGACGATGCCTCCAAAACGTCATTTATGATGTCCTATATGAGTGGGAACGCTGCTAGTTGGACAATACCGTTAATGGAGAAGAATGATCCGGTGTTACATCATTTCCTTGATTTCTGTTCTGCCCTCCGGAGGTTGTTCGACCGCAAGGCTCATATGTTGTCCTTGGACAAAGAACTTATCACATTACGCCAGGGGTCGCAGGACCTATTGACCTATATCACCGCTTTCAACAGACTGGTGGTTGAGACTGACTGGCCACAGGAGAAGCGCACCTCATTGTTCTATCAGGGACTTCGAAGTGAGTTAAAGGACGTCTTGTCTCAAGTAGTCCAAATGCCTGCCAACTGTGAGGACTTGATAGATCTTACAGTGCAACTCGACCATCGCCTTCTGGAAAGGCGGGGAGACCGGAATCGGAGCAACATGAAAGGATGGTATCCCAAACCCAAACCGTCGGCGGAGGAAGGCTCTAAGAATCCAGAGGGGGTTGAGCCGATGCAGATCGGTGGGATCCGAGGCCCTCTGACAACGGAAGAACGGGAGCGCAGACGAAGGATGAAGCTTTGTCTTTATTGTGGTAAAGGGGGTCACTTCATACGTGAATGTCGAGCCAGGGCCCAACAACCCGAGAGAAACTCAGGGCCATGAAAACCCGTTATCCTGGGAACCAAAGAGACGTCGGAAAACTAAAAAGTCCGGCCCAGACGGAGGTCGCTGGGTTGGACGTGAGACAGACATCGATCTCCTCTCTCCTTGCCAACACGATGATGCCAGCACTGGCCCATATAAACATGCCGGTGACCTTATTTATAGCCGGGAACAATGTCACTCACGTGGAAGCCCTGTTGGATTCGGGAGCCACAGGGAACTATATAGACCTCGAGTATGCTGCCTCCCTTGGGATTGCGTGGGAGCAGAAGAATGAGCCAGAAAACGTCAAAGCTGTCGACGGCTCTTCCTTGACCTCAGGGCCAGTAACCAAACATACGGTGCCTCTTCGCATGCAGCATGAAGAACACCAAGAATTCATCCAATTTGACTTGATAGCGGCGCCACAGTTCCGCCTCATCCTAGGCATGCCCTGGCTGACTCTCCACGATCCTGATGTGAGCTGGTCAGCACGAACGGTGACGATGAGTTCGGCTTACTGCAAAGAACATTTTTGCAAAAGTTTCCCGGAGGCAACCGACGACGATGAGATCCCTTGGGCGCATCATTTGGCTGTCTCCTGTGCGGAAGCCCCAAAGAAGGCCAGCTCTTTACCCACAGAATATGAGGGCTTTCATAAACTCTTTGACAAAAAGCAGGCAACAAGATTACCCCCGCATCGTGTGTACGACTGCTGTATCGATCTTCTACCAGGGGCTGCGATACCCTGCAGTAGAGTCTATGCTCTAGCAGAGAAGGAGAACCAGTATTTGAGGAAATACATTGATGAAAACATGGCCTCCGGATTCATTCGCCATTCTACTTCCCCTGCATCATCCCCTTTATTTTTTATTCCGAAAAAGGACTGCGATGAATTGAGACCCTGTATCGATTACCGAGCACTGAATAGTATCACGGTCAAAAACAGGTACCCCCTTCCTTTGATATCCGTGCTGATGGATCAAATCAAAGGAGCCCGCTATTTCACCAAGCTGGACCTTCGTGGGGCCTACCATCTTGTGCGCGTAAAACAAGGCGACGAGTGGAAGACCGCATTCCGCACCAAGTTTGGGCTCTTTGAGTATAGGGTAATGCCATTCGGTCTATGCAACGCCCCTTCCGCCTTCCAATATTTCATGGATGAGGTGCTAAGGGGATTGTTAGATACCATATGCATGGTATACATAGACGATATACTCATCTATTCGAAGACCATGCAAGACCACGTACAACACGTCACTGCAGTGTTAGAACGCCTGCAACAAAACGAATTATACGCTAAACTTGAAAAGTGTCTGTTTCATGTCCCAGAGGTGTCCTTTCTAGGCTACGTGATCAACGCTAACGGTTTCCAAATGGAAAATGGAAAGGTAGAGGCCATTAAGAACTGGGCTACACCACAGAGCGTCAAATCCGTGCAGAGTTTTTTGGGCTTTGCAAATTATTACAGGAGATTTATAAAAGATTTCTCCAGGATTATCCATCCCATCTCCTGTCTGCTGCGAAAAAACGTGCCATTCAAGTGGGGGGGAAGAAGCAGACCTATCCTTTCGCACCCTCAAGGAGCGATTCACTCAAGCCCCCATTTTGAGCCATCCGGATGCCCAACTACCATTCATACTGGAAACAGATGCATCTCAATACGCTCTGGGAGGGGTCTTGTCCCAACGACATCCAACAACTGGACAAATACATCCCGTCGCCTATTACTCCAAGAAACTGAGCCCAAGCGAGATCAATTATTCCATCACGGATAAAGAATTGCTCGCCATCAAAAGAGGCTGCGAAGAATGGAGACACTACTTGTGGGGGGCCCGGCACACCTTTGAGATATACACGGATCACAGGAACCTTTTGTTCTTGAAAACGGCGAAGGCCCTCACGCCAAGACAACTCCGATGGACACTCTTTTTCTCAGATTACGATTTTGTGATCAAGTATCGTCCCGGCCCTCAAAATGGGAAGGCCGATGCCCTTTCCAGGAACCTGGACATCCCTGACTCAGACACCCTAGACCACAGCGAACCACCTTCTATCTTGTCTGAGGGGGCTTTTCCCGAAAGCACCATTGCCTTGCTCACATCCACTGATTTCCTCGAGGACATTAGGGTATCTTTGACGGACGTCGATATTCCAACTTGGCTCCAAGAAGAACCCCTAGGGCGAACACAAAACAACGACCTTTTGTATCATCACCATGCCTTGTATGTCCCGGACCCTGGCCTACAGATGCAGGTACTTACGTGGGCTCACGACTCTGTACTAGGAGGGCATTGGGGTGTATATAAAACTATTGCCACCATAGAACGGTCTTTCTGGTGGCCCAACCTCAGAAACGACGTAAAGAAATACGTCCGGAATTGTTCGGTGTGTGCACAAAGCAAGGCGATACATAACCGACCAGCTGGGTTGCTCCGCCCGATTCCCATTCCTCCCAAACCTTGGCACACTGTATCAATGGACTTCATTGTTGAAATGCCTTTGTGTCAAGGAAAGACTACGATCTTGGTCCTCGGTGACCATCTGACCAAAATGGGCCATTTTGTACCGTTGGAGGGACTACCAAACTCCGCAGAACTGGCACTCGTGATCCTGCAATATCTTGTGAGAGCCCATGGCATCCTATCCGTCTTCATTACCGATAGGGGTTCGCAGTTTACATCCCGTTTCTGGAAAGCCCTTTGCAAAACGTTGACCATCGATGCCCGGCTCTCAACGAGTTACCACCCTCAAACAGACGGAAAAACAGAACGCCTCAACCAGACCATAGAGCAGTACCTGCGATGTTTTTCCCTGCAGAACTCTACGGACTGGGTCACCCTCCTGTGGATGGCGGAGTTCACCTATAATAACACCGATCACTCCACCCTGGGCTGCTCCCCATTCTTTTGTCTTTTGGGATATCACCCGAACATTCTTCCTTTTGAATGGCCTGTAGCATCCCAGCTGCCGAGCATCCAAGAACACCATGCTCATCTGCATGCGGTTAGGGTCGACGCCATCCATCATCTGTCAGCTGCACAAGCAACACAGAGAAGACATGCGGACAAGAAACGCAGCCCAGAGCCGGTGTACGAGGTGGGGGACAAGGTATGGCTCTCCACGAGGTATATCCATCTCAGGGGTGTCAACAAGCTAAAACCCAAATACATAGGTCCTTACAGTATCGAGGAAGTGATTAACCCTGTGGCCATGAGAGTGTCTATCCCTCGCACCTGGCATATCCACCCTGTGTTTCATGTGTCCCTTCTCCAGCCCTGTCCTGTAGAGACGAGACTGCCCGTTCATCCCCCTCCAGTGATAGTGGACGGGTTGGAGGAATATGAGGTGCAGGAACTGTTAGACTCAAGGCTGTTCTGGGGAAGGGTTCAGTATCTAGTACATTGGAAGGGGTTTGGTGTTGAGGAACGGACATGGGAACCTGAGCAAAATCTCCATTGTCCCGAGTTGGTGGTTCGCTTCCACGAGGTGCATCCGGGGAAGCCGGGTCGACCGCCGAGTCGGCAGTCCTTAAGAGGGGGCTCTGTAGCGCTGCTGTCCTCGAGGGGTCGAAACAGATACGCAATACGCAGAAACCGCCAGGGCACTACAACTCCCAGAAGGACCTGGGCGCGGGCTAACCGGAAGTGGTTGTGGGACCAGAGATATAAGCAATCCTCCTGCGTAGCTCAGTGCTTATCAATCTTGCCATTGTTTCAGGAGAGAGAGAGCCTGTGCGCGGACGCTTGCCTTCCCGCTAGGAGGACGCCGGATAAAGTGGTGCGCGGACGCTTGCCTTCCCGCTAGGAGGACGCCGGATAGAGTTGTGCGCGGACGCTTGCCTTCCCGCTAGGAGGACGCCGAACAGAGTGGTGCGCGGACGCTTGCCTTCCCGCTAGGAGGACGCCGCATCTTTTCCTTCTCGAACACTTAGAGGTAGGAACTTGTAAAGCACGGCCGTGCTAGAGAAACTGTTTCTTTTTGTCTCCCTTAGTCCAGAGGTGGAGCAACAGTCCGTTGTTGTCATACTTCGTTTACTACCTCCAGTGACAGTAACTAGTAGGTGCTATCGAAGCCACCCCTGTAATCCTTTCAGGGTACCTAGTGGTAAAGGAACTCTTGAGTCTCAGGATTACCGACCCGTTACTACATCACCCAGAATCCTTTTGGGCATCTCCCCTGTTATTTTTTGTAAGTACGGGTTTCTCCTTAAATCCTTTGGTAGTCTACGAACTGTAGGCAGGGAACTAATGGTCTGTTCGTTTGTGTTTTCCCAGTATTGTTGTGACTTGAAGACCTCCTTCCCTTGTGACCAGACCAAGAGGGGTACTTCTCAACAACATCCTCCTTCGTTGTTCTCTCCCTTTTTCCAGGAGTGCCTTCTGTCCCTTGCATGTGTATAGTGCAGGGAGAGTGGGCATTATTTGGGAACTGGGATACTATTCTTCACGCTGTGGTCCCCGCCGGCCATTACCTGAAGGTTAGTGGCTTAGGGTTTCTCTTCGTGGGATATCTGTGGGTTGCTAACCGCTACAAAGACATAGCTTGGCAGTTCGTGCTGGACTGTTCCCATGAGGCACCGGGTCAGACTGATTTGCATATAGCCATGTCTGAACTGGGGTGGCAGAGTGGGCTAAAGAACGGTGGTGGATTAAACCCAGATCTTTTGACTGTGTGTGAGTGTTGGATTGATTCAGACGCTTCGTCCATCACCACCCCATTTTGTACCCCCAAAAAAGAAGGTAGTTTTGCTATAGGTTATTTTAAATTCTCCACCATACGATGTGGGCCTTTTCCTGTTGCAGCCACTATGCCTACCCATGCAAGTGAGGTACCATTTTTTCCGGGAGACCTGGGGAAACGCGGGGTGGGTGGAATTTCGTTGATCCACGCAGATTCCAGAATTTTCCACCACAGAAATATGAGGATAATGCTTTTTTGTGTCAATTTTTAAGGTTTGCAAGGGATTCTGGGTAACAGAACCTGGTGGGAGGCAGTCGTGTCACCCTATCCTCAATTCCCCTGGGTGTCTAGTTTTCAAAAATGTACAGATTTGCTAGGTTTCCCTATGTTGCAGCTGCGCTAGCGCCCAAAACCCACAAGTAGGCATATTGCTAAAATCAAATCCGGGCCTAGTCAGCTTTCTGCTGCCCTGGGGGGAAGATTTTGGGGCTGGGGTTGCCCCGATATGCCCTCAAGGGGGGCAGAAACATTGTGGCTATATTTTTTGGGGGGTGGGGGCATTGGTATTCCCATTCTGGGCAGCCCCCACCCCCACACATAAAAAAGCCAGCGTAATCGTTGGTGTCAATTGGGCTTTTTACACCCCGGGGGAGCAGATTTGGGGCTACTGCCCCCATCCTCCTTCCAGGGAGGGCAGAAAGGCTGTCATTGTTGCAGGTGGGGGGTGGGGGCATTGGCATGCCCGTTTTGGGCAGCCCCCAACCTAAGAAAAGTGTTCCCAAAAATCCTGTGTGTCTGGTGGGTTTTTTTGCCCCCCCAAGGCGGGGCAGATTGGGGCTGCTGCCCCATATATCCCC
Organism: Lissotriton vulgaris; assembly: GCF_964263255.1. Lineage (NCBI taxonomy): Eukaryota > Metazoa > Chordata > Amphibia > Caudata > Salamandridae > Lissotriton > Lissotriton vulgaris. The sequence continues at coordinate 139,466,895 of NC_141689.1, forward strand.
GGGAGGGGCAGGAAGGCTGTAATTTTAGCAAGGGAGGGGGTGGGGCATGGGCATGCCAGTTTTGGGCAGACCCACCCTATTTCAAATTTGGCCCCCCAAAAAATCCCTGGCGTCTAGTAGGCTTTTTGCCCCCCCCTGAAAGACACCCAAAAAACCCCTGGAATTTAAAATGAACACGAAGGTAGCGCAAAAACGGCCGTTATTCAGCTTGTTCGTGAAACTACCCAAAAGACATACAACAAGATGGTTTGGATACAAAAAGGGGAAATAACGGGACGCCAGAACTCATAAGAAACGCAGCCGCGAATCCCAAAACGTCACCGAAATATCAAAACAGGTCCCCAAAAAGGGTTCAGTAATGCCCAAAGGTATGAGAAACAGGGTAAAAGGGGAAAAAGGGGGTCAAAATTCAGAACTTGAAAAGACCGCTGGAATAGAGCTCAAAGGAAAGGGACCAAGGTGGAACAACATGAACAGGAAACACCTGGCAAGGGACCATTGAAAAAACCAAGCACCTGTTTCCTGTTGGTCGGCCCATTTAAAGGTAGCCCTAGGGAGCGTCCATAAATTTGCATATGCACTTGGTACCTAAAGCTAAAACCAATGAATGGGGAACTAGACAGAAGGCACCGGGCCCCCCTGAACACCAACATTTTGACCCCCCAGGGGGGGCAGATTGGAGGCTACTGACCCATCAGCCCCCAGGGGGGGCAGGAAGGCTGGCATTTTTGTGGGGGAGGGGGTGGCCCGCCCATCCAAATTCAAATGTGCCATCAAAAAAATCCCTGGGGTCTAGTGGGCTTTTTGCCCCCCCCCCGACGGGGCAGATTGGGGGGTAATGCCCCCATATGCCCCCCAGGGGGGTCAGAAAGTCCACTAGACGCCAGGGAGTTTTTTGGGCAAATTTTAATTAGGGTGGAGTCTGTCCAAAACGGGCATGCCAATGCCCCCAACTTAATAAAAATTTGCCCAAAAAAATCCCTGGTATCTAGTGGGCTTTTTGCACCCCATGGGGGGGAAGATTGGGGGCTGCCCCCCCATCTGCTCCCAGGGGGGGCAGGAAGGCTGTAATTGTTGCAAGGACGGGGTGGGGGCATGGCCATTCCCATTTTGGGCAGCCACACACTATTTCATATTTGCCCCCTCAAAAAATCCCTGGCTTCTTGTGGGCTTTTTGGTCCCCCTGGTGGGGCAGAATGCGGGCTAGTGCCCCCAACTGCCCCCCAGGGCGGGCAGAAAGTCCACTAGAGGCCAGGGAGTTTTTTGGGCAAATTTTGCCTAAAAAAATCCCTGGTGTCTAGTGGGCTTTTTGCCCCTCCAGAGGGGGCAGATTGGAGGCTACTGCCCCATCAGCCCCAGGGGAGGCAGGAAGGCTGTTATTTTTGTGGGGGAGGGAGTGGGGGCATAGGTATGCCCGTTTTGGGCAGCCCATCCAAATTCAAATTTGCCTGCAAAAAAATCCCTGGTGTCTAGTGGGCTTTTTGCCCCCCCTGCTAGGCAGATTGGGGGGTAATGCCCCCATATTCCCCCCAGGGGGGTCAGAAAGTCCACTAGACGCCAAGGCAAATTTTAATTAGGGTGGCGGCTGCCCAAAACAGGCATGATAATGCCCCCACCCTGATTAACATTTGCCCATTAAATCCCTGACCTCTACTGGCCTTTCTTACCATCCCCTGTAGGCAGATTGGGTGCTAATGCCCCCATCTGCCCCCTCGGGGGGCAAAAAGGCTGTAATTTTTGTGGGGGAGGGGTAGGGGCATTGGCATGCCCATTTTGGGCAGCCCCCACCCTAATTCAGATTTGCCACAAAATTTCACTGGCGTCTAGTGGGCTTTTTGCCCCTCCAAGGGTGCGGATTGGGGGCTACTGCCTCCATCTGCCCCCCGGGGGGCAGAAAGTCTGTAATGGTGTCGGGGGTGGGGGCATTGGCTTGCCCATTTCGGGCAAGCCCCACCCTAAAAAAAAGTGAACAAAAAAAATCCCTGGTGCATAGTGGGCTTTTTGTCCCCCCCTGGGCGGGCAAATTGGGGGCTACTGCTCTCATTTGCCCCCCAGGGGGGGCAGAAAGGCTGTAATGGTGCCGGGGGGTGAGGGCATTGGCGCGCCCATTTCGGGCAGCCCCCACTCTAAAAAAAGTGCCCCCAAAAAAATTCCCTGGTGTATAGTGGGCTTTCTGCCCCCCCGGGGGGGGGGGAAGATTGGGGGGCTATTACCCCATTTGCCCCCCAGGGGGGGCAGAAAGTCTAAATACTATAAATGTATTTATGGGGGGAGGGAAGGCCCTTGCCCAAGGGGCCGCTCTCTCCTCCCTGGTGTCTAGTGGGTGGATCCCTGCTTGGGGATCACCCTACTGGTACTGGGATTTAGTGCCCCTGGCCTCATGACGGAATGGTTCCGTCATCAGCACAGGTGCACTGATGCTCATGACGGAACCATTCCATCATGAGCATGGAAGGAGTTAACCAAGGAGAAGTACCTGACAAAGCTGAGCCAGAAGGCGAGATTACACTTATAACAATCTACAAAATTATTATGGCGCAGAGAGAGGAAACTAAAACAGAAGGGCTGCGGACCCAAGGGGCGGTTCGTAAGCTGCAGAACACTGTACGTCACATTGCCAAGTCATGCACAGAAGTGACTACCAGAGTACAGGAAGCAGAAGAGCGGATCTCCTCTGTTGAGGATCAATTATTGTGGAGAAGTGTGGCTCACTGGTTAGAGAAGGCAGACCTGGAAGCAGAGGTCAGCCCGGGACCAGGGTTCAATTCCCGGCTCGGCCTGGAGTTCTAAAATGTCCATGGACTCGACAAGTCTCGCTCCGGTGCCTACTCGATTCGCGAGTTCACACTCTGCGACTCTGGGCAATAGCTTGCTTAATCTCCACAATGGCCCCTCGCGGCGGGATGCCTGGCTTTCACCTTGCGGATACCCTGCCGGGGTTATCTCACAGGGGAATACCAGGACGGGTTCCCTAAGCAAGCGTTTAGAAACCGGTTGGTGATTTGCGCTATATAAATTCTTGTACATTTACATTTACAATTAGGATTAGAATTAGTGGGCTGTTCTCGACAAGGCTCTACTATAGGAGGGTAGCTGTACTAAAGCGGTATGGGTTGGGGAAAGGTAGACGAGCTAAAGAAGATCTGTCTAATTCTGATGATCCGGCCGTGCTGAATCAATTGAGTTTTGAGTTAGCGTTATGGCCCTCTATGCTAGTTTTATGTGGGGATTTTAATTTACACCTGGATGGGACATATGACTTATCTAGTAAATTTCTGTATGTAGGCAGGAAGAAAAATGTGTTTAAAGCAATTAAAGGTATCATTGACGAATTTGGTTTAGTGGATGTAGGGTACGTAAAGGGTGGGGGAACCCCTGGGAGCACTTTTTTTTGCTGCTCCACATCAGAAGAATTTTCGGCTAGATTACTTTTTTGTGTCTGCTGGACTCATCAATACTGCTGCAAACCTCGGATTTGAAATTATCCCTAAACTGATCTCCGATCATAACCCCATTACACTTAGTATAGATATTTATTTTACACAATCTCCTAAGCCTTGGTCTTTTGAACAGAAGCTTCTTTATGATCCCCTCTATATTGAACATATGGGCAAGTGTATCCCCAAGTTTTTTGAGAATAATAGAGGGTCAGCCTCAATTGGGATTATATGGGATGCGTTTAAATCAGAGGTTCAAGGCAAAACTTTATGTTATTCAATTAATGAGCAGAGGGAAATTAGGAAGGCGGACGAAGGAGAGTTGACCAAGCTGCGAGATATTGAGAATAAATTAATGATGGCATGTAGTACAGGGACTTGCATTGAGAAATTTTCAAGGGATTTAGTGGTACAGAAAGCCAGGATTCATCAGGGCTTTGCTACGGAACTGGCTCAACAAATAGCAGCCTACAGATCGGAGGTGTACGAAGTGGGGGGAAATTCGGGAAAGCTTTTAGCCAAAAGACTTACACAGAAGGCTGTATCTGCTAATATAGATAGGATAATGGATGACTCAGGGAAGCTACATGATAACCCAGCAGAGATATTGGAGGTCTTTCGTGAATTCTATTGTAATTTACACACGGATGATGTTTCTAGAGAAATTGAAGGAAAGGTAACTGATTTCATTGATCCGCTATCTAATCCCACCTTATCATTAGAAGGCAGAACAATTGGACTTACCCATCACTTGGAAAGCAATAGAACTGTCCCTAATGTCATTAGCTCCTGGTAAAGCTGTTGCACCCAATGCTATTCCTCTTGTGTTCTTTAGGTTTTTTCGCCATGTTTTAAAGCAAGAGCTAATTATTTTGTTTACAGCGGTCCAAAAAGGAACGGCTCCACCATCTTGGCAAGAATCAATAATTACTATCTTTCTTAAAAAGGACAAATCTCCTCTGTCTCCGTCCTCATTTCGTCCTATTTCACTGATCAACACTGACAGTAAAGTTTATTCTAAGATTTTAGCTTTACAACTCTATAGTATCATTACCCCACTTGTGTCGAAATACCAGCACAGGTTTATTCCCACACGTATCCGCCGTCTGATTACTTTTCTGGATTGGACTCAGGCAACCCGCTCGAATATTGGTGTAACACTGTTGGATGCTGAGAAAGCATTCGACAGGGTGGCCTGGGCATATATGTGGGATATTTTATCTAGAAAGGAACTGGGTCCGGGTATTCTAATGTCTTTAAGGACTATGTATGGTGCCCCTTTTGCATCTATTCATCTAAATGCTCAAACTTCGGCTCCATTTTCAATTACCCGTGGCACGCAACAAGGGTGGACGTGCTCCCCATTACTTTTTGCGATATATATCGATCCTTTTCTTAATCGTTTAAATTGGGAAATAAAAATAAAACCAATTTATTTAGCCCATACAAACTATCGAGCTTTAGCTTATGCTGACGACATTGTGGTGGTTACAACAGATATTGCAACTTTGTTGCCAGCTATTAATGATCTAGCTCTGCATATGGACTCTTCTCCGGGTATAAGTTGAATCTTTCAAAAACTCAGATTTTATATTCTGGGGATGATCCATCTGTTAATATTCCACTTGCCTCGGAAGTTACTTATTTTGGAATCAAGATCTCGCTCCCACTCTCCAATATCCCTGAATTGAATATTAATCCAGCATTGGCTAAAACCAATGTCTTATTAGAAAGATTAGATCACTTTCAGTAATCATTGGAAAGGGGAGACCTCTCGGTCACCCGAACATATGGCTAGGTGCCCCGATCGCCCGGGAACCTTTGCAGGCGGAGGGGGCGTGTCCCCGGCCGGAATGCCCAAAGTAGCGTGGTTGGAGCACGCCCCCACCGCCTAAGAGGGTTGTCCTAACACCCACCCAGAAGTCCGTGCACTTTGGGTGGGAGGGGGATGCCGCCCCACCCCGCTGCTGCAAGTTAAAAGGCGCTGGGGTCCAGGCAGGCGTCCTCTTGTTTCCGCGCTCTGAAGGCTGCACCAATCATCGCTCGTGAGCCCTCAAGGGAACAAGCAGCAGTTTTTTGAACTTGGTAATTGTTGTTTTTTCTGTTTCAGTCGTCGAGGAGTATCTGGGATCCGTGGACCTGCACAGAACGACGGATATGCCTGGAAAGAAGACTGGGAAGAGCTCCGATATGGAATGGATGCTTCACACGTTGGTAAACCAAGTATCGGCGATGAACAGGAAATTTGGTAAAGTGGACCGACTAGTTCGCAGCTTAGCTCCGCTCCAGAAGAAAGTGGAAGCTCAGGCGGGGCCCTCAGGGAGACCTAAGAGGATTGTGGGGCCTGCTTTGCCAAATGTAACTCCAGGGGGGGACAAGGGGAAAAAGAAGAAAGGGAAAGGGGGTCCTAGCGAGGTCCTGGTCCCGATGGAAGTTCCGCTGGTCCCAGTAACCCCAGCGGCCTGCCCGGTGCCCGCACCGGATGGGGGATTGCCAATCCCTGTGATTATCACACCACTGGATAAGGAACAGGTACCCCCCCCGAACTGGCGATGCATCTAGCGGCGGTATTGCCTTGGTTGAAGAAGGGAGCGGGGGGATCCGCAGCTGCGGAAGATCCAGCTGAGGAGGCTAGGCAAATTATCGACCAGCTCAGGCAGGCAAGGGGCTCTGGGGCAGGGAACATGCCTTCTACTCTTCTGCAGGTGGCGAACACAGCCGTGGTCGAGAACCAGAATAAGGCGACGGACACGACCAAAGGTATGACAGAAAATGGTAAGAGGTCGCTCTCAATAATGGGGGAGAGCGCTGTACCTTCAAGGCGGGAATGCCTAGCACAACATGTTCCGACGGCCACGAAAGAGATGGTGTGGGCGAACAAAAACATTAATATGTTTTCATTGTTGACGGACAATCGTGAATTAGAGTATGCCAAAACCCAGAAAGATTTGTGGCACCCCAGTTAATGGAGGGCAAAAATGGCAGAATTCAGGGTGGCGGAGTCTATGATGAACTGGATCAGGGCTTTTTCTGTGTTTGTAGCAATTATGGGTGAGCGAACACCAGAAATGTTGGGAGACCTTGCTTGCTACCAGAACAGGATCACGGGCTTCCATGAGAAATATGAAGGGGACGCATGGAAAGGGTACGATGTGTCATTTAGAAAAGCGAAAGAGTTTAATGAATCGCTGACTTGGGATTGTTTGGACACTGCATCGTGGCATGCGCAGTTCACGCCGGGCTCGGCGGGAGGAACAGGGTCGAGTGTGAATGGTTTCAGGCCTTTTCAGCAGAAACATCCACAGCCCTTTCGACCAGCCCACTGGGGAGATACTCAGTGTAGATCGGGCGGGAACGGGAATAAGCGAGGGGTATGTTGGCGTTTTAACAATGGAACGTGTAGTAGGCTGCAGGGAACATGCAGGTTCAGGCATGCCGGCGCAGGTTGTGGTAACACCTCCCACCCTGAAACTAGCTGCCGATCCAGAGGCAATGTTGCTGGGGGAAAAGGGTGTACCAAGCAAGATTGACACAGTGCCTCGGATGACTAAGCAATATTTGGCTTTGACTCCCTGGCTGAACAAATACCCTGATCATGTGTCCACCGGGATCCTGCGAGATGGCTTCTCGTATGGCTTCAGGATCCCGGCGGTGATTTTCGGGGGCCCCCTTATGCAGAAACCAACTGTCCATTACGCACAACCCGGCGGAGGTCGCCACTAAAATTGCAAAAGAGGTTCGCTTGGGGCGGGTCGCAGGACCGTTTGGTGAAATACCAATGCGCAATTTTGTGTGTTTCCCATTAGGGGTAGTTCCCAAGAAGGAGCCGGGCAAATTCAGGCTCATTCATAATCTATCTGCACCAAGGGGTGCTTCCGTGAATGAGGCAATCGATGCAGGCATTTGCAGTGTGAGGTATGCATCATTTGATGACGCAGTGGTCATGTTGAACCGCCTAGGTCCCGGTGCATTGTTAGCAAAATCGGACATTGAATCCGCATTTAGGTTACTACCGGTGCATCCCCAGGATCAGCACTTGTTGGCTTTCGCATTTCAGGGGAAGTACTACATGGATATGTGCATGCCGATGGGTTGCTCAATTTCTTGCGCCGATTTTGAAATGTTTAGCTCATTTCTGGAGTGGGCGTTCTCGAAGGCCTCAGGGCACCAACATGTGATGCATTATCTTGATGATTTCCTGTTTCTCGGCCCGGCGGGCTCTCCAGACTGTGCACGGGCATTGCAGGAATTCTGCGTGCTCATGCGGGGTTTCGGGGTTCCGTTGGGGCCAGGTAAGACAGTGGGTCCAACTACCTCCCTGGAGTTTCTGGGTATTGAACTAGACTCCGTGGAGGGTTGCTTCCGTCTGCCGGCAGAGAAGATCGCCAAATTCAGGGCCTCCTTGCTACAATGTCTTCGGATCGACAAGGTGACACTGCATCAATTGCAGCAAACAGTGGGACAGCTGAAATTTGCACTAAGGGTTATACCGATGGCTCGCTCTCTCTCCCGATCCATTGCCCAGGCCATGGTTGGCCTCAAAGAAGGGCACCATCGTACGAGGCTGTAGGCAGAGGTTCCCCAGGACATGCTCATTTGGCTGGCATTCCTGGCGGATTTCAATGGCCGGGTGGTCTGGAGCAAAGCCCCGTCCTCGTCTGCAGAGTTAGGTTTATGGACGGACTCCGCGGGCAATGTTGGGTTTGGCGCAATCCTTGGTAACCAATGGTCGGCCCAGAAATGGCCAGCATGGTGGGACACAAGTGGCTTAACGAGCAAAAATGGTTTCTTAGAGTTATTCCACATCTGGGTAGCGTTGTCGGCCTGGCCAGAAGAGTTCCAAAACCGCTCGTGATATTCTGGTCTGATGACATGACTGTGGTTGAGTGCATTAACCAGCAGGCAGCCCGCTGCAAGTGGATATTGCGATTGTTGAAAGAAATTATGTTGAAATGCTTGCAGCTAAATGTACAATTCAGGGCAAAGCATGTGCCGGGAATACTGAATAATGCAGCTGATGCGCTCTCTTGTTTCAAAATGCAGGCATTCAGGGATTGTTTACCCTCAGCCGAGCTAGTGGCAGCGCCATTTCCCGTAGCATTATGGCAAATCGGCGGCCCGGACTACAAAAACCTCGTGGCAGCCAGTTTAGTGCCCAGGACAAGAAAAGCTTATGAAGGGGCGTTCCGCTCGTACTGCGCCTTTTTGGGTCTGCATGGGAACATAGATGGGGTCAGGATCGGTCCTTTACCCAATTTTTAGTGGCACACCATGAGGAGGGCCGGCGGCGGCAATCGCCAGTAGGTATAAGACTGCCATATCGTTTATGGCTCAGCTCCAAGGTATCAGGGACCCAACGGACTCCTTTATAGTCAGAAAGGCGCTGCGCGGCTGGCGGCGCCTAACAGGGTGCAAAAAGCATACCAGGCATCCGAAAGGATTTGATAGGTTGACCGCCTTGCTGGCTAAACAAGAGGAGACATGCTCCTCACCTAGTGAGGTTGTCCTATTCCGGGCAGCATTTGCACTTGGATTCTATGGGGGCCCTGCGGGTAGGCGAACTAGTGGCTTCAAATAAAAGGGATACCAAGGGGGGTCTGCGCAGGGACCACACACGCAAGTGAGGTGGGATTCCCTGCTGATCACGATTGCCAGGTCAAAGACAGACCAGGAGGCCCAGGGGAGTAGCATTATGTTGCAGCGCGCTCCGGGTAGTCCCTGTTGTCCAGTGATGCACGTTGAGGCCTAACTAAAGCAAAGGGTGACGACGTGGGGGGGGGCATTGCTGCGGCATGCTGAGGGCACCTCGTTAACAAAGTTTCAGTACCAGAGGGTGCTGGCGATCACGATTGCAGCTGCGGGCTTGAACCCGAGTGATTTTGGAACTCATTCATTCAGGATAGGGGCCGCTACAGAAGCGACGGCCGGGGGTCTGCAGGCAGACAATGTTAAACAGTTGGGGCGCTGGTCTTCGAACTGTTTCAAACATTACGTGCGGTTGCACATGTTGTAATTTACAGAAGAAGTGCCCTCACGCTTGTTGTCTTTTGTTTGGATTACAGTTTCACGAGCCTGTGACGCAGGGCGGAAATGGGGACCGGCCCAGTATCAGCTAACCACCACTTCAGGAGCAAGGAATGGAAGACGAGTGGTCTGGGTCGTAGGCCACTCATACCTGAGACGGGCCGCGGACATATTTAGGACAGGTGATGCGATTCACACATCTGAAAAATATGGTTTCAGGGTGTCCTTCCATGGGAAGGGCGGTTTGTGTATTGCCGACTGCAAAAATTTGTTGAAGAATTGTTAGGGCGGCACAGGTCAACGCCATCAGTAGTTATAGTGCACATTGGGGGAAATGACTTGGTGGGGTTGGGCAGATGGGCTTTAATCGAACACATACTTTCAGCAGTTAGTTGGTTAGCAAAGACACTCCCAGGGTGCACAATAGCTTGATCACACATGATTCCGAGGAAGGTATGGAGGGGTGGGTTGTCCACGACAGCGTTGTACCATTCGGTAAAGAGGGTCAACAATAAAATGGAGAAATTGTTTTGATCTGGCCACCTTCAAAGTATACCTCACAGGTGCATCTGGGGGGACCACTGTTATTCATCTGTCCAGGGTGGGGAATGACATATTGATAGGAGACATGATAGCTTGGCTAGTGGGATTGAGGAGACAAGACCTATAGGAGTTGTGGTGGGGCCTGATAATCGGTCAACTATCTGGCCTGTGGTGGTAAGGTCATGATCGGTGAGCAGTGATTTCAAGGTCCCTAGTGGGGGCGCCACCCATTATGGATGGGAGCTCCCGGGGGGAGGTGGCCATTGGCCCCTCCCATGGTGGGGGCGGCACCCATTACCGATGGGATCGCCCAGGGGGAGACGGCCATAGGCCCCTCCCAGGGGGAGACGCTATATGCCCCTCCCAAGAATTTCCCGGGGGCCGTATATCCGCTGCGGCGGAAGAGAGTGCGGGGAAAGGGTGGAGTTCACGCTGTCCTTCTTACAGTTACCCCGCACGGGAGCTCGGACAACCTTAAGATTGCGCCAAGTGGAAGGGGGCTCCCATGACAAGGGAAGTTACGGTTGGCTACGAGGGTAAAGCCTGCTGCGCATGCGCCACTCACACATGTGGGTGGAAATTTGGTGATCAGGATCTGACACCGGTTAAGACCTTGCCATTGGCCCCTAACGATAGGATGTACAAAATTCATATGCAATGCATGATGTCATGATGTTAGACTCGTTAGGAAAATCTTTGCATTAGAGATTTGTTAAGGTTAGCCTGGATACCTGTCTTCATCAAGTGTAATGAAAGTTGAATTTTGTACATGATAAATGAAACATTTTTATTTTAAAGTTTTAAATTATGTTTCATATGAAGGCCCCCTGCCTTCCAAAAGTTCAAACTGTGTCTGTCTCCTACCATTGGGATTGGTGGTGGAAGGGGTGGCGGGCATCCAGGACCATATACATGGGAGAGCTAATGTGTTAAAAATGTTAATTTTACCCAAATTTTTGTATTTGTTTCGTACAACACCCATTGGATTTCCCCCTGCTTGTTTTAAAAATTTAGAAAGGGCAACCTCAAGATTCCTGTGGGGTTATAAACAACAGCGAAAAGCTTATAGAAAGATGTTTCTTTCAAAAGACTGTCGTGGGTGGAATGTTCCTTATTTCTTTTTCTTTTATATTGCGGCGAATCTTCAATCTATTACCCCACTTATAATGGGGGATAGAGCTTGCATCCCTCTTTGAAACACTCCATCTATTTATGAGTTTGTTGTGGGCGAAGAGATGAAAGCATGCTTCTTGAAGGTAATTGAACCTAGTTAATTTAAGAAGAGTAAATTTAAGATTCTATGGTGTTTGGCAAATGTTTCGGCGACATTTGGGCATTGCAAAATTGAACACATATACACCTTCTATAGCACCTGGCTTATTACCTCCTATTTTTTGTGATTTAATAGCTATTAGATGGGTGACTAAAGGAATACGTTATCTGGGGGACTTGTTTATAGAAGGTCATTTAGCTTCCTTTAATGAGCTACAGATTAAGTTTGCTTTAAGAAAAAATGATTTTTTAAAGTATCTGCAAATTCGTAGCTTTTTGCAGAATTCAGGGCAATCACTAGACCTTCGAATGAATAAAACCCCCCTTATTGAGCATTTGGTAAAAAAGACTTTTATTGGTAAACTACTCGTGTTTGATGCAGGAATATCCAGATGATCTGGAAAATTGCCAATTAAAATGAATAAACAAGCTTGGGATACCTGAAATGGATATACTTGATTCAATCATGGTAGCCAATCGAATTCTCATAACTGGGATGATGAAATCACAATATTTTATGTGCATACATGATTTATATTACACCACTAGCAAGATTTCTAAATGGAGCACGACAACGGGGACTAAATGTAGCAGATGTGGTGTCCATGCCGCTGATGCGGTACATATGTTTTTTCAGTGTCGTAAGCTTCCTGAATTTTTCCAGCAAGTTGAACTTTTTCTAGGGGTAATTCTTAAACATACTATTAGTATAACTGCTGAGATGGTATTGATTGGCTGTAGCTCAGGAATTGTGGGTCTCCCTGAGGAAATATAATTTTTGGTCAAGTTGTGTTCCCCAGCGAGAACCCCACCGTCTCCATGTACTAGCTTGCAGTGCATGTAATTTCCCTCCTGTGCCAGCTACGAAGACGCAAATACATTTGCGTCCATCTTTAACTTGTCCTCTTTCAGATCCGCCATGAACGGATTGAATATTCAGTTCCTATCTATGCCGTGCCACCGTCTTTTTGTGGTACACTTTGCACGTTTTTCAGCTCTGGCGAAAGTAGGCCCAGATTCTGCCATGAAGCCTTTTTCGAGTTCTCTCCTGTTTCCTGACTCCGAGGGCCGCAGCCCAGGCTACCTCTGTGCCAGTGGCCCCCACCTTACTTCTTGCGCGACTCCGGTGCATAGCCTAACCTCTGCCTGCCAAGACTGTATTCAACCTTCGAATTATCTGCTCCACTCCTCGAAACCACATTCCTGTCTCGTAGCTCAAGTAAACATCCTCCCAGCTGCAGGAGCAGAGAGCCAGGCTCTTCTGTCTCCGTGCAAGTAATTCATAGACTCCGTTGCCATGGTAGGCCCATGCCCCCTCACCCCGCATGCCGACATGTAGACACATGTACACGCATTCATATTCAGAATAGGGTAGTCTATGTCTAGAGACCTTTTCCCTTCCAGATACTACTGTTCCTTAAACATATGATATCAGATACGATTTGGGACTAGGTTGATCTGACATCCCAGACTTATGTCTCCACTTATGTCTACACTTGTAGTGCTAAATGTCAAGTCCCCTTCGCCCTCCAGTTACACGTCAGATCCACGTCAAACAGCTGCGCGCGCATCTCTGCCATATAATTATGCTGACACTGCAGGATTCTCTAGTGGTTCCGCCTACTTGTGACATCATGTTAAATGACGTATCCGGTGTACACCTTCATGCACGCCTATTGCCATGCCTCTTTTGTGACGTTTTCATGTTTTATCTCTCCTTTTTCAGCAGTCACGCCTACTATTACGCCTACTGTATGCTCATACATTGTAATGCATTGACTATATATATGTACTTTTGTAAACAATATGTTGTCTGTCTTCCCTTCCTGAACCCTGTGTGGTGAATGGAATGGTTATGCCACCTTGGCTCGAGCCAATAACCCAATTCCTTTTACAGGAATAAAACCCTTTTGAGTTAACCTCAATATCTCGGATTCTGCCTCTCATTTTTCTGAGTTATTCTTATTGATTATTGATAGCAAATTAAGTATAGGTAATCGATATTACCACAGTTCTGGCGCCCGAATAGGGACCCCTCCCCCACCCCACGCGCCGGTGGTGTGTTGCAGGCCTAGCCCCCTGCCCACAGCCGGACGGACACTTACGCGTACCCGCAGGATTTCCTGTATCTCCCTCAGGCCAACGGAGGTGACTGAGGCTGCGATCAACACCCAGACGAGGCGGTGAGGCGTGCGGAGGATCCCGACCTGAGCCTAGCTGAGAGAGCAAGATCCGTGGTATACCGAGGCCCGCCAGGTTCCGAAGTTTCCAAAGTATCTGCGTCGAGTCCGAATCCAGTCCGAGTCGAGTCCAGTCCAGAGTTTTCCGAGGCCTTCTGTTTCCGTGCTTCCTGGTGAGTACCGTTGCTAGGGACGCATCCTGACGTGCGCATTAGTTTGTGCCGGTCAAGTCGGGTTCGGGTACACGAACCTGTTCTGCACTGTTCAGCAGTGTATCTGTACTGTATAGCAGTACATCTAGTTTGCACCTGTAAAAGGTGTATCTGTGCCGTTTAGCGGTACATCCTGTTGCACTTGTCATTGTTATCGATTAATGTGGTTTGTTTTTGAAATGTTTTAATGTGTCATTCAAATGTCGTGGTATGAGTGAATGTTCGATTTTCATTGTTGTGCTTAAACGTGTCTTATGTATAGCATGTTAGTGTCCACATCTGAGTAAGAACCTAGTAGCCAGATTTCAGAATGCCGTTGTTTTCCAAATTAAGACAAATAAAAACCCGTAAGGGGGTTCTAGAAGAAGCTGTTCCCATTCCACCTAGGGACACTCCAGGGTACTTTATGTACCATAAGCATGGCTTAGATGCTTTTTTATTTCTTGACTTATGGGTAGACTACACCAAAGAACTGTCAGAGAATCAGAGATGGCCCGCTGCTGGGACATGGGATGCAGATTGCATCATGAGAGTAGAGGAAGCGTTATGGAAAAAGAAAGCTAGACAGTCACAGAAAGATGCCATCGAGTTATGGCGTAAAGAGTCGCACAGGCGCACAGAAAAAGCTCATAGATTAGAAGAGAAGAGTAAGGAGGACCCCGAAAAGGTCCGAGAAAACGCATTAGTTGAGGAAGGTATCAGAGTAAAGTTAGAACAAGTAGACAGACAGCGAAATACGCTTATGAATGGCATGTTCCCCATCTTGTAAAAGGGCCTGCCCAAGGCCTCTCCAGAAATACCGAAGGACCTACCACCCCCATTGCTCCCGACTAAAACACATCCGAGGACAGCAAAGGACGTTTTCCTTTCTTCCTACTTAGACGATGTTGTTCCCACCTATGTTAATACCCCAGCTCCATTGCCCCCCGCGCCTGCGCCTAACGGTCTGAATCCTTATGGCCTTCCTCCCCGACAAGCTACTCCTCCCCCGAATCCTCCTGCTCCTGGTCTTCCAGTTTTCCCTCCACCTCCTCCTACTTCCCTTGATACAGACCCTTTCGGAGCCGGTGCCTCAGGAGGCGCGTCCGGAGGGGCAGGTTACCGGACCCCGCCACCAAACCCTCGCCTGAGTCTTAGAGAGGTGTCACAACAGCGTACACCCAAAACAGATATTACAATTTATGGAGATCGCCTTGAAGATTGTAGATATGACCCGGTACCTGGAAAAAAGAATGACATAGAAATGTTACTCGCATCAGTACGTTTACGTCGAGTCACGAACTTCCTAATGACACTACCTGGAATGACAGAACATATGGATCAAATATATAAGTTTGTGCAGACAGGAGTAGGGCCTGAATGCATTAAGGAGGCCATGGCCCATCAGAAAGTGGAAACTAAAGCCAAATTATTACGGTTTCTTATAAACTGTTTTATTCGAGAAGCAGATAGGCCGGGTGCGAACCCGGCTGACCTGAAAGCACTCCATAGGTGGGGCCGACATATAGCCGATGGACAGCATGACAAGGAAGCCAGTATAGATAACATGTACCGAAGGATCAGAACTTCGATAACTAAGATGCATGAGCAAAGAAAGACCGAACCAGCAGTAGATTCAGACAAACAAGAATCCGACGAGGAGGAGGCAGAGGAAGAACCAGAGACACCAGTACAAGCACAAACACTAGTTCAAGAACAAATGCCAGTTAGAGACATGATAGCGTATGTAGGTAAAGGAAGACCGTTTAAAGATCCAGTGCGTCTAGTGCGCCCGGAATGTAAAAGAATATATCAGGAAGCCATGTGTAATCCTAAAACTCCCGAACACTTATTCCAAGCCACCGACCGAGTACTTCAAGAGCGCATGGGGTATCATGAACTTGATTCCATGGATGAACAAGAATTAGCCAGGTCAGCCGTGCAATGGGCTGACAGTTCTGAGAAATATGGTGATGATGTGCTAGCGCACACGTTTCTGAACTTGACACCGAGTGAACAGCGTTTAGCTGGTATGTATATGATACAGCATCTGCTCTTATTGTATAAAAGTCAACATTCTGATCCAGGACCCCTGCGCGATATACTAATTGAACTGGTCACGAACAGATGGAGAGGTCTAAGTACTGACCTGATTAAAGTAATTCTAGAACACCGCCACAAGTATAATACATTCTTAAGTCCGCAGGTTACCCCAGTACCCGTTATGGAGCGAAAGACCATGTATTACATGGATAGACAGAATCCGTTGCGAGAAGTGCACCCCGTGCAGAACGCAGACCACACGCTCAGACGCGTGTTTGTGTATACACCTATAACCAAAATCGAATTATTGGAAATGAAGAAACTAGTACCCAGTCACGATAAAGATCCTGCAGGTTTCCACCGTGAAATAAAGGATATGTTATTAATGGGCGATTATACTTATCCCGACCTTATGAAAATATTGAAAGTATTGTTGCCTCCAGGCATATACGAGAAACTGAAAGAAAAAGAATGGGAGGTGGGTAATGCAAAGATTGATTGGGCTGCATTACAAGATGAAGAGAATACCCGAGTGCCAGGCCTAGGGCTTGGGGATAAAGTTAAAGCATTACCAGGTTTATTAATACAGGTGTTGCCACGTTTATTGAGTACGAAAAAGGAAGATTGGGGTGCAATTTCAGCATGCAAACAGAAACCTGATGAAGACACTAGTGATTTTTACACACGATTTGAGAAATGTTTTGGTATTAACAGTGGTTTGAAACCGAGTAGCGAGTCATATCCACATCTTTTTGTAACGAAATTAGTCGAGAATTCTCTACCCCAGGTCAAGAATAGAGTACTGAAAGTAGAAAGCACTTGGCAAGCTAATACTCCTTCCCAAATGTTACAAATGTTACAGTATCACCAGAATAGACTCAGAGAAGAACAAGAACATGAACAGAGACGTATGAAAGATACGAAAATGAAAATGTTAGTTGCTCAGTCAGTTCCTGCTGATGGTCAGAAAAAGGGTGCGAACCAAGCTAGTAATACGTCAGTTCCTGTAAAGGGTGTATGTAATTATTGTAAGCAGCCAGGTCATTATATAAATGAATGTCCCGTTCTGAAACATAATATCGCCACGGGCAAGACAAAAGAGAGACCGCGTCCTCCTAGACAAGATCAGACTTCACAACAAGTACCCCAGAATACACAGCAGATCGCACCAATGTCGGCTCCTTCACAGACAGTAGCGATACCTCAGCAACAGCCCATTACTGCAACACAAACCACGACACAGCAAATGTATCAGTATGCACAGAACGATTACCCTGATTACCAACGTTACACATGAGACAGCCTAGAGAGTGAATTCCGCTTGCCTCTTATTGAAGTTCCTGTAGATCAGAATGGTCCTTATGTACACAGTCAAGTTTTAGGGAAAGACAGAAAGTTTCTCATTGATACAGGGGCAAGCAGAACCACGATCTGTCACGATGAAGTACCAGGGGCACCCCTCTCAGGCTCACAGAACGTGTCCCTCGGATTTTCAGGAAAACCCATTATTAACGAAGTATCACAACCCCTCCCTCTTGCAGTAGGTCCTCTGACACGGACTACAGATTTATTGCTCACGAAATCATGTCCGGAAAATCTTTTAGGCATAAAAACACTGAAAGCTTTAGGAGCTATCATCTGCTGTTCTCCCGAGGGAGTACGATTATTTTTGCGAGATTTCAAAGGCCATTATGTATTGAGAGATATGGATCCCAGACTACAGAAAGTCCCTGCCCACCTGTGGGCGCAGGGCCCTACTGATGTAGGTTGCATGCACATAACCCCATATCGAGTCACACTCAAAGCAGGAGTGGTATTACCACGAATTCGACAATACAAGTTACCCCCGGATGCTGTAGTGGCTTTACTGAGAATCATTGACGAGCTCATCGCACAAGGAGTGGTCGTGGAAACGGACTCTAATGTGTGTAATTCTCCTATCATTCCTGTTCTTAAACGCACTGACCCAAATGCTCCCCCTGTTTATCGATTGGTTATTGATCTGCGCGAATTGAACAAGTGCATTGTACCACAGTACCCTGTGGTCCCAGATATCTCTTCATTATTGACAGCTATTGATTCCGAAGCAGCGTTCTTTACTGTAATAGATCTCAAGAATGCTTTCTTCAGTGTTCCTATTGACCCGGAAAGCCAATTTTTGTTCGGATTCAGTTTAAATGGCCGATCTTTTAAATTTGCCCGTGCACCTCAAGGATTCACAGAAAGCCCCAGTATCTATAGTCAAGCACTGAAAAAACAACTCGACAGCATCCATATGCCAGTTCACACTGCTCTGCTTCAATATGTCGATGATCTGCTGATCACCGCTCGAAGCGAACCCGAATGCGAAAATGCATCCCTGATTGTTCTGAACTTCCTGGCTGACAAGGGACACAAGGTGTCTCCTTCGAAGCTGCAATTCTGTGTTCAGCAAGTTGTGTACCTGGGTCACTTGCTGTCCAAAGTGGGGAGACAGCTCACACCTGATCGCATTCAGTTAATTGTAAACATGTCACCGCCCAGAACACTAAAGGAGGTACGGGCCTTTATAGGCCTCACCTCATACTGTAGACAATGGATTCCCCAATATGCATTTCTAGCCAAGCCACTCATTCAGTTAACGACACAGGGGGCAGCGACTACGTCTGTCCTCCCTTGGACTCAGGAACATACACAAGCTTTTGAAGACTTAAAGAAAGCCTTATGTCAAGCACCTGTTTTAGCAACACCATGTTACAGTAAGCCTTTTACACTTTTTGTCACAGAACGTGAAGGTACTGCTTTGTCAGTCCTCACTCAGGAACAAGCAGGTTCACACAAGCCTTGTGCTTATTTTTCCAGTACACTAGACCCAGTAGCACAAGCCCTTCCAGCATGTTTGAAATCAGTTGCAGCAACAGCTTTAGCAATTAGACAGAGTGATTCTATCGTGTTAGGACATCCATTGACAGTACAGGTTCCACATTCTGTAGAAGTCCTCTTGAATCGGACTCAAACCCAGCACCTGACTATCGCAAGATTGACAGGTTATGAATTGACATTGTTTCAGCCACACATTGAAATCAGACGCTGCAGTACATTGAATCCAGCCACGTTGTTGCCATTAAATGGAGTAGATCCATTAGCACATGATTGCATTGAAGTTATCACTATCACGACAAAGCCTAGACAAGACTTAACAGATGTTCCGTTACCAGATCCAGACCTGACACTTTTTGTGGATGGTTCATGTATGAGAACAAAGACAGGTGAATTAGTGGCAGCCTACGCCGTCACGACAGACACAGAAGTCATTGAAACAAACTGTATTGACACTTTATCAGCTCAAGCTGCAGAGCTTATTGCTCTGACACAAGCATGTATTCAAGCTAAGAATAAGAGAGTCAACATATATACTGATTCACGTTATGCATTCGGAGTCGTACACGACTTCGGAGTCCTCTGGCGAGAGAGAGGTTACTTAACTTCTCACGGTGCCAACATCCAACATGGTCCCCTCATTCAAGCTCTGTTAGATGCGATACATCTACCCACTGCAATCTCTATCATGAAATGTAAGGCACATACTAAGGTTACTGATGTCATTTCCCAGGGTAACGACCTGGCAGACCGAACAGCAAAGCAAACTGCTCAGAACCGAACTCATGTAACTGATCAGACACAAATAGTGGTACCAACACACTGCATGACAGTTAGGGATCCCGCACATGATGTAATCGACATACAGTCACATGCAACACCGGATGAAATTAAGGAATGGACTAAACTAGGAGGGGTCCAAACAGACCAGGGATGGATGACGAAGGGAAAATCTACATGGTTTCTCCCCGATTCTATGGTACAAGTCATCATTAATACAATACATAGTCCCGCACACCTTGGAGAGAAAGCTATGCTAGACAGTATTCAACACATATGGTCCAATAAAAACTTACGGGCAGCAGCCAAACAGAAAGTGCGTACTTGCATGATCTGTGGTCAGTTCAATCCAGGTAAAAGCATCCCCGTAGAGCAAGGTGGATTTCAGCCTCCCGATCACCCTTTTGAAGTCCTCCAGATGGATTATATCCAGATGGAACGCTGCCGAGGTTTTAAATATGTCCTCGTAGTCGTGTGTGCTCTTTCCCGATGGATAGAGGCATACCCAGTTCCCGATTATACTGCTCCGACTACTGCCAAGCAGTTAGTCCGTGAATACTTCCCGCGGTATGGTTTGCCCCGTATCGTGTACTCAGATAATGGTCAGCCGTTCTCATCCGCACTTGTAGAAAATATTACACTCCTGTTAGGTTATAAGTGGAAGTTCCATTGTGTCCGGCATCCCGAGGCAGCAGGTCTCGTGGAGCGTCATAATCAAACATTGAAAATCCGACTTTCCAAGATCTGTAGAGACAAAGGTATAGACTGGATAGTTGCCTTGCCGGTCGCCCTCTTCTATATGAGGATGGTGGCCCATTCCCGTTCTGGGCTATCTCCGTATGAAGTGGTCTTCGGTAGGCCACCGAATATGTGGGGGACGCCCATTCCACGTAAAATAACTGATGTTGATTGTCTTATGCTGACAGATTACCTTGCCTCCTTGATGTCTGCACTACAATCTTGTCGTTCACAGGTAGCTGCAGCCTTTCCCGATAACACCGAGACGAAGCCCCATGAGGTGGTACCTGGTGACTTTGTGTACGTCAGAAATTTCGACCGGAAGAGCCCGCTGGAGCCCCGCTGGCTGTCGCCGAAGTTGGTTCTGCTTACGACGAGGACCGCTGTAAAAATCGAGGGCAGGAGGGGGTGGCTGCATTCCAGCCACGTAAAGAAATACTTTGGACTTCCTTCGGACTTGGACACTAAGCCCTGCCCTCCTCCACAAACTGACACAAAACTCCCTTTGGTCGAGAAAACTGCCTCAGAACTTTACAGACAAAAATTACGATCTAGCAAGTCAGACAGTTTAATTGTTTAAGTCCTCCCCTAGGTGAATCGGTTAAATTAGTTTCTGACATGTATCCCCTAGATCGAGATAGAGAGAGAGATAGACAAAGACAACATAAGAAAAATGCGTATTGCAAATCACTTCGTAGTCGCTGCATAGTGACACTACTTGTTATGTTTTTCCTATGTTTGCTGGTTATCACTGCTGGTATTCTTCTGCATATATACTACCCTATATTCAAGCATGCTACTTATAATGCTACTACTGAACATTCTTTTAGTGAATTACCGCCTCATGAATTGTCATATAGACTTGCGCTGCGCAACAACACTTTCATTAGTATGTTACATCACTCTCACCAGACTACCAATGCTACTAATTGTTGGATATGTGGTCGACTCCCTCCTTACCAAGACAACAAGGGTGTTTTGCCCCTTTTCCCGTACCCGTTCACCCACAATGGTACATGCGCTGCATGGTTCAAAATGCTTAATTCTCTAGTATCTACTGCTGCTATTTATGAAGGTAACTGGGTTTGGGGAAACCTGAACATAGTCTTGCTTAAGGTATGCTACCCTGACAAGGAGGGACTCCCCGTTGCTACTGGAACTGATATAGAAAATGAAGTATATGGGTTAGGTAATTACACAGTCACTTTCATGATTTTATCTGTTGAATCCGATGCTGCTCCTGTCCTGCCTGCTATGGCAGTCTTGCCTGTCACTGGTGAACTATGTGTTCGCAAGAATGGTTCTGTACACGTAGGTCATAGTAAATGCACCACTATAGTCGAATTTACTGATCATGGTAGATCCACGTTTAGGGCTTTACGTCATTCCTATTTTGTTTGCGGTCGTACTGCATATGTCCGTCTGCCTTTAGACTGGGATGGTACCTGTTATATTGCATTCCTTCTGCCACCCGTATTCCTAGCCCCTCCTGATTATCATAGAAACACCAATCTAGTAAAACATAGATACCAGAGAGATCTCCCGCTTGTCGATTATACTGAAACTGCCTGGGAGAAATATACAGATTTCAATAAAGGTTTCTTCCCCTACTTAGGTGCTGTCTTTAACAGTAAACTGATACGAAAATTAACTAGAACCCTCGAAGCAGTAGTGAATGAAACTACTTCAGCACTAGGTAACTTAACGGAGGAGCAGTCCGCTATGCGGGTTGTTGTTCTTCAAAATCGTCTTGTTATTGACGTCATCTTGGCAGATAGGGGTGGAGCTTGTAAGGTCATCGGGTCAAGCTGCTGTATTTTTATACCTAATAACGCGCCAACGGTGTACAAAGCTATTACACGTCTTCATAAAATCGCAAGTTTAATTCATCAGAATCCAGGCACCTGGACTTGGTCCGGTTGGTTCTGGACAACGTTGTCAGCCTGGGGGTGGAAGATCCTATCCCTCCTAGGTATTGGTTTTCTCGTAGTATTCAGTTGTTGCCTGTGTCTCCAATGCGGACCGGCAATTTGTGGCTTGTGTGCCACTTCATGTGTTCCACATTCAAGTTCCCATTCAAAGCGCATAAAGCAAGAAGAGCAAATAATGTTAAGTGAACAAGTCGATCAATTGATGAATATCGATGTATCATGAAGGGTCCGTGGGGAACAAGGAGGGAATGAGGAAATATAATTTTTGGTCAAGTTGTGTTCCCCAGCGAGAACCCCACCGTCTCCATGTACTAGCTTGCAGTGCATGTAATTTCCCTCCTGTGCCAGCTACGAAGACGCAAATACATTTGCGTCCATCTTTAACTTGTCCTCTTTCAGATCCGCCATGAACGGATTGAATATTCAGTTCCTATCTATGCCGTGCCACCGTCTTTTTGTGGTACACTTTGCACGTTTTTCAGCTCTGGCGAAAGTAGGCCCAGATTCTGCCATGAAGCCTTTTTCGAGTTCTCTCCTGTTTCCTGACTCCGAGGGCCGCAGCCCAGGCTACCTCTGTGCCAGTGGCCCCCACCTTACTTCTTGCGCGACTCCGGTGCATAGCCTAACCTCTGCCTGCCAAGACTGTATTCAACCTTCGAATTATCTGCTCCACTCCTCGAAACCACATTCCTGTCTCGTAGCTCAAGTAAACATCCTCCCAGCTGCAGGAGCAGAGAGCCAGGCTCTTCTGTCTCCGTGCAAGTAATTCATAGACTCCGTTGCCATGGTAGGCCCATGCCCCCTCACCCCGCATGCCGACATGTAGACACATGTACACGCATTCATATTCAGAATAGGGTAGTCTATGTCTAGAGACCTTTTCCCTTCCAGATACTACTGTTCCTTAAACATATGATATCAGATACGATTTGGGACTAGGTTGATCTGACATCCCAGACTTATGTCTCCACTTATGTCTACACTTGTAGTGCTAAATGTCAAGTCCCCTTCGCCCTCCAGTTACACGTCAGATCCACGTCAAACAGCTGCGCGCGCATCTCTGCCATATAATTATGCTGACACTGCAGGATTCTCTAGTGGTTCCGCCTACTTGTGACATCATGTTAAATGACGTATCCGGTGTACACCTTCATGCACGCCTATTGCCATGCCTCTTTTGTGACGTTTTCATGTTTTATCTCTCCTTTTTCAGCAGTCACGCCTACTATTACGCCTACTGTATGCTCATACATTGTAATGCATTGACTATATATATGTACTTTTGTAAACAATATGTTGTCTGTCTTCCCTTCCTGAACCCTGTGTGGTGAATGGAATGGTTATGCCACCTTGGCTCGAGCCAATAACCCAATTCCTTTTACAGGAATAAAACCCTTTTGAGTTAACCTCAATATCTCGGATTCTGCCTCTCATTTTTCTGAGTTATTCTTATTGATTATTGATAGCAAATTAAGTATAGGTAATCGATATTACCACATCCCAAGACCAAAAGCTACAATCTGCTTTCTTTTTATTTGCATTGCTGTATTACGAGCTTGTATTACAAGAGACTGGATTTATCCTGATCCCCCCTCTTCTTTCAGTTGGCGTGAAAGATTACTGTCAATGTGTAACATAGAACTGGCAATTTCTAAAACTAAGGGGGTGGAAAGGAGGGATATCGTAGCAAAGATATGGGCACCAATCACTGAATGGATTTAGGATTTGGCGATGCTCCAGACAGGATCTGTTTTTATTTATGATTTGAAGTATGACAATTATGTTTGATGAACTCAGGAATTTGACTGTATTACTGTGTTATATTTGATTTGTATCTTCTTTTTCTCCTTGCGTAAAATAAAAAAAATAAAAAAAGGAAAGCGTGTACTAGCTCTTAAGCCGCATACATACACACTTAGCATTCTTCTATCATTCAAAGCAAGTTCTCTCTTCATAATCATGTGAAACGATTTGTTGTGGAATAGTAAGTAAAAGTGGGACTGCCTTTGGTATTTATTACCTGCAGAAAAATCTAACTGTATTTGCTTTTGCTGTGTAGAGCATCTCAACTAAAACAAACATTGGACACCAGAGGGCAGTAGACACATCAGTTAGATCTCACCCATTACATTTCTAGTTCGGTTTGCATGTGAATTTTTGTCTTCTGGCAGACTCTAAGCGTCCTTAAAGCATTAACAATGCGCCATCGTGACTGCCTACAGACTGATGACTACTGAGGCCAAACAAAAGCTGAGTTAGTGCCTGGAGGTCATCTACGTATACATTTAACTTTAATTATTACAATGCTCTGGTGTCTCATGGTGAAATAATAACCTTGAGAGCAGCCTGTGACCACTATCACCTGATATTTCCAAGCGTGGGCGACACCAGGTGACTCCCAAAAGAAATTACGAACTCGGATCCAATTTAGAAAATAATGGAAGACACATCTCTTAAAAAAATACTGCATCACAAAGCAGAAAAAGTAGATGAATGCTCCCAGAATAAAGCTCATGAACTGGATAATTGTTGTAGACCCTATGCATTGTTCTTCTCTCGTTTGCCTAGTTTTGCTCAATAAAAATACCTCATTCATGCATAAATATGTTTCTTATGTAGCTCCAAGCACCTTGCCATTGGACTGAGTGGGCTGCTGATAGATACGAGTGGGTGGAGAGGTAGACAGAGCAAGGGCTCTCCTTTAAAGCTACATACTGCATAGCAAGCATATTGCTTGACAGGTGTTGTTTCTGCAGCATTGAGGAGAACTGATTGCAATGTAATTTCAGGCAGTGATTATGGTGATCACATCTAGCCATGGGGTGCATAGGTGCAAACAAATAAATAACATCATGGAATAGGCTGGGATATATTTTGATTATATTGGAAGGGGTCATAATCTTACTTAGAACGATCCGGAATTGATTGATGGGTGGTGACCAGACAATCAACAGTAGTAGTAGAGGGGACTATGGGAGACAACAAATTGAGCTCAGAAAAGAGTTTGAATCTGAATCACATACGGTTCAAGGCAGTGCAGACTTTGCACATGAGGATGTTTATGAGGTGGGTTTTGTGGTACAGAAGTCATGTTTTCTCGTTTGTTGGGTGTGGCTCGAAGGTAAGAGTGGGACAGTGAGGCCTGATCGATACAAACAAAAAAGTCCCCTTTTTTGTGGTTGGACCAAAAGATGGCATGTTGTTGTTCCCAAAGATGAAGACTTCTGTCATGTTCGAGTTGAGCTTGATATTTTCTTTAATTTTGAAGGTTTTATATAGCGCTAGCTTTACCCAAGGGTATCAGAGTGCTTTACATTTGCATGGTTATAAACAAGAAAAAGCAACAATTGTTATGAGAGAAACAAATTATACAAGGCGGTTTAAAAGAGTAAAAAGAATAATTTAGAATACGTAGTGAGATAAAGAAGGAGAGGTCAGACAGAACTAACTAAAAGAACAAATCTGTTGTTATATAATAACGATATTACAGTATACCAATGAGGGCTCGCAAGACATTGCTAGGGTGGGGGCGAATTTGGTAGGAGAAGAAAGGGGGGATGGGAAAGTGGGCTGGTTGTGGAGGGGAGAGGGGTGAGGAGGGTTTTCAGATGGGGTGTGTAGGTGCGAGAGGGAAGAGATCCATAAAGGAAGGAGGAAGGAAAGTAGTGGGTACGGAGAGCAAGGAATTTATTAAATCCCCCAGTATTTAGTGAGAAGGTGTATTTTAAGGTCTCTTTTGAAGTTGACATAAGAGGGGTTACATCGAAGGTCTTTGGGGAGGGCTTTTCACATGTTGGGGGCCTTTCCAGAGAAGGAGGTGTTTTTTTTAGTACTGGGGGTATGAGGGGAAGAGAGTTGATGCTTCCCAAAGTTCCGGCGCAGCCAGCTTTATCGAGTTTGGTTGAGATTTAGAGTGGAATCTTTTGATAGAGGTCTTTATGTGTAATGCAGGCAATTTTATAGGAGGGCAGGTGAGATACGGTCAAAGCATTTACAGTTATTTGTTTCTCTGGCCGCAAGATTGAGGACAAATTTGATGGGGACAAGTTGGATTTTGGGGGTTCCAGAGAGAAGAGCATTTCGGTAGTCAATTTTTGTTAGGACAAGAGATTGGATAACTAATTTGAAGTCTTCATCTGGGATAACATGTTTGATTTTTTGAGACGCCCGAGTGTGAAGATTGCACCTTTTGCTGAGTTCTTTATGGAAATTCAGCGTGAGTTTATTGTTGATGGTGATGCTGAGTGATTTGACAAATTTGGTGAGGAAGAGAGAACAGTTTAGGGCATTAAGGTCAGCGATCCAATTTTGAATCGGGAGAGTGTTGTTGTCGGGAGAGAAGAGGATGATCTCAGTTTTTTTAGGGTTGAGTTTGAGGTGGTTGTTGTGGAACAAGGTTTAGATCTTTTATTAGTATAGTGTTAAGGTGTAGGATATCTGAATGGGATTTTATTTTGTAGCACAGTTTGGTGTTGTCAGCATACAGGTGATAGTTGATTCTGGCTTGTTTGAGTTTGAGGGTAAAGTTTCCATAAAGAGGCTGAAAAGAGCAGGAGAGAGGATAGATCCTTGGGGGACATATAGGGAGACAGATGTTGGTCAAGGGAGGCAGTTTTGAATTTTGATTTGTTGGGTTCTATGTTGGAAGTAGGAGGTGAAACAGTTTAGGACAGTGCCATTAGGGCCGAAGCGATCTTTGAGTGGATTGAGTAAGGTTGGGTGGTTAACTGTGTCAAATGCAGTGGCGAGGTTGAGAAGGATGAGTAGGCCGGACTCGCCCTTGTCCAGGAAAAGGTGGATGTTGAGCAGTGCAGTTCCAGTGCTGCAACCTGTGTGAAAGCCGGATTGAAGGGAGTCTAGTAGGTTGTACATATCAATGTGTTTGTCCAATTGTAGTAGGGTGCATTTTTCAAGGGCTCTCGAGAGGGGGGGAGGTTGGAGAAGGGACGGACATTGTTAGGGTCATTAGGGTCAGCCTTAGGATTTTTTGAGATGGTAGTGATTTGTCCGAGTTGAAGGGAGATAGGGACACTACATGTTGAGGGGGAGGCATTAATAATATTGGTCCAATATGGGACAATGATGTGCTTTAGATCTTGGACAAGTGCAGGTAGGAGAGGGTCTTTAGTGTGAGAGGATAGTATACGTTTGGATAGGATGTTGAAGACTTCCAGTTCAGAAACAAAGTGGAAATTCTGCCATGAGGAATTGTTTTGATCGGTTGGATAGTGAAGTAGGGTTCAGGAGTGGTAGGTGATGGAAGGAGAGATGTGTGAGTCAGGGGTGGTAATGGTGTAGTATCCAGGCAATATTGAGGGGTTAGGGAGCATTGAGTTCTAAGGAAAGCACAATCAAATTTGACAATTTCTTCAGTATAAAAGTACAATTTCTTCACATTTGTTAGTGGAGGCCACCGGATTGAGGGGTGCAGGGGAGGATTGGTATCTAACAATGTTGAACAGTTCTCTTGGTCTGTTTTTGACACGGGAGAGTTGCATATGAAAGAAATATGCTCTTTTAGAAAAGATTTGTGTTTCATTGGAGGATATTGTGGTTCTAAGGAAAGAAAGATGGGAGGGGAAAGGGTGTTGTCCCCATGTTCTTTCAGCCAGTCTAAGTAAGTGTCTTTCTTTGTTAAGGTAAACCATGATTTAGAGGGGACATCTTTTAGCGTTTTAAGTTTTGGAGGGGAAAGTTGTTCTAAAACCTCAGAGACAGTTTTGTTAAAGTGCTCAGTGAGTTCATTTGCATTTGAAGAGGGGGGTGTGAGACAAAGTTGGGTTTAGAGTTTATGTTCCAGTGCGCCGGGAGGGATTTGCTTAAGATTTCTGTTCATAATGGGGGTTTTGTTGTTTTTCACCGGGGATGGTGGTCAGACCAGTCAATAGGGATGATGTTGGATAGGGATGCCAGATCAAAGTTAGAGTTGATGGCGTCAAGAACAGCTCCATTGGAGTGAGTAGGGGAGTGGCAAAGTTGTTTGAGGTCTCTAACCTCAAGAAGATTATTGAGAAGGTTGATTGTAGGATCATCAGGTTCATTCCAGTGGAGGTTAAGATCTCCTAGGAAGAGATTTTTCGAGTTGGAGAGTAACGATTTCGTTAGAAGGTCCAATACCTCTTCGGCAAAGAGAAGGAGGGCGGTGGATGTTATGAAAACGTATTGGGGAGAGCTTTTTATTTTAAGTTTGGCTTCTAAGTATTCGAAGGTTGTGTAGTCAGTGTTACTGATTAGGGAGAGTTGTAGTTCTTTTTTAAAAATCATTGCTAGTCCATCCCCTATTTTTTCAGGTCTGTCTTCTCTGAGAATAGAGTAACCAGGGGGGGCAAGAAGGTCAAGGATGGGTGAAGAGTGATCTTTGAGCCAGGTTTCTGATAGGAAGGCGATGTCAGTATCTTTGTTAAGTATGGTTTCCAAAATTTCGGTTGCATGCTGGACAGCCAAGCAGCAGTTCACGAGCATGCAGGTAAGGGGTTCAGGGTTGGTGTTAGGGGTGGTGGATAGTTGAATGGCAGTGAGTTGAGGGGGAGGTCTGGGGGAGCTAGTGGATTTTGCTAGTCCCCATTATAACAGGAATGTTGGAGTGAGGGGAGGAAAGATATTTAAGATGGGGTTTGTTATAGTAGGAATTGCAGAGGGCAAAGAGAACGGGGGTGGAGTAGATACTCGAGGTTCTAAGGGGTCTGTGAGAACGGGAGTGTAGAGGTGTTATCAACGAAAGCTTGGGATATGTGTATTTTTGAAGGCTAGCACATGGAGCAGCGGGCCTAGAGGTGCGGGTTCTGGGATTGTTGGATTTAAACCGATTGAAATCTTCTCTGAGTCTGTTAAGTTCAGGAACCAGGGTTAAGAAATTGTAGTCCAAGTTGCGAAGCATCTGGTTAAGGCGAGTGAGGAGTGAAGTGATTGGGGCTGGAATGGAGGAGGAGTTATGTACAAAGTAGTTAGGGTGAGATGGAGTATCGTCTCGAGAGGGAGAGTCGCCAGGAGGGGCAGATGTGGATAGTGCTTGGCTTGTAGGCTTGGGGGAGGACAGGGAGGTGTGAGAAGGTGTTAGGTAGGAGGGATGAACGTGGTGCAGGATGGCCTGGTGGTGGATGAGGGGGAAATGGAGAGAGGTGAGGGGAGAGTGTGAGGGGTGTGAGGAGACATGGTAATAACGTTAAGATCAGAGCTGTAGTTTGGGGAGGGAGGAGGAAGGACAAGAGGGGCTATGGTTATTATGGGATCGTTAAGAGGGGGATGAGGGGGGTTAGGGAGGTGACAGGGTGTTGGAGGGGGATAGTAATTTGGGGAAATGGGAGCTTGGGGGAGCATGAGTGCATTATAGGATTGAGGGGGGTGGGTTCAAGAGAGGGTAATTGAGTAGAAGTCAAGGAAAGGGATGTGTCATTAAGGGTAGGTGTGTCATAGGGGTGTGGAGTTTGTCTATGGGAGGTGAGAGATAGCTGGGAGGGGGTAGGGGTTGGAACGGGTGTGGGGAGGGGGAGAAAGGAAAAAGTTGAGTCAGGAGAGGTTGGAGTAGAGAAAAGTTTGAAACCGTAAGGGATTTTGATTGCGTTAGATACTGGGAGGTGGCGCAAAAAGGTGCTCCTTCATTTGAAGGGGCGTTTGGTATAGAAAATATAGTTATTTTTAATGGGGGATGTGAGAAGCTGGCCTGGTATATGCTGCTCACTAGTTCTAGTGATCATCTTGTACGATGCCAAGCAACCCTTTTGATGATTGGTTGTAAATCAACCTTATAGACCAGCTATCCTAGTAGCGTGGACAAAGCAGTCTTAGGCTAAACTCTGTATAGGCATGTGAAGCAAGCTGTTTTACCATACACCATCCCGTTGAATACCAAATGAAAGGACACCACACAGATCTATATTGAAAATATATATATATTTATTTACTACAAATATCACCTATACTCTTTATGAGCACAGAAGCAAATGCGTTAAAACAAAACACAGTTTAAATATACAAAAGTTGCACAATATGGATAAGCCCTAGGGGCCACCTAAGCCATATAATAAAATAGTGGTATAAGTACCACGAATTGAAAAGGAAGTAGGCCTAGGGCCTTGGGATTCGCTGGAGCTGTTCGGGACTAACAGTGAAGAAGTCGGGAAAGGCCCGCGGGACTCGGGTGCAGCGCTTAAATCACAAGCCTGCACCAATGCAAAGTCAATGGTGCGTAAAAGTTACAAAGTTACTGAAAAGGGAACCTTCCGGATGACCTAGAACCTAGCAGCTTGGAACATAGACACTAGAGGTGTATTGCTACACAGGGGCACCAGAGTGCCAGGTTTACCTCACCCACAGGAAGCTGGTGCATATGTCTCAAAGTGTGTCGGGTTTCCTCACGCTAGTCTATGGAGCCTGTAGATGAAGATGCAGCAGGCGGGTCGTCGAGGAGAGTTCCGGTGGATCCAAGGGTGGATCTGAAGAGTTGAAGACCTGAAAGCAGAGGGGACAATGTTCAAAGTCACTAGCCAGTGGAACCAGGAGGGAACCAGGTGATGTCGGGTGCAAACAGGCGAAGAAGTGAAGATTGTCTCTGCAGCCACGTGGACATGAAGAGGTCAAGGATGTCCAGGCATCGGTCACAAGCTGTCTCACAAAGGCTCTAGCTGATGGCGGTGTCGGCTTCTTGATCGGAGCAAACAGGCCTTGGCTAATACAAGCCATGCAGGAAACGATGCAAGCTTCTCACTCAAACCAGCAAGGCCAGAGGGGGTTCTCCTTTTTACAGGAGCAAGGGCCAGTCTGGAGCAACGAGACCAGTGGTGTAGATTTTGGATTTCTTTGCCAAGATGGCCACTAGCCAACAAACTATTAACCAGGATGGCGCGTCGAGTGGCAAAATGCAAAAGGGCCCCATGCAGATCGTGGAGAGGCTGGGGGTCTTATCTTCAGTGCAGATGCAGCTCGGTGGTGGGGCTTCTCAAACCCCGAAGCACAGCATCAAGGGTGCCTCGGGTGCTGCGCAGTCAGTTTCTCGTGAGTCTTTTGAGGTTGCCGGTCCCACGTCTCTCGGTGCCTCCACGGGTCTCTTCTTTTCAGGGACTGTGGATCGGGCTTCGAGATGTCTGGGAGTCTGGGTCTCATTGGGCTCTGGGCTCAGTCTCTGGTGGGAGGCGGCGGCAAAGCAGACGTCAAATTGCTGGATGGTGCCTGTGTTCACAGGGTGGTCACTCCTTGGCCACAAGGGAGATGCTCTTCAGTCTTCTGTGCAGCAGAATGTCGAAGTCCAGTTTTCTTCTTAGTTTCAAGTTGAGTTCAGGATGATCTGAAGTCTTAGGACACAGCTCCTACTCTTATTCTCGATCTGGGGGCCGGATCACCTGCTAGGTACCTCCTCTGGGTGGGACCAGGAAGGGGGCGGTTACACCCCCTTTCCTTTGTCCAGCTCTGCACCAGGACTGGGGCTGGAAAGCCCCAGCACCGGTTTGGACTGGCTTATGCATGGGGACACCTTGTGTGACCCAGGCATGTCTCATTCTATTCAGCCCTGTCCTACCAAATACACAAAATCCTGTCTGGGGTGGTGCTCGCACCTCCCAAGGCAGGAAACCCTTTGTTCAAGCCTCCCTTGCTGGAAGAACTCCCAGCAGCAGGAGGTCAGACTTGTGTCTGTGGTGGCAGCATCCATTTTGTGATGCTGAGGCTCGAGTTTAACTTTAACCGGGGTTCAGGTTATGTACATGTTGTGTCCCTCTAGAAGGGTAGAATCCTACCCCCGTTGCCAGAATTGGCGAGGGGGTAGTATCCCAATTTGTATGACACCTTACTCGACATGTTTTGATAAAGCCAAACCAAAGTTAGCAAGTAACCGCGAGGATTATAATGCACTTAAGAGTATATGGTATGACAATATCGCAGAACAGCTAAGGGAGTTGTTCCGACAGCTGCAGACGGGCTCAGCTCATGCCAGAGCACCATCTCACATGAAACCACGCACTCTGCCTCCAGGATTGTCGAGGCCTTCCATAGGAGTGGCTTATAGGTTAACATGTGTCCAGATAGGTTAGATACAGGTATACTATATCTAAGTAAGAGGTGATTACACCAACTTGCTCCAGCTGATGGATCAGCCAGTTGTGTCAAATATGAAGGCCAGGCCAGGGGTGGCATAATACATGCTAAAGCCCCTGGTATGCCTTGGATGCACCTACGCCCTGGGTACCTGGGGTACACTGTTACAGGGGCCTATAAGGTGAACCAGATCCAATTTGTAATGCACCTAGAGTGCATAGGCATATCATTTAGAGAGAGAACAGCAGGCTGTGAGTCTGACCCACAGCCACATTAAGTAATACCCCAGTGAAGCAAAAATCAAAAATTTGGGGTGACCATAGGATAGCAGACCCTACTCTCCTACACAACCCCCCCCAAACGCAGGGACATTAGACTAACCTTGACCAGTTGGGTCTTCATGTTCTAAGTGGAAGTACCTGGAGAGACCATCTGCATTACCATGGTCAGTCCCTGGGCGGTCCTCCACTGTAAAGTCCATCCCCTGTAGGGAAATGGACCACCTCAGTAATTTGGGGTTTTCACCCTTCATTAAGCATGGGCGAATTTTGTGAATCTCGCGTTTGCGAATTTTGCGGATTTGCGAACTCGCAATTCGCAAAATCCGCGAATTCTCGCGAATTTGCGGATTTTTTTTTGTGTGTTCGCGCGGGTTTCTGCCAGTTCGCGAGGGTTTTGTACAATTTCGCAAACGCGAACTTACCTGTCGGGTCGCAAGTTTCGCGAACTTGTTGTTTCTACGTGTCCAGCCTGTTTGGGACACTCTTCTTCATCACTGCCACTCTCTGTCACCACTGCAACTCTCTGACTACTCATGCCACCCTCTGGCCCACCCATGCCACCCTCTGTTTCATCACAGCACCCTCTGGTTGTCCAGTCAGTGTACATTATTGTGGCAAAGCAAGCACACCTTCCCTGCCTCAAGTGACCTGAATTAATTTGGGGCTGATTAATGTGTCACAGAATATTTTTTTAGCTGGCACCTGCTTCTTTAGTGCTTCCTGATTAGTGATCTTTTGCACTTGCTAAGTGCTTTCATTGTTGCAAAATTAGTTACAACACCTGCCCTGCCCCAACTGACAATAATGAATTAGGGGCTGATTAATGGATTTGAACTTCCAGCCTGGCTCCTGCTTGTCTCCCTTAGCTGTAATTCAGGACCTTTGTGGCATATGTGTAACTATTCTGAGGTTCAGAGCAGGGTCACATTATAGTTGCAACTGGCAACTGAACTCTGGAGGGGCCCCTCAGGAAGCACTACAGGAAATGGCTACTAATGATGAGCCTGAACTTTTGAACCTGGTAAGTAGTTTCAGTTTTGCTAAGATCGTATTTCTGCAATTTTGCGCTTATTCGCAGGGCGCGAAGTTGTACTGGGAAGCCGCGAACTCACGCGAACAGTGCGAGCAGGCCATAAAATCCGCTGCTCGCGGATTTGCGGATTTTGCGGGAGATTCCCGAATCTCGCGGATTGCGAATTTACCGAAAATCCGCAAAATCCGCGAGCGAAACGGATTTTCCGCCCATGCTTACCCTTCATCTGATTAAGCCATAAGAGGGGCTTATGGTCGGTCTGAATCTTGAAGTATGGTCTCAACTTCTTCAGGGCCCACACCACAGCAAAGGCCTCCCTCTCAATAGCTGACCAACATTTCTCTCGGGGGGTCAGCCTTCTG
This sequence comes from Lissotriton vulgaris, assembly GCF_964263255.1. NCBI lineage: Eukaryota > Metazoa > Chordata > Amphibia > Caudata > Salamandridae > Lissotriton > Lissotriton vulgaris. The sequence goes on from NC_141689.1 coordinate 139,500,595, forward strand.
CTAATAAAAGCAATGGGCTGGTCTTGACCATCTACATTAAGTTGTGAAAGCACAGCTCCAACTCCCAACTCTGAAGTATATGTTTGGACAATGAACTCTCTTGAGTAGTCAGGACTCTTCAGGATAGGTGCAGAGCACATGGCCTTCTTCAGGTCTTCAAATGCCTTTTGACAGTTTACTGTCCACTGAACCTTTTTGGGCATCTTCTTGGATGTCAGGTCATTAAGAGGAGTCACAATGGACCCATAGTTCTTAACAAACTTCCTGTAGTTCCCAGTCAGGCCCAAGAAAGCTCTGACCTGAATCTGGGTGGTTGGAGGGGACCAGTCCTTTATGGTCCGGATCTTACTCTCCAGTGGTTGAACTTGGCCTCCACCTACAAGGTGGCCAAAGTACACAATCTTACTCTGCCCTATCTGGCACTTTGTGGCCTTGATAGCGAGGCCTGCCAGGTGGAGCTGAAGACAGCAAAATCATCCAGATATGCTGCGCAAAAGTCATCCAACCCAGTAAGGACTTGATTCACCAAACTTTGGAAGGTGGCAGGTGAATTTTTCAAACCAAAGGGCATCAACACAAATTGGTAATGACCTCCTGGGGTAGAAAATGCAGTTTTGGCTTTGGATTCCTCAGCTAACCTGATTTGCCAATAGCCTGCTGTCAGATCAAATGTGCTCAAGTATTTGGCAGAAGCCAACTTGTCAATGAACTCATCTGCCCTTGTAATAGGGTGTGCATCTGTCCTGGTGACAGCATTGAGTCCTCTGTAATCCACACAGAACCTCATCTCTCTCTTGCCATCTTTGGTGTGAGGTTTGGGGACCAGAACCACTGGGCTAGCCCAGGGGCTCTCTGAAGGCTCAATAACAGCTAATCCCAGCATCTTTTGCACCTCAGTCTTTATACAGTCCCTGACATGGTCAGGTTGCCTGTAAATCTTGCTTTTCACAGGAAGACTGTCACCACTGTCCACCACATGGGTACACCAGTTAGTCTGGCTGGTTGTCCAGGAGAACATATGTCTATATGACTGTACAACTTGTCTGCAGTCATTTTGCTGATGTTCAGTGAGGCTGCCATCTAAGGCCACACCATCAACTGAGCCATCTTCAGGGTTCTGAGTTAACAGGTCTGGGAGAGGGTCACTCTCTTCCTCCTGCCCCTCACCTGTAGCCATGAGCAAACCCATGTCTGCCCTGTCAACATATGCCTTCAGTCTAGTACCCTGTGGGCACTCCTGGGAGTTCCTAGGTCCACCAAGTAGGTAACCTCTCCCTTCTCTTCAACAATTGTATGGGGTCCAGACCATTTGTCCTGGAGTGCTGCTGGGGCAACTGGCTCCAACACCCATACTTTCTGTCAAGGCTGGTACTCAGTCAAGACAGCCTTTTGGTCATGCAAAGCTTTCTGTAATTCTTGGCTAGCCTCAAGGTTTTTGGATGCCTTCTCCATATACTCAGCCATCCTGGAGCGGAGACCAAGTACATAGTCCACTATGTCTTGTTCAGGCTTTTTGAGAGGTAACTCCCATCCTTCCTTCACCAGACATAGGGGTCCTCTTACAGGGTGCTCAAACAACAATTCAAAGGGGCTGAAGCCAACCCCCTTTTGTTGGACCTCTCTGTAAGCAAACAGAAGGCAGGGTAGAATTATGTATCATCTCCGCCTGAGCTTTCCAGGTAATCCTTTGATCATACCCTTTAGGGTCTTGTTGAATCTTTCAAGAAGCCCATTACATTGTGGATGATAAGGAGTGGTGAACTTGTAGTTGACACCACATTTCTTCCACATAGCTGTTAAGTATCCTGACATGAAGTTGGCATCTCTATCAGATACTTCCTCCTTAGGAAACCCCACTCTGTAGAAAACTCCAAGTAAGGCCCTGGCCACAACAGGAGCTGTTGTGGTCCTAAGGAGAATTGCCTCTGGGTACCGGGTGGCATGGTCCACCACTATCAGTATGAATATGTTCCCAGATGCTGTAGGGAGATCCATTGGACCTACAATATCAATCCTCACTCTTTCAAAGGGAACCCCCACCACAGGTAGTGGTACCAGGGGGGCCTTTGTTACGCCACCTGCTTTACCACTGGCTTGGCAGGTTACACAGGAGCGACAAAACTCATTGGTGTCTTCAGACATGTGAGGCCAGTGAAAGTGAGGGACAAGCCTGTCCCAAGTCTTATTCTGGCCTAGGTGTCCTGCTAAAGGAATATCATGGGCCAAGGTTAGAAGGAAGCCCCTAAATTGTCGAGGTATAACCAACCTCCTGGTTGTACCAGGCTTGGGGTCTCTACCCTATGAATAAAGGAGCCCATCATCCCAATATACTTTATGGGTACCTTGAGCATTCCCAGCAGCCTCAGCAGCAGCCTGCTGCCTGAGGGGTTCAAGGGAAGGACAGGTTAACTGAGCCTGCCCCAAGTCTGCCCTAGAAGGTCCCCCTGCCTTGAGAAACTCAACCTGATCAGGTTCAAGTTCTTCAGGGACAGTTCCCTCAGAGGTCTCAAGATCATCTTCCTGTGAAGGCTGATCCTCACTTGTAGGCAGGTGGGAAGGCACAGCCTTTACCCTCCTGTTCTTCTTCTTGGAAGGTGCTTGGTCCATTGTTCCAGGCTCCAAGACCTGAGGTTCAGAGAGGCACTTTCTGGCCTGTGACCTGGTCACAGCAGGGACATGTGATGATATCCCTAACATCTCTGCATGAGTCATGTACTCAACTTCTGACCATAGAGAGCTCTCCAGATCATTGCCCAACAAACATTCAACTGGGAGATTAGCACAATCCACAACTCTTTTTAGGCCAGTAACCCCGCCCCAGGAGAAATTAACAATTGCCACACTTTGTGCAGTAGTGACATTGCTGGCATTGGTCACCAGGTAATTGTCACCTGGTATGTATTGTCCAGGGTCCACAAAGCTAGGTGTCACCATAGTGATACTGGCACATGTGTCCCTGTATGCTTGAGCCACTTTTTCATTAATCAAAGGTGTCTGTCTGTACTTGCCCAGATTACTGGGGCTAATAGTAGGGGGCAAATCTATGTCCCCATCACAAATCAGAACAGCCTGTGTAGGAGTTCTGAGTAGGCCAGACTCTCCCTCAGTTCCCAAGGTGATACCCACTACCCCCTTAGTTTGTGGACCACCCTTTTTACCCTCACTGGTCCAGTGAGAGGTGTTTTACATGTACTACACCAGGGGTTTCTTTGACCTTCTTTCTTCTTCTTCTTGGAAGTTTGGGACCCACCCTCTGTATTAGTTTGGGGCCCTGTTGAAGACTTCTGGTCTTTAGCTTTCTGCTCCCCAC